>NC_054473.1:50617288-51995621 GCF_017639515.1 Carcharodon carcharias
ATTTTCGAAATGTAATGGAGCTCACTTGGCTCTTCCACTCTGCACTCAGCGTGCACATAAACACCTGCTAAAATTCATCACTGAAAATGTTGTTTCTGGGTAGTAATGTTTTTTGAAAGATCAGAGCCATTGGTGAATCTTTGTGTTTGGTTGTCATTAGTGTTTAATTTCTAAAATATTTACATCAGGAGAATTTGTACCTTTTTTCATTGATGACCTTGAATAGCTTTCCAAAAAATGATTGTCCTTGTATAGTTCCAAATAACAACAGTTTTTTTTTGTTTTACTTTGGTATGCCTGAAGAAAAAGTAGCCAAAAGAAGGTATAGCTTCTGAAACCTAACAGAAATTTGTTTTTGCCCCAAACAGGTGAAAATAAGCCTCTTTTACATGAGAACATTTCCAATTTCAAGATCATATCCAAACAGGCAATGATTCCATTCATGTGAAAAATTATTTTCTTTTTAAAGACATCAATTTTGTTTTATTATCTGAGTACCTCAGGAGGTGGTCTGACAATGGATTCAAAGCAATGTAAAATGAATTCAGGAAGAGTGCAGTCACTCCAAAATGCTTTGTGGAGCAGTTGTACATGGGTTTCATTTATTCTGATAGATACTGTGAAACTCATGAAGTGTTACAGAATATCAGATTTTTCATAGACTGATTTGAAAGAACTTTAAGAAATAGCAGTTAAAATATTACAACGCTACAGTTTATGGAAAGATATAAGATAGATATATTTAGCTAATATTTAGTATTTTTTAAGTTACACAGAAAATGCATTTATATAAGCAAATATATAAGTTTCTTTTGTAACTCTTTCAAGTACAAACACATTTCCATCTGTTCCTATTCAGATGAAGTTACATTGTTTCATAGTTTGCATTGTGAGATTTGAATGCTTGATACTCTTTTTGAGTAAACCTGTTTCCATCTGTTTCAGATGAAGTTACATTGTTTCATAGTTTGCCATTGTGAGATTTGAACTCTTGATCTTAGAGTTACAAGCCTAGTACCATAACCAAGTGGCTATTTAGGCCAAGCAAGTTTCTTTTGTACCTCAATTTTCTCCTTCTTGGAGACAAATTGTCACATGTAACTCTTTGCAGCTGATAAGGTAGGTCTGGATCATTGACTTCTCTACTTCTGTTATTGATACAAATGAGTGGAATTGATACTAATGAGTGTCTGGGGTAGCTGCATTTTCTTTGTCATTTTATGGTGTTTCAACCAAATAACCAAAAACTTGCAACTCACAACGAACTGAGCAAAGCCTTCACACACAATAATGAACTAAGATACCAAATCCAACTGTTGGAGCAGTGAGATGAGGGAAAATATGGCTTGAGCTGAACTAGTTGACCCGGAACATCCTCTATTTTTCTGATAATTCTTTATCCAGGTTGTAAGGTTCCAATTTGACACTTGTCTTTTACATTTTTTTGCACTACACTAATTGCTGTCCAAAGTATAAAATATAATCAGAACTACAAAAAGAAACAAGAGAACTATACTTTGTATAATTTCTCGAAAATGTGAAACGTGGGATGAGATGTATTATTTGGCACATTAAACCCAATTCAACCCAGCATATTGATTTGATTTTATTTTACTCTACAGCAACATTTCAAAGTAACTAACTTTATAGTTGTTTTGGAATAAATATTTATATTATCTCTTTGCAACCGGCATCAGCATCAGGCTGGTATTGCACAGGTTAAATATAAAGTAAAGCTCCCTTGATTTGTTAGAACCTCAGAAGATCACCTCCATTGTACCAGCACTTCAATTTCATTTCTCAATCCTCATCGTCCCTGCGCCCTTGATAAATTATACAGTCAACTTTTACTGCATTATGGACATTTTTTTCCTTCCGAATTCCCAATTACTAGGAAACTGGATTCAGACAGTCCAAATTCATTGAATCAAGGATCCATACTGTCTTACAGGGAGAAAAGGTTTTCACTCCATCCATCTAAGTTGGTTTCAGACACTGTCATACACATGAAATATTGTGTTCTAACTGTCTGTATTTTGTGCTTTATAAAAGCACAGAAGTGAAATGAATGGGAAAGTAAAAATATCTGGCAATCTGTCCTGTTATAAGGAGTCTGTGCAATTGAATGCTCATCTTCCTGTTTACGTATGAAAATCTATAATCGTTTGCCTTTGTTGAAAGTTCTGATAATGGCTGTCAAAATGCTAAATGATTTTTTTGACAGCTGTTCAAAGTTTTGATCTGGAAATGTTCTAGCCAATAAGAGGACACATGAGTAATTACTGTGTCACTAGCTTTTACCTAATAATGTGGATGGATGCCTTAACAATGACATGTTGCCCACAGGCCTTCTTAAATGTGTGGCCACTAATTTTGCTCTCCACCAGCCTGTTATGGACCTTGCTTTAACTGGTGGTGTCACATTTCAGTACACATTGCACAGCAGAGATTTCTGCTGAAAGTGAACTTTCACTACATACATCTAATTCAAGAGATTGCATCAGCACTCTATAGGACATTTTTAATAATTCCATATGGACCTGTGAGAGTTATATGCATACTTGGCGTATGTTACAGGCAGGTGGCAGCAGTATTATCAGATCCAGCATATGATTTAATGAGCCCATTTCAATTTCTCGACTGCAAAATGTTTGCAGCTTTTTATGCTTTTTGTTTTATCACACTAAAGCCCCATAAATGCCCTAAAGGTACTTTGCTGTTATGATTGTATTCCAGCTGGGAACTAGTTTTGTCAGAAATGCTTACCAGGAGAATCATTTTATATATAATTTTTCAACCATAATCAATGTAGTTTTTCAGTCCAGTTCACAACAGCTGAAGCATAAAGCAAAATGCTGTTCACAGTGGTTTAGTGCAGCTGTTTGATAGCTACGTCAGCTATCATTTGTAAAGCTGTTAGAACAATTCACTGATGAATACTGAAATGCATGACATTGTTCAGCTTTTCCATTTTGTTGTCGAAGCTCATTTGTATTGCAAACTTCTTTTTGAGAAAGGCACCACACTATCTGCTTGTTGCCTTCATAATTCAAGATGCACTGCCCCAGGAAACCATAAACTTTTGAAAGTCACTTCTTGATGTTGTTTGTTAATGGAGATGCAAAAGCAAATGATAGTTAATTAGCACTAACTTGTTATGTTTTTGCTTTCATTCAAATTTTTTTATCATGTGCCTTAATAAATGTTGTAGATGCCAGCTGGCATTTGTCTATTGAACTGAAAAATATATTACGCAGAGAAACCTGAGCTTTTGATCGTGCACATGATATCATCGGACAACAATAAATAGCTGTTCAGAATTAGCCAATGGCAATTACCGTATTCAATGGCATCATTTCTTGAATACAAGTTATTAGGGATTGATCAAAAAGAATGGCATGACTATTATCAAAAGTGCATAAAGCAATTGTTCTTACCTAATTCCAACTGTCCGCCGATGCCAGATTGATGTACTGTTGTTATTATGCTGATTGTATGTTATGAAATATATTAATTTCACCCTAATCTCCATGATATAAGCTGCAGCTGATGTTATACCATGAAAAAATGTCCCTGGAATTGTAGAGTAAATTATTCAAGCGCTTGGAGAACGAACAATTCTACTTCTGGAAGATGAAGGAGACCAAAAGCAATAATTGCAGTTTTGGCTTTGACGTCGATTTATCAAAACATTACAGCTTCTTAAGTCTCCATGCTTTTAGACCTTCTTCAAAGTACATCAACCTCCTTTAGCTTTTCATTAAGCCATACGATTCATGACTAGACTTCAAAGTGCTACTCCAGGTGGACGTAAAACACAGGTAAGATTTGAGAAAATCCTGAATGTAAGTCATGCTTACCACATCCATAGTTGACCCATTATATTCATCTTTCACTAGCTACCAGTTACAGTCAATTTGAGATACATGACAACTGACCAAAATGTTCACCGTGGAATTTTGTTGTTTCTCTGGAATGTCTGTATTAAAAAAAACCAGGCTGAACTTTGCCAGTATCCAGAACTCAGGGAGAAATTCACTTTATTTGTTCTCTGAGGACGTTCTGCTTTACAGTAACCTTTATAGCAGCAGTGTTTTCGAAGACTTTGAATGATTGGTGATTGCTCAAAAACTAAGCTTTTTCTTATTTTGAAAAACCTAACTGTGTCACAGAGGAGAAAACTTGGCTTGGCTTTCAATGGCGATCTGCCAGGAAGAATGAGCTTAAAAAAATGAATCCTGAAATAATGTATTCTACCACCAAGGTTAAAGGTCAGCCCATGCCCAGCCATGTGGCTTGGATATAGGCCACTGTCTGAAAAATCCTTTTGCAAATAATACTATATACAGAATGGTTCAAAGCTATTATTTTTGCTGTATGGTAGCAAAAGCAATTGTGTCATGAAAGATATATCCAAATGCTAGAAATTTTGTTCACGAGACCAGTTTATATGTGAATTGTTATTTGTTTTTGATGGACCAATTATAATTCAAGTTTCCATCTAAGGACATTGTCGTGCTACACAGCACTGAATGGAAAGGCACAGACCAGCATACTCAGCAGAGCACTCAGTCGCCAAGAAAAGGCCTTTAACTCATATGATTTTAAAATGGATAGTCTTCTCATTCAAAAAAGCACTCCTAGCAGTAACAGATCTTACTGCTAAGCTGAGACTCAGGGCTCAGATGATGCTTTTAAACCCATCCTAACAAGTTGCCCCTTAAAAAAAGGGAACCACACATGGCGTGAATCTGGCTCCAAAGGTGTATTATAGCATTCACACCATATTATGGCAGTCAATTGGGTCGTTAATGACCTTAAATACACTATTAATTGACATTTACATAATGTGGCTGGGGTTCTGATTTTTAAGCCTGCCTCCTGCTCTTTATACAAAAATGGCATGATGATGTCAGGAATGCTTCCCCATGTCAGCACATTGAATAATACATCTCCAGATGCAGGAAACGCTCCCTGGTTGAGTGCATTATTCTGCCCTTTGCATCATTGTAAGTTATATAGTCTATCTGGCTTATAATATGCCTAAAATAATATTGCTGATTTTAACCATTAGGTTTGCGTTGGGAGGACAGGGTTAATGTTAGCCCTAATGACAGTCACTTCAAAACTAAAATGTTATGTAAAGTTCTTTGAGGCACGATAAGACAATCTAAATGAAGTAGTATGGCAGTCATGGAGAATCTAGTTTGAATTGAGGGAAGATTAACACTAGTGAGCTAGACATACCTAAAGTATATCTTTTGAACAGCTGAAACAGAGATTAACTTCCTCATACCAAACTTTCCTTTTTATATGTAATATATAATATTTTTATATATACTATATGTGTTCTGAAGAAGGGTCATATTGGATTCGAAATATTAACTGTATTTCTCTCTCCACAGGTGTTGCCAGACCTGTTGAATTTTTCCAGCATTTTCTGTTTTTATTTCTGTTTTTATTACTGCATTTGTAGTATTTTGCTTTTACCAGACCCGGTATTTGGGTAGCTTGGGACTGGACGTGTGCTGGATTTCAGGGATTTTATGGATTTTAGGTCTCAGGCCTAGCATATACTTATAATACATAAAATAAATTATGAAAAATAAACAGTAAAGGCTTTTCTTTACTTTCCAAATCATCATCCATTTTTCTGCTTCCAAATGAAGGCCTGTTGGATTTATTTTCTTAAATTACATCTCATCCGAAGAAGAGTCATCATCAGAAGGAATGTCTGGGGTGATAGCTGGTGTAGAGACACAGAAGAAGTTGAAGTTTAAGGTTCTGTTGTAATTCTTTTAAACATCTCCTGTAGCTTAAGTTGTTTCAAATATCTGGGCCTTTCTTTCAGGAACACCTCTTGTATTTTGTAGGCCCATATAATGTGCTGCTCTGTACTGAAGCTCTTCTGCTCCATCCCACAAATCAATTCCTCCATTTCTGTCAATAGACACTTTTTCCTGTTCACCCAATGCACCATTTTCACTGTCATCATTATCACTCTCATCCTCTTTATTCTTATTCATGACCATGTCACATATTTCACTGCCTATGAGTTGGAGATAAACCGGAGCATCATTGTCAATATTCAGACAATCCTCAACAGCTTCTTCATCCAACAACTTGGCTTCATCACATGACAAACCTTTTGCATATGCCAATAAATCCTCAACAACGTTTTCTCCTCGGGTACAAGAAAATCAGTAAAATTAGGTGCAATTTCATCTTCGCCTTTTCGGAACTTGGGGGTAAATGGCCTCAAATTGTGCCATCCATTTGTCAAAATAATTTGGGATACGTTGGCCCCAAGCCTTCACAGCACTCCAGAGTGGACCTTTCACATTGAATTATTTTTATAATTCTTTAAATCCCAAGCCTTTGTTGCATGCAGTGAGCATTTTGTCCATGAATTCAGCCTTACCTGGTCTTAAATGCCCACAGAATGCCTTGGGCTGGATGAGGGATGTATAGTTGGGGGGCAAATAAACTTCAAAAACAGTGTTTTTGATGAGGAGTCCTGCATCGGGGCGTGCAGCTCAATTATCAAGGAGTAACATAATTTTGCAGTTCCTGGGAACACCCACAGGCCAACAATGAGCCCTGGCAGAGAGGCTAAATGGTTCTTGTACTAATCAAGGAAAATTTGTCTGGTAGTCCATGTGTGCTTATTGGCCTTATAAACAACAGGAAAAACTCTGATTCCCTTGTAAGCCCTAAGATTCTGGTTTCTACCAATTACAAACAATTTATACCTGTGCGTACCTGCTGCATTTGAGCATCTGAATACAGTGAATCCCGTTGGTGCTGACTCATCCACTGTTACATAGGTTTTCCTGAGAACATACTTCCAATATAATGAGGTCTCATGGCACTGTAAAATTGCTCTGCTGTTAAACCTTCTGCCGATCGTGGAAAATTCATCCGAGAATGTCTCAGCAGCTTCATGGTCAGCTGAAGCTTTTTCATTGCATGTTTTCAGCAGACACACACCATGGTGTTTTTAAAATTTATTATACCATTCTTATCAGTATTCACATGGCGTTGTTAGACTGAGCTCTTCATGAAACTCTTTCACTTGGGCCATGATAATGGAGTGATCCAATGGATATTTTTCACTTTGACACTGCTACCGGTGTTGGCCTCGGTGCATTAGCATGCTGGTGCTATCACCTCAGACTGAAGGTGGATGGACTCCACCATCGTGCCTTGCAATCTGAGGATTGATGTGGACATCCCTTCCTGATGTTCCTGAGCTTGCCTTTGCAGCTCCAGCAACTGAAGTAGGACTGAGTCCAGAGGCTCCTCATCTGATTCAGGCTGAGCGAGTTTCTGGCTTCCAGCAGTCCTCCGAGTGCTGGAAACCTGGGAAGTCCCTGCTGCTACCTGATGTGGATTAGATGTGCTCACCAGATTGTGACCCCGCGGCTACTCTAGACCTCGGGCCCACCGAGGTGTGTGTCTCTGCGCTGGTGGAGGGTGTGGGTAGGTGTCATGACGGGTCTTCAGTTAGGGTGTCATCAGATTCTTCATCTGAGGTGCCTTCGGGGCTTGAGTCAAAGACCTGGGCTATGGACCCCCTCGCTGCTTCCCAGATATGTCTGCCAAAGCAGGGAGAGATAATTAGTGACATGGCAGGGGAGTGCGGAACAGGGGAACTGACTCTCAGCATGGTTGTCTGATGGATGTAGCACTGCAGGATCCTCACTTGGTAGAGCACCGTCGACCTCACTGTCAGCACAGGAATGCTCCAGATCCTCACTGGCCAGCTGGATGGCTCTATTTTCAAAGTCTGTGAGGACCTTGATGCCTGGCATTCCTCCACCAGTCTGTGACCTCTCCCTATTGTTGTGTGCCAGCTTGTCCTGCATGAAGGCAGGAGAGAGTGTAAGCAGGATGGATGCCAGGCCAGATGAGAAGGATGCCTGGCATGTGTGGGTGGTGAGTGGTGCCATGGATGGGCTGAAGACACAATCCACAGGACAGATGAAAATGTGTGTGAGAGAGTGAGTGGTGTTGTCCTTCGAACTGGCAGTGAGTGAGATCCCTGTGGATGTGTGATGGGCTTGTGAGTGTGTGAGTTCAGAGTGATGAGAAGAGTGACTTACCCTGGCAGAGGAGAGAAGATCATTCATCTTTTTCGGCACTGGGGGTTGTCCTCTTTTGCAGGGTGTTGGCGCTGACCACTGCTGCCACTGCCTTCCATGCTGGTTTGGCGACCTTGTTTGCTGGTCTTCACCCAGAGCAGGGGATAGAGGACTTTGCGGCCGGTGCCCACTGCATCCAGTAGACGCCTGATTGAGGTGTTGCTAAATCTGGGGGCAGCATGTTTCCTCCCTTTGGCAGCCGTGACTTTCCGACACCTTAGAGAGAGCTAGCTCTGTGCAGAGGCGCTCTTTAAATGTGGCACCCAGATTACTGACGGACTGCGGGATGGGTGAATCAAAGGCTGCCCGGCCAGCGATCTGGCATGCTTCATGGGAGTGCGTTGTTAATGAGACGGGATGCGCCAGGAATGGGATGATATAGCGCAAGAACCCGCCATTGCGGCCGGCGGGTAAAACATCCTTTTTCTAGTCCGCTACCGTGCTTAGTGCAAATCTGGGACGATTCCACCCTCCATGTCTACTTTACCAAAACATTTCATATTTTTAAAGACTTCTCTTTGATCATACTTCAGCTTTCTCTTTTCAAGAGAAAAGAAACCTGGGCTGTTCATCCTTTCTTGATACGCATAACCTCTAAGTTCTGTTATCATCCTTGTAAATCTTTTCTGCACACTCTCCAGTGCCTCTCCTTTTTACAATTTGGTGACTAGAACTCCAGACAGTGTGATCCATCAGAGGTTCTATACATGTTTAGTGTAACTTCTCTACTTTTAACTTCTAACCTTCTGAAATACTTTTGTGATGGCCTTATTGACCTGTGTCACGACTTCTGGCAATTTGTGTACTTGTACTCCCAGATTCCTTTGCTCCTTTATCCGATTTAGATGCTTATTTTTTAAGTAATAGATGATCTACTTAATTTGTCACCAAAATATAACACCACACACTTATCTACATTGATATTAATTTGCCAGTATGTGCCCATTCCTCAAGTTTATAATGTATTTTTAAAATTTGTTTGACTGTCCCCTCCTTATTTGAGATCATCCACAAATTTGGGAATTGTGTTTATGATTCCAAGGTCTAAATGATCTATTTTCCTTCTTAGGCAGTCCCTTGGGATCTTCCACTCCTGTTCAATGGGTTCTGAGTTGGTTGATGAGTCCAATGTGTGATCTGCAGACTCTGCCACATGCAGAGCATGTAGTGCTCGGAGGGTCAGGTAGACAAGTTATTGTGAGGTTTGTGTGCACTCTCTGCCACCTCGAATTCACCTCTGCATGTTCCCGAGGAAGTCTCTCGATATTTCTGGCACCTTCCCAAATGAACCTCTTAGACAAGCACTCTCCATCTTGGGGCAACATTAACACCAGCATTGTTATTCCTCGCATTTCACCCAGGTAATTCCAAATGAGAGTGAATAGTTACACATCAGGCTCACATTATTCTGATACTATGAAGGATGATGAAGCCTCGGGAGCATGTGAACTTGCTGAGATAAGGTGCTAGCTGGAGGAGGGAGCCTGGCATCAGATGTCAAAAGGTGCTGCCTCTTCAAGCGTATCTCCAGCGTCCCAGTTGCAGTGGCAGCCTATAAGAGCCAGCAGCTGTTCCACTATACTCAATGGGCTCATAGCTGCATGTCTTCAATGTGACAAAGCTCCTCAAGGAAATCCATCTCCAGCAACGGGACAAAGCATTCTGTGTAACCTCGATGGTGAAACTGATAGGTAACACTTGGGCCAAAGCAGCCGAGGACATTCCAGGGGTGTGCATCTAATCAGAAATAACTGAATCCTTTGTGACACCTTCTTCTCTATCACATTAATATCTGGCTCACTCAGTTAGGAATGTTGGCCTGCATTTATCCTCACTTTATTATGCATGTGGGCCACCCGAGGATGACAATGTTCAACCACATGCACGTCAGACATTAAAATGCCTCTTCCTTAAGACACACATTGTGCCCTCATGGCCAGCCCTGGTCCTTGTGAACTCCAAAATGCTCAGACGATCATTTGAAGCTCTCAAGGTGACAACGAGTTGTTGCTAATGAAGAGTGCATTTCAGCTTCAGTGCATCCTTGCTCCTATCCCATTGCTACCCTCAACAATGTCTAAGGCTACAATGTGCTCTTCCAGAAGATGCTCAAAGGTCCAATGGACTGCCAGAAATCGCCATTTGCAATTAGCGTCACTCATCTCGGTGAGTGTTTAGATGAGGGAACGCACAGCGCTGCATCCCAACATTGTGATAAAAGCCTCGTGGCCACAATAGAGACATTTACAGGTTGAGAAATGCTCATAGTCACAGGATTGAGTTCCAGGGCAATAATGTGGCTGAGAGGGGAAGAGCTTCGGCACCTTGAGGTGGCAAGGTGCTCCCATTTATTGGTGATTTCAGCAGATGTACACTTGGATTAGCAGGCATGAGCACACCAAGGGCTCATAGCATGAAAACCCTGCCAAATGGCAGAGAGCACATGGTGTTGCATGATATGTGGCTCTTCTCCATCTGTGAACACTTTTCTCCTTGTACACCACACCTTCACCTCTCAAGAGTGCAGACGAGATAGAAGAAGACCTCTGCCTCAATCTTACACAGCCAAGAATAACATGACATGACCCTGTAAGGTGTGTGGATGTGGTTCCTTCCAAAAGCATACTGAGCATTAAGGTCAAGGAATCACTGATGTCAAGGATGATCTGAAAAAGGGCAACACACTGTGGTGCTATGGAAGCACACTACATAGCCAAGAGGCCCATGATAGAGACATCTGCGATAAGTGGGGGAAGGGACCATGGTATCACACCTGATTGAGAACAACACAGCTCATCATGAAAAGGAGGCAGCTGCAAGAGGAGGTGTGAAATGGGGGTGATTCTATTTACATTTGTGACCATTGGATACATGTTTTGAACACCACGCTACCATTGTGGTCATAAATTGTCTTGATCTTCTTAACCCTGCCGCTATGTCTTGGTGCACCCCCTACATCCACAGGGGAGGTGAAGGCAGCCTGTTGCCTGCCTACGCCCTGTTGTCTGTGATGACATTGGCGGGTGTCCTTTGAAAGGTCGAGTCCCTGGAGGGTGCCAGCCTGTTTTGGATGTCCTGCTGTGGAGCAGGTGCACCTTCCTCAGCCTGTGGAGTTGGAGGTAATGGGTACACAGGAAGAGGGGATTGGGATTGGCCAGGCAGGCCTGGGCCTGAATTTTCTGCCTGTTGGGAGTACAAGGTTGGCAGAGCTGGAAATGGCTACGATTTCTGCTTTCGCCTGCAAATGTCTAAATAGTACGATTTCACGCTGGCTGGCCAATTAAGGAACAGCTAGGGTGAAATGTGCCCCCACATTGGAGAAGGTTTGCCGGCACAGGTGTGACCACGATGGGTGGATCCAATGGAGACCCAGGGGTGGGGTTTAAATCGGCTGAGGCAGCACCCTGAAGACTAGCAGGGATTCCAGACGAGGCACAGGGAGCTGTCCAAATATAAACTATAGTTATGGCATCAGCACCCGCTCAACATGCCAGGTGGGAGAGCAATGCAGGTGGGTGCTCTGCAACCCACTTCTCGAATGAGTGCCAGAGGGAGTGAGCCCCAGGCGAGACATCCTGATGCCGCGGAATGGCAAGAGGAGGCCACCTCACCAAACGAAGAAGGCCTGGGCAGAAGTGGCAGCCTAGGTCAGCGGGCATGATGTGGTGTGCTGCACCTAGATTCAGTGCCAAAAAAGGTTTAATGATCTTCTGCGCTCGGTAATGGTGGGTACTGATTTGGCATGGCACTGTGTGGAGAATTCTTGAAGAGTGGCCATCCTTTGTGGCACTCAGGGGTGTAAGGTTCGGACTAACAGAAGGCACATATAATTGTGCCTGCTAAGGCTGGGAGATCAGACTGGTAGCCCTGCGTGCATATAAGAGTCAGGTATGCAAAAATGATGGGCACTTCAACCTGCTTCCTGGTGGGGGTGAGGGGGTGTGTGCTTGGTGAGCCTGGTATGATTTTGCAGGTAGAGGGTGGACTCATGGATGCACCTTTGTCAATACAGAAGAGAAGCCATAATGCCACTGAGAGCACAAGAATGGCTGGTGGGGTGGCCAACCTGTTCATCCTGGGCAAATGTGAGATGGACGCCCTAGAGCTTGAATGTGAGTGTGCACCAAGGTCATCAGGTCACAGACAGGCAGGAATCTTGGAGGAAGATAAGAGTCCTGTGGACAGATAAGGGACAGGTGAAGACTGCAAACAGGGTAGGGTCCTTTCATCTCTAAAGATAACTTCCAATCAAGAGTCCCCAGTGATCCAGAAATGACAGTGGCACCATGATGCGGCTCACCAGGCTGCCTAGCATGCACATTCAATATGTGATGTTTGATACCACTGACATGTTGTCTTCCTCCCTCAGGTGTGCCATCCTGCAGAGGCACCAGGGACACCGAGAACCCTCAGTTGATGCCGGAGGAGGAGCCACACACAGGTCCACCTGCATCATACCCCCTCTCACTTCCAGGCACCAGCTCAGATACAAACACAGAGCTGTAGTTCATCGGCTCAGATGGATGTGCACGGTAGAGGTCACAGCACACTTGCATGAGGAGTTGGCAAAGGCAGAGAATGCCTACGGCGCCATCTGTTGGAGGAATGCTGGAGACAAGGACGATGCTGAGTCCGCAGTAGATGATACATCTCTGAAGTCACCCATCAAGCAGCAAATGATAAATGTCCAGCAGGATGCGTGGGATGATCTGGTGGAGAACCCTGAAGGTTTGCGTGCCATGGTGTTTGTCATGGAGGAGTCCTTGAAGAGCTTGAGCATTGTGTTGAGTCTGAGCACTGAGCACACAACCTCCTCCATTGAGAGATTAGTGACTCTCATGGAGAGGCAGCTCTAGGAACAGAATTAGAGGTTCCTCAGGACCTCAGGAGGTCGTTGCCAGTGTGAAAGATGGATGAGGCACCTAGTCTCTCTGCTAGGTGCTCGTCCATCAATGGTGAGCAGGGAGGTACAGACGTGCCTCATGCTGGCACATGAGCTGCCTGTCGTTTCTGTGGGCTCCTCTTGTGATGTTCTGGATGAGGATGGCAGCTCCTCTGCCTCTCTGCCAGTAATCATGGCATCTTTTAAGGCTGAGATGACTGATGAGTGCCCAGCCATGTCGCCTCCTCAGGAATGTGTGATAAGGAGGCGGCGCCCCTGCCATGAAAGTGAAGCCAGGCCTTGGCACCCTAGTGAAGGTGCATTGAATCAAGGCCTCCCTGGTGTCCCTGCCTCCCTGAAGGTTCCTTAAGTCTCCCTCCACATCCTCCCGCTGTGCCTGCCCAGGCTCTTCATCAGATCCATCAGCAGAGTCTTCCCCTGAGGCTTTTGGAGCTACTTCACTATCCTCATCCTCCAATGGGGCCCCCTTGCCAGTGCCAGATTGTGCACAGCACAGCAGACAATGATAATAAGCGACATGCACTCTGGAGGGTATTGCAGGGCACCTCCTGATTGGTCCAGGCAGTAGAACCTCATCTTCAACAGACCAATGGTCCTCTCAGCCATCACGCTTGTGGAGGCCTGACTCCTATTGGACTTCTCTTCCACCTCAGTCCTTGGGTGCCTGAATGATGTCATGAGCCACCTTTTAAAGGGATGTCCTTCGTCACCCAGCAGCCAACCATCCAGCCAAGCTGGAGCCATAAGCAGTCTTGGCACCTGGGAGTGTCGCAGGATGTGTGCATCATGGAGCTGCGAGGGTACCTTGCACAGAATTGCAGAATCCGGGTCCTGTGGTCGCAAACTATCTGCACGTTTATGGAGTGGTAACTCTTTCTATTCACAAAGCCATCCGGCTGACCCACTGGCACCTTGACAGCCACATGAATGCAGAATATAGCACTCTGGATGTGGGGGAACCGCAATAGCTGCAAACTCTCTGGCTCGCTCAGCCTGGCTGGTTTGTCTGTCCGGTAATGAATGAATGTGAGGACCTGTCTGAATAGAGCGTCAGTGATGAGCCTGACACAACTATGGACAGCTAATTGGGAAACTCCACACAGATCCCCCACTGACCCCTAAAGATCCAGGTGCAAAAAATTGAGACCTACTGTGACCTTCAGAACCACTGGCATTGGGTGCCCACCCCCACAGTTAAAGGCGTTATCTGGACCAATCATCTGGCCTATTGATGTCATGGTGTCTCTAGAGAGGTGGTGTCTCCTGCGGCACTGGACCTCAGACATGTTGAGGTAGCTGGATTGCTGCCTGTACACTCTGGCAGCAGGATAGTGGTGTCTTTTGCGGTCCCTTCCACCTTGCTGTCCCTACTGGCCCTGCACCCACTGTGCCAGCGCCTGTCCCACAGGTCTGTCTCTGCGGTGCTGCCTGTGGACACTGGTCCCTCTCTCCCTTCTGCCCCTCTCTTCCTCCTCAGAGGACATCTCCCCAGCAGAGTATACAATCCCCATCTGCTGAAGTGCAGATGGCACTGCCCCATGCACTGAAGGCTGTGCTCAGCAGAAATGCTCCAGGAGAGTTGACAAAACAAAAAGAATCCTCAAAACAAAGCTAACAAAGCAAAACCTTCAGAAGAAACCACAGGAAAAGGGTCTGAAATCTCAGCAAGCAAACAGCAGCAAACTCTCACCTGAACTCTTAACAACTCACACAGGCAATGCTCCGCTCTCCTTTTAGCCTGGCCTTGGATGAAAAAAGTGAAAAAACGATTTGGCCACCTGCCTGTGTTGCCCATGCGACTAGAGCAAAACTGCACGCACAACGTAAATTTTAATTCAGTTGAGCTCTTAATTGCCTTAAGTGGCTGATTAATTGTTGGCGGGCAGGCTTCGGAGTTCTGTACACGCCCGCTGACAGTAGTATCATGCGGATGCGCCATGATGTCAGGACACGCGCCTAAAGTCTTGCGAGATTTTATGCTTTTTTGGGTTGGGTGTGCACCCGCTACTACCGCGTAAAATTCTGGCCTTGGAGTCACCTGGGTGGATGGTCCAGGGTTGTCGAGCTGCTGGTCCTTCCCTCTACAGGTGCCTGAGGGCCTGTGGTTGACTCCTTGAGAAGGGGAAACTGGAGTAAGATCTAGGTGCCCCACCCCCCTCTCGCATAGCCACTGATGGTTGCCACCCCACCAATGACTACAGCGACAGAGTGCTGCTCCTGAAGCAGTGCAGGGCCAATGTCCTGCACCAAGTTCTCCTTGGCAGCTGCCATCTGACCAGTGTTGGCATTGGCCCATCGGCATGCTGATGCTATCACAAGACTGAATGTGGACGGAGTACTCCATCATCGGTTGCAATCTCAGGAATACAGCTGACATCCTTTCCTGATGTTACCATAATTGTCCCTGCAGCTCCACCAACTGATTTAAGACAGAGTCCGGCGATTTGTCATCTGACTCAGATTCAGCAGAAGCATGGCCTCCAGCAGTCCTCCGAATGCCGGCGATCTTGGATGTCCCCACTGTCGCCTGCTGTGGGCCAGATGATGTGCTGTGCTCACCAGATTGTGATGCTGAGGCTGCTCTAGAAGTAGGTCCCAGTGAGATGTGTGTCTCTGTGCTACTGGAAGATGTGGGTGAGCACCAGGTCTTCAACTGTGCTGTCCTCAGGTTCCTCATCTGAGGTGTCACTGGGACTTGAGCTAAGGGTCTGGCTGGTTGAGGGCCTCAGGCATTTGGCAGAGGCACCTATGAAAGAAAGTAGAGATAATTAGTGCATGGAAGGCAGCTGTAAACAGGACAATGTACTCACAGTATCGTGTCTGAGGGATGAGCTGGTACAAGGTCCTCACGTGGGTGTTTGCTACTGATTCACCATCACCTCAGGCATGGCCCACTTCCTCTCCACCCAGCTCGATGGCTCTGTTTTCGAAGGCAGTGAGAAAATTTAGTTCTGGCATTCCACCCACAGTCTGGGCCCTCTCCCTGTGATTGTGTGTGAGCTTGTCCTGCATAAAAAC
The DNA here is from genome assembly GCF_017639515.1 of Carcharodon carcharias. Taxonomy (NCBI): domain Eukaryota; kingdom Metazoa; phylum Chordata; class Chondrichthyes; order Lamniformes; family Lamnidae; genus Carcharodon; species Carcharodon carcharias. Next base: position 50,633,354 of record NC_054473.1, read on the forward strand.
AAATGGAGAGTGTGAGCAGGACACATGCCAGGGCGGATGATAAGGATGCCTGGTATGTGTGGGTGGTGAGTCGCGCTATGCACAGGATGAGGACGCAAGCTCTAGAGGAGAAGAGGCCAGATGGAGATGTAAAAGTCTGTGTGAGAGTGAGCAGTGATGTCCTTTGAACTGGCAGTGTGTGATATCCCTGTGTTATGACACAGCAGTTGGTAAAAGCTGAGTTGTTTAAATCCCAGAGGGAAACTTGAGCAACTTTCATTACCTATATTTTCAATTGGTGTATTTGAGGTGCAGTTCTGTATTCAGGAATAAGACCACTGAGCCTCAAAAGGTTTTTAGTATAAGACTAAATTAAACATTTATTAATTTAACAACAGATTAAACACATACATTTGTCTACAAATTACTACCATAATAACTTTTAAACAAATCCCCAAATTAATATCTCCCAGGTAAATCTTCACCAAGGCAACAATAAGCCATAAGGCAGGATTTTCCCCCCACTGGGGGTGAAGTTGATGGGCGGGCATGCACAGATGTGCTTCCAATTGGTGCCCCCAATTGGGGGCACAGCCCCAATTTACATGGGTGGGCTAATTAAGGCCCTCGCAGTGTGACGTCTGCACAGAAGCGCTATGCGCTCCCTGTGCAGGTGGGGGGGTGGGGGGATTCCCAAAATTGAGAATGCACTCTTTTGTGCATGTGCATGAAAGAGCGCACTCATCTCCCTGAGGCTAAGTGTAGCCTCAGGGAGATCGGCCCTAAGTGTAAAAAAGCTAAAAATAGAATGAAATTTCCCTAACATATCTCCTCATGTGACACTGTCACATGAGTTGGGACATGTCCATAATTTTTACAAAAACTTTATTAAAATTTTTAAAAACCTAATGAAACCTAATCCCGCCCATGGATGAGGCTTCATGCTTTTTCTAATTCCCGCCAGGGCTCCTGGCCTGCCTGCCAACCTTAAGGTTGGATGGGCAGGTCCACTAATTACTTTAATGATTCTGTCAATGGCCTCAATTGGCCACTGACAGGTCAGTAGGCGCACAACTGATTTTGCTGCGGCCCCGCTTTCCTGAAAATTTAAATGGGACGGGGTGATGTTGGGAGTTCCGCCCGATGTCACTGCGCGTCATTTTATGTGCCGGTGAGTGGGCCCTGCCCCCTGCTCGCTGACGGGAAATTCCTGCACATAGACATTAAACAGGCACCTGGCAAACACATTTGACTTTAGGAATTCAAAATGAGGTCCCTTTCAATTTGGTCCTTTACAGACTCAGTTGTAGGCTTACAGGCTGGTTAGATCTTAAGGGGATTCACCTAGTTCTGTCGAAGGGTCATGAGGACTCGAAACATCAACTCTTTTCTTCTCCGCCGATGCTGCCAGAACTGCTGAGTTTTTCCAGGTAATTCTGTTTTTGTTTTGGATTTCCAGCATCCGCAGTTTTTTGTTTTTATTTAGAACTTAAAAGCCTCTGACGTATGCACACAAACTCTTTTCTGTTTATATCTAGCTTCCCCTTTGAATGTAAATTTTCCATTATATGACAAAGTTTTTTAATTTTACCTCTCCTAACAATAATCCTTTCATTCCACCAATTTTATTAGTAATATAAACACATTACTTGGCATCTCCCAGCTAAGTGCAAGATTTTACCTTTTATTTTGAATGGTTTATTCAACAAATGCAAATTTACACTTTACCTTCTCCTTACGTTTATCTAATTAACATCTCAAAACTACTATACATCAAAGCATCCAGACTAGCTGGCTTTAATCCAATTAAACTGCACACATAGACACACACACAGGCACAGACTTTACTACAATTCCAATTTAAAAATAATTCCCAATAGCATTACAGTCATTAATATCTCTTCATGACAGCCTGTGAATATATGGTGGACTTGTGAGTGAGTGTGAGAGTTGAGAGTGATGAGATGGTTGGCTTACCCTGATGGAAGGGATGAAATCATTCATCCGCTTTTTGCACTAGATGGCTGACCTCCTCTGTGCAGTATTAGCCCTAACCACCACTGCCACTGCCTCCCAGGCTGGCGTGGTGGGATTGGTGGACCTCCTCTGGCCATCACGAGGATGGAAGGCATTGCAGCGGGCATCCACCAGGTGTTCCAGTGAGGCATCACTAAACTTGGGGGCTGTCGTCATTGACGGGAATGGTTCTAGGGTTGAGGGACTTTAGTTACGTGGATAGTTCATCCAATTGTGGCTGTTCTACTGAGAGAAGAAGAGGTTATGTAGATTTATAGAGGTATTCAAAATCATGAGAGTCTGGGCAGCCTAGATAAGCAGAAGCTGTTCTCATTGGCAGAAGGGTCAAGAGCCAAAAGGAACAGGTTTAAGATAATTGTCAAAAGATGCAACAGCAATATGAGGAATTCTTTTAATGCAGCGAGTGATTATAAGATCATAATATCATAATTAACGGCAGGAGTAGGCCATTCGGCCCATCGTGCCTGCTCCGCCATTCCAGTAAGATCATGGCTGATTTGATTGTGGCCTTAACTCCACTTTCCCTCTCATAACCCATAGCTCCCTTGTCGATCAAAAATCTGTCTACTTCTGCCTTGAATATATTCAATGACCCTGCCGCCACTGCACTCATGGGGAAGCAACTTCTTAAGATTAACAGCGCCCTGAGAGATAAAATTCCTCCTCACCTCCATCTTGAATAGGAGACCCCTTATTTTTAAATTGTACCTCCTAGTTCTAGATTTGCCCAAAAGGGGAAACGTCGTCTCAGCATCTACCCTGTCAAACCACCTCAGGATCCTATAAGTTTCAATAAGGTCATCCCTCATTCTTCTAAACTCCAAGGAGTATAGGCCCAACCTGCTCAACCTTTCCTCATAGGCCAAGCCCCTCATCACAGTCTCACAGTATCACAGCATCTTTACAGTACAGAAGGAGGCCATTCAGCTTATTGAGTCTGCACTAGCTCTCTGAAAGAGCATTCCACCTAGTCCCACTCCCCTGCCTTATCTCCGTAACCTTGCACATTCTCTCTTTTCAGGTAGCAATCCAATTCCCTTTTGAATACCTCACTTGAATCTGCCTCCATCAACGTTTCAAGAAGTTTGTTCCAGGCTCCAACCACCCTCTAGGTGAAAAGATTTTCCTCACAACACATTTACTGTTCTTTTTCTAGAACAAAGAGCCATCAAATATATAATCCTAGGAATCAACCTGGTAGATCTTCTCTGAATTAGCTTCCAATGCCTCCTTGAGTAAAGAGGGGACCAGGACTGCACACTGTGCTCTGTGTGTGGACTCACCAGTGCCCAGTGCAGTTGTAAAAAGGCTTCCCTGTTTTTTGTCCTCCATCTCCCTTGCAATAAATGTCAACATACCATTTGTCTGCCTAAATACTTTCTGCACCTGCATGCTATCATTTTGGTTAGGATGTGGAATGCACTACCTCATGGATGTGGTAGAGGTAAATTCAATCTTGGCTTTGAAAAGGGAATTGGATATTAATCTGGAGGGGGAAAAAGAAGTGCAGGGCTGCAGAGAAAAGTTGGGGCGTGGGACTAGTCCAGTTGCTCTTGCACAGAGCCAGCACAGATGCCAAGGGCTGAATGACCTCCTTCCATGCTGTAACAATTCTATGAATCTGCGATATTATCTCAAGCCAGAGTTGCATAACAATTTTGACCTACTTTCTTTTTGCCTTCCACCTTAATAGCTTTCTTCTCTGTGCCATCTTCCATGAAGAAATGGACACCCTGGATGTATGTGGATATATTACCATAGTCATGTGGAAAATCGGGGCACCTCATTCTGAAATAAAACTTATTCGGAGTAAAAAGCATTTCTACTATAGGAACTGGCATTGCACTTCTAGAATGATGAAAAAGAAGACTTACATTTATAAAACTCCTTTCACAACTACTGGGTATCTCAAAGCTAATGAAGTACTTTTGAAATGTAACCACTGTTGTACTGTAGGAATGCTGAGCTACAACCAGTGTTGGAACAAGTTTTAGACAGAGAAGTGCAAAGAAAATCTAAAAAAGGAAATAAGAAGGATAAAGAGAGTGTGAGAATAGATTAGTGACGAACATAAAAGGGAATCCACAAGTCTTCTATAAACACATAAAGAGTAAGAAGGTTGTCAAAGGAAGTGTGGGGCAGTTTAGGGACAAAAAAGATCTTGTGAAAACAGGGCATGGCTGCATCACTGTATGAATAGCTTGCAGCTGTCTTCACTAAAATATAGGATGCTGCCAGTGTAGCAGCAAAGGAAAGGCAGTGATAGTGGGAAGGAAGTAGATATAAGTAAAAGTTTGGCAGGCTGCAAAGTAGAAAAGTTAGTCTGAATGGGGTGCATCCTGTAAGGGTGGAAATTCACAACCCTGTTTAAAAGGAGACGAAAGAGATTAACCTGGCAACAACAGGCCAGTCAGTCTAATGTTGGTGGTGGGGAAACTGTTAGACATAATAATCTGGGACCAAATTAATTGGCATTTGGAAAAGTTCAGGCTAATAAATGGAAACCAGCATTGAGTGGTTAAGGGCAAATCATGTTTGACTACCATAATTGAGTTCTTGGATGATGTAACAGAGATGGTTCATGAAGGCAGTGAAGTTAATGTATAACAAAAACAGAATTACCTGGAAAAACTCAGCAGGTCTGGCAGCATCGGCGGAGAAGAAAAGAGTTGACGTTTCGAGTCCTCATGACCCTTCGACAGAACTCGAAGGGTCATGAGGACTCGAAACGTCAACTCTTTTCTTCTCCGCCGATGCTGCCAGACCTGCTGAGTTTTTCCAGGTAATTCTGTTTTTGTTTTGGATTTCCAGCATCCGCAGTTTTTTTGTTTTTATCTCTAAGTTAATGTATATATGGACTTCTAAAAAGCATTCGACAAAGAACCCCATAATAGACTTTAACCAAATTAAAGCCCATGGGATGCAGTATGGATACAAAATTAGATGAGGGACAGAAACAGAAAATAGTGCTTTATCGTTGTTTTTCAGACTGGAGGGAAGTTTACATTTGTGTTTCCCCAATGTTGGTATTAGGGCCACTGCCCTTTTTGATATATATTAATGTCCAGGACTTTGGTATACAAGACAAAAATTTCAAGATTTGGTAAGGAACTCAGAAATGTAGTAAACAGTGTGGGGGTTCGTAACAGACTTCAGGAGGACATTGACAGACTGGTAATGTGCAGACACATGTCAGATGAAATTTAACATAGAAGAGTGAGGAGGGGCTAGATTAACAAAATGACACAATTTTTAAGAAGGTGCAGGAACAGGCACACCTGGGGGTGTATGCAAACAAATCTTTGAAGGTGACAATGCAAATTGAGAAGACTGTTTCAAAAAAACATATGGGACTATTGACTTAATTAAGATAGGAAAAGAATACAAAAATAAGAAAGTTATCGCAGTTTCAGAAGAATGTCAGGGTGAGGGGTGCAAAAGAAATTGTTCGAATGATACCAAGGGCTTCAGTTATGTGACCTGAAAAGAGAAGCTGGTCCTTAGAGCAGAGAAGGTTAAGATAAAGGTGCCCAGAGTAATGAATGGTTTTGATGGAATTAATAAGGTAAAACTGCTTCCAGTGTCAGAAGGGTCAGTAAGCAGCCAACATAGATTTAAGGTGAAAGACAAACACAAAGCCTTCAGAGCAAAATACTATAGCTGATGGAGAAAGAAAGACATCTGCAATTGTTCTGATACACAGATCTCTAAGAATTCGTGTCCGATATTGTGAAGTAAAACTACAGCAAATAGAGGGTCAGGAAGTATTTTCAAGTTATTCATTATAAGACAAAGCATGCTATTTTATTCTTGTTTAAGACATTGATTAGGTCTCAATTAGAATGCCTTATTCAGTTTCCTCATGTTGGGAATTACTGAGGCCTTGAAAAGGGTGCAGCAGAGGGCAATGTTAATTCTTAGTAATGCATCTTAGTTACCCAGATAGGCTCAGATATCTGGGATTTTACAAGCTAGATGGAATCATGGAGATAAGAGGCAGCAGCTTCTCGTCAAACTTGGAAAAGACGTGGAAAAACTCTGTCTCTGAGGAATTGAAAGAAACAAGATTTCAAAAATATTCAAAGGGCATGGAGGATGTCAAAATGGAGTGATTCAGCTGTAGCGCTACAAGAGGATTGGATGTTGTAGGTACTGAGAGTGATTTACCATTTGCATTTTCCACTTTATAATTCTTGGATGTAGTCAGATACTGACAACGGACAAATAATGTGTAAGGATTGGGTTAAATTAAAATAGAGGTAGTTATATTTCAAATTGGGAAAAGAAGATTAATGAGAATGTCACATAGCAATTTGGACTCTTTCTGAGACTGCACACTTCATGAATAGATATTTTTCATTCTGAAAGTGTCTTTTGAGAGTGATAATTCATTGTTATGAGTTCTCAGCTGCTTAAACTGCAGGTGTTGGTGCCTGGGGAATTGATTACAGCTGTGACAGCTGTTTTAGCAGATTCACATTTTCCAGCCAAGTTGGCAGCCTCATTGTACCAGACATTATTGTGTAACACATCAGATAATCAAAGTTTCCATCCACATGCAAATATCTCTCACTCACATTCCTTTCCTTCTTTGGACCTCTTCCATTATTTTGTATGCTTATTTTGATTGGTTCAGTAAGATTCTGAAAATATTAATAAATGTACAGGCTACCTGACAAGCCTCATGCTTTTGTGATTGAATTCTGTCTTTTCTGGGGTCGTAGTGTTTTAAATAGCAAATATTTCTGCCAGCTCTTGACAGTTGGTAGCATTTAAATGCTATTAATGGAAAACATTCTGATAATAGAGCTTTGGTTCACATGATTAACCAAAGGGTTCAATTTTAGCTAACAGGTTTTTAGAAACATTTAAAAGCTCTTAAATTAGCTTGCATGTTTACAAAAGCAGGAATCATAAAACAATGCAATTGTTTCACTTGTGACTAGGACTGTCAAATGTTTAGGATGCTAGGCTTGATTTCATAGTCTGCTGTTTACCACTGCTTTATTCACAATTATTTTTATTGTGAAGTTCTCATCGACTATTGTATTTGTAAAAAGATCTCCCAATGGCTGGTTGGCATACCAATAATATATTTAGTCTAGGTATCACACAAGTGTGACATGTCAACCCACTTGACTTGGATTATCACACAGTTGCAATCATGCAATCAAATAGATCCAGTGGACATCAACATTGATGCAGCTGGCAGGCAAACAATACCTAAATACTAATGTCATACACCAGGACTAGCCTGAGGGGTCATCTGTAAGTCACTGTGTAAGGGTTACTCCCCATCACTCTGTATTGCAAACGATATATGGTTGTATGTTGTACCAACGTGATGTGACTGTATTTTAACCAAGCAACAATTGTAATCAGAATTGATTTAACCAAAATAAAAATAGACTGATTTTCTTTTGGGCATATGGTACAAAAAAACTAAAAGTGCATTTCAGCAAACCAACTTAAATAGTTTTGCTTGAGACACACATCCTGAACAAGATCTTTTATCCAGCTTTACACTAAGCAACATTATGACCGATAGCATCAGCTGTTTACAAAAATGATGTACATTATGTATAAAAAAAAACTAGGAACTACTGGAGTTAGATTTCATGCAAAAAACCCCCACAACATACTAAAAATAAAACTGGACCTGTTTGTACTGGCTTGGATCATGTAGTCACAAGCCATGCATGTGGCATAGCTAAGATGCAAATAGAAATAGAAGGTTGAAAAATGTGGAAATGGATTATGAATTCAGCATTGAAGCCTCAAAAATAAGGGCTAACTCATGGATCTGAGGAAATACACGCAAAGGGTCAGCAAGTATCAGCGCAGTGCTGTAACCCTACATCTGACCCACACTCTATTTGCATGCGGCTCCTCTCTGGGACAGTGGACTTCACCATTTCATCCATTTCATCTGGGAAACAAACAGGCTCCTAGATAAAAATTAAGATCATCCACAGAAATGTACAATTCTATAGATAGTTGAATCACAATACTGTGAATTATCTATTTTAGTCTATCACATTCAAAACCTTATTTTCAGACCTTTATGTTGGTGGTAGAAAGGATTCAGAAAAAATAATTTTGCTATTTAATCGGGTGTATTTTTCTTTTGTTTTACTAGTGACTTTCCATTGCTGTTATTTCTTTTATTATTTCTTTTAGGAAGTCCCCAGGGGATCATGATTAATAGTTTTCCACATATTTTGCTTATGTTTAATTTGTATATTTTTAGCTGTTTAATTCTAATTTGTTAGTGTTTTATAAGTATGTAATTTCTGGCAGTCAGTTCCAAGAAATTTGCATAGGTTAACATGAAGTGTGACACAAGAAGTTTGATATGATGAAAGAAGCACTCCTTTTTTTATATATGTACTATGTGCTCTCAGACATCCTCCTTCCCCTTCATATATCATGCTACTTAGTATACTTATTTGGGTCCAAAAATACTTAATGTTCGCTCTGTATATAATATATGAGAAGTGTTTAATATATCAATATGGGGAACATTTGTATGAGCTCTTTGAGTGGGAAGAGTCAAATTTGCTATAAAGTTAAGTTTTACATTATAGGTACAATCAGATTAATCTTCAATTCATCTGCCAGAACTAGAAAGAGCTCTGCTGAATGAGTATGTTCACTTACAGCCCCTCTCAGGGATCGAGCCATACTACACCTGGAAGAGTTTAATGATGATACTGGGGTTTGGAATGCAAAATGTTCCAATTTACAGTACTAACCTTCTTAAATGGACGCACAAAAAATATAAATGGGAAGAGAAATCTTCAGCACATGATGTGGTTAATATACTAGCTGATGGTAGAGCTAAAATCCAGTCCTGGTGTTTTGCAGCTTGTTCAATCCTCAGTCTTTCATTTATTAAGCCACAGAATTGATCATACTTAATGTTATAACTTTGAAATGATCATGTCAAACCTGAACTTAATTTACACATTGCATGCATTATGATAGCACCGTTTGCCTAGAATATAATTTGAAACTGAAAATGTCAGATGTAGACACACTCAGTGTGACATGAGTAATATGACAACCCATACAAACATTAACATTTCAAAATGAAATGCCAAATACGAACTTAGTCAACCGGTGAGGGATGATTTGACAGCCCTTTCTGGCTACATCTCTTTTTTTAAGAAACATCTGATATTACAGATCAAAATGCCAAATGCTGACTTAGGCAATCTCCTCCAAGTGTGGTGTCCAAGACCCTAAAATTGGTAATTTATTTACAAATGAAAGCCTTAAACACAAGTTATATTAATTCCGCACACAAACCACATTTTCTTTGTTTGGTGACCTTATAATCCTTTAACAGTAGAAAAATAATGCTCAATAGTGGAAATTTGTCAATTGTCAGTGGCTGCAACACTATAGCTGTGGGCAATTGTTTGAAGGCTCCACTCCCAGTGATGAGCTTTACTGGCCTGCAGCAGGAGTTGTAGAATCTGGCGAGGATGCCTGCGTGGCTGACAATAGCAGCATGTTGCATTTCACAATTACCTTTCCTTAATAAGCTTTGAGGCCTTGCTGCCATGCACTATGAGTCTCATTAGACCTTCAATTTTCATGCTAATGCATGCTAATTGGTCCAACACAGAAGTTCCAAGTTTTGGAAAGGTTTCCTCTCCCCAAGCACTGCTCGCCCATGTAAATGTAATGGATGACTGTTTTGATGGCCTGGCCTTTGACAGTTTGCTTATTAAACTTCTGTTGTACCTTTGAATTTTGCTCATCATCATTGGATATTTTGCATTATTGAAAGGTTTCATCTGCATTTTGATTAGTGCAGTACTTTACGTTGTTGTCCTGTCTTGGCAGTCATGTCAGAGGAAACCAATCTTCGTGCCTCTGCTTTGCAAGAGGGGCTGTCACATAACTGTGCCAACTCCTTGAGACTGATTTGCAGACAACTTGCAGCACAGGAACTGCCCTTCCTTTGGCTGGGAAGCTAACCATTGCATGAAATGTTTTACATCATCAAATCATTCCAAACTACCAAAGGTGATACATGTAACAATCAGACAGTTGTCCACTGATACATTAGGAGATGATAAAGGCCTGGTTTGGAAAGGGAATCACACAAAGCACGTTTCCTATGGATAGGAGGCATCATGTAGACAAGGCACAGAACCACAACAAATTTACAGGTTTCCTAGAATGTAGAGTATCAAAGGTCTCAAGCCCAGTGGTAAAAACCTCACATCAAAGTTAGAAGATTGCCAGTTCATGGCCTATGGCAGGATTTGAGCACATAATCTAGCCTATCTGCCTGAACAGAGGGAGGCAAAAGATCCCATTGGACTAATCAAAAAAAAAACAGGGGAGTTCTCTCAGTCTCGTGGCCAATATTTATCTTTCAACCAACATTACTAAAACAGATTATCTGGTCAGTATCTCATTACTGTTTGCAGTGTCTTGTGATGCCAATTATTAGCCATTTCCACTAACCTGTCTATGTTATCCTCTTGTCTTGAACAGTTCTCCGCAATATTTTCTAAACGTCCTACTTCCATGTTGTTATAGGGTAGCTGAGTTGTACTATTAATAATAGAGTTGATCTGCAGACACTTCTTGGGTGAAAACATTAAGTTTATTTACAACACAGTCAGCAGCAACTACATGTGTGCTTTCAACTCCAACTCTATTTCAACACTGACTGCTGAGGTAGCCTGAGCTACTCTCCTATTGGTTACTACGGGTCATGTGATCTTCCTTAACAAGTATTATTCTTAAATGTGCATTACACACTAAATAAAACCATAATTATTACATTCCCCTGCCTTTAACTCAGCTATACATATATTTACAGGTGCATATTTTTCAAGACACATAATATTTACACTGGGTAAGGAATTTACAAGTTCAGTTTTTCAGGTGGTTTCCTGGTGCGTGTGGGATGTTGCAACTCCACAACTTCAGATTCTTTGTCAGGAACCTCCTTTTCAGGAGTTGCCTGAACATCAGGTGCTTCGGTAGACACTTGCAGTTCTGTATCCTCAACTCTTACAGACACGTCAGTCCTGGATTGAGTATCCTCAACAGGAAACGTAGACCTAGTCATGATCACTGGTGGAACCAAATCTTGGTGATTTGTCTCTCCCTTCATTAAATGGTCCACATGTTTACAAATGATCTCGCTACCTCTACGTGGTAAGATAGGGTCCAGTCACTGCACTTACTTCAGCTGGTAACCACTTTGGTCCTTCCTCGAAGTTTTTCACGTATACCGGCTCTCCCACGATGAACTTCCTGTCATGACTATGCCAGTTATGCTTAGTTTTCTGGCTTCACTGACACCTTTCCACCTTCCCCTCTAAATTCAGCATTATTAAGCTCATTCTCGTCCTGGGACAGCATTTCAACAATGACTCTGCAGGTGTGACACCTGTTATTGTATGAAGGGTAGTCCTGTAATGGAAAAGAAAGCATACTAGCTTGGTTGTTAAAGAATTGCCAGTTAGCTTTTTTATGCCTGCCTTGAATGTTTGAACTGCCTTTTCAGCCAGTCTGTTTGATGAAGGGTGGTACGGTGTAGATTTTACATGAGTGATACCATTGAGGCTAATAAACCATTGAAACTCAGCACTGGTAAATGCTGTGCTGTTAAAGGAAATTATTACTCCGGGTAGTCCATGTTTCGCACCTCCTTTGGTTGAAGTTTCCTGCCCGATGTGGAGGGCAGAGCCATTTTGCACACTCTGTATTACTTTTGAATCTCTTACTGCGCTTTCCATGGCCAGCGCTATCTCTAGGTCTTTTTCCAGATTCACTTTGGACAAAAATTGTTTCTGACTAGTGTCCTCTTTCACACCACACACTAAATGATCTCTGAGCATGTCATTCAGAGTTGTACTGAATTCACAATGTTCTGTTAGCTGATTCAATTTGGCCATGTAGCATGCAGTTGTCTCAGCCGGGGCTCCATTTTTCAAATTAAACCTGAACCTCTGCATCATGACTGAGGGCTTGGGTTGAAAGTGACCCTTCATGAGGACCACCAATTCCTCAAATATTCTTCGAATCTGGGGCACTGGGTACCCTGAATCTTCAAATCAAGGTTTTGCTTCAGAAATACACAAGAGGGTTACTCGCCTCTTATCTTCCCCTGTAATCTCACTCACATGAAAAAAGAATGTGAGGCATTGTATTTATTGAAACCAATTGTCTGTGGCTGGTTCCAAAGGATCAATTCTCCCAAATTGTGGCATTTTGAGAGGGGATAACTTCTTCAATTCTAATGGAGCTTGCTATTTACAATCACTAGGCAAGGTACTGTGCCCATTTTTTTCCAACTTGTTTTCTTCTGTTCAATCCTGTTTTATGCTCATCACCAGTTTGTTGTAGTGTGACTGAGTGGTGCTATTAATGCTGGAGTTGATCTTCAGATTCTTCTTGGGTGGAAACTTTGTTTATTTACAATATACTCAGCAGCAACTATACGTGTGCTTTCAACTCCCATTCTATCTTTACACTGACTGCTGAGGTAGTCCGTGCTACTCTCCTATTGGTTACTACAGATCATATGATCTTGCCTAACAAGTATTATTCTTAAAGGCACATTACACACTAAATAAAACCATATTTTTGCTATAGTAATGATAGAGTGGTTAAATTAATGAAGGAAGAAGTCCTTCTTTCTGTAAGTGCCCAGCACCTGCAGGGGACAGCAGGATATTCATTTTGGGAAAATGTTTTCTGACCTGTGAATTAGAAAACATGACAGAACAAAGCAGGAGGTCTTTCAAGTTATCAAAATATCTGTGAACAGTAAAAGTGGACAGTTGTGTAAGTGTGCCATCCTATTACCAACCTAAACCTGGCATCTCTCTTCCAAGTTCTCCTTTCACACTCCATTGCCAGTGAGTTTTCCCAGGAGTTGCAGATGTGCAGATGTTCTGATCATGCCTACCAAGGTGCCTGATCATTCCTACCTGTAGCTGTCCTTTGCTTTTGATTGAGTGCATATTTCTCTTTTGTAAAGAACAGAAAGATTTTGACATTGTAAAGGCTAATTTAATCGGCCCTTGCTGGAAGGTTTACAGACGGGGTGCCCTGTAAAATTCCCTGGATCACTATCCACTTGCCCTGACCTGTGAGAAATTTTGCAGGAGGTGGATGAGGCCTAGGGCAGCCTGCCCACCCTTGCCCCAATTTTTGGCCACTTAAGAGCTGCAACCCACCTGAACTGCAATTTTGAAGGCAGTGGGCGAAGGTCAAGTACAGGGTGGAGACCCGGTGGGTTAACCTGCTCGGGCCTCATGTGGGAAACAGATTGCCTTCATCACTGCCCACTTTGCTGATTGGGGCAGCACCCAACCCTCCCTCCTCATTGGTGCTCCCCCACCACCACCAGCCTCTCCAACACTATCCGCAACCCCTTGCTAGCTTCCCTCCCCCAGGGCCTCCCCACCTGTACTCACTGTGAGCCAGCCAAACTTACCTTTGTCCTGGACTCCCTACACTTAGACTCGTGGGACTAGGTGTATTCCCAGCAGTGGCTACCAGTGGTGTTCCTGGGACTACAGAGCTGTCGACCAATCGGATTGGCCAGCAGCTTTCTGAAGCAGGACTTGTTCCTGATTGAGGGGCAGAAGGTCCGTTTCCAGCCAATTAATTCTCCACTGTGCATTAAATGGCTGTGGGGCAGCCGATATTGCTTCCCCAAGGACGTTTTCGGTGCCATCTAAAAAATATTGTCCATGTTTTTTTTCCTCAGATTTTTAGAGACATTCCCTTGTGAAAAGGTAACAGGTGCTGGCAACAGTCTACTAATTTCTTACTTAAACATTGCAGAAAATGTGAGATGGAATGCTGGAATGCTAGGGAAGGCGATGTACATGTGAGGGAACAGCGAGATCTCTGGTACAAACTCAAGGTCTCTTCTTTGTTCTTTTACACTATATGATATTGGTTAGTGTGGAGGTGAGTGATGCTTGGGTCCTTGTGCATTCACTTACCCGATGAGGTCATTAAAACAAATGCCAAATCTTTCTTTTAGTTTGTACATTCTATCTTCTATAACATCTGAATTGAATTTCTACTAATGTCCAACAGGTTATATAACTATAGATCATATCCTTAACAGATTACAGAAGAATGGGTGAATTCGGTTCAACTCCATGAACATCCCTCTCTTCAATGATGGCAGAGCACAGCATGTGAGTGCAAAGACAAGGCTGAAGCGTTTGCAACTACCTTCTGCCAAAAGTACCAAAAGATCCATCTCAGCCTCCTCCTGAGGTCCCCAACATCACTGCTGTTAGACTTTAGCCAATTCAAATCACTCCTTGTGATAGCAAAAAATGACTGAGTGCAAAGACTATGAGCTCTAGCAATGTGCTAGTTGTAGTGCTAAAGACTTGTGCTCCCATACTAACTGCACATCTAGCCAAGCTGTTCCAGTACAGCTATAATACCGGCATCTACTCGACAATGTGGAAAATTGCCCAGATATGACAGATCAACAAAAAGCAGGACAAATCCAATCTGGCAAATTTCTGCCCATCAGCCTTATTTTGAATCATCACAAAATGATGGAAGATGCTGTTGACAGTATTATTAAGTGTCGCTTGCTGGCTTTGTTGGCAACACCTACGTACTATGAATGAATAAAAAGAAACATGCGATTATATGGCTGCATATTTTGCTATTCTGAGTAAACACGCCACCTAACATGGAATGTCTGTCTTGTAGAGGTTACTACCCACACAAGAACACAAGACTTAGAAGCTGGAGTAGGCAATTCAGCACCTTGACCCTACTCCACTATTCGATAAGAAGAAGACTGATCTGATTGTGGCCTCAACTCTACATTTCTTTCTGCCCTCCATAACCCTTGTTAATCAATATCAATCTAACTCAATCTTGAATAACAAATGACCCAGCTTCCACTGCTCTCTGGGGAAGAGAATTCCACAGACTAATGGCACTTTGAGAGAAAAAAATTCTCCTTATCTCAATCTTAAATGGGAGACCCCTAATTCTTAAACAGTGTCCCTTAATTCTAGACTCCTCCACAAGGGGAAACACCCTTTTGTTATCCACCTGTCAAGTCCTGTCAGTATCCTATGTTTCAATAAGATCACCTCTCATTCTCCTATGCTCCAATGGGCATAGGCCCAACCTACTCAACCTTTTATCATAAACTATCCCCTTCATCCCAGGAATCAGTCAAGTGCACCTTGTTTGAACTGCTTCTAATGCAATTATATCCTTGCTTGAGTAAGGAGACCACAACTGTACATGGTACTCCAGTTGCCGTCTCACTGCCATCTAGGGAGATCAGAACCAATGCAGACTACAAAATAATTGACAAAAGCAGTAAATGTAATGTGAGGAAATTTTTTTTCATCCAGAGGGTGGTTGGAGTCTGGAACAAACTTCCTGAAAGGGTGGAGGATGCAGGTTTGATCGAGGTATTTCTTATCTCTGCAGCCACTTCTTTTAAGCCCTAGGATGAAAGCAATCAGGTGCAGGGATTGTCAAAATTTAGTTCTAATAGTTTTCCCAGTATCTTTTCCCTAGCAATTGTGATTGCTTTAAGTTCCTCCCTTCCTTTTACCTCTTGATTTTCAAGTACTCTTGCTATGTTTTTTGTGTCTTCTACAGTGAAGACAGACACAAAATGCTTGTTCAATGCTTCCACCATTTCCTTGTTTCCCATTATTAATTCTCCATTGTCTCCCTCTAAGGGACCAATGTTCACTACAGTTGCTCATTTTTTTTTCTTTTTAAATACTTGTAAAAATTCTTTGGGCTGAATTTTCCCCCCATTAGGGGGGAAGCTGAAGGGTGGGCACGCATAGGCACGCTTCCGTTCGGTGCCCCTGATTGGAGGCATGGCCAATTAAGGCCCACCCAGCGTGACGTCCGCAGGGAAGTGCTATGCTCTCCCTATGCGGGTGGGGAGGGAGTCCCAAAATCAACAGTGCGCTCTTTCGCGTGTGCGCAAAGTCTGTCCAATCTTCTGACCGACCATTAATCTTTCCATTATTGTATGCTTTCTCTTTCAATTTGATGCTATTCTTAAGTTCCTTAATTAACCACAGATGGTATATTCTTCTCATATATTCTTTCTTTCCCAATGGAATAAATATATTTTCTGAGACTTATGGAATATTGCTTTCAATTTTTGCCAGTTTCCCTAATGTCCTACCTTTTGACCTATTTTCCCAGTTCACTTTAGCCAACTCTGTCCTCATACCCTTGTAATTGACTTTATTTATGTTTAAAACACTAATCTTAGACCCACACTTCTCAATCTCAAACTGAATGTGAAATTCTATTATGTTATGATTACTGTTGCCTGGAGAATCCTTTACCATAAGGTTATTAATTAATCCTGTCTCATTGCACATTAACAAATCTGAAATAGCTAGCTCCCTGGTTGCCAATAGAACGTAATGGTCTAAGAAAAGTCCCAAATACACGCTATGAGCTCACCTTCCAGGCTGCCTCAGCCAATCTGATTTGTCCAATCTATATGAAGATTAAAATTACCCATGATTATTGCAGTACCATTATTACAGGCCTGCCATTATTTCTTCCTGTATACTCTGTCCTACAGTGTAGCTACTGATTTGTTGCTGGAAAAGTAGTCCCACAATTGACTTTTGCTTTTACTTATCTCAACCCAAACTGATTCTACATTTTAACCTTCTTAACTAAGGTCATCTCTCACTACTGTATTAATGACATCCTTAATTAACAGAGCTATCCTAACATTATTTTCTGGCTACCTTCCCTTCCAAAATATTAAATAGCCTTGAATATTTAGGTCCCACTTAGTTCTTTTGCAGCCATGGGCTGCATTTTATGTGTCTCTTCCTGCTTTAGGTGGGGCACTTAAAATAGGGTGGTTGCCCACCTCACCACCTTCCTGTCCACCCTGATCTCACCCCCATAATACATGGGGTGGGCAGGTGCTGAAAATGGCAGCCCGCCCACCATTTTTTTTTTTTTTTTGAGGAGGGTTGTCCGACATGGTTGTTGTAGCTGTACTTTTAGAGGTTGCTACGGTTAGGCATTATGGCTGTAACTCTTTCGAGTACAAGCACGTTTCCATCTGTTCCTATTCAGATGAAGTTACATTGTTTCATAATTTGCCATTGTGAGATTTGAACTCTTGATCTTGGGGTTACAAACCCAGTACCATAACCACTTGGCTATTTAGGCCAAGCAGCCCGCCCACCATGTTGAAATAAATAACAAGGGCCAATTAGGTTTGTAACCAAGCCAATTGACTCTGATAATAGGCTGCCCAGGCCATAAGACATTTGGTGTGGGCAATCAGGTGGGAGTGGCAAACTAATTTTTAAAACAAATTCTTCAAAGAGTGGGAAGGATGGTGAGGGTTCCATCTTTGGGGGCTGCCTTTTGCGGATCGGGGGCAGCACACATAAGATACAACCCCTCTTTCTTTCTACTCAACTTCTGCCTTAAACCTACCATTAACCACACCAACCCCGCTCTCCCCACGCCCACCCCCCACACCCCCCCAACCTGCCTACACCCTCCCTGCCCACGACCCTATACCTTACCTGTTTCTGGGATCCATGATCCTTCTTGTCCATTAATGCACTGTTGACACTGCCAGGACTGATGGAGTTGCTGACCAATCTGATTGGTTGGCAGCTCCCAAGGGCAGGACTTCCTCCCCAGTGAGCCGCAAATCCTGCAGCCTGCCCACTTAGCCCATCTGCAGTGTTTTATGGCTGCGTGGGTGGGCCAGCATGGAGCGGGTTGGCTGCACCCCGACTTTGCTTCAGGGTGGGGTCCCGTTGGGGGGAGGGTTCGAGCTGTCTGCCCACTGTAATATTCCATCCTGTGTCTCTGAAATGGCTATCAGGTCACAAATATTTATCTCTATTTGTGCCATCAATTTATCAGTTTTGTAATGAATGCTGTGCACATTTAGATAGAGAACCTTTAATTCTAACTTTTTACTGTTCTTACAAAATCTGGCCTCATCTACTGGTGCAATCTTAATTTTATAACAGCACATGAAGCAATTCTTTGCTTTCACTGCTTAACCGATCTCACTCTGGGTGTTTTCATAACAAAGTCCCTTTTAACATGGACACCTTGTTAACCTGACTCCCAACTTTGTATTAAGAGAATTGACCAGATACAATGAGGGATCAAGTATCCTGCTGAATGTCAACCCATTATTTGTTCTTAAGTTTGCTAGGAAATCTGAAGTGGGACTTGAAGAGCTGCTGGGATATACAGAAAGAAAATAATACAAGAAAGATACCTGGACAGAGGGAATCAGATCCCAGAGCTTCACTTACGTATCAGCTTCATTGGCATTGGTTATTTGTGTTCACTATATGATAAGCAAACTGAGGTAATGCACCATATGTAGCTAAACTGCCAATGTCAGTTATACTCAGATCTAGCTTATTGCAGGAATTAGATATCATGATTAATGGAAACAAATTCTAATTTGTTTCTCATAGGTTCTCAGATCATTTTCTACTTGTCCCTTTGTACCATTGCCTGTTACAACTCTCACTTTATCATTTAAGAAAGGTTGCTATCAGGATGAGCATAAAAGGCTCAAAACAAATGGATACTTGGTTTAAATTAAACAAACTATAGTAAGTATAACACATGGTTGAAAATAATGAAATCTTCAATAATGTAATACAAATTATAACTAATAAGGGTGATAAGCCCTTATGTTGTTCCCTTTAAGATGAAATATAATTCTCTCATTTTTAATCAGTTTTTTTTAGTAAATTGAAGAGGATTGCTTCATATATGAAATTACAAAACTTTCCTTTCATATTTCCTGTTGTTTGAATATACAAAAAAATATGAAATTAAAGGTGACATTCATTAATTTTTCACTGGAATGAAGTATTTTTAAATCATCTCTTATTTCCTTTGTTGAGTAGTAAAAATGGTTATGAATTTGGGCTCCATTGCATTGCTAGTGCCGGCACTATGGAAGGCCAGAAGCCTCTAAATAAGGCACGTCGTGCTTCCAGCCACTTCTGGCATGGCCTGTGTGATGCCCCATGCTGGGAAGGCCACTAGCACGGGCATGATGTTCGTTCACCATAAGCATCAGGATTAGCTGTCCCCTGCCTCTCTATCTTCTTGTTGACCTCCATCACTAAGGACTCCAGCACTGCATCTGACTCTGGGAGAGATGCTGTCTTTTGGATGAGACATTAAATCAAGGCCCTGTCTGTCCTCTCAGGTAGACATGGCACTGTTTCAAAGAAGAGCAGGGGAGTTATCTCCGGTGTCCTGGTCAATTTATCCCTCATTGCAAGCAGTTAAGAAGGCAAATGGTATGTTGGCCTTCATTGTGAGGATTTGAGTACAGGAGCAAGATGTCTTACAGAAGCTTTACAGGGCCTGGGAGAGACCACACCTAGATATTGTGTGCAGTTTTGGCCTCCTTACCTAAGAAAGGATATACTTCCCAAAGAGGGAGTGCAGCGAAGGTTCAGCAGACTGATCCCTGGGATGGCAGAATTGTCGTATGAAGTGAGATTGGGCTGACTAGGCCTGTATTCACTGGAGTTTAGAAGAATGAGAGGGGATCTCATTGAAATGTATAAAATTCTGACAGGACTGGACAGGCTGGATGCAGGGATGATATTTCCCCTGCTGGGGGGGCTTAGAACAAGAGGTCACAGTCATATGGGGTAGGCTATTTAGGACTAAGATTAGGAGAAACTTCTTCACTCAGAGGGTGGCGAACCTGTGGAATTCTCTACCACAGAAGGCTAGAGAGGCCAAGTCACTTAATATATTTAAGAAGGAAATAGATAGGTTTCTAGACTCTAAAGGCATCCAGGGGTATAGGGAGAGAGCGGGAGTATGGCTTTCAGATAACAGATCAGTCATGATCATATTGAATGGTGGAGCAGGCTCGAAGGCCAAATGACCTACTCCTGCTCCTATTTTCTATGTTTCTATCTCCCTCCTACCAAATTGAATCACTTCACAATTCTTTGCATTGAACTTCATCTGTCACTTGTCCAGCCATTGCACCAATTTGTCTTTGTCCTTTTGAAGTTATACACTACCCTCCTCACAGTTTACCATGCTTCCAAGTTTTGTATCATCGGCAAACTTTCAAATTGTGCCCAGTACACCAAGGTCTAGGTCATTAATCAAGAAGAGCAAGGATCCCAACACCGACCCTCCACTACAAACCTTACCCCAGCCGACTACTAACCATTACTATCTGTTTCCTATCACTCAGCCAATTTCATATTAATTGCAGTACTGTCAAGCAACCCCCGCTTTAAGAAGGCCAGACTGCTTTTAAGAGCTGGAGGCGGGCTGCTTACCTTAATGGGACCATGTGCAGGAGGATTGTGAATCGCAATCCTTTGCCTAAAAATGGGTGCAGATGAATTTTCAGCTTTCTGTCTCTTTGTTTTTTTAAATTTTAACTTCTATTATCAGGTGTCTATTTGCATTTGGCTCCAATTCTTTCTATGTTTTCAATTTTACTTTTCACCTTGGATTCAAATAAACAATTTCACAGTTTAATGATACTGTATCTGAACGTTATCAGGGTAAAGAAGGACACCCTGAATTTGTGGATAACTTACAGTAAGTCCCTGACACAGAGTGCTAATACAAACTTCTTATATTCTGGCAAATGATGGATTTCTTTGAATGTCGGCAGCCCCAGGAAAATGGCTGTGTCCCTGAAGCAGATAATTTGTTAGTTTTCAAATGCAGTCTGTGATGCTGAAACAAACAGTAATAAAAGTGCTCAAATGTCAGAACAGTAATGTAATAGGAAACCAATTACAATTTAAGCCAAAGCCTCAGCACCCCTGCTGACTTAGGGTGGAATCGTCCTAGATTTGCACTAAATGCGGTAGCGGGTGGGTAAACTGTTGTTTTACCCGCCGGCTGCGATGGCAGGTTTTCACGCCGTATCATCCCAAACTGCCACAATATTTATGCATTCCCGGGAAACACGACATTTCCATGATGGGTGGGCTCTCATCGCCAGCCCGGCATCATACCACCACTGCATCACGCTAGGTGTCATATTTAAGGTCCAGCCGCAAACACACATCTCAGTGTTTCCAGGCCACCACTGCTGCACGGAAGACATGGCCCTGAAACTGAAAAAGACTGCAGCCCCCAGGTTCAGTGATGTGTCTCTCGAGCGCCTTTTAGATGCCATGGAGGCCTGCTGGGATGTCCTCCACTCTGGCTCTGGCCGCAGGATGGGCAGCAACAGCACTAACCTGGCTTGGGAGGCAGTGGTAGCGGTCGTCAGTGCCAACACCCTTCAAAGGAGGACAGCCACCCAGAGCCGCAAGAGGATAAATGATCTCCTCTGTTCTGCCAGGGTAAGTCACTCTTCTCATCATCCTCAATTCACGTACTCGCAAACCCATCACACATCCACAGGACCTTCATTCACTGCCGGTTCAAGGGACATCGCCATTCACTCTCTCACACTCACCATCATTGTCCTCATCCTGTCCATGGGACCAATCACCACTCACAGAAGTCAGGCATGCTTACCATCTGGCCTGGAAAGCATCCTGCATACATTTTCTCCATCTCTATTCATGCAGGGCAAGCTGGCACACAACAAGAAGGTGAAGTTGCAGACTGGTGGCGGAATGCCCGAAATCAAGGTACTCACAGACTTTGAAAACAGAGCCATCCAGCAGGCTGGTGAGGATCTGGACCGATCCTGTGCTGATGGTGAGGTCAGCGGTGCTCTACCAAGTGGGGGGTCCAGCAATTCAACATCCATCAGACAACCATGCTGTGAGTAATATCTCCTGGTTCACAAACTACTGCCATGTGCTAATTATATCTCCTTGCTTTTGCAGGCGCATCTGCCGAGCAGCTGACAGACTCCATGGACCAGGGCGTCCAATTAAACCCTGAAGAAACCTCTTCATTAAGTAGCTCAGGAGCCTATCAGGTGCAGAGTGGAGTTTTCAATCTTCATTCAGAAAACCCAAATAATCTGGAGCTGTTAGGTTTGCTGCAGAGCCAATTAAAGTTTAGTTGCATATGTTTTTCACCATTTTTTCCGTGCAAACTGGTGCCTGTACGAGTGCTGGGCCTCCATTTTTTCTCCCTGGCTACTCCCAGCCCGATAGAGCTGCTGGTCCTGTAAGGAGCTGACAGCTCTCCTTGGCATGGCATAGGCAGCCCCCAACATGGCTGTCACCTGCCTTTGCTACTGGCACCAGGCAACTCTCACCTCCTGGAGATGCTCGGCGCCGTTAATTGGGTGCATGCTTGCTTGTGTCCTACTGGTGAGGAGTCATCTGATATTTTACCAGCTTTAAATGGAGTGAATCAGGTGGAAGTAGTGCTGGCTCCTATCCTTTTCTGCATGACGTTCTCAACCATGCTTCCTGAAGCATTCTCTGTTGATGTAAGTGGCATCAACATTACGTATCGCACAAATGGCAAAGTCTTCAATTTGAGGGGACTGCAAGCCAAAACTAAAGTGCATGAAGCTGTGGTTCAGGGCTTTCCTTTTGTTAATGGCTGTTCTCTAAATGCTGGTTCACTATCAGCACCAATAAAACTGCAGTCATGTACCAACCTGCCCCACAAAAGCAGTATCTGAAGTCAGTTATTACAGTCAATGGTCAAAGTCTTGAAGCAGTCGACAAATTTACCTGCCTGGCCAGCACCCTCTCCAGAGTAGTTTACATTGGCAATGAAGACAGCATAGAGGAGCTAAGGCCAGGTTGCCTTTAGCAAACTACAAGAAACTGTCTGAGAGTGAAGAGGATTTAATCTCTCAGCAAAAATGAAGGTATATAGAGCTGTTGTCCTTCCCACTCTCTTTTAAGCTTGTGAGGCAAGGACAGTTTAATCCAAGCGTACAAACTCCAAGCTATGCCATTTTCACATGACCTACTTGAGAAAAATACTCAAGATCAGGTTTTCTAGACAAGGTTCCTAATCCTGAGATTCTCTCCCTGACCAATATCAGTAGCATCCACACTTTGCTGAAAAGACCACAGATAAGGTGACCAGGACATATTGGCAATTTTCCTGATTAGCGCTTGCCAAAACAGTTCTTCTATAGCACGCTAGTTGAAAGGAAGCATCCACATGGAAGACAGAAAATGCAGTTCAAGGGCACACTTATGTCTCAATGAAAAGTTTCAAGTTGCCCCTGAGACATAGGAGACCCTTGCACAGGATCACTTTATAGGATGCAGTCTGATCAGCAAAGGTGTCACCTTGTGTGAGCAGCAAGGAGGTGCACTGACCAACAGGAAACATGAGCTTTTCAGGTTCAGAACTGCAAGCACCTCTTCCGTACCTAAAATACATGTATGTCCAATATATAGCAGATCTCGTTTCATGCTCAAGTTGGACTGATCAGTCACCTTTGCACCTGAAACTTAATGCACTCAATGAATTCTAGTTAGTCTTATGGTTAGCTTCAACTACAGTGGACAAACACATATAAGAACAGTGGGCACAGGAAGACTGAAATTCCCTGGATTCATATATGGGAGTAAGGATAGACTGACATTCACAATAAACAAAATATGGGTGTCATTGCACTTATACAGATGCAACCTATTAAGTAGTAATTTTACCTTATCTGTTGATCTCAAAATGTTTAAACGTGTATTATAAATGAAATGATTATCGGAATCTATCTGGGGAGTGAGGACTTCATTGCTGTAACAACTGGACACAATTTGTTGAGTTCTGAAAAGAGCAATGCTATTATGAACATGATTTTATTAGCAACTCATAACATTTGGACCCTTCATACAGCTCTCTGTACAATTTCACAAGGTAAATTAATGTAAAAGGCTGCAGCTGCAGCACTGATGTATGGCCTTCCACATTAAAAACTAATTACAAGACAACATCTGTCAGCAGGAATTGGGAATCAGCTGGCATTGGAAAGAAGAACTCACAACCTTACTCCTTGATACCAGCTGCTCCTGGGGCAAACTCACTGTTCAAAAGCAACTGGATGTCAAGTCATTTACTCACATAACTCAAATAATTTTGACATTTTATACCAGCTGAATAAGACCTCATAGTTTCCAAAAGGAGTCACTTTATTCATTTCACAAGTTTAAACTGTTCTGCTTTTTGGGCATAAGTCTAAGGTAGTTTAGAAAATTGCTGTTTAATTAATTTCTAAGTGGCGTCCATCTGAGCCAAATTAATGAAAATTGAAATCCCACTATGGCACAAAATAAGCTCAGTTTTTAGCACAGACACTGCACATCAAATTAAGCATTGGCCTGCTTTCACAAACCTAACTGGAAACAATCACAAGGTCTGAGTTTTATGTGACATTTCTGTCTCTGCAATGTGAAAAGGGAAGCCTTCCAAAAAGTCAAACTCAAAATGCGAAACCACTATTCTCCACTCTTCTTCTTCGGTAGTCCCTCAGGGTTGAGAATGATTTGCTTCCACTATGGTTCAATGGGTTCTGAGATGTCTGATAAGCCCAAAGCACGATCTACAGGCTCTGCCACATTCAGGGCGGGTGGTGCTTGAAGGGTTGGGTAGAGGAGTTGTTTGGAGGTAACTGGGCTCCCTCTGATGCCTCGACATTGCGTCTGCCTGTTCCCAACAAAATCTCTCGATGCATTTGGTGCCTTCTCAAATGAACCTTCTTCATTTTAGTCAGTCACAAACCAGGGACTCCCATGAATTGGTGGGAGTGTTTGATCTCTCCAGGGAAGCTTTTAGGGCATCCCTAAAGAGTTTCTGCTGTCCTCCTGGCAGCCTGCTACATGACTGCATTCTGGGTAGAACAGTTTATTACAACTAGTCCCCAGGTGAGGTTCACCAAAATTGTTATGCTACTGGGTGAGGAGGGATAAACTGGCTCCCCTTCTTTATTCAGCCACCTTGGTTGGCTGCAACAAGGTTAATTTGAAAAGGATCTCTTCCCTTGTGGATACCTTTTCCCAGTCCAAATGTATTTATGTTTTAAAAGGAGCCAATTTAACCAGGCTTTCTTGAGTCAGAGAAAGAGTTTATTAGCTACTAAAATGTAAGAAAAAAATAATAAAAATGCATCACACATACATACATATTAGAAATGAGAAGTGAGTCCAGAAACAAAAGTTTAAAAAGATACACAAAGCAGTCTTTGGCTTGTCCGTGAGAAGTAGATGGTGAAATGTTGCAGCCATTAAGTTGGATGATTCCAGTAGAGTTGAGTTTGGCAGTTGAGCAGTTGGTTTGGAGATTCTTGGTTCTGCAGGTTAGCTGAAAGGAGTTACCCTGTTTCCTTTTCGACTGAGGCTTTGCTGACTTTTGAGTTGCTTCTGGCAATAAGAGAAAGAGACTTTTTTTAGCTGCAAGCACAGCGATGCCTAGTTGATGTTCTTCACCTATGATCTTCACAACACACATTGACACAGCACACACAGGAACAACAGACAAGCACCAGAGACAAGGGTTGCAGTTGGTTTTTTAACCCTTTTTTTTGTATTCCTGGAAGGGCAGAAAACAAGTCATGTCTTTCACCCAGAAACTGCTTTCTTTCAACTTAGATCATGTCCACAGTCTGGGATATAATGCAACAGAAGATGTTTTCTGTTGAGATGGTAATCGGCCTCCATTACCTCCACGACCAAGGAGATTACAGTTCAGGTTTTGCATTGAATCTCTTCCCTTGATGTGTGCCTGTCTGAAGTAGGCCTTGACACCATTTTAGGTGCAACTCTCCATTCTCTCTGGACTAGTTGGTCAAGTGTAGTCCACATAGGAATTTTCCAGCAAGTGGTTACTTTACAGTTCCAGCCAACTTTCGCTTGTAGGTCCTTTTCTAAAATAAAACATGTCTTGCTTAAAAGTTCAATATGTCCATAAGTAATTCAAGGCTATAATTTGAGGTCATGACAAGTTGCTTTGGAAGTCGAGTATTAGGCATATGAATGACATGTTCTACCCTGCAAAGCTAGTTTTGAGTAATTAATGCCTCAATACTGGGCATTTTGGCTTGGTTGAGGACACTACTGTTGGACTGCCTTTCTTGCCATTTGGATTATTCTTCACTAAAATAAAGGGTCTTAGCATATCGGAATGGTTTTAAATGCAGAGGCATATTCAAGTTCTGAAATTATTCTTTACTCTGAAATGTTCTAGTTTCTGGTAAACTTCTAATATATAACAAAGCAATGAGACACATTTTAAAGAATTGGAAAGCTTAGGCCTGATACTCAGGTGCCACTATGATTCAAATCTGCATCCACAAGGGTGGGAATTGTCAATCTTAGCTGCATTGTCGGGCATGGTGTTTTGTAAAATTGTGAGGCTTATGAAGGAATAAAGCAGATGGAGATAGGAAGGACAGAGAATTTAATTTATCACAGTAGCATCGTCAGTGGTTGAAGTCACAGCAGCATTGATGGCACCGATATGAAGAGGGCCTCTCTCGATCAGAAGGAGGATTATCAAAATGTAGGGCAATGCAAAATCTACAGAACATTCCGCAAAGTGGTATAAAACACTGGAGTAGCAACATGTGAACATGTGACTATATAGGGAATAACTGCTGGCTTTATTCCCCACCTCACCCCACTCAATTCTCAATTTCTGTCTCACGATTTTGGATTATTTGGTATAGGATTTTTGCCTTTTGATGGGGGGGGGGGGGGTGGGTACAGAGGGGGTCATGTGGGAAAACCCATGCCACTGGCTGGCATGCTGATTTGCCAGTACCATTCCAAATCTGCCATTTTCCTAGAGGCACAATGAGGGTCAACAGGGCCACCATCTTGCAAGTGGCAAGTAGCCAATTAAGGGCATTTGAATGTCTATTTAGGCCTATTGTTAGAGGCCAACTTTGGGATTTTCTGTTGACCTCCAGGCCCCAGAGCAGTTTATGACTAGGCCAACTGCCTAGAAGTGGGCCCTGGATGGCAGACCTGGAGAGCCTGCCTTCCAGACTGGCTTTGATACCCGACCCCGCTGTGAAGTGGTACCCCCTACAATGGGGGTTCAGCTGCTGAGGCCATATTTTTCAATTTGAAGGTTTAAAATGTTGGAGAGAGTGTGCTTCAAAATGGAACTCCATGGAAGTGAAATGTCAAAATATAGGAAGCTTCATTCCTGTGTAATATGTTGGAGATGATTTCCTCTGCGTGCACTTAAATAGTAAATATGTTTTTTACAAACACCTCATGACACCTTTTGAAAAGAAGGAATCTTCCCCTGCATTTTCAAGCTGCCCAAGTCTATATTTAATGCCTTAATTTTGTCTTATCACATCAAGTGCTGTATAGCATCCTTCATGTATTAGTTTTATATACAGGCTAATCCAGTGTTTGATGGCTGCCTTCATTTCACCATAATGATGTGGGCTGAGACTTTGGCTTTATGTTGATACCTATTATTGTGCATGAAAACTGAAAGGCTAAGGCAAACGTAATGAATTTCCTGAGTAGTGATTTGTCTTTTCTCACTGTTCCATCAGGTTACATGCAACCCCAATATCTGTGACTGCATGCTCAGTCCACTCAGTTACATGGAACAGTTTTGTCAATCTTCATCTGAGTACTTTTGATTCAACTGTTTTTCTCAATAATTGTCTAATTTCTAATTTCATATGGGTTAAATTTTTTTTTTAAAACATCGCATGTTTATTTTCCATTGAATTTTCTTTTGTATCTTGTTAATTCTTCATTTAAGTTTTTGCTTGATTGGCTATCTCAAAGGTCTAGGTTTTGACTGGATGGGGTTGAGTTTCCACATGTTGCTGTGAAATCCAGATAGAATCTGCAAAAGATCGGGAAATTTTAAATGTAATGAAATCTATATAGAACTGCTTATGCTTGTGTTTTCCACGTTCTTTAAACTGCTTCAAGATTGAATTTGTCTGAGTCAGGCCCCACCCACAAAACTGGAGCCCAAGTGAGATTCCATCGATTGCACTGGTTTGGGGAACCTCATCAAATTTCCCATCCTCATTTTTCTCAGGGCATAGGCACTAATCGGCATGTTTTAAGAGATTTTTAATTTCACTTATTTCCTAAGAAACTGACTAGTGTACACCAATGAAACTATTAAATGGTTCAGTAGAACTTTTTTAAAGTACTTTTCAGTGATTTGAAATTAGATTACTCTCAGGTGGAGAACTGGGCACCTGACTGCAAAATGCTTATTTCCCTTTCATGTAGTTATATTTTCTCTTTCGCCATTTCAGGCATCTAACATTTAAGGTGCAAAAGGCATGTCTTTAACTTGATTTTGCATGTCAGTACCAGTTTCACTAGAGCTGTGTTAAAGCTGTTCAGCTTTTACTAGTTTTCAATTTTGGCTACTTTCTGCTTTTTGAAAATGTGCTCTCATCCCTTTATCTACTTTCACACAACATTTCATTCCATTGCATAACTTTCCAAAACCATTTGCAAATGTTTCTGCTATTTCATACAATCATGTAATTTCCCACAACAGTCTGTCTGTATTCCCAAATGCTTTCTCAGAGTCTATAAAATCTACTCTCCACAGATGGCTTCATCCATCCCCTTTTGTAACAGACTGTAGCCTTAATATGAGCGCATTACAAACATAATTACAACATTCTGAGATAAACCTGTGACTATAAATTACTCTAAATATAAGAGGAGGATCTTTTAAATTGATGCATTCAATGGCAGTATCAATATCTGAGACTTAGGAAAAATGTATAAAACAGAAATGAAAAATTAACATTGAAGATTTGACTTACATAAAATACAGCCTTTGTACTACAAACAGAATAAAATAATACAAGGAGAAAACCCAAGCTAAGAAGCAACACAGTAACATATCAATTGCTGCCACGTAGTCATTACCAGAGGATCCTTACTGACGGGAGTGACGGGGGTGCACGTTATGTGATTTCAAAATTCAGAAAAGAATAATTTTCATTTTGTTTAGTTGAAGTTCATTCCAATTCACACACATTCACAGAAAAGCATGTAGAAGCAATGTTCTGGTTTATGCTGTTTGGGAAAATATTAAATTATTAATTTAAATATACTGAAGATATATTAAAAGGAAATGTGTTCAAAAAAAATTGTCTAAGATTATATATTTTTCTTTCCTCAGGGTTAAGGCGTCAAAGGACCTTTAGTGCTGAGCCATGGTTCCCAACTCTGGACATCAATCAAATTTCCTGCGGCCATATTTATTAATGAGACACATATTTAACCCCACTGCTGTTTTATAACACAGGCGAATGTAATTCTTTACATAACAACCCAATGTTAACGCTTTTAATGCAAGTGTTGTGACAGCATATCAGAAGTTGATTTGATCAAAGGTCATCACTGCCTCATTTTTTTGTTTGATATGAAATTTCTATCCTGGCTTTGATTGTCACGATCATTTAGGGCAACCGCAGAGTGATGGCAGATTGCTGATGTACTACATGCACTCCATGGAAATCTACCTCTCATTTCTGTCATATCTAACAAGGCAATTGGTGGCTGGCATGGGGGATTTATATTTGCGTCAATTTTCAAATGTATATTTACTACATAACTGAGGTTAGGTGAAATCCAAATAATTATTTTCAATGATATAATAGGCTCAGTCAAACAGCAAAGTCTGTGTGACATTTACTTACTTTTAGTTTTATTTGCCCAAGTGCTTCTTAAGCTTTGGAGACAGATTTTTTAAAATGTATATTACAAGGGACTGGCCTTTAAGCTTATTATTATATATCCCTCATACCAGTGGACAAAGCTAGTTCTCAATTTAGTTCGCTGAACAATATGTTCTAAACTTCTAGAAAATAATTTTCCCAAACCAGTTTATTTTAATACCATGTTATTTGTTAGTACATTAAAATCATTTCATACAATAATCCAAAGAACTTCAGTTTTAAACAGTGGCTTAATGGCCCTAATTTTCTCCGAAAATAACAGCAAGACTAATAGCATTTGCCATTATTTATGCGCAAATGCCTTAGCAACTTCAAGCAAGTCAAATGTGCAGTTAAACGCGGAAATCCTAAAGTTATTGGCAGCACTGTGCTATTCCACCACAAGCTTCACAAAAGCTGCATCCCACCTGTTGCCTCACTATTGAAATGCATTGAATGGCATGAAATTGCTGTACTTACACAATAACTAATGAACTAATCTCATCACAGAAATCTAAAGGTGGAATCACCCCAGATTTGCACTAAGTGCGGTAGCAGAGCGGGAAAAAAGTTGCTTTGCCCGCTGACCACAATGGCGGGTTTTTGCATTGTTTCCTCCCATTCCTGCCTCATTAACTATGCAGCCACAAGAAACACGCTATCTTACAGGTGGGCGGCCTTTAAATTTGCCCATAACACTGTTACCTCCCTGCTTCCTCACACAGGGCACCAAATATAAACTCCAGCCATGTGCCTACTTCTCAATGCTTGCAGCCCAGAAGAGCATTGGTGAAGACATGGCCCCAAAAGCCAAGAAGACTGCAGCCCCTGATTCAGTGACACAACCCTGGGATACTTTTCAGATGCCGTGGAGGCCCACCGTGATGTCCTATAACCCCATTCTGCCCGGAGGAGGCCCTTCAGTCCCACCAATCTGGCTTGGGAGGTGGTGACAGAGGTGGTCAGTGCCAATGCTGCACGCAAGAGGTCGGTGATCCAATGCAGAAAATGGATGAATGATCTCATCCGTGTTACTAAGGTAAGGCAGCCATCTCATCACTCTGAACTCACACACTGACAAGGCCATTACACATTCACTGGCATCTCACTCACAGCCAGCTCAAGGGACATCATCATTCATTCTCTCACACACATCCTCAAATCTCCATCTGGCCTCATCTCCTCTGGAGCCTCTCTCCTCAGCCCTCATCATCATGAGGCCACTTGCACAGATCAAAATGTGCCCCCACACACCCTGGGATAACCCCCTTCCCCAGTACAGCCCTCGCACTGCAGCCTCTTTCATTGCCTGAGGCCACTCATCCCCCTTCCCCAAGCAAGCCCTAGCCCTACAGTTGTTAAAAGCCACCCTTGCCTTATGGCTGGTCTGGTAGATGCAGGCCTGCCCATGAGTCACCCTAAAAGTGATGTGGTGCTGCCTGTGAAGCCTGGCACTGATGACCGCAAGTGCTGCCTGAAGCAAGGTAGGCAAGCAAATCTTGGAGTCCCGAGCAAAATGCATGTTGCTCACGTGCAGTTGTGCACTGAGGAAGTCCCATGGCTGAGACCAAAAGCAGGAGGCGACCCCACGCCATTGAGGATGGGAACCTGAGGCACCAGTTACCAGGCTGCTGCTAGGACCATCATTCAATTAAGGATGGTGATCCATGCCTCCCAGAGTTGCTGGCCCAGTGAAAGGGAACAACACCAGCATTGATTCCCACTGCTAAGCATGAAGGAAAGGGCATCTCATTGCCTCAACAACCTCGAAGAGAAGGTAAGTTCTGAGGTGCAAGCTGTGACTTGGCAGGCAAGCAGTGATCAGGGGTAGGGGGAATATTCCGCTGGTGGTGCCTTAGCCCTGGGGCAACCACTGCCACTGGACCTCCTGCCCTGGGAAGTGGGCTCTAATTGGTGCTTAAGTGATTCACTTGGTACTTGGTAGGTGCCCCCACCAGTGACACTCCTGTCATTGTAATACGCTATAGCAGCAGGAAATCTTTGGGCTCCTCTGATAGAAACATAGGAAATCGGAGCAGGAGTAGGCCATTCAGGCACTCGAGCTTGCTGCACCATTCAATTAGATCATGGCTGATCTTCCACCTCAATGCCCTTGTGCCACACTATCCCCATATCCCTTGATATCTTTAGTATTTAGAAATCTATTGATCTCTGCCTTGAATATACTCAATGACCATACCTCCACAGCCCTCTGGAGTAGAGAATTCCAAAGATTCACCACCCTCTGAGTGAAGAAATTCCTCCTCATCTCAGTCTTAAAAGGCCAACCTCTTATTCTGAGGCTAAGGCTTCAGTAGCTCTAACACATGGGCCACAATTGGACAGTGGATATCACTGAGGAGCACAATACCACATGTGGATGTCATGGTGGAATGGGTGAGGGGGCACAGCCTACTCATAGGCAGAATATTACACGTCATGGACAGGCGCGCACCCAATCAGGCATATAATAGTGTGAGAAGAAATTGGGCGAGCGTCCCAATGTTATCCCGTGCTCACGTGATATTTCACTCAGTGATTGCACCCAAAAGTCGGAAGCACAGCCACTGACAATTAAGAAGGTAATTAAGACCATTGATGGTACAATTGTCTCCAATTTTCCGTGGCCTGTCCAGCCTTATGGTTGGTGGATGGGCGAATCGGCCAGGCGAGCTTTGCATTTTTCACCAAACATTATCCAAGGGCATGATGAGGTCTCCGTTAGTAAATAAAATAAAAATAAAAATCTATGGACAGCATTTTTATCTTCCATATGTTCAGTTGCCTGATTGTGATGCTTGGACATTTTTTTCTGATTTTCAAAACTTTATTTCATGGTTTTCAGGTCTGCAACTCCCTGAGGCAGCTCTCTGTCTTCAGGGAGCTTTCTCTCAGCCCCCGCCCGCGCTGATGTCATCGCCTGCCCTCCTCCCATGCCCCCACCCTGGCAGCGCTGAACTTTTCAGCATGAGCTTCATGCTGGCTGGCCGTTAATTGTTGTGCAGTGTGCAGCCAAAGACTATAGTACACGATAGCCTGGCTAGTTCATACTGGAGGATATCACCCAGCCGAGCAAGGCAGTGGAAGCACATCTTCAAGATGCCAAAGGTCTGTTCAAGGCAGTTCTGTGTTAGTAGCTGATTCTAGTGGTAGTGTCTCTCTGTATCCATGTTGGGGTACTGGACAGGCATCAGGAGCCACCTCCTCAGGGAGTATCCCTTATCATCCAGCAGCCACCCATGGAGTCTGAGTCTGGATGTTGGCCTGAATATATGCGGTATCTGGGACTCTCGGAGGATAAGAGAATCATGACAGCTGCCCAGGAGTTGAACACAGACCACAAGGTATGGTTCCTGTGGTCACAGGCCAGCAGGGCATTCAATAAGTGGAAGTCCTGTCTGTTCAGGAATCTGGCTGGCAGGTCTGTCAGTGTCTTGGTAGCTACATGAGTACAAAAGATGATCCCCTGGACCTGAGAGAGGCCATTGATAGCCGCAAACCCATTGGCCTCTGTGTTTGTGCTATACCATCTGTCTCAAAATGTATGTATGTATACGTGTCAAATGTTAAATTTAATAATTTTTAAAAACCTTTCACTTCAATCTTTTTATTCTCTCCCTCTTAATTCAATCTTTTTCATTCTATTGTATTGTTAATTTGCTGTTAAATTCACCACTTTTAATTCACCCTCCTTTATCCTTCCTAGCAATTTATTTCACAGTCCTTCAATCTGGTTGGTCAGAGATGCTGTTTTCCTCACTGCACTGTTATCAACTGTACTTTCAGCAATGGGTGAAATCTTTTTGAGCTGAAGGGTTTCAGGGGAAAGTCTAACAAACAGCAGATGCAGTAAGATGTCCTGTCACAGCAAAATCTGGCCCATTACGTTTGGCTAATTAATTCTTGGCTGTCATTTTTATTGCCATTGTAATTTTTTTCAGTTTTGCACTGGGAGAGAGCCAATTAAAAAAAAAGCTGAGAAATTTCATAGATAATGACACTTATGTATAAAATATAATGCACATACCACCATTGTATAGGATATATATTTAAAAGATAACAACAGGAATGAGCTTGTAATATTAGCATACCATTAGTCTGCCTCTTGTTCGCAACACACTGCTTTCTAGTCTCTTCAACGAACAAAATCAATGGTCTATTTTAATGAAACTTGCAGTGTATATGTGTTGAAATACCAGATGGTGAAAACAGCTACAGATATGTCTTTAAAGTGGTTCTTTTGTTACTGAATAAATAAGGAGGTGACCTTGGTTTAGGAAGTGTAGAGGAAACTCTTACCCCATCATCCATTGATGCATGTTTGTGCTCAGTGGGTGAAAACTGGGTCATCTGTATAGTACCTGCAGTTGAACAGACCATTGACAGTTGCGGTCTGTATGCACATAAAAATAAAACTAGAGTGAGTTGGGGTTGATAGAATTATATCACAACAGCTGTTATTGCATTTGGAAGAGAAGAGGATAAAAGGGGAAATTTGGGAAAGCAAAAACTGAATAAGAAGAGTCTGAAGCATTTAGATCTGCTGGAGAGAGGGTGCTTTTATTAATTGTACCTAAAGTGTAAACAGCACAATTACTGCTCATCAGATAAAGCAACATTTAATAGAGTTAAAGATCAAGGCATCATTTTATTTTTAATTGCCCTTGTTCAATGCAATCTGTTCACCATTTATTTTTTAATCCCTGCTGTTCTATGGCAAAGAGAATGCACTGCAAAAAGTAGTTGGCAACATGGTGTGCTAAACATAACTCTGTCTAATAAATACAGAACAAACCAAGGAATTAATGGATGCTAGACCCCTTTGTATCTGAATCTGCACACCAAATACTTTCACCTTTCTTTGAAGAAACATTTGCTTTCCTCTGTAATGCATTTTCAATGAACCTGTCACTATGCAGTTTTCTATATAAATAACAATTCTTAAACAGTATTCCTAGTTGAATCCTTCATCTTTAATATCTGCTACTGTTGCTAGATAAAATGGTAATGTGTTTTGGAAATGTAAGGCAATCAGACTGTAATATTAACTGGCTTATACTAATGTAAGAATACTTTTCATCCCTAAACTTGCAGTAGACTTAAACTCCAATAAAAATTAGCTATGACATTTTAAGTAGTGAACATCACATACATACTTAAGACCAGAAAAGGAACTTACATGCTTAAGTGATGTATTCTTGGTGCAAGAATTGGATGCTGAATTATCTTCTTTCTATGGCAACAATTTTGGAAAGAATGTTTTGAATGTTAATATCTTCAAAAGGTGAGAAATGTAAAATGCCAATATGTTGTCTTTGATTTCAGAGGGCATGCTGGTGTTAAATCATGGCCTCAGCATTCATCTCAGAGGTGCTGCTGGTTTGGCACTAAGGCCGCCAAGTGATGAAAACAATGGTGGGCCGGGTCCAATTCTGACAACTTTTTTCTTTTTCCGCCATGGGATATGGGTGCTGTTGACAAGTGCAGCACCTATTACCCATCCCTAATTGCCCTTGAGAAGGTAGTAGTAAGTCAACTTCTTGAACCACTGCAGTCCATGTGGTGAACGTGCTCCCACAATGCTGTTAGGGAAGGAGTTTCAAGAGTTTGACCCACAAACAGGAAGGGAACCAGGATGGTGTGCAAATTAGAAGGAAACTTACAGGCAGTGCCCGTGTGCATCCTGCCCTTGTTATTCTAAATGGAATAGAAGATGGCTGCATCCCCAAGGATATGCTGTACGGGGAGGTAGCCCGTGCCAAGAGACCAGCAGGGCACTCAAAGCTCCACTTCAAGAATGTTGTCAAAAGAAACATGAAAGCCCTCAACATTAATCACAACAAATGGCAAACTCTAGCTGATGACAGGTGCAAATGGTGACACCAGCTGTGGCAGGAGTTCAGTTCCAAAAGCTCCAAAGCAGTTACCAGCCCATCAAACAAGGCATCAGCAGAGATCGCCCCGCACCACTGACAAGGGACATCTTCACGTGTGGCACTTGTGACAGACTGCCTTTCCAGAATCAGCTTGTTCAGCCGTCAAAAGAAATGCAGCAGATGATGTCACCTAACCCCACCAAATTCTGAAGCTGCATTCCCATCATCTGTTGCAGATGGAAGGATGCCAATCCTTAGAGGTTGCAGCCCAAGCTGATGGCCGTATTGAGGAGGGTGATAGCACAGGCATTCTCTGCTGGCGCTGGAAGCATACAGATCATGACATCAGTCAGAATGCAGTTGTCACTTTGAGGCTCACCACTTCTGTTATCACCTCTCTTAAATATGCGCAGCTGAACATACATTCAGCTGTATGAGGGACCACCCTGAGTTCCCACCCCACAACCAAAGCTATTTAAAGGCATCACCATTCATCTTACAGGTGAGGTGTTTTTGACTATCTACTTGTTGATGTTGAGTTAGTGGAAGTATTGGTTAGGGAGAATAGTTCTTTTAGCCAAAATGGAGTGGTGCAGAACCTTTGGAAGGAGTTGAGTGCTTTTGAAAGATCTCTGACTACCCCAGTTGCTCCCAGACATGAGGACCATTGCAGTCACCCTGGGACTGCAGCATCACCGGGAAATGGAGGGAGGAGGAGGGTTCTCAATAGAAGGCTGTACCCATCTTCAGAGAGCATTTCTCCTACCTGCACCTCAGCCAGGAACAGTGCTTTCGGTAGCTGTGTTTTACCAAGGAAATGGTCACAGCACCATGGCCATCTCCTTGAATGGGAACTGCAGCCTCTGAGCAGGGTGTGGACAGCTCTGCCAGTGGCTGCCAAGAAGATTGTGGCTCTCAGTTTCTACACCAGGGAACCTTTTAACGTTGAAGCAGGTAATATCACCAACATCTCATTGTTCAAAGTGCATCAGTGTATACGGGAGGTCAGTCAGGCCCTGTGCACCAGGAAATGAGGATTCATTGTCTTCTCTAAGCAGAGAGAAGCAGGAGGGGCAGGAATGTACCTTTACCAGGACAGTGAGCTTCTCCATAATGCAGGGAGATATCGACTGCAAACACAAGGGACAGGATTTTACTCCAGTGGGATTTTACAGTCCCTCCAAAATCAATGGAGCTTAGAATGACTCACTGTATTTTATGGCCTGCTCCTGCTGCGATGGGACTGTAAAATTGAGCCAAGGTCTTCCAGGTGTTATTTCTCAATGAGGATATTAACTTGAACCTCAAAGAGTACCACTCACTCAACATACAGCTCATGTGTGACTACAGTCAGGTTAGCAAATGCCTGCTATCCTGACTAAAGTAATGATGCTTTCACCTTCACCAGTCTATAGTTACAGCCATCTTTGAACCATTATGGCATATCGGAAGGTGGCTGCTAGGTGATAAGGGCTACCAGCTCTACATAGGGATAATGACTCCCGTTTGCCACCTGATCACATAGGGAAAGTGCTCCCACAATGACAGCCATGCTGGACCCAGAAACATCATGGATCAGACTATCGCTGTCGTGAAACAATGGTTCCAGTGCCTGGACTGCTAAGGGGCTACCGTCCAGTATTCAGTGAATATTCTCATTTATGTTGGTTTGTTATGCCCTCCACAACCTGACAATCATGAAGTTGCAGCTCTTGCCATCAGGGCTTCACCGGCCACTTCAGGAGAGGGAGGAAGAGGAGGAGAAAGAGGAGGAGGTCAAAGATGAGGAGGAGGAGGACGAAGAGGAGGAGGAGGATGAAGAGGAAGAAGATCATAAGAATTGGGGGCAGAGTAGGTTATTTGGCCCATTGTGCCTGCTCCCCAATTCAATTAAATCATGGCTGATCCGATTATGGTGAGGTAGGCATGAGTCCTGATTGCTAGAGGTTACTGATGGGTGAGTGATGGGTATGTGTTACATTGAGCAGTATGTGAAGTTAGTGATGCGGTTGGTAGGATGTAGCATTTGAAGATACATCCACTGACCTTGACCACTCACGTGAGGTCATTGAACTTCCTCAAGCATTACATCCAGGTCCTGGCATTGACCTTCATGGCTATCTGTTACCACTGCTTATGCAGTAGCTCATAGAGTCATAGAGGTCTACAGCACAGAAAAAGGCCCTTTGGCCCATCGAGTCTGCACCAGTCAAACAAGTACCTAACTATTCTAATCCCATTTTCCAGCACTAGGCCCATAGCCTTGTATGCCATGGCATCGCAAGTGCACACCCAAATACTTCTTAAATGTTATGAGGGTTTCTGCCTCTACCACACTTTCAGGTAGTGAGTTCCAGATTCCCGCCACCCTCTAGGTGAAAAAATTCTTCCTCACATCCCCTCTAAACCTCCTGCCCCTTACCTTAAATCTATGCCCCCTGGTTATTGATCCCTCCGCCAAGGGGGTAAGTTCTTTCCTGTCTACCCTATCTATGCCCCCCATAATTTTATACACCTCAATCATGTCCCCCCTCAATTTCCTCTGTCCCCGGGAAAATAACCCAAGTCTATCCAATTTCTCCTCATAACTAAAACTCTCCAGCCCAGGCAACAAACTGGTAAATCTCCTCTGCACTCTCTATAGTGAAATCACACCCTTCCTATAATGTGGATTCCAGAACTGCACACAATACTCTAGCTGTGGCCTAACCAGTGTTTTATACAGTTCCAGCATAACCTCCCTGCTCATATATTCCACACATCGACTAATAAAGGCAAGTATCCCATGTGCCTTCTTAACCACCTTATTTACCTGTCCCACTACCTTAATGGATCGGTGGTCATGCACACCAAGGTCCCTCTGATCATCAGTACTTCCCAAGGTCCTACCCTTCATCGTGTATTCCCGTGCCTTGTTTGTCCTGCCCAAATGCATCACTTCACACTTAGCCAGATTAAATTCCATTTGCCACTGATCAGCCCATCTGACCAGCCCGTCTATATCCCACTGTAATCTAAGGCTACCCTCCTCATTATTTATCACTCCACCAATTTTTGTGTCATCCGCAAACTTACTGATCAAACCCCCTACATTCAAGTCTAAATCGTTAATATATACTACAAACTGCAAGGGACCAACACTAATCCCTGTGGAACCCCACTGGACACAGGCATCCAGTCACAGAAATACCCCTTAACCAATATCATATGCTTCCTGCTACTCAGCCAATTCTGGATCCAATTTGCCAAATTGCCTTGGATCCCATGGGCTCTTACCTTTGTTATCAGTCTCCCATGCAGGACCTTATCAAAAGCCTTGCTGAAGTCCAAGTAGACTACATCAAATGCATTGCCCTCATCTACATACCTGGTCACCTCTTTGAAAAATTCAATCAAATTGGTCAGACATGACCTCCCCTTAACAAAACTATACTGACTGTCCTTGATTAACCCCTGCCTCTCCAAGTGTAGATTAATTCTGTCCCTCAGAATTGCTTCCAATAGTTTCCCCACCACTGAGGTTAGACTGACTGGCCTGTAGTTCTCTGGTTTATCCCTTCCCCCCTTCTTGAAAAACGATATCACATTGGCTGTCCTCCAGTCCTCTGGCACCTCTCCTGTGACCAGAGAGGTATTGAAAATCATTGCCAAAGCCCCTGCTATCTCCTCCCTTGCTTCACTGAACAGCCTGGGATACATTTCATCCAGGCGTGGAGATTTATCTACTTCTAAGCCTGCTAGACCACTTAGAACCTCTTCCCTTTCTATGCTAATTTCTTTAATTATATCATAGTCCTTATGCCTTATTTCCATACTTATGTCGTCAGTCTCACTTGTGAACACCAACACAAAATTTTCATTTAGAACCCTACCTACGTCTTCCGGCTCCACACACAAATTACCACTATGGTCCTTAATGGGCCCTACTCTTCCCCTAGTTATCCTCTTACTCTTAATGTACTTGTAAAATAACTTTGGATCTTCCTTTATTTTACCTGCTAATGTTTTTTCATGGTCCCCTTTTACTCTCTTAATTTCCTTTTTAAGATCCCTCCTACACATTCTTTACTCCTCTTGGGCTTCTGCTGTTTTGAGCCCTCGGTATCTGCCATAAGCCTCCCTTTTTCTCTTTATCCAATCCTGTATATCCCTCAACGTCCAGGGTTCTCTGGATTTGTTGGTCCTACCCTTTGTCTTTACTGGAATATGTTGGCCCTGTACTCTCCCTATTTCCTTCTTGAATGAGTCCCAGTCCACTCTGGCCAAATCATATCTGATCTTATTAAAATCAGCTTTCCCCCAATTTATAACTCTGATTTCTGGTCCATCCTTGTCCTTTTCCATAACAATCTTGTATCTAATGGAGTTATGATCACTATTTGCAAAATGCTCCCCTACTGATATCTTTACCACTTGCCCAGCTTCATTCTCTAAAATTAAGTCCAGGACCTTCCCCTCTCTTGTAGGACCTTCTATGTAGTGGCTTAAAAAGCTCTCCTGGATGCATTCTAAGAATTCCGCTCCCTCTAAACCTATCATGCTATGACTAACCCCCACTATTTCTACCCTATTATTTTTATACTTCTCTGAAATTTGCCTACATGTCTGCTCTTCTATTTCTCTCTGACAGTTTGGGGGCCTACAGTACACTCTCAGCAATGTGGTTGCTCCTTTTTTGTTTTTCAGTTCTACCCATATGGCTTCATTTGAGGAGCATCTAAGATGTCATCCCTTCTTACTGCTGTAATTGATTCCTTGATCAATATTGCGGTATCCCCTCCTCTTTTACCTCCTTCCTTTTCTCGCCTGAAGACCCTATATCCTGGATTATTGAGCTGCCAATCCTGCCTCTCTCTCAACCATGTCTCTGTTATAGCAGTGATATCATACTTCCGTGTGTTAATTTGTGCCCTCAACTCATCTACCTTATTCATCAGACTCCTTGCATTAAAATAAATACCATCCAACCTTGCCAATATCCCTTGTGCCTTAACTGGCCTATAATTTCTATGCCTTCCAGACTCACTCGCTCACTCTTCTAATTTTGGCTGTGCATCTCCTCCTGCTGAACCTCCTCTCAGGATCACATCCCCTTGCCAAGTTAGGTTAAACCCTTCCCAACAGCACTAGCGAACCTCCCCATAAGGATGTTGGTCCCATTCTAGTTCAGGTGCGGCCCATCTGCCTTGTATAGGCCCCACCACCCTCAGAAATAGTCCCAATGTCCCAGAACTCTAAAGCCCTCCCTCCTGCACCATCTCTCCAGCCACTCATTCATCTGGACTAACCTCCTAGTGCATGGCATCGGAAGTAATCCAAAGATTACTACTTTTGAGGTCTTGTTTTTTAATCTGCTTCCTAGCTCCCTAAATTCTGCTTGCAGGACCTCATCCTTCTTTCTACCTATGTCATTGGTACCAATATGTACCACAATCTCTGTCTGTTTATCCTCCCCCTTTAGAATGCCCTGCAGCCTTTCAGTGACATCATTGACCCTGGCACCAGGGAGGCAACACGCCATCCTGGAAAAACGTCTACGGCCACAGAAACACCTGTCTGTTCCCCTTACTATCGAGTCTCCTACCACTATTGCTCTTCCCCTTTTTCCTTCCCCCCTGTACAGCTGAGCTTCTCACAGTGCCATGAGCGTGCCTGCACATCCCAGAGGAACCGTCACTCTCACCGTTTTCCAACACAGAAAAACGGTTCTCGAGTGAGATGCACCCTGGGGATTTCCTGACTACCTGCCTGACACCTTTCTTCTGACTGATGGTCACCCATTCTCTCTCTGTCTGCACTCCTGTAAGCTGTGGGGTCTTTCCTGGGTCCATGTGGCAAGATTACCTCTCTCCCCCTTTCAACCTCCTGCACTAAAGCCTCCAGTGCTGCATCTAAGAACCGAGGAGCCCTCTCCCTAGCTTCTCCATTAATCCAGTTTCTTCTTGCATGTCTTTCCCAACCAGTTGAATGAGCAGCTGCAGCCAGAATGCACTTTGCTTTTAAGAGGCGCAGGCGGAATTTAAATAGTGCAAACTCGCTTTAGCTGGTGCTAGCCTTGCATGAACCTAGGCCCCTGGTGAGTGTGCAGCCACTCAGTAGCATGTTTAGTGCGGGGCTGCACACCACAACCATGGATGTGAGCAGGCAACACAAAGTTTGCGTGCTTTCTGCATCACTTGGGCTCTGAGTGAATGCACATCATGATCTCTGCACCCACTAACAGGTCTTATCAAAGTTTTAGCCCAAGATATTTTCTTCCTTTTGAGGTTACTTTCTATCCTGTGGTGAACTGGCAAATTGAATTTCTGCTGCATTCACTTGCAGATACACCCCAGAACTCTTGTGTAGGGCCATCTGATTCTTAAAAAAAATTCATTCATGGGATGTGGGCATCGATGGCTAGGCCAGTGTTTATTGCCCATCCCTAATTGCCCTTGAAAAGTTGGCAGTGAGCTGCCTTCTTGAACTGCTGCAGTCCCCATGGTACAAATACACCCACAGTGCTGTTAGGGAGGGAGTTCCAGGATTTTGACCCAGTGACAGTGAACGAATGGTGATGTATTTCCAAGTCAGGATGGTGTGTGGCTTGGAGGGGAACTTCCAGATGGTGATGTTCCCATGTGCCTGCTGCCCTTGTCCTTCTACATGGTAGTGGTCATGGG
This sequence comes from Carcharodon carcharias, assembly GCF_017639515.1. Classification (NCBI taxonomy): domain Eukaryota; kingdom Metazoa; phylum Chordata; class Chondrichthyes; order Lamniformes; family Lamnidae; genus Carcharodon; species Carcharodon carcharias. The sequence continues at coordinate 50,675,536 of NC_054473.1, forward strand.
TTGAAAGGTACTGTCTGAGGAGGCTGGTGGGTTCCTTTATTTATTTAGTTTCGGGATGTGGGCATTGCTGTTTAGGCCAGCACTTATTGCCCATCCCTAACAGTCTTTGAGAAGGTGGTGGTGAGCTGCCTTCTTGAACTGCTGCAATCCATGTGGTGTAGGTACACCCACAGTGCCGTTAGGGAGGGAGTTCCAGGATTTTGACCCAGCTGCAGTGAAGGGATGATGATATATTTCCAAGTCAGGATGATGAGTGGCTTAGTGTGGGAAACTTCCAGGTGGTGGTGTTCCCATGTATCTGCTGCTCTTGTCCTTCTAGGTGGTAGTGGTCATGGATTGGAAGGAGCTGCCTAAGGAGTCTTGGTGAGTTTCTGTAATGCACCTTGTAGATGGTACATACTGCTGCCACCGTCCGCCAGTGGTGGAGGGAATGAATTTTATGAAAGCCAATCAAGTGGGCCGTTTTGTCCTGGTTGGTGTCAAACTTTTTCAGTGTTGTGGGAGCTGCACTCATCCAGGCAAGTGAAGAGTATTCCATCACACTCCTGACTTGTGCCTTGTACATGTTGGACAGGCTTTGGGGGGTCAGGAGGTGAGTTATTTGCTGTAGGATTCCTAGCCTCTGCCCTGCTCTTGTAGCCATAGTATTTATATGGCTAGTCCAGTTCAGTTTCTGGTCAATGGTAACCCCCCCAGGATGTTGATAGTAGGGGATTCATAGAAACATAGAAAATAGGAGAAGGAGTAGGCCAGTCAGCCCTTCGAGCCTGCTCTGCCATTCATTATGATCATGGCTGATCATCCAACTCAATAGCCTGCTTCCGCTTTCTCCCCATATACTTTGATCCCTTTTGCCCCAAGAGCTATATCTAACTCCTTCTTGAAAACATACAATGTTTTGGCTTCAACTACTTTCTGTGGTAGCAAATTCCACATGTTCATCACTCACTGGGTGAAAAAATTTCTCCTCATCTCAGTCCTAAATGGTCTACCCCGTATCCTCAGGCTGTGACCCCTGGTTCTGGACTCCCCCACCTTCGGGAACATCCTTCCTGCAATCTACACTGTCTAGTCCTGTTAGAATTTTATAGGTTTCAATGAGATCCCCCCTCATTCTTCTGAACTCCAGTGAATATAATCCTAACTGACTCAATCTCTCCTCATATGCCAGTCCTGCCATCCCAGGAATCAGTCAGGTAAACCCTTGCTGCACTCCCTCTATAGCAAGAACATCCTTCCTTAGATAAGGAGACCAACACTGCACACAATATTCCAGGTGTGGTCTCACCAAGGCCCTGTATAATTGCAGCAAGACATCCCTGCTCCTGTACTTGAATCCTCTGGCTTTGAAGGCCAACATACCATTTGTCTTCTTTACCGCCTGCTGCACCTACAGGCTTACCTTCAGCAACTGGTGTATGAGGACACCCAGATCTCGTTGCACATTCCCCTTTCTCAATTTATAGCCATTCAGATAATAATCTACTTTCCTGTTTTTGCTACCAAAGTGGATAACCTCGCATTTATCCACGTTATACTGCATCGGCCATGCATTTGCCCACTCACTCAGCTTGTCCAAATCACACAGAAGCATCTCTGCATCTCCTCTCAGCTCACCTTCCCACCCAGCTTTGTTTCATCTGCAAATTTGGACATATTACATTTAGTTCCCTCCTCTAAATCATTAATAAGTATTATGAATTGCTGGGGTCACAGCACCAATCCCGACGGTACCCCACTAGTCACTGCCTGCCATTCGGAAAAAGACTCGTTTATTCCTACTCTTTGTTTCCTGTCTGCCAACCAGTTTTCTATCCATCTTAATACACTACCCCCAGTCCAATATGCTTTAATTTTACAGGCTAATCTCTTATGTGGGACTTTGTCGAAAGCCTTCGGTGATGGTAATACCATTGAATATCAAGGGGCAATAGTTGGATTCTCCTTGTTGGACATGGTCATTGCCTAGCACTTGTGTGATGCGAATGTTATTTGCCAATTGTCAGCCCAGGCCTGGATATTGTTCAGGTCTTGCTGAATATGGACATGGACTGCTTCAGTATCTGAGGAGTTCTGAATGGTGCTGAACATTGTGCAATCATCAGCAAATATCCCCACTTCTGACCTTATGATGGAAGGAAGGTCATTGATGAAGCAGCTGAAGGTAGTTGAGCCTAGGACACCTTCCTGCAGTGTTGTCCTGAAATTGAGGTAATTGACCTCCAACAACCACAACCATCTTCCTTTGTGCTAGGTATGACTCCAACCAGTGGAGAGTTTTTCCCCTGATTTCCATTGACTCCAGTTTTGCTAGGGCTCCTTGATGCCACACTCGGTTAAATGTGATCTTGATATCAAGGACAGTCACTCTCACCTGACCTGCCTGGTTATAAAAGCTCTGGATGGTAGTCCAACTGGAGAAGGTATGATGTACCTTTCTTCTAATCAAGCAATGTTCGCGCAAACATCAGGGAAAAATTTCTTCCCGTCAATAGTTGCAACAAAAAGTCAAGTCTGAGTTCAAAACAGTTTCACTTTCACCTGCATGAAGTCTTTTTTTTGGAGTACAACACAGATTATTGGCTGCACAGCCCCTAAACTTTTGGAAGGAAGGAGATGATAACTAGCCTCTGCTTTTGTTTCCTTGTGCCTGAATGCTCCATAATTACCTTTCAATTACCAATTCCATTAAACTGTCTTGAATCTGTACATTATTGGTCCTTCTTCTCTGTCACTTCTTGAGGAGAGTATGCACAGAACGGTGAAATTTTGGGCCTATGACCACTCATTGACGACAGTGGAACTTGCTGTGTGCTCTAACCTATTTGTATTTGATACATGGGTTCAGTGATTTTTGATGCTTCTATGTAGCACTTTGCTCTGCATGAACTGTAACAGAAACTATACTACTACTATGGTTCTTATAAAAACTCAGTTTTATTTTAAAGCATTTCTACTAACAGGCATCTTTCCAGGGGATGGGAACCTGCAAGTAATTTAAATATAAAGGGAATATATTTCCAGATAAGTTGGTTAATTGAGAAGTCATCTTGCTCTTGGCATGATCTTCATTTGTTCTGCTGTTCCTGGAAAGGACCCTTAATATCACCATGGCAATGCATCTATTGAGAAACAAATTAGTCACTAGGGAGGAACTGCCCGGAAAAAGAATGATTGGCTGCCTGGATACAAGAGGTGGCTTCTGTTTCTAGGCAACATCTTATGGGCATAATGAAGTACACAATTTCAAACATTGTCTGTTCTTTCCACTTTCCCCATAGGGATAGAGCCCAATGATTTGCTGCTCTGTCCTTTAGTCGTCCACAGCTTTGATCTGGACCCAGGTTGTGGGTCGAGGCAAATTTGATGACTTTGGTCTTTGGCTTTGTATTCTGTTTTAAAGTAATATCTCTGTCAATAATTTTGGTTGTGCTACATATGAAATGACAGTAATTGTATGATTCAAATTGCCTTGTTTCACTTTGTGCAGAGATAAGAACCTGCTGGCCCCATTCGATGTGTTGTTGAGATTGCATTCAGCATGGTGCATTGAATTGATGTGCTGCTATGTTGAGCATCAACTTGTTTACTTGTTCTCAATGGATTGACTTTGTTTGCATCCAGCTGCTGTGTTTGAATTTAATAACAAGGGGCAAGATCACTGTTCACCTGGATATATGCTAGCTCAAGGGAAGTGGTGGCATAGTGGTATTGTCACTGGACTGGAGACCCAGAAGAATGCTCTGGGGACCTAAAATTAAATCCCACCATGGCAGATGGTGGAATATGAATTTAATAAATATCTGGATACATGGTAGAATCCAGATGGATCAAAGTCCCTCCATCAAAATAATGAACTCATTGTCCTCTTCATATCGTACAAAATAGTGCATTGATATATTTTCTCTAACGATGGGGGAAAATGCATCTCTGTATTGCAAAGTGTCCATTCATTAAAAGCGGCACCTTGATCTACTTGATGGCAAAAGCTGTATAATGTGCCACTGGTCCACACAAGTGTGAAGAAGGATGAATCTGCATAAGAGTACAAATTAGTGGCTTCACTTACAACAAAAAAAAACTCTTGTGACTGTGTCCTACTCTGTGTGGAGTTTTGCGGTGTTCCGTCACTTTTCATTAAACAATTAGCCTTGCTTTCATAGCTTTTTGTGCACCTGGCTGCAACTAGTAATCACAGAGCCCAGATCACTGTGATACAATGGGCTGCCTATGGTTCTGATTTCACTCCCACCTGCATTAGAGCTTACATGTGGCAGCAATGCATAGCCTGCAGTATAACTTCATCCTAAGATTTCACTTCAAGGCTTGAGTCTTTGAATGGCTTAATTTACATCTAGAGTAAAACAATCCAGTCGATTTTAGCCTCTGGTGCAAATTGAGTGGCTGGTGCCCAATTGTCAGTGTCCAATGAATGCTGATAGGCAGCCTGCTGTATAGGGAGGGAGACAGGAAATCTGGTGGCTACTCAGTGGAATTGGTCTTTAAGTAATAATTTAAAGCAGAGTACTGAGCTGCCAATAGTGGGTGGGAAGGTGTTCATGAAACCAGGAGGAGTATTTGACGTCCGCTTGACCCCATGAAAGTCAATGCCTCAGATTTTCTTTGGCGCATTTGGTAATGCTATGCAGTGGACCCTTTAAGAACCACTGGTTAAACCATTCTAGCTCCAGTACCAATAGGTAGAATGTGTGTGGTGGACACTCTGACCATTGGTACCTGAAAATTACATTGGAGTGCTACAAATGGAACAGGGCCTGATTTAAATATTATAATAGGCACCCACTTATTTGAATATGAGTGCTGGCTGTCTATTCTAAGGCCTTTCTGAAAAATGAGATGGCCAATGGGTTTATTTTAAAACGTTCGTATACTTAGAGGAAGAATATAATTGTCTCCAATAACTTATAGCTCCAAAAAATTAAAAGCAGAAGAGGCAAGGATGATATTATAGAAAGCAGCATGACTCTAGATAACAAAATGTAGGCTGACACTTCAATGCAGTACTGAGGGAGTGCAGCACTGTCAGAGGTGATATTAGGCTGAGGGACCATCTCCTACTCTGGTGGTCATAAAAGATCTCATGGCACTATTTTGAAGAAGAACAGGTGAGTTCTCCCAAGTGTCTGGTCCAATATTTACCCCATTTACCCCTCAATCAAAGGGCACGGTAGCTTAGTGATAATGGTACCGAACTAGTGACTCGGAGGCCTGGATTAATGATCCAGGATTTTTTGGATGGTGGGTCTATGGAACATTAATTGGCTGGAGGTGGGACCTCTGCCCTTCACTTGGCAGGAACTCCAACCTCAGAGAGCTGCCAACCAATCTGATTGACCAGCAGTCCTGTAGTTCCAGCAGCATTACTGGAAATGGTGGCCAGTGCTGTGATTTATAGGCAATCGCCAGGCTCTAAATGCTGAGAGCTGAGGACCAGGTAAGTGCAGAGGGTAATGAGGGGGAGGGACTGGAGGGGTGGGGAGGAGGGCAAGGGGGCTGGGAGTCATGTTGAAAAGGCCAAGATGGGAGGGAGGGCCAGGTGGGGAGGCAGAGTTTTGGAGCAGGCACCCAATCTGTAAATGGGGTCTGTGAGGGAGTCATCTCCCCTTCCCACCTGAGGCCCAAGCAGGCTAACCTGTACAGCTTGCACCCTGTCCTCCTCCCGCTGGCCTGAACATTTTAGGCCAGGCGGGAAGCGGCCACTTAAGAGCCTCAGTTGGGGCAAGGGCAGGTGGAAGTGTTTCAGCAGCAGCAAAATCTTTCTTGATTAAGTCAGAGGGGGGAAGGGTTCCCTGCCACCACTGGTGAGATGTCAATTAGGCTCATTAATGAGCCATTGACACCCATTACCCTTGAACCCACCACAATTAGTGGTTTAGGGATTAAATTAGTGATTAGGTGGTTTAGGAATTAAATGGGAGCTGCATGGCTTTCCTGCATTTCCTGAAGGCAACCCAGCAAAACCCTATTGGATTTTCCAGCATTCTGCAGCCCTGGGTGTGGGGTGGGGATGTCCCTCATTATCAGGCACTCATGTGGGTTGGCCTTACCATTGACACTCACAGAATAATAAAAAAAATTACTAAAACATATTATCGGGTTATTATTATATTATTGATTCTGATCAAGGGACCTGGCATCAGGAAGGGGTGGACACTGAAAACACACCCTTGTCCTTGTCGCTGAGTCCCTGCCCCCTCTCTCCCACGATCCCTTTCCCACAGCCGCCATCCCACCCTCACTCACCTGTGGTCTGGGCCTCTTGCTGATCCTGAGCCTCTGGTAGATGCATTGCCAGCAGCTGCCACCTCTACCCCACTGGTGCTGACGGTAATGGAGTGTCACTGGCCTCTGATTGGCCTGCAGTTCCTGGCAGCCTGGGTCCTAATACCTGGAGAAGGCCTACGCTGGCTACTTAAGTGCCTGAAGTGCACTTAATACCATTGGGCCTCCTCCAGAGAACTGATGGCATTTCCTGCCAGTTCACCAGCTGGTGGGTGGGAGCTCATCAGCCTGACTAAATCCAGTCCCATGTAACTAAGCCCCTGTGGTTCACGACTGTCTTTCGGGAAAGAATGTACTGCCCTTACCCAGTCTAACTCACATGTGACATCAGACCTGTTGCATAACTGCCCTTTGAAATGTCCGGGCAATTCACTCAGTTGTATTCAGGACAATTCACAACCAACGTCTCAAGGGCAAGTGGATGGGCAATAAATGCTGGCCTTACCACAGAACACACAAGAATAATAACTTAAAAAATATTAAAACATATTATTTGGTCATTATCACATTACTGATTGTGGGAGTTTGCTGTGTAAATATTTAGTTGCCACCTTTTCTACATTACAAGAGTGAATATACCTCAAATGTATTTAATTGGCTATAAAATGCCTTGGGATGCCCTGAAGACATGAAAGGTGCTATATAAACACGAGCCTTTCTTTTTCTTTTCCTAACAAAGATTAAATAGCTGTTGTATTAGAAGACATGAATAATAAATGGAATAAATGTATGTTAAGAGAAATTGGTTTTGTAGGTTTGGTTTATCAAATGCAGAGCACAATTCAATTTACAGAATGGAACTTATAATATGTAATTATAATTAATTGCAGTCAAGATTAATGAAAATATATCTATAGTAAGTATTTGCATCTGTTTGTATGCCCTAACACATGACTGTATGGATATAAGTTTTGATCTATTCCACAAGTTTAAGAAAACAGTAACATTACCATTCAAGTGAATTCCTCTCAGCTCAGCTCCTTGATTAAGCAGTCGCTTAGCCTGTGCAGTTAGCACCTTTCAAAGCTAACACATTTCTAATTTAATTAAATCAGATCTCAAACCGGATTAGAACCACTGCTGACAATCATTGGCGTTGGTAAACATCCTGTTTAGCAATATGATTAAATGAATCCTCCACAATATTTAACAACCAAAGTAACGTATACATTCACTCTTCTTGAACATTTGGCTGTCACTCAAATGTTTGAATTCCAGATGTTCCACAGGTTCATCAAACATTTTAGACTATGAATTGAATGTTTTTCCAGCAAAGCAAGTGGTACATCTAATTTCATAAAATATGATTTCAGCAAGTACTGTGTATCTAAAATGGCTCATTTCAATACTTACAAAATCTCCTCAATTTTCAATAGAAGTGTAAAAGCTATGACTGTAATTATGGTCCATAACATTGAACAATTCTGATCTAGTTTGGCACAGTGCGGTTCTGTCTCTGAAACAATAAAACTTCAGGCTTCTTATTAATCAAACAAGGACAATTTAACCCAAATTAGCTGCAGCTGCTTTGTTGATAACCATTCATTCAATCATGTTCTTATGCTCTCGCTCTCATTTATTATTCTTTGAGTTTTAATTTTGATTATGTTGGCTAATTTGCATGAGATAGTCTGTCAATTTCCATTCTGTTTTATTGGGACAAAGCATCAAGTAAGTAATTGGAAGTGGTCCATTTGCTTAGAATTTCAGTTCATTTTTATCTTACTCTTTTTGTAATTCAAATACTGAGTAATCTAGACTTCTAATCTTAAACATGCTGGAGCATTGTTGCAATGTGACATCAGTAGAGAATATAAGTTCAAATGTAAAGAAGCACAGTTAAATTAGATTTCAGACAAGACCTACCATTTATAATAAGGCAGGGTAAACACTCACATTGTTCAAAGAAGTGATCCAAACCAAATCACTGGACAACATTAAAAAGGTGTTTATTAAATTGTATTAAATATCTAGGGACATTCTCTGCTTTGGCAGCAGAAAACAAACTATCCATCTGGGATCTTCACCTATTATCAAAATAGAACCTAGGATAAACTCACCAGCTCAGAATATGGTCATTTAGTAATAACAGAACATTGGTGAGGCACAAAAGATTTTTTTAAAGTGTTTTTATGATTAACAGTTCAGTGAAAAAATCAAGAGTAAATTTTAAATCAAGTAAATTATTGTCCAGTTTGCATGTTAATAAAATTGAGAGTTTTATCATATATTTGGAAATGTTACCCATCTGTTACATCTTACAGATATCTATCAGAGTAACTATATCGAACCGCACAAGAACAGTATCGAGGCATGATGGGTGGAATTTAATGTGCACCACCCACCCACCCGCCCCCCCACCCACACCGCGCCGCCCCCCCCCCACCCCCTCCATCCCGATCCACTGAGGTGAGTTCAAAGGTGGAGGTTGTCATTTGATCAGGCAGAAGAGTGTAAGTTGGAGGGTGACCTTTCTGCCCAAAGGCCAATGGAAGCCTTTAAGTCGCCACTTAAGTGCTTCATCCTGCTGCTGCTGGTATTCAACCAACAGTGGACAGGGGACTCACCATCCAGCGAGGCCACCCAACAAACCCTGTTAGGCTTACCAGCAGCCTACGAGGGGAGGTCCCTGATTCACAGGCTCTCTGTGCCTAATCGAGGGACCTGACATTGGGAAGTGGAGGCCAGCTGAAAGTCACCCCCTGCCTTTGCTTCCGACCTCCTTTCAGCTCCACTCTGCTCAGGGCTTAAACAAATGGGAGGCCTAGCACTGTCCAGGTAAATGCCTGATTACCCAGGGATTGGGTCGGGCCTGCTGACACTGGGTTCCCACTGGTTCTCCAGTGGGTGGGCAAGGCCCTCCCATAGCACTCATTAATCCACCTGATAATTTCGTGATCAATGTGGTTCACAATCTCTTTAAGGCCTACCACCTCCCTTTTACATTCAGATAGTCTTGTTTTTAACATCAAGTTAACAGTCAGGTTTTTCCTCCGTTGGTCACCACTCAGATTGACAAACATACACAAGATGTGGTCATTCATTGCACTCCATCTTTGTTCCTGTTAACACTATTATGAGTGTTACTCATGGGAGAGAATTTTTTGAATGTTGGGTGGGCCGGTTGGGAGCGGGCATGGGCGGGTGTGGAGCCGATCGCCGCCTGTGATCAGCTGTGCGCCGCCATTTTACGTGGGCAGGCCAATTAAGGCCCTCCCAGCTCAGCGCTACCTGTGCGGGTTGGGACATGTTTGTCTATTTATCAGAATTTATTTATTAATATTATTAAACCTTCGGGAAACCTCATCCTGCCGGTGGATGAGGTTTCCTGAAAAACGAGAAGGCCGTTTGGGCTCTTTGCCTGCCCGCCAACCTTAACGTTGGACGGGCAGCGCTGTTAATTATCTTAATTACTTTCCTAATGGCCTTAACAGGTCTTTGACAGTTCAGCGGACACGCAGCTGCCCCTGGCCCGCGCCTGCCGAACGAAAGATCTAAATGATGCGCAGTGATGTTGGGACGCACGCCCAACATCACCATGCATAATTTTACGTGTTGACCTGTCGGGCCCGCCCCCGCATGTCGATGTCAAAATTCTGGCCAGGAATATGTAAACTAACAGTGTGCCGGGGCTATAGCCAGTTTCCTTATAGGGAAAAACACTATCTATTTTATTAATCACAGTAACGAATACAATAATTACAATTGATAGTGATTAATTCCAAGCTCCACATTAAGAATGGAGACTTGCATTGCTGAAAGACCTGAGAACATGGGAACAAGAGTCGGCCATTCAGCCACTCAAACCTGTTCCATCGATTAGTTAGATTATGGTTGATCTATATCTTAATCCCATCATCTGCCTTTGTTCTGTATCCTTTATACTCTTAACTAACAAAAATCTATCAATCTGTTTTTAACTTTCAAATTTACTTAGCCCCAAAAGCTTTTTGAGGGAGAGAATTCCAGCTTTCCACATCGTTTTGTATGAAGAATTGGTTCCTGACATCTGCCCTGAATAGCCTACTTCTACTTTTAAGGTAACGTCCCATTGTTCTGGATTTCCCACCAGAGGAACTAATTTCTCTCTATCAATTTTTTAAAAAATCCTGAAACACCTTAATTAGATCACTCCTTAATCTTTCTGTACTCAAGGGAATACAAGCATAGTCTATACAACATGTGACCATAATTTAACCCTTTTATGTCAGATATTTCAATAGGAAAGCATATCTAGAGAACACATTAACTTTCATTGTTTGGTGTGCTGCTTATACTATGATGGTGCTTGAACGCAAAGGTGTACAAATGCCGAATAATATCCTAAATTTCATTTGGTATTAACCAATTCTACATATTACCTGAGTGAAACAACAAAAGAATGGCAAAGCAAGCAACTTATTCTTTGTCTTTGTGACGTGGTTTTTCATGAAAGGAGCATTGGAATGTTTTGAAGGGAAAATAATTTAGAATTCATGATTTACAATACATTCTTTGCTGAGATCTGACAATTTGTGGTAAATAAGAGTGTTATCTCTTACACTGCCTTGAGAAAGAACTGTTTGAATTGCCTCAATATCCTTTCTCATCAGTGCTCAAGATAAAACTCTTACCTCAAAACAAAATGCTGGTACTCTGGCTATGTTTGAACAATACATAAAAAAAAAATTCTGTCCGTATTCTTTCCACTCCATCACTTAGTAATATCATCTGGGCTTTAGGCTTCAGGAAGGAATTTGTAGCACAGAATGAAAGAATGAGAGTCAGAGGGTGTTTTAAGAACCAGTCATCCTGATTGGTAAGACTTACACTGATTTCTCTTCAGCTTTCCATTTTCTTCCAAAAATGCAAATTCTAGTTTTGTGTAAATTTCTAAAATCTGCAAAGTGTAAAATTAAGGGCATCTTACAAAAGGAAATATTTATTAAGTTACAGCAGTTATTCAATAATTTAACAAAGTTGAAATATATCTTAGATTCAGGAATTAAATAGTTATTTTTTAATGGAATATAATTTTCTTGGTTTAAAGGAATTAATATTTATATGCCTATTACATAATTTGACTATTGTGGGAACATTTCATCTGAGAAGTGACTTTAGAAAGCATATGGCTGCCCTCTATATAAAGGAGAGATAAATTCAATTATTCTGCCTTGATAATGGTCGCCAAAGAAACTTTCCAAGTTACAAAGTGGCTTTGGTGACAATTCTAAATGATTAATGGTGCCTGGTGATTATATTTCAACTGCGTATGAAACTGCTGGCTGTACAGCTTAAGAGAGCTGCTGAATGGCGGAAGGCAAGTTTAATACTTCATCCAGTCAAATACTTTGTTTCATACCTTTTAATGTTTCTTTTATTCACAATCACACTTATTAAAACAATGTTCAATTTTCAAATACTGGGTGAGAATTTCACCAGGATATATCTAGCTCCTCATCAGGTTCATTGAAATGAATATTTGTGGGAAAAACATCCTGTGCAAACATTAGGGTTATTTATTGGTAGGAGTGGAGAATTATACTCCTGATTTACCATTTTTCATAACTTAAGACTAAGTTTAGGTATCCATTAAAATATTAAACAGTTTTACAGCAGGAAATTAAACATTTGACCCCAGTGTTAACTCAGATTTTCTTTGTCTGGTGATACATAATGCAAAATGGAGTATATATAGTAAGAGGCTAGTCATATTTTAGGAACTGCAATTTGTTAAAACTATAATAGAGTCATCTAGTGGCCAGAGATGGAATTGATAGAGAAATATCAGCAGTCTCATAAGAATTGTTTTCAAGAAAGCTGCAAACATCTGTATGGAATTGGAACTGTGATAGAAATGAAAAATTAACATTCCTAGATCAAGTGGGATTAAAAGTAACGTGGATGATTGGAGAAAGTGAAAATGCTTTGATATGCTTTCAACAGGAAGAAGCCCTGAAGAACAAATGGACCCCAGATTTATTGTATATAATCTATGAGAGTGAAAGAGATGTGCAGTTTAACAAGAGAATCAAATTGCATTTTATAGGAACATAGGAGCTGGTGTAGGCCATCTAACCCATCGAGCATGTACTCAACATGATCATAGCTGATCATCCACTTCAATGCCCTTTTCCTACATTATCCCCATCTCCCTTTATGTCATTGGTATTTAGAAATCTGTCAATCTCTGCTTTAAACATACTCAATAACTGAGCTTCCACAACCTCTGGGGTAGAGAAGTCCAAAGATTTACAACTCTCTGGGTAAAACAAATTCTCCTCATCTTGATCCTAAGAGGCTTCCCCCTTATTTTGAAATTGCGTCCTCTGGTTCTAGACTCCTCAGCCAGGGAAAATGTCTTACATGCATCTACCCTGTCTATCTGTTTATGTGTTTTGAAGGTTTCAATGAGATCACCTCTCATCCTTCGAGACTTTAGAGAATACAGGCCCAGTTTCTCCAATCTCTTTTCGTAGGGCAGTCCCAGGAACAGATTCGGTGTACCTTCATTGCACTCCCTCTACAGCAATAATATCCTTCCTAAAGTAAGGGGATCAAATATGCACACTGTACTCCAGGTAGAGTCTAACCAAGGTGCTTTACAATTGAAGCAAGACTTCGCTACTCCTAAGCTCAAATCTTCTTGTGATAAAGGCTAACCTACCATTAGCCTTCCTAATTGCTTGCTGAACCTGCATGTTAGCTTTCAGTGACTTATTGATGAGGACACCCAGGTACATATTTGCACAACTACACTTTCTAATCTCTCACCATTTAAGACATACTCTGCACACCTGTTCCTCTTACCAAAGTGGATAAACTCACATTTTTCCACATTATATTCCATCTACCATGCTCTTGCCCACTCTTGTCCAAATCCCCTTGAAACCACATTGCATCACGCTCATAACACACATTCCCACCTAGCTTTTTGTCATCTGCGAACTTGGAAATGCCACATTTGGCCCCCACATCCAAATCATTGATATATATTGTGAACAGCTGAGGCCCAAGTCCTGTTCCTTGCAGTACCTCACTAGTCACAGCCTACTAATGGAAAATGATCCATTTATTCCTACTCTCTGTTTTCTGCCTGTTACCCAATCCTTAATCCATGCCAGTATATTACCTCCTATCCCATATGCTTTAATTTTGCTAAGCAACCTCCTGTGGGGGACTTTAACGAAAGCTTTCTGCGTTTCCAAGTACACTACATCCATCAACTCCCGTTTATCAATTCTGTTAGTAACATCCTCAAAAAGTTCCAACACATTCATCAAACATGATTTCTCATTCATAAATCCATGTTGACCATGCCCAATCAGATCGTTATTATCTAAGTGTTGATTTATTACATCCTTTATAACTGATTCCAGCATTTTCCCTACTACCGATGTAAGGCTAACAGGTCTGTAGTACCCCGTTTTCTCTCCCCCTCCCTTCTTAAATAGTGGGGTGACTTTTTCTACCTTCCAGTCTGCAGGAACCATTCCAGGATCTATAGAATTTTGGAAGATGATCACCAATGCATCCATTGTCTCCTCTACCTTTTTCAACTCACTGGGATGTGTTTCCATTGTCTTGATAAAATAACAGTTGCTTAAAGTCCTGCATTTTGTATTTTAATGCCTTCCTTTTGAGAGATTCCCTGTTTGAAATGGGCATTGACACCCCCCAGGTGTGAAATTCCATGCTACAGACCTGCAGTGCAATTCATATGGAAACTTACAAGAGAAATGGTCAATTTACAGAATCAGGCAAAGGGTGACTCATGCAGCCTTTTTTTGATCAGTATCTTTTCCTCTATTTTTTTTAAAAACAGGCCTTCTTTAAACAGTTTAAACATCTGTGGTTAGCTGGTGAAGTTGTAGGTAGTTTTCACTCAGTCACAATTCCCTGTTGTCGTGACAATACTATCAAGAGCATTATATGTCAACAAAGTGACATTCCTCTACCAACAGTAATGTAGGGGCAGAGGACAGTTTGGCCATGACTACTTGAACTGAGTTGTTGAAAGATAATGCATTAAGAAAGGCCTTTTTAACTACTTAAGGGAGATATGGGAGATACTCAGCAAAGCGAGCAATAGTGTGAGGTATGAACGTAGTTTTGCATCAGTCAGCTAGAGAGGTAAACGCAATAATAATTGCAGAAACAACAAACAATAGTGATATAATTAATCAGAATCTAATAAAATAGATTACAAATATTTAAGAATGTAAAATAGTGTAATTAATTGGGCATTTCACTGATTGGAATCATTTGGAAACACAGGGAGGGATTTTCCAGCCCTCCCACTGGCGGGATCTTCCTGTCCTGCCAAGTCAACTGGGATTTGAATGGTTCACCACATCCACCATGGAGAAACCCAGCAGGATAGGATGGAAAATCCCGACCACAGAGCTATACAGGAAAAATAAAGAAAATGATTTGAATCTATGTAAAACACCTGAAAATTCTGTTAAACTGCTGTCAGTGTGAAGCATTTGTGGTTTGATCTCTTCTTTGATCATATCAAAGCCCAGTAAGAAGTCTTGTAACTATTTTCAGTATTGATGCTGAGGACAGTAGGTGGCATTAGTGCACTATCTTTCACATAGTTCTCTAACTACATAACCCATGCAGACAGAGTGTAAATATAATGCCGGAAAGAACAACTCACTCCAATGTGAATGATGTCTGCTTTGTTTTGTTCTTTAGCTCTGTTCTTTATTTTGCTTCAATACTTTTGTATATGAACAACAATTAAATCAGTTTCAAAAACAGAATTACCTGGAAAAACTCAGCAGGTCTGGCAGCATCGGCGGAGAAGAAAAGACTTGACGTTTCGAGTCCTCATGACCCTTCGACAGAACTTGAGTTCGAGTCCAGGAAAGAGCTGAAATATAAGCTGGTTTAAGGTGTGTGTGTGGGGGGCGGAGAGATAGAGAGACAGAGAGGTGGAGGGGGTTGGTGTGGTTGTAGCGACAAACAAGCAGTGATAGAAGCAGATCATCAAAAGATGTCAACAACAATAGTACAATAGAACACATAGGTGTTAAAGTTAAAGTTGGTGATATTATCTAAACGAATGTGCTAATTAAGAATGGATGGTAGGGCACTCAAGGTATAGCTCTAGTGGGTTTTTTTTTAATATAATGGAAATAGGTGGGAAAAGGAAAATCTTTATAATTTATTGGGAAAAAAAAAGAAGGGGGAAACAGAAAGGGGGTGGGGATGGGGGAGGGGACTCACGACCTAAAGTTGTTGAATTCAATATTCAGTCCGGAAGGCTGTAAAGTCCCTAGTCGGAAGATGAGGTGTTGTTCCTCCAGTTTGCGTTGGGCTTCACTGGAACAATGCAGCAAGCCAAGGACAGACATGTGGGCAAGAGAGCAGGGTGGAGTGTTAAAATGGCAAGCGACAGGGAGGTTTGGGTCATTCTTGCGGACAGACCGCAGGTGTTCTGCAAAGCGGTCGCCCAGTTTACGTTTGGTCTCTCCAATGTAGAGGAGACCACATTGGGAGCAACGAATGCAGTAGACTAAGTTGGGGGAAATGCAAGTGAAATGCCGCTTCACTTGAAAGGAGTGTTTGGGTCCTTGGACGGTGAGGAGAGAGGAAGTGAAGGGGCAGGTGTTGCATCTTTTGCGTGGGCAAGGGGTTGTGCCATAGGAGGGGGTTGAGGAGTAGGGGGTGATGGAGGAGTGGACCAGGGTGTCCCGGAGGGAGCGATCCCTACGGAATGCCGATAAGGGGGGTGAAGGGAAGATGTGTTTGGTAGTGGCATCATGCTGGAGTTGGCGGAAATGGCGGAGGATGATCCTTTGAATGCGGAGGCTGGTGGGGTGATAAGTGAGGACAAGGGGGACCCTATCATGTTTCTGGGAGGGAGGAGAAGGAGTGAGGGCGGATGCGCGGGAGATGGGCCGGACACGGTTGAGGGCCCTGTCAACGACCGTGGGTGGAAAACCTCGGTTAAGGAAGAAGGAGGACATGTCAGAGGAACTGTTTTTGAATGTAGCATCATCGGAACAGATGCGACGGAGGCGAAGGAACTGAGAGAATGGGATGGAGTCCTTACAGGAAGTGGGGTGTGAGGAGCTGTAGTCGAGATAGCTGTGGGTGTCGGTGGGTTTGTAATGGATATTGGTGGACAGTCTATCACCAGAGATTGAGACAGAGAGGTCAAGGAAGGGAAGGGAAGTGTCAGAGATGGACCACGTGAAAATGATGGAGGGGTGGAGATTGGAAGCAAAATTAATAAATTTTTCCAAGTCCTGACGAGAGCATGAAGCAGCACCGAAATAATCATCGATGTACCGGAGAAAGAGTTGTGGAAGGGGGCCGGAGTAGGACTGCAACAAGGAATGTTCCACATACCCCATAAAGAGACAGGCATAGCTGGGGCCCATGCGGGTACCCATAGCCACACCTTTTATTTGGAGGAAGTGAGAGGAGTTGAAGGAGAAATTGTTCAGCGTGAGAACAAGTTCAGCCAGACGGAGGAGAGTAGTGGTGGATGGGGATTGTTCGGGCCTCTGTTCGAGGAAGAAGCTAAGGGCCCTCAGACCATCCTGGTGGGGGATGGAGGTGTAGAGGGATTGGACGTCCATGGTGAAGAGGAAGCGGTAGGGGCCAGGGAACTGGAAATTGTTGATGTGACGTAAGGTGTCAGAGGAATCACGGATGTAGGTGGGAAGGGACTGGACAAGGGGAGAGAGAAGGGAGTCAAGATAACGAGAAATGAGTTCTGTGGGGCAGGAGCAAGCTGAGACGATCGGTCTACCGGGGCAGTTCTGTTTGTGGATTTTGGGTAGGAGATAGAAGCGGGCCGTCCGAGGTTGGGCAACTATCAGGTTGGAAGCTGTGGGAGGGAGATCCCCAGAGGAGATGAGGTCAGTGACAGTCCTGGAAACAATGGCTTGATGTTCAGTGGTGGGGTCATGGTCCAGGGAGAGGTAGGAGGAAGTGTCTGCGAGTTGACGCTCAGCCTCCGCATGGTAGAGGTCAGTGCGCCAGACAACAACAGCACCACCCTTGTCAGCGGGTTTGATGACAATGTCAGGGTTGGACCTGAGAGAATGGAGTGCAATAAGTTCAGAGAGAGACAGGTTAGAATGGGTGAGAGGAGCAGAGAAATTGAGACGACTAATGTCGCGCCGACAGTTCTCAATGAAAAGATCGAGAGAAGGTAAGAATCCAGAGGGAGGGGTCCAGGTGGAGGGAGAATATTGAAGATGGGTAAAAGGATCCGTTGAACTGGGAGAGGACTCCTGCCCAAAGAAGTGAGCCCGGAGACGAAGACGGCGGAAGAAGAGTTCAGTATCATGCCGAGCCCGAAATTCATTGAGGTGAGGGCGTAAGGGTATGAAACTAAGTCCTTTGCTGAGCACTGAACGTTCAGCATCGGAGAGGGGAAGGTCAGGGGGTATAGTGAATACACGGCTGGGGTTGGGATTGGAAGATGGGGTGGGGATGGAGGGACAGGCAGGGGTGGAGGGTCCTAGATGGGTGTTGGTGTCGATGAGTTGTTGGAGCTTGCGTTCCTTAGCACTTGAGAGAAAGAGAAAAAGTTTCTTGTTGAGGCGTCGGATGAGCCGAAGGATAAAATGAAACTGGGGGCACGCGCAGCTTTGAAAAAGGGTACGGCGGTGCTGCTGGAGGGAGAGGTCGAGTGTGTTCATATGGCGGCGCATGGCACTGAGAGTGGATTTCAGAATGTGACGGGAACAGCAGTCCGAGAAACTTTTTATGTCCCGGAGATACCTGTAATCCTGGGTGGGTTCGAAACATGAGGGGTGGAATTTCAGTTGAAATCCATGTGGGGTAAGTCGGAGACGGAGACAGTCACTGAGAAAGGAGATATGGCTGTGAAAGCGGGTTTTAGTAAACACCTTGTCAAACACTAGGAGAGAAATGGAAAGCAATGAAGGTGAACAAGGCAACAGAGAAATCCGGAAATCTTGTCGCAGAGAGGAACAGAACTTCTTCAAGGAGGTAGGCATTTCTTGAAGAGCAGTGGCAGTCAATTAAACACAGAGATAAAAACAAAAAAACTGCGGATGCTGGAAATCCAAAACAAAAACAGAATTACCTGGAAAAACTCAGCAGGTCTGGCAGCATCGGCGGAGAAGAAAAGACTTGACGTTTCGAGTCCTCATGACCCTTCGACAGAACTTGAGTTCGAGTCCAGGAAAGAGCTGAAATATAAGCTGGTTTAAGGTGTGTGTGTGGGGGGCGGAGAGATAGAGAGACAGAGAGGTGGAGGGGGTTGGTGTGGTTGTAGCGACAAACAAGCAGTGATAGAAGCAGATCATCAAAAGATGTCAACAACAATAGTACAATAGAACACATAGGTGTTAAAGTTAAAGTTGGTGATATTATCTAAACGAATGTGCTAATTAAGAATGGATGGTAGGGCACTCAAGGTATAGCTCTAGTGGGTTTTTTTTATATAATGGAAATAGGTGGGAAAAGGAAAATCTTTATAATTTATTGGGAAAAAAAAAAAGGGGGAAACAGAAAGGGGGTGGGGATGGGGGAGGGGACTCACGACCTAAAGTTGTTGAATTCAATATTCAGTCCGGAAGGCTGTAAAGTCCCTAGTCGGAAGATGAGGTGTTGTTCCTCCAGTTTGCGTTGGGCTTCACTGGAACAATGCAGCAAGCCAAGGACAGACATGTGGGCAAGAGAGCAGGGTGGAGTGTTAAAATGGCAAGCGACAGGGAGGTTTGGGTCATTCTTGCGGACAGACCCAGCTTATATTTCAGCTCTTTCCTGGACTCGAACTCAAGTTCTGTCGAAGGGTCATGAGGACTCGAAACGTCAAGTCTTTTCTTCTCCGCCGATGCTGCCAGACCTGCTGAGTTTTTCCAGGTAATTCTGTTTTTGTTTTGGATTTCCAGCATCCGCAGTTTTTTTGTTTTTATCTCTGTGTTTAATTGACTGCCACTGCTCTTCAAGAAATGCCTACCTCCTTGAAGAAGTTCTGTTCCTCTCTGCGACAAGATTTCCGGATTTCTCTGTTGCCTTGTTCACCTTCATTGCTTTCCATTTCTCTCCTAGTGTTTGACAAGGTGTTTACTAAAACCCGCTTTCACAGCCATATCTCCTTTCTCAGTGACTGTCTCCGTCTCCGACTTACCCCACATGGATTTCAACTGAAGTTCCACCCCTCATGTTTCGAACCCACCCAGGATTACAGGTATCTCCGGGACATAAAACGTTTCTCGGACTGCTGTTCCCGTCACATTCTGAAATCCACTCTCAGTGCCATGCGCCGCCATATGAACACACTCGACCTCTCCCTCCAGCAGCACCGCCGTACCCTTTTTCAAAGCTGCGCGTGCCCCCAGTTTCATTTTATCCTTCGGCTCATCCGACGCCTCAACAAGAAACTTTTTCTCTTTCTCTCAAGTGCTAAGGAACGCAAGCTCCAACAACTCATCGACACCAACACCCATCTAGGACCCTCCACCCCTGCCTGTCCCTCCATCCCCACCCCATCTTCCAATCCCAACCCCAGCCGTGTATTCACTATACCCCCTGACCTTCCCCTCTCCGATGCTGAACGTTCAGTGCTCAGCAAAGGACTTAGTTTCATACCCTTACGCCCTCACCTCAATGAATTTCGGGCTCGGCATGATACTGAACTCTTCTTCCGCCGTCTTCGTCTCTGGGCTCACTTCTTTGGGCAGGAGTCCTCTCCCAGTTCAACGGATCCTTTTACCCATCTTCAATATTCTCCCTCCACCTGGACCCCTCCCTCTGGATTCTTACCTTCTCTCGATCTTTTCATTGAGAACTGTCGGCGCGACATTAGTCGTCTCAATTTCTCTGCTCCTCTCACCCATTCTAACCTGTCTCTCTCTGAACTTATTGCACTCCATTCTCTCAGGTCCAACCCTGACATTGTCATCAAACCCGCTGACAAGGGTGGTGCTGTTGTTGTCTGGCGCACTGACCTCTACCACGCGGAGGCTGAGCGTCAACTCGCAGACACTTCCTCCTACCTCTCCCTGGACCATGACCCCACCACTGAACATCAAGCCATTGTTTCCAGGACTGTCACTGACCTCATCTCCTCTGGGGATCTCCCTCCCACAGCTTCCAACCTGATAGTTGCCCAACCTCGGACGGCCCGCTTCTATCTCCTACCCAAAATCCACAAACAGAACTGCCCCGGTAGACCGATCGTCTCAGCTTGCTCCTGCCCCACAGAACTCATTTCTCGTTATCTTGACTCCCTTCTCTCTCCCCTTGTCCAGTCCCTTCCCACCTACATCCGTGATTCCTCTGACACCTTACGTCACATCAACAATTTCCAGTTCCCTGGCCCCTACCGCTTCCTCTTCACCATGGACGTCCAATCCCTCTACACCTCCATCCCCCACCAGGATGGTCTGAGGGCCCTTAGCTTCTTCCTCGAACAGAGGCCCGAACAATCCCCATCCACCACTACTCTCCTCCGTCTGGCTGAACTTGTTCTCACGCTGAACAATTTCTCCTTCAACTCCTTTCACTTCCTCCAAATAAAAGGTGTGGCTATGGGTACCCGCATGGGCCCCAGCTATGCCTGTCTCTTTATGGGGTATGTGGAACATTCCTTGTTGCAGTCCTACTCCGGCCCCCTTCCACAACTCTTTCTCCGGTACATCGATGATTATTTCGGTGCTGCTTCATGCTCTCGTCAGGACTTGGAAAAATTTATTAATTTTGCTTCCAATCTCCACCCCTCCATCATTTTCACGTGGTCCATCTCTGACACTTCCCTTCCCTTCCTTGACCTCTCTGTCTCAATCTCTGGTGATAGACTGTCCACCAATATCCATTACAAACCCACCGACACCCACAGCTATCTCGACTACAGCTCCTCACACCCCACTTCCTGTAAGGACTCCATCCCATTCTCTCAGTTCCTTCGCCTCCGTCGCATCTGTTCCGATGATGCTACATTCAAAAACAGTTCCTCTGACATGTCCTCCTTCTTCCTTAACCGAGGTTTTCCACCCACGGTCGTTGACAGGGCCCTCAACCGTGTCCGGCCCATCTCCCGCGCATCCGCCCTCACTCCTTCTCCTCCCTCCCAGAAACATGATAGGGTCCCCCTTGTCCTCACTTATCACCCCACCAGCCTCCGCATTCAAAGGATCATCCTCCGCCATTTCCGCCAACTCCAGCATGATGCCACTACCAAACACATCTTCCCTTCACCCCCCTTATCGGCATTCCGTAGGGATCGCTCCCTCCGGGACACCCTGGTCCACTCCTCCATCACCCCCTACTCCTCAACCCCCTCCTATGGCACAACCCCTTGCCCACGCAAAAGATGCAACACCTGCCCCTTCACTTCCTCTCTCCTCACCGTCCAAGGACCCAAACACTCCTTTCAAGTGAAGCGGCATTTCACTTGCATTTCCCCCAACTTAGTCTACTGCATTCATTGCTCCCAATGTGGTCTCCTCTACATTGGAGAGACCAAACGTAAACTGGGCGACCGCTTTGCAGAACACCTGCGGTCTGTCCGCAAGAATGACCCAAACCTCCCTGTCGCTTGCCATTTTAACACTCCACCCTGCTCTCTTGCCCACATGTCTGTCCTTGGCTTGCTGCATTGTTCCAGTGAAGCCCAACGCAAACTGGAGGAACAACACCTCATCTTCCGACTAGGGACTTTACAGCCTTCCGGACTGAATATTGAATTCAACAACTTTAGGTCGTGAGTCCCCTCCCCCATCCCCACCCCCTTTCTGTTTCCCCCTTCTTTTTTTTTTCCCAATAAATTATAAAGATTTTCCTTTTCCCACCTATTTCCATTATATAAAAAAAAACCCACTAGAGCTATACCTTGAGTGCCCTACCATCCATTCTTAATTAGCACATTCGTTTAGATAATATCACCAACTTTAACTTTAACACCTATGTGTTCTATTGTACTATTGTTGTTGACATCTTTTGATGATCTGCTTCTATCACTGCTTGTTTGTCGCTACAACCACACCAACCCCCTCCACCTCTCTGTCTCTCTATCTCTCCGCCCCCCACACACACACCTTAAACCAGCTTATATTTCAGCTCTTTCCTGGACTCGAACTCAAGTTCTGTCGAAGGGTCATTAGGACTCGAAACGTCAACTCTTTTCTTCTCCGCCGATGCTGCCAGACCTGCTGAGTTTTTCCAGGTAATTCTGTTTTTGTTTTGGATTTCCAGCATCCGCAGTTTTTTTGTTTTTAATTAAATCAGTTTAACTGGTTTATGTGATTGAGCTTCTGATATGGTTTAAACAATTCCATTGAATATACTTGATTATAGTCCTATTTGATTACTGCAAAATACAGTCTGTAGAAGGTTTGATGCTTTTTAATGATTTGCACTCAGCTGAAAGTATTAGTAATTGTTCAGCTAGTAAATATGAGGAATCGCTGTCTAGATGAGCAAATTGATCAATGAAAGTGGCTTACATTATTTTTAATCAGCAATTTATCTTTTAACAAATTCATCTCACTGATTTGCCCATTTTTGGTCATGTGATTTGATGGTATGATCAATATATTTATTTAGCTTAAAATATTGATTTAAGCTATATTGAATTAATTTCCAGTCATATGGTACATTAATTATAAAGTTATAACTGAATTTAACAAGGCATAGACAGTTAGGATTTGCAATGAATACATAAATTTTGTATCCAATTTATAATTCAATATTATAGAAAATGATTAATATAAAAATGTTATAAATGTAAGTGTATTTCAATATGGAGCACATACTGACCAGCCAATTTGAAGTTTCACTTACTAGCCATAAGAAATAAGTATGAAAGAGTATTAAAAGCAAATATGCTGGCGTTGCCACTTAATACTTCGAAATAAGAGCAATGTAGAAATTCTGAATAAACCTGACATATAAAAGCAATTCTTAGACGAATATCAATGTCCTTAATGGAAAGTATTCTAGCCAAACTTGTAAAACTATCACCAGGAACCAAACAATGAGTGTATAAAAATGCTGGTACAAACCAACTGATGAAGCTCTACACAAAACTGAAGATTCATGCCCATAATTTTCTGGGATTATAACTGCAGGACAGAAGCAGTAAATTTGTTACCAGACGCAGTCATAAGGAAGGAAAAAGTCATAAAAAGGGGTCAGTGAATGGCAACGTTAAGTAGGAGGCTATCAGAATGCCAATTGTACCTAGAGGTGTTAATCTGATGGATATATGAACATTACACCTCATCTCTAAAAGAAAGAAAGAAGAAGTAAGAAAACATGACCATGTTTCCACTGAAGATGAGTAAGAACAAGAAGCCAATACACTGAATTGAAAATCTATGTGCAAAATTCACAAATTCCTTGTAATTTCACTCTATACACAATGGCAACTGATCATAACAATTCTAAACCTGGGTTAAACCCTGTACAAATAAATTATACTTCCATTAGGAGAAAGGCAGAGTGCTGGTCCTTAAATCTTTACATAAAATTAGTCTTAGCAGAAAAGGCTGTACATGAAATTTGAACAATTTGATATAACATATGGTAAAATCATAGAATATATGATTAATATGGTATGTATGAGCTGGTCTTCTCACCCTCTCAATATATTCAAGAACATCCTCCCCATTCCACAATTTTTTACTCCCATTAAGTTAATAATTTATCTTGGCGGAATTCCACCACTTGTTCTTCCCTGTACCCGCCTATTAAATGTGAAAATTGCCTTTAAACATAAGAACAGCATAGCTTAAGACAGAATGGCATGAAAATGTATTCACTTTTTTGGGCTTTGATGATATATCCATAGAAACAATCTGTAGCACTGTCACTTAACTTCATCTCCATCTAGGTCTCTGTCAGCTTGGTTCAGTTAGTATCACCCTCACTTCTGAATCAGAGGTTTGTGGATTCAACCCCACATCAACATTTGAACAGATATGGTAATTCAGCTTGACACACAAACAATATTGAGGGACTATTGCTTTGACAGGTGTACTGTTCTTCATAGAAACTTTGAGGAACCATCTGCTGGTTCACATGGATATTAAAGACCTTGTGACACAATTCAAAGAAGAGCTAGGAGTCCCATGGTGACCTGGCCCATAATACTACTTTGAGCAGCTCCTCAAAAACAGACTAAATGGTGATTCATCTTCCTGCTATTTGTACAATTTTGCTATATACAAAAGAAGAGCCATTACAGTAGATTATGACTTTGCGTGATAGTGTAATATGGGTGAAAGAGAGTAGGTGGAAACCCATTTTACATCTGTACCAGTTGTGTTTCCATTGACACCCATGTAAGTAAAAATTGGGAAAGATGTAAATAGATTACGGATTCACTAGTTCCCTTTGTACAGTAGTGCATAAAGTCAAAATCTATTTCATCGTGTTTCAAAATAAGTTTTAGCATGCAATGTTGTGACATGCTAAGGCTCATTAACATTTCTTTCATTTCCATGTAAAAGAGATTTATTTAATACATGGAAATTTATTCATTCCTCTATAAATACAACAATGATTTTGCATGTGTAAAAACTGCCATTTAACTTCATCTCCATGTCTGTACTGTGTTGTACTGCTAATTTACAGTGATTTTCTTTCTTTACTTTGCTGTACCTTGTCAAGTCATAGAACTTATTCCAGACCCCCTATTAGCTGAAAACACACTCTTTGACATTTTGTCATGGTTCTCTGTTTCCAGGGAATATTTGTAGGATGCTCTGCCTGACCAAATAAGCCCTCTCATTTCTCCGAAGTGCAACCCAAAAGGTGCTACATTTTGTGTTCAGTGAAACAAGCTTAACAAATTTGTTACTAATCTGTTACACTAATGCTTTCCACATTCTATGATGGGCTTAACAAAATAGTTATTATTTGTACTGGTTGAATGGCTAGTTACCTACTCTAGAAGAGTGAAAGGAACATTATTTCAATTATTGCATGATTGACCAATGTTGTTATTCACGTTACTAATTTATGAAATTGTCTGTAGCAAATTCATGCTTATGTTGCATTTGACTGGAGGTCATTAAAGCCTATGAAAATGGTGAACACTACTTTGTCAAAAGAAAGAGTAAATTGTGTCCATTGGTACTTGAATATTATGGTTACAACATTAAGGGTGGAATCTTCCATACTGGAGTCTATGTACGATGGCGGGAGCAGATGTTGGAGTGATTTTGGCTGGGGAGCGCGGGGTGGCTGACCACACACATGATCTTGCACTGTTTAGCTCATTACCGAAGCATCTGTGAGAAGCAGGGCGAATCTCATGCCGGGGCAGGCAGGAAGTCACCATCTCCACTGTTACCTCATTGGGTCGAAGGTGCACACACCATATTTAAAGGACACCCAGGCAGCCATTCACTCACTGCAGGCCAGGAGCTTCAGTCTGGCTGTTCTTAACACTGAATGAGAATATCCCAGAGAAGAAGACAACGTGTGGCCGTACAGTTCAGCAAAGCCGCCTGGAGACCGTCCTCCAGGCTGTCCAGAGAAGGAGGGAGGTGCTGTTTCCCTGGGATGACCTTCCTGTCCGACTGTGGTGGCCCGGATGGAAGTCATGTGGAAGTTAGCCCCCATGAGGCCCAACACAGAAATGGCTGACACGGGCCCACAGCTGGCAGAGGAAGTGAGAACTGTAGCCTCTGACACTTGGGGGACTGCTGGAGCCCAGGCCTCTGCTCAGCTCCATGCAGATGATGAGACTCTGGACTTGGACCTAAGAGACATATTGGAGATGCAGAGACAGGCAGCGAAGATCAGGCAGAGTTACCAGAGGCCATACACAGACTGGGCTGAAGGCTGGAAAAGTCCATTCACTTTCTGTCTGATGTTGTGGATCTGGCATGTGAACACTTGGATGTCTCCATGGAAAGGGTGGTTGCTGCCTTGAAGGCCCAGGTCCAGCAGAATGCACAGTGGCTGCTGGATATGCACTTGGACCTGCACTCCATTCTTCTAGCCATGGGTGCAGTGCAGCAGTAGTTAGGTGAGAGGGGGTGTTGTGGCCTATCTAAAGACACTCGACACAGAATCAGCTGTAGGTGAATCAAGCAGCAGTTTATTCAATACAAAGTATGCACATAGGTGTTAGCAACCTCTGATTGCTCTAAGAGGCTACTCAATAGGCTGAATTTTCTGAACTGAAAATCTAAATAATGCGCAGTGACGTCGGGATGCCCGCCTGACATCATGGTGCGTCATCTTACGTGTCGGCGAGCGGGCCCCTCCCCTGCTCACCGACTGGAAAATTCTTCCCAAAGTTACAGAGTTTTTCCCATATATTTGTACTATGCTCACAATACTTCATCATTGACCCACATTGTTCTTATCCCACACGTTTAGTTCTGTGTGTCCGCAATTACAGATGAAGTCATAAAACGTCAATGAATGACCTGACCTTTAACATAGATGGTGCCGGCAGTTTACTTAAAAACACAAACTTGCCTTATCAAGCCTGACAATGTACCGCATTGCCCAGTCATCCATTTATCTTAGCATGAGCCTGAGGTCAGGCAACAACTTATCACAGTTTAACCCACCAATCATTCATCCACTTATACTAGCCTGACCAAAAGGTCACATTCACTTACTCTAGTGATCCTTTCTACTGCAAGCACTTTTAGCTCTTATACCAGCAATTTGGTCAAGCCTGAGTATCACACTCCAGGGGCTAGTGCACCTCGACATCCCCCCAAGGTGCCTCTTCTCCTCAAGGAATCAGGGAGGTGCCATTGGAAACCCATTGGAAGGAGTGCCAGCCAGGCATCCCAGGGTCTTCAGCTCAGGACATTCCAAGGGTGCCCTGTTGCTCCACTTCCCCTCTGCCAGTGACCCCACGACCTCCAGCAGGTCAAGCGGATGAGGGTGCACCTGCACCTGAGCAGGAAACCCTTAGAAGGCCAGGGCCCTTTAGGCCTCGGGCCACCAGGGGACACCCACCAAAGTCATCACAGTCAACAGGGCACAGCAGTCAATCGGCAGGCTACCTCCACCTCAGCTGCAGATGTCAAAGCTGCACCTAGACATGGCGGTAGACAATGAAAGATTAAGAATTATTGAAGGCACACAGGTGGAATGGATGTACAACCATTCTATATAGTTTTGTCACTTGTAAATATATGTTCACTTGTACAATTTGGAAGTTTCCTGGATTCCATCTTGCTGTTAGTTGCTTTAATTATTGCGGACATTTAAGGATCTGGAAAGTGGCCCCCTGTCAGACTCCAATAGTGAACCCCTGATAGATTCACCTCTCTCACATTATAAACATATTTATCATTCAATAATCCCACAGGTGCATGATTAAGCACTGGCCATCATTTGTGAGAGTACAGCCCGGGCACACATCATGCAAGTCATTACTTGCAGCTCACCATGTTCTGACCTCTGAAAATGTGTTCAATGAGGTCGTTGCATCTCCTGCTGCTGTTGTCCTGATGTGAGATGTGGGTGGAAGCCATGAATCCTCAAGGTAAATTAAACTTGCTATGTGAATAGCAAGGAACATTGTCGATACAATTTCAGGGCTGAGTGAGTGAAACTCTACACTGTCTTCTTAAGAGTGGAAAGCCAGAGGCTTCTCTACATGTCTGGAGAAAGCTGTGATGGGCATTCCAATTATTAATGGCCTTCTCTGGTGGTGTGTCATTTTGAGCTAATCTGCAGGTGAAGGCTGCAAGTAAGGAGGCAACGGGCAAATAAGTCTTAACTGCAAGAGGGACTTGAGTGCAGGATTAAAGGGATGTGTGTACAGTTGACCAAAGCCTTTGTCAGAGCTCACATAGAGATTTGTTTGGCCTGCTTGCCTCCTTATCAAGGGTTGCAGTAGATCTCGCATAAAGGATTTGTAACTAAATTGCATTGGACATCATTGAAGGATGGGAGTTTTAACGCATGAGGAGAGAGAGAGTAGAATGGGCTTGTGTGCCGGACTGTAAGGTTATCCATGTGAAACATCAGCAGCTTTAGCATTGCCTCTGTACGGTTCATGCAAGAAAGATGTTTGCCTTGGCTGGGGTGTCCACAATGATGGATCACATTCTTGCGCTACGACTAAGGCCATCTAGGGCTGAGACTTCTAGAAGTCCAGAGTGTTTGCAATTCTGCAACCCATAGTGAGTGGACCACGAGGTAACCTTGAAACTTCCCAGCAAGTTAAAGATGTGAAGGGATATGGGTTTACTATGAGCGAGTGGCGATTGGGGAAGAGGAACACGAACTTCCCTTATCAATCTGCATGGAGGAGTGATCCCATGGGGCCAAATATTATTTTCATGCTGCTCCTACCTGTGGACCCATCTACCGAGTTCTGACTGAAAAAGTTCTGTCAGATCTGCCCCCTTTGGGAGCAGGTGTGAGGGTGACATGAATGTATCCCTGCCGAGTTGAGATTTGATATTGCTTCCAAGTTGCCATTCGCATGGACTTTATGAGGGCATGGGTATTTCTTGATTCTATTTACAGGTGCCTGAGTTCGTGGGAGAATGGAGTGCTGTGCTGATTCTAATGCATGCATTTAGCTCCAGGGCTCTGCATATCAGCATAGTTTGGCACTTGCAAAGGATCAAAACACCAGCAGGACAGATGGTAAGTAGTGCAATTTAATTCAGCTCATGAATCAAGGTACATTAGAGAAAAGTATAATGTCTGTAACCAAGAAGGAACAGGGACCTTCCAGCTGGCAGAGGATAAAAAAAAACAAAGTTAAAGAAATATGTCGGCAGCTTACTCTGCCTGGAACCTGGTAGTGATCAGATTGGCACAGGCCTGACTGCCATATCATAGCCCTGCTGTGGTCTCTGCATGTGGCTCATCATCATCCTGGTCCTTGTTGGCTCCATCCCCTCCACTGTTCCCATTGCCACCTTATTATAATGATATAATCCTTGAGCTTAATTACTATACAAGACACAAGGCACTAATCGCTCATAAGGGATTAGGTAAATATGTTGTGAGTTCATTTACTAAGATAGGTGCATGAGAACAGTTATACATAGGTATAAACCGTGAAGGCATCAGAGCTGTGTGTGTGTTCTGCTCAAAACAAATGCAAAACTAAGACTGGATCACATGACGAACTTTGCTTCTGGTGATATTATGCTGATATCCCTTAAAGGCATATTACAGCAATCTAGGTCCTCCGTGTCTCCCTTAGCCAAGACATCCTCCCTTTGTAGCGCTAGGTTGTGCGGAGCACAGCAGACAACAATGATCCAGGACACTCTCTGTGGTGAGTATTGGAGAGCCCTGTCTGAGCAGTCCAAAAATCTGATCTCATCTTTAAGAGGCCTATCGTCAGCTCAATCATGAACCTGGTGGAGGCATGAGCAGCATTTTAGCTCTTAGCAGCACTCTGCAGATGTTGAACTGGTGTCATCATCCAGGGCTATCCCTTGTCCCCAAGGAGCCAGCCCTTCAATCACCAAGGTCCTTCAAAAAACTGTGGCACCAGGGAATGGGTCCGAATGTAGGAGTTGTGAAAGCTTCTTGGGGACTGTGCACAAAGATGTCGGATTTGCCTTCGACGATCACACATGAGATGTACATTCTAAGAATGGAATCCTTTTCTATTTATGAATGTGATTAGCTGTTTCCAGGGAGCTCTCAAAGCCACATGTGTGTAATAAATATCACCCTACACTTGCAGAAAACCTGAGATTGCTGCAAAGCCCAATGTTCTTGCAACCTGGCTTTTGGGATCCAGGCAGAATTGGACAAATTGGCATGGTCTCCTGAACAGGGCATCTGTCACCTACTAGCTGCACTTGCGTGTCGCTGACTTGGGGATGCCGCACAGGTCCCCAGTGGAGCTGTGGAAAAAGCCTTTGACAAAGAAGTTTAAGGTGGCAGTAACCTTTAATGCCACTGGACTGGGATTCCCTCGAAGTCCTTGCAGCTGCAAGTCATTGTGGATAAGCTGGAAGATGTGTGCATTTTGGGACATTCTAAGGCACCTCCAGCACCGCCTTTCGCTCATTTGTATAGAGCAGCACTGCCTGTGATATATCCATGGTCAGGCCATGGCTCGTCATTGCAGTGGCCTGCCTGCCAGCATCCTGTTCTCCTTGAGGCCCAGCTGCCTCTTGCTGCTCAGGCCGTTGCTCCTCCTAGCCTTATGACAACTTGCGATGCGCCCTCCTTCTCATCTGGAAGAGAGCCAGGAGAAAGGCAGGGCTGCCTAGAGCCTGCATCATCTCAGCCTCAGTGAATCTGTGAAGTGATAAATCTAGTGAGCATATTCCTTACAGGTTTGCCTCCTTCTCAGAGTCACCAAGCCAGTACTAAGCCCTGTTCCTGGTTTTTGTCTAGACGTGGCATCCCCACCCCCACCTCTTCCTGGTGAAGGATATTCTGGGTGGCTAGAGATGGGTTTTCCTCCCTTTCATACATGATTGTGCATGGCAACATTGCTCCCTGACAGGGATGATGAGATCCACGTATGAGAACCCTCCCTCTGACACTATTCTGCTTGCCTCCACCACCCTCAAGATTCTATAGAGACCATTGCCTTTGCAGCATAGAAAGGCACAAGCTTTTGTCAGCCATGACCATTCACCCAGGAGGATGGAGATTTGGAGTCGGGGGTTTTCTGCCATCCACCAGCCATGCCCCTTGGGGCATTCGACCTCCCTTCCTCCCTTCACCCTGTTTCTGACAGCACCAGACGGCAAAGCACACAGAATGAATGGCAGCTCCACACCTTGCTGGGATCTCGATGTTATGAGACCCATGAGCTGAGAACCAACCTGCTGCCATGTGGGCTTCACCACAGAGAGGAGAACACACCTGAGCATGGTTGTTACCCAGTTGCCTCATAATTATTAAAATGTCCCATTAGTCGGTCACTTCTGCTGACCTTGAACTCCACCTACCCAAAAAGGTCCTCCTCCCACTTTGAGGTATCGCAGTTATACATCGACTGCATTGCATTGTTGAGAATCAAACAATGGTACATATTAGCTTTGGGACTGACTCCACAACATTCTACCTTCTTTCTGTCACCCACCAGCTTCCCCTATCACTTTGGACCCATCCAATATAACCATTCCTCTCCCCTCTGTCACGCTCGAACCTCCCCCCAATTACCCTTGTACCTATTACCACCTCCACATGTCTTCCTTCCCCCTTAAGCTGACACCCATTACTATCCCCATGCCGACCCTGACCCCTCCCATTATCCGAGCCACGTGTTTCGCCTGTTCATAACACCCCTCTATGAAACCTTCAGTTACCCAACTATCACCATGAGCCTGTCACCCTACCACATCCCATGCCCCCCTCTCACTGTAACTGTTGCCTCTGCTGCCCAGTACCCTCAGTTCAATCATCAGAATCCTACCATCAGCAGCACCAACCCCAACCTCTAGGACCACCTTTCTCCCATTATCCTTTCCTGGAAAGCCTCCCTTCCGCATCCAGCCACAGGCCCTTCAGACAATAGAAAGGCCTTTCCCTCCACCCCATAGTACTGCATCTTCGCATTCCCTCACTGCCTCACCCCCCACTTCCCCGGACAGTCTCTTCCTTCCCCAACAGCCTCACCCTTTCCCCACTTAGATTGCTTCCCATGTCCAGCCCCTGATCCACCCTACCTCCACCTCGCCTGCCTCTCATGTCCAGGCTTTGCACAGCTTGTCCCACTGGCACCGAATATTAGTTGTGAGTGGTCCCCAAGAAGGCAAAAGCAGCATCTACTCACCTCATTGGAAGAAGTCAAGCTTGCCAGTTGCATGCCACTTATGCACAGTCATAAAAGTAAGTGTTCTAATTTCTGACTGGTGGGGAGCTTAATTTGGCAGCAGAACTTAATTTCAGTGAGATGGCCTTTTAATAAGTATGCATGACATGATAATGCCATGCAAAGGGGCTTCCTGACAATTGTTCACTGGAAAGTTTGACCCTTCTTTAATCTGCTTTTAAAGCCCCAAGAACAGAATTCTTGAAGTTTATCGCGATGTCAGGAAACAGATTTTTGTCCTTAAGCCAAATTAAGATCCCCTGCCCTCCAAGCTTCCTACTGCTGGCTGGGTGGGAAGATTTTGCCCTAAGACTCTATACATGTGATGCTTTTCAGAGAAAACTATGATATTTAGTATGACCCAACCAAGTAATTAACTGAACTAGTCCAGAAGATAATAAATGGCATCAAAATACTGATATACCATGCTAGATGAATAACTATTGAATGCTACAAACAATTAAATTTATTTTCTCTTCTGGCTTCTTCTCTGTATTGCCAGCACAAACTGGCCATTCAATTTATAAATAGTTTAAATTTTAAGACTGATTTTTCTGTGTGAGTTTTCAGGACATTGAAACCAATATGGTACCCAGTGGAGACCATAAGTAAGTTTAAAGTCCCCAAGTGCATGAACAGCAGGCGCATGTCAAAAATTACAATGTATTGGCAATGAAGGATTTTTAAAATCTCATTTTTTCCAGCAGTTAAGGTGAAGGTATAAAAATATTATTGCCATTTGCTAGCTGGGAAAAATGCAACACTTACTTTATCTAAAAACTCTGAGGGCACGACATTAATAATCTGATAATAGATTGTCAAATAATGTTTGCCTCTTGCAACAGAGCGATTGTTCTGCTGGTTAGTATGCTTTGGGCCAATGCCCCAAACTACAAGATGAATTTTCTTTTGCTTACTGTCCTGAATTTAAATGCAAATGGAATGTCAGAGACCTGGGAATGTCACCCAATTTTTGACCCATCTACTTTTCATGCTTAAGGCTGTCTGAAATAGGCAAAAGCTTCATGATTTTTTTTAATGAGGTCAGTATGATGTAATTAAAACCCTCATGCTATTTCACAACCTTTGAACCTTCAGAATTCCATTTCATATTCCTGCTCACATACGAAACTGAGCCCAACTATGGTTTATAATAAAACATGATTTTTTTGATATGCTGATATGACTTACTGAATATTGTGTGTGAAGGGAGTTTGCAGTAAGATTAAACCTTTGTTCCCTAGATACCATTGGGAATCCAACTCTACTTGGAGAAGGAAAGAAGGGAGAAAGAACACAGCCATTCTATTTGAAAGTCAAGAAGTAGAAGGAA
This sequence comes from Carcharodon carcharias, assembly GCF_017639515.1. NCBI lineage: Eukaryota > Metazoa > Chordata > Chondrichthyes > Lamniformes > Lamnidae > Carcharodon > Carcharodon carcharias. Next base: position 50,708,880 of record NC_054473.1, read on the forward strand.
GATGCACTTGAATCTCCCAAACTATACATAAATGAGCACAAAGAAGCTGTGCTTTTCACCATGGAGACAGTGACAGATTTATTTCCTGCTCCAAGATGACTTGTAGCCAACTGTCAAGATTGCTGTATCCTGAACTGGCTCCTTTCAGACTGCCACAGAGCACATCAGTAATATCAGTCAATCTGCAGTCTATCCAGCTATCAGCAGATGACTGACACTTGTTTAGAGAAAGCAAATGCCTTCTTCACTTCTGTTGTAGACATTCAGAACCAGCAGGCTAGGGCTCTGGTGTTCACATTGTCCGGTGCACTCCCGTCTAAGTCACGGTCAAAATCATGCTGGCTGCCTATTTCTCAGCTGGCACTTGCGCACTGTAAGATTGAGTGGTGATGCATCTTGATTGAGAGTTTCCTCTATACCAAAGTCTGTTCAGCCTAAAGAAAGAGAAAAGGGACACAAGCAAGGTGGTTAATTGGATAGCAAACACGCATTAGTTAACCCTCAGTACTAGATCAGGCAGCATTGGCATGTTCCTGAGCTGAAGAGTCAGGGGTGACAAATGAAGAGATTTAGAAAAATCCTATCCACAAATCATGATCAAGGGCAAGGCTTCTAGTTTCCTTATCTTTGCTTGTAAGGGTATTGTCTTTGCTTACAATTTCAGAAGGGGTGAGAGTCTAGAGGATCGTTAATTAAGTAAAATTACATGGCGGTAGGAAAACTTCCAGAAACAATAACTAGGGACAAAATTAATAGTCACATGGACAAATGCGGGTTAATTTAGGAAAGCCAGCATGCATTTCTTGAGGGAAAATTGTGTTTAATTAACTTGCTGGAGTTTTTTGAAGAGGTAACAGAGAGGGCTGATGAGGACAATGCTGTTGATATGGTGTACAAAAGGCATTTGGTACAGTGTCCATAACAGATTTATGAGCAAAGTGAGAGCTCCCAGAATAAAAAGGAAAGTAGCAACATGGATACAAAATTGGCTGAGTGTCAGGAAACAGTGAGTGGTTAATGGATGTTTTTTGGGCTGGAGGAAGGTTTGTAGTGGAGTTCCCTAGAAGTCAGTTTTGGGACCCTTGCTTTATCTGATATATGTTAAAGACCTAGACCTTGGTGTACAGGGCACAATTTCAAAATTTGCAGGTGATACGAAACTTGGAAGCATTGTGAACTGTGAGGAGGATAGTATAGAACTTCAAAGGGACGTAGACAAGTTGGTGAAATGGACAGACAGGTGGTAGATGAGGTTCAATGCGGAGAAATGTGAAGTGATTTAGTTTGGTAGGAAGAACATGGAAAGAAAATATAAACTAAAGGGTACAATTCTAAAGGGCAAGCAGGAGCAGAGGGACCTGGGTGTCTTTGTGCATAAGTCATTGAAGGTGGCAGGAAAGATAAGAGAGAGCAGTTAAAAAAAGCATACAGTATCCTAGGCTTTATTAATAGGGGCATAGAGTACAAGAGCAAGGAGATTATGTTGAACTTGTATAAGACACTAGTTTGGCCTCAGCTGGCATATTGCATCCAATTCTGGGTGTTGCACTTTCGGAAAAATGTGAAGGCATTGGAGAAAATGCAGAAAAGATTCACGAGAATGTTTCAAGGGATGAGGAGCTTCAGTTATGAAGACAAATTGGAGAAGTTCAGACTGCTATCCTTGGGGAAGAGAAAGCTGAGAGGAGATTTGGTAGAGGCATTCAAAATCATGAGGGGGCTGAACAGAGTAGATGGGGACAAATTGTTCCCATTCGTGAAAAGACCAAGAACAAGAAGGCATAGATTTAAAGTACTTTGCAAAAGAAGTAAAAATGATATGCGGAAAAACATTTTCACGCAGCAAATGGTTAAGGTCTGGAATGTACTTCCTGACAGTGTGGTGGAGGCAGGTTCAATCAAGCCATTCAAAAGGGATTTAGACTGTTGGCTGAAAAGGAACAATGTGTAAGTTTATTGGGAGAAGGCAGGAGAATGGCACTAAGTAATTGCTCATTTGGAGAGATGGTACAGACATGTCGGGCTGAATGGCCTCCTTCTGCGCTGTAAAAATTCTGAGATTCTAGATTTGCGCCTAACCAGGAAATTATTGTCTCCAATTCAAAACATGCATATTAAGAATAATATACTCATCCCATCACATGAATTGCTCATTTCCTCTTACCCCCATGTTCTGTTTTTATGCATTTTTCACCAGTTTTACATGGACTGTAGCATTTTTGAAATATGTTTGAAATTAAATTACATTCAAAAAAATCCATACATACAAATGTTGTGGCAAGTAACTCACCTCCTGACTCCCCAAAGCCTATCCACAAGGCACAAGTCATGAGTGTGATGGAATACTCCCCACTTGCCCTGGAAAAGTACAGCTCCAACAACACTCAAGAAGCTCAACACCATCCAGAACAAAGCAGCCCACTTGATTGGCACCCCATTCACCCCCATGAATTTTCACTCTCATCGCACCAGCACACAGTGTCCTATCTACAAGATGCACTGCAGCAACTCACCAAGGCTCCTTTGGCAACACCTCCCAAACCCGTGACCTCTACCGCCTAGGAGAATAAAGGCAATAGATGCATGGGACACCGCCACTTGCAAGTTCCTCTCCAAGTCAATCACCACCCTGACTTGCAACTATATCACCTTTCCTTTACTATTGCTGGTTCAAAATCATGGAAATCCCTCCCTAAACGCAGTGTGGATGCACCTAAACTACACGGACTGCAGCAGCTCAAGTAGATGTTTTGTCACCACCTTCTCAAGGGCAATTAGGGGTGGGCACCAAATGCTGGTCTTGCCAATGACACCTTCATTCCATGAATTTGAAAAAAGCAGACCATTTAGCTGGTGTGTAGAATATTCCACATCATTATATCAATAACGGCACAATAGCTTTAACACAGTTCATTCCAAGATCTGGCCTTAGTTGAGTGCAATCAAAAGATACTGACTTGGCTGTAGTAAGGGTGGCAATAGGAATGCTCAACTTTGCCTCAGTATTCCTGGAGAAAGGAATCATCAATTTAATTTCCTATTTTTGACGTCAGTCAAGTAATCCCTGCTGTAGGGGGTCTATCAGTATGAATTACATAGAAAGTATATTCAAATCTGTTATAATACTCTCGTTCATCAATTAGACTTCCAGAATTTAAGCCTAGATTTTCTGCATTTAGGTGCCACTTGGTATGTTTTAGGTGGACTTAAACGAAAGGGTGCTGTTTGCACCCTGTTTACTGCAACCTAATTTGTAGAACTTTAGACCCCTATTTGGATAGATTTAGGACCTCCAACCCAAGTTGTTTTGTAAATATTGGCTTCATTGTCCAGGTACATGAAGAATGGTTATCTAGGCGAAGTACTGGACAGTAGCCAACACTTATGGAACATAGTCCAGCATGATTTAGGGTTGTTGGGAATGGAGGAATAAAAAACTAAGAAAAATAATATTACAGGAAGTGTATGAAAATCAGACACCAATGTATGATGTGTAAGAGATACTGCTCCGCATTATAAAATAACAACAACATGATATCATGACAAAAATATATTGAAAGCAAATATATCAAATGCAAAGGTCTAGCACATTCATTAGGAAATTCAAGATGGAATTTCATCAGAATGAATCTGGCTGAGATGCTAGAGCCAAGTTTTTATAAATCAATTCATTTGACAACGAGCAGCCTACAACCAGTACACTTTTTTCACCAAGGCTTCAAAGCAGGCACTAGCTCAAAGACATCTCTCAGGACTGCTGCCCTTGGGTTACACAGTAAATTAATCCCAGTGATTTTTTGGACAGAAGGTTTGTCATTTCATCAAGAATAGCCTAAGAAGTGATTATTCCGAATATAAATGGGAAAAAAATGTTCATATTATTTATATCTGAAAATGACTAAAAGCAATGACCCTGATATCCAGATAGCATTTATAAAGCATTTATAAGGAGCTGATGTGGGCGAAGTATAGCAGCAAATATTCAAAACTGCTGTCACCTCTTTTCCATTCCCATCTTTCTGTCTCTAATTACAAGACAAATACAAATGAGGTGACCATTTGGCATGTTTTAGCTACTTTTTGTTTTTTTTTTGTGAGAGATTCTTTGAATGTTCTTCACATTAGCCCTTAACTTACCCTTCACTAATCTGCACTTTTGCCCCCTAATTGTACACTCTTGGTTAACAGTGGAAAAATGCTCCAGGCTTACCTGTTCTATAATGTTTAAGGGATGACTTTATATTAGTAAACTGTATTAATCATCTTATCTCATGATAAAGTAGTCTACTTTCTATAAACCTACTTTTGCAGCTTAGCCCACTGATGCATGTGATCAGTCTTTGAATTGTGACTAGGTTTTGAATGTTTCACTTGTGTCATGGCAATCAGAGCTGGAATAGTACTCAATGGGCCAGAATTTGTGGTAGCAGGGAATTGAATGGCATTTGCTGTTAGTTAGACTTGCCCCTGCATCTTTCAGCTCAAAATATCTCGCCCACATGGCTACCAAAAGTGCGAGCTGATAGTGGTTCAGCGATGGAAACAGGGCATCTGAGACCTGAAGGAACAAGGCAAGTATTAAGGTATCTCTTTGACTAATGAGATTTAAGGATTAGGAAATTAACAATGAAAGGCTGAGAAGGGTGAATTAAAGGAGACAATCCAATGTCAAATCGTGTAAGGAAACAACATAGTGAGGGAAAGAAAGATTGGTTTAAGAGAGAGAGAAAAAAAACAAATAGAAAGAAAAAAGAAAGCAAAAGTAAGAAAAAAATAAAATCTGACATTTTTAAAATCTCCAAGAAAAACAAAAATTCACAACATATTTGAACGAGACTCCATTCTTGGAATAGTTAATATTCAGTTGGCACTTTCTTCTTCCAATATTAGCACCTTACACTTACATTTATTAAATTTCATCTGCTACTGTTCTATATTTTTACATATTTTAACCAGGATACTTTCCCCCATATCAGCCTTGATGCCCCTTTCAGTTTTGTATTAGCAGTGAACATGACCAATTTTTATTAACTTGATCTAAACTTAAAAGGGCAGGGGTCCCAGGACCAATCCATGAGTTACTCTGCTCTGTACTTACTTATTCCACTTTAATATCATGCCCTAACAAACACCCATTCCTTGCTTTCTTTCAACCAGTATCTTGTCTGTTCCCAGGTTTAATCTTGAGTTTGAGTTTTTACTTCTTTTACTGCTTTGAATCAGCTTTTCAATGGAAACTTTGTCCAAGGCTTTTATGTAATTCAGTCAACTGGCAGACTCTAAACCAGTCAAGTTTTGATAAACCATTTGTTAACATTTCTCCCCAATGGAACATCAATCTGTACCTTGTGACCCAATGATTGGGCTGGCGTGGAGAAAGACAAACCTGAAATTTGATTCATCTCCAAATTCAGAGAAACAAAATGGCATTCACAAAACCCCAGTTAAATTCAAATAGGAAATGTTCCTTGATGATGCTAAATAATTGTTCTGCTAAAATAATTTTTCATCATCTATGACTGCCATAAGCCTCTGAACATATCCCCTGATCCATCATTTACATAGGAAAAGGAGTAGGCCACTCAGTCCCTCGAGCCTGATTGCTGTTTAATTAGATCATGGCTGAACTGTATTTTAACTCTATATTGTTGCATTCATTATGTTTACATTATTACATTAGAATCCATACTATTATATGTAAAATAATAAATACCACTTTACTAAAATGTATACTTTACTAATATAAGTTATGTGCATATATCAATCTAAGTTTATATGTTCAGAAAATTGTATTTTATAATATTAAGTGCTAAATATTTCTTCTGATTATTTAAGCCTTGTGTATATTGCATGTTCTACTATTTCCAACTGGGCTTTTCCTTGGGTAAGATGCCAAAGGTGCTGGTTGCTCTCTGATGCCTCTCCAAATTGTCCATTCTTCAAGTAGGAACCATTGCAAAGAATTTTGTCAGACTTTTTGTCCATGGGATGTTACAAATGAGTTTGCTCCAGCTTTCGCCTCCGGTTAGCACACAAGCTTTGCTATGGGGTAGTCGGTACAGCTCAGTCAAAAGTAGGGCCAATGGAAGATCATGACCACCCATGCCCAATTTACTAGAATATATCGGGAACCCATTTTCTGAAAAATTGAATGCAGAGCTCCGAGGCCTACAGTTCACCTCAGCAGTATTAGCCTGGAAGGGCTAAGAGCAAAATAGGAGCAGGGAACCTGCAAACAAGCTGTGAACTAGGCTCATTAGATCCCTAAATTTCATTTAAATTGATGCCATCCCATAGTGTGGTTGGAGTGCATAGACAGCACCTCAGCTGAACAATTTCCAATTAGAATGGGAAATGGATCAGAGGCCACCTTCTCTCTCTCTCTCTCTCTCTTTCTCTATTTATATATTTATATATATATATTTAAAAGCAGGCCCTTCTGTATTTTGCTCCCACTCTTGCCCCATGGCATTGCTGCCCAATACCCACTTGCCTGCCAAACCCCCTTCCCCATGTTGGGTAAACTCCTGGTGAACAAAGGCTGGATCATGTTACTCAACCTTGGTGCTCTTGGTGCACCTTGGATCATCAGCAATTTATGTAAATGAGCTTACCTTACCTTGTAAAAAAGGAATGGCCTTTCACATGTGGGCACATGAGCCCCCTTCATGGAAGCCTCACTATTAGATTCAATGGTAGTGCATTTTCACCTGAACCATGAGATTATAATGCTTTAGGCAGGAAAAGTTTATTGATCCATCCTGCCTTCTAAAGCTCCCATCAAATTGTTCATGTAATTCTAGCATTCTGGAGGACTTTATATTATATCAGCTGGGAGATTTCAAACTTGTTGGACATCTCTTGGAACCCATGGAATGGAATTTTCAGGCCTTATTAATGTTAAGCTTCCTAAATCTTTCTGTTTTCTTTTTACTGTAATACTGAGATTTTCCAATCATTTTCCCCTGACTGTGTAGCTCATAAAAAAACCACCTCTTCCACCCACACCCTGTCCCACCCGTTTCAGTGTAAAAATGGAATAACTTAATAGTTTTCCATCCTTTGATGCCATTTCCCCACTTCAGCTGGTATCCAGTTCATCACCTCTATGCACCATTATTGCTCTTTATACTTTATGCTATATTCTTTTCATGTTCTTTCTTAGACGATACCTCATTTGTTGTTCAGATGTTTAAAATATGTAAATTATAGTTCTAAATATGAGTTTGCATATAATTCATCATCATTACATAGCTGCAGACCAGTTTGCAACAGTTACTCAACTGCATTAATGCAATATCCCAGGGTATTCCAGTCATTGTTAATACGATATGGTGGTATGTACATATCAGAAATATTTTGCATCTATGTATATTTTTATTTTTTCATTTATATTAATAATAAGCTAAATGCCTCATTCCTGAATCTAAATACACAAATAAACAATTTGCAATGACTTTTCCTTGTGGGTACTTTATATTCCTGTCACATTTGGGCTGCTTTAGAAAAATGATTTCCCAAACTTCCCCCTGTATCAACATTCTTTCTGCAGGGGATTTTGTAAAGTGTTGCTCAAATTTCTCCTTAATGTTTGTTAATGACCTTTGAAAGTAATGGCTTTATTGAAGATGCAATAAAAAGAAGGACTAAACTGTTATCAAAGCATACAGTACAACAGGGCATAGAAAGGAGGCAGGCAATTATTGCACAAAATAGATGTTTGATAATCCACAGGCAAAGCTTGGAAGCTGACACCCCATGGGAATTTTAGTACTACATAGCAGTAACCACTTTAGGCAAGTAAATTGTATATTTATTCTTCTGTCCTGAATTTTAGGACTGTTCTTTTGTTATTTTGATTCTCAGACTGAGATTAATATTATGTTTGCATCATAGTTTGTTTTTCTTACTGAGCTTGACTCTGTTGGAAGCTATCTTGCCTTTCTGCTAGAAGTTTGTGGGTTCAAGCTCCACTGTAGATTTAAGTGCATAATTTAGGCTGACATATGGAGTGCTGCATTGTCTGAGGTATCATTTTATAGATGAAGTGTTGAACAGAGGGTTTATCCGCATATAGACTTAATTATCTATTACCACAATGCGAAATTAAATTGGAAGTTCCGCTGATGCCTTAGTCAACATTCATCCCTCAGTCAATACCACCAAAAATGTGTTCACTTGTTATTAGGGACTTGCCATGCATAATATATACTGAATACATCTCTCTCCATATGGATACACAAATACATCAGTGTTATAGATATTGTCATACCAAGAAAGCATGAAGTAAAAAAAGAATGCCCATGTTGGCTGACATCCTGTCCCATGTGTAAACCCTGAGAATGCAGGAGGGAACTGATATTTTCCCCTGCTAGCTGTATGTGTTTCTTTTTCAGGAGTGAATGAGAGGATGAATGTATATCCCCTTACCTTTTGATCTTCTCCTTGAAACTGTTTTTTAAAAAAGAAATAGAATTCATTCTTTTCACCCCATCTTGGAGGCATGTCGTGCCAAGAAGGCATGAAGGAAAAAAATCTTAAAAATCTGTTCTTCTTCCACGTTCTCTTGTCTAAATTCTGTTTTAAAAAATGGACAAAGGCTAACTCATCAACCTCCTGGAATGTGACACTCCTTGCATTGTATGAACATTCCAGCCAAGCCAATGCAAAAGACTAGTAGGTGAGACATCTGTACCAGCCAGCTCTGGACAAAGGCAGAGCTATTGTGACTCCTCATCTCCAATGTTGTGCTAATGGTTCCCCATTATCTGCTCAAGATACAATGAGTTTTAAAGGGGTCCTTAAAGTATGTCATTAGCTGAATGGCTCAACCCAAAACTACCCTGTCACATGACCAAGACTTGAGTTGTTTAAATTGCTTTAGTTATACAGCTTTGGATTCCGTTTTCAGTTGCTTTTAGTTCAGAAGAGAAAAATAGGTCTCCAGACTAGCAACCTGCCTCTGACCTCCATCTCTCTCAAAGACTGATTTCCAGAAGGAAACCTGTATTTGGCCTACAAAGTGAACTGATTCCTAGGATACAATAATACTTCACTTGATTTTCAACTTCCTCCCCTGAGCTCCTAGGGAAAAGACCAGGAACTCTGCCAGACAAAGCCAACTGAAAGAACACACATTGGACATTGACATACTGGACTGTATTCACATTAATTAATGCCAATTTATATTTTTTCTTGTAACTCGCAATTTGTAACTTCTTCCCTTTCTTTCTCTGCCTTTCTACCTTCTATGCTCGTGAGTGTGGATGTGTGTCGCGATCCATTCCCCGAGGGTTGAATGGCGGATCTGGGAGCGGACAGGAAATGGATACCCCCACCACGGCCCCCAACTGTGATTTCATGCTGACTGGCCAATTAAGGTCCGCTCAGTGTGAAATGCATCTTCTGAATGACTGGGCGGGAGTGGGGAGCTTGTCGGGCACCAGGTCCAGTGGTGGCTCGGTGGGCACTTTAAAACAGGCAAAGGAAGCTCCCTGAAGGCTGCCAGGGTAAAACCTTTAGTGTCGGTCCAGAGACTGGAACAATGGCTTCACCAGCAGCAGGAAACATCAGGCAGGAGGGTAGGTCAGGTGCGCACTTGGCTCTCCGTTTCTCGGACGAATGCCTCACGGTCCTCGTGGAGAAGGTGGGTGTCAGACGGGTCACCCTCGTTCCCAGGGATGGCAGGAGGAGGCCACTGCACCAGATCAAAAAAGCTTGGGAGGAGGTGGCTCCCGAGGTTAGCAGCCATGGTGTTGTGCGGCGAACATGGTGCAGTGCTGCAAAAGGTTCGATGAACTGCTGTGCTTGGCAAGGGTGAGTACTGTGTTGGCATGGACCAATGTGGAGAAGTGTTAAGGGCTGGCCTTCCCCTCATGGAGCTCAGGGATGTTAGAGTCTAAGTGCCAACTGTCAATGATACCGGTGCTGGCCAAGAGGGTGAGCCTTGGCTGCCTGGATTGAGTGTCTTGCAGCTTGAGGACCACGACTCAGTTGTGCACAGCAAGATGTTCCTCAGGTGGATGGCTGGCTGCTGGGTGACAAGGGCTATCCATTGAAAAGGTGGCTTATGACACCTCTCTGCCACCCAAGAACAGAGGCAGAGCAACGTTGACCCCTGGAAAGAGCTGGCAGAATAGAAGTTGAGGGCCACTGTGACCGTCAGAGCCACTGGCATGGGGTGTCCACCCACACAATTGGATGTGATCTCAGGCCCAATTACCTGACAAATGGAGGTCACAGTCTTCCTGGAGATGTGGTGCCTCCTTCGGCATTGGACCTCGGACATATTGAGGTAGCTGCATCGCTGCCTGTAAACTCTGTCATCAGGATAATGGCGTCTTCTGTGGCCCCTTCCACCTTGGACTACCTGCTGGCCCGGTGCCCCTTGTGCCTGCACCTCTCCTCCCATCGGTCGCTCCCCTGGAAGCTGCATTGGGACACCTGGCCCCCTATCCCTTCTGCTCCTCCCTTCCTCCTCAGGGGAGGTGCCACCAGTGGAGACTACAGTCCTCATTACAAGGATCACAGAAGGCTGTCTGATACCTGGAAGGGTCCACACAATGAAAATTCTCCGGGGGCCTTGGAGACACCAATGAGTCCCGAACTGAAGCCTGGAAATGCTAAGAATGAAGCTCAGAATAGAAATGAAGCCGTCAAGATCAAATAAGCAACCAGCAGCAAACTATCTCCTAAACTCCTCACTACTCACAATGGCAATACTGCTGACCCATCTTATCCTGCCCTTGGAAGAGGTTTCATTAAAAGTGGGCTGCCTGCCTGTCCATTTTGCCCATGCAACAAATGCAAAATCGCATGGGTAACATAAAATCATTAACAATTGCCTTTTTAATGGCCTTAAAGGCCTTTTAATTGTTGGCAGGTGCAGCCCCGGCACCCACGCAGCTCCAGCACCCACGCGCCCGCTGACCTGTAGATTGCTCGTGTGTGGGATGATATCAGGATGCTCGCCCAACGTCATCTCACATTATTTCACGTCTGTTTGGGCCGGGCACACACGCGCCAATGAGACGTAAGATTCTGCACCTAGTTTTGTTTCACCTTAAAGAATTTGCTGTGGAGATTATTTTTAACATTGGGCTCATAAACCAGGGCTTAGGGAACACACCATGGCCCATTTCAAGAATACTTTGCGGCATCTTCAACTGCCTTAACCAAGCTCCTAGGAAAAAGAACAGGAACTCTGCCAGACGAAGCCAGCTGAAAGAACCTTCATCGGACATTGACTTGCTGGACTCTATTCACATGAATTAATGCCAATATCTTTTGTTCTTTTTTTAAGTAACTCGCAATTTGTAACTTCTTCCCTTTCTTTGTCTGCCTCCCTATCTACTATGCTCGTGAGTGTGAATATGTGTCATGATCTGTTCCCCAGGTTTTGAAAGTGTTAATAAATCTTAGTTTTGTTTCACTTTAAAGAATTTGTTGTGGGGGTTATTTTTAACATTGGAACTCATAAATTGGGGTTTGGGGGAACACAGCACAGCCCATTTTAACAAAGGAAAAGTTAGTAAGGTAAACAAATTACATTAGAAATTAAAACTATCACTGTCATGAGCGGAAGAGGGGAACAGTAATAATAATTCAATCCACCCCGCCCTCATGTCCATAACAACATACGTTTATATCAGTGACTGCATCTGATATAAATTAATTGATTGGCTGTAACCTAATAATTACCTAAAGAGACTTATTTTTGTTTTTTTCTATTACATCTATATTAAAAACATTACTTTAACCAGCATTAAACCCATTTATTCTTGTCAATCTTTTCAATTGAAAGATTTGTACCCATAGTTAATTTTTCTGGTTATGAAGGGGCTGAAAATGGCCTAACCAGTAGCATGAAATGGGCTTATAGGAAATTGGCATTCCATTTCACACGTTGTCATTTTCTTTACCATTGGCTGTCAGGGGGCTGCACATGATAACATCTTTTTACACCTGTCCCACATTTTGAGGACACTTACCACTGGAACATCTGTCATCTTGCAAGGTGTGTGCTAGGTGATTGATCACTACTACCCATTTCTCACCCTCAATATATTGGCTTCTGCTCATTTTTGAGCTTGTGGTGTTAAAGGGAAGTGTGTCCTTAACATTGTGTTCTTTTATTTATGGGGATCAGATATTTCACACTGTCTCAATGAGCTGATTATTGACCTAGTCATGCACGAACCAAAGAAGTCTGCTGTGTTATAATGTTCTAGGGTTTTTCTATTGCTTGAATGTTGGGGAGAAGGAGTTGAGGCAGCAAAAGAAAGAACTTGTATTTACATGATTCCTTTCATGACTGAAAGACATCCCAAAAGTGCTTCACAGTCAGTGAGGCATGTTTGAAATAATGTCATTATTGCGATGTAGACTAGCATATGCACAGCAAGATCTGACAAGCAACATTATTGTAAATAAGCGAATGATATGATTTGGTGATATTGCCTGAGGGACAAAAATTCAGCAAGGACAACACGAGAATTTCTCTGCTCTTTCTTAGATCTTTTACATCCATCTGAACAAGCAACAGGACCTGGGTTTAATGCAGCACACTCTCAGTGATGTGTCAGCCTAAATTATGTGCTTAAGGCTCTGGAATGCAGCTTCGCAGCACAGCCTTCTAACTCAGAGTTAAGGGTGCTAACTCTAAGCCATGTCCAGTACCTTTAACTGCAGGGAAACGTGTAAAGCAGTTATTCACTAATATTAGTGATGATGAGTTGTAACACCTTCACCCTAATTGAAGCCTCCTCACCTGTCTATACCTTCTACCAGTTGCCTTGCCAAGACTGTCATGGTGGTCATGTGACTGTGAGCAAATTTCACCTTTGTCATCTCTAGCACTTTCACCCTTACATCTCTGGCACTTTCTCCTCCTTTGACGATCTCACCTTGCTCAACCCCTCTCACCTCTCATTTAAAATCCTGGTTCTCTACCACTTGCCCAAGTATCATGCCAATTTTCTCAATGAGCTTTCATCACTGTTTTACTCAATCAATCTCTGCAGCAAGATGATTTCAATCTCCATCTCAATTCATCATGTTCTCTCTCCTCTGAGTTTACTGCTCTCCTATCTTCCTTTAATCTTTCCCTCTGTGTAACCTCCATGACCAATATTCATTGCTACCCACTTGACCTTGCCAACTCACGTGGCCTCACTATTCCAAAAGTCTATTCCAAGAATTAGATTGTGTACCCTCATTGTGCCAGGAAGCTCAACCACTTCCACTTGAGCTGCTTTCGGAAGTGTCCAAAAATCAGGACAAAGTACCAGTCACTGAGGTGCTTACCCAAACTGGCATGCCAAGCATCCACACCATACTGATACAGTCACAACTGAGTTTGCAGCTCTGAAGAAGAGTCATATGGACTCGAAACGTTAACTCTATTTCTCTCTCCACAGGTGCTGCCAGACCTGCTGAGTTTTACCAGCATTTTCTGTTTTAATTACAACTGAGTTGGGCTGGTCATGTAGCCAGAATGCCTGACACTCGCTTACTAATGTGAATCTTCTGTGAAGAGCTTGAGTCTAGGGTGCACTCTCATGGCAGTCAAAGGAAGTGCTACGAGGACACTTAGAAGTTTTGATATTGATTTTAAGACTTGGGAGAGGCTTGCCTAGGATCCCTGCACCTGGCTCAACCAAATGAAAAACAGGGCGGCCTCCTTCGAAAACAAGTGTATATCAGAGGCAGAGAGTAAATGCTAGGAGAGGAAATCCTGACCCAGCAACTCGTCAAAAACTCAATTGTCTGCGGCATCCTGTCCTATTAAATCTATTATTCTCTCACATCTGACTGTTCCCCCTTGTATCACCCTCATTTCTGAGACACCGAGAGACACCAACCTGAGAGGATATTGTTTAGCCATTCACTACCAGATTTAGCGGAAGCACATAAAGCACTATTGGGCTCTGCTCTTGCCTGTTAAAACTGCTAATATTCCAGGATCATAGTAGGATGCAAACATAACCAGTGGCTTCATTTCTGTACTGTAAGTCATCTTCTTAAACTCCTCTCCCCTATCAACTCTACCTTCACTTCCAACTACAAGTGCAAGGAGATTATGGATTACTTTATCACTAAGATTGAGATCATCTGATCAGCTCTCTCTGTTATTTCCCTCCCTTCTGCTAACCACTAGGCCAGATTTCCACTAAGGCATCCCCCTGCCCTAGCCCTGAATTTGTATCTTTCTCTAATTTCTCTGTTATCTTCTCTCATACTTCTCCAAGCTCATCTTGCCCATAAGACCTACATTCTTCTCTCTTGACCCTATTTCCACTAAATTACTGATTACAGCTTCCTCTCCTGCTTCCCATGTTAGCTGACACTGTCTCCTCAGGTTCTGTTCACCCGCCCCTGCCCTACCCTTTAAATCTGCCATCATTAGCCATTTCCTCAAGAAACTGACACTTGACCCCTCCATCTTTGCAAACTACCACCCCATCCCCTTTCCTCTCCAAAGACCTTAAATGCACTGTTGCCTCCCATATCCATGCTCATCTTTCCAGAAATTGCATATTTGAGTCCCCTCAATCTGGTTTTCTCCCCACCACAGTACCAAAATAACTCATATCAAACTCACAAATTTCCATCCTACTGTTAATGTGCCAAAGGAAAACTATACCTCTTTGTCCTTCTTAGCCTGTATACTGCCTTTGACATGGTTGACTACACCACCTTCCACCAAAAGCTCTTCACAGCCATCCAGCTGGGGTGAGGCTACACTCACCTGGTTCTATTCTTGGTTATTTAATCCTGGCCAGAGAATCATCATCCTTAGCTTCTCTTCGCATTCCTGCACAGTCACCTCTGGTGTCCCCCAAGGAGCTATCTGTCACTGCTCCTATTTCTCATCTACATGCTCAATGACATCATCTGAAAACACATTGTTAGTTTCCACATGTACGCTGATGACACCCAACTTTCTCAACTGCTCCATTGTCTTTAAATTGTCAGACTGTTTGTCTGACAACTGGATGAGCTGAAAGTTCCTTCAATTAAATATTAGGAAGACTGAAGCCATTGTCTTCTGTGCCTGCCACAAACTCTACTCCCTTGCCAACGACTCCACCCTTCTCCCTGGCAACTGTCTGGAGCTGAAGCCGATTGTTTACATCCTTGATGTCATACTTGACCCTGAGCCAAGCTCCTGGTTACATATCCACACTGTTTTTAAGACCACCTATTTTCATTATGGAAACATGACTGAAACGTTGCCAGACTCCATCCTTGCCTCAGCTCTTCTGCAGCTGTCTATGCCTTTGTTACCTCTTGACTTGACTTTTTTAATAGACTCCTGACTGGTTTCCCATGTTCTACTCTCCTTCAGACCCAAAACTCTGCTTCCAGTGTCCTAACTCACACCAATGCCCATTCACCCATCACCCCTGGGCTTGTTTGAGTATAGGTTTGCTCCCAGTTAAGCAACACCTCGATTTTAAATTCCTCATCCTTGTTTTCAAATTTTTAAATTCCTCCATAGCCTGGCCCCTATTCTCTAATCTCCTCCAGCTCCAGAATCATCCGAGATATCTGTGATCCTCTAACTCCAGCCTCTTAAGCATTCCCGATTTTAAACGCTCCACAATTGGTGGCTGTCAGATGCCTAGGCCCCAACCTCTGGAATTCCCACCCTACACCAGTCCACCTCTCTTTCCTCCTTTAAGACACACCTCGCCTGGCACTTGTGTGGTCTGAGTGTTACTTGCCATTTATCAGCTCTAAGCCTGAAAGTTGTCCAGATCTTGCTGCATGCAGATACAGACTGCTTCAGTGTCTGAGGAGTAGTCAATGGTACTGAACAATGTGCAATCATCAGTGAAGAAGGATGATATGCAATATAAACTAAAGAGTACAATTCTAATGGGGGCACAGGGACAAAGGGTGCTGGGGTAATGCATACACATATCAGTGAATGTGGTAGAGCAACTTGAGAAAGTGGTTAAAAAGGCTTACGGGATCCTGGGTTTTATAAATGGAGGTATAAAGTATAAAAGTAAGGAAGTTATGAAACTTTATAAAACTCTGGTTTTGTCTCAACTGGAATATTGTGTCCAATTCTGGGCACCCCCCCTTTTAGGAAGGATGTGAAAGCTTTAAAGAGGGTTCAGAAAAGGTTTATGAGAATAGCTCAAGGAGGGTGAGGCACTTCAGTTACATGGATAGGTTGAAGAAGTTGGAATTGTTTTCCTTAGAGAAGGGAAAGTTGAGAGGAGATATGATAGAGGTGGTCGAAATCATGAGGGATCTAGACAGAATAGATAGAGAGAAACTGTTTCCATTGGCGGAAGGGTCAAGAACCAAAGGACACAGATCTAAGAACCAAAAATGACATGAAGAAAAACCTGTTTACACAGTAAGTAATGATGATCTGGAATGTACTTCCTACAAGACGGGGTGGAGGCAGATTCAATCATGGCTTTCAAAAGGGAATTGGATAAGCACCTTCAGGGAAAAAAAATTCAGAGCCATGGGGGTGGGGAGTGAAATGAGCAAAGTTTACCTTGCAGAGAGCTGGCACAGACTTGATGGATTGATTAGCCTCTTTTTTGCTGTGACTATGCTCTGATTCTATGGACGGAATTTTATGGCTCTGTTGCAGTGGGGCGGGGCTGTAAAATGTGGCGAGCCATTCAAAATTCCATTGACTTCGGCGGGACTGTAAAATCCTGCTGGCACAAAATTCCGCCCTATGTGTATGTAGTGCCTAAAGCAATACAAATACAGCTTCACCCACCAATAACTCAGCTTTTAAAAAAAAACATTGCACATGCAAAAGAAAGGACTTGTATTATCACTTTGATGTGAGTATAAATAATGTATATGGATGTCATGGCAATTTATAGTTTATTATTATATTTGTTCATGGTTACATTAATTGTGGCCATATTTTTCAGTATTTTTGAAGCATTGCTTTCCATCCAAAAGGACAAAACTGCTCCAATATTTATATAGAGAATTTAATTTCTTAGAAGACGACATTTCAAATGTTGGTCTATAATAAAAGGAACACTTGTGCCTCATGAAAATTTAATCATATTCACATGAAAGTCGTTTCCTTTTACATTTGCTGTGGACTGTTTTAATTTATTGTTAATTACTATCTTAAAGTAAAATAATGATACATTATCTTTGGGGAATCTTGAATGAGGTATAGAGAAATAAATTGACATTGAATGTAATCACAGTAATTGGTGTGTGTAATTTTATCTTGACTACTGCACGTGAGACTGAAGTTGGCTTACTCAAATTTATTATTATTGTCACAAGAATTTTAGTGTAATACATGGATTACAAATAAGGCAATAAATATAATTAATGATTGTAGTAGTATTTTCCCTGTGTGACTGTAGTTGATTATAGCTTTCCCAAAGGGGGAGAGGCTCAAACAGACTAGTTTTTGGATTTGCCCTTTGGGCTTTTAGACTCAAATGAGGCTATTTATCAAATCTTGAATGACTTTAATGGGTTAGAAAAGCAAACTAATACAATAGGAACCATTTAATATGAGTTGTGTGCAAAACCCATTCCATTTATCCAGTATATAATATTTATCCTGGTTTAGTGCCCAAAATAATAAGGATATTGAGAAGTTTTAATTACCTATTACGTTGGTTACTGTCCTTGATAATTATGAGGTTAAGTGATACTGTGACCTTTTTATTGATTGCCATGAACTAAAATAAAAATCTTTTTTATTGATACTTATATAGGCATTTCTGTTCTGAACTTTATATTTTTGTTCTTATGCACCAGTTACAACTTTTCCTCCTCCTTTCAACATTATTGTATTGAAATCAAATATCACTGCACCATTTCTTGCTCTCATTTACTCTTTTACTCTTTCCAAGGATCTCAAAACCATGGAATTCTTTACTTCCCTCAGTGTTCACATCTGCAGTGTTTTGAGCTTTATTGCCAAAACAAAAGTTACAGTTGCCAATACAATCACTGGATCATGCTATTCTCTTACTTGATATTGGGATGTGAAGATACACTCTGGATTGCAGAGGACCCAAGGACCACTTATGTGAGCAACTGGTGATGCCAAGTCCAAAAGCTATCAAGTACAAAAACTAAGAAGTTGTAATAACCTCCTACTTCAGTCTACAATCTGCCAAAGACTTGTTATGGGGTCACTCAACTATTTCTCCATGTACTTTTTCTTTGCTCTTTCATTTTCCACCTTGGTGTCCTGCATTATTGTCTTGGCCTATTATTTAGGCTTCAAAGTAGAAGGACTCCCAGTTGACAGATCAAAATTGTTCATCTACCTGACACTCAGTTGTGTTGGATGTCTTTAATTCCTATTCTAACCTTTGGGTAGTGTTATGGGCCATGATGGGAGGATTGCGCAGTTAATTCTAGCCTCACTTCTTCAAAGGCTGTAACAATAGCTTTAATTGTTGATTTTACCCACAAAACTGGCCAGTTGTTTACCTTTTGATACTGTTATTCCCAGCATAAAAAGACTGTAACCAGGCTTCTTTCAGTAAACACACAGAAAACAAGTTATTATAAAACAAAGTAATTTTTAAAAACAAGTTAATATACTATTTAACATTCAAGTTGTAGTTTAGAAGTGTAATGATTTTTTCCCCTTTTAAAAAAAACAGATATTCAAACCTCCATACACACACAAACACAAAACAGGACCAAACAACCACAGTCCCCTGCAGGGGCTGGAGGATAGGAATGTTTCTTTTAAAATGATAACATTCGGAGATGTATCAACACTGTTGATTTAACAGAATTCTGGTCACAATAGGTCAGGAAGCTCCATCAGACAGATTTTTTTCGGTGAAACTGCCCTTGATGACTCTTACTTATCACAACTTTGCGAACTCTCAAAATAAGACAGATGATTTATCCTGATGAGTTATCCTGAGGAAGGTTTAACACAAAGGTAGGGCAGAGAGAGGGAAAGAGAGAGTCTTTCCCTTGCAGCTCACTTCTAAGGTGCACACACACACACATAGGCTCTGCTTGAGAGTTTTAAAGACTAAGATGTTCAAAAATCCTTCTATTAGGCCAGATGTTTTAAGCAATCAGCTAGAGTCTTTAGCCTGGCAACAGCAGTCCTTTGTTAACTTAGATATTCAAATTTCATCTCTAGGTGTTTGCTGCTAGACATCTAGCTTGACTTGTGGTATCTTGGAGAATGACATACACAGCCCCAAATTAATATTGCAAACTTTAAAAGAGGCAGAATGTCCGAAATTCAATGTACTTCAATTTTTCCAAAAAACAGTGGTAAGATTGAATTTTTGAGTACATTAACATTAAAAGATCATCTCATGAATGTATAATATCAAAAACTACATTTCTATCATATTGTTGTTTATAGACCAGTATAGGCAAACCTGAATGTAAAATGTTCTTGTAGGAGTAATGAGCAATACTCTTGTAGAGGAAGGCATATTTGCAATGAGACTGAGCAATGGGTACAATACACTTGCCAATATGCAGGTTGATCAGCATGCCCTTCATATTGTCTCTATTGTCAAATACTTGAGAGACAATAGCATCCTATTGTGTTGATGGATGTGATGTACTGCTGAAGGCATATCTCTGTGGCTTGACAGTACTAAATTTTACATGAGCAACTTCTATAATCTGTGTTTGGATTTCACAACCTCCATCAGTGAAACAGCATTTTGCTGCTTGCTGACATAAGGGTGTGCAAAGAGCTTTTACAGATTCATTTGTGTGGTTAGCCTGTTAAGATATGATTAATTTACTAGCAAAGGTGAAAGGTTCAATTAGTGCTTTCTTTACATTTCAAGGGCTGCATCACTTCCATGATCCAACAATGTGTTGATTATATCTGGGAAATCTCCTCACCTGTGTAACAAAAATACAAAGCTATATTTTGCACAACATTGGTGATGATAAACCTTGTCTTGGCATGCATGAATGGTTTCACAAATTATTTCCACCCTGAAAGGACTGAAGAACATTTAAGGAGATAATGTGAAGAATTGCAAGAGCATAATGCTAGTACAACTGCCATGTTACTTATATGGATATAATATTCTTATATTCTTATTATAAATATATGTGGTATCAATGGTTATTGACTCCTTCTAGATATACACAGACCTGCAGTTAAGGAAAGCCTATTAAACATATAGGTTAATCATGTTCCTATTCCTGAACTTAATTTCCCCAAAGTTATCCACAAGTGTATTACTAATATTATTGAACTGTATCAATTCAGTGCTTATAAAGCTAAAATGTTGTGTTTACCCTTCTAAACACTGACTATTTCCAGGAATCATCTTTTGATTCTAATAAGTTACAAGCTGCTGGCATAGTTGAAGCTTATTGAAGTAACTTCCAGTTCCCCTTTGAGTGTCCAAATGAGTACACTACAACATAGAGATTGCAGTGGGGAATTGGGAGGCCAACAGGAGCTTTGTCTAGAGGCTTTGAAAACAAAGGAATAAAGGATTTGAAATTCAAGAATACTGCTCCAAAGTTAGGACCTTGAGATGTGTCTAGCATTTGTATGTAATTGGGTTTCAAATTCATCAAAATGTTTGAACAACATGCTCTACCCGGCTGAATGTTTTATTTTCTGAAATACATATTTGCAAGTAGCTGGATTGTGCTGAGGTTTTTACTTTCCTCTTTGTAACCATGCTGCTGCAGTCGCTGCTGTTAGTGCAAATTATAACCCATCACAAAATGACAGGGGATTAAATACCCCAGGTAATCGCACCTTAATGAGAAACGAAGAGCTGATTAAAGAGCAGAGTCTGCCCGAAATAGCCAAAGCGATTAATGCAGTTTAAATGGTGCCTTTGTCATTGGCATTTATGAGAATAGCATATGGCTAATCATAGAATTATTAAATAGTAACAGCACAAAAGGAAGTAATTTGGCTTGTTGTGTCATGCTGGCTCTCTGTAAGAGCAATTCAGCCAGTCCCACTCCACTGCATTTTCCCTGTAGCCGTGCAATTTTTTTCCTTCAGATAATTATCCAATTTGTTCCCTTTTAAAAATCACAATTGAACCTGCATCTGCTACACTCTCAGGCAGTATGTTCCAGAATCTGACCATTCGCTGGATAAAAATATTTTTCCTCATGTTACCTTACTTGCAATCACCTTAATTCATTGTCCTGAGATCCTCAAACCTTCCAACTGAAATATGTCACTTTACACTTTTCTGCATTAGGTTTCCTCTGCCGCATGTCTGCCTATTCCACCAGGCTGTCAATGTCCTCTTGAAGTCCATAACTATCCTCAAGAAAAGCAGAATGCTTGGGAACACCAATATATACCTTTCTCCAGTATAAGAAACACCTTTTCACCGCTTTTCCAGTCACTCAGCTAATTGTGTATCCATGCTACCATTATCCATTTTATTCCATTAGTTTCAGATTTACTGACGAGTCTGTGTGGCACTTTATCAAGTGCCTTTTGAAAGTCCATGTGCACCACATCCAACTGCATTAGCCTCACTAACCCACTCTGTTACTTCATCAAGAAACTCAACAAAATTAGTTAAAAATGATTTGCCCTTAACAAATCCCTGCTGGCTTTCCTTAATTAAGCCATATTTGTCCATGTGACTGTTAATTTTGACTTGGATTATCATTTCTAAAAACTTTCCAATCACTGAGGTTAAAGTGTACTGGCCTGTAATTGTTGGGTTTATCCATACATCGTTTTTGAACAAGACTATAGCATTTGCAATTCTCCATTCCTCTGGCCTGTATCTAAGGAGGATTGAAAGACTATGGCATGTGCCTTTGCAATTTCCACCGTTTCTTGCCTCAATATCCTTGGATACATCTGATTCAATTCTGATCCAGTAAAGAGCATGAGTGCAGACGTCTGTGTTGCCTGCCTGTGAGAGATTCGGGACATCTGCTCGGGACTGGAGAGGGACTTGTGGTAAAAGGGAGAGGATCCAGTTGTGGTCCATGTTGAACGACATAGGCAGGACAAAGAAGGAGATTCTGCATAGTCAGTATGAGGAGCTTGGCACCAAATTAAGAAGGAGAACCTCAAAGGTCATAATCTCTGGATTATTACCTGAGCCACATTCAAATTGCCATTGGACAAATCAGATTAGGGAGATTAATGTGTGGCTCACAGACTCTTGTGGGAGCAGTGGGTTCCAGTTCATGGGGCACTGGCATCAGTGCTGGGGATCTGCACTGTTGGGATGGTCTACACCTGAACTATACTGGCACTGGCATTCTTGTGAGCTGTATAACTAGGAAAGTAGAGAGGATTTTAAACTAAGTAGTGGGGGCAAGGGATCAAATTTGGAAAGATGTGATAAATCAAGGAGTAGAGACAAGGCAAGAAAGAAAGGTATTACTATGGGAAATGATAAACAGACCGTGACAGGAAGGTGTAGTGAGTACAAATCTAATAGTAAATCAACAGATGAGACTAGAGGCTATAAAAAGAATAAAAGGATAAAGATAAAGGCTCTGTATCTGGATGCACAAAGCATTCGAAACAAAGCAGATGAACTGAGAGCGCACATAGAAATAAGTTTGATTTGATAGCCATTACAGAGACATAACTGCAGGAGGACATGGATTGGGACCTGAATGTTAAAGGATATAGAATATTTAGGAAAGACAGGAAGTGAGGAAAAGGTGGAGGGGTGGCTCTGTTGGTTAATGATAGTATTGGCACAATAGAGATGGATGGCCTAAGTTTAGGAAACGAGGATGTGGAAACAGTTTGGGTAGAGATGAGAAATGGCAAAGGCAAGAAGTCACTTGTGGGAGTTGTGTACAGGCCTCTTAATAGTAACCATATGGTAGGGTGGAGCATAAAGGAAGGAATAATGGGAGCTTGTCAGAAGGGCACAGTGATAATCATGGGAGATTTTAATCTACATATAGACTGGAAAAGTCAGGTGGGCAAAAGCAGCCTATATGAGGAGTTCATAGAATGTTTCTGGGATAGTTTCTTAGAACAGCACATTCTGGAGTCAACCAGAGAGCAGGCTATAACAGACAAGACTGTGCAATGAGATGGGATAAATCTCATTGTGAAGGTGCCCCTAGGTAGCAGTGACCACAATATGATTTAATTTTACATTCAGTTTGAAGGGGGAGGAGTAGCTGCGAGACTATGTTTTTAAACTTAAATAAAGTCAATTATGAGGGCATGAAAGCAGAGCTGGCTAAAGTGAATTGGCAAATTAGGCTAAGGGATATGTCAACAGAGCTGCAGTGGCCAACATTTAAGTGGATATTTCAAAATACACAAAATAGATACATTCCAATGAGTAAGAAAAAGTCCAAGAGAAGTACACATGATTAACTAGAAAGGTTAAAGATGATATCAAACTTAAAGAAAAAGCACATCATTGTGCAAAGATAGGTGTAAGGTCAGACGATTGAACAGAATATAAGGAATAGCGAAGAATGACTAAAAGATTAATAAGGAGTGAAAAATTAAAGGATGAGAGAAAGCTAGCCAGAAATATAAAAGTAAATAGTAAGAGTTTCTCTAAATTTTTTTTTTAAAACGAGTTAACAAAATGAGAGTTGGTCCTATAGAAAATGAGTCTGGAGAATTGATAATGGAAAACAAAGAAATGGTAGATGAATTGAACAGGTATTTTGCATCAGTCTTCACTATAGAGGATACAAGTGCATCCCAGAAGCAGCTATAAAGCAAGAAATGGAAGGAAGGGAGGAACTCAGGAAAATTACATTCACCAGAGAAATGATACTGAGCAAATTATTGGAGCTGCAGGCTGACAAGTGCCCAGATCTTCTTGGACTTCACACTAAGGTCTTAAAAGTACTGGCTGGTGGGATAGTTGATGCATTGGTTTGAATTTTTACATAACTCCCTGGATTTGGGGAAGTTCCCATTAGATTGGAAGATAGCAAATGTAACTCCATTATTCAAAAAGGGCGGGGGGTGGGGGGGGGGGGTGGTGGTGGTGTGGGGGGGGGAGCCAGAAAGCACAAAACTACAGGCCAGTTAGTTTAATATCTATCATAGGGAAAATTTTAGAAGCTATTATTAAATAAGCTATAGTACAACACTTGGATAAGTTCAAGGTAATCAGGCAGAGTCAACATGGTTTTGTAAAAGAGGGGTCATGTTTACCTAACTTATTAGAGTTCTTTGAGGAAGTAACATGTGCTGTGGATAAAGTGGAACCGGTGGCTGTACTGGACTTAGATTTCCAGAAGGCATTTGATAAAGTGCCACATCAAAGGTTATTATGGAGAATTAAAGCTCATGGTATAGGGGGTAACATACTGGCATGGATAGAAGGTTGGCTGGCTAACAGGAAGCAGAGGGAAGGCATAAATGGGTCTTTTTTAGGTTGGCAGGATGTAATGAGTGGTGTGCCAAAGGGATCAGTGCTGGGATCTCAACTGTTTACAATTTATATAAGTGACTTTGATGAAGGCATAGATGGGATGGCTGATGATACAAAGATAGGTAGGAAAATAAGTTGTGAAGAGGACAAAAGGAGGCTATAAAAAGATACAGATAGATTAAGTGAGTGGACAAAGATCTGGCAGATGGAGTATAATGTGGGAAAATGTGAAATTGTCCATTTTGGCAGGAAGAGTAAAAGAGAAGCATATTATTTAAATGGTGAGAGATTGCAGGCTCTGAAATGCAGAGGGATCTGGGTGTCTTAGTGCATGAATCTCAAATGGCTAGTGTGCAGGTACAGCAAGTAATTAGGAAAGCTAATATAATCTTATCATTTATTGCAAGGTGAATTGAATACAAAATTAGGGAGGTTAAGCTTCAGTTATACAGAGCACTAGTGAGACCACACCTGGAGTACTATGTACAGTATTGGTCACCTTGTTTGAGGAAAGATGTAAATGTGTTGGAAGCAGTTCAGAGAAGGTTTACCAGACTAATACCTGAAATGGGCAGATTGTCTAATGAGATAAGGTTGGACAGACTAGGCTTGTGTCTGCTGGAATTTAGAATACTAAGAGGCAACTTGATTGAAACATATAAGGTCCTGAGGGGTCTTGACAGGGTGGATGTGGAGAGGATGTTTCCTCTTGTAGGAGAAAATAGAACCGGGGTCACTTAAAACTGAGATGAGGCGAATTTTTTTCTCTCAGAGACTCATGAGGCTTTGGAACTCTCTTCCTGAAAAGGAAGTGGAACCAGAGCCTTTGAATATTTTTAAGGCAGGGGTAAGCAAGGGGATGATAGGCTGTCGGGGGTAGGTGGATGCAGATTTGAGGTTGCTATCAGAGCAATCATGATCTTATTAAATAGCAGAGCAGGCTCAAGGGGCCGGATGTCCTACTCCTGCTCTTTGTTTGTATGCTTGTACGTTCATATGGGGCAGAATTTTCTATCTGGTGGTGGGGGGGGCGGGGTGGGGGGTGGAGCAGAGCGGGAGCGGACATGGGTGGGTGAGGACCCGATTGCCACCCACAATCAGGTCCCCACCACCATTTTATGCAGGTGGGCAATTAAGGCCTGCCCACTGTATTTCCCGACTCCTGAGGATAGTGGGAGTGTGTGGGCGGCAGTGGGCGTGTACAGATCACCGGGTCTACTGGTGACCCGGCAGTCTGTATAAAAGAAGGCCTGGCAGCCTTTTGTAGGCTGCTCACAATGGCTAGTGCTAGGCTGCAGCAGAGGGGTTCGGGTGAGCAGGCCAGGCTGGAGGGAAGGCCAGTGGAACAGGGCAGGCTGCAAGGTAGGCCAGCAGGGGGCCAGTGCACTCCTCGTTTTTCTGATGACTGCCTTGTTGCCCTCCTCGAGGAGGTGGCAGCACAGTGGGAGGTGTTGGTCCCCCAGGATGGGAGGAGGAGCCCCCCCACCCCCAACATGATGAAACGTGCCTGGGAGGATGTGGCGGATGTGGTAAGCTCCCGCGACATGGTGCGATGCACCTGGATCCAGTTCTGCAAGTGCTTCAACGATTTGTTGCGCTCTGGCAGGGCGAGTACAATATTGCCATTGGGCAATTAACCCAGCAGGTGGCCTTACCCTCTGTGGTACCCCTCCACCCTGGCAACCCACTCCCTGCCAGGTCTCATTGTCGTGACTGCATTGAATCATTGACAGCATTTTTCCTTTGCTGTTTGGGCAAGCGGATAGTGCCTGGTCCCCTGCAGTCTTCTGGCTGCTGGTGCCATGGGCACTCTCTGTGTCTGCCAGCTCCTCCAGTGACTGTGAAGTGCCGTCACCACTGCCCCAGGACATTAGCCACTGTTCTAATTCCCACCGAGGTGCTTGTATCTGTGCTGGTGCCTGCCTCGCAGAAATGGTGTGAGGCTGGTGAGACTTCAGGTCCCGCAGATGTGAGAGAGGGCCTCTGCTGAGGTCAGCCTGAGTGGGTCATGAGGAGATGAGTTTTTCTCCACAACATGTGTTGATCTGAGCCCCACATGATTGGTTTGAGGGCAACCTGGAGGAGCTGCACCTAGGTGCAGACTCAGAACCCCAGGACATGTCCTGGTCGGGGTGATGAGATTTTGTCTGAGTGATCAGCTGCAGTGGGATGAGGAGGCACTGGAGGCCTGATGTGTCCCACACTGTTTGGGGTATGCCGTGTGCGAACAGAGTCCATGTGCAATTTGCCTTAATCGATGCTCTTCACTCTTTTCCAGGAGAAGAATGCTCAGAATGTGGCCGAATATGTGAGGACTGGAAGGAGACCTTCAAGGTGGTGTGGCAATGAACCATCTGCTGCCCTCTATGCTGCACGTGTTTGTGCCTCCTTGCTATGGAATGATATATCGTGTGGTGCCTAATGTGATGTAGGCAGCATGTGTCCAAGGGGGCGGGGGGGTGGTGGTGGGGACCAGGCCTAGCATTTTTGTCTGAGTGATCAGCTGCAGCGGGCTGAGGAGGCACTGGAGGCCTGATATGTCCCACTCTGGTTGGGGTGTGCTGTGTGTGAACAGAATCCATGTGCAATTTGCCTTAATTGATGCTCTTCTCTCTTTTCCAGAAGAAGAATGCTCAGAACGCGGACGAACGTGTGAGGACTGGAGGCAGCCAGGCACAGCTCTCCATACTAAGCCACCGAGCAGGAGGGCCCTGGATCTAGAGAGGCGCCATGCACCCAGGCCTACTGGTGTCAGTGAGGCTGGGGTGCCACGGCCATGTATTTATGCCCGACAGTGAGGTCACCATTGTTCTCCGAACAGCCATAGCACTGCTGATTGTTAAATTAGTTATTGTTGCAAAATTGCTGGACCATTGGTTATGGAAGGTTGAACGCATAATGATACGGCAGGACAGGGATGCGCTTTGTCATTGTCTGCACATTAACTGATTCACTGTCCTTGTTCTTCCTTTCAGCATCATCAGAGCAGGACCGGGAGGAGGAGCAGCAGAGACCCCGTCTCATACCTGAGGGGCCTGAAGTCTCACCAGCATCACACCATTTCTGTGAGGCAGGCACCAGCACAGATACTAGCACCTCGGTGGGAATTAGAACAATGACTAGTGTCCTGGGGCACAGGGTTGACGGCACTTCACAGTCACTGGAGGAGCTGGCAGACACAGAGAGTGCCCATGGCGCCAGCAGTCAGAGGACTGCAGGGGTCCAGGCACATGCTCAATTGGTGCCTGATGATGTGCCTCTGGAGTTGTCCACGACGCAGCAAGGGCATGAAATGCGGCCGGGTGTGCGGGAGCATCTGGGGTGGATACATGGGGCTGTGCTTGGCTTGGCCTCCGTGGTGGAGGAGTCTACATGGACGCTCACTGAAGCAATGAGCCACATGTCTGAGCGCCATGCATCCTCCATGGAGAGACTGGCAACTCTCGTGGAGAGCCCACTTCAGGAGACCCACCAGAGCTTCCTGGGGATGTGCTCAGACCAGCAAGTCCTTACTGCAGAATGCTGACTTGAAGGTTAAGAGGCCAGAAAAAGCAGCTGGGATGCGTTCTGAAATACCGCAGATCACACAGGCAAATTTGAAAAACTTTCAACATTAAATATTTCACAATGCATATTCGCGACTCCAATGAGCCCTCTTACCCTGCCTGTTTGAGGTTAATACAAATGTCTCCTACAAGCCTGCCCATTGTGCCTGTGTGCTGACCCAAAGATCACACAGCCGCTGAAAAATTGACAGGTGATGTCCCTTGAGCTGGCAATGAATGAGATGCAAATGAATGTGTGATGAACTTGTGAGTGTGTGAGTTTAGAGTGATGAGATGGTTGCCTTACCCTGGCAGCACAGAGGAGATCATTCATCCTCTTGCTGCACTGTATAGTGAACCCCTTCTATGTAGTATTGGCACTGACCACCTCTGCCACCACCTCCCAAGTCGGACTGGTGAGACTGATGGGCCTCCTGTGGCTAGAGCCGGGGTAGATGACATCGTGGTGGGCTCCAACAGTGTCTAGAAGGCTTCCCAGGGATGCGCCCCTGAATCGGGGGGCTGCATTCTTCTTGCTTTTGCACCATGTCTTCTGTGCAGCAGTCCTGGGCTCAAAGCACTGAGAGATGTGCACACAGCTGCACTTTAAATATGGTGCCGGGTGTGAGGAAGCGGCAAGGTGATGGTGCGGTGGGTGAATCAGAGGCTTCCCACCAGCGAAAAGGCATATTTCCCAGGAATGCATAATTACTGAGGTGGGAATGGGATGACATGGCGTGAAAACCCGTCATTTTAGCCAGCGGGTAAAAAATCATTTTTGCCTCCTGCTACTACATTTATTGCAGATCTGGGATGATTCCGCCCAGTGTCCCCTAGTTCTAGGCTCTCCCATAAGGAGAAACATCCTTTCAGCATCCAACCTTTCAAGTTCCCTCAGATCTTATATGTTTCAATAAGATCCCTCTTACTTCACTAAACTCTAATAGGCCCAACTTTTTAACCTTTCTTCATAAGCTAACTCCTTTATCCCAGGAATCAGTCCGGTCAACCTTTCCTGAACTGCATCTAATGCAAATATATCCAGGAAACTGTAGACCAGTTAGCCTAACATGTGTCAGAGGGAAATTGCTACAATCCAATATTAAGAAGGAAATAGCAGGAGATTAAGAAAATCATAATACAATCAGACAGAGTCAACATGGTATTGTGTCACGACTCACTGGGATAGTGCAGTGTAATATCAAAGCCCCACTGCCCCTTCTAGCCACAACTAACATGAAAAATTTGATCAAACCACCTAATTGTTTAATTTGGGTTAACAGAATATGAGCACCAGGTTTGTAAACTTAATAAGTAAATAACTGTTTATTGAACAAATTGTCTTTAACCATTGGCAAAAGAAAGAAATATGAACTGTTAATTTCTAACTCTAACCTGAACTCCACCCCTTCATAAATCCCTATACACACATACAAGGCCATAAGACACACAAAAACATGGATTTTAAGGGTGGGATAAAACAATTCAATAGCACTAATTCTGGAGTATGGGATTCGATGGGTTGATTTTGATTGATGTGTTCCAAATTCCTTTCAGTTCTTTGTTGATGGCATAAAGTGGTCTTCCCAGTACTTTCAGTCTTTAGTTCATTGGTTGACTACTTGCTTTTCAATGTCTCTAATGATGATTTTCCCCTTTTCCACTTGATAGGGGTTTTTCAGAGAGAGCAGATTATAGGGATATAAGAAAAAAAAACAAAAGCCAGCTAGCTATTATTGTAGAATTACTGGAATCTTACACACACAGGAGGGAGGTTTTTGGTCTTCTATCTTTTCAAGCTAGGAGCTTTTTTTCTGCTGCACTGCTCTCACACAAACCTTGGTCACCCACTTAGGAGCCAAATAAAATGTTGTTGCCAGGAGGTTCCCAGTTAGACCGGACTGCTCCTTGGCACCATCCTGTCTTTCATGGCACACTCTGTTGCAGGACAGCAACATTGCATATATATCCCTCACACTGTTCTAGTAGACATGTCTTTCAAACTGCAGCCATTGTAATTTTAATCCACAGTCCAACAGAAATAAAAAAAATATGTTCTTTACATTCCTCTACCCTTAAAAGAGATGAAATGCCATTTCAAAAATACATTTCATTGCAAGGTATGTGAGACATGGACAACAAAACATGGGGCTAACTTCTATTCATCCTTCCTCACCCTAATTCAATCTTATACAATCTTCAGAAATTCTTACCCCTTTAACTTTTTTCAGTATTTTATACCCGGGACAATGCATCGGCGATCACATTATCTTTGCCGGCAATATGAACAATCTTTAACTTGAATGGTTGAAACAATAGACTCCATCTAAACAGCCTTGCATTTCGAGTATCAAACTTTTCAATGAACATCAGCAGATTAAAGTCAGTGTAGGTTAGTGTTTGTTATCATGTCAGACATAAACTTCAAAGTGTTGAAGAGACAACAACAATGCTAGAGTTTCTTTTTCTACTGTAGAATACTTCCTCTGATATTGATTTAGTTTCTTGGAAAAGCACCCACCAGCTTCTCTATCCCTAATTTATCATTGTGTAATAGGACTGCACCTACCCCCAAGTCACTAGCATCAATTCCCATTTTAAAAGAAAACAAAAGCAGAATTACCTGGAAAAACTCAGCAGGTCTGGCAGCATTGGTGGAGAAGAAAAGAGTTGACGTTTCGAGTCCTCATGACCTTTCAACAGAACAGTTCTGTTGAAGGGTCATGAGGACTCAAAATGTCAACTCTTTTCTTCTCCGCCGATGCTGCCAGACCTGCTGAGTTTTTCCAGGTAATTCTGTTTTTATTTTTGATTTCCAGCATCCGCAGTTTTTTGCTTTTTTCTTTTTGAGTTCCCTTTATGAATCTCAATAAGTCCCAGAGGCTTCCTTTGCAACTTCCAGCATTCTGAACGAACGTGTCCCACTTTATTACAATGGAAACACTTAGGCCTTCGAGTTTCACCTTCATCCTCAGTACCTTCCTTCCTGATCTGTGGATATTCCCAGCTATCCATTCTTTACCTTGGCTGCTTGCCTTCCTTTCACTCTCCCACTTTCTATCCTTTTCAAATTTATGGGGCTGAAGGACTTATTTTATGGATCAACTCATAATTATTAGTCATTACTGCTGCATGTCTAGCAGTTGCAACCCTTTGGTCTTCTTACAGGTTCTTATTACAGAAGGTAGGGAGTTTTTAAATTCTTCCAAGAGAATGGTTTCTCTGAGAACTTCATAGGTAGTTTCAACTCCTAATGCTCATATGTCAAAATTACTTTGCTTAACCCTTTCAAATTCAATGTAAGTTTTCCCAGGCTGTTTCCTTAAATTTCAAAACCTTTGTCTGTATAATCCAGGGGCCAACTGATATGCACTCAAAATGGCCCTTTTCACCACATCATAATCCCCAGGAACCTCCTCTGACAGTGAAGCATAAACTCCCTGTGCTCTACATGTCAATTTGTTCTGCAAGGGCAATGTCCAGTTTTCCTTTGGCCAGCTCATCCGTTTAGCTATCTTCTCAAATGAAATAAAGAATGCTTCAACATCCCTTTCCTCAAACTTTGGAAGAGCTTGTACAAATTTAAACATCTCCCCACTGGGTTCAAATCTGGAAATAAGCCCTGCCTCACCTATTGCCAGCATTTTAAGCTGGAATTCTCTCTCTCTTATTCTTTTTCCTCCTTTTCTACCCTCGCCATTTCTAATTCCCTTCCTTGTTTCCTTTTTTCTCTCCTGCCTTTCTGCCTATTTCCTTTGGAATGCCCTTTCTCTTTCATTTTCTTCTGCCTCTAATTCAAGCATTTTCATTTCCTTTGCTTGTTCAAGTTCAAGCTTCTTCATTTCTAAATGAAGTCTCATTACCTCCACCTGTGACTCACTATTGCCAAGTATCATTTCCTACTTTAAATGCTGTGCTATGCCTTCAATTATCTCTGCCTTCCTAGCATTGGCAGGCAATCCTACTCCTAATTTACTTTTTCAATTTGATTAACCCGGCTTTTGGGGTCCTTTGTAAAATCGTCAGGGACATCTCTCCTACTTGCAGAGAAGCTTTAGCAGTTTCCAGTGCCATCTTATTTTCGATAGTACAAACCTGGTGTTTCCTTTTAGCTTTTATCACTGGCTAAACCTACACAAAAATTGTCCTTGTCTTTTGTTCTAAAATATCCCAGACAAGCTGCCAAACTTTGTCATGACTCACTGGGGATAGTGCGCTGCAATATTAAGCTCCACTGCCCCCCAAGCCACGACAAATGTGAAAAGTTTGATCAAACCACTTAACTGTTTAATTTAAGTTAACAGAATATGAGCACCACGTTTGTAAACTTAATAAGTAAATAACTGTTTATTAAACAAATTGTTTTTAACCAGTAGCAAAAGAAAGAAATATGAACTGCTAAATCCTAACTCTAGAACCTAAACTCTACCCCTTCTTAAATCCTTATGAACACACATACAAGAAACATAAGACACACAAAAACATAGATTTTAAGGGTGGGATAAAACAGTTCAATAGCACCAATCCCAGAGTACAGGATTCGATGGGATGCTTTTGATCAATGTCTTCCAAATTTCTTTCAGTTCTTTGTGCTTCCTAGCACTTTCATTCTTTAGTTCACTGGTTGAGCATTTGCTTTTCAATGTCTCTAACAGTGATTTTCTCCTTTTCCTCTTGACAGGGGTTTTTTCAGAGAGAGAGCAGGTTATAGAGATATGAGGGGAAAAAAAACAAAACCTGCCAGCTATTATTGTAGAATTATTGGAAACTTACACAAACAGGAGAAAGAGGTCTTTGGTCTTTTCTGTTTTCAAGCTAGGAACTTTTCTTCTACTGTATTGCTATCGCACAAACCCTGGTCACCTGCTTAGGAGGCAATTAAAATGTTGTTGCCAGGTAGTTCCCCATTAGACCAGACTCCTCCTTGGCACCATCCTGTCTTTCATGGCACACTCTGTTCCAGGACAGCAACATTGCATATATATCCCTCACACTGATCCAGTAGACTGGTCTTTTAAACTGCTGCCATTGTAATTTTAATCCGTAGTCTAACAGACATAAAAAGATATGTACTTTACAGTTGTGAAAGGGAAATAATGTCATACTAATTTGTTAGAGTCCTTTGAGGAAGGAACAAGCAAGGTGAATAAAGGGAAATCTGTAAATGTGGTGTGCTTAAAATTTCCAAAAGACATTCGATAAGGTGCCACGTCAAAGGTTACTACACAAAATAAGAACTCATGGTGTGGGGGTAACACATTACCAGAACATCCCACCCAATGAAATAAATAACAGCCTTCCAGCCCTCATCCATCACAGCCCCTCAACCACACCCCACAAGCCCGATCCATGTCAAACTAAGCTACCATCTGCTCGTCATCCACCCCCATGGCCCTTTATAACCTCTACCCCAACCAAAGCCCCTCTAATCAACCCTATGGTCCTTCATAGACCCATGTTAACCGATGCCCCTTTATTCATGCCCATGGCCTGTTCAGCTCCTATCTCAGCTTATGGCCCTCTACCCAGACCCTGTGGCCCTTTACAACCCCTATGCCAGTCTACACAGCTCCATGGCCTTTTATAACCCCTATGCCAACCTATGCCCCTCTACTCACCCCTCATGGTCCTTTATAGCCTCATGCCAACTTAGTGCCAACTTGTGCCAACCCATGTCCCCCACTCACTGCCCTATTCCCTTACACCGTCCATGCCAACTCACCCAGTATCCACTGTGGGCAGACCTCAGGATCCATGCTGAGATGAAATAATAGTGTCCACTACAGACTTTATTTGAAAAAAAACTCTCATTCACAAAAATCTATTCACTATATTTACATTCCTTCAACTACATATTCCCTTTTAAAAACAAATATTTCATTCAAGTGCTTAATCTGTTCTAAAAGCAAACATTTCATTCATGTGCTTATTCCTTTATAAAACAAGCATTTGTGTTCTTAGCCTCACATCAAAGAATTTGTAACCACTTGGAGATTCAAATCAAACTGTGAACTGACAGCTATCCCACTGTGATAATAATAGGTTGTGAAATCAGCCATGTAGCACGAATTCTATAATAATATCATTCAGGCTTATGCCAACAGACAGAGTGACATAGCAAGCACTGTTTCTTTAAACCACAGCATTTAAAAAAAACATAAAGGGCAGGATATTCAAATGCCTTGACAGCTTGATAGTTCCTTTGACAGCTTGATAGTCCAATGGGTTTATCCACCTTTTTCACACATTTATGTCTAATTTTAACAATCCCAAAGGGCATGTGACCTCTGCCAAATTTGCCCCTGGGCCTCTCCAAAAGAATACCTACCTCTCCAAAGACCTCCGGCAGCTCTAGACCTTCTTCCGAAAGGTCTAAAGCCCACAAGTCGTGTTTTGGACATCCCAGTTATGAAAATTGGATCTGTTTGAAAATAGCTGCTCTTTTCTATGTACTATGTACAGCTGCTTCCATGAACCACATATGTGCATTCTACAACACCCCCATACCCCATTCCCCTCCCCACCCCCGCCAAAAATGGTGGTTGCCAGGTTCAGGGACGGCACTTCCGGGTTCGGGAATCCAATGTCTTTTAAGCTAAGTTGGAGACTCTTTCAATCAGTACAAAAATTCAGGCTACATAGGATTAGATAGGTTAAGTGAGTGGGCAAAAATTTGGCAGGTGGAGTATAATGTGGAAAAATGTGAACTTGTCCACTTTGGCAGGAAGAATAGAAAAGCAGTGTAGTATTATTTAGGCAGCAAACATTTCTGGTACTTCCTCACTATCAATTTTTAGCCCATCCAGTGTCTCGACTACCTTTACTCTTGCTACTATGGCAGTATCTTATTCCTTGGTAAAGATAGATGTAAAATATTCATTTAGCACTGCAGCCATTATGTCTTCATGCTTAAATTCCTTTTTGGCTCCTAATGAGTCATATTCCTCCTTTTACCACATTTTTACTATTTATATACCTATAAAAAATCTTTTATATTCTCTTTATGTTGGCTGCCAGTGTCTTCTCATAATCTCCTATTTCTTTCTTCACTTACCCTTTGAACTTTCTGCATTCAGTCTGTTTCCCACTCCTATTATAAACCTGACAGCTGTCTTATGCATATTTTACTGCTTCCTCTTACTCCTTATTTCTTTTACAATCTATATTTTTTATTCGTTTACGGGATGTGGGCATTGCTGGCTAGACCAGCATTTATTGCCCGCCCCAATTGCTTTTGAGAAGGTGGTGGTGAGCTGCCTCCTTGAACTGTTGCAAGTCCATGTGGTGTAATTACACCCACAGTGCGGTTAGGGAGGGAGTGCCAGAATTTTGACCCAGAGACAATGAGTGAATGTGATATAGTTCCAAGCCAGGATGATGAGTGGCTTTGAGGACAACTTCCAGATGGTAGTGTTGCTACAACAGTCCCCGGGTGAGTTTCCCCCAATTCATTATGATCTCGGATGAGGTACCCCAAATTGTTATGCTCCCAGGGGAGGAGGGATGAACTGGTTCCCTTTCTTTATTCAACCCCCTTGGTTGGTCGCAACAAGGTTAATTTAAAAAGGATCCCTTCCTTCGCGTAATACCTTTTCCCAGTCCAAATGTACTTATGCTTTAAAAAGAGCTAATTTAACCAGGCTTTCTTGAGTCAAGGAAAGAGTGAGGTTATTAGTTACTAAATGCGAGAAAAATAATAAAAATGCAACCACAGAATCACAGTGCAGAAGAGGCCCTTCGGCCCTTCGAGTCTGTACCGACATGTGAGAAACATCTGACCTACCTACCTAATCCCATTTACCAGCACTTAACCCATAGCCTTGAACAGGGCCATACACACAATTAGAAATTAGAAATTGGCTCTAAAAATAAAAGTTAAAAAGATATACGAATCAGTCCTTTGGCTTGTCCGTGAGGAGTAGCTGGTGACACATTGCAGCTGTTTAGTTTAGGTGATTCCAGATATTGTTGATTTTGGCAGTTGAGCAGTTGGTTTGGAGATTTTTGGTTCTGCAGGTTAGCTGAAAGGAATTGTCCTGTTTTCTTTTCGACTAGGCTTTGCTGACTTGTGACTTGCTTCCAGCAATCAAAAAGAGATTTTTTACTTGAAAGGGGAGAGATGCCCAGTTTGTGTCCTTTAGTTGTTACCATCACAGCACACACACACCAAAACACAACACCAGACTAGCACACAGAATTAGTGTTGCAGTTGGCTTTTTAAAACCCCTGTGTATTCTTGGAAGGGAAGAAAATAAACTTGTCTTTCACCTAGATCTGTATTCTTTTCAACTCAGTTCATGTTCACAGTTTGGGATATAACTCAACAGGAGGTGGTTTCAGCTGAGATGGTAATCATTTTCCATTATCTCCACAACCACAGGAGATTATAGTTCAGTTTGCATCGTATCTTTTTCTTTGACATGCCTCTGTCTGAAGTAGGCTGTGTCATACCTTTTAGGTGCAACATTCCATTCTCTCTGAACTAGTTGGCCAAGTAATCCACATAGAAATTTTCCAGAAAGTGGTTACCTTGCAGTCTCTGCCACCTTTTGCTTGTATGTCCTTTTTAAAAAACACATGTCATACTTAGAAGTTCAATATATCCATAGGTAATTCAGGGATAGGGTCTGTGGTCATGACAGTGTTCCCATGTGTCTTCTGCCCTTGTCATCTTAGATGATAGCAATCGTGGATTTGGAAGGTGTTGCCTAAGGAGCCTAGATGACTCCCTGCAGTGCATCTTGTAGATGATACATACTGTGCATCGGTGGTGCAGGGAGGAAATGTTTGTGGATGTGGTGCCAATCAAGTGGGCTGCTTTTTCCTGGATGGCATCAAGCTTCTTGAGTGTTGTGGGAGCTGCACTCATCCAGGCAAGTGGGGAGTATTCCATTACACTCCTGACTTGTGCTTTATAGAAGGCAGACAGGCTTTGGGGGGTCAGGAGGTGAGTTACTTGCCACATAATTCCTAGTCTCTTACCTGCTCTTTAGCCACAGTATTTATATGGCTAGTCCAGTTCAGTTTCTGGTCAATGGTAATCAGGATGTTGATAGTGGGGGATTCAGAGTTGGGAATGCTATTGAATGTCAAGGGGCGATCAATAGATTCCTTCTTGTTGGAGATGGTCATTGCCTAGCACTTATGTGGTGCCAATGTTACTTGCCACTTGTCAGTCCAAGTCTGGATATTCTCCAGGTCTTGCTGCATTTGGACATGGACTGCTTTGGTTTTGATTGAAATACCTCTCCTCCTCGTGGGAATGTGCTTTGACCATATCCAAACTATCTGCTTAAAAAAGACAGCCAATTGTTCCATTACAATTGCATCTGCCAGTCTTTGATTCCAATTTACTGGGGCTAGGTCTATTCACACCCTATTGAAATTGGCCCTCTCCGAATTAATTATTTCTACCCTGGATTACTTTTTGTCTATTTCTATAGCTAACCTAAAAGTTATGATACTAAGATCACGTTCCCATAAATATTTCCCTCCTGACACCTGGGCCTGGATTTTTTAGGAGCCGGGCCCTCTCTGGACGCTTTTACAAATTGTGGATGGAACCCAATTGCAGGATCGGCATTTTCATTTGCTTTTAGTTTTTATATGAATTTATTGATCAACTAATGTTGGCTGCCTGCTGTAAATGGCTGGTCACATTGACTATGGGTAGTAAAAGTGGTGGGAGTGTACTTCAAAAAATGCTGAAGTTGTTCCTCATGTTTTTGGCATTTGGCATGCAAATTATCCATGAATGAATGGAGCTTTTTTTTGAATCTTATTCAGCTGCTGCTTCCAATATGTTCACTAGGATGTTGCGGTCAACGTCAATGAGGGAACTGAGCTACAAACAGTGATGATAACCATCACATCACACACAGGGGTCAGGGAGATGACCATTCATTTTGATTTTCTCATAAACTCTGAGCAACGAAAGAGACAGAAGGGCATAAGATAATGAGGGGAAGGTTATTTGAGCCATCAAAGCTCATTCCCACAATACTCTAATTCATCAATTTTACTATCCAATTTCATTCTGAATAACCCCATGGTAATGCTTATACTATCCTACTTGGAAGATTACTCAAATTGATAAAGATTTGAAACAAAGACATTTTAACTCTGGTCCTACTTCATGGATTAGTTTGAGGCTATAATCTGAGTGTGGATTCTCAATATACTATAGTTTAAATAGCTTAACGAGATTCATTTTTAACATTTTTCTTTCCTACCCTTTCCAGTGTATCTCTGCCTTTTTATCTCTAACGATAATACAACCAACACATTTTGAAGCCTCTGTATAACCTCTGTGGACTTATCTTCTTGAGTTCTGGCTATATATCCTAGCTTTGTATTCGTTTTTATATTAATTCATAACATTATCTGAACATTGACATAGCTGCTATTACTCTCAGGTCAAGTCTGAGTTTTCCTGTGCTAATTCTATTCCATTCATTGTATACATTTTTCAAACAATGTGCAATACTTTATCAGTGCTAAATTTCATTTGCTATATGTTTGTCCCATTGCATTACTGCATTTGTTGTCTATACTGCTCTCTCTATTTCAATGTTGGCAACAAATTTTACAAGTTCACAGGTAGCGAGGATGGTTAAGTGGAAGATCTGAATATGAATCTGTGGGATTTTAATCAAAGTCTTTACTTAATCTGACATTGCAACTGTCATGATTACTTTCCTGCTTTTTAATCTGCTTCTATCCAGTCCCATATTCTATCTTGATTCCTATGAATTGTAAGTCTTTCAAGTAGAACCTTGTCAAAAGCTTTCCAAAAATCCAAGTAAACTACATCAGATATTTCACTATCCATTTTAACTATAACATTTTTTAAGAAATCAAAGAATTTATCTTCCAGGATTCTCTTTCATAAATTGACGCTAGCTGTCTCTAATTTACTTAAAAATCTCTAATTCTTTTTCCTCCCCTTTTTTCTTCAATATTTCAATGCTCTCCTGGCCAGCCTCCCACTTTCCATCCTACTGTGCTCATCAAATGTTCTGCTGCCTTTTTCTTAGCTCACACCAAATCTTGTTCATTCCTATTCTCTATGCTTACTGACCTACATCAGCTCCCCATCTGGTATTGCATCAATTTTGAAATCCTCATCCTTCTTTGTAAATCCTTCTATGGCCACACCCCTTCCTATCTCTGTAACCACCTACAGCCCCAAAAGCTTTTGTGATCTCTGCTTCCCCAATTCTGTCACCTTGTGCATCTGCAATTTCAATTGTTCTACCATTGGCAGCTTGCTTTCAGCTGCCGCAACACTAAGGCCTGAAATTCCATCCCTGAATCTCTCTGATTCTCTCCCCCTCATTCTTCCTGTAAGATGTTCCTTAAAACTCACCTCTTTGGCCAAACCTTTGGGCATCTGCCCTGATAATCTTTAACTGTGGCTGAGCGTAATTTTTTTTGTATGCTATTGTTGGGCTGACCCCTGGGTGGTAGGAATGGAGGCGAGGGGTTGGTAAAATGGCAGACAGCTACACAGGACAGCTCCCTGTTGCTGTCCCAGTGGCAGGGATGATTCAACAGTGGGCAGCATGGTGAGTCTGTAGGCGGCCTCCCTGTAACAGCCAGGGGGTCCATGGACAAAAGAGGAGGTCACAGGCATGAAAGGCATCTCCTGTAGCTCTCACATGTCTCACCACCCTCGGCCACTTAAATTTCAATTCTTACATACCTGATTGTGGGTGCCTCCATTTTGACGTGCCTTTGAGGTCTCCTGTTTACTTCAGCAGCACCTACCTAACCCACTGATGCTGCTGATGCTTCCAACCTGTCAGCAGCAGCAGGAGCTTGCCCATGGTCCTGAATTGGATGGCAAGCCTGTAGTTAGCCAATGAGGAGGTCGCCTGCAGTAAAATCGTAGAGTTAGTCCCGCTGCTAGTAATTGCAACCTTGGGACCTACTTTTTGGGCTGATGCCAGGGTCCCAAAGCCTGCGGTAAAATTCAGCCATGAAATGCCTTGGGAAGTTTTACTATGTTAAAGGTATAACAAGCTGTTGTTATTGTTGTTGTTTCCATTTGATCTTGTGACATGCAAAAGTAGCCCTTAAATACTTCACCTAAGTGGCCACTATTCAAGTGATATGTGTTAGCAAGAGTACTTCAATAAGTAGCACATCATAACTGTGCCTGATTCTGTTCATAATGATCATTGACAAACTGATGCTTCCAGCATTGCCTGCCCAATTTTTCCTCTTGCCAATTCAGGTTGGTCTGGTCAATTGTGGCCCCCTTTATGTTCTAACAGTGGAGATTGATTTAATCCAGCTCAGAGCAGGGATCAAGTCTAGGATTTGTTTTTTTTTCTACAGGTATTTTTCTATCTTCCAGTATTTTATGTTGATTTGATTGCATACAGTTGGTTGTGGTAGATTTTTCATCCTTTTTAAATTTATGACAATTTTTGGCCATAGCTTTTTGCAAAAATCCATGGAAACCTCATCTGAATCAACCCCATTGCACAACTCACCTTCTTAACTCCAAGAGGATATTGCTATTGTTCTTGACTGGATGGATCAGATTGGGATTTTGTGGTGAAGTATTTCAAACTGCAGAGACACTAATAGAATCTGAAGGAGTTTTATTGATCGCATGCAGTTAAAAGGAGAAATTCTGCCAGGTTAATGCCAGAAATAATTGCTTTGATTTGTCCAGCCTGGTGGTCCAATAATCTACCAGCCTTTATCTTGTGCTTAATGTACCAGACCCTTATCCATGGATATACAAATTCCAGCTGTTCAGATTAGAGAGTATTTCATTGATATTTTTTGTTTTTATTAGCTCCAATGTCAACCTCCAACTGCCTTTCCCACCCCTACTCCTTTTACTCTCACAACCATAAGCCTCTTTTCAAACCTTTAATCTCCAGCCTCAAAGTTGGTAACCTATTTTTGCTTTCTAAATTTTTACAGTAAACAAAGAATATAATGCAGTTCCTGAGGCAAGCCTTGGCAACCTCTCAACATTTAATATCTACAGAGATTATTGACATTGATTTAGCATACCTTCAACCTCTCTGTTTTTTCATGGGTTCCCCAGCCTTTGATGCACTCCCTTTATTCCTAACCAGAATGCATTAGTAGATCCACATCCTGAGCTATGCACAAAATGTCTTCGTTTTTATTTCTTTGAATTTTCAATGCAGACATCATAGACAACTCCCATCAGCAGACTGGGACCTAATGGCATGAGGTGCAAAATGAAAATAACATCAATTTGGTCTGCAGTAAGGAGATTTTTTAAAAATCATATTAATTATAAAACAAACATAAAGGACGAGAGATTCAAAGACATGGCCTAGCTTTTCAGACTGCTGCAAAAGTGACAGCCAATTTACACAGCTCCCGCAAACAACAAGTGGTTTTGGTACTTAGGGGATGAATGGCGGCCAGGACACTGGGAAAATTCCCACTCTTCTTTGAAGTTTTTATGGGACCTTTCATATCCACCTATGCAGGCAGACAGTGCCAGTTTAATGCTTCCTTCGGAAGACAATAGCACCGTCCTTCAGTGCCACACTGAAGTTGCAACCTAGATGATGTGTCCTAGTCCACAGGCCTGGAAATTTCTATTCCTGTCAGAGGCAGCGCATGTGCAGGAAGCAGGACTTAAATCCACCAAAACCAAGGAATATTGACCTCTGTTAGAAATAAACTAATCTAAATAAGTGCAATGGGACAAGCACAAGATAACTGCCAACAGGGCTTAGATTTATCAGAGAAGGCAGGAAATTTGGGAAAGGGCAGAGTATAGGTTTTATTATACATAGATTATTTTAGCTCAATCCTTAATTATGCAATTACCTTTTTTTTCATTCATTCACGGGATGTGGGCATCGCTGGCTAGGCCAGCATTTATTGCCAATCCCTAGTTGCCCTGACTCCAGATTAAGCCAATAAAATCAATGAAATGTTTTGGTTTGAACAAGACAGAATCATAAGACAAGATGGAGCCTCAAGGAGTAAATTAAAAGAGAAAGTTAATTTTAAAAAGGAAAAAGTATACTTAGCCAGAATTTTCCCATTGGCATACAGGGGTGGGTCCCGCACGCTGACACATAAAATGACATGCGGTGATGTCAGGTGAGCGTCCCGGCGTCACTGCGCGCCATCGCAATATGTAGGTGGGCGGGAGCACGATGTTCTCCGATGCGCACCTGCCATTAATTAATCACCCAGTTAAAGCCCTTGAGGCAGCAATCGATTGAAATTTTTCAAGGCCTGTGCGATTTTCAGGATGTCGCACGGGTGCAATGGGCAGGCAGGTAGGAGACATTTGTATAAACCTCAGCCATGGGCGAGATAAGAGGAGTGAGTGGGGTCACAAATGTTATCTGTCAGATATTTAAATGTGACAGTTACTGATACTTGCCTGTGTGAGCAGGAACACTTCAAAACTCACCAGCTGCTTGGACAGGAGTAACAGCCTTCAGGTCAGGACCCTACAGTAAAGATCATTTTTGGGGCCTGCAGGTTTCAGGAAGCCTTTCCTTAGTCTGGGGATGGGAGTTGTGCTCTCCACTGGAGATGCCTCCTCTGAGGGGGAAGGGAGGGCCAGAAGGGGGAGGAGGCCAGGAATCCACATTCAGCCACCTTTGGGAGGAGAGGCGTAGGCACAAGGGGTGCAGGGCCAACAGGAAGCACAAGACGGAAGGGGCAGCAGAAGACGCCACTATCCTGCTGCCAGGGTTTACAGGCAATGAAGCAGCTACCTCAATATGTTTGAGATGCAGCGCCGAAGGAGGCTCAGACTCTCAAGGGAGACAGTCACCTCCATCTGTCAGATGATAGGCCCTGAGATCTGCGCCAACTGTGTGGGTGGACATCCCATGCCAGTGGCACTGAAGGTCATGGTTGCCCTCAGCTTCTATGCCTCTGGCTCTTTCCAGGGGTCAGTGGGTCTTCGTGGAGTCTCCCAATCAGCTGTCCACACTTGTGTCAAGCAGGTGACAGACCCTCTGGCGTTTAGGCGTGCTTGACTTTCATCCGCTACCACTGGGACAAGGCCAGCCAGACAGAGCAAGCCAGAGGTTTTGCAGCGATTGCTGGCTTCCCCCGAGCCCAGGGATTGAATAGGCTGCACACATGTGGCCATCAAGGCGCCAGCAGGTGAGCCCGGTGCCTTCGTCAACAGGAAGTGCTTCCACTCCATGAACGTGCAGATAGTGTGTGATCACAGGATGCTAATCCGGGCAACCTCCAGGGAGGCAGGGATACCCAGGAGGCTTTAATCCAAAGAACACCACAGATGGACCTTCAACACACACCAGGGCTGCAGGCTCCATACTCACCCGAGACTCACCGCCACTGGTGGACTTGGGTGCATGGCGCCTCTCCAGATCCATGGCCTGCTGCTCAAAATGTGTCAGGATTGCCATCTGGGCCTGGCCTCCACCAGTCCGCATCCACTCTGTGGAATTGTGCGCAGTCTCCTGAAAAGAAGAGAAAAGCATTGATTAGTCCAGCCTGCACCTGGATTCCCATCACATCCCCGTCAACCCAGCCAGAGTGGGACATTGCAGGGCTCCATTACCCTGCAGCTGCCGTACATTCACACAAAGAAGCCAGGGCTGACCACACCCCCGTGCCCAAATGCTGCCTCCTTCACATGTGGCGCCACAAGGTGTAACCTTGCAAAGCAAGGAGGCACAAGCACATGGAACACAAAGACCAGCAGACAGATTGGTGCCCCGCCACCTGGAAGCTCCCCTCCCAGCATGTTTGGACCCTATATTTGAAATGCTTCCCAGTTCCAGCACTCTGCCTAGGTGCAGACCCTTGAGTTTCACCCCCATTCTAAACTCTGGGTTCAGTGTCACACATGCTGCGGATGCAGAACCCATCCTAGCTCAGCCATCTCATGGTGAACTAGGCATGGGCAATATCTGCTGTCACACCCAGCGAGGGAACCATGCTGTGGAGGATTCAATGCCGTTACTGTGCTCAGAGTTGCTGGCAGGGGGGGCTGGAGTTGAGGGGGAAGGGTGAAAGCTGCATTAAGTGACCTCAGCCAACATATTACTCACCCTTCCCGAGCGCAGGATGTCATTGAATCTTTTACGGCACTGGACCCATGTGCGTTGCACTACATCATGGAAACTCACACTCTCAGCCACCTCCTCCCGCGCACATTTGATCAGGTGAGGAGGCCTCCGTCTCCCGT
The DNA here is from genome assembly GCF_017639515.1 of Carcharodon carcharias. Lineage (NCBI taxonomy): Eukaryota > Metazoa > Chordata > Chondrichthyes > Lamniformes > Lamnidae > Carcharodon > Carcharodon carcharias. Next base: position 50,752,958 of record NC_054473.1, read on the forward strand.
CCCTCAGAAGAAGGGCCTCCCCCCTGCGCTGCCACCTCCTCCAGGAGGGCAACTAGGCACTTATCCAAGGAGGGGCACACTGCGCCTCTGCCTACCCTCCGGCCTGGTCTGCCCCACTAGCCTACCCTCTGGCCTGGCCTGGCCTGCCTACCGCCGGACTTGCTTGCTGCACATTAGCCCTCTGCTTTGCTCTTCTGCCGGCCTTTGTGAGCAGCCTTGCAAAGGCTGCCAGGCCTTCATTTAAACAGACTGCCCGGTCGCCATTGAACCCAGAGGTCTTTGCACGCCCACTCCCGCTATCCTCCGGAGTCGAGAAATACACTGGGCAGGCCTTAATTGGCCCACCCGTTTAAAATGGTGTTGCTGACCCGATCGCGGGTGGTGATTGGGTTCATGCCCGCTCCCGCTTGGCCCTCCCGACATGGGGAAAATGGGGAAAATTCTCCCCTTAACAAAACAAAATGGACTTTACAGCTCCAAATGAGTGACCAGGTCACTGAAGAGTAAGGTTGTCCTCCTGTTACTTTGTTGACAACAATACTTTTAAATTCTGCCTTGGCAGCATCCAGTGCATGGCCAGCTGAGAAAGATGGCATTCAAAGCCTTTACTTTTATCCCCTAAATTATCAATATCCCATCTCAGACCATGTCTGTTTAATTTTGTAATTGGTTAATTTAATTGTTGGTTTGTTTTAATTGGAGTTTGACTACCCATGTACATAATCTCTTGAAAGGGCGATGTTTTTTTTACAGACTCTTTTGTTATCTGACTTCACACAATTGTCTATTGTCCATTTGATCATAACTTTCAGTGAGTCTCGCACAACATGTCTGATTGATACTCATCCAAAGCAGACATATCAAAATAGTGTTTCAACTTATAAGGCTTTAAATCCAGCTTTAACATAACTACTTGATTAATTACTATTTCTTCAATTACAACTTAATTGAGGTACATTATTTGGTCAGTCATCTAGGCTAGTTCCTAATTATGTAATGAACCTTAATACATGTGAATGATTATAAAGAACAAAAATGGCTTCTTATCTCAGTATTAGCACAAAATGGCATTTTTACATTGTTAGCTTATTACAATGAATATAACATGAAATTAATCTAAGAATGGTTGAATTACACTAAAATCTAGTACCCATGCTTACTTACAAGACTAAGGGTGCACCTAAAACGGAAGCAATGTCAGTAATATGTTTCAACTTTGGTCAGGCATTTGGGAAGGAAGGTGTGTGAATCTCTCTCTGCCTTCAATGAGTTCATGATAAGCTATGCATGCCTTCACATAACCTTTAAATGCTTCAGAAGTTGCCATCTGTTTCTAAAAACAAATAAAATAACTAATTATGAAAGAATGCTGCTTAAGTGGTTCCAAGTTAACGGGGCTGTCTTGGCTTTTGTCAACGTTAACAACAACTCACCAATGGTTTGGTCCTGCTCTGGTACTTTCTGATTAATATAGCTTCCCTTACACCATCCTGCTGCTCCTCTTCCTTTTCCTCTACTTACACGTAGATCATATAAAGTGTAAAATTCATTGCATTGCCATTGCATTAGTCATCCCAGGTATTGTCAACCCACTAGGAGCATAATTGCTAAATTACACCCTCTTGTGACCCAGAAAGTTTGAGGCCATGATCTTCTAACTCAGAATCCAGTAACCGAGCACAAGATAAGTGCATTCTGATTAGGAATAAAGAAAGCACATAGATTGCTGGCATTCCATGAATAAATAGAGAAGTTGGAATTTTATTGTGATAAATGTAGAAAGATAATACGGAAGAAAGATGAGAAATATGGAATAGAAGCAAAAAGGAAGATTACAAAGTTTCAGAAGAATGAAAGAAGACTTACAGTCCACATAAAATGAAAATGTTAGGACTTTTATAAACACATCAGAAGAAAAGTCAAAGAAAGGGGTCATGAGGTGGAGGGACCATCTTGCACTTGAGAACATGAGAATGGCAGAGATGCTCAATCAGAACATTGCTTTAATTATTACTGCAGAAGGTGAACTGGGACTGTGGGAGAATCTGAGGAGGATATGAAACAGTCACTAATAGAAAGGTATATTTTAAAGGAAACTTTATTAAACTGTTAATAGAACAAAATAGAAAAGTCCCTAGGTGAGATGTTATACATTCCAAAATACTTTAGAAAAGTGCAAGGAGATAGTGCAGGCACTAAACAATTTTTCCGAAGAAACTTGGAAACAGGCATTGTACCAAGTGAGTAGATGTTGGTAAATCTGAACATTCCTGTTCAGCAACAGAACCAGGAAAGCCAGAATATTATAAGCTAATTAGTTTTATCTTGGTTGTGATTACATTTTATTGAGTCCATAATCTGGATGGTAACATTTAAGAATACATAGGCTAATCAAGAAAAGTCATGCCAGATTTGTAAAGGGCAGGTCGCTCTTTACTAATTTCATAAAATAAGAATTTGTACCCAATAATGGGAATGAAGTGAATATGATTTTCAGAAGATTTATTTAATAACTTGCCGTTTAAGAGATTCCAATTAAGTGGTCTGTTGTGAAAATTAAGACAGCCACTGTTTAAGTAAAAGCTGCTGCATTGGATAGAGAGATGGCTAGGGTAGAAAGCCAAGAGTAGGGGTATAAATTGATCTGTTAATGGACAGTATGCGAATAGCAGTGTTTCAAGGATCTGCTCATGTCATTTATTCACAGACACAAGAAGAATGATATCAATGTTCCTGATGATAGTAAATTAGAAGGCATTATAAAATGTAAGGAAAAAGCAGGAGGTTGTGAGAGGATGTAGATTAGCATAACATGCAGGTTGGTGGAAAATGCAGAAAAATATCAAGTACTACATTTTGGCAAACAGAATAATGAAAGAAACTAACTCACTTGATCCTTACTGGTTTTGAATCCTTCACCATTTTAACAGGCTCATTCTGACAGCCAGCAAGGTTCTTACGCCAGACAAATGAGAGAAAACCAAGTCAGTGTTTGATGATGTCATTCAGATCCTGACTATTTTTTTAACTGTTTTGTTCAGTGTTTGTTGCCAGTTTTGACAGGATCACTGCAAAGAAACAGTAGGCCCAAAAGATAGACAATTTTAAGAGTGTTCCTCTGGACCCTAAGAGGAAGCCTGAGGTTTCCTTCCCTGGACTGTGACCGCCTAACTTGCAAAATCCAACCTCCCAACCCCCACCACCAGGGACGGTTGCCATGGGTCCCCAGCCATAACCTCCTGCTGCCTGCTACACTTGCCTGATCCCTGCCTGGTGGCCTCATTATCATTGATACTGGGTCAGGCAGTAGTTGGACCTGGTATATTTAAATAAGGCCTGAGAGATAAAATGACCCAAGCCATATTGGGGCTTGACTGTCAGCCTCATGCCTCACACCCACTGAAACCTGCGGTTTATAATTACATTTTATGTAATTATATTTTATATGAAATTAGGTTAGTCTTTGTAAAGGAAGAATACTGAAGGATGTGGAGGAAGGACAGAGAAATGAGATTGCTGTACATAGTTCTGGTACTGGCTCATATGAAATGCATTAAGTGTGGTGGAATTTCTGAGATTTTATGAAACTGTTCACATGACCAAGTTAAGGCTCCAGGCTTTCAAAATGCAAGAGCTTCCTAAATAAGAAAACTAATGCATGCTTTTAGAGTTACAAACTGCAGCTAGAAAGATCAGGCAATAGAACAGACTTTACCTGCAACTGTAATTTTAAAGTGCCTGCTTTTCTTAGCGTTAAACCTTGGTCTGTCAGATCACCTATGCACGGCATATAGAGGAATATCAGGCCGAGTATTTGCACAACAGCAAGGGAAATTATCCACTGATCTTAATTTCACCATCAATTTCAATCAATGGAAAATCAGACAGATCCTCTTGTGAGCATACAATCTTCCCTAATTTTCTTCGTGCACAGTGCTGACCAGATCCATTATACATTTTTTTTAATTCATTCATGGGATGTGGGCATTGCTAGCTAAGCCAGCATTTATTGCCCAATTCTAATTACCCTTGAGAAGATGCTGGTGAGCCACCATCTTGAACTGCTGCAGGCCATGTGGTGTAGGTACACCCACAACGCTGTTAGGAAGGAAGTTCCAGGATTTTAACCCAGCAATAGTGAAGGAATGGTGATATAGTTCCAAGTCAGGATGCTGTGTGGCTTGGAGGGGAATTTGTAGGTGATGGTGTTCCCATGCATCTGCTGCCCTTGTCTTTCTAGGATGTAAAGGCTGTGGGTTTGGCAGTACTGTTGAAGGAACCTTGGTGAGTTGCTGACGTGCATCCTGTAGTTGGTACACACTGCTGTCATTGTGCATTAGTGGTGGAGTCAGTGAATGCCAATCAAGTGAGCTGCTTTGTCCTGGATGGTGTCAAGCTTCTTGAGTGTTGATGGAGCTGCAATCACCCAGGCAAGTGGAGAGTATTCCATCACTCTCCTGACTTATGTCTTGTAGATGATGGACAGGCACTGGGGAGTAAGGAGGTGAGTTACTTGCCACAGAATTCCCAGCCTCTGACCTGCCCTTGTAACCATAGTATTTATGTAGCTGGCCCAGTTCAGTTTCTGGTCAATGGTAGTCCCCAGAATTTTGATAGTGGAGGATTCAGCGGTGGTAACATCTTTGAATGTAAAGGTGGATGCTTTTTCTCTTGTTGGAGATGGTCATTGCCTGGCACATGTGTGCCACGAATGCTACTTGTGCTTATCAGCCCAAGCCTGAATATTGTCCAAGTCTTGCTGCAAATGGAAGCGGAAAGCTTAGGATCTGAGAAATCACAAATGGTGCTAAACATTGTGCAATCACCAGTGAAAATCTCCACTTCTGACCTTATGATGGAAGGAAGGTCATTGATGAAATAGCTGAAGATAGTTGGGCTTAGGACACTACCCTGAGGAACTCCTGCAGCGATATCCTAGAACTGAGATGATTAATCTTCAACAGCCACAACTATCTTCCTTTGTGCTAGGTATGACTCCAACCAATTGAGATATTTCCCCCAATTTCCCTGACTTCAGTTTTGCTTGGGCTCCTTGATGCCACACCAGGTCAAATGCTGCCTAGACGTCAAGGGCAGTCACTCTTACTTCAGTTCTTGAGTTTGGACTTTTTTGTCCATGTAAGGACCCGGGATGTAATGAGGTCAGGAGCTGTGTGGCACTGGTGGAACCCAAACTGAGCATCAGCAGGTTATTGCTGAGTGCCGCATGATAGCGCTATCAACAACACCTTCTATCACTTTGCTGATGACTGAGAGTAGACAGATGAGGCGGTGATTGGCTGGCTTGCATTTGTCCTATTTTTTGTGTACAGGACATACCTTGGAAATTTTCCACATTGTTGGGTAGATGTCAGTGTTGTAGTTGTACTGAAGCACATTGGCTAGGGGCCCATCTAGTTCTGGAGCACAAGTTTTCAGTACTACTGCCAGAATATTATCAGGGCCCATAGCCTTTGCATTATCCAGTGCCTTTGGCTGTTTCTTGATATCACAAGGAGTGAATCAAATTGGCTGACTGGCATCTGAAGCTGGGGACCTCCAGGGGAGGCTGAGATTGATCATCTATTTGACGCTTGGTTAAAAATGGTCGCAAATGCTTCAGCCTTATCTTTTGCATGGATATGCTGGGTCCCCCATTATTCATGATGGGGATATTTATTGTGCAGCCCCCTCCTCCAGTTAGTTGTTTAACTGTCCACCACCATTCATGACTGATGTGGCAGGACTGAATACCTTAGATCTGAGCCCTTGATTGTGGGATTGATTAGCCCTGTCTATTACATGCTGCTTCCACTGTTTAGCACACAAGTAGTCTTGTGCTTTAGCTTCACCAGGTTGAGACCTCATTTTTAGTTATGTCTGGTGTCTGGCATGTACTCCAGAACTCCTCATTGAACCAGGGCTGATTACCCTGGCTTGATGATAATGCTAGAGGAAGGATATGCTGGGCCATGAGGTTACAGTTTGTGTTTGAATACAATTTTGCTGCTGCTGATTGCCCGCAGTGCCTCATGGATGCCCAGCTTTAAGTTATTAGATCTGTTTGAAAGCTATCCCATTTCGCATTTTGCTAGTGCCACACAACATGATAGAGATCGGATGCATAAACAGGAAAACCACTCTCATTATTACAATTGTTATACAATGGTGATGAGAGTACAGCAGTTTCATTCGTACAACCAAATGTGAAAGAAATCACATCGGGCAGAATTTAGCCCTTGTTGGGCGGGCTTGGTGGGGGCGGGCGGGGGTAATCGGGGCCGGACTGGAATTTCATGCAGGCGGGCCAGTTAAAGCCCACCCAGCATGAAATGCGAGCAGTAGCGCTCAGCGCTGCCTGTGCAGGCGGTGGAGGAGTGCGAGCATGAACTTTGCACATGTGCGCGAGTTCAGGCTTACAAATCTCCCTGGGGCACAAAGCTGCCTCAGGGAGATGAAGAGATTTCAGAAAAATAAATAAAGACTCATAAAATGTTATAAAACATGCCCCCTCATGTGACTCTGTCACATGAGCAGGGACATGTTATTAATTAAATGTTAAAATTTTTATTTTATTTTTATTTGCTTTTGGAAACCTCATCCCGCCCATGGATGAGGTTTCCAAAGGGGTGCAAAGGCCACTTGGCCTTTTCACCTGCCTGCTGACAGTAAGGTTGGACGTGCAGTGGAAAATGTAAGTTAATTGAGGCTTCAAAGCCTTAATAGGCCTTTCAATTGTTGGCGGGCGCGCTGCCAAATCCCGCACGCACCCGCCGACTGAAATATTGCGTGAATGTGCATTGACGTCAGAATACTCGCCTGATGTCAACACACATCGTTTTACGCTCAAGGAGGTCGGGCGCGCACCTGCCCGCCAAGGTAAAAATTTTGCCCGTGATGCATTTGCCTTGAAATCATGTGATATAAAAGCCAGTGCCATCAAATTACTCAATAGTATTCGGGGTCCATTTCACAATAAATTCAAAACAAAATGGTTAATTAGTAAACACAATTAGAAAAATATTATTATGCTAGATTCTAAATTAAAATGTTAAGGCTTTAAATCCCTATAAAGTATATTTTCCATGAAAGCATCTATAAAATCGACATTGGGTGCAAGTTAATATAAAATGTAATAAAGCAAAATTAATTAACTGGATGCCACATTATGATACTTCAGCACAGTTGCTATTACATCCCTCTAAAATATTAAACATAATTCTTTCGATAATATATCATGCCTAATGTGAGTTTAACAAAAGGGTGCTTAATCCTGAAAAGTTCTTTTGGTATTCAAAATATATGCAAAATTGTAACAATTCAGAGTAACCACATTGGAAGTTTTTGCCATTGATTTTCAGTAGATGATTCAGATGAATTAAGCACCAATCCTTGAGGACCTGAACCTATGAACATAGCTACAAGGAGAAGCCGGAAACAATTCTCAACTTGAATAATTCAGTTCAGAGGAATGCGCTGTGCCTTGGTTTGAACTGCTTTACTTCGGTTCAGAGAGATTAGCAGTTGCTCTGAGCAGTTGTTCCTGCTGAAAGGTTACTTTGACACATCCTTGAAATGATTTCTGCAGCTTTCAAGGCACATTTTCACTTTCAGGCAGATAGATCTGATATATGCTGGGCACCAGAAGGCCAGAAAATGAAATCCCTTGCTAATTCTGTGCCCTGTTTAATAGCATCTTATGGTAAATCATGAATAAGTCAAGAATCTGGAAAGAGATCTAGTTTAAAATTCCTGTCAGAGCATGTTACTACATATTCTGGGTATATTTGACTTCCTTTGCTGACAGCCCTGGCTCATTCCAGTGAATATTTTACCACTACTTTTCCCCTTTTTTAGATTTTTTTGTATATACCAGCAGCCAATAAGTGAGATTTAAGAAGAAAGCTCCTACTCTTGAAAATGATCTACTTCACTCGTACGTAAAAAAAACACAGTAATGACAGGCCAGTTGATAGTTAGATTAGTGTTGAATTTGGCATTCATTGTGCTGTATTACTGTGAGAACAGGAAACTAATGGCTTCACCACTTTCAGAAATCTTAGAGAATACACTAAAATTGAACTTGTCTACAAATGACCTCTTCCAGTCCTATAATAGGATTTTCACTCTCCTGATAAACTTGTATTTTAGGTAAAATAAACAGAAAACACTGCAAAGGCTGGAAATCCAAATATATAAATATATACTAAATACACACAGCAGGTCACCAGGGTGATGGAAGGTTACACACAATGGCCAAGGCTGAAAACAGGTAGTAAATAGATGGTATCCTAGTAAGGCACACATACTTGAAAATCTGGTTTTAGTGCACAATTTTGGGCTGATCGTTGATTACCATAACTTAAACTTGCCTGGAGGTGTCAAGCCTGACGCCTGCAGGTTTAACACTCAAATATTGATTGGGTGCAATTTTCCCAGAGCATTATATATTCCTCGCACCCACTTCCACTGAATGTGTGGCTAACTGACACACAGCAGCAGGTTTCAGGGTGAGCCAGTAACTGAGGGAGAGAGTGCACAAGTTCTCTGATGTACCACTGGAGGTCCAGGTCGAGCAAGTCCAGAGGAGGAGAAGGAATGTCCTGTACTGGATGGGGAAAGGATGCCACCTCATTCCCCTCTCTCTTTCCTGTAGCTGTTGCTGCTGTTCTGCCTGAACTAGTTCTCATCCCATTCCTTAATCAGACCAAGGGGCTCCACTAGAAAGATACCAATGGCCAAGCATTCCTTTCCTCCTGGTGACTTCTATAAATTGGGGTATAACAACACTTACTCTTTTGAGGTGAAGTCCTCAGGGAATTTCTGGAATAAATGTTCCTCAAAGGTTGGTATAATCTTAAGAAAATGTCCTAGAGAGTCTCTCAATGTGTTTCAGAGACCCCTGCACTGCTCCAGAAACAATGATCATGAAAAGGCGAGTGTTCTGTTAGGTGACGAGTACCCCTTTAAGTAGCACTTTAAATTGACACCAATGCTGCGCTTTCACTCCCAAACAGATGGTCACTGTTAGGAGAGGACACTGGCTGAAATACTAGCCATCAAAATACTATGCAGCCTTCTTACTGAGCCCAAGCAGGGTGGAATTTTATGGCACCGTCATGGTGGGGGCAGGGGCATAAAATGTGGCAAGCCATTCAAAGGTCCATTGACTTCTATGGGACCGGAAAATTCCACTGGCAGGGGAGGGCATAAAGTTCCACCCCAGGTCTTTTATGTTACAATCAGTTAGTTAATGAGTCTCTGGGTACCATTTCTAGCACAATCTTCAACTCTTTTACCAAGACGGTGTCTTGCACAGGCTAAACCAACGTTTCAGCTTCAGACCCCACCGTGGCCACCTCTTCAACCTTTTCGAGCCTAACGTATTCTGTGAAAATTGACCCCCAAAGTGTCATAATCTATCTTTTCTTCCTTAGAGATACTGCCTGACCTGCTTTTTTGCAGTTTTCACTTTTAGTTTACTTATTACTATTCAGGACAGCAGATTTGAAGAAGTCCTATTCTGTGTCATGGGGAAGAATTTTTTCCCCGTCTTGGGGGCTGAGTGGAAGCGGGCGCAGGTGGGCGTGCAGCCAATGGCTGCACGCCGCCATTTTATGTGGGTGGGCCAATTAAGGCCTGCCCAGCATGTCGCACACCCGGAAGTGCTGAGCGCTCCTTGTGTGGGCGGGGAGAGCAGGCTGAGTTGGGGCACGCGAAACAGCACAGAAATTTGTGCCTCAGGGAGATTAGTTTTATTAGCAAAAATTTTGATCAAGTAACAAAAAAATTTAAATTGTGCAAAATGTTACAGGGATGGGGCAAAATGATTCTTGTAATTTATAACATTGCTTTTATGTAATCTTCAAATGCAATGTTATTTCCTAAAGTCACAGTCCACGGTTCTATTGAATGGCATTTCAATTCCCAAAGGCTCGCACAGCTAGCCTACAGGCTATAGGGCTAATGTTGCCCACAATTATTCATCTCTTCACTACTTGCCTGAGTTGAGATTTCTGGAAAACCAAGGCTAATCATGGTTATAGCTATTAATCAGTATAATGAAAGAAGTCTGGTGGAACATGCATGTTTTTAGCAAAATGCCTGTGGAACCTTTATAGTTCAAGCTGACACAAACTCTAGAAATCATAGAAAGGTTACAGTGTAGAAAGAGGCCATTCAGCCCATCTTGGCTGCACTGACCAAAAAGAGAAAAAACAAACCAGCCGCTCATTTTAACCCCACTTTCCAGCACCTGGTCCGTAGCCTTGCAGGTTCCAGCACTTCAGGTGCAGGTCCAGGTACCTTTTAAATGAGTTGAGCATTTCAGCCTCAACCATCAACTTAGGCAGTGAATTCCAGATGCCTGCCACCCTCTGGGTGAATAAGTTTTTCCTCATATCCCCTCTAATCCTTTTACCAATCACCTTAAATCTATACCCCCGGAAATTGAACCCTCAGCTAGGGGAAATAGGTCTTTCCTGTCTACCCTATCTGGGCCCCTCATAATTTTGTACACCTCAATTAGGTCACCCCTTAGCCTCCTCTGTTCTAAGGAAAACAACCCCAACCTATCCAATCTCTTCTCATAGCTGCAATTTTCAAGCCCTGGCAACATTCTTGTAAATCTTCTCTGCGCTCTCTCCAGAACAATTATATCCTTCCTGTAACCAGAACTGCATACAAAATTTCAGCTGTGGCCTTAGCAGTGTTTTATACAGTTCCAGCATCACATCCCTGTTTTTGTACTCAATACCTTGCTCAATAAAGGAAAGCGTTCCATATACTTTTTTGACCAACTTGCCCACCTGTCCTGCCACCCGCAAGGACCTGTGGACATGAACTCCAAGGTGTCTCACTCTCTCAAACCCTCTCAATCATTTCTGCACCGGCCAAAAAGAGAAAAAACTAACTAGCTGCTCAATTTAATCCCACTTTCCAGCACCTGGTCCATAGCCTTGCAGGTTACAGCACTTCGGATACTTTATTGAGTATTCCCTTGTTTTGTTTGCCCTCCCCAAATGTATTACCTCATATTTTTCCAGATAGAATTCCATTTGCCACTTCTCCCCCACTCAACCAAACCATTGATATCATTCTGGAGTCGACTGCTATCCTTTTCACTATCAACTACATGGCCAATTTTTGTGTTATCTGCAAATTTCCCAATCATGCCTTCCACATTTAAGTCTAAATCATTAATATATACAACAAACAGCCAGGGCCCCAGCATTGAGTCCCATGGAACACCATTGGAAACTGTTTTCCATTTTCAAAATCAGCCATCAACCCCCCTTTGTTTCCTGTCACTGAGCCCATTTTAGATCCAACATGCCCCATTCCCCTGTATCCCAGGAGATCCTACTTTCCTGATCAGTCTGCCATGTGGGCCCTTGACAAATGCCTTACTGAAATCCATGAAGACAACATCCACTGCACTACGCTCATCAATCCTCCTTGTTACTTCTTCAAAAAATCCTATTAAGTTAGTAAGACACGATCTTCCCTTAACAAAACCATGCTGATTGTCCCTGACCAATCTGTGACATTTTAAATGACAGTTTATCCTGTCTCTCAGAATTGTTTCCAATAATTTTCCCACCACAGAAGTCAGACTGACCGGCCTATAGTTTTCTGGCCTATCCCTCACACCCTTTTTAAATAATGGTACAATGTTTGCAGACCTCCAATCCTCTGGGGCCTCGCCTGTATCTAGTGAGGATTGTAAAATGATCCTCAGAGTATCCCTTATTTCCCCCCTGGCTTCCTTCAACAGCCTGGGAAACAATCCATTTGGGCCCTGGTGATTTATCCACCTTCAAGGGTGCCAGTCCCTTCAGTACTTTCTTTCTCACACTATGCTTATTGTATCTAATATTTCACACTCCTCCTCTTTAACTAGAATATCTGCATCATCTCTCTCCTTAGTGAAGACAGAGACAAAGTACTTATTGAGAACCCTGCTCACATCTTCTGCATCAACCTACAAGTTACCATGTACATCTCTGATAGGCCCTAACTTTTCCTTAGTTATTCTCTTGCGCTTAATGTATTGGTAAAGCATCTTAGGATTTTCTTTGACTTTACGTGCCAATATTTTTTCATGTCCTCCCTTTGCTTTCCTAATTTCCATTTTTACTTCATCCCTATACTTTCTGTACTCCTCCAGGCTTTCTACAGTATTAAATCTTTAGTGATTCATAAGCTTTATTTTTCTGCTTTATCTTGGCCTGTATGCTTCTGGATAACCAGGGGGCTCCAGATTTGGTAGTACCACCCGGCTGGAATTCCTGACATCACCCAGCCTCATTTCAATTTTCAGGTAGGTGGGGGCTCAGCCGAATTAGCTGTGCGCCCACCGACCTGTCAGTGGCCAATTGACGCCATTGGCAAAGTAATTAAAACAATTAGTGGACCTGCCCGTCCAACTTTAAGGTTGGTGGGCAGGCCAGGAGCCCTGGTGGGCATCGGAAAAAAGCATGAAACCTCATCCACGGGCGGGATGAGGTTTCATGTAGGTTTTTAAAAATTTAATAAAAGTGTATTTAAAAGTGATGGACAAGTCCCAGCTCATGTTACAGTGTCACATGAGAGGACATGTCAGGGAAATTTATTTTTTCTGTTTTTAAGATTTTTTATTGTGGAGCCGATCTCCCTGAGGCAGCACTTAGCCTCAGGGAGATGAGTGTGTTGTTTCATGTGCATGCGTGAAAGAGCGCACGCTCGGCTTGGGGAATCCTCCCGCCCGCGCAGGGAGCACATAGTGTTTCCATGCGGATGTCACACTGGGCGGGCCTTAATTGGCCCACCCACGTAAAATGGCAACATGCTCCCAATCGGGGGTGCCGATCGGAGGCGCTCCCGCTCCTGAACTATCCCCCCCCCAATGAGGGAAAATTCTGCCCCTGACATTTACAGCAATATTTTGGAGTTGTTGTATTTGCATTGTATTAGCCCTTTGGTCAGGTGCAAAAACCTATGACCTTACAAACAGATGGTTCAACCTGTTCAAGGGACAGATTCTTGCAGGTAGCTCAAGTTGAGAATTTTCTCGACTTGACAGACCCATCTTGGTGGAAAGTGCCCCATCAGATCCAATTTTCCTTCCTGGGAGGCAGTGGTGTGATAGAGTTGGGCCCACTGCCCTAGAAGCAGATATGAGGTGGTCACATGCTGAGGCACCCAGGGGCTGCATCTCGGTTGTTTGCTTATATTTTAAGCCTTCTAGCTCACACCCCCTCACCACCCACCCACCCACCCCCCCCCACCCCCCCCACCCACTCCCCATGCCAACTCATGGCCTCCACCCACCTCCAATGGTGACTCATACCTTGCATGCCAACTAGTGGCACTTCCATGCCCATATACCCAGTATACACTCTGTAAAGAACCAATGAACCCTACAGTAACACTGGCATGTCTGGAACTGCTTAAAATATACTCATTCATAATTTTCTTTAAAAAAACTGTTGTTGCTACAACCCTATAAAAGTGCCAGTCAATCAGATCTTTAAGTGCACTATGAGGCTTGGCCAAGAGATTCTCATAATACAGGTACTGATAAGGGAAAACTTTGTTTGATTGACAGCTTTATAGTGTTATAATATGCTGATCTCTTCTTTTTAATAATTCAATGTTTGCACAAGATAAGGAAGTGTCTAATGTTTATAGCTTCTGTTATTGTTACCTTAAATATCTTGTTGAATGAGGACACTGTGAATGGGGGCAGGAATCCTGGAATCAGGCCTCGTTTGCCATTCTCAAATGGCTCCGGAGCCCTTTCGACTCTGTGAAAATCTAGCCCCATGTTCCTGCATTAAAGAGGACATTTCAAAGGATCAAATGATAGTTCACTGACAATAATGTTGTATTTGTGTTTGAACATATGCTTATTTTAAAAATTCCAATGGAAATTCAGGCTTCTCAAGGTTGAAAGGATATAAAGCTTATAGTTTAAGTTTGCACCCGACAATTTCCCATAACAGTGCAGATAAGTTGTCAATACCTGTTGTCTTTTAACATAGTGAGTTTAGAGGGGATAACTGCAGGAAGAAGGGAGTAAATAAAGAGACAGAGAGAAGTGGAGGCAAAAAGAGGGATGAAAAGTGGGACAAAGACTTTTGAAATGGAAATACTGTTCACATGCAGGAGGGGAAGCAGATCTAGAAATGCTGGTCAGTGGACATGGCCTGTGTGGGGACAGGGGGAGGTGTTCCCAATACTGGAGTTGGTGCTCCAGGGTGCGGGAAATGGATAACCCAATCTTAAAAGTGCTATCTAGTGGGAGTGTGCAGTGGAGTCGGGGTGTGGGGGGGGTATGGGGAGGAGGAATTGATGGAGATGGCCTAGCTATTTCTTATTAGGAGGAGGAAAGTTTTGTAATGTGGCTTATTGTGGAGACTGAAAGAGAGGAGAAAGAGAAATTGGGGAACAAGCCGGAGAAAGAGGGGGAGAGGTTGAGATAATGGGGAGAGGGAAGGAGTGAAGATGAAGCCTGATCATTCAAGCTCAAAAAGGGTAGGAGAATATCTCACTGTCAACTCTTCAGAGATGAGGGAAGAAAGACAGGTTCACAGAGAACTGCCAAGAAAGGGGAGGGAAAATCATACACCAGCTCTCAGTGTGGTGCTGTGGGGGCAGTGGGGGGCGGGGGGGAGGGAGGCTGCAGGTTATTTTGGGTGAACAAAGTGTAGTTAGAATGCACAACATGGTGTTCAGAGGGCTTGGGACCAAAGACATAGAAGGAAACACCGAGTTGTTGGGCCCAAGCAAGGGGTGGCACAAGTCAGGAGTGTGATGGAATACTCTCCATTTGCCTGGGTGAGTGCAGCTCCAACAAAACTCAAGAAGTGTTACACCAGCCAGGACAAAGCAGCCCACTTGATTGGCATCACATCCACAAACATTCACTCCCTCCCACCATCAACGCACAGTAGCAGCAGTGTGTACCATCTACAAGATGCACTGCAGGAACTCACCAAGCCTCCTTAGACAGCACCTTCCATGACTGCTATCATCTAGAAGGACAAGGGCAGCAGATAGATGGGAACATCAACACCTGGAAGTTCCCCTCCAAGTCACTCACAATCCTGACTTGGAAATATATTGCCATTCCTTCACTGTCGCTGGGTCAAAATCCTGGAACTCCCTTCCTAATAGCACTGCGGGCGTACCTATACCTCATGGACTGCAGCTGTTCAAGAAGGTAGCTCACCACCACCTTCTCAAGGGCAATTAGGGATGGGCCATAAATGCTGGCCCAGCCAGCGACGCCCGCATCCCATGAATGAATAAAAAATATGAGGATCCAGCTGTCAAATCGCGACTGTCAAATTCTGAATGCCAAATGCCAATGCATTTCGCGAATTATTTATTCTGTGGAGAAGAAAAATGGAGAACAATTTAAACAAAACTAACAATGCAAAGAATAAACTGAGTAAGTTTCTTAGTTTTTATTTCTTTCTGTGAAAATCCAATTGGTTCCAATTCAGAGCTAAAGGCGTAAATTAAATTGCTCCACAGTGCTACCATGTGGCCAGAGCCTGTAACTGTGGGACCATGGGTGGGCATGATTCATATGGAAGGAAGAATCCATAGACACTGTTGACTTGCCTGGAGGTGCTAAATTGGACTGCAGGTTGGGTGCTCAAGTGCTGATTAGACATAATTTCCATGGTGCAGTATATGTGGGTTTCTCATAAAGATGTGGAGTGTGCTGACTGACTAGTGACACGTTTGAGGATGACTCGAAGACTGAGGGAGACAGTGCACAGATCTGCAGACACAGCACTGGAGGTCCAGCTGGAGGAGGTCCAGGGAAGCAAGCTGAGTGGCAAACACCAGGGGAAGGAGTCCACTTCGCCCTCGCACACTTTCCTGCAGCAGCTGGTGCTGTTCTGCCTGGCCTCATGTTCTCCCCCTCCTCCTGGAGTCCAGGGGAACCCCTAGCAAGAAGCAAATGGCCAAGCACTCTCTTTCGGCTGGTGACTCCGAAAGGTAGATTAGTACAGAGCTTATTTTTTATTAGGTGAAATTGTCAGAAAATTTCTGAAGTAAATGTTGAAAGAGAATTGGTGATGTTATGATATGTGCCTGCATGCATTGTAATGTGAAGGTGCTCAGCAGACCAAGGTTTAATGTGGAACTGGAGAATAGCACTGCCCATGATGTGATGCATAGAGTTTCATGGAACTCTCTAGAAACAACACTCTGTAAGCAGTCTACCTGCATGGCAGTAACAGCTCCATGCATGATAACATTGGAACTTTAAATAGTTAATAAAGAGTTCATTTTTAAACATACTACTTTGCAGGATCTCATGAATGAGCCACCATCCCACAGAAGCAAAAAGAACACATATTACGACAGGTGAAGTCTTGACAAAGCGTTCCAGAAAGCCTCCCAATGTGTCTTGAAATTCCTCTTCAAACTCCAGGAGCAAGTGAACAGTAAAAGACGATTTACCTTTAAATAGCACCAGCAATCATGTGCATTTCTTTAATTTACTCCCAATCATCTGATTGTTGTTAGGAGAGGGCATTAGCTTAAGTGCTATTCACCAAAATATGGTGCTATCTCGTTGCCAGCAGGCGATTTAAATGACAATCAATTGTTAGTGGTTCTCCAGGCAGGCACTGCTTCAACTTCAACTCCTTTAACAAGATGGTCCCTTGCGCTATATGTGGGCCAAACCAATGCTTCAGTTTAAGACCCCACCATGGCCACCTCGTGGGCTCTTTAGTACCTAAAATATCCTGAGAAAATCATCCCCTGGGAATTAAGGCCATGTGCAGTCTTCAAACTAAGGTTTCCTGGTTTTAAAAAAGTGTGGCTATGGGTACCTGCATGGGTCCCAGATATGCCTGTCTCTTTATGGGGTAGGTGGAACATTCCTTGTTCCAGTCCTACTCTTTCTCTGGTACATCGATGACTGTTTCAGTGCTACTTCATACTCTCGTCTGGACCTGGAAAAATTCATCAATTTTGCTCCCAATTTCCATTCCTCCATCATTTTCACATGGTCTATCTCTGACACTTCCCTTCCCATCCTTGACCTCTCTGTCTCCATTTCTGGTGATAGACTGTCCTAAACTCCAACTCCCACAGCTACCTCGACTGCAGCTTCTTACACTCTGCTTCCTGTAAGGACCCGATCCCATTTTCTCAGTTCCTTCGCCTCTGTCACATCTGTTCCGATGATGCCACTGGCCAAAACGGTGCTTCTAACATGTCTTCCTTCTTCCTTAACCAAGATTTCCCCCCACTGTGGTTGACAGGGCCCTCAACCGTGTCTGACCCATCTCCTGCTCTTCTGTCCTGACATCTTCCCCTCCCTCCCAGAAACAAGATAGGATCCTCTTGTCTTTACTTTTCACCCCACCAGCCTCCACATTCAAAGAATCATCCTCCGCCATTTCCACCAACTCCACCTTGATGCCACCACCAAACACATCTTCCCTTCACCACCCCCTGTCGGCATTCTGTAGGGACCGTTCCCTCCGGGACACCCTGGTCCACTCCTCCATCAATCCCTACACCTCGACCCCCTCCCACAGTACCTTCCCATGCAACCGCAGAAGGAGCAACACCTGCTCCTTTACCTCCTCCCTCCTCTCTGTCCAAGGGCCCAACACTCCTTTCAGGTGAAGCAGTGTTTCACTTGTACCTCCTTCAACTTGATTTACTGCACTTACTGCTCCCAATGCAGTCTCCTCTACATCGGGGAGACCAAAAGCAGATTGGGTGACTGCTTTGCCGAACACCTTCAGTCTGTCTGCAAACATGACCCAGGCCTTTCGGTCACTTGTCATTTCAACACTCTACCCTGCTCTCATGCCCACGTGTCCGTCCTTGGCCTGCTGCATTGTTCCAGTGAAGCTCAATGCAAACTGGAGGAACAGCACCTCATCTTCCGATTAGGCACTTTACAGCCTTCCGGACTGAATATTGAGTTCAACAACTTCAGATCATGAATTCTGTTCTCCATCCTCACCCCCTTTTTTTAATCCCCTTTCTTCTACATTCATTTTTATTTTTTATCCACTTATTTTATTTTTATTTTTATTAATTTATCTGTAGTTTTATCCCCTTTTTTTGTCCCATTTTTGATCCTTTATTTCCTCACCACTGCCCTCTCCCCCCACCCCATCCCCTACAGGGCCATCTGTCACTTGTTCTTGTTCCATGTTGATCTTTCACACAATGCTACCCTTGTTCTGCTATAATCACATTCTGCTTTCTTACCTTATTGCTACTATTAGCACCTTTTTTAACACTAACCACTACTATTAGCAATCACTTTGTCCTTTAGCTCGTGACATCTTTGTCAATCCCTCCTTTGTCCCCACCTATCACTGGCCTTCTAAGCAGCTCCACTTCTCCTTAAATAGTCTAAATTTTATCACATTTCCACTCCTCTTCTGTTCTGAAGAATTGTCATATGGACTTGAAACTTTAACTTTGTTTCTCTCTCCACAGATGCTGTCAGACCTGCTGAGTTTTTCCAGCATTTTCTATTGTTGTTTCCTGGATGCTTCCTTGATTCTGCATTCTAAAATTCCTCATCCTAGCTTTCGCCATGGGCCACAGTAAGTATTCCACTTCCAGAGGTTCAACAACATTTTGTGCACTTCAATGTGCGTTTTTCCCACTGTTCATTGGCAAGGATACTTTCAATTGATTGGTCGATGGAGCTGACTATACTGTGAATAAATGAACAAGTGCAATAATGCTACTGGACTCCGCTGCTGTTCTAATCATGAAAGTATCAGGCAAATATTAGCATGTGTTTATCCAATCTAAAATGTAAATTATGTAATTTATGCAGAGGGGATAATGCACAGCAGTTTTGAGTGTCACTGTTTTTAGTGAAGTACAGTGACATTGATTTATTGGCTGAAACATTTGACTTTGCATCCAAAAGATGTAAAATTGATGGAGCTGGTATTGTCAGCCTAAAGTGAGGGTTAAATTCAGCTTTGAGCCTCAGTTAAATGTTGGCATCCAGTGGACTCACCTTGCATCTTGCTTTTTTGCAGGAGAGTGGTAGGTGGGGAAACAGGAAATTGTCAGCGTCCTGCACTGATTTGACCGACAGGTCAGGCCTGGGGGAGGAGCAGGTATTTTTTTATGAGCCCAGTGGCAGCTGCTACTCCCACGAACAACTGAAAATGCTCTGGGTTGTTTTTTGAGCAGTCTCCTATGGTCCCTTTAAGGGTTTCTGATTAGGCCACTCAACACCTGGTGCACCTCAGGCTCTGCTCAGCTGCACCTGAATTTTGCTTGTAAACCAGTCTAGTAACTCCAAATTGCTTTAGAAACTAGAGAAAATTTTAGATTTGCCTTATGCCATTCTGAAAAATATATATGGCATGCACCTACAGAACCACAACAGTTATAGATTACAAGCTGCAATTTGTCTCCAAGGAACACAGTAGGTTATTAAAAAAATCATTTTGAAATGTTAGGAATCAAGTTCCCTTTCATGTAGGCTCTCGTTCACTCCCTTCCCATCCCATAGCTGGAGTCCCTGCTGATTGGGGCCTTAACTCCACAATCTGCCTACCCTCTAGACCATTTGACTCCCTTGTTGGTCAAGAATCTATCTACTTCTTTTTATGATTTAAAACTTACAGTCTGCTTGACTACAAAATGTAATTAAATCACACCAGACCCAATTATATTTACCCCCATAAACCTCCTTCACAATAAACCAGAAAAATATTATGAAAAAAAACGTTAGTTTCATGACAATTAAAGTCAGGATCTTTCCCATACACATTTCCCCTAGAGCCAAGGCCAGCCTATTGTTTTAGTTCAGCGTTCTAAGCTGGCATTCCCTTTCTTTGTCCCTTTCTTCTCATTCTCTTTCTTTTTCTCTTGCCCTTTCTCTCTCCTGCCTTTCTGCTTACTCCCTTTGAAATGCTCTCTCTTTTTCTCTCTCCTCTTGTTCTCTTGCCTTTTCCTTCACCCTAATTCCTAGTTCCAACTTCTTCTGTTCTAACTGAAACTGTGCCCATGTGTAAACTTATCTCCTTCTGATTCTACAGCTGCCTCTGGTTTTTTCACTTCCATATTCAGATTTTTAGCCACTTGTTTTTGAATGTGTGCTTTCTTAGCTCTCGCTCTAACTTCCATCTGTAACTCCTCCGCCACACTCGCCAATTGTGTATCAGTAATATCATTAAAGAATCATAATTTAACCCAGGCTGCTTCATAAACTCACTTGCATCAAAAGTAGCCATTCCACCAACATAAGCAGAAGAAACCTGTTTTTTACCCTTTTACCCTTTTCCAATTGTACATTTTCATCTTAGGTTAAATCCCCATGAGCTCCCAATTATATCCAGATGGGATGAGTGCTATGTCTGTCTCTAGTTCCACTACTCCATGGATCACAACATATATTTAAATAGTGTTTCCAGCTAGCAATATGACCAAATATGTGCTTTACCCATTAATCTCAGAATGGCCACTCAATGACCAGGTTTCTTCAACAAACAATAAAATTATTAGTTTACTATAAAACCAGTTTGTTAAGTAAAAAGGCAAAGCTTAGTAACATACAGTACGAAATATCAAAGTATAATAATTACTTTTTCTCAATACCCTAACTCTCTCTCTCTCACACAAACACAGCCAAAAAATTATAAAATAAAAATAGAGGAATTCTGCCAAAAGGTTAAAAGCCAATGGTACAAGAGGAAATGATGGTGGAGTCCTTGAAATGGCACCTGGGCTATTCTCAGCACTGGTCAGCGAAACAATTGATGACCCTTGCACTGCTTTTCAGGCTTACATGAGGAATACTTGCAGATACTCAATTCCAGTATGACGAGCAACTTAGGTGCAGCTTCTATTCACTTCCGGCTGTGGATTGGCTCTGGACTGCAAAGAGCTGTGGCCTTCTTTACACAAGCAGTTAATCCTTCTTTTTCCTCCAGAGCAAAACCAAAACATAGTTTTTAAACACAGTTTTCCAGGCATGTTTATTTTCCCAAAGCCATAAACCACATATGGCCCTTTTTTGGTTAACAGTCCACCAGGATCAAGAGGTTTCCAGCTTCTTTAACACTGTTTAATTACCTTTTCTTATAAGATGATGTATTTTACAGAAATAGCAGCAGAGTTCTTGCACTAAGGGCCGGTGTCTTTTAACAAGACAAATTCTTCCAGACTGTTCTTTATCCTTGAAGATTAACCATTTTCTGTGATCACTGTTTTCATGGCATCATCCAAAGGCTCTTCTTTATCCACTTTGCTTGTGACTTCTTCAAAGAACTCCAATAAATTAGTCAAACATGATTTCTCTTTCACAAAACCACGTTGACTCTGCCTGATTTCATTGGAACTTTCTAAGTCCCTGCCATAGCCTCCTTAACAAAAGAGCCCAGCATTTTCCCTATGATGGATGTTAAGCTAACTGGCCTACAGTTTCCTGCATTCAGTCCCCGTCTTTCCTTGTATAGAGGAGTTACACACACTATTTTCCAATCTGATGGGTCCTTTCTAGAACCAAGGGAATTTTGGAAAATTAAAACCAATGCATCTACTATCTCAGCAGCCATTTCTTTTAAGACTCTAGGATGAAATCTATCAGGACCTGAGGACTTCTCAGCTTTTAGTTCTAACAATTTTATCAGTACCCTTTCCCTGATGATTGTAATTGTTTTAAGTTCCTCCCTCCCTTTCACATCTTGATTCACAATTATTTCTGGGATGTTATTTGTATCTTCACAGTGAAGGCAGATGCAAAACATTTGTCAATTCATACGCCATTTCCTTTTTTCCATTATTATTTTCCCGATTCACAGTCTAGAGGATCAATGATCACCTTAGTTACTCTTTTCCTTTCTAAATACCCATCAAAAGTTTTTTTTAATCAATTTTTATATTTCTAAATGACATTCCCTCCATCCTAAGGTCAGAAGTGGGGATGTTTGCTGATGATTGCACAATATTCAGCACCATTCATAATTTCTCAGATATTAAAGAAGTCCTTGTCCATATGCAACAAGACCTGGACAACATTCAGACTTGGGTTGATAAGTGGCAAGTAACATTCACACCACACAAGTGCTAGGCAATACACATCTCTAACAAAAGAAAATGTAATACTCACCCCATTATCAACATCCTGGGGATTACCATTGACAACAACTGAACTGGACTAACCATATAAATACATGGGCTATAAGGGCAGGTCAGGGGCTAGGAATCCTGCAGCAAGTAACTCACCCCCTGACTCTCCAAAGCCTGTCCACCATCTACAAGGCAAAACTCTGGAGTGTGATAGAACACTCTCCAGATGCCTGGATGAGTGCAGCTCCAACAACACTCAAGAAACTTGACACCATCCAGGACAAATCAACTCACTTGATTGGCACCCCAACTACAAACATTCACTCCCTCCAACACCAATGCACAGTTGCAGCAGTGTATACCATCTACAAGTTGCACTGCAACAACTCACCAAGGCCCCTTCAACACCACCTTCCAAGCCCGTGAACTCTATCACCTAAAAGGACAAGGGCATCAGGCGCATGGGAACACCACCACCTGCAGGTTCCCCTCCAAGCTACACAGCATCCTGACTTGGAACTATATTGTCATTTCTTAACTGTCGCTGGGACAAAATCCTGCAACTCCCTTGCTAACAGCACTGGGTGTACCAACACTACATGGACTGCAGTAGTTCATGACAGTGGCTCACCACCACCTTCTCAAGGCAATTAGGTGTGGGTAATAAATACTGACCTAGGCGGTGATGTTCATATCCCATGAATGAATTTTTAAAAAAAACAACCAGATATGGCAGGAACTAACCAGAGGGGAGCATGTGCACCTGCATCTCCTAACCTCCGTGCAGGAGACAATACTGGCTGTTATTGGGATGCCCTTTGCTGAGGTCATGGCCAATGGCAGGGCTGAAACCGTTGAAGATGATCGTACCCTCCTTATTACATCACACTTGCTCCTCCTCCCACACTCTGTCCTGATTGACAAACTGCACATGGTGGAAGCCTGCACCTCTTACTTTCTCTGCCCTCATTCCCCAAGTACAACCTTACCCGTGTGCTTTTCTCCTTTCAGATAACCAAGAGGTGCAATGTGACCAAGCAGTGGAGTAGAACCATGAAGAGAGTGAATGTAAAAGCACTGATTTAAGTCTTGCATCCACCAGCTCAGAAGCTGACACTGCGTCTATCTTAGACACTAGACTAGAAACAGGATTTGAACATGGTGAGATACTGGGCATGAGTGCCTGGAGCCAAGGCAGGGAAATGGTAGCACAGGTGCCAGCTTGCTGAAGGATGAGATCATACATGGGTTCTGCTGAAAAGGACTCAGATGTGAACTTTGATGAGGCAAATTACAAAACATTAATGGGTATGCTCAATAAAATACTTGGTACATTGAGTAGCCTGCCAGGAAGCTTGCAGTCAATGTCAAGAATCCAGCATAACTTGGCACATGGCTTTGTGCAGAGCTTGGAGCCCATATTTTCCAGCATGGAAGTGGTGATCAACTCAGTTCACACACTTGTGTATCATGTACTTGTGCATCCAACCATGATGCAGCTGCAGATGGCTGATGTCTCAGCTTCTATTGCATTATAAACAGTAGCCACCCAATGTCTGAGTGTTGCAGTGGAAGCTCAGATTGAAGTAATGCAAGGTTGGCATACTGCCATGCAAGATCAGATTGCAGTCACCACACTGCAGGTACCAGTTGCCAAGGGTTCTACAGGGTATCACAGCAGTCCAGCAATCTGTCCTGCAACAGACTACCAGGATTGCTAAGCTGTCACCAAAGGGCAATAGTAGTGTCTTCTTAGAGCACAAATTTGCTATCCACCCTCAAAATGACAGCATTCATCCTCCCACTGCTGCCAATCTGACAGTACCCTTGCTGTTGCCTGTCAGCCAGCCCAGACTGCTGGCCCCCATGCTGAGATGGTGCACTGCACAGCCAGGAGCTGCTGCAGACACCCTCTAAGGTCACACACTTGTTGGATACTCAGGGAGTGGATTCCCTTTCCGTTCTGGTATCCAGTGTAGTTGGCATGTGACACCCGCAAAGCAATATGCATATTTTCAATGTCACCCAGCACCATGCAATCTTAGTTAAGCCATGCACTCACTCTTGCCTGTTTGTCTGGCAAGAGAGAATGAAATGTAGCCAGCTCTCATTGAATAGAGAGCCTGATTGACCTGCTTTATGCAACAATGGATGGGAAGCCATGAGGTGTTGCAAATATCTCCTAGAAGGAGCCAGAGGCATTGAAGTTCATCACTACTGTCACATTCACTGCTACTGGCAATATGGTCCTTGCCCTGCTCCGAGTGTTTTTATTATTAATTCGTGGGATGTGCTCTTGAGAAGGTGGCCCTGAGTTGCCTTCTTTCAACTGCTGCAGTTGTGTCTTCAGCAGGTAGTTTATTCAGTGAAGTGCAGACGTCACAAATATCGTTCTTTGCTAAGCTTCAGGCAGGAAAGTTGTTCCCTGAACTCCTTAGGTGGATATGGCATCTTGCTGAGAATCCTTCTCTGCATCACTCCACCCCTGTTTTTTAACAGATTGTGCTGCTCTACTTAACTCTACTCATTCTCCAAGTCATATCAAACTTAATGATTACTAGTGCACTCATTCCTGGGAGCAACTGGTTTGTGTAGAAGCCTTGAAGTCAGCAAAAAGTCCTTCAACACCTGTCACACCACTTCTTGTAGGCTATTTCAACTTGAAACAGCTATAGAAAGAACCAAGCACTTGTGGAATTGTAGCAACAGCTAGAAGAAATCAATCAACAACTAACCTGAAAGTAGTTGATAATCCTTTTTAAACAGCACTGATGGGGGATCCTTCCTCAGCTGTGTGAGGTTAAAAGAGAGCACCAGTTGAAATGCTGCGCTCCAAAATGGCACCACTGATGAAAAATCCACACTGCACGCTGATTATGCCAGCTCTGCATATATCTGACAGACATTCCTCGCGCATGCCTCTACCAATATGGCGTAGAGCATGATTTACCCCAAAGGTGTGTGTGTGTGTACCGTGGAAGCCATTTTACAGCTGCAGGGGCACTACGAGTGCTCAAAAAATGATTGTTAATGAGTACAATTTCTCATCCTTAATGCCCAATAACCAGCTGAAATACTGCCCAATGGAAAACAAGCAAGAATTTGAGAAAACTGGAAATAGGAAACAGGAGCTGAATATTCTGGGGATTTATGACTATGAACAAAAAAGAAAAAAAGTTACAGGTTCACATTTTGTGTACTGGCCCTGCATTAGAACTGGAAATTGAAAGTGAGAGTTTTTATTGGATTGAACAAGTATTTTTTGGAATGTTAACCTATCTTCTCCTTTGCAGAAATGTCCAGCATTTTGTTATTATTTGAAAATCCCATGTTTTCTGCTATACTAGAAAATGCAATTATTAGTATTATTAACTCTTTGAGTGCTGGAATCCTAGCTGTGGTACAGAAATAACATCTGCTTCAGTCACTTTTGGCGAGGAAAACAGAGTTAAAGAAGATTGAAGCTGATGAAAGATGGTGGGCAGAATTTTGACCTTGTCGGGCGGGCTTGGCAGGGGTGGGCGGGGCAGGCAGGGGCAGTTAGGAAGCCGACTGCCACCCCAATCGAGGCCAGAAAGCGATTTCACACTGGCGGGCCAATTAAGGCCCACCCAGCATGAAACGCGAGCGGCAGCACTCAGCGCTGCCTGTGCGGGCGGGGAGGGGGGAAGAGGGCGGGCACGAACTTCATGCAGGCGCATGAATGTGCGCTTGATAATCTCCCTGAGACACAGAGCTGCCTCAGGGAGATGAAGAGATTTTTAAAAAAATACAGAAATGAAAAATATTACAAAACATGTCTCCTCATGCGGTTCAATCATATGAGTAGGGACATGTTATTAATTAAATTTTTAAATTTTTATTTTATTTTTATTTGCTTTAGGAAGCCTCATCTTGCCCACGGATGAAGTTTCCTAAAATGTGCAAAGGCCACTTGGCCTTTTTGCCTGCCGGTCAACTGCAGTGAAGATTTTCTTTTAATTATCTTGTTAATGGCCTTAATAGGCCTTTTAATTTTTGGCAGGCATGCTGCCGACTCTGGCATGCACCTGCCAAATTAACTATTGCGCGACTGTGTATTAATGTTGGGATGCTCGCCTGATGTCAACGTGCATCATTTTACGCTCGAGCAGGTTGGGCGCACGCCCGCCCGCCAAGATAAAAATTTTGCCCAGGAAGTGTAGGTGTTACTTTTATCACCATTGAGAAACCAACTTCCCAAGTGAGAAAATTCTATAGCCAGGTTCTGAATTGTAGCAAGTTTGAACTTAAAAAGCTGATGGTTTAAAAAGCTGATATATTAGCTAATACCCTGGAAGGAAAAGGGTAATGGAGTTGTCTGAATATTTTAATTGATAAGCCCATGTAGTCAAGGTAGAATGATAACCAAACATTCTGAATTTCTCAGAACCTTAAATTTATATGATGTATTTTGTTTTGAGACATTTACCCAGACTTTCTTGCAATGAGATCGGCAATGTGCATCACGAATTTTACTATTTAGTGCATCAATTTTGTCATTGATAACTTACTCCAAATTATTCTCCATATTTTAGGACACAACATACTGACTTAAATGACATCAGGATCAGAGCAATCAATAGTCAATGTGAAGTTGCCATAAGACTGTTCATTTACAAAGATGTGTCCGTATAAGTGAGCGGGATGTGGATCTTGGCTCAGAATCCTGCTTCCAACACGGTGACCAGGACTGGGATAGGTCTGATGAACTATGGAAAGACTGGAACCGGCTAACAGGCCACTTGGAAAATCCAAAAAAATAAAAGACGCACTCTTAAAAAGCCATTCTTTCATTTGTGTGTAGAAGGTCTGAATCCTCTTCTGCATTCTCTGAATGTGCCTTCAGCTGTCTAGAACAGTAGTCCTCAAGCATTTTTGGTTGAGCGACCGCTTTTCAAATGAATTAGTAATCATGGACCACTCATCTAAATTATATTACCTTTAAATACTCATAATATGAAAATATTCCATGTAAGGAGTTTTTTAATAATGCTTTTAAGAAAACTGGTATAGACTTACAATTAGATATGTTATCTTTGACTTACAGTAAGATGGGTATATTTCTTATTATCTGTCTATCTTAGGCATGAGCATGGATGGGGCATGAGTACAACGAGAGCAGAGCATGGAGAGAAAGCACTAGGTGTATAGGAGGAGTGGAGCTTGGAGAGAGCTGGAGCATTAAGAGAGCAGAGCATAGAGAAAGCATGAGAAGAGAAGGAGCATAGGAGAGCAGAGTATGACTGAACACAAGTGGCTTAAAATGGTGAGGACTGACTGCTTACTACTCAAGTATACAAAGTGTTCAGAAAAGATAAGGAAGAAAAAAAGGAGGTGGGGCAACAGTACTGCACTGATAAAGGAAAACGTTGTAGTGTTGGAAAGAGAAGATATCCCTGAGAGGACAAAGACAGAATTCATTTGGCTAGAGTTGAGAAGCAAAAAGGGGATGACCACGCTACTGGGGGTATTGTATAGGCCTCCAAATAGTGAGATGGAAGAGCAAATCTTCAGGGAAATCAGTATGCAAATTGTGATAGTGGAGGACTTTAATTACTCAAATGTTGATTAGGATAATGTTATAGTAAAGGGTAAAGAGGGGAAAGAATTTCTGTAATTAGTTCAGGAGAACTTCCTTGACTAGTAATTCTCAGTGCACCCATGAAAAGGCATTGCTGAACCTGGTGCTGAGGAATGATGTGGGCCAAATGGACCAAATGTCTGTGTGGGGAACATTTGGGTGAGTGATTATTGTTTTAGAAGGTTTAGATTAGTAATGGAGAAGAGCAGGAGTTTTCTAAAGTAGAACATCAAAGCTGAAGGAGTGCTAACTTCAGTAGGATGAGAGGGGTTATAGCTAGGGTAAAATGGAACCGGAGATTGACAGGAAAAATAGTAATGGAACAATGGATGACCATTAAGGAGAAGATGCTTCATGCACAGGCGAGGCACATTCCAACAAACATGAAAGGTAAGGGAACCTAAGTAAGGGCTCCTTGGATGGCAAGGGAGATGCAGAATTTGCTGAAACAAAAAAGAGGTTTTATGATATGTGTAAGGTAAATTCTTCAGATGAGAACCAGACCTAATGCAATAAGTTGAGATGGGAAGTAATGATGGAAATGCATCTGGCAAAGAGAGAATATGTGAACAGTATGGCAGTTAGCATAAAAAAGAACCATAAATCTTTTACCATCATATAAATTAAGTGGGTAATAAAAGGTCGGATGGAGCCTATTGGAGACAAAGATGGTGATATATGCTTAGAGGTGCAGCACAAGCTAGAATACTTAATGAATACTTGGTGTCAGTATTTACTAAGGAGGAGGATACTGACAAAATATCGGTAGGAGTGGAGATGCTAGAGGTAATGAATAAGGTGAAAATAGACCGGCATGATGTGCTGGAAAGGCTAGCTATGTTTAAAGTCCCCTGGTCCGGATGGCTTCCGTCGCAGGTTGTTAAAGGAATTGGGAGTGGAGATAGTGGAAGGGCTTGATATAATCTTCCCTACAGGGGAAGTGGCAGAGGATTGGAGAGAATGTGACACCCATATTCAAGGAAAGGTTAAGGACATACCTGGTAACAACAGGCTGATCCATTTATCATCAGTGGTGTGTAAAAGTTTTAGAAACAATAATCAGAGAAAAGATCAACAGACACGAAAGAGAGCCAGCAAGGAATTGTAAAAGGCAGATCGTGCTTGACTAACCTAATTGATTTTTTAATGAATTAACAGGGAAGGTTGATGAAGGGAGTGTAATGGAAAGCAGGAGCACTGGGCAGCAATGTATGGAGAAAGTACTAGGGGAGCAGGGAGAGAACAGTTAATTGGGGGGAAGCAGTGCATAGAGAAAACAGAAAGGGAACATGGGGGAGCAGAGCACAGAGAAAGCAAACTTAACCACATGCACTGGGCAACTGGCCGCTTGTAAGGCCAGCCCTGCATTGTAAACTCAGATCCCCAGGGATCTGTGGGCCCTAATGTAAGAACCACTGCTTTAAGCACTAAACTTCTGAAATTCCTGCAGTGAGGTTTGAAGCTATGCAGTTTTTAGTTATTATTTAAAATGTTATTTTCTCATTCTATTAGCTTTTGTTTGTTAAATTCTTCAGGTGCTTGAATGAATTTGTGTGCAATATTTTTGAGTGTAATGCAAAGGTTGAAGATTATAAATCCATATTCTATTAAAAGCTGAAAGCAATGGTAACTTGAGAGATGTTATTACAGTGTTCAGTATTTGAAGAGTTGAAAGCTACATTAAAGTGTCAAAATATTGGCCCATTCTTTTTCTAGCTAGGGAGGGAGAAGGCTCAGTAATGATTCTTGCCATGCTAAACTTATGTGCAAGTGACGTGTGATGTATTTCAGTGTCAATTTATCATTGTCAATGTTTGGCAAACTATTTTAAAATTTATTTGCAAACACATTTTCATATAAAAAAAATCACTTAAATTGGATCCTTGAGTACAACAGTTCTTATGTTGAATTATAGTTGTAAATGTGTTGGTACTTTTGACAGCCCTAACTTCCTAATAACTATGGTAACATTAATCAATTATTTTTGTTCGGCATTGTGAAACTCTGGATCTAGATACAATGTAGTAGAAAGAAATTATGCAACCTGAGAAAAGAACTGTGAAATTATTCTAAAGCTTTAGGTGTAGAGTTAATTGAAATCCAGGTTAAGCCTTAAACCTGGCAACATTTGATTGCCATTGCTTTTAAAATTGATCAATTGTATGTTCTCATTCTCTCAGGAAAGGCATTTAAAAGCATTCATGGCTTTGACCCTCATTTCTGTAGCCTCACCCAGTCCCACAAATCACAAAATCTTTCTGATCTTCTGTGTATTCCCTATGTGTATTTCCATTTCCTTTGCACTACCATGGCAGCTATACAGTCACCTAGTCTCCATGCTTTGGAAGTCCCTCCACCTCTCGACCTGCTGTGCCTTCTTTAATGCCCTTTTTAGAACTCACCTCTCTGACCACGATTTTCATCACTTTACCTAATATTTAATTGTTTGGATCAGCACCCTCCTTTTTTTAATTAAACCTCTGTGAAGGGCCTTGATATTATCTATATTAAAGGTTTATATAAATGCAAGTTGTTACTGTGCTGGATAAGGAACATAGG
Organism: Carcharodon carcharias; assembly: GCF_017639515.1. Taxonomy (NCBI): domain Eukaryota; kingdom Metazoa; phylum Chordata; class Chondrichthyes; order Lamniformes; family Lamnidae; genus Carcharodon; species Carcharodon carcharias. Next base: position 50,783,199 of record NC_054473.1, read on the forward strand.
ATTTAGGAGCAGGAGTAGGCCATTTGACCCATCAAGCCTGCTCTGCCATTCGAGATCATGGCTGATATGGTTGTCTCAATTCCACTTTTCAGTCTGCCTCCCATATTACTTGACTCCCTTGTCTATCAAAAATCTATCCAATTCAGCTTGAATAAATTCAATGACCCAGACTCCACTGTTTTCTGGGGAAGAGATTTCCACGTACTAAAAACCCTCTGAGAGAAAAAAAATCCCCTTATCTCCATCTTAAAAGGGAGACCACTTATTCTTAAACTTTGTCCCCTAGTTCTAGACTCTCCAACAAGAGGAAACATCCTCCTGGCATCCACCCTATCAATTCCCCTAAGGATCCTACATGTTTCAATAACATCATCTCTCATTCTTCTAAACTCCAATGGGTATAGGCCCAATCTGTTCAACTTTTTTTTAAGATAAGCCCTTAATCCTAAGAATCAGTTGTGTGAACTTTCTCTAAAATGGCTCTACTGCAATTATCTTTTTTCCAAATAAGGAAAGAAAAATTGTACACAATACTCCTGATGGGGTCTCACCAACACCCTGTTTAGCTGCAGTAAAACATTCCTACTTTTATATTCCATTCCCTGCAGTGAAAGCCAACATTCCATTTGCCTTCCTAATCACTTGCTGTACCTTCATACAAACTTTTTTGTGATTCATGTACCAGGACACACAGATCCCTCTACCACCGAGTTCTGCAGCCTCTCTCCATTTAAATAGTATTCTGCTTTTCTATTCTTCCTGCCAAGGTGGACAAGTTCACATTTTCCCACATCATAATCCATCTGTCAAATTTTTGCCCACTCACATCACCTGTCTATATCCCTTTGCAGATTCTCCACCTCCTTTTGACAATTTCCTACCTATCTTGGTGACATTGGCAAATTTAGTAACCATACATTTGGTCCCTTCATCCACGTCATTGATATAGATTGTAAATAGTTGAGGCTTCAGCACTGATCCCTGTGGCACTGCACTAGTTACAGCTTGCCAACCCCAAAATGACCCATTTATTCTTAATGCCTGCTGGTACTGGTTAGAATTAGCTTTGTGCAAAGTAGTTACACAGCAAGCAGTCAATGGGGGCAGAATTGGATAAGGCCTTAAAACAGGCATGGGCATCTCAATGCAGGTTAAACTTGGGCCCCTTCTTTCAAATATATCGGGCAGAATCTTCTATTTGGCGAGTGGAGAGCGTGGGGCCTGCTCGCCAATGCGTAAAATGATGTGGGACAACGTCGGGTGTGCATCCTGACATCACCCCAGGTCATTTAGATTTTCAGTTCGGCAGGCGTGAAGCTGAATCGGCTACACGCCTACCGAACTGTCAAGGTTCTATTAAGGCCATTAATAAAGTAATTAACATAATTAAAGGACCTGCCCGTCCAACCTTAAGGTTGGCGGGCAGGCCGGGAGCCCAGGCGAGTTTCTGAAAAAACATGAAACCTCATTCACGGGCGGGATGAGGCTTCATAAGGGTATTAAAATTTTTATAAAATGTTTAAATAAAAAAAATTGACATGACCCAGCTCATGTGACAGTGGCACATGAGTGAACATGTCGGTAATTCTTTTCCCTTATTTATTGAAATTTTCAAACCAGAGCCGACCTCCCTGAGGCAGCACTTTGCCTCAGGGAGATCTATGCGCTCTTTCACGTGCATACCCCGCCCCCCCTTCCACCCACACAGGGAGCGCAAAGCGCTTGCTGGTGGAAGTCACGCTGGGCAGGCCTTACTTGGCCCACCCACGTAAAATGGTGGCACACCCCTGTCCAGGGACCCCAATTGGGAGCCCATCCGCTCGCCACCGCACCCCCCCACCCACCCCCCACCCCGCCCAACTGCTTGGGGGGAAAACATTGCCCATAATTTAAATCTGAGTAGTGTGCATGTTTAATTCGCTGCATGCCTCAGCAGGGAGGCCAAGTTCATGTCAGGCTAGCACCACTCAATGTTAACCTGCACTACTTAAAGTCTGCATACGTCTCTTAAAGTCGAGATGCATTTTGGCTGCAGTAGGTGCTGGAGCCAGTCATACAAGACATTCTGAGCAGGAAAAAAAGTGCAAGTGGCACAAAAGGGTAGAGAGAGTACGCTAGCTAGGGTCCCCTGATGCGGCATTGAAGGTCTTGGTGCGGGAAGTGACAGGTTGCCTACCCACAGGGAACCAGGAGGCAGTCCAGACAGACACTGATAAGGCAGTAGAAGCAGTCAATGCAAGCAGTCTAGTCCCAAGAACCTGAACGCAGTGCACAAGTAGTTGAAGTCAATGAGCGCATTTTCAAGTGCTACATCCTTAAGCATTAGGTTCACAATTCCTGCATTCAGCACGCCTTTTTACTCACCCACCAACAATCTATATCAAGCATGACATACGTTATATTCATAGCCTCATCTCACCCTCAAAAACACTTAACTTTTGATGTGTAGTCACTTTGGCAATGTAGGAAATGCTGCAGCTTTTGTACTCAGCAAACTCCCGCACCCAGCAATGTGAAAATAACCAGATAATCTGTTTTTGTGATGGTGATTGAAGGATAAATTTTGGCCAGGGCACTGGGGATAACTCTTCTGCTCTTCTTTGAAATAGTGCCATAGAATCTTTACAGCTTCCACTCAAACAGGCAGATGGGGCCTTGATTTAACATATCATCTCATAACCCTATGCTTATCTTGTATTGCTGCTGTGAGTGTGTCATTGATATTGATGCAGCCTTAGTTCATTTGGCGATTAGTTTTTGTCAGCAGAATTACATTGCACAAACTAAAAAACTGATCACTTTCCTCGGCATTTAAGCACTATGGTGGAATTTACCACCACAACTCTCCTGTTTAAGTTGGAGGCTGGTTAGTGAGCCATTGGTTTCTATCCCCACCACTTCCTTCATGATTGTTCCTGCCCTTGCCATGTGATAGCAATATTTTCTGTCGCCCTCTGCACAGTTTTTTTTTGTATCTCAAATCCATCTTTCTTCTTGATTCCACTCTGACCCTCACTTCCACTGGACAAACCTCACGCCCCAATCCATGACTCAGCGTTGAGAAATTAGTTCTACTGCTTTCACCAGCTTTCTCTGATGCACTTCCTCTAACCTTGCCTTTCATGGAGCTATTCAGAATCTCAGACATTTGATTCTTTAATAGCCTGCTTGCATGTTTTTGACAGCATGCACCTAACTCTTAACCCTGCAGAATGTTCTATCTACTCTGGTGCTTTTTGTGCTTGAAGCATTTCTGCTTCTGTGGTTTTGGCCAAAGGCCGCCCCTGGTATCACACTTCAGTGTGCGCATAATGAAAGTTATAACTTTCACACACCACTGCATGCTGGTCACTGGAGAGTTTCATAATCCTATTCTCCTATTAGGTTTAAACTTCTCTGGCTGCCTGTTGTCCTGGAGCCACTTCTGATGAGCTGAACCATACATCTGACTGGTGAGGCTGAATAATTACAACTAGTAGCACATTTTGCCCATGCCAAAGAGTAACATCAAGGGAAATGCAAAGTGGTGGGGAACAGAAAGCCCATGTGTTTAAATGGAAAGGAATAGATATTTTAAGTATCAAACTAGTCACATACGTTAGATAGAAATAACTGCCAAGTAGCCTCCTGATAATATTAATTAGTGCTGCTTTGCTTCTTTGTGTTATACAAAATGACCTTCCATTGACCATTGGGAATTAGCATTTGCCTAGACAAACAACATTTAGATGGATTAAGGTGCCCCTGTGGCTTACTAAAAGAGTCTCTTTCTCTCTCTTTGTGATGACATCCTCAGTGAAATAATAAGAACAAAAAGATTAGCTTTGCACTTACCATATCCTTCAGTGTGCTTTGCTTCCTGTGTGCATTTTTTATCCCATTTGGTAATCATATTTATGGTAATCAGAAGAAAAAACTTCCCATAGAAACAGTTAAATCATTTCAGACCAACATTTCTGCATAAATGACAAACCATTAAATCTGCATTTAAGATGTTTAAAAATTACAGTTTCTCACTGACTGATGTTGTATTCAGACACCAGCCTCCTGAGTTTAAGTGAAATATTACATCTGTGCATTGTTCTTTACGTTAAAGGATGGCTGGGACTTTGGGGCCATCTGGTCCAGACTCCCATAGCTAAATTATGATAATTTTACCTCGATATTCACGAATTGATTATTTTTCCAGCTTTTAAACTTCAGCCTCCAGCTCCTTTCTGGAGTGGGTGGGGGAAGGGACGGGGGGCTGGTGGTGAGAGGCTAGTAAATACAATCTGTATCACAGGCTGCCCCATAATTACTGTCTCTAATTTAATAAACAGAATTAACAGTAGGATGTGCTACAGTATTTCATACGTCAGTAAAAGAGCTGATATGCCCTGCCTCTCCAAAAAAAGAAGAATAAATAAGCCATAAGCCAAACTTAACATTAGGAATAATTTTATCATGCCTAAATTTAGATCACAGAGCAGCATTTGGGTCTGGCTGTACTTACTAGCCTCACCTGCTCTGCCACTAGAAAGAATCTGCAAGCAAACTGACCAAATAATAGGTTGAAAAACTGGAAGAATAAATTATTTGCGAATATTAAGATAAAATGATAATATAATAGTAATGGCCCTCTGAAGCAGATGACCCCCCCAAAGTCTCAATCATCCTTTTTGGAACATAATGGCACTCTTTGCCGTATATATTAACTGTCAAAACATTCAAACAAAGTAGAATCATTTTTAGGTATAGTAGAGTGAAGACAATATGTTTGGGTAGGATCTTTTGTTTAAAAAGAACATGCATTCTTCTATTCTTAGTATCACCCTGTTTGTGTAAGACTATAGAATCATTGAATCGTAGAATGCAATTTGCCTAATGATACTCCCCTGCCTTTTCCCTGCAGCCCTGTAAGTTCTTCCTCTTCAGATAATGATCCAACTCTCTTTTGAAAGCCATGACTGAATCTGCCTCCACCACACTCTCAGGCAGAGGATTCCAGACCCTAACCACATACTGCGTAAAAAGTTTTTCCTCGTGTCACCATTGTTTCTTTTGCCAATCACCTTAAATCAATTGACTTTTGGTTCCCAATCCTTCCACCAATGGGAACAGTTTCTCCCTATCTAATCTATCCAGACGCCTCATGATTTTGAATACATCTTTCAAAGATCCCCTCACCTTTCTCCTCTCCAAGGAGCCCCAGGTTCTCTATTCTATCTAGGTTATTGAGCTTCCTCATTCCTGGATTGCTCGTGAATCTTTTCTACACCTTCTCTAATGCCTTCACATTCTGCTGAAAGTGTGGTACCCTGAATTGGACACAATACACCAGCTGAGGCCAAACCTGTGTTTATAAAGGTTTATCATAACTTCTTTGCTTTTGAAATCTATGCCCCTATTTATGGATGGGAGTCAGATAGCTTTCCGATTAAATCTGGAGTCAGGCAGGGCTGTCCTCTCTCGCCTGTTCTTTTCGTGTGTTGCGTAGAACCCTTTGCTGAGTCCATCAGGAAGGATCTGGGCATAAGAGGAGTGACGATCCCAGGCAGTGGAGGCACTCAGATCAAAGCCTCCCTGTACATGGACGATGTCGCCGTCTTCTGCTGGGATCCACTGTCGGTGCGCAGACTGATCCACATCTGTGACCAGTTCGAACTGGCCTTGGGAGCCAAGGTAAATCGTGGGAAGAGCGAGGCCATGTTCTTCGGGAACTGGGCTGACCGATCCTTTGTCCCCTTCACTGTTAGGGCTGACGGCCTGAAGGTGCTGGGGATATGGTTCGGAGGGACCAGGGCAAGTGTTAGAAACTGGAATGAGGGAGAGACTATGGTGAAAAGGAAACTGGGCATGCGGGAGCAACGCTCCCTCTCCATTGCGGGTAAGAACCTGGTCATCAGGTGTGAGGCACTCTCGCTGTTGCTGTATGTGGCGCAGGTTTGGCCCATTCCACACTCCTGTGTGGTGGCGATCACCCGAGCCATCCTCCGCTTTATCTGGAGGTCGAAAATGGATCGTGTCTGCAGGGACACGATGTACAAGCCTCTAGGTAAAGGGGGAAAAAACGTGCCCAACATCGCCCTCATACTGATGGCCACCTTTGTGTGTGGCTGCATCAAGCTGTGCGTAGACCCTCAGTATGCAAACACCAAGTGTCACTACATGCTGAGGTTCTACCTGTCCCCGGTGTTGCGAAGGATCGGTCTGGCCACGCTGCCGCGGAACGCTCCAAGTAGTTGGACTGTGCCGTACCATCTGTCCCTCGTGGGAAAATTTATGCAGAGAAACACCTTTGACCACAAGTCCATCTGGCAGTGGTCAGCACGTAACGTCTTAGAAGCCCTGAGGGAAAAGGAGAGGGTGGATCCTGTGGGATGGTTCCCTGAGCAGACTGACAAAATCATTTGGCAGAATGCCTCATCACCAGAACTTTCCAACAAGCACCAAGACATAGCTTGGCTGATGGTGAGAAAGGCCCTCCCCGTCAGATCCTTCCAACACGCCAGGAGTCTCACCCCCTCTGCATGTTGCCCTCGAGGTGGCTGTGGTGGGGAAGAGACCATTGTTCACCTCCTTGTGGATTGTGTCTTTGCGAAGAAGGTCTGGAGAGAGATGCAGTGGTTTCTGTCGAGGTTCATCCCGAGCAGTTCTGTGACACAGGACTCTGTGCTCCAAAGGCTGTTCCCAGGGACACACACCGAGACAAACATCAACTGCAGCTGGAGGATCATCAACTCGGTGAAAGCCGCTCTTTGGTCTGCCCGAATCTTGTTGGTCTTCCAGCACAAAGAGTTATTCCCGGCCGAGTGTTGCAGACTGGCACATTCCAAGGTCCAGGACTACGTGCTGAGGGACGCACTAAAGCTTGGGGCAGCCGCCGCAAAGGCGCAATGGGGAAGGATCACTGCCTAAGACCTTTCTGCCACAGTGCACTGAGGGACTGGGAACTGTAAAGAGCCCCTCAGGATGTACAGCTCAAAATGAATGTCTGCTAATGATTGTAATATTCATTGTTTGTACTGATGCACCTTGTGATACATGTTGTAAAAGTTGAACCTAATTGTATTTTTGATGATCTGTATTTTTGGTGATTTTGAAATGGTTTGAAATGTAGTTCAAGGATTTTTATGAATAAAGTATATTTTTGCAAAAAAAAGAAATCTATGCCCCTATTTATCAAGACACCATAGTCCAACTAGACTCATAGATACATCTACAGCACAGAAGGAGGCCATTCAGCCCATCATGTCCATGCCAGTCAACGAAGCTCTGACAACACTAACTTCATTTTCCAGCGCTTGGCCCATAGCCCTGGAGGCTATGGCAACACAAGTGAATATCTAAATACTTCTAAAATGTTGCGAGAGTTTCTGACTCAAATGCCCTTTCAGGCAGTGAGTTCCAGGCTCCCACCACCCTATGGGTGAAAAATTTCTCAACTCCCCTCTTAGCCTTCTATCTCTTATCTTGAATCTATGCCCTCTGGTTATTGACCCCTCTACTAATGGAAAAAGTGCCTTCCTATCCACCCTATTTATGCCCCTCGTAAACTTATACATCTCCATCAGGTCCCCTCTCAACCTTTGATGCTCCAAGGAAAACAACCCCAGCCTATCCAATCTTTCCTCATAGCTCAGACCCTCCAGCCCAGGCAGCATCCTGGTAAATCTCTGCACCCTCTTCAGTGCAATCACATCCTTCCTATAATGTGGTGACCAGAACTGCATGCAGTACTCCAGTTGTGGTCTAACCAGCATTTTATACATTTCCAGCATAACCTCCCTGCTCTTGTATTCTATGCCTCAGCTAATAAAAGCAAGTATCCTATATGTCTTCTTACCACCTTACCTACCTGCCCTGCTACCTTCAGGGATCTGTGGATATGCACACCAAGGTCCCTCTGATCTTTAGTACTTTCCAGGGTCCTACCATTCATAGTGTAATCCATTGCCTTGTTAGCCCTCCCCGAGTGCATTACCTCATACTTTTATGAGTTTCATTTGAATTCTATTTGCCATTGCACTGCCCACCTGACCAGTTCATTAATATCCTCCTGCAGTTAATGCCTATCCTTCTCACTATTTACCACCTTACCAATTTTCGAGTCATCCGTGAACTTCTTGATCATACCCATTAGGTTTAATTCCAAATAATTTATGTACACCACAAATAGCAAGGGCCCCAGCATGGAGCCCTACAGAACCCCACTGGAAACAGATTTCCAGTCACAGAAACATCCCTCTACCATCACCCTCTGCTTCCTGCCTCTCAGACAATTTTGGATCCAACGTGTCACTTTGCCTTGGATGCCAAGGGCTCTGACTTTCTTGACCATTCTGCCATGAGGGACCTTATCAAAAGCCTTGCTAAAGTCCATGTAGCCAACATCAAATGCATTACCCTCATCAATACTCCCGGTTACCTCCTCAAAAAATTTGACCAAATTTGTCAAACACTTCACCCTGACTTTGCCAACATTCTCCTGCACAACACTTCTCAAACCAACACAACTGTGGGTCTGCCTATTCCTCCCTTTTGAGGCACCTCATCACATACCCATTTGAACAACCGACATTGACGTTCACCTTCATTTTATTGCCCTCTCACATTCGTCCCTTATACCCTCCACAAATGCTGTCCTTCCACCCTCTCAACACATTCCATTTCTCACAATCTTAGGTCCCTTCATTCTCTCCTTTCAGGAAAGAAGAAGAGCAGGCAGAACGCCAGGGAGAGGCAGGGAACTGGAGGTGGTTATCAAGTTATCACAACCCTAACTGCTGCTGCTCTAGTGCTCTAGTCCACTTTGCTGTGCTACCTTGTGCAAGGTGCAACACACTATTATTATTATTCTGGAGGCCCTTGCAGACGCACACTTAAAGAACCCAAGGTCTGTCCAAACATACGAATCGCATCCTAAGAGTCCCAATAGCTTGCTCAATGACCGCTCCTATGTTCATATTACTTTATTGTAACTTGTTTGGGTGTCAGGGCTACGCACAAGTGTCATCAACCGTGGTCTTAGAGGGTAACCTATGTCTTCAAGGAACCATCTGCTGACTCTGTTTAGATATGTGAATATCTGTGGGAGACTTAACTGGTGCAGAATGAAGGGAACTTGACAGATTTTTAGGTGTCTTGCACAAACATGCATGATGATCTTTTGGTGGTTGCCATACAACTGACACCCGTCTGAATTGGCAGATTAAGACTCCCCAAAAAGATTAGATTTTCTTTGCTTTTTTGACTCTGGGCCTTTGCACAAGTTGTATTTTTCTTACTGATATTATGAAATCTTAAAATAACTACACAAAACATACTAAATGATTAAAATAAAAGCCAGATAAATGGATCTCATCAATGTATGTTTGTGAAAGCATTTATTCCAAAGTTTTTTTAACCTCAAGGTTTTATTAATTTTGTAATTTTCAGATGTTTAATGATTTAAATATTTATTATTATAAGCCATTTAAAAGAAGCTACGTTGTGCTGTGATAGTGAATATCTAGACTTCAATGCCAGTAGACTTTTGGCTTTCTAATTTATGTGCTAACTTGCTAATTTGTGAGGGAGAACTTAAAATTTGGCCATGACAGCAAGAAATTATTATGTGATTTCTCACCGTCTATGATCAATGTGTTTTGATTGTGAGATGTGTGTATTTTCTTACCCTCAGAGTGATTCTCACTATTTGAATAATCCCAACAGCAAACCTTTTGTGAGTTTTAACATAAAGAAGGTTATTTATTATCCCAAACTTGCCCCAGAGATTTACAAGCATGATTTTTCACTTACTCGACTCACACACACCACCACTCACCCAAAGTTTAGATACAGATGAAGAAAAAAATATATAATTACAAAGTATAATTGTCTCAATTTCTCTTTCATGGTAGCTCTGTAGTTTCTTATATGAATTGATGCTTTTAGTTGGTGAAGGTCGTGTAAGCAGCGGTTTCTTAGTAAGCTATGAGGCGTCTTGTAGTTAGATTTCTAGGAGGTTGGTTTTCAGGTGAACTTGAAGTTGAACCAAGTTGGGGAGAGTCCTTCTCCCACTTTCAAGGTATTGCTGGTTATTACCTCACCTGCTTATTTGACCACAGCTGGTTCAACGGCTTCCCAATCATATCCCTGTCTCAGCAGAGCTGATTCTGGCTGTTTTAAATGCAGGCAACAAACATGGCTTTTCAGACATTGAAGTAGTCCATGTCCAAATGCAGCAAGGCCTGAACAATATCCAGGCTTGGACTGACAAGTGGCAAGTAACATTCACACCACACAAGTGCCAGGCAATGACCACCTTCACCAAGAGAGAATGGCATTACCATCATTGAATTCTCCACTATCAATGGCCGATACCATTGACCAGAAACTGAAATGGAATTGCTGTATAAGTACTGTGGTTACAAGAACAGGTTAGGAGCTAGGAATGTGATGAGTAACTCACCTCCTGACTCCCCAAAGCCTGTCCACCATCTACAAGGCACAAGTGAGGAGTGTGATGGAATAGTCCCCATTTGCCTGGATGAGTGCAGCTCCTACAACACTCAAGAAGTTTGATACCATTCAGGACAAAGCAGCTTTTGTGATCGGTACCACATCCACAAACATTCACTCTCTCCACCACCGACGCACAGTAGCAGCAGTGTGTACTATCTACAAGATAAACTACAGGAACTCACCAAGGCTCCTTAGACAGCACCTTCCAAACCCATGACCACTATCATCTAGCAGGACAAGAGCAGCAGATACTTCCATGTGGAAGTTCCCCTCCAAGTCCCTCACCATCCTGGCTTGGAAATATATCATTGGTCCTTCACTGTCGCTGGGTCAAAATCCTGGAAATCTCTCCCTAACAGCACTGTGGGTGTACCTACACCATATGAACTGCAGCTGTTTAAGAAGGCAGCTCACCACCAGCTTCTCAAGGGCAACTAGGAATGGGCAATAAATGCTGGCCTAGTCAGTGAAGCCCACATCCTGTGAATTAATGAAAAAAAAGCTGTTTACCCATACGGCCTGTTACAAGTCTAAATTCCTTTTCCAAATGAGGTGAATGGTCAGGTCAATAAATGTAATTTGACACTTTGAAATTTACCCTTACTGGGTTCAGTTGAAGGCCCATCATAATAGAATAGGAGGTCAATGGGAGCCTACTTCATATTTGTCTAGTGCACATTGAGTGTTGATATTTCTTTTGTCTATGGTGAAATGGAAATATGAGTCAACTGGGGTGCTTTGCTGACTGTCTACCCTTAAACAAGAGGATGTGTGTATCTCTCAGCTGATTGTGAATGTCCATATTTAATTAGGTATTTGCTTGGGGGGTCTCAGGGATGTCTGGAACTGATACTGCCATAGGCCACATGATTGACAGCGGCCATTCTAACAGATAGTTTTTATTCAAAATTTTGAAGTTATGTCTGAAAGTTCATAATACCTGGAACATGACATGCCTTCACCACATGAGAAAAAGTGGAATCTGTGATTTCTTTTTTTCTACATGGCTCCCTTATGAAGCAAAACGAAAATGTACATATTCACCACTTCATACACACTTGGACATTCACAAACAGTAAGCTGGTATTGCTACAGTGTCTCTGTCACATTCCCTTTTCTTAGAAATCCCAGTTTTCTTTTATCTGATGAATGTTTATTAATTTCGGTACAGAAGGTTTTGGGAATGGTGCCTCTACCAGCATATGATTCTCAATGCAGTTAGCAGCTGGGGAAACTTCAGACTCCATCTGGCTCCTGGGTGAGGGGCTGGTGGTGGGGCGAGGTGCATGAGTGCAGATTTCACCAGGCTGGATTTTGTTTGGAAGCTTGTAATATGTCAATTATTCTGGCTGCTTTATTGTGATGTCTACAAATCTCTTAAACCTTTCATGGCTGTTTCCACAGCTCAGCAGTCTGATCATTTAGATTCTGGTCCACTGATGATTTGGATTTCTAGGGCAAGAAGAACATGGTCCTGCTGGTTTACTTTCCAGATTCTTACCTTTTGAAGTTAGGGATTGAGCTGCCCTGTCTTCTTTACTCTCCATTCTTGTGGAGCCTATTTCTGTTCCATCTCCCTCCTTTTCTTCTCTGCCTCACTGGTAAGAGTTATTAGATCAAAATTTGTTCTGCTTTTGAGCATATGGGTTAATTGTAATTATCGGCCATGATAATTGCCCCTGTGACTTTGGAACCCCTATATTCTTCTATGTGAGTTTTAAGTCTATATGCTAGACAGTTTTTAAACTCCTCCAGCAGCACTATTTCTCTTAACCCTTCATAGGTGCGGTCAATTTTTTAGAGCTCTGGCCCGCTGGTCAAATGCTGACTGTTTAATTATCTTTAATTCCAGGAAGGTCTAAATTTTTTTTATGGGAGTTCTTGAATTGTTGCCGATATGCCTCTAATACAAGGTCAAAGGCACTGAGAATCGCAGCCTTTGTCAGAACATAACTGGCAGAACTTTGTCAGGCAACATGGAATAAACGTCATGGCCCTACTGGTTGACCTTGTAACAAGGTGTCCAAAAATCTGTTAGCCATTTTAATGAGCTTTCAAATTTTCAAAGGCTTTGAAGAAAGTTTCCACATCTTCTTCTTCAAACTTGAGTAAAAATTGGGAATGCTTTAGGAAACCAAAAGCTGTCTCTGGGCTAAAGGTATTTAAATTACCATTAGTTAAAGTCAGGTTCTCCCTAGTTTCTACAATCTGTCTCATTTCCCAAGATTTCTGTGCATGTAACTCTCTCTCGAGTATTTTTTGAGCTGGAAAGCATACTTCTCTTGTGTCTTGGAATTCCCTTGCCTCCCTTCCCTTCGGGGCTTTTCTTTCTTTCTCTTTTGCCTAAAACTCAAACTCGAGTCTCTGGTCTTCCTCACACAATGGATCAACTGGCCTCCTTGTGCTCTGTAAGATTTCTGTGATTTCTGTGATTTGGTGATGCTATTCCATGATCAAAGTATTTTGTATGTAGGTGTGTGTATTTTTTAACCTCAGAGTGATTGTCCCAATTTAAATAATTCCAGCAACAAGCTTTTATTGAATTTAAAAATATATTTATTATCCCACACTTACCCTCGAGGTTTAAAAATGCAGTGACTCACTCACACAACTCATTTGACTCACACACACTAACACTATCAAGATTAGATATAGATGAAGAAAAAACAATATAATTACAATGTATAACAGTCTCTCTTTCATGGCAGGCATGTGGCTTCTTAGATGAGTTGATGTGTTTAGGTGAAGCGAAGGACTTGTAAGCAGAGGTTTCTCAGTAAGCTATGTGGCTTCTTGTAGTTGAATTTCCATGAGGTTGGTTCTCAGGTGAACTTGAAATTGGAGCAAGTTGAGGAGAGTCCTTCTCCCATGTTCAAGGTATTGCTGTTTATTATTTTGGCCACTTAGTTGACTATAGCTGGTTCAATGGCTCCCTAATTGTCTCTTTGTTTCTGCAGAGCTGATCTTTTTTGTTTTAAATGCTGGCAACAAACATAGCTATCTCACCCATGCGATTTGCTACAAGTCCAAAGTCCTTTTCCAAGTATGTTGGATGGTCATCCTGTGTTTCCTTTTGAGACTCTGAAACTTATCCAGTGCAGGTTCAAATGAGGGACCATCAGAAGAGAAAGGGGGGTTGACAGGAACCCATTTCATATTCGTCCAGCTCACATTGAGTTTCATTGTTTCTTTTGTCCCTGGTGAAAAAGAGATATGAGTCAGCTGGAACGTTATAATTCTTTGTTGACTGACCATCCTTAAACAAAGGGATGAATGTATTTCCCAGCTGGTTATGAATGTCCATATTTCATTAGTATTTGCTCGAGACTCAGGATGGCCTGGAGCTGGAGCACATGATTGGCAGTGGCCATTTTAACAGTCTGTTTATGTTTAAACTTTTTAAGTATTGTTTGAAAGTTCTGAAATATACTAGAACGTAAAACTGCTCAAAATGAAGATCAACACTTAAATGGTTATACACTTAAAAGGAATAACGATGTCAGAACAGTATAAGCTAATGGCACTAGGGATATGTGTCCGAATTTAATGTGGGATGAGGAGCCTGTCATCCATTTTGAAATCTTGTGGTACCTCTGCTGACTTGATCTCCAGGAGTCCCATTGGAACAAAGTTCCTAATTGGCAGTGGGAACACTGAGCCAGGACTCCCATCTCCCCTGTTTAATTTAATTGCTTCACTGGTGTGTCTGTGGCAAATATGCTGCCTCCAGGAGCTGCTGCCCAATCAGAGATTGGCAGCTCTGCAGTACCGGCAGTGCCAGCAGGAGTGGTAGATTGCTGATATTGTACTGGGGTCTACCCAGAGGATTAGCGATTAATCCTCTGGAGATAGGTTTGTGAGGTGGGATAGGGTTCTCAGGGAAGGTGTGATGTTGACTGTTGTGGGGGGAGGGGGTCAACAGCAAGGGCAGGAGGATGGCTCACTGTGCCCCAAACCCTTCCCAATGCCCAGTCCCTTGATTGGGCACAGAGTGCCTGGAAGTGAGGGATTCTCTCTGGAAGGATGCAGGCAAACTGAGCAGGGTTTGCTGGGCAATCTCCCCCGGGTGGTGAGTCCCCCAACCTGCCCCTGATTGAATACCAGTAGTAGCAGAATGAGGCTCTTAAATGGCTACTTAAAGGCCTCAGGTGGCCTCCAGGTGGGAAGGCGCCCGCAAGTCTTGCCCTGGACTTAATTGGAGGGAGGTGGGAAGATGCCAGAATCTCCATCCTGCACCTGATTGCCCAAGCAGCTGGCACCAGCCACCACCGCCCCACCCTCCAGCTAGCCTCCGAACAGGGTGGTGGGGCGGCTGTCTTTTGGGCTGTCCTCTTAGTTCATCTGGTAGTGCTTTCCCCTCTGAGTCAGATGGTTTCATTTAAACCCATCGCCAGTATCTGAACTGATAGTTCAGTGCAGGACTAAGTGAACACAAGAACATAAGCACATAAGAACTAAGAGCAGGAGTAGGCAATTCAGCCCCTTGAGCCAGCCCCACCATTCATTATGATCATGGCTGATCTCATTTCGGCCTCAACTTCAATTTCCCGCCCTCTCCCCATAACCTTTAAATCCATTACAAATTAAAAATCTGACTATCTCCTCCTTAAATTTATTCAGTGTCCCGGCATCTACTGTACTCTGAGGTAGTGAATTCCACAGATTCACGACCCTTTGAGAAAAGTAATTCCTCCTCATCTCTGATTTGAATCTACCACCCCTTAGCCTAAAACTATGATCTTGCATTCTAAAATGCCCCAGATGGGGAAACATCCACTCAACGTCGACTTTGTCTATCCCCTTTAGCATCTTATATACCTCAATTAGATCTTCTCTCACCCTTCTAAACTGTAGCGAGTATAGGCCTAAACTGCTCAATCTCTCCTCATAAGACAAGCCCCACATCTCTGGAATCAATCTAGTGAACCTCCTCTGAACCGCCTCCAGTGCAACTACATCCTTCTTCAAGTAAGGGGTCCAAAACTGTACAAATTACTCCAGGTGCGGTCTCACCAATGCCTTGTATAGTTGCAATAACACTTCCCTATTTTTATACTCTATTCCTTTAGCAATAAATGCCAAAATTCCATTTCCTTCATTATTACCTGCTGTGTCTGCATACTAGTTTTCAGCAATTCAAGCACGAGGACACCCAGATCCCTCTGCACTGAAGCATTCTGAAGTTTCTCTCCATTTAAATAATAAGTTGCCCTTTTATTCTTCCGACAGAAATGGATAACCTCACACTTACACACGTTAAACTCTATCTGCCAAATTTTGGCCTATTCACCCAACCTGTCCATATCCATTTGTAAATTTCTTATTTCTTCATTGCAACTTACTTTCCCATTCATTTTGCTGTCATCTGCAAATTTAGCTATAGTACCTTCTATCCCTGAATCCAAGTTATTAATATAGATTGTGAATAGTTGGGACCCAAGAACCGAACCCTGTGGCACCCCACTAGTTACAGCTTGCTATCCAGGAAAAGACCCATCTATCCCAACTCTCTCTGCTTTCTGTTGGTTAGCCAATCCTCTATCCAAGCTAATATATTACCCCTAACTCCGTGTGATCTTATCTTATGTATTAATCTTTTGTGCAGCACCTTATCAAAGGCCTTCTGGAAGTCCAGATATATTACATCAACTGGATCCCCTTTATCCACTTTGCTTGTCACATCTTCAAAGAACTCTAGCAAATTAGTCAAACATGATTTACTCTTCATAAAACCATGCTGACTCTGATGGATTGCATTTTGACTTTCCAAATGCCCCATTACTACTTCCTTAATAATGGATTCCAACAATTACCCAATGACAGACGTTAAACTAACTGGTCTACAGTTTCCTACTTTTTGCCTTCCCCATTCTTTTTGAATAAGGGTGTTATATTAGCATTTTCCAATCCACTGGAGCCTTTCCAGAATCCAGGGAATTTTGGAATATTATAGCCAATGCATCCACTATCTCCACTGCCACTTCCTTTAAAACCCTGGGATGTAGACCATCAGGTCCTGGGGACTTGTCACCCTTTAATCCCAATAGTTTGTTCAGTACTTTTTCTCTAGTGATGGTGATTGTTCTAAGTTCCTCCTTCTTTATATGCTCTGCACTATCTGTTACTATTGGTACTCCACTGTGAAAACTGAGGCAAAATATTGATTAAGTGTCTCTGCCATTTCTGCGTTCCCCACTATTAACTTCCCAGTATCATACTCCAAGGGACCAACGTTCACTTTAGCTACTCTCATTCCTTTTATATACTTGTAGAAGCTTTTGCTATCAGTTTTTACATTTTGCTCTAGTTTTCTTTCATAATTTACCTTTGCTCTTTTTATTAATTTTAGTAATTCTTCCAGTCTTCCAGCCTGCCACTGACCTTTGCAATTTGGTATGCCTTTGTTTTTGCCCTTAAGTTCTCTTTAACTTCCTTGCTTAGCCATGAGTATCGCATTACTGGTTCATCCATCCAAAAACACATTACAGTCCCCCACTGTAGTATCTAATCATTCCTTAAATGCTTCCAGGTATTTTGACTTAACTATTCTTCCTGGAAGTCTATATAGACTCTGTGTGAAGAAAAAGCTCCTGCTTTCAATTCTAAAATTATAATTTATGAACCATAAATTATATTTCTATTGCTAATTTAGTCCTACCTCTAATTTATAATATTCAGAAACTACCTTTTCCATAACATTTGTATAACCTTGTAAGAGCACCTCTTTGACTCACCTTTAAGGACTGTAAAGATCAAACATTTTTATTCTTTCCACATATCTCAGACTCTTGACACCAGTGAATTGTATTGAATTCTCTGAACTTGCTTCAGTGCTTGTGTGTCTCCCTGATAAATGCATACTCCATACCTGGATTTGGAAAAGCTAAGGGAAGAGATCTATGAGCCATAGTAGACTCTATGCTAAACTTGTCCAACAAATGCAATCAACAAAGTTAATAGAATCTTGACTTACCTTTACGAATCAAGGGAGAAGATGTTGTGAAAGACATAGTGAAAGAGAAGATAGTTGAGGCACTGGATGGGCTAAAAATTGATAAAGCGAAGGTATTAGAAAGGCTGGCTGTACTTAAAGTTGATAACCAGAACCAGTTGAGATACATCCAGGGTTATGCAGTCAAGTAAGGGTGGAAATTGTGGAGCCTCTAGTCATAACCTTCAAACCCTTCATAGATACAGAGATGGTAACAAGGGACTGGAGAATTCTAAACATTACACCCTTGTTTAAAAAAGGATGTAAGGATAAGCCTAGCAACTGCAGGCCAGTCAGTTTAACCTTGGTGATGGGAAAGCTTTTAGAAATGATAACACAAGACAATGTTAACAGTCACTTGGAAAAATATGGATTAAGAGAAATGCCAGCATGGATTGTCAAGGACAAACCGTGTTTTTTGATGAAGTAACAGGAAGGATTGATAAAGGTAGCACAGTTGATATGGTACATGGACTTCCAAAAGGCATTTGATAAAGTGCCACACAACAGAATTGTCAGCAGAGTTAAAGCCTATGGAGTAAAAGAGAGTGGCAACATGGATACGAAGTTGGCTGTGTGACATGAAACAGTGGTCACAGTTGTTTGACAGACTGGAGCTTGGTATTCAGAGGGATTCCCCAGGGGTCGGAACTTGGACCACTGCTTTTCTTGTTCTATAATAATACTTTAGGCTTTGGTATACAAGGAACAATTTCAAAATTTTCAGATGACGCAAAACTTGGAAACATTGTGAACTGCGAAGAGCAAAGTGATAGGACATAGCCAGGCTGGTGGAAAGAGTGGGCATGTGGCAGATGAAATTTAGTGCAGAGATATGTGAAGTGATGCATTGTGGTAGGAAGAATGAAGAGTTGCAATATAAATTAGAGGATACAATTCTAAAGCAGGTGCAGGAACAGAGGAACATGGGAGGGTGTATGTAAACAAATCATTGAAGGTGGCAGAACAGGTTGATAAAGTAGTCAATATGGCAATAAACAAGGACATGGAGTACAAATGCCAGGAAGTTATGTGGAACCTTTATAAAACATGGTTCTGTCTCAATTGGAATATTGTGTCCAATTCTGGGCACCACACTTTAGGAAGGATTTGAGGGACATTAGAGAGGGTGCAAAAAAGATTTTGGAGAACAATTCCAGGATGCGGGACTTCAGTTATGTGGATAGATTAGTGAAGCTGGGTTTGTTCTCCTTATATAAGAGAAGGTTGAGAGGAGGTTTGATAGAAGTGTTCAAAATCATGGGAGTTCTGGGCAGACTGGATAGGGAGAAATTTTTCCCATTGTCTGAAGGGTTGAGAACCAGGCGACACTGATTTAAGGTGAATGGCAAAAGATCCATTGGTGATCTGAGAAGTCTTTCTTCATGCAGCATGTGGTTATGATCTGGAATGTACGGCCTGAGAGTCTGGTGGAGGCAGAGTCAATAGTAGCTTTCAAAAGGAAATTGGAAAATTATCTGAAGGGAAAAATTGGGATTCTACTAATTTATTCAGTCAAACTTATTGTCAGTCTTAATCCTCAACTAGGAGAAATTATAAATCATTATAAGAGCTTAGTCAGCTATATTAGCTATAGACTTGGTCTTCAAATAAAATGACCTCCGTCCCTGGAGTATTTAGGTTAAACAAAGATATCCCAGAATAAAATACACAAGGGCCAGAATTTTCCCATTGGCGGGCAGGGGCAGGCCCCACATGCCCAAGCATAAAATGACGCACGGCAATGTCGGGCGACCATCCTGACATCATCGTGTGCCATCGCGATATTTGGGAAGGCGGGCGCTAGATGTTCGGATGTGCTCCCACCATCAATTAATGGGACAGTTAAGCTCCTTGAGGCAGCAACTGATTTCGATTTTTTGTAGCCCGTGTGATCTTCAGGATGTCGAACGGGCGCAACAGGCAGGTGGGTAGGAGACATTTGTATAAACCTCATCCCCGGGCGGGATAAGAGCGGTGAGCGGGGTTGTGAATGTGATGTTTGAGGTATTTAATTGTGAAAGTAACTTCTACTTGCCTGAGCGAGCAGGAAGACCTCAAAACTCATAGCTGCTAGGACAGGAGTAAAAGCCTTGGTCAGGACTCTACAGTAAAGATCATTTCAGGGGTCTGCAGCTTTCAGGGAGCCTTCCCTTAGCCTGGGAATGGAAGTTGTGCTCTCCATTGGAGGCACCTCCTCTGAGGAGGAAGGGAGGGCCAGAAAGGGGAGGAGGCCAGGAGTCCACATTCAGCCTCCAGGGGAGCCACCTTGGGGAGGAGAGGCGAAGGAATAAGGGGTGCGAGGCCAACAGGAAGTGCAAGGCAAAAGGGGCCGCTGTAGATGCCACTATCCTGCTGCCAGGGTTTACAGGCGGCAAAGCAGCTACCTCAATATGCCTGAGGTGCAGTACCGAAGGAGGCTCCATCTCTCAAGGGAGACACTCACCTCCATCTGTCAGATGATAGGCCCTGAGATCTCCGCAAACTGTGTGGGTGGACACCCCATGCCAGTGGCTCTTAAGGCCACAGCTGCCCTCAACTTCTATGCCTCTGGCTCTTTCCAGGGGTTGGTGGGTGATATTTGCGGAGTTTCCCAATCAGCTGTCCACACTTGTGTCAAGCAGGTGATTCTATTCAGGCGTGCATTGACTTTCATCCACTACCCCGGGACGAGGCCAGCCAGACACAGCGAGCCAGAGCCTTCGCGGCCATTGCTGGCTTCTCCCACGTCCAGGGTGCAATAGACTGGCCATCAAGGCACCAGCAGGTGAGTCCGGTGCCTTCATCAACAGGAAGGGCTTCCACTCCATGAACATGCAGATAGTGTGTGATCACAGGATGTAGATTCTGCAAGTCTGTGCAAGGTACCCAGGCAACTCCCACGATGCCTACATCCTCAGACACTCCCAGATGCCAAGGCTCTTCAGTGCTCCAGCCCGGCTGGATGGATGGCTGCTGGGTGACGAGGGCTATACCCTCAGAAGGTGGCTCATGATGCCTCTCCACCATCCAAGAACAGAGGCTGAGCTGAGGTACAATAGGTGCCACGTCTCCACAAGGGCTGTGGTAGAGAGAGCCATAGGTCTTCTCAAGATGTGCTTCCGATGCCTGGACCGTTCAGGGGGCGCACTCCAGTCCCCCCCCCAGATCGTGTGTCGCTGATAGTGGTTGCATGCTGCGCTCCCCACAATCTGGTGCTGGAAAGGGGAGACACAGTAGACTAGGAAAACATGGACGCAGTCACTCCGGATGCACAGGATGAGTCCAGCAGTGAGTCCGAGGATGAGCACACACAGGAGAACGCTGAGGGGTTAGACGCTGACCCAGGCATTCTCCAGGGAGGCAGGGAAACCCAGGAGGCTTTAATCCAAAGAATCTTCAGCTAGCACACAACAGATGGACCTTCAACACACACCAGGGCTGCAAGCTCCATACTCAATTCCCGAGTGCTAAATCTGCCTGGATAGGAACATTAACTAAGGCCCTTGTGAATAAAGCTCAATATCATACAACTCACTCATAACATCATGACTTCCTGTACACCTGCAGAAATAAGGAATCACCCTGAGGCACAGCATCATGTCAAAATTTATTGAGTGAACAAATGTAACTTCATAAAGCAAAACAAAAATGGTGTTGGACCTCACGCCAAGTCTTCAATGAACTACTATGGGCCAACATAACAGTACCAATGAGAAACCTGTGGTGTGCCTAAGGTGCCTTAAATTTACATTTATGGGTGCTACATCTTGGTACTGTCCCCTTGCCGGCACTGGCATCTGAGACAGCCTGTTCACTGTGCTGTCCTGTTGGCCTCGATGACCTTGGCGGATATCCTCTGGCCCACGGAGCATTAAACAGCCCTGCCTGGTAGGGAGCTGCCAGTTCCACAGCTGGCTTCTCCCCAGTTGTCGCCGCCTCATTGGGTGCCACGGTCACTGGCAGAGGGACGGAGGAGATGCTGCCCTCATCTGGAACGCCCTGAGAGGAGCCCGCAGAGATGACAGGCAGCTGCTGCACCAACGTGAGGTCACTTCAGACCTTGCTGCTCCCTATAGATGGATGGGCACCGAGCTGGGATGCTTGGTGCCCTGACCATCTCCCACACTGGCACTGACCATCTGTGGCCAATGCCGCTGTGAGGGCTTGCAGGTCCGACTGCAACCCCAGGAGGACTAAGTGTTTTCCTGGAGGAGCCTCTCCAAGAGAGTTGCCACTCTCTCCATGGAGGAAGCATGGTGCTCAGTCATGAGGCTCATTGCATCGGTGATGCTCCGCGTGGACTCCTCCAGCACAGGCACCATACCACGCATACCCTCATGTATCTCTGCTAGATCCACCCGCACACCCTGCTGGACTTCCAGCGTTTGCTGCCTCTTGGGCGACTCCAGAGGCACATCATCAGGCTCCAACCGAGCATGTGCCTGGTCCCCAGCAGTACTCCGATTGCCAGTGCCCTGGGCACTTTCTGCTCTGCCCACACCTCTAGTGAGTGTGAAGTGACCTCACCGCCATGCCCCGGAACACTAGCCGAAGATCTAATTCATACTGAGGTGCTAGTATCTGCCTGGCTGAGATGGTGTGACACTGGTGAGAGCATTTGCTCGGGGGCTTCAGGGGTGAGAGGTGGGCCCTCTGCCTCCTCCTCCCGGCCCTGTTCCGGTGATGCTGAAAAGAAGGAAAAGGACATTTGATTAGTTACAGTGCAGTCAATGTCAACTTGCATGCCACTTCCCTAGATCATTATGTGCTCATCCTTCCGTAATCAAGGATAAACCCATGTTGCAAACTTCAATCACGGAGCATTCAGCAGTGCCATGGCTTCTGTGACACACATAGTGACCTGACTGAATACCAAACGTACCTCCCCGTGGCAGCCCAGCCTCACCACTACCGGTGGACCTGGGGGCATGGCGCCTCTCAAGATCCATGGCCTGCTGCTCAAAAGCCATTAGGATGGCCAACTGGACCTGCCAGCTGCCAGTCCGCATTCGTTCCGATACATTATGCACAGTCTTTTTCTGAAAAGGAGAAAACAGCATTGATTAGTCCAGCCTGTACCTGGATTCCCATCGCATCCCTGCCAACCCAGCCAGAGTGGGACATTGCAGGGCTCCAGTTCTTCATCATCCCTGCAGCTGCCGCACACTCACACAAACAAGCCAGGGCTGATTCCCCATCATTGCCCAAATGCCGCCTCCATCACATGTGGCACCACAAGGCTAAGCAAGGAGGCACAAGCACATGGAGCGCAACCACCAGAAGATGGATTGGTGCCCCACCACCTGGAAGCTCCCCTCCCAGCTTTTTAGCACCCTGACTTCGACTTGCTTCACAATTCCAGCACTCTGCCTAGGTGCAGACCCTTGAATTTCAACCCCATTCTATACTCTAGGTGTCAGTGTCACACATGCTGCGGATGCAGAACCCATCTTAGCTCAACCCTCTCAGGGTGAACTGGGCATGGGCAATATCTGCTGTCACACCCAGCGAGGGTACATGCCATGAGGGATTCAATGACGTTACTGTACTCAGAGTTGGCGGGGGGCGGGGGGTTGGGGGAAAGGGTGATGACTGCATTAAGTGACTTGAGGTAACATGGTACTCACCCTTCCTGAGTGCAGGAGATCATTGACCTTTTTGCACCACATCATGGGAGCTAACATTCTCAGGCACCTCCTCCCATTCACGTTTAGTCAGGTGGGGGGGCCTCCGCCTCCCGTCCCTCGGAAGAAGGACCTCCTGCCACGCTGCCACCTCCTTCAGGAGGGCAGCTAGGTACTCATCTGAAAAATGAGGGGCACACTGCCCCACTGGCCTGCTCTTTGGTCTGGCCTTCCCCGCTGGCTTACCCTCCGGCCTAGCTTGCCCCAATGACCTACCTCTGGACTTGAGCCACCAACATTGCCCCTCTGCAGAGCCCTTGTCACAGCTATTGTGAGCAGCCTTTCCAAGGCTACCAGGCCTTCCTTTACACAGGCCACTGGGTCCCCATTGGACACGGGGGGCTGAGCGTGCCCACTGCCACCCACCTACTCCCACTACGCATGGGAGTTGTGAAGTACACTGGGCAGGCCTTAATTGGCCCGCCCCTGTAAAATGACGGCATGGATCCGATCGTGGGCAGCAAAAGGGTCCGTGCCCACCTGCATCCGTTCTTGACCAGCCTGCCCAACATGGGGAAATTTTTCCACAAGGTATACTATAACAGAAACAACTCTTCTGAATGGTTAATCTCTTTCAGAACAAAGAATTCAAGAGAAATTGGGGCTCTGAGGCTTTACAAATTGGGTTTATAACATTTTATAATGGCTACTTAATAATACTTTATTGTAAGCTTAAATCTTGGATTACATTATAGTAATGATTAGAATATTACAAAGTATAAACACAAGATAAACTAACCCATCTAAAATATAAACACAAAGTACAAATCTACCTAAAAGTAATTACATACTACAAATCCACCCAAGAATAAAAGTAGGATATTCAAACAAACAACAAACTAATTTATACTTACAATCAAAAGCATAAAGCGTAGTTTCTGCCTTGTCTCTGCTAAAGGGAGATCTTATAAAGTCCTCAACCTTTCTCAGCCTTGCAGTTCTGACTCTGTGTAAACCTAACAGCCCAATTTAAAGAAAACTGGTTGTTTTTAGAATAATATGACTACTTCTTGTCATATTCTGAGGGTCTTGTTTGAGAGGTTTCCTGACTGGTCACAAACATGTTTTTTTGAAATGAAGGTGCAGCTTTTTGGTTGTAACTGGTTTCAAGGCTCTTGTCTCCCTATCTGGTAAAAGTCTGAGAAAACATTCTCAAGCCATTGCATTCCGTGTATAATTTTCTCTCTCTTTCTGTGCTCTTGGCAAAGATTTTTGGCTTTTTTTTAGCTGAGTCAAATTTTTAACCCTTTCTTTAATTGGGTTAAATCCTTATCATTGCAAGGTTGCTGGGGGAGGGTGGGTGATTGGAAATAGTTGGGTTCTTTTATAGTCAGCCAACATGGAGATAATGGGCCAAGGACCTCCTTCTGTACTGGAACCAATCTATGATTCTATAAATTGAATGTTACTTTACCTGCATCATTCCAAGAAAAGGCACTGTTCTATAATATTGGGTAGAAATGTGGAATGGTATTTTGCAGATCTACTCGATGTACGCTTTTGAGGGGAGGGGGGGTATTTTTTGAGAACTTTTCCTAAGCATTGGTTGAGTAAAATTTATATTATAGCAAACTGTACACCGCCTGTGGAAAGATAAGCTTAATGGGTCTAATAACCTCCTCTTGTTCTAAGCATTATTTTCTGTGCAATGGTCACAGAAATGGTCAGTGAGTCTATGTTAAATAGACAAAATTTATGTGATAGTTATCGACAAAATAGGTGATCTAGAACTTCCTCATCTAACAGGTATGATTTTTCATTTTTTCCATTTTCCAGTAAATTTCCATTTCCAAATGATTATTCTTTGCATTCATAATAACATGCTGTCTCAAACATACCTTTAGATTCCCATGTACCAAAGGCATTATGTTGTCTTCTGATGGAAGATGAGGTTTGACTGAGAAGTGAACGAGATCCTCATGCTTTGGAATCTGGTTAAAATGTTATCAAAATGCTAGCTGATAAAATAATCTGAAGGGTGTATTCAGGGTAAGTCAGCAGTGCACTTCCTGCTTGTTCTTTAAGATAAGCATTGCTTTGGTTTGCCCCTTTAAGGAATATTTATTCTCAAACATGTTTTATATATTTCTCACGTGGTTTTCAGGTACATCCTTTTTAACATTGTTCCTTTAAGTAAACAGTTCAGAAGCAGCAGAGCCTGTATTTTTAATTATTTCACATTTTTTTTAGTTTTTTCAATTGCACCTGCCTTTTCCTTAGATGCCACAAATTTTTAAATTGTGAGACAAAAGATTCAGCATGTAATTAGGATAGAATCTGCTGATTTCTGTGAAAGCTCTGTCCACCTTAGTCAAGTTCCCAACCTTCATATTTAGAATGTGCTGACTGAACACAGCATATTGCCTTTCTCTTCATCGATCCTCTAAATGTTTTATGATAATTTAGCCCTCTGAGTTCAATGCTTATTTCAAATCAGAATCTGACAAGTGCAGCCATATACAACCAAACAGGTCATTCAATGAATATGTGGGTCATTTAACCTATTAGGTTCTCCCTCTACGCATTCTAATACTGCACATTGTTCCTTAGAAGAAGTTGCCATATATATTTTCTTCTGAATTCTTGATAATAAAAATGCTTGCTGTGCCATTTAATCAGATGCGCAGAAAAACTTTCACATTCACTGTATTTTAACTAGATTCCCTGCTGTTTCAAATTTGTTTGAGCTGCTGCAATTTTTCTTTCTCATCCTGCAATTTGAAGTGTTAAATGTCCAACTGTGATTCAACAAGTCAGAGACATCAGTAAAACAGTATCAGAGTTCATGGAAATTAAAATGTATATAGGAAGATAATTGGGAGTCTTCACATCTGTGCTTCAGTTTATTGTTTTTAAATATAGGAACTTTAATGTGGTTTTTTCACCACAATGTGCCCACTGACTTACCCTGAGTACACCCTTCAGATTGCTTTATTGACTAGTATTTTGATAAAGTTTTAACCAGATTCCAAAGCTTGAGGGTCTCATTCACTTCTCAGTCAAACCTCATCTCCCATCAGAAGACAGCACAATGCCCTTGGTGCATCGGGATCTAAAGGTATGTTTGAGACAGCACATTATTAGGAATGCAAAGAATAATCATTTGAAAATGGAAATATACTGAAAGATGGAAAAAATGAAAAATCATACCTGTTAGTTAAGAAGTTCTAACTCACTAGCTCACAAGACATCGAGCTCACAAGATTGAATATTTTCCAATAAGCACGCATTATTTCTGGTATTCAACCATTGTTGTATAATTCTTAATTGGCCAGTTATTCAATGTGGTTGAATGATGTGGGAAATGCATTTGCTCAGTATAAAGAGGGTCTGGAGAACTGTACAGCAAATGCCGTATGGGTAGTATCTGATCAAGTTTGCATCATATTGGGCTATATTTTATTTGAAGAACAGAGGTTCCCTGATGGAAATTCTAGGTTAGAAAGAAGCACGGGTGGAGAGGAAGGTAATGTGAACAACCTGCCTGGAATAAGAACAATTGATGACTTATGCCTTGTTTTTTTAATTCCTGAGGAACAAATTGCCTCAAGTTAGGAAGCAAAGATTGGTATGTGATTCTTTGCTAACATAAAGGATGTAAGGTTATGGGCATTATTCTATAATGGGTTAGATTGGCAGGTTCATGGATACAGATTAGTTGGCTATGTATGTATCCAGTTATATTGAGGAGTAGAATGGTTGGAAGTCAGTGAGCTAGTGAGAACAATTACTGAATGAAATGTAATTTGATGAATTGGACTTTATCTAAGTTATTTACAGAAATGGTCTACATGGAAAGTTATTCTTTCAAATTACTTCAAATACAAAACAAAATCACAACAGCAATCACGCCATGCATGCAAGACATTGCAGAAATGTCAGGGTGATTCTGCAACCCCAGGGAATGTGGCCTAAGCAGTAAACATCTACCAGCACTCTTGTGCCACTCACGTACCATGCAATTACCTTCTCCAACATGAGAGTCTAACCACCTCCTCTTGATACTTAATGACATTCCCATTGCCCTGTCCACTACCATCAGCATCCTTGAGGGCCATTAGTGACCAGAAACTGAACTGGACCAGTTCCATAAATGTCATGGTTATTAGAGCAGTTCAAAGAATTGGGCTTTCTTTGATGGGTGGCTCATTGTCTAACTCGCCAAAGCTTACATGTTTCAAGTCAGGAGTGTGAAAGAATATTCTCCACATGCCTGGATGAATGTAACTCCAACAACATTCAAAAAGCTTGGCACAATCCAGAACAAACCAGTTTGCTTGAATATTATCCCATCCACTTGCTTAAACATTCATTTCCACCATCATTAATGCAGCCTGACTGCAGTGCATATTTTTTCACAGAATGCACCACAGCAGCTTGTCAAGATTCTTTTGGAAATATTTCACAAACCCATGACCCCTGCCACCTAGAAGGACAGTGACAGTAGGTGCATGAGGACACTATCACCTCCAAGTTCACCTCTAAGCAACACAACATCTTGACTTAGATATATATCACCAATGCTTCACTGTTGCTGGGTCAAAGTCATGGAACTCCCAAACTAACAGCATTGTGAGAGAACCTTCACCACCAAAACTGCAGTCATTCAAAGAGAAGGATCACCACCATCTTCTCAGGGGCAACTAGTGATGGGCAATAAATGTTGGCCTTGCCAATGATGTCTATGCCCTCAGATGGTGAGATCTGCATGAAAGGCAGAGATGACCAGACAGGATTGTGGAGGGCAATTAACAGACTCTGGGCTTTTTTCATTTGTTAAATATGATGAGCCTTCTAAATGTATGTGATATCATTCAGATAATGACTTTCATAAGTAATCTATTGAATTAAGATATCACAATGTGACAGAAGAGTGAAAAGTAGAAAAACTAGATATGAGTGACATTTCTATGTTTAGTGAATGGTTAAAGCCTCAAAACTGGCTCCATGTCTCCTTGGAGATGAGTGCAAAAGAGTAGACTAAATGCATACAGAAAGAAAGGTGTGTACAGGGGAAAGGAAATGAACTGTGAAAAATCTTAGACTGCCCGATACAGAGATGACAATGAAAGTCTGTAAGAACTATATGCAAGGAAATAAAGAGTAGAAAACAAACAGAAGTGGAATCAGAAATAATTTTAGAGTGAGCGAAAGCAGAGAGAAAAAGGCCCGAATTTTACCTTCATTGAGCACGAGTGATTGGTGGGCCCGGGAGCAGCCAGGAAACAGACCCCCAACCGTGATTGGCCCCAGAACGCAATTTCACACTGGCTGGCCAATTAACGGCTAGCCAGTGTGAAATGCCCCCAAAAAGCTCAGCACTGCTGGGGTGGAGGCGGGAAGAGGGCAGGTGACGATGTCACTGCGGGCATGGATGAGCACTGAGAAAGAGCTTCCTGGAGGCAGACAGCTGCCTCAGGGAGCTGCAGACCTGCAAATAATGAAATAAAGCTGTAAAAAGCTACAATAAAATGTCTGTGCATCACAATCAAGCACCTGAAAGCATACCTCATAAAATGCTGTCCTCAGATATTTATTTTTATTTTATTTCCTAATGGAAATTTCATCTTGCCCTTGGATGATGTTTGATGAAAAATGTAAAGGCCGCCTGGCCGATTTGCCCATCTGCCAACTGTAAGTTTGGACAGGCCATGAAAAATCGCAGACAAATGCGTCATTAATGGATTTAATTGCCTGCTTAATTGTCGGTGGGTGTGCTTCTGACTTTTGCACGTGCCCACCAAGCTAAACATCACATAAGTGGACACTGACATCAGGACATGAGTGCCCGACGTCATTTCATGGGATTTTATACCCAATTGGGTCAGGTACACACCCGCAGGATGTAAAATTCTGGCCAAATTGTGTAAAAAAATGCATTGTAGAATGCCATGGGAGATCAAATTTAAAGGTCAACAAAACTCCATGATTAAAGATTAGAGTGATTTCTTTACCTGTGCTCAATTTGGATTGTCTATGCTAAGACCAGATAATCAAATAAGGAACCCTTTTTTTTGATTCCTTTAAATGACCTCTCATGATAGACTCCATGCTACACTTTCTGCTTGTCCAGCTAAAGTAAATAAAAATAAGAGATTTAACCACAAAGGAGCCCTTGAAGATGTAATGGTACTGCCGATGGTAAATGCTCTGAGCTACTCAAATCCCAATGGGAAACTTGAAACAACTGCCACAACTGTTTTGCAATTTGTATATATTTCAAGATGCATGCTTTGAACTCAGTAGTAATAAGATCACTGAGTCGTATAGGTTTCTTACAAAACTAAATTAAACCTTTATTAATAGAAGAAATGATTTTAAGAACAGACATATACTTACAAATTACTACCATGATAATTTCTAAATCCCCTAGTTAATCTAACTCCCAGTTATACTTTTGTTAAGGCAACAGTGAGACACATAGGTTTTTAACAAGACCCAGGCAAAGTAACGCACAATACCCTCAACAGATTAATTCAAAGTAAGTTTTTCTCAGCTTTGGTTCCTTGTAGACAGCATCTAGAGTTTTAGATGCTGGAGGCTTTTCACACTTGTTTTAAATCTTAGAAAGTTTCCCCTTACACACAGCCTTCTCTCCTTTAAACATATTTTCCCCTTTGAATGCAAATTCCTATTGTTTCACTATGTCTTTGAACTTTACCTCTCTCATAATAAAAATCTCTCATTGTACCAATTTTACCAGTGATCTTTGGGAAAAATAAACACACTGGGCAGAATTTTACCCTTGGTGTGTGAGATTGGCGGGGGCAGTCGGTAATCTGACCTCCGCCTGCGATCGGTAGCTCTCCGCAATTTTATGCGGATGGGCCAGTTAAGGACCACCCAGTGTGATACATGGCCTGGAATGTGCACGAAGGGGCAGGCAGGGGTGGGGGCATGATGTCTGCCGGGTCTAATGGCGACCCAGCGGCTGATTCAAATGTGGCATCAGCTGCCACCAAAGGATGCAGAAGTGTTGCCAGTGGAGACCGGAGCGGGTAGACACTGCAGGCTGGCGGGGCAGTTGGCCCAGCATTTTTTGGAAGAGTGCCTTGCAGCCGTCCTGGAGGAGGTGGCAGTGAGGAGAGAAACCCTTGTCCCCAGGGACAGGAAGAGGATGTACCCCCCACCCCCCAGCCTCACCAAAAAGGCCTAGGAGTTGGCATCGAGGGTCAGCAGAATGATGTGGTGAGGCACACATGGGTCAAGTGCCAGAAGCTTCAATGATTTGCTGTGATCGGGATGGGTGAGCTCCGTGTTGGCATGGGTCACTTTGCGGAACAGTTAAGAGCTGCCCATCTCCCTGTGGACCTCAGAGGGGTTAGAGTGTGAGTGCCAAATTTCAAAGAGGCAGGAGCTGGCCAAGGTGGTGAGCCCTGGCTGCTTGTACTGAGTGCCTTGAGGCTCTAGGGTCATGAATCGGCTAAGTCCTGCAAGATGTTTGTCAGGTAGGATTGGCCAGGCTGCAATGGCGCTGCAGGTAGAGAGTGGACTAATCAATGCTCTTCTATCCTTTCAGGAGAAAATATCCCATAACAATGCTGAGAGGTTGCGGACTGGCAGGGGACCCCACACCCTTTCATCCTTTCGCAGTAGGAGCAGGAGGCCCTGGGCTCGAGAGGCACAATGCACCTTGGTCAAGCAGCCGCGGTGAGGTTGGGGTGTCAGAGGAAGGTAAGAGTGCAGTGCACTGAGGTAAGAATGTCGGTTATTGCAACCATTCCAGTGTAGTCTCTATATTGATGTGAGCCTGAAATCTAGGATCCCCATTGACAACCGAAAGACAAGGGCATCATGATGCATATCTCTGTCTCACCGGGGTGCCTGGCATGCACGGTGACAGTGTCATGACTTAAACTAATGACATGTCCTTCTCCATTTTAAACTCACCAGTAGGCGGTCGCAGTGAGGAGCCTGAAGGCCCACCCCTGACCCCTGAGGACCACAATGCTCACCATGCATCTGTCTCACATCCCCTCTGTCAAGCAGGCACCAACGCAGTTCCAGCACCTCGGTGGGCATAACATCGCCATCTAGTCTATCGGTGCACATTGGTGAGGGCACTTCCCACTCGCTTGAGGTGCAGGCAGAGGCAGAGAGTGCCCAGGATGCCAGCAGTCAGAGGATTGCTGGGGACCAGGACAATGCTCAGTCGGTGGCTGATGATGTGTCTCTGGAGTCGTCCCTGAGGCAGCAGATGTGGGATGTCCAGCAGGGTATGCGGGAGGATCTGGTGGAGATCCATGAAGGAATGCATGCCATTGTGTCCGTTGTGGGGGAGTCCATGTGGAGTATAAGCACTATATTGACCCTCATAGCCGAGTGCACTGCCTCCTCCATGGAGAGAGTGGGTGATGCTCATGGAGAGGCTGCTGTAGGAACTCAATCAGGGGTTCCTGGGGCTGCGCTCGGACCTGCAAGTCCCCACACAGGCACTGACCTCAGCTGGTCAATGTCAGTGTGGAAGATGAATTGGGCACCCAGTATCCCAGCTAGGTGCCTGTCCATCAATGATGAGCAGGGAGGTCCAAAGCGACATCACATTGTCATCTCTGTGGGCTCCTCTCAGGGCACTCCAGATTTTGGCAGCAGCTCCTCTGCCCCTCTGCCAGAGACCGTGGCATCTGATAAGGATGCGGCAACTGGGGAGATGCCAGCCATGGCACTGGCCGCTCCCTCCCAGATGGGGCCAGCACAGGCTCCACTGGCCAGTGGACACCCGACAAGGCCAACAGGACAGCAGAGTGAGCAGGCTGTCTCCAATACCGGTGCAGTGAGGGGGGAGCACCTAGATGTAGCACCTGCAAACAAAAGCTTAAAGCACTTTCAGCATAACACGGACTTATCGGGGTGATATTTGGTTCCCCTGTTTTTCTTCATTTTTTAACAGTGTGATGGAAAACACCGGTTCATGTTAATTTCTGTGACTTATAACATTCACAAGTAAATGAGATGTTATTTTGTGCAACTGGCCCCTGTATGCTTCATTTGTTATGTAGGTGCAGTGTAGGCTATGACGTTATGGTGGATGTGTGTCTCCTGAAACTTTATTGCAAAGGCACATAGTTTATGTTGTTGACCAAGGAACTGGTCCTGTCAGGGATTGAGTACGGAGCCTGCAGCCCTGGCATGTGGTGGTGGTTCTTATTTGGTAGTCTAGCTGAAGGAGCATTGGATCAAAGTATCCTGTGTGTTCCTACCTTCCTGGAGGTTACCCAGGTCAGCATCCATGCCCTCAGCGTCATCCTTACCATACTCATCCTAGGACTCACTACTGGACTCATCATCTGTTGCTTGTGCAGCTGCATCAAGATCTTCATCCTGCAATGCATCCCTCCTTGCCAGTGCCAAATTGTGGAGAGCGCAACATGCAACCAATATTAGTGACACACAATCTGGGAGGTATTGGAGTGCACCCCCTGAACGGTACAGGCATGGGAAGTGCATCTTGAGAAGACCGATGGCTCTCCCTACCACTGCTCTTGTGGAGGCTTGGCTCCTGTTGTACTGCTGCTCGGCCTCAGCTCTTGGGTGGCAGAGAGGCTTCATGAGCCACCTTTTGAGGGGATAGCCCTTGTCACCCAGCAGCCATCCATCCAGCCAGGCTGAAGCACTGAAGAGCCTTGGCACCTTGGATTGTCTGAGTAATTAAGCATCATGGGAGCTGCCTGGGTACCTTGCATAGACTTGTAGAATCTGCATCCTGTGATCACACAATATCTGCATGTTCATGGAGTGGAAGCCCTTCCTGTTGATGAAGGCACCAGGCTCAACTGCTGGCACCTTGATGGCCACATGTGTACAGTTTATTGCACCCTGGACGCGGGGGAAGCCAGCAATGGCCGTGAAGCCTCTGGCTCACTGTGTCTGGCTGGCCTCGCTCGTACAGTAATGATTGAAAGTCAATGCATGCCTGAACAGAGCGTCACTAGTTTGACACAACTATGGACAGCTGATTGGGACACTCCACAAAGATCCTCCACTAACCCCTGGAAAGAGCCAGAGGGATGGAAGTAGAGGGCCATCGTGACATTCAGCACCACTGGCATGGAATATCCACCCATACAGTCGGAGCTGATCTCAGGGCCGATCCTGTGACAAATGGAGGTCATGGTCTCCCTGAAGAGATGAAGCTTCCTTCGGCATTGTACCTCAGTCATATTGAGGTAGCTGCTTCACCACCTGTAAACCCTGGCAGCAGGAAAGTGGCATCTTCTACGGCCCCTTCCGCCTTGGACTTCCTGTTGGCCCTGCCCCCCCCACCTTGTGCCTGTGCCTCTCTTCCCACAGTTCCCTCCCCTGGAAGCTACATTGGGACACCTGGCCTCCTCCCCCTTCTGGCCCTCTCTTCCTCCTCAGAGGAGGTGCCTCCAGCGGAGACCACAATCCCCATTCCCAGGGTAAGGGAAGGTTATCTGATACCTGGAACACCCCACATGGTGTGAATCATCCAGGGGCCTGGAAAACAACAGTTGAGTTCTGAACTGAAGCCTCTAAAATATCGTGAATGCAGCTCTGAAGCTAAATGAAGCTGACCTGTTCACAGAAGCAACCAGCAGCAAGTGATATCCTGCACTCCTCACTAATCGCATTGACAAGGCCACTGACCTCTCTTATCCTGCCCATGGATGAGGCTTTGCAAATTGAGGCCTGCCCATCTGCCTGTTTTGCCCTTGCGATGGCATAAAGCCCGCACAGGCTACGAAAAGTCAGAGACAATAGGTGTCTCAAGGGCACCCATCTCCATCACACGCCCGCCTAGTGAAAAATCGCAAGAGTGTGTGTTGACATTAGCACCTTTGGCCGACATCAACTTGCTTTATTTAATGCTAAAGCAGGTCAGGCGCACATTCGCCTGCCAAGCTAAAAATTCGGTCCACTGTTCCTTAACTTCTCATGGCTAGGTGAAACATTTCACTCCTCTCTTTTAAATTCAAGCTAGTCTTGTTTATTTAAAAATGCAAATATTCCCTTTACACCTCACATTCTAAAACTTCCTCCATGTTTACCTACTTAACATTTCAAACCTAGCTTATCATCTGATACATAAAAGCCTTCAGACCAGCTGCCTTTAATTCATTTAAGTCACACACACACACACACACACACACACACACACACACACACACACACACACACACACACACACACACACACACACAGACCCCACTATTACTCTACAATAAATTCCAATAACATTATGAAAATTATTATATCTTCTTGACGAAGAGTAGATCTTACTGAATTTTATTCAATTGTTTCAGTGGCTTTCTAGTTCCTTTGATTTGCTTTTTGGCATCAATTGGGGATACTTATCACAATCAAAAAAAATCAGATATTGTCAGCCAAATACAATTGCAATCATAGCATTTACAAGAATTCAGCAGAGCAAGGAGATTATAGAAATGGATGTGAAAAGGAACCTTTACAATACAAACTTTCACGACAACAACATCTAACTGCAAGGTCAGTAAGAAAATGTACAATCAATAACGTAGGTTGATTTCAACATGTTCGAATCACACCATTTCCTTTATTGAAGAGGTACATGACAGACAGATCAGTAGGCAATACCACTGACTGTTCCTCCAGTTTGTATTGAGCTTCATTGGAACATTGCAGCAGGTCAAGGATGGACAAGTGGGCATGAAAGCAGGGTGATGTGTTGAAATGGCAAGTGACAAGGAGGTCTGGGTCATTCCTTCTGACAGACCGAAGGTGTTCTGCAAAGCGTTCACCCAGTCTGCATTTGGTCTCTCCAATGTAGAGGAGACCACTTTGGGAGCAGCAAATGCAGTGGACAAAACTGAGAGAAGTGCAAGCTAAGTGCTGTTTCACTTGAAAGGAGTGTTTGGGCCCTTGGACGGTGAGGAGGGGGGAAGTAAAAGGGCAGGTGTTGCACCTTCTGCAGTTGCATGGGAAGGTGCCATGGGAGGGGGTTGAGGTGTAGGGGGTGATGGAGGAGTGGACCAGGGTGTCCTGGAGGGAATAGTCCCCATGGAATGCTGACAGAGGGGTGTGAAGGGAAGATGTGTTTGGTGATGGCATCATGCTGGAGTTGGTGGAAATGGTGGAGGATTATCCTTTGAATGTGGAGGCTGGTGGGGTGATAAGTGATGAGAAGGCGGACCCTATCCTAGTTCTGGGAGGGAGAGGAAGGTTTCAGGGCGGATGTGCGGGAGATGGGCCGGACACGGTTGAGGGCCCTGTCAACCACTGTGGCTGGAAAACCTCGGTTAAGGTTCCGCCAAATGGTCGGTATGTTCCAAAGCTGATTTGCAGTCAGGTGCTGCACAAAGGCAATGTACATACATTACACAGGGTGGTGCAGTTAAATAGAAAAAATATGATGGATTCAAAACAATTCTAACTGCACATCTTGCTGCTATAATTCAGCTGATAAAATAGCGGTCGAAATTCAGAAGACTGGAACTATATTGTGACAATAATTGGATTTTAATTTTGCCATGTAGGGGCAAGTTGATTTTCGATTGATTGAATTTATTTTTTTCTCTGCTAACCCTTGAAGGACTGGCCAGATCTAAGCATGAAGTCGCTATTTTGTCAGGAATTGTGAGGGTTAATTGATTGGTTTGCTAAAATGAAAAACCCTACAACACCAAGGAACAAAAAGATTCAAGTATTGAAAAATACCTATATACTCATGGGCTTCATAGGCTGACCACCCACAGCAGGACTTGATATATCGTGCTATCATTTTGATTGAAGTATGGAGATCAGCAACAGGTATTCCAACACTCATCATCATTATTTGTCTCTCATTGCATTGACCTGACTAGGATGGTGCTCCGAATGCTTAAATTAATCTTATTGTAAAGGCAATTGTGCCTCAAGGAGCTTTCTGCTTGAGATATTAACATTTTGAACATAATGTTCCAAGCAAGATCAACAATTTTTCTTTCTTTTAAATGTTTCCTATATTCAATATAAATTATTTATGCAAGCACTACCTAAAATTACAAAAATTGCCAGGATATTTCACACTCTGGTGCACAGAGAGGATCTGATTGCTCATTTTATTATTTTGTATGTGTGCATTTATTATTCCTAAGAATGTAAACAGGGAACATATGATGCCATCAGCCTTGTATATTGAGAAAATAATTGCAATGTGAAACTCTTGAAACATTTTCCTTGCCACTTGTCACACTATTTTAACCACTGGTGATGTGAACAGGTAAAAACCAGATGCTTGGTTGGGATTTTCTCTAGAACTGCTTTGCTGCATAATTTAATCAAATGTGTTTATGCAGATGGCTGAGCTGGTGCCATTCCCACCTCTCAAAATACCCCCTGGCAGCAGGAAGATGTAGGGCTTCCCTTTGGATGCCTTGTGCTGCCCTTTTGCCAGCCCCGCCCCTGCCCCCCAGCTCCCAGCTCCCAGCCTGTCGCCAGAGGGCTAGTAAAGTCCTGGCAATAAAATCCTGGTGATTAGCGCTGTTCTCTCTCGACAGATGCAGCCAGATCTGCTGAGTAGTTCCAGATTTTATGTTTTTATTTCAGGTTTCCAGCATCCGCAGTATTTTACTTTTGTAAAAAGAGCTTCACTGTGATCTGTATTTTGCCCAGAGGGGCTAAAGACTGATACTGAGTGACAAAAGTGGTAAGTGTTCCATTTCTCAACACATATCCATCTTTTGATGAAATAGAATCTTCTTTATAACAATAATCTATGAAGTATATTTTAATATGTCTTAATTATTCTGAAAAATATATTCCTACAAAAATGAGATCTATGGGGAAGAAAATTTCTTCTCCATAGATCAAAAAAAAATTGCCTGTTTATTGAATCATCTAATCCTCTTAAGTGAAACTTACCTCTGGTTATGAAAGAAGTGACTTGAATAAAAGGAAATGTGATGGAGATTTTTTATTCATTCTTTTGTAATCCAAATACAAAGGATTCTGCCTCTGTAAGTAACTAATTTCTCATTAATTTGTGCCCACCTCAACTCTGTGACTCAGGTTTTGCTCTGTCAAGGTAAGCCGGGGTAATTGTTTCATGTCATTGTGAAAACTCTTCTGTTTTTGACAGATTTCTCTCATAATGATTTGGAAAACACATTATGCATCGAATTGTTAGAGGGAAAAGGAAAGTAACAAATACAATAAATAAGCCCACTTAACACATTACTTAATTGGAGCCTTCATGTAATAGAGGTGCCTGTTTGCTTTAAATACAGCTTATCAATTGTGAGCAGTTCTGCTATTAGCACCTTCTAGCAAAGATTTGGTCCTAAGGCTGAGTTGCAGTGGGGATTCTATTCAGCAAAATGAAAAGCCAGTTTTAATTTACTAAGTGTGCAAGTAGGATGGTGGGGATTCAATAAAAGGTTACTTGAATCCTATCTCTTTCATCCCATTCATAGCTTTGTTTGCACAGAGAAATCAAAGTATTCTCTGAGCAAAGAACTTCTTGTTTAGACAGCAGGATGCAGGTAAATGCACAATTTTAAGCCCATTAAAACTTCATGCATGGAAAAGTACTGCAGCTACAATTGTAAGTGAACATGAAAGAATGCTCTTTCAGCGATGTCACTGATTTGGACAGCTCAGTGCAGTATTTGACTGAAATTTTATCAAAACTAGATATTAAGATAAACCTAAAGCTTTTTGAATGACACACAGAATTCCCCTGTCCTGTTCATTTTTTGAAGCAAGAAGTAACCATTTACAGGTATTGTGCATTCTTGTTAGTGCAATAACCAAAGAGCAGTGTTTGGTATTAACACCCCAGATTAGGAAGGGGACAACTAACCAGGTTTCCCACTTCTGATCATTGTCCAGGGGCTAGGTGCTGGATTTTCATGATCCTGCTAGCAGCGTGTCTGCCTGTGCAATCTTCCCAGATGTGGCATCCTAATTGCTGCCTCTGAGCTAGCCGCCCAGGAGAGGTGGGTGCTACTAAGATGGGTTGGGCCACAACATGGAGGTGCCTCAACATGGCCTGTACAGAATTGAGTAAGATCAAGGCTGAAAAATATATTCCTACAAAAATGAGATCTATGGGGAAGAAAATTTCTTCTCCATAGATTAAAAAAAATTTGCCTGTTTATTGAATCGTCTAATCCTCTTAATTGAAACTTACCTCTGGTTATGAAAGAAGTGACTTGAATAAAAGGAAATGTGATGGAGATTTTTTATTCATTCTTTTGTAACCCAAATACAAAGGATTCTGCCTCTGTAAGCTCCACCGTGATTGAGTGGGAAACCCTTTGCTGGATTGGGATCGACCATAATTGCAACTTTTCATGTCATTGAATTGCTGGCCTTCACCCATGGCAGAGGGTGCTCCACTCGCAGCGAGGGTGAGGCCACAAAGTTGCCCCCAATTGACATCTTAATCATCTTAATTGGTTGCCTGACTCCAAGGTGCAGG
This sequence comes from Carcharodon carcharias, assembly GCF_017639515.1. NCBI lineage: Eukaryota > Metazoa > Chordata > Chondrichthyes > Lamniformes > Lamnidae > Carcharodon > Carcharodon carcharias. Next base: position 50,821,744 of record NC_054473.1, read on the forward strand.
CAGCCGATCTCTCTCTCTGCCCTATCCTGGAAGATCCCCAGCAAACGACATGCATTGGGGAGTCTTCTCGATGCAGCTCCATCTATTTTCCTGTACCATCCCCCACCACCCCCACCATGCACCTCCAACCCCAAACCCAAGTAGCTGTGAAAATCCAGGCCCTCTTGTCAGAAGCCCACATCTGCAACCCACTGTGTGATGAGAAAGTTGGGTTTTGGCTCAGCTGTTGACACAAATTCTCAAAGGTCACACATGAATAACAATAAAATACCAGAGAGTGATCAAAGCCCACGAACCATATCCTACTAAGGAGTTAGTGTCCACAAGAGAGTAAAATTGGAAGAGAAAGTCAAAAGAGGGTCATTTAATCTTTTCTGATGTAAGTGCAATGGCATGCACAATAAGTTGTTACAGCTTTAGTGGTGTAAAATGGTCATAAGGCCGCAGTGCATTGGTTGCAACTTTAGCTAGCTCCATACCCAAGGTCTTGCTTCTGAGTGAATGTTCAGTTCACAGGCCATAGGAAATACCTTTCAAAGTGATAACCGCCCATCCTGATTGTTTAAATTAAATTTCTCATTTTAGTTAACATTTTATTTAAGACCATGCAAGCTTTATTTTAATCCCTTCCAGAACAAGAATCCAACATTTTGAGGCAGGCTGAGCAGGTCACATTTACAGATTGGTGCTTACCCCACAACCTGGTATAAAACTTTCAGAAAGCAGATCTAGCAGCTCAAATGCAGAAAAGATAAAATAATATTGCAAAGGTTGGTCATTATAAATAGGAATGCCCTAGGCACTGGAATTACTTCTGCAATTGAAAGTATCAGGCATACATGCGCTTTACATCAATGTATAGCTGTCCTTTACCAACCACCACAAGAGATTAATTAGGGCTCAAATTCAATTTCTTTTTGTTAAATCTCACTGCTTTACTGTAGAAGGTTCAAGGTTCACTACTGCACAGTCAAATATTTAAATGCATATATAAAATATATATAATTATATATGTAGATATGTCTTTCTCAAATTTATAATATAGTAAATAACTCCCATCTGCACATGCTAAACCCTTCCACCAGTGCTGTACCCTGACTGGTGGGAAGCTGTAATCACAGATTGATATGTTTACATATGCAGTTTCCAATATTGATATGGGTTTATCCTTATAGTGAAAAGAGAAAATTATAGGCAAATGTATGACTTCAAACTAGGAACTGAATTATGCCGGTGAGCCTTGGTCTATTTTCCACACTCTACTCCTGGTTCACCTGAAGATTATACTCAGCCTTGATTCTCCAGGTGAAACTCCACAGAAGATTGACCTGTAGGATTTTAAGTTCCTTGAGTTGATAACGACATATTTTCCCCCAGTTGTTTGATATCTATAAGTAACATAGTAATGCTTGCTATCCCTATTAGCTCAAAGGTGACATCCTAACTCCCTAAAAAAAATGTTGGATTATCTCTGCTCTATGCAACAGGAATTAGCAGTTGGCATTCCCCTGATCCAGGGAAAAGAAAAATGGGGTGGGGACCAGTCAGGGCAAGTTGCCTGCTCTTATCTGAAATTTATTAGGACTTTTTCAGGTTATATTTTTGGCCCTGCACCCTGCAGTAGGTTCAGGGCCAGCATTCTGATGTAATCGAGGCAGGAGAGGGCATTTCTGGCCTCTTGCAATATGAACGTATGTTGGGTGCCACAGCAAAGGGACACCTGAAGAATCCTGGTGTAGCAGCTTCTGTCAGCCCCTCATAGACTTCTGGGGACAATCTAAAGATTAAAGAAGACTGCTGACAAGATACTGCCCACTTCCCTGAACAGTCTTCAGACCTTGACTTTAGCAGCTGTGCTTTCATTTCCTCTTGGTTTCCTAGATGCATTCTCCAGCCAGGGGGCGATAAAACAAGGACAGCTGCTTCTTTCACAGCTGGCGCTAAACTTCTCATCTTACTACAGCAAACGGCGTGGAAAATACATCTCAGAGTAACCACAAGCATGAGCAAGAATCACTAATATAGTAAATGTGCTATTTCTAAATGTGTATATCTTTTTCAGCAGGATTTTTAAAAAGCACACTTGAATTTGGAGAAATGCTTGGAAGAAACACATCTGAAACAGTTCAAGAGAAGCAAGGATGCTATATCCTGCTTGGGTTGAAGAAATTATTATTTTCTTCCACTTTTCTCCCCTCTTTTGATACCAGAGCTGTTTCCATAGCTACTGACAGCCTTGTTGTGCCTTGCCTAAGCAACCATTCTTCAGATGTGAGTGTCGAAAATGATTTTTCCCTTTGGGTGCTATGTCAGATCTTCATTCCTTTATCGCATGCCCAATTGTATGTTGTTGTCACTGACAGATGATTGAAGTATTTGCCATAAAATGGACCAAAATAGTCATAGCATGGTGACATAGATCCATAGAATCATAGAAAAGCTACAATGCAGAAAGAGGCCATTCAGCCCATTGTGTCTGCGCCAACCAAAAAGAGAAAAAAGAAACTAGCTGCTCATTTTAATACCACCTTCCAGCACCTGGTCCGTAGCCTTGCAGGTTACAGTACTTCAGGTGCAGGTCCAGGTACCTTTTAAATTGAGCATTTCAGCCTCAACCACCAACTTAGGCAGTGAATTCCAGACGCCCACCAACCTCTGGGTGAAAATGTTTTTCCTCATGTGCCCTCTAATCCTTCTACAAATCACCCTAAATCTATAACCCCCTGGTAACTGACCCCTCAGCTAGGGGAAACGGGTCTTTCCTGTCTCTCCTATCTGGGCCCCTCATAATTTTGTACACCTCAATTAGGTCACCCGTTATTCTCCTCTGTTCTAAGGAAAACAACCCTAGCCTATCCAATCTCCTCTCATAGCTACAATTTTCAAGCCCTGGCAATATTCTTGTCAATCTCTTCTGCACTCTCTCCAGAGCAATTGTGTCCTTCCTGTAATGTGGTGACCAGAACTGTACATAAAATCCCAGCTGTGGCCTAACCAGCATTTTATACAGTTCCATCATTACATTCCTGCTTTTGTATTCAATAGCTTGCCTCTTGACAACCTGTCCTGCCACCTTTAAGGATTTGTGGACATGCCCTCCAAGGTCCCTCACTTCCTCAAACCTCTCAATAACTTCCCAATTCTTGAGTATTCCTCTTGCTTTGTTTTCCCTCCCTAAATACTTTTCTGCATTGAATTCCATTTGCCACTTCCCCACCCACACACTTAAAACATTGACAACTTATGTTCCATTTGCTGTTTGTATTATTTATGCTCAGAGACTCGTCTGTACATAAACATCAAACGTCTAAGAGTTCTAGATATTGAGAAAATGGTGGCATTGATGTTAAAGAATCAAGTACAGTTATTTTGAAGCCTTGGAAAATCCTTACTTCTTCCTTTGGGAATTTCTTTTTGCTTCTTCCAATGACATGACCTGTGTATGTTCATTGTGAACAGCCTTCCAACTTTTCCCTTCAGACTCAGACATTGGTCAGTGCCATAGGTTTTTCAAGAGCATTTTAAAGGAGGACAAAGAGGTGGAAAGATTTAATGAGGGAATTCCAGAGGTTGGGGCTGACATGGCTGGAAACACAGCTGCCTTGGGTGGGGCAAAGAGAGTGAGGGACACTTAAGAGGCTAGATTTGGAGGTAGACAGAGTTCTTTGAAGGTTGTATGGCTGGAGGAACTTAAAAAAAAACTAAAGAGAAAGTTGAACATGAGGATGAGAGTTTTAAATTTGCGGTGTTGGGGGACTGGGAGCCAATGTAGTCAGTGAGCACATGGATAATGGATGTGTGGAGCTTGGTTTGGTTGAAGATGCCAGCAACAGAGTTTTGGCTGAGCTCAAGATTATGGAAGGTGGGAGATGAGAGGATGACCAGGAGAACATGGGAATAGTCAAGTCTGGAGGTAACAAAAGCATGGATAAGGGTGTCAGCAGCAAATGAGCTGAGGCAGGGGCAAAGACAAACCATGTTACTTATGGGGTTAGAAATTCAGCTCAGTGCTAAATAGGTCACTAAGATTCCAAATAGGCTGAGATTCAAAAAGAAATAAAGTTTTGCATTTATAAAATGCCATTTACAATCTTGGCACATTACAAAGTACTTTTGAATTGTGGTGTATAGGAAACGTGGCAGCCAATTTGCACACAGCAAACTCTCATAAATGGCAATGTGACAATGAGCAGATAATCTGTTTATGTGATATTGATTGAGGGATAAATCAACAAGATACCAGGGATAACTCCCCTGCTCTTCTTTCAGAATGCCATGGATCATTTAGGTCCACCACAGAGAGCAGGCGCAGCAACCTGAGAGAGTGACCAGGGACAGAGATAGAATTGATGTTGAGGGAAAGGAATTTGTGAGAGGGGCCAAAGACGTAACTCTCCATCCAATTGAGGAAATAATCAGGGAACATTGTGGCTCATCCACGACTGGTTGTCAGACAAGCAGGCTAATAATACGCAAGCAGCAGAGGAGTCAAGGGTGGTGAGTGAGAATTGAGTCATGACTTTAGATGTTATTGTCAAGGGGCAGCATATCGAAAAGAGTAAGTGGAGCCAAGCATAGATCCTTGATGGGACTCCAGGAGCAACAGTGCAGGGAGAAAAAGAGAAGCCATTGCAGGGGGCTGTGACTGGATAGGTCAGAGTGGAACTGGGCATCGGCACCCCAGCACCATTACGTTGGCATCAGTTTATCATTGTTTCAAACTAGGCATAAAGATGATGAGTTATTTGTATGCAAAGGGCTGTTAACAGAGTCAACCGTTTCTTTATTTTCACTCAAGAGGTTAGAATTCCCTATTGCACAACTGTTATGTTCATGTATTAGGAGAACAGGTGAGAATTAATTTCATATTATCCCCATGGAACTAAAGAAGCAATTAATTTAGACCAGAATATGTACAAAATAGCCCCAGCTAATATAGAATTTCCCTCAATTCCTGACTGGCCACATTGTCAAATAATTAGGAATGTAAATTGCAAGTTGGTCTTTATTACAAAGGGATTGAAGTATAAGAGTGAAGAAGACTTACCGTAATTATATAGATCCTTAGTGAGATTACACCTGGTGTACTGTACAGTTTGGTCACCTTGCTGAGAGAAGGATATACTAACCAAGGAGGAAATGCAATGAATGTTCACTAGACTGATTCCTAGGAGGAGGGGATTGCATAGGATTGTCCTATGAGGAGAGATTGAGTAGACTAGGCCGATACTCCCAAAATTTAGAAGAATGAGAGGTAATCACACTGAATCATATAAAATTCTTAAGGGCTTGACAGGGTAGATGCTGAGAAAATGATCCAGATCTCCTGGTCTCCAGGTCATTGGGTGTGCAGGGTAGTGAACGTCTCCAACTATGAGCTAGAGTCAGAGACTTTGGACAGTTCCATGGGACTTACTTGAGTAGTTATCCAGGAATTGCTGGACAGAAAAATCCTAGTCTAACTCCTGGGTAACTATAGAACTGACACCCACTCCCCCGCCCCAAAATCACTCACACTCATCCCAACTCCCCCATCGACTACCCCACCGGACCCCCCAATTACCCCACCTGACCAGGTCTGACTACCCCTAACCCACCTGCCACTTCATCCACCTGCCAACCTACACGCTTGCCACCCTACTTACCTGCCACCTGACCTGGCACTTATGCATTTACCTACTACCTCATTCACCCTACCTACCCTACTACCCTACCCATTCACAGTTTCAACCATTCACCCATTCATCCATTCATGAACATTTATCCATTCACCACTCACTAACATTCACACTGGCCATTTAAATTTACCATAAGCAGCTATGCTGTTAAAAAGGGGATGTTTCCTGTTCCCCCACCGTCCACCCTGATGCTATGGAGTTTTCTGATGGACACTGCATTTCTGGAGAAGCTGGGCTCGGGAGACCCAGCAAGAAATGTGGAAGAGCATGGAAAGGTTCGAGTGAAGCAGCAATCTGACAATGACTGCTGCTTCGTGGAAGACCTGGGCTAATGTTTCCCCTGGCTGGGGGATCTGAAATTCAGGGTCATAATCTCCGAACAAGGGTCAGGATTTTCCCCCCGTCGGGGGAGAAATTTAAGTGCCAGCGCGCACAGGCATGTTTCCGATCGGCGCCGTTTTATGTGGGCGGGCCAATTAAGGCTCACTCAGCGCAACGTCCCACGGAAGCGTTATGTGCTCCCTGTGCGGGCAGGGGGGGAATCCCAAAATCGAGAGTGCGCTCTTTCGCAGAAAAGTGCACTCATCTCCCTGAAGCTTAGTGCTGCCTCAGGGAGATCGGCTGTTCTGTGACAAATATTAAAAATAGAAAAAAAAAATTCCTGACATGTCCCCTCATGTAACACTGTTCATAATTTTTACAAAAACTTTAATAAATTTTTTAAAAACCTACATGAAACCTCATCCCGCCCGTGGATGAAGTTTCATGCTTTTTCTAAATCCCGCCGGGGCTCCTGGCCGACCTGCCAACCTTAAGGTTGGATGGGCAGGTCCATTAATCAGTTTAATGACTCTGTCAATGGCCTCAATTGACCATTGACAGGTCGGCGGGGGCACAGATAATTTTGCTGTGCCCCCGCCTACCGGAAAATTTAAATGGGGCGTGGTGACATTGGGAGTTCCAAGGGGTCAGCCATTTAGGACTGAAATGAGTAGAACTCCCTTCACTCAAAGGATTGTGAATCTTTAGAATTCTTTACCCAGAGAGCTGTGGTTGTTTTGTCATTGAGTATATTGAAGACCGAGATTGATGGATTTTTGGATACCTAGGGAATTAAGGGACATGGGTGAGTAAATGAAGATGGGGTTGAGGTGGAAATCAGCTATGATCATGTTGAATGATGGAGCAGGTTCAAATAGCTGAATGACCTACTCCTATTTCTTATGTTCTTATGCCCAGTATTCTTGCCTATTTCAGTTATATTTTGGTATCTCGCGGATCCAAAACCAATGAGAGGACAGGATTTTAAAGAAAGAGGCTATTACTCGTTAAAAGTGCTGGCCATGTCAGTGCCCCAGATACTACACCAAGTTAAGCAGAAAATGCACTTTCCGGCCTATGAAATGACATGTTGAAGTTATTAAGCAGCAAGCAAGTGCAAAGCCTCTAAGAAATAAAACTTGCCAGGGTGTCATTTGTTTCTCATGCCACAGTGTAGTCCCTATAGGTATTTTCCCTTCGTTTTCATTTCAGACAGCTGTGGTCAATTTCACAGCCAATACCAGCAGAGAATGGCCAAATGAAAAATGTGGAATTGATTTGCCTGAGTGCAATCCTATTTCTTTTACACTTCTTTCATCATAGTTCCTATCATCTCTGCATTTTTCAGGATTATTTTGTGTGGGTAGCCTGTACTGTGCTGATAATAGAAGCTATCAGGCCTGTGAATCCTTGCCTTATTGTTTTCATCAATCACATGCATTTCTCCCATTGCTGACTCATAAGTTATTCCTTTGTATTGTGTTCCATTAGATTTAAACTGGACAATATCCACCAACTCCATGCTTCCTTGCCAATGGTATTTCAGAATTTGTGATGCAGATTGGGCATTGTCATCAAGCAAAACCTGTAGAAAACAGAAGCGAAGGGAAAGCTCACTTTGATTATTCAGTGCAAAGATCCCATTTAACTAGTAATATTTCATTATAATAAAAACAGAAAATGCCAGAAGCACAGCAGATTGATCAGAATTTTAAAGAGAAACCTGGATTAAAGTTTAGTCATCCTACAAGTTCCTTAAATTCTGCCGGAAGAATGCCCAGACACCCACATTTCACTTTCATCTCCCACAATGATCATGCCTGTAAATGTATGTTTGTACTACAACTGGGCTATCGATTTCAAAATGCAATGATAGTAAAGTTATTATGAGGGAAATGTTAACTTTCTTCTTAGCAATAACCTGCTCAATGCTCACTGATGCCCCAGTTTGGGTTCCGCCAGGGCCACTGACCTCATGCTTTTGTTCAAACATTGACAAAAGTGCTGAACTCCCGAGGTGAGGTGAGAGTGACTGCCCTCGACATCAAGGCAGCATTTGACCAAGTGTGGCATCAAGGAGCTTGGCAAAACTGAAGTCAATGGAAATCAGGGGGAAAACTCTCATTGGATGGAATCATACCTAGCATAAAGGAAGATGGTTGTGGTTGTTGGAAGTTGGTCATCTCCGCTTCAAGGCATCACTGCAGGAGTTCCTCAGGGTAGTGTCCTCAGCCCAACCATCTTCAGCTGCTTCATCAATGATCTTCCTCCCATCATAAGATCAGAAGTGGAGATCCTCGCTGATAATTGCACAATGTTCAGCACCATTCATGACTTTTCTGATACTGAAGCAGTTCATATCCAAATGCAGCAAGACCTGGACAATATCCAGGCTTGTGTGGACAAGTAGCAAGTAACATTCGCGACACACAAGTGCCAGGCAATGACCATCTCCAATAAGAGAGAATCCAACCATCACCCTTTGATGTTCAATGGCATTACCATCATTGAATCCCCCACTATCTGCATCCCAAGGGTTACCATTAACCAGAAACTGAACTGGACTAGCCATATAAATACTGCGGCTACAAGAGTAGGTCAGAGGCTAGGAATTCTGCAACGAGTAACTGACCTCCTAGCTCCCAAAGCCTGTCCACCATCTACAAGACAAAAGTCAGGAGTGTGATGGAACACTCCCCATTTGCCTGGACGAGTGCAGCTCCCACAACACTCAAGAAGCATGACACCGTCCAGGACAAAGCAGCCTGCTTGATTGGTATCACATCTACAAACAATCATTCCTTCCACCACCGACACACAGTAGCAGCAGTGTGTACCATCTACAAGATGCACTGCAGGAATTCACCAAGGCTCCTTAGACAGCACCTTCCAAACCCAGGACCACTATTATCTAGAAGGATAAGGGCAGCAGATAGGAACACTACCACGTGGGAATTCCACTCCAAGTCACTCACCATCCTGACTTGGAAATATATCGTCGTTCCTTCAATATTACTGGGTCAAAATCCTGGAACCCCCTTCTAAACAGCACTGTGGGTGTACTGACATTACATGAACTGCAGTAGTTCAAGAAGGCAGCTCACCACCACCTTTGCAAGAGCAATTAGCGATGGGCAATAAATGCTGGCCCAGCCACTGAAGCCCATGTCCCATGAATGAATAAAAAAAATCTTGTACGAGTGGGGTGGAGCACGGGGAACCTAGATATCAGGGGTCCCCTGTACATTGTGATTTTAGCTCTACAGTCTATTTGTGATGTCACCGACATCAGAAACTGGCCTGATTGACAGGCTTGGCTTGTAGTCTGGGTGGGGAGCAGTCTAGAGGAGGTCGCAGGATCAGATAAATCTGTCCAACCAACCAGAGGGTTGGCAAGAGATCAGATCCGGGAAGAGCCGTCTGATATCAAGGTTCGGGCGGGGAGAGTCTGAGGCCAGGTTGGATCGCATGTCTTGAGGCCTGGAGGATTGGTGATCTTTGGAAAGGATTGAGGCTTGTCGAGGATCCGAGACCTGGTGGAGGAGTGGTCAGAGACCTCGAGTTTTGGGGAACAGGAGACTGCTTTTGGAGACTTCAGGCAGGGATTGGAGGCCATGGGTATGGGTGGGCAGTGTGGTCAGAGACTGTTGGAGGGGAGATGGAGGCTTTGTGTGGAGATTGGAGGCCTGGGGTTGTGGAGAGGCTGGGGGCAGACTACCTCAGGAGAACTCAGAGATTTAGGGGTGGGGGTGTCTGAGCACTAGTTGGGGGAGGTAGCTGCCTCGTGGAGTTGAGACTAGAATGGCTGGGGTGGGATGGTCTGATCATGGGCAGTGTTAACCAGGTAGGCATATTGAATCCTGCGGGTAAGGGAAAAGGCACTTACCTCCTAAAGCACCCTCGTCCTGGTTTAGCTAAACACCAGACTCATGAAATCTGGCCTGCAAGAGTTACATTTCCAATGGTGAATAAAATTCAGGCATGCTGACATATTCTCATATTTAAAGTTGTCACCCAGCTCCTTGGAGCAGGTTGCTCACCTGCTGGCCCACCCCTGTCACCTCCGTTAAAACCAGAAATGCAGAAATGAGCAGGTGTGAGGTGGGTCAGGGTCAGTATTCAGATTTTTAACACTTATACACTTTCACCAAATTCAAAGACGCCTGGATTTTGGGGGTTAAAATTCACCACCTCCTACCCGCCATGTCAACTTGGCCTGAATCAGTATGAGAGCCTAATTTAACACTGGAGTGAAGCCATGTGCAGCTGTCGGGAGCAGTGAGATTCAATCTGCTTCACTTGAGTGTCAATTTGGATCATCAAACCTGATTTACACTATGTAGTGTTAATTTTGACTTTTGCTGATAGTGTAAAATGGATGATATTGATTCAGCTACCCAATACGCATTTCTCCTGGTGTTCATTTCAAATGAAGTCAATAAAAATTAAAATGGAGGGAAAAGAAAAATGGACAGTTAATCCAATATTTCCCGTGTTACACTATCACCCAAAGTCAGAATTAATCCCTATAAGTTTAAAATAGGAGGAATAGGACTCCATGCTTATAATTATTCACGTTCGGCACAATAAAAGTTGATTGTCAATGACTAACAATTAATATGGCATTCAAAGAGCATTTACTTACACTGTTGTTTACTGGGTTTAACTTTCTGTGGTGAGTTTAATGAGTGATTAATGTGCAAATGCAGCAACCTCATGAAAATCATAAGAAGGTTAAGTGTGATAATGCCATTTTATAGAAACTAATGAAGGAACACGAATGGTCCAGCAACATGTGGTGATTCACAATTAAACAAGATACCTTTTTCTTGTCATAAGTTTCTGGCTGATTCGTGCTTTAATAACAGCCTGTGTCATTCTGACATTGTATTTTCAACAAAATCTGGGCCATTAATCTATCATTGTCTCATCCTCTGTGCATTTATAGCATTTTCTATTTTTGTTTCCGTTGACCTGATGTCTGTCACAGGTGGAAGGTTCCAATTGTGGAGTCAATCTGGCAAACGTGCTTTGATCAAGTTATTCAAATTTATGCACCACTTTTGTTGTGAACCTTTGTGTGCTTGTAACAATTTGGGAACTATCAATGGAGGGGAGCTAACATGATGGAATTGTAAAATGAAAACTTTCTGCCTGTTTGCCGTTGCTTAGACTGAAGTGGAAGGTTTGCTTTGTTCTGTTATAAACAAGTATTACAGATGTCCTGCAGATTTAAACTGGGAATTAATCTTAGGTTTAGCATTTGGTAGGCAATTGCATTTAATAATTCCTAAGATATGAACTCACACAAAACAGCCCCAGGCATAAGCCTGGAGGGAAAGGGAATGACATTTAGTTTGGGGAGAGTTAAGACGAATAGGGGACCATTATTATCTGAACTGAATTGAATCCCTGAGTTTGTGAAGTCAGTGTAGGGCTAGTATTTGCATGGGATTTTAAAACCACTGTGAGAAACTTCTCTTTTTTAAAGGCGGATTTTTACAGAACTAATACAAACCCAACATTCTATTGATCCATCTCCTGCTGATGTCAATATTGTAATTACTAGGGTCTCCTTCCCATTTAACCTCAACAGAAGAAGAGACCAAACCAATCTGCATTTTAACAACAACCTTGCAAACTCAGCTAGCTCTTGCTTGTCTCAAAGAGATAACTTATATTCAGTTTCTTGATGAGGTTATAATGGCCAACCAGATCTCAATCATATCTCAAGCTCCTGGCCTACCTAGCAGTTTCATAAACAGCCCAATCAGCTGAGGTCAATGAATATAACATTTGATTAAAGGCACACCACATAAAGCTGTCTGTAAATCCAACAGAATTCTCAGGAAGATGCTGCAATGCAAAATGCTCCCATGTTCAGACCCTAGTTTTTATATTGCAGTTTAGGGGCCAGATTTTCATACTCGATGTGGGAATTGGGAAAGAGGACTAATGCCTCATCCCCTTCTTACCTCCATCTTATCATTGCTATGAGGAGGGATTTTCTGGCCAGTCGAGGCCCCATGTGACCTTGAGATGGGCCTGCTGCTAGAGGAAGTAGGCCTGAGGCAGAAATGGAGGCAGGCTGAGTCCAGAGCGGACAGGTTAAAAGGCTCGTCTCTGTTCCCAAAAAAGACCTCAGCCTGATTCTTCAGCCAGCAGCTCGTCTAGATACAGTTGAACCTCCTGATCACTTTAAACACATTCACCTCCCCCATCTCCTTACCCCCCAGCTCCTCTCTCCTTCACCCATTCTCCCTTCGCTCTTCACCCCTCTCAGTTCATCATCCCCTCAGCCCCTTATCCTCACCCCCTTGTCCCCCTCAGCTTCTCATTCCCACCCCCCCCCAAACCCCTCACCTTTTTTCCCTTAGCCCATTCATTCCCTCATCCCCCTCGCCATCTTTATGCTCACCCAGTACCCACTTAATGAACAGAAATCACAAGCCCTTTAATAACAGTCGGAAGCCGTTGAATAGTCTATAACTCTCCCCAGTAAACAAACTGACTCTTCAAACCAGCTGTGTGAAGAGTCAAGTGTTCATAAAATGATTGGATGGTTAAGTTGCAGATAAGAGCACGTAACTCTCCCCAAGAAATAAACTGACTTCAAACGGCTACCTCAACAATGTCGAGATTGAATACACAAAAGCAATGGGAAAAGTTTAAACAATTAGGCATTGGGCAAGATTTTACAACCCCCACCCACCACCAGGATTGTCCGGTCTCACTGAAAGTCAATGGACTTTAGGCTAGGCCACCGACTCTCCTGTGGGGGGTCCCACCATGACGGAGTTGGAAAAACCCGGCCATTGTTAGCGTACTAGGCTACACTTTCAATACTGCAAAATGTACTCGACCATTTTATCCACGACATGAACTTCTTAAATTTATCTGGAGACTTTTTTCACAATTACAATGTTGATCTTTTACTTGAAAGCTTGCCACTTGGCAGAAGTAACAATCTGGCGAACATATTGTTTAATGATTGATTACATCTTCCAATCACAACATTGTCATGACTCACCTTACTGAACACTGATACAACTCATGCTACAGCATTTCATGATGAATTGTAAAGGAAGCAAATCCACTTTACATTTTAAACTCTTCCCACCTTGAATCCATAGTTCAGGCCTCCAAGCAGCTGATGTAAAACTTGTCAGCTGCTAAAGTCCGGCCACCTCCATGAAAATTTAACACATTAGCGGAGTGCGGCTCTCAATGAGACCTCAACCCTGTTAATTGCCTCCTTCCTCCTTATTAGTAATGGGAACGTTCTGGGCACAATGCTTGCCAGCCATTTTTTTTCAGGTCCCATTTAGTCTCAATCGGGACCATGAAAATCTGGCCCTAAGCATGTGTGTAATATGTCACTTACCAATTCACACTGAATGGACTTCACCATTTTATCAAATCAGTTCACATACTTCATTGCAATGTTTGCAAGATGATTTAAATAAATAGTGTAAAATAAAACTCTACATTGCCTTGCAGAAAGTAGATCCAAAATGGTGACACAACCTGAAAGGGACTCTACATCTTTTTTGCATTATCAAGCAGAAACCATATAATCTTTCTTTGTTATGTCAGATGATTTCAAATTTAATGTTACAACAGGGTACTTGCACAAAGTTTAGCATTCACTCTGCATACAAAAGAAAGCTTGCTAGCGTCTCTATTATTACCTTAGTCAGTGAATAGACATCAGCTTTGTCTTGATCATAGCAATGTGTGGCTCCATTGATGGCTCAGTTGAAAAATCCACTATGGAGAAAAGGAAGGTACCAACTCAGCTTAAAATAAATCAAAAAGTATTGGTATTAAAAGTGTGTAATTTATAGGAAGAAGGGAAAGTTGAAGGAGTTAAGTAGTAGTTGCTGCTGGGCTTGTTGCTTTCTTGCTTCCCTCATACATCCCTCTAGCATCACTGGATTTAGCGGAAGATTGCAGAGCATCAGTGATTATTGACTGGCGCAGTGCCGAGCAGTCTGCTGAGTCTTGATTCTGGTAGCTCTGAGAGTATCGAGATTTTTTTTGCAGGGGAGTTGCTTGTAGTTCATAAGGGCTCTCCTCATGATTGCAGTAGCTGACACCGTGTCAGTCCAATAAGCGTCAAACCAGACACCATTCCACTGATCTCGTTTCCTGTACTCAGTGAGCGCTGAGTTATAGATGGTGTTGTGCAGATGATTTTATTTTGACACGGCACTCTGACCTCGGGCGTTATTGTCCGAAAGAGCCTGATTGAGGATGTTGAGGAACTCCTGGGTCCTTTCTGGTCTGGAGTACAGCAAGTGTTGATCCGCGGAGGACATTTCTTCTTGAAGTGATATAGTTTCCTTGGCTGAAGCCCAACTTTGCTACATACCAGGGAGTGGTCAGTGTCACAGTCAGTGTTATGATAGCTATGAATGATGAAGACACTGTTGAGAATGGTACATCTGGTGATAAGAAGATCTAGCTGGTGCCAGTGGCATGACCTTGGATGTCTCCAGGACACCTCGTGGCATGGCTTGGTTTGGAAGTAGCTGTTTGGTAACAGCGTAGCTCCAGCAACCTCTGTCCATTTTCGTTCATCTTGCCATTTCCCTGGTATCCTATGCACATTAGCCAAGCTGTGTAGTTGGAACCCGCCCTTGCATTGAAGTACCTAGAAGGTACAGCACCTTGGTGTTGGGAATTTGAAGCATCAAGCGCCTCATAGAATTGATCCTTGACATCTGGGGTGGAGCTAAGTGTCAGGGCATAGATATACAGCCTGCTCTTGTTGACAAGCAAAGAGTAAGAAGTCTCTCTGAGCCTTCTGTGGGAGTTTCAGTCATCACGAGTGGAGTGTTTTTTTACTGAAAAACCCACTCCATGCTCACAGGTTGCCTCTCGTGTTTTCCCTACCAGAAGAATGTGTAGAGTGTTACTCTTTAAGGGATCCACTTTGTGTCAGCCTAGTTTCTTATAGCGCAACAGTGTCCACATTGAGCCTTGCGAGTTCTTTGTTGATCACAGCTGTCTTGCGTGCATCATCAAGCTGCAGAAGATTGTCAATAAGGCCAGGGCGCATGGTCCTTATATTCTGGCTTGCAATGTGAAGGACTAGTATATTCTTTGTTGAGCTTGTCTCACTTGTTGCAGATTAGCAACCTGCCTGTTGAGAGATGACTCTTTAAGCTCCAGGCACCCTTTGAAGCAAGCAGATCACAGCAGGACAGCACCTAGCTGCCTGGGGATTGCCCAGCTTGAGGCGGGTGGTAGCTGTCCAATGAGACACGATTATCTCTCCCACTGTCAGAAGTAACCCCTGGTGCTTGTGCTGTACATCAATTGAACGAAAGCTTCTAACCAGAAGCTGTTTCTTACCATGCTGGGCCAACATAAACACAAAGCTGGAGTGTCCTCTCCAGTCCACAGGCCATGGCAAGTAGTTTGGAGACCCTGAATTGCCCAAGCATTAGGGCCGCCCTCTCAGCATTGCTAGTGTTGTCCAAAGGAAAGGATAAAACCAGTGCTGTTTGGCATCAGCACCACTGCAGGAGATGTGGGAAAGCTCCCTGATGGATGATAGATTACTGCCTACTAGACTCCAACCTGGACTTTCTGTTGAGGTTTACTCCTTTAGCCCCCTTCTCTCCTGAGACACACAAGGAAGTGGGACTCTTTATCCATAGCTGGGTGTCTGGTTCCATAAGACATAGGTCGTAGGAGCAGAAGTAGGCCAGTCAGCCCATTGAGTCTGCTCTGCCATTCAATGAGATCATGGCTGATCTGATAATTGTCAACTCCACTTTCTTGCCTTTTCCCCATAACCCTTGATTTCCTTGCTGATTAAAAATCTGCATTATCAGATATTCGGTGACCCATGAGGGAAGCGATTATAAGCAAACACAGAGACAAGACAGGATAGGATCAGGTTCAGCTCTGCTGTTCCTATGGTTAAATAGTCTATCACAGCTTGCTGTTAAACCTGAAATCTGAATAATGAACAGTTGGGACAGATAGTCAGGGACATCAGGTGTCCAGCAACTGTACTCAGCAAAGCCTTCAGAACAGAAAGAACAAATTATTGTAATTGATAGAGAAAGGTGCTGTTGAGATACAAAAGCAAAATAATGCATTCTATACTAATTAAAATAAATTGGGACTGGAAAAATAATGGGATGAATTTATCAAATTCTAACCTCAAATGCAGTATTACAGTGGTTCCAGTACAACTGTAAGCAATGTGAATGAGGTCACTTCCTCCAGATGTTCCCGCACTGCTAAAAAATGCTGAATTAAAGTGATTTTAGAACAGTTAAGATGCATATCATGTACTGGTGTGACATAAAATACCTTTTACACCAAGTAAAAATACAGTTCAGGAAAATTGTTGAAGGCCAAATATTTTATATGATAATTTGTCAACTATTTAATGAACCCTAAGGCCATGGTTACTTGAAGCAAGTAGACTCCGATTCAATATGAATAGACTCCAATCTGAGTCTACTTGCAAACCTCTCAATACTGTCTTTTTATGCAGTATAAATTGTTCCCTTTACAACTTGCAAATCGGTCCTGATGAGTACAAGACAAAATGCTTTGATAGTATGTCTTTTTTTTCAGCAATATTCAAGTTCTGTACTACTAAGTGGCTATTTATATACCTGAGACAGAGGTACAACATAGACCATTTTTGGTATATCAGCAACATTGTTCAACTCACAATTAAGTTAGAAACAGGTAAGCTATCTATCGAATTTCTCTGACAGCGTATTAGACCCAAGGTTGTACCAGTGACCATTTCCAAGAATATTGATAATGCTAAAGTGAGACACAGTCTCATGATTGAGTGAGTGTTTATGCAAGATGAGATTGAATAGATTGGTAGTAGGGTTACTAATTTAGGCCATGCCCTATGCAGCAGTATATGTGGTAAATTTTTCTGACCATGTACTCTCCAAAAGCTAGAAGTTTGCTCTTGCTCATGGCTTCAATTTTGGTGTGCCTTCGTCTCACACCAAATGGTAAAAGGTATTTGCTGAGCTCGAACTGCCCTACTCCCAACTATCCCGCCACAAACCAGCGTTGACTGAGGACACTGAATCCTTGAAGCATACCTAGCTGATGTAACGCACACATATTGCGGAATACTGAACAACTTGACTGATTCCCACATGCAACACAAATGTCTGGTAGCATTTCAAGGCCTCATGCCGACCTAGAAATATATATCTGCAACCCAGACAAAGGGATTGGAATAGTCATCCCTAACAAGTATGACTATATCAACAAAATGCACACCGTTCTTAATGATGGGTCCAAATTTGTACCTATTGGACCTGCTGCTAAGCATAACCGGACAGCCCTACTCAAAAGCAAGATACAAAAATGCTTGTTGGAATTGTGTAAGAGTAACGAGCTGCTGGGTGGTATATATGTTAGGATTTGTTCTTATGGCTCACTGTGTCCGCGTATGTATGGGCTGCTCAAGACACACAAAAGTGATGTCCCTTTACGTCCTATCTTATCATGACTGGTTCTGCACAATATGAATTGGCCAAACGGTTGGGTGAGGTGCTACAACCAGTTGTGAGCAAGCCTTTCACATACACAGTGAAGGTTGCAAAGACCATACAGGGTTTGCATACCAATAGCAACACCATGTCCATGTGCTTGTTTGACATTGTTAGCCTATTCACCAATGTACCACTCAATGAAGCCATAGACGTTTGCATGTGTCATTATATCATTGCAATCTAGATGTGCCGCCATTGTCTGAATTGGTTTTCATTGAACTTCTGAACTCAGCAGCTCGTGCAGTTGGTTTCAGTCTTAATGACACCATGTTTGCCCAAACAGATGGTGTTGCCATGGGAACCCCTCTAGGCCCAGCTTTCACAAACAACTTTGTCAGTTTCTACAAGAAACACATATTTGATGGAATGACACCTAACCTTCTATCCATTGCGTACTTCCGAAAGGTAGAAGATACGTTTGCAGTATTTGAATCTGCAGCTGTGTGTAAGCATGTCCTATGAAATGGAGTAGTCAGATGAGCTCCTTTTCCTTGATGTGCTCATTGAGAAATCTGCCAACGGGTTCTCAACTACTGTCTACCGCAAGCCGACCTTCACTGGTCAATATACGCGTTGGGTTCCTACGGTTCCACGTGCTATAAGATTGGCCTTACCAGTAACCTCATAAATAGGACATAAGCCATTTGCTCACTATGCAAGCATTGATGCTAAAATTAGGTGCGTCAAAGCCAGGATGTGGGATAACAGCTACCCTAGTCAGATCATTGCTTGCTGTATATCATGCAAACTCATGAATGGGCCTAAAGCTGCCACATGCAGTCTTGTAATTGCCCTGGAAATTTAAGGTGTGTCAAAAATTTGAGCAACAGGTGAAGCTAGCCATTTCACACTACTACAATGCAATAGCAACACAAGTGGTATTCACCATTAACAACATGCTGCTGTCAAGTCAAAAAGAAGTTCTACCTATCACACAAATGAGTAATGTCATAAATGAATTTTAGTGCCGATGTGATGCCATACCATAAGTCTTAACAACTGGCACATCGTATCAAACAGCACAACCCTTTGGCTGTTCACAGGGCAAAACGCTGACCATACCCAACCAGCCTGCGCTTGCAAAACTCAAAACATAGAGTCCAATATTATATTTGATTCTGTGATTGGACAGCACTTGCTAAACAATCCTGATTGTTTAGAAGCTAAGATTTATACTGACAACCAGTTTAAGATTATCAGTTGGGCTTGCAGTATAGCTCACTTATATGTCCCTGTCTTTTGTTGACAGAAGGAGCATGCCCAAGCATTGCACCTTTTTCAACTAAACAAGAGCTTGGGGGACAGCCATTCCCCATGGGCAGGGGGGAGAACTCAGGACGGAGAAAGAAGTAAGGCTGGAGGGAGATGCAAGAGTGTCTGAAGAAATCAGGAAGGGAGAAGGAGTAATGCTGGAGGAAGAAATGAGGTTGGAGGAAGAATTGAAGGGGGGAGGACTGAGGGTGGCAGAAAAAATAAGGGTGTCTGAAGGAGTCAGGAAGTGGGAAGGACTAAGTGGGAGTGGAGTCCGGGGTGGAGGGAGGACCGTGGGAGAGTGGGACTCCAGGGGGGAAGGAGTTCCAAAAGGGGAATGGGTTCCAAAGGGGAAAGGGGTCCGGAGGAGGGGAGGGGATCTGATGTCCAGGTGAATGTGCGAGTCCATGACTGCCTCTTAGGGAGCGAATTGAAGGTGGGCATGAAATGAGGGAATGGTGAGAATGACCAAGGGCAGAGTGAGGCGAGAGGACAAGGGGGTGAGGGTTTGATAATAGCGGTCAAGGTGGTTTGTGGGGACTCGGAGGCAGACACAACCCTGGGGTGGGGCGATATGGTGTGAGAAGCCGCCTTGGCAGTCAGCGGGTACTGCCCGCTCTCACTCTTGGTGCAAACCTGAGATGATTCTGCCCATTGACCATAAAAAGGTCCTTCAGTGTCAAGTTCTCCATCATTTAGTAACAACACAAAGTTAAAATTTAGAATAAAAAATTATTTTGGATGTGAGGTACATGATGGAAACTCCTCCATTATAACCTCCGGCACATTCACATGGTATACTTTCCTGGACTTATGAATGTCACTGATCAATTCCATAATCTTCAACACATGATTTCATGTCATTGATTGTTCATCAAGATTCTTGAACTTGATGTTGCACTGCAAGATGAAACAGCTGCTGGGGTCTGATTGATGTACTTGTTCTCAATGTTAACAGCCTACTCTCATGCTCCATTTATATTATGGTTTTGCTTCCAGATGCACTGCTGTAATACAAATGAGATAAAGTGCACATTTTCAAATGAGGGAACTTCATCCTGAGAAGCAGCTATTTCTCCCTCGGGCATGGAGTAAAGTACCAATACTGCCAAAAATGGCTGCAATTTGAGTTACTTTCCATCTAGCCTGCCACCTTATCCTGGTTACACTTTTGATAGCTGTCCACTATATGTACAGCAAAGACCAATTTATTGAGCTTCTCGATGCCTTGGAGAGGAAGTTGTCAATCATACCCTGCCCATTTTCATTCGGACAAGGTCTGCAAGCTATTTGACTGTTTTGTTGAAATTTTCAACGAAGTTTTAACCAGTTCTCTAGATATTGAGGTATAACTGTTGTCAGTCTACACAATGTCCTATCACCATGTTCCCACATTTCCATAAACCATCCATTCATTCACATAAATAGGTTTGCATCTCATACACAACTACAGTGGCTTCCATTTTGTGAGAATTCAACTATTCAGTTTTCAAGGACTTCCTTCACCTTGCCTCACAACAATCTGCAATACCAAATTAGTACTATGTTTTAACAAGCAGAAATCCTTATATCTTCCCAATGTCTTTTGATATTATACCTCCCCTTGGCTTCTGCAAGTTTGTCCCTCTTCCATTTTAGTCTTCTTCTTCTCCTTAGGGTTCCATCAGTGGAAGGGAGTTGTGAAGTGTCTGGCTGTTCTTTTCTCTAGAAACCTTTGGGGACAGAGGAGAGGAATTTAATGCCTTTGCAGCGAGTTTGGAGGCAAGGGGGCACTTAATTGGGCAGGGCGTGTGGGGTGCCAACCCTGCTGCCTTCCTGCCTTCACCTGATTAAGTCTGGGGTGGGGAGGCTCCTGAGTGACCTCCCTGCCCGGACGCTAACTGAAGGCCTTCAGTAGGCAATTAATGGCAGGGGCATCACCACATGGGAAGGCCAAAAAGCAAACTCTGTTGTGTTTCCTTCTGGGCTTCCATGAGGGGTTCCCTTGTTCAAAGGCACTCAGTGCCCGATTGTGGGACCAGGCATTGGGAAGTAGGGGAGATGGGAGCCGCTGAACGCCACCTCTTGCCCTTGCCTCTGAACCCCTTCTCCCTCCCTCTCCCATGACCCTCAATCTGTGACACCCCAGCCCTGTGATGCCCATCCTGTCCTCACTCACTTTTGGTCTGGGGTGCCCCATTGTTCCTGGGCCTCTGGTGGATGCATTACCATCAGCTGCTGCTGCTCCCAGCAGCACAGACAGCAATGGAGAGCCACTGGACTCTGATTGGCCAACAATTCACAGGGGGCAGGATTTACAGCCCCAGCGTCCTTAATCCAGGAGAAGCCCTGACATTGACGACTCATAAGTGCCTGATAAGCACTTATCACTGGTGGGCTATCACTACCAAAGGCGACGTGTGTTTTCTACTGGTTCTCTGGCCAACAGGTGAGATGCCAGTTGTAACCATTAAATTCTGCTTGAGATATACATTAATCTGGCATCAGTGAACAGAACAGCAACAGCGAGGCTCTTCAACCAATCCCTTGACTGAATTATCCTTACTGTGATATAGTCAGGGAGTTTTTTTTAACCCCAAACAATGTGTGTCTCAGGGTTGAGTGGGTGTTTAAAGCCTGATTCTAAACTTACCCCATCCCAGGCATTCAAACTCTGCCTTACATGCCTCTGACCCCCTTCCTCAGCCTCCAATCCTCTCTTCAGGCCTGTGATTCCTCCTCTCTCCACCCCCATGTCCCCAGGATTGCAAGGCCCCTGGGATTAACAAGGCCACCATGATTTCACCCCCCATTTAGATCATCCCCTCCCATTGACTCTGAATGACCCCAACTTTCCCTGTATCAATTCCCATCCTCCCTAATCAACCTACTCACCGAGATTGTCCTCTCACTAAGACCAAACCCAACTCCCGATCAACCTCCCCCTCTCCCCACACCCCAGGCGTCGACTTATCTCATCCTGCAGGTTCTGCTGTCCAACTGTAAGCCAAACAATCAATATGGAGAATTGGTTATTGACACCTAATGTGTACTGTAGAGTTAAAACTCTATAGCATGCATGGTAATTCTGACTTCTAACCCCACTGCTCTTGGTGAGTCAGATGAGTTAAAATCAAGGCTGAAGGTTTCAAACTATTAAGGATAAAGCAGGGGATATAAATTTGATTAAATGGTGTGGAGATAGCAAAATAAAGATTGGGAAATACGGATGGGATTAACAGAGAGAGAGAGAGAGGGATAAAAGAGACAGACAGAGAAAGTAAATACATATAGGCCAGAGTTTTCCTGTCGGCGATTTGGGGGCGGGGCCCGCTTGCCGACAGGAAAATGACATGGGGTGACGTCAGGAGGAACCCCCAACGTCATCCCGATCCATTTAAATCTTTAGGAAGGCAGGCAGACAGCGAATTCAGCTGTTCGCTCGCCGACCTGTCAATGGCCAATTGAGGCCATTGACAGGATCATCAAGCTCATTGAAAGACCTACCCGTCCAACCTTAAGGTTGGCGGGCAGGCCAGGAGCCCCAGTGGATTTCTAAAAAAAGATAACACCTCATCCACTGGCGGAATGAGGTTTCATCTCAGTTTTTAAAAAGTTTATTAAAGTTTCACTCATATTTATTAACATGTCCCATCTCATGTCACATGAGGGGGACATGTTAATGTTTTTCTTTCTCTATTTTTAAAGTTTTTTAAACATTCAGCACTCTCCCTGAGACAGCATTTAGTCTCAGGGAGCAGTGCGCTCTTTTGCACGCATGCGTGAAAGAGCACACTTTGACAGATGGGGAATCCCTCCACCCCCCGCACAGGAAGCGCATAGCTCTTCCTGTCAGGCAGGCCGCTGGGCGAGCCTTAATTGACCCGCCCACATAAAATGGCGGCCCCATTTTGGATGCGGAGTTCGGCTGCCCACCCGCCGCTGAGCCGGTGGGACCTGCCCAACTATCAAGGTCAAAATTCTGGCCATAATCTGCAGCCTTAAGTTTCTTTGAGATTCTACATCTGTAAAATTAATTTTCAGGGCCAAAGAAGTTGTTCAGCAGTAATTATCATTCCTTTTGCCATTAAAATGCATGTACTCCTAAAAGGACCAATCCCAGTTTTCCAATCACTTCACATGCAAAACTGATGAGTGAGTACATCATGCCATTAAAGTCATTCCAATGCCAAGTCTATTGGTGAGGTCTGCAACATCTCACTGGCCAAGATGTTACATTCGGCGTGCGGGGACAGGCCCAACATGCCAGAACGTAAAATGACGCGCAATGATGCCAGGCATATGTCCCAATGTCATCACGCAATCTTGTGATATTTCATTCAGTAGGTGTGTGCTGGAGTTGACTGCATGCCCGCTGATAATTGAAAGGCCTTTTAAGGCCATTAATGAAGTAATTAATTTCACATTTACGCTGCCCGTCCCACCTTATGGTTGGTAGGCAGGCGAAAAGACCAAGCAGCCTTTACGTTTTTTAGGACAGCGGGATGAGGTTTCCTAAAGCTTTTACGAATTAAATAAAAACTTTTTCTGAAAAATACAAACATGTCCCATTTCAAGTGACACAGTCACATGAGGGACATGTTTCATTAAATTTTTATTACGTTTATTTATTTTTTTAAAAAGCGCTTCAATCTCCCTGAGGCAGCTTCATGCCTGAGGGAGATTGAAGCGCTCTTTTGCGCATATGCACAGAGTGCTGGACCCGACTCTCCCTCCGCCCGCACAGGTAGCACTCAGCACTACCACTTACTTATTATGTTGTGCAGGCCTTAATTGGCCTGCCCACGTAAAATAGCGGTGTGGATCCGATCGCTGGCATCGTTCGACTCCACGACTGCCCACGCCCGCTCCTGCTGAGCCCGTCCGACATGGGAAAAATTTAGGCCACTGAATGGAGGTGCAAGACAACTCTGACAGCAACTTCTGGATTTCTGCATTTATCTGCACATGTGTGGATGCCGGAAGTTATTGTCAGGTTTACCTTGCAATAACAAATGTTGTTAGCCTCATCAGTATTATTGCAGCAAAATCTCAGTCATTGATTTTTCAGTACTTGAAGATTCTCTATTTCTTGATGCTGAATACAGGACACTTTGTAAAATTAATCGTCTTTAAGTGAGCTCAATGGCAATCAATCAGACCCATGCCTTTTTTTTAATCAACTGAGGGTGGTCAATAGATCTGAAAGTGTGTTTGTGGTGCACAGTAAGTTAAGCCAAGAGTCCCTTGTTTGCATGTATTTGATTAACTTGAGCTACACCTTGAGTGCCCTACCATCCATTCTTAATTAGCACATTCGTTTAGATAATATCACCAACTTTAACACCTATGTGTTCTTTTGTTCTATTGTTTTTGACATCTTTTGATGATCTGCTTCTATCACTGCTTGTTTGTCCCTACAACCACACCAATCCCCTCCACTTCTCTCTCTCTCTCTCTGCCACCCGCCCCCCCACCCCGCCCCCCCCAACACCTTAAACCAGCTTATATTTCAACTCTTTCTTGTACTCGAACTCAAGTTCTGTCGAAGGGTCATGAGGACTCGAAACGTCAACTCTTTTCTTCTCCGCCGATGCTGCCAGACCTGCTGAGTTTTTCCAGGTAATTCTGTTTTTGTTTTGGATTGCCAGCATCCGCAGTTTTTTTGTTTTTATGATTAACTTGTGTGTTTTGCTTAGTAAAAAAGTCTGAAACACTTGGAGTTGCACACTTACTTTGTTCAGCCTCCTTGTGTTTTTTTGTCTGAAGATGCTGAATAACATCACTACAGCTGCCACGAGCAATTGAAAAATGTGCTGCATAGTTTGACAAATAATCTGAGTTACCTGACTATTGTCAGCTACTGAAGAGTCTTTTCTTCAGCAACTTGGATTGTTTTCCTGGATCATCATTAAAAGAACATGCATGGACATTTCTGGAGTAAAGATTGAACTAACTGCACATGGTTAGAGCCTTGCACTGCTTTGCACCTAATACTAATTCAGGTTTCCCAGGGTAACTGCCCCCACTGCCACCTGGTACACTGACTGTCGTGCAGTGAAAGATGTGGCATTGTGGATATACGTGTATACATATGTATGACAATATGGTTCCTAAATCATTTTGGAATAATATATAAATAAAACACTATCCCATATTTACCCTTTGTTTCAGGAACAATAGACATTTGGTGAAATTGGAAGTTATGAAATAGACATCAGGAGACAGAAAATATCGGACAATTTGATACTTTTTAAGAAAAAGCGGGGACATCTGCGATAGGGCTTAAATAGGGGACTGTCCCTTTAAAAACAGGATTCATGGTCACCCTATCTATTCGATGAGTTCCAATTTTAAGAAAAAACTTGTTCTCATTTTGAGTTTAATTTTATGAAAACTGCAGAATTTCAGGCAACACCAATGATTTCCAACAGATCTTCAGTCAATCTATCTTTCGGCCTTTTATGCATTGCATGGTATTTGATATTTTCTGTTAGCTTTGATACATTAACAGCGTTTTTTGCTCTTTGCCTCTTTGCAAAATGGCTGACTTATTCAATGAAGTGTAAATTCTAATTGCTTATATAAGATGTTATATATAGAGAATGTTCTTTTAAGACTGTTCTCTGGCTGTGTTCCTCTGGTCTAGCTCCACTGTCTTTCTCAAGAATCTTGATTATTTTTCTAATTCAGCTTTCTGAATATTAGATTTCATCTGTGCTGGAACATGACTTATAATACCACCTTAAATGTTTCCCATAAAATGGCTGATAAATCTACTGCCCCTTTATCGATTGTCATAAAGCTCATTATTTCTTTTTCAATTAAGATCAATTTTTCCCTCTAATGGAGTTATTAAATTTCAATTGAGACAATTTTATTAATCTTTATCTGTGGAAAGAATCTGATGTCCTTTGTAGCATGACCCAATACAGTAACAGAAGCTTTTAAAAATGAATTGATAAGATCAGTCTTCTAAAATAAATTTGGTTTGGGAATATGTTTCATGACAAAAATAATAAATTAAAGGATATACTCACTAACAAAGGTTGTAGGTATCCTAGATCTGTCCCAATTCCAAGTCACTGCTCACATCTGCCAGAGCTATGGGCAGACTTCTAAAATTGCTGATAAAAGGATTGATCTATTCAATTCAAGGACTATAACTATATTAGAGTTTCCTTCACCTGCTACGGGATATGTGCTAACATAGTAAGAAGGTTAGCTTGAAAATGGCTAAAACTAAAATAGCAGGGAGAAAACTTTCAGATGAATGATTAATGAGTTTGTCTGAAATTTCTTCACTACAACGGTGGATGGACTGAAGAGAAAGAAGTTTTAGACAAAACTCCAATTTTGACATTTTCACTCCGGCCAACCCCTTGCCTTATCCATAAACTCCCTTTCCTTTTAAGATCTTGAAATTTGTGGTTAACACCCAGCTCCATGACAATCTCAAAACCATCTGCTCGATCCCCTGTAGTCCAGCTTCCATGCTTCCCACAGTAATAAAATGTCCTGAATCAAAGTCACAGATGATATTGTCTGTGCCTGTGACCATCCCTTATCACCCTCCTCAACCTCTCTGCAGTATTCAATACAGTCAGCTATGCCATCCTGTTTGACAATTCTCCTCTGTTGCCTGGCTACATGGGACTGTACTTGTACAATTCCATTTCATTATTTTCTGGATTCCAGGCAGAGTATCTCTAATGTACAGAGAGGAATTTAATGCCCCTCCAGGGGGTGAGGAGGAGGGAGACTTTGATCAGGAGGGTGGGAATGGGGCGGAGACCCTGCTGCTTTCCCGACTTCCCCCAATCAATTTCCAGACAGGAAGAGTGAAGGGCGACCTTCCCATCTGGAGACCAACTGAAGCTGTTAAGTAGCCACTTAAGGGCTTCATCTCGCCACCACTGGTATTCATCCAGCACGGAACTTGACATCTGGGAAGAACACCCAGCAAAACCTACCAGGTTTGTCCGAAGTCTATAGGGGGTTGAGGTGCCTTGTTCCCAGGCACTCTGTGCCCAATCGAGAGACCCAGCATCAGGAGACAGCGGGCCATGGGAAGCCACCTCCTGCTCTTGCTTTCAAACCCCATGCTCACCAGCACCCCCCTCCCTGCTGCCTCCATCCAACACACACTCACCTCTCCCCAGAGATCCAGTGGTGATCCCTCCTAAAGACCCAATGGCAGTGTGGAGACCAGAGAGCTGGTGACCACTGATTGGCCAGAGGCTGTCTGCGATGGGATCTCCGTCCTCCTCAGGGCTTAATTTGATGGGAGGCCCAATGGTGTTCAGGTAAGTGCCTGATTGCCTTGAAATAGCGTTGATCCTCCCAGAGAAAAGCGACATGAGATCTCCACCAGTTTTCCAGCTCGTGAGTGCTAGATCCCCACTCGCCAATGTTAAGTTCCACCCATGGTTTCTCTTCCCATCCAAACATAGTAACATCTGGAATTTCCAAAGGATTTATCCTTGGTCCACTCTACACAACTACATGTTTTTTCTCAGTGACACATCTGCAGTCACAGGCTCAGCCTCCAGATACATATCAAAGACACCCATCCCCAACTCTTCAACATCTCCCTTGCCCCCTCCCCCACTGCCTCTGTGATGTCAGTGCTTAACTAACACCCAACCTTAATTGCATCATGACTTTTTGTAGGTCAGCATTGCACAGCACAAGGCCATTGGGCAGAATTGCCCCAGATTTGCACTAAATGTGGTAGCTGGCATGAAAATAAACATTTTACCTGCCAGCCATAATGGTAGGTTTTTAAGCCCTTCCTAATACATCCTGCCTCATTAATAATGCATTTAAGGGAAACATGTTGGATCACTGGTGAGTGGCCTCCAATTTGCCCGCCACGCCACTATCTTGCTGCTACCTCATGATGGGCACCATGTTTAAACTTAAGCCACATGTACAGTTTTCAATGCTTTCAGCCCAGGACTGCTCCGTAAAGTCATGGCCCCAAAAGCCAAGAAGAGTGCAGTCCCCTGATATAGTGACGCATCCCTGGAACACCTTCTGGAAGCCGTTGTGGCCTGCCACGATGTCCCCCACTCTGACTGCAGGAGGCCCATCAATCTCACCACTCCAGTTTGGGAGGCGGTGGCATTGGTGGTCAGTGTCAACACTGCACACAAGAGGTCAGCCATCCAGTAGAGAAAAGGGATGAATAATCTCATCTGTGCCACCAGGGTAGGTCAACCATCTCACCAATCTCAACTCATTCACTCACAAGCCCATCGCAACTCATTGGCATCTCACTCACTGCCAGTTCAAGGGACATCACCACTCACTCTCTCACATACATCCTCACATCGCCATCTGGCCTCATCTCCTCTGGAAAGCACCTCCTCATTCTGTCCATGGCTCCACTCAGCACACACACATGCCTGGCATCTTTCTCATTTGGCCTGACATGCGCCTTGCTCACACTCTCTTCATCTTTCTTTATGCAGGACAAGATCATGCACAATCAACAAAAGAGGTCCCAGACCTCTCTGAATCTGATGGAGTGCCGGACATCAAGGTCCTCACTCCATTCGAGAGTCACGCATTGGAGCTGGCTGAAGAGGACGTGGATCATTCCTGCAGTAACGTTGAGGTTGGCGGTGAACACCCACATGAGGATCCTGCACCACATCATCCCTCTCTCAACACTACATTGAGTCCACTGTTCTGTGTTCAACGCAGCTGCCAAGCACTAATAATCTTCCACTTTCTGTCCTAGGCACATCTGACATGTTGCTGTCAGGCAACCTTGAGCCAGGCCCCGACGCTGAGAGTACACCCACACCTTCCACCAGCGCAGCAATACACACCTCAGCGTGGCCTAGATCTAGAGCAGACTCGAGTTCACGATCTGGTGGTCACTGCACAGACACATATCTGCAGCAGGAGGAGGCAGGATTAGCCGAGCTTCCCTGCACTTGGAGGACTGCTGGGGAAGAGGCATCTGTGAGGTCCGAGTCAGATGATGAGCCTCTGGATTCAGCCTTCCAACTCATCCTGGAGAGCCAGCAGAAGGTAGGGGGAATACCATGCAGAGTTGTTGGAAGCCCTCAACAGAGTGGCATGTGAGTTGGAGGAGTGCATCCACCTGCTCTCTGATGAAGTGATGCCCACATGTACATATATGGAGGTCTCCATGGGAAGGATGGCAGGTCCCATGGAGACCCTGATCCAGCAGAACGCTGAGATGCACGCTGACCCACACTCCATCGCAGTAGCCATGGGTGAGTTCCTATGACAACACGATGGGAAAATGGGGCACCTCGACATCCCTCCAGGTGCTCCTTCCGCTCAAGGAGCCAGGCCAGGGCCCTCAGCCTCCTGAAGGGAGGAGAAGCATAGCTGGACACCCCTGGGTCAGCAACTCAGGAATCTCAGAGGATGTCCTCTCCCTCCGAGTCCCCTTTGCCTGTGAATCCCTCAACCTTGTCCTCTGTCACCACAGATGGAGCAGCTGGGCCACAGGAGCACAGCCAAAGCAAGCCAGGGGCCTCAAGGCTTTGGCTGTCCAAGAGATGCATGCCAAAGTCACCAGAGGCAACAGGGCCAACCATTGCACAGTCTGTCTCCACCCCTGCTATGGATGTCAGGGTAGCACCTAGAAGAGGTAGGCTTAGAAAAGTTAAGAATTTCTGATCACAAGCGGTTGCAGGGGTGAACACACTTTTTCATTTTATAATCTAGAAATTTATTCACTTTCACTGAATAATGTGTAATTGTGTCTTTCAGCTTTATTTACAGGCTTCACGGGTCCTCCCACAGTATCCACCTTGTCCCTCAGCACCACTTGCAGTTCAGCTACATGTAGCCAGACCATGGGTGATTCTGGAGGAAGAAATGTGTGGGGCTGGTCCTTTTGGAGCCTCGTGCAGTCCCTGATGCACGTGGATCCTTCATCCATCACTCCCATCTCACTGTCCTGAGCATTTTCAATGCAGCCTGCTGTCCACCTGACCTGAGCTGCATCTCCATCCACCTACTGATTGTACTTGTGCCCATCCAACACGAGGCTCCGCTCACTTGTAATTTGAAAAACATGGTCGTAGTCCAGTTTCTCGTAAATTCCCCCATCCTTTCCCCTCCCCCAGTCACCCATGTCCATTCCCCCATCACTGCGGACCCCCTGACATCACCATCTACCTCCCCAATGTCACCTACCAACCCAAACCATTGTCATTTCAGGATGTCCAGCTGAATGTGCACGTTGCCTGTCTTCCTGAGAATCCCACCCCCAACCACATTGACATCTCCGACCTCCTCCTTCCCAACATCCAGTCTGCCCCCAAGTCCCCACCATCCACCCTTGCCATCCCTTCTACTGCCACTAACACGCCCTCACTCTCCCACCCTACCGGCTCCCTCTGCCTACTTCCTCACACTCACCATTCCTCTACCACGCCCACCCTCAGTTTGCTCCCCAGGAGGCAGTCATTGACTCCACAGATCCCTTCCTTGCACATTCACCTTGACATCCCCCCTTACTCCCTCCTCCACCCTTACTCTTTCCTCTCACCGGACACTTACCCCCCTCTGAACTCCCTCCTTTCCCTGGACACCTTCCCTCCTCTCAATTCCCTCCCAGCTGCCTCCCCCCCCGCCCCCCCCCCCCCCCCCCCCCCCCCCCCGGAGGACCCTGCATCCTCTGAACTCCCTCCCTTACACCTTCCTCTTCCCTTATACCTACCTCCACATATGTAGCATTCTCCCTCCTTAGGCCTTTCCCCCCCGTACTCCCTCCTTTTAACTGGGTAGAGCTCCTTCTTCCTCCCAATCTCAACCCCCTGACACATTCATAACACCCACTCCCAACATCATCCCTCAACACCTTCTTTCCACCTCCCAACCTCACCCCTCGCCCAACACCTTCATCCACCCGCTCCCAACCTCACTGCCCGCTACTCCCCTGACCTCTCCTCCCCGGTGCACCTTCCTCTCCAACTCACATAGACCTTCCTCTCCCCCCACCTTCACTGATAACTCATAGCAGCCCATGGCCAATTCTGTGATGCTCCGAAGCAGGCCCGAAGCATCAAGAAAGACCTCACACCTTCCATGAGCTGCTTTGGGGCAGAGCCATATACATGAGGATCCACCCAGCCTGCGATGCACGTGTTCTTCCGGGGTCCCATAGCTGTAAGGCTCCAGCATCTTCTTCTTCACAGATATCTGCGATCTGAGCAAGGCCCTAAAGGTAAGTTCCGACCTCATCCTGGTCACGCTTGTCCAGACATATTCTGGGCCAACGTGTTTTCCCGCTCGTGTAACAGTAAATCAGGTGTAGGGGGGATGATTCCAGTCAGGCCATACTTTGCCCACCATTAGCGGGATGCAAATGGTGTTCACGCCAGCCTCCAGTGGGATTCATGTTCCGCCACGCCGGGCACCATCGGATGATCCCGCTGTGATTTCACGCCAATGTGAAAACAGTTTCTGCCCCTGACGCCGAATTCTCCCCCACCTGATATGACACCCTCTGCCAACAGGTCCAGACGACTCTGCCCATTGTCTTTGGCATGGCCACAAATTCCATTTCCTTACAATTTATATCCTTTCCCAGGCACTGTCTCAAGCTGAACCAGATAGTTTACAAACATGGTGTTATATTTGATCCTGAACTAAGTTTTAGATCCCATATTTTCTCTGTCATTAAGTGAGATGCACTGGGCTAGCCAAAAGTTCATCGATCCCAAATTGCCCTTGTTCAGAGGGCATTTAAGAGTCAACCAGGTTGTTGTGGATCTGGAGTCACATGTAGGCTACACCAGCAGATTTCCTTCCCTAAAGGACATTAGTGAACCAGATGGGTTTTTTTTTAAACAACAATGGTTTTAATTCCAAATTCCAGATTTTTATTGAATTCAAATTTCACCAACTGCCATGGATGGGATATGAATCCAACTCCCCAGAGTATTACCCTGGGTCTCTGGAATACTAGTCCAGTGATACTACCACTAAACTACCACCTCCCCATGGCAAAGAATTTGCTGGCCTCCTAAACTCCATAAACTCTAACTTCTCTAAAATTCTGCTGCATGTATCCTGTCCCATACCATGTCCTGTTCTTCAATCACCCTTGTCCTCACTGGCACACATTCACATCCTTACATCCCATGCCATACACTATATTGATAATATTCTTTTATTATTATTATTTTATAATTATTCTATTATTGATAATAGATCTATAACCACCTCCCAGGTCCTGTGTTCTTCTAAGCCTACACTTTATTAATCTCCTCCTCCTTTTGTCCCAAGGGAGATCTTAATATTAGGACCATCACTCTTAATCTCTGTACTTCTGAGATCGCTCCACCTTTCCAGCTTTCTCTCTCTTCCTTAAAAACTTTCTCAAAACTCATTTTGCTGGCCAAGCTTTTGGTCGTAAAGCAGCAATTTACAAGCAATAATCCAGTCTCTCAATCTTTATGAAATGTTATTTGTACTCCTCGGTTGGATTACTGCCTCGTAATTATCTTCAATCCATATAGCATTGTCAACATCGTAACACTAAGCCTAAAGGCTAGAAATCGTTCAAATGCAAAAGGATATACCAGCCATGTAGGAAGGTTACCTCTGTACTATTGGAATACAAAGAGAAAGAAAATGCCTGTGCCATAAAACCCTCTTAATGCAGCTGTGCTTCTTTCACAATTATAATGTTCAGCCTTTTTTCAAATTATCGCAAACTTCATGGGTGAAATTGTCCAGATGTTGATAAATTTTCTCCCCATTTGCTATAAGATTGGACCTTGAGCAGAATACTTGACACACAAAATCTCTACCAGAGTTGTCTACCTCATGGTAAATTAATTTTTTTTTAACACAATTTTAAGAAAGTTGCACATTAACATCATTACTTATTTTCAAGTATTTCTTACATGAAGGAGCTTTGTAGCACAAACCACTTTTATTCTTGAGTCACAATAGCACACAAAAATTCAAATAGTGTTCAGAAAATACATCCCTTTTGTCACGACACTGGGCCTGCATGACTGTGTTTTAAATCTTCAAAGACATATTTTAAAGGACTGCATTTCAAAAAATAAATAAATCTGGAACTTAAGATGGTTCCTCACAGCTACCAGGCAATTTTTGCAAATTAAACCATTTTATCTCCAAGAGGACAAAGCAGAGAATAATATTGACTCAATGTGGTTTCAGCCAGGAGATAAACAAAACTCCATCATCACTTTCATTGTAAGAATGAACATTTCCCTTGTCAAATCAAAAAGCTTTAGCCATCTAAAAAAAAACCACAGGTGGGAGAAGACTTCGGACTGTTAATTAAATTACCACAACCCCTTATTTGGGACAATAACTCAACAGTGATCTGATGTCACATGATACAGTGGCTACCTTTGCTCCCTGCTAAAGATATAGCAGTAAATTCAAACTCTTTTTTTAGAGACATCTTCAGAGACTTAGAGAGAAAGGGTCCGACAGGCAAAGCCATCGACCGCTGCAGCCAGTTGAGCAGCAAAGTATCTACTTACAATATCTTGAAAGAGAAACTAAGCCTCTCTCTCTCTCCTCTAACTTGTTCCATCTAGCCGTAGAAACAACCTCTGAGAAAATCAACTCTAGGAACCATCACAACCGGTTGAGAAATCTCTGCATTTTTGAAACCTTCACTTCAGCTAAACAAACAACTCGATTGTGAAATATCGGATCTGCACCGAAATAGAGACTGAGTTAAATTCCACTTTGTTAATTATTATTTTACCTTCAATTTTCTACATGCGTGATAATGTGGGTGATTCATATGAGACATCATGTTATCATTAATCCCGAGGCAAGTGTGCAAGGAAAATACTAACCTTCTTCATTTAAAAAATACAAAAGCTTGCTGCTGAGTTATTTAAATTTACCCAATCACTCCTAGGGTAAGAAAATGCACAACCACATACAAATATATTTGATCAGGTGCAATGAAAGGTAAACATTAAAATTCTCTGTGACACTTTTAAAAGGACTATGCTTCCAGTTTCTGAACGGCACCATGATCTTCATTTGCCTGTTTTCTAGTCATTTCTGTACTGCAGAGTCAAGCATTATTCTTTTAACAAGATACCAGAGACATGGGCGATTAAATTTTTTTCCATTATAGCTCCATAGATTTTCTGACAATAGCATTGAAGAATTGAAGCTAAATGGCTGCCTGAATGGTTAATGAGATTAAATTAACAGCTTTGTTTGCAGAAACCCTGGGGCAGGATTTTTTGCTCGGTGTCCAGGCATGTACCCAACACACCCAAGTGTAAAATAGTGCGCGATGACATCAGGTGAGCGTCCCGATGTCACCACACATTCACACGATATTTCGGTCGGTGGGCACATGCAAGAGTTGGCAGTGCACCCGCAGACAATTAAGAAGCCTATTGAGACATTAATGCATTAATTAACATGGATATTTGGCTGCCTGTCCAACATTATGGTTGGCGGGCAGATGATCAGCCAGGGGGGCCTTTGGATTTTTGAGGAAACCTCATCCACGTGTGGGATGAGGTTTCTAGTATTAATTTTTCAAAAATCAAAATGTTTGGGCAGAATTTTTGTAATCTATATGTTTAGGTGAGTGAGTCCAATGTGTGGACATTTCTTCACAAGTTAAAATCCTTATTTGATGGTATCAAATAGTTCGGCTCCCCGAAGCAGCTCTCTGCCTTCAGCGAGCTTTCACTGCGCGCTCCCCCATGCCCGCGCTGACTTCAGCACTTGTCCTCCTCCTGCACTGCCCCCCCCCACCACGTCAGCACATGTCACACTGACTGGCCGTTAATTGGCCAGCCAGCGCGAAATCGTGGTCGGGGGCCGATCACGGACAGCGGCCTGTTTCCCAGCCGCTCCTGGGCCCTCCTACTGCACCCGCCCAACAACCTCAAAACTCTGCCCCTGGTTAAAGCACCAGTGAAAAATGTAAGGGTGGGTAGAATTAACTCCACACAACCCCAGAGGAAAATGTATATGATCTAATACTTTAATATAGCATAAATACAACCTGTCTTCTTATAAACATGGTTGTTTATGAGGTAAAATTCCTTTCCAGGAGTGTCTGTCTGCATACGATTATAAGTTTTCAATATAATCTGTTTCATGAAAGGAATCAACAGGAATTTCCTTTGAAGAGCCTTAAAGTAAAATAAGTTGCACTTAAACAGAGGATTTACTCAGACCAGGTTTGGAAATGAGTTAAGTTCAGCAATAAAACAAGATATGTTGAAATAAAGAACAGCTGCAATTTAAAAGAGTCAAGTGACTGATAAAACATTTCCTTGCCTTGCATTTCCATCACTCTACTGCCTATCTCAGCTTTGCAGGCAACAATACCTTCAGGAAGGTCTTGTTTTTCTGTTAAGCAGCTGCAAATAATACAGATAAAAGTTCAATTCTTTGTGCTCAGTTGCATATGTTATCATCCTTAACTAAAGTTATGTTAACATACAGTCTATCTATAGGAGGCTTGCTTAATCTGGGGAGGGTTGCAAGCTACGGTAATTTCTCATACAGAAGCAATGCACATTTACCAATTTACTAACCAAGACAGTGTGTCAGACAGAGTTAGCTAAGGATGCACTGTACAGAAAAAGAAGGGAAAAGACATGTTTTATATAATGCAGACAGTTATGTT
The DNA here is from genome assembly GCF_017639515.1 of Carcharodon carcharias. Taxonomy (NCBI): domain Eukaryota; kingdom Metazoa; phylum Chordata; class Chondrichthyes; order Lamniformes; family Lamnidae; genus Carcharodon; species Carcharodon carcharias. The sequence goes on from NC_054473.1 coordinate 50,857,185, forward strand.
TTATTAAGGACCAAAAGCCTAATGCACATGAATAATGGAAAAGTGCCTTTGACAAGCAGCTATTATTCAAAATGTAGTAGAGCCCTACTGCGCTAATTACTTTATTTACTCTTGTGTAATAAATTAAACATAATTTTGAACTCCCAACAAAACAAAACATTTTAATCTGCATCTTGTATAGGTGCACCACACTCACTCTGAAGGTTTGAATCTGTAATTTTTACAGATGCACCACACTCTGAAGATTTGAAACTTTTCCTTGTACAGCTGCACCACACTCTGGAGATTTCCAAATCCAATGTATCTTTCTGTAGCCACAGTAAATAGACTTTTCACACACAGACACACACACACAAACACACACATAACATACACACACACACAAACACAACATACACACACACAGACACACGTAGATACACACACACACACACACACACACATGCATAGGCATTTTACTTTGAGTTGGGTGGTATTTTGAATCATTAGTCTTTAGCATTGGCTAGAATCTCACTATGCAACATTTTACATGTCGAGTATCTGTCTCAGGCCCGATCGCGTTTTGGATTTCAGATAATTTTGGTTTTTGGATACCACACATTGGACTAGGCCTACTTACACTTCTGTAACCTAAGGGCAGCTATAATCTTAAGTAAATAAAATGGCTAGAAAAGTAAGATGTATCACTGAATAAAAAATATAGGGTACTTGCAATAAGATCCCCCCCATGACACCATCTGTAATCATGCTTGTAGGAGAGGGTCCAGAGTGTTCATGTGCTCTACTGGGAGGTGAGGATTCAGAGTGTTAATGTATTCTGCTGGGAGGAGAAGATTCAGAGTGTGGATGTACTCTGCTGGGAGGATAGAGTCCAGGATGTCAATGTATTCTGCTGGGAGAAGAGGGTTCAGAGTGTCAATGTACTCTGATGGGAGGAGAGGATTCAGAGTGTCGATGGACACTGCTGGGAGGAGAGGGTCCAGAGTGTCGATGTACTCTGCTGGGAGGAGTGGATTCAGAATGTCGATGTAATCTGCTGGGAGAAGTGGATTCAGAGTGTCGATGTACTCTGCTGGGAGGAGTGGATTCAGAATGTCGATGTAATCTGCTGGGAGGAGAGGATTCAGAGAGTTGATGTAATCTGCTGGGAGGAGAGGATTCAGAGAGTTGATGTAATCTGCTGGGAGGAGAGGATTCAGAGAGTTGATGTAATCTGCTGGGAGGAGAGGATTCAGAGTGTCGGTGTACTCTGCTGGGAAGAGAGGGTTCAAGGTGTTGATGTAATCTGATGGGAGGAGAGGATTCAGAGTGTCGATGTACTCTGCTGAGAGGAGAGGGTTCAGAACATCAGTGTACTCTGCTGGGAGGAGAGAATTGAGAGTGTGGATGTGCCCTGCTGGGAGGAGAGGGTTCAGGGTGTCGATGTATTCTGCTGGGAGGAGAGGATTCAGAGTGTCGATGTACTCTGCTGAGAGGAGAGGGTTCAGAGTGTCGATGTAATCTGCTGGGAGGAGAGGGTTCAGAGTGTTGATGTAATCTGCTGGGAGGAGAGGGTTCAGAGTGTCGGTATACTCTACTGGGAGGAGTGGATTCAGAGTGTCGGTATACTCTACTGGGAGGAGAGGGTTCAGGGTGTTGATGTAATCTGCTAGGAGGAGAGGGTTCAGAGTGTCAGTGTACTCTGCTGGGAGCAGAGGGTCAGGGTGTTGATGTAATCTGCTGGGAGGAGAGGATTCAGAGTGTCGATGTACTCTGCTGGTAGAAGAGGGTTCAGAGTGTCGATGGACACTGCTGAGAGGAGAGGATTCGGATTGTCGATGTAATCTGCTAAGAGGAGAGGGTTCAGAGTGTTGATATACTCTGCTGGTAGAAGAGGGTTCAGAGTGTTGATGTACTCTACTGGGAGGAGTGGATTCAGAGTGTCGGTGTACTCTGCTGGGAGGAGAGGGTTCAAGGTGTTGATGTAATCTGCTGGGAGGAGAGGATTCAGATTGTCGATGTACTCTGCTGGGAGGGGAGCATTCAGGGTGTTGATGTAATCTTCTGGGAGGAGAGGATACAGAGTGTTGACATACTCTGCTGGGAGGTAAGGGTTCAGAGTGTTGATATACTCTGCTGGGAGGAGAGGGTTCAGAATGTTGATGTACTCTGCTGGGAGGAGAGGGTTCAGAGTGTCAATGTACTCTGCTGGGAGGAGAGAATTGAGAGTGTGGATGTACTCTGCTGGGAGGAGAGGGTTCAAGGTGTTGATGTAATCTGCTGGGAGGTGAGGGTTCAGAGTGTCGGTGTACTCTGCCTGGAGGAGAGGGTTCAGGGTGTTGATGTAATCTGCTGGGAGGAGTGGATTCAGAGTGTCGATGTAATCTGCTGGGAGGAGAGGGTTCAGAGTGTTGATATACTCTGCTGGGAGGAGAGGGTTCAGAGTGTTGATGTACTCTACTGGGAGGAGCGGGTTCAGAGTGTCAATGTAATCTGCTGGGAGGAGAGGGTTCAGAATGTTGATGTACTCTACTGGGAGGAGCGGGTTCAGAGTGTCAATGTAATCTGCTAGGAGGAGAGGATTCAGAGTGTTGATGTACTGTATTAGGAGGAGCGGGTTCAGAGTGTCGATGTACTCTGCTGCGAGGGGAGCGTTCAGGGTGTTGATGTAATCTGCTGGGAGGAGAGGATTCAGAGTGTTGGTGTATTCTGCTGGGAGGAGAGGATTCAGGGTGTTGATGTAATCTGCTGGGAGGAGAGGGTTCAGAGTGTCAGTGTACTCTGCTGGGAGGCATTTTTGAATAATTCTTCCAGCTTCACAGGCCTCATCAACATTGGTTTCTGTTTCTTTTATTTTGTTTTTTATTTTATAGATTGGCATTATCTTTTGCTCAATTATAAATGCACATTGCTCGAGTGCATCTATCAACCGTCACACATCTTAATAATATCATTTATGGGCACTTTCTCTGCTGGATTCACTATATCATCCTCGTCATCACTGCTTTTACCATTTACATTTTATGACCCGAAAATTGCCTTGGCCCATGGGCTGAATTAATGGTGTTACGTTTGGTTTGGAGATCTTAGAAACTGTCCTGTTTCCTGTGGGCAGATGTTAGCAATTCTGACTGAGGCCTTTCTCCCTTCAGGCTGGTCGTGAGTACTGTTTAGTCCATTGGAATTTAGGCTGTTTTATTTCATAGACCTGAAATTTCCCCTGGTCGGGGGTGATGTGGGTTGGGTGGGAGCGAACGCGAACTTGATCGGCGCGATGGGGTCCGCGCTGCCTTTTTACATGGGCAGGCCAATTACGGAGCCGAGTGCTCCCTGTGCGGGTGTGGGGGTGGAGGAACTTCCCTGAGTGGTTCCCTGCAGGGATCTCCCTGAGGCACAGAAGTGCCTTAGGGAGATTTGTTTCAGTGTTAAACATTTATATAAAGGATTTTTAAACTTTTGAAACATGTCCCCTCATGTGACAGTGTCACATGATCTGGGACGTGTTAATGAAATTTTGGAAAAAATTTTACTGATTTTTTAAACGCTTCATGAAATCTCATCCTGCCCGTGGATGAGGTTCCATGGACAGACAGCTCATTTAATTGTACCAATCAGTTTTTAACAGGCCTGAATAGGCCTTTGACAGTTTGGTGGGTGCGCAGCCGAGTCAGATGCACGCCCGCTGATCTGAAAATCTAAATGAAGCGCGGTGACGTTGGGACACACACCCAAAGTCACTGCGTGTCACTTTATGCATTGGTGAGCGGGCCCTGCCCCCGCTCACTGACAGGAAAATGCTGGCCATAAGCTGTTAACTTGCCACTCTGAGATGTTGGGAGCTGGAAGTCAGGGAAAAAAGACAAAATACGTAGACAATAAACAGACAATGACTGGTCGGCATTGCAGCGGCGCCAGAAACAGGAAGTCATTTTGGCACGTTGTTCACCTCGCGGGTTTCAAACTTACCTTCTGCAATTACTCTGGAGCTCCACCTACACACAAGCTTCACCTTCCAAGCACACTTTCAGATCTTTGGCCGTGTGAGGCAGAACACCACTGCTCCAAAGGCCATCAGACAGGAGTCACCGAACTTCCACTGCCTCCTCGGGTCCTCTTGGCTTCTTTCACTCCCACTTTGCTTCTCTATTTGTAGCTCTTTCTTTAAACTGGAGCTTTCTTCAACTTTAACTTTACCTCTGGAAGTTCTGGGACCTTTCTCCTGACCGCCCTTGCTGTGTCCCCCACTGTGATGCTCCTGCTCAGATCACTTGACCTGAACTGTCACAGTGTTTGGGCCTTTTAACCCCTTTTCAACAGCACTTGCGCGCAGGGCCATTCCCCGGCCTAAGGAACAACAGAGACAAACTGCATGTGCTGTCCAGTTCTCGGCCAGCGCATACACAAAAGACATGACAGCAGCCATGGCCTGCCACGAAATGGCAGTGCCAGCAAGTTCCCAGTATGTTCCTTGGGCTCGAGAGGAACCAGGATGTATGGGGGGAGTCAGAGCTGTCCGGTGGCGGGGCTGTCCAAGGAGACGGGCTGTCGCTGGTCAGAAGAGGAGGTGCCGGAGCAGTGCTCCAGCACGCTCCACCAACGCTACACCACTGACTCTCACACACACACATGCACAGATACAGTCACACTTACACACATGCACACACACACACGCACATGCACACGCACACGCACACACACACATGCACAGATACAGTCACACTTACACACATGCAGACACTCATACACTCATGCACAGATACAGTCACACACACACACACACACGCACAGATACACCACACTCACACACACACGCAGACACATACACACACATACACACATGCACAGATACAGTCACACTCACACACACACATGTACAGATACAGTCACACTCTCACACACACGCAGACACACACACACACTCATGCAGATACAGTCACAGTCACACACACAGACACACACATACACACACTCATGCACAGATACAGTCACACACAATCATTTATGATGAGTATTGCTTACTTTGTTTAAGAATTTCACTTATTTTGATATATGCCACTCTCAACAATAAACACATATTACATTGCATACCTGATCATGAGCTAAGAAAGCTGTAAAATTGGTATAACTTAATAACAAAAAAAGGTTTGCAAAAAAATGCCATAAATGTCATTTTTAACATTTTCCAATTTTAATCTCTATAGGTACTTGCATTCTGTAGTGTTCCCATGTTTCATGATTTATGACCAATTTTACACAGAGAAAACTTAGAAACACAGTTACTTTAAAAATTGGACTTTAAAGCAGTGTATTCACATAAGCTTCTTTTCTGAAAAGGGCATTGAGCATAAAAGTGTTTGAAAAGCTAACAGAATTGTTTCTCAAAAGACTGAAAGGAATTAACACTTCATTAACCTATCGCAATCATCAATGAAAACTTGATATTAATGGAGAGCCGGGGGGTGTCAAGGGGCCTGGTAGTGGCTGATGAACCCAGAAAATTGGGGATGTGGAGGTCCCGCTGATCTTAATAGCAGGGTCTCATTTAAATAGAACAACGAGAATCCCACTCTGGAATGATTAACATGCTGAAAGGGTGGGTGGAATGGGCAGCTGGTGCCAGAGGCCCAGTCAGTGGTGCATGCCTGTGGAAGAGTTGGGTGGGGGGGGGTGGGGGGGGTGGCGCTGCGGGGGGTTGTGGGGGGAAGGCTGACTACATGTTCGGGATGGTGGGGGTGGTTGGGGATAGCTGACAGCAGGGATCAGGAGAGGGGTTGTCTGTGGCAGGGATTGGGAGGGGGGACAAGTCTGTTGGAGTGATTGGGAACAGGGGGCAAAGATCTAGCTGTGAGGGGGATGTAGCTCAAGTGAGGATGAAGGTTTGCACGTGAAGCCTACAGGAGCACTCCCACCCCTCCTATTCCACAGGAATTAAGTGAGTTTGACCGCACCTTACTGTAAAATAAAGCAGCTTAATGATTAATTGTTTGTCTTATTTTACCAAGTGATTTCTTGATATGGCTTTGAGAAGTTAGAAGAGGTAGCACATGATAGCATGGCATAAATCACAATCAGATGCTGTTCTCCCTCTCTGAGTGGATATTGGGTAGCATGGTTACACTGAGAAAGAATCTATGAAGATCAAAACCTGTAGCAAAAGTAGAGGAAAGAAGGATCTTTAGTTATCTCGCATCTCTTATCTTAGAAGAACATCTCAAAGCACTGTTACTTCTTGCAATATAGTCACTGTTGTTAAAAAGGCAAACATAGCTGCCACCTTTTGCAGCTGGGTCCCACAAATGGCAGATGAGATGAATATCTGGGTAATTCACATTTGATGCTGTATTCCTAAGAGGGGAATCTTGGTCAGAATGCTAGGGAACTGACCTAGTCTTCTTCAAAGAGTGTCAAGAGTAGACAGATGTGGCCTCAATTTAACAGCTCACTTGAATTGTGCCATTTCCTCAGCACTCCACTGAAGTGTCAGCCTGAATTATGTGTACAGGAACTAGACTGAGGCTTGAATCTGCAAGCTCTGACTCAGAGGGTGTTTTACCTGGTCAATTCATTATAAACTAAAACCTCAGGATAGGGAAATCTTTAAAGCAAACATGTTTAACACTGGATTGGAAAAGCTGAAGAAAACTTAACTTCCAAAATAATGGGAACAAGCTGGTCTTGCGCAAGCTATCCTGTAAACAGTTCAGTTGCAAAGATTATTATACGCCCTTCTTAAAGCAAACAGTGTGAACTACTTAGCTATTGGTATCCCATTGTTTAGGTTATAACATTTTTATTCACAATTTGCCAGCATAAACTGGATGAGCTGAGTGGTTCCCTTCCACGCTGTTCAATTCTGTGATTCTCAGAACGTTATTGGAATTTTAACATTCTAGATAAGCAACATTCTACAGATGTTTCATATACATATCCTCTCTGTCTTTGTATCAGTCTGTTATAAGCAGACAAGCATGAAACAGATATGTCTACGTTTACTGTAAATTAGCTGTTAAAACGTACAGTTAAATTGCACATGAATACTGGGCAAATATATTTAAATGTGAGTGTGCTTCCAATCACAATATTTACATCACCTTTAACGAGCAACCATATGCAGCATGAAAACAGCTGCAGATATTGTAAGGACAGGTCCAGATGTTCCCTGTGCAGGGAGGAACTGAGTAAACATGGACAATCGATGACACAAACGGTTTGAAATCAATTTTTTGATTGAACAGGAAAGTTATTTTCAACAGAGTAATTCTAAAATACAGACATTTGGAACATATATTAGGAAATTATTTTGAATTATTATACGTTGTGGGCAGCAAGAGTCCCTTCAGTAAAAATCATATAAAGAATTATGTGAATTTAAATCTACCATATTGGGTAAGGACCAAGATATGTCCTTTAACCAGACCTGAAGCAGGCCTTAGGCCTTTTGTAAATGTAAATAAGGGGGCTAACATCTGATTCAGGCACCCACTGCAAAGTTGGTGAGATGCCAGAGCTGGTTGTATTCAGTGAAATCATCTCATTAATACATTAAAAACAGAGAAGTTATTGACAACAATTAGCAACCCAAATATTGCCAATATCAGCCTGACATTCCCAAGTTCAAGCTCCTCGCCCCCCAATCCCTCTCCTCTGAACTTCATCCACTCAACCATATCTCCCTCCCCATCAACCCCACCCCGTCAACTCCCTCAATCCCTCCCTCTCCCTCCACCACATGAACTCTGATTTCCCTCCTCCACCAGTACACCAATCGCCCTCCGCCACTAAAAGACTGATGTCCCTCCCCCACGTGCACACTGATCTCCCTCCCCCGTCCGAATACTGATCTCCCTCCCCCACGTGCACACTGATCTCCCTCCCCCGTCCGAACACTGACCTCCCTCCCCCACGTGCACACTGATCTCCCTCCCCCGTCTGAATACTGATCTCCCTCCCCCGTCCGAACACTGATCTCCCTCCCCCGTCCGAACACTGACCTCCCTCCCCCACGTGCACACTGATCTCCCTCCCCCATCCGAATACTGATCTTCCTACCTCATCCGAACACTGATCTCCTTCCCCCGTCCGAACACTGATCTCCCTCCCCCATCCGAATACTGATCTCCCTCCCCCATCCGAACACTGATCTCCCTCCCCCATCCGAATACTGATCTCCCTCCCCCATCCGAATACTGATCTCCCTCCCCCATCCGAACACTGCTCTCTCTCCCCCGTCTGAACACTGATCTCCCTCCCCCACATGCACACTGATCTCCCTCCCCCATCCGAATACTGATCTCCCTCCCCCATCCGAACACTGCTCTCTCTCCCCCGTCTGAACACTGATCTCCCTCCCCCACATGCACACTGATCTCCCTCCCCCGTCCGAACACTGATCTCCCTCCACCATGTGCACACTGATCTCCCTCCCCCACGTGCACACTGATCTCCCTCCCCCATCCGAATACTGATCTCTCTCCCCCGTCAGAACACTAATCTCTCTCCCCCGTCCGCTCACCCGCCTGAACACTGATCTCCCTCCCCCACGTGCACACTGATCTCCCTCCCCCGACCGAACACTGATCTCCCTCCCCTGTCTGCAATCTTGTGAACCCTACAGGATGGAGATATTTTAATATTTCCCAACTGAAAAACTGAATGCCTCATAAGGAGGTGCTAAGGAACACATTAAGATTGGCCAGCAGAGGGCAGCCTTTGATAAGCTTTCAGCTAAAGGCCCTTCAATCCAAAGCAAATCCTCTTGGTACCACATAAACCTTTGGATTTCTTTATACCTTTTTAGTGGCCATCAAAGTGTTTGTGTGGTTGGAAAGAAACATTTTCTATTTGAGGCATGTCAGTATCAAGCACAACAAATCATATATAACAAAAAGAAAAAATGCTGGAAAAACTCAGCAGGTTCTAACAGCATCTGTGGAGAGAAAGACAGGGTTAACATTTCGAGTCCGTATGACTCTTCTTCAGAGCTAAGAGCTAAGCAAATCATATGCTATATCAAAGTAAAATTCTCTGCTGCCTGAATGACAGGCCTCAGCCTCAAACTCTGCGGATGATTCTCTGGTATTTTTTGCACTTCTCACATCAATGGATGTTAGACTGTCAGAGTAACATTGCTTGATTGGAACCTTGATCCTAGAACTGGAAGGCTAGTGTTTAATCCCTGAGTTTCCCTGAAATTGTTTTATAAATTAAGGCTAAAAGCCAGGAAGGACGATAAATTACATACTCTTGGATTGCATCAATATTCGGGGGTCAGATATTTTGCCCCAGGTTATAGGCTAATTGAGAAGAATCCTAAGAAAAATTAAGACGAAGACAAGGAAGGCAGAAAGCAAGAAAAAGCAAGAATTCAAGTTAGATAAAGATAGAGGGCAGAAATTTGCCCTTAATAGGTGGGCGGGCCCGACCGACTCGGCGCTGGCCAGGCAGCCAATCGCTGCTGCCGAAACGGGCCCCGCCGCCATTTTAAGTGGATGGGTCACCCGACGGGAAACTATGCACATCCTGTGCAGCTGGGGGAGGATTCCCCAACTGCCAGAATGCGCTCTTTCACACGCACATCTCCCTGAGGCAAAGTGCTGCCTCAGGGAGATCGCTGAAACTCTGTGAAACTCTAAAAATAGAAAAATTTAAAAATCATTAACATGTCCCCCTCATGTGAAAATGTCACACGAGATGGAACGTGTTAATGAAATGCACAAAAACTTTATTACAATTTTATAATTCCAATATCAAACCTCATCCCGCTACTGGATGAGGTTTGTAAAAAAGAATCACTCACCCGCCTGCCCGTTGGGCCTGTGCGCCGAGCCGAAGTTCACACGGGCCCCTCGAAATCCTGGTCGATTGGAGAGTTAATGGCCTTAACATGGCCTTTAATTAATGGCAGGCACGCGTCCCGCTGCATAGCACACCCGCTGACCGAAATATCGCGATGTAGCGTGCTGACGTCGGGACGCTCGCGCGACATTTTAAGCACTGGCACGTGGACTCCGCCACCCGCACGCCAACCAGAAGATTCTGCCCTGAGGCTGCAAAGTTCAGCTCCCATTGCAGCAAGTTTTAGGGCCATGGGAGTTGGGAGATGAAAAACAAGTGGTGCATTCCTCTCTTGATGACCCCTGATAGCCCATACCAATTATCATATCTTGAAGAGTGATAGTGCAGGCATCTGGAAACAAGAAGAATGGTCAGATTGTGCTGTCTGTCAGTGTCCAATGGTGATTTGGTGCTTGACCTGCTATTGTGGAACTCGCACGTTTATGTCCTCTCTTAAACACACAGCTGAACATGAATTCAACAACATGAGAGACCTCCCAGCAGCACTTTTTAAAGGATCACCATTCAAATTTCAGGCAAGGTACTTATGACTTTTTGTTTGCCGCTCCAGCTTTAGTGGGTGTTTTGTGAACTGTATTGTTGGCAGAGTTGTCCTTTCAGTCAGCAGGGGTGGTCTGGAGTTTTGGAAGGAGCGTTGTGGGTTTGAAGGGTCTCTGAGTTTACCATCTGCTTCATTCATGGGGGCTATAGCTTTAATTCCTGTTGGGCTGCAGCATGATACGGAGATGGAGCAGAGAAAGCAGAGAGTAAAAGCTGTTTGGCAGAGGAAGGAAGGGGCCTCTCAGCAGAATGCTTAGCCTGCCTCAGGTCTGCAGAGAGCACGTCTAGCCCCACCGCAGCCAGTGCTTGTGCTGGCTGCTATTCACCAAGGAGCTGATCTCAGAATTACACCACCGTCTCGCTCCTTACCTGCAGCCACAGAGCAGAGTGTGGGCAGCTTTGTCACTGTTGTCAAGTTCACCATGATTTCTGCTTTCAACAACGGCAGACCCTCCTAGCTTGGAGCAGGCAACCTCACCAACATCTTACAGTTTGCTACGCATCACTGTATCCGGGAGGTCACCCAGGCAGCGTACATCAGGAGTGGGGCCTTCATTCTTTTCTCTGTAAGCAGAGAGAAGCAGCAGGAGCGGGTACGTGACTTTGCTAGGAAAGTGAGCTTCCCTTTTGTCGGGTGCCATTCATTGCAGACACAATGTGCCACATCTCAATGGAGTGATGGACTGCAGCTGCAAAGGGCTCCATTCCCTGAACCTGCAGTCTGTGAGCAGGCACGCTGAGAACATTATGTTGGTGAATTCCCACAGTCCTGGCAGCAGTCAGGGTGATTTCATCCTGCACCAGGCTGCTGCTCCCACCATCTTTGAGCCACCATTTCGAACCGGATGTTTGCTGTTCGGTGACAAGGGCTACCCACTCTACACATGGCTAATGACTCCTCTCCGTCAACCAACTGGATATGGACATTCAATGAGAGCCATGTTGCAAGTAGGGCCATCGTGGAGCAGACCACAACATCTTAAAACAACAGTTTCGCTACCTGGGCTGCTGAGAGCGGTTGCCCTCGATTACTTACCAGGGCACATCATGTTTCTGGTGACTGTTGCAGTCTAGCAAGGACTGCTGCTTTACTACCAGGTCCTCAGAACACCTCAGGAGGAGGAGGAGGAGGAGGAGGGAAAGCAACAAGGGAGGAGGCATTCAGGATGCACTTTTCATCAGACTCTGGTTCTCCCATTCTCCTGAAAAAATCTCCATTGCTCCACGCTTCCCCACATTTCCATCACATGGTTCTCTTGGTCAAGATCCTGAACTAAAAGACACCACAAGCCAACTATTCATACCATTTTTATCTAAAAACACTTCCAATAATACATACGATACTCAGCTGTTCACACTGTGCTCTCTGTTAGTGCCTGTCTTCCTGGTGCCTTTGCTCCTCGGTAGTGCTACCCCAGTGGCAAAAGCATGGTTGTTGGGAAGGCTGCTGACTCTCTATGTGGAAGACTGCAGATATTCTTGCAAGACACCCTCGAGCAGCTCCAGGCCTTCAGGACTCAGCTTTGGACTGTGCCACCCAGGCACAGGTGACAGCAGTGTGGGATAGCTGGTAAAAGGTGATTCCAAAAGGACTGATAGATTGGCAGTGGTGGGAGTACAAACGCTGTCTTTCAGAGGGAGGACAGCAGCTGTGTGGAGCCTGGAGTCACTGCCACTCTCCCGGGCTGGTGCCTCAGCAATACTGGTAATCTGCTGAAGTACTGGTTGCTGGACTTCTCTGAGACCCTGAAAGCGCTTTTGAGTGCTGGTGGCCACAGCCATGAAGGCAGCATTCTGAGCCTTCGTGACACCAAGCTGAGATTATATGGCAGCAAGCAGAGGTCTCATGACTTCAGCCTGAGTTTCCACTGGAGCACACAGGTACTCGAGTACATCCTGCTTGTGTTGCAATGGCAGCTGAGACTTTGGCCATCAGACACTGCTTCAAAGCTGGGCCTGCAAGTGTTCTTATGGAGTTGACCATGCAGGAAATGACGGGCTCTAAGCTCTGAATGAAACACCATGCCAAGTTCTGACTGGGCTCATCCATGCTCCTTGATGGTGACTGCAAAATCTCTGGCATGCCTGCCAATGTGCCAAGCATTTCTTTGTGCGAGACGATTAGCCATCTCATTGAAGTCCTCATCTAAATCTTCCGCAGCAGAACTCATCCACCGTCTCCCCCTCCGCTTAGTTGGCATTCACTCTACCCTTTCTCATGGCTTTGCTGCAGCTCACTCATCCCGGTGACTCACTACATGCAGATCCTGCCTCGGCGTGATCTCCCAAGGCTGTATGGAAGGCTGGGATTTTCCACCATGGTTGGCAGCGGGCATCATGGGGGGGTGGGGTGGGCAATATGGCAGGAAGGCCAAAAATCTGTTTTACGGCATCTTGAAACCAGTTTGTGATCATCCGCTCTGCCCATCAACCGTCCAATGTCGGGAACATAATTTTGAAGCCTTTGCATCTCATCATCTTGCCCAGCAGAATCATCTCCCCACCTTGAATTTACCTCTTACATCGGTGTGATTTCATGAAGGAGCGATTCACCCCAGCATTTAAAAGGCATGCACCTGGCGAGCTGAACTTCGAGGGGAACCCACAGGTGAGTGCACACTAATGTTGTGCAGCACTTGTGAGGGTCGCACGTCTGACTTCGAGGGAGAGACGCCGCACATTCATGCGTGGGCAGAGGCAAGTTGCCAGTCGCTTTTTCCCCAGCTGGCCGACAGTGCAGTGCCGGGGCAAGAGCTGCACTGTTTTAGGGGTGAGTTTGGAAGGGTGGGAGCAGGGCAGCTTTGTCTGATGGTAGTGCACAAACACATGTGGGGGTGGGATGAGGTGGGGTGGGGAGGGAAACTGCTATGTATTAGGGAAACCTTGTATAAAGTGAGCATTCTTGCGAGGATGAGAAAATTCAGGCACAGCCACATTGACATGTGTGGAGTTGGGTCTCTAGCTTATCTGCCCACTCAGGCAACACAGAGGCGTGAAAGTGCCACCAAGTGTTCCAGAGCTTTTCACCCCTTGGGCACAGACTGCAAACTAATGAGCATTTTAGTGGACTGTAGAACTGTTGGACGATTGGGCAAATTGTACAATCCCCTTGCTAAAGCTGGCCATGGAGCAGTCACTGGTGGAGGTGCTCATAGCCCCTTGCAATGTCATCATCCCTATATAGACCAGACTCCCCCAGGTTCAAGCTAACAATGCAGCCTTGCAGTGCAGGTTAGGAGAATGCTTGTGCCTGAGCTGAGAGCACAGAATTCAGCCCAGTGGGCAAAGCTGCCACCAATTGGTCAGGTGGAGTGGGGCAGAGTTGTGTTTGGTTTCGGGCAGCCATGCAGTGCACTAAACTTTGGCCATCCAAGTGGTGGCCAGAACACACTGGGATGTGTTAAGGGGTTTGAGATGGATCCGGAGCCACATAAGGAACCATGAGCAGCCCCTATGAGACCAGTGCAAACCAATATATCTCTCTCTTTCACATTGCAGGTGGAGTACATCAGGAGAATGGAGCCTGGTGACCTGGCTGGTCACCTCATGGCTTTCAGGGAGTGGAGACAAAGGAGAAGTGAGCAACAGAGGCACCTGGCTGCACAAACGAAGGAGCAGCACCCTGAAGAAGAAGGGGCGGTTGGTGCTCCACCGCATGTTGCTGAAGAGCCATTGCGAGCCATCATGGGTCAGGGCCTAGCTAGACCCAGGGTCTATAGAGGGCACTTGTCATTCCTGCAGATGACTGAGAACCAGTGTTGCCAAAGACTGCACATGTCCAGGGAACTGGTTGGTCACATATGCCACCTGCTGCAAGTTTGGTGTCACGGGGTCATGGAGGGCATCCATTGCCAACGGCTATGAAAGTGACTGTGGTGCTCAATTTTTATACCAGTGGCTCCTTCCAGGGTTCCACAGGAGACCTCTGCAGGATCTTGCAAGCCTTCACACACAATTGCATCCAGGGGGTCACAGATGCCATATTTGCAAAGGCACACAACTTGCACTCATGTGACACTTAGATCTCCGTGGCAACAACCGGTCGACTACATCAGCTGCAAGGGATTCCATTTGCTGAATGTACAACTGATGTGTGACCACCAGAAATGCATCCTGCAGGTCTGCGCACAGTTTCCAGAGAGTGTTCATGACTCCTACGATCTCAGTCAGTCACAGATCCCTGACATCTTCCAGGGTCCACAGAGGCTGCGGGGATGGCTCCTCAGGGACAACGGCTACCCACAGAGGCCGTGGCTGATGACACCGTGCGACGGCCCCAGACTGCAGCAGAGAGATGCTATGATGTGGCTCATGCAGCAGCTCGCAACTTGGTGGAGGAGACCATCAGGATGCTGGAAATGAGGTTCCGGTGCCTGGTCCAGTCGGGTGGAGCCCTGCAATACAGTCCCCAGAGGGTGTCATGCATCATCGTCGTCATCTGCTGCATCCTTTATAACCTGGCGCTGGAACGGGGAGAGGAGCTGGCTGAGGAGGAGATGGAGGAGCTGCATGTCTCCTCCGATTAGGAGGATGTCGATGGGGATGAGGAGGATGATATCCTTGAAGGTGAAGATGACGGCAATGAGGCTATCGCATTGTCCAGATGAGGCAGGTGCGCTTGGGAGGCACTCAAAGTTGCTAGTTTCTTGGAAGTGATGATGACATGCAGTAAGGAGACTCCATAGATCCTCACATTGCATCTGTGAATGTTTGACTCCTGTCTGGCTGATGGTAGCATGAATACCCTCTGTGATAAAGCTCCCATCATGGAGACGCAGTGGATGCCCATAGTCCCTGTATTCCAGGAGGATGATGATGACATGCAGTGGGGACACTCCATAGATCCTCACACAGCTTATGGGAATGTTTGACTCCTGTCTGGCTGATGGCAGTTCGCTTGGTCTCTGTGAACAGGGTCACATCATGGAGATGCAACGGGGAAGCTTTAACTTCTCCTGATCCTATGGCATCATTTGTGAGGTGAACCCTTCATAACCCCACTGTCACTGGACACAGATGCTGATGAATTGGGGGGCCAGCTGCACCTCAAAGATACAGGGAGCACACAGAGAGAATGATGGAACTCTGTACCACCGGCCCAGGACATTCTAGCAGCATCGAGGTGCAGGCATGACTGATGTGACCAGTGACAGTGAAAGCACACCATCAGTGTGCTGGGAAGGCTGCACAAAGCACAGGAAGAGGCCCTGGATTGAGACACCTGCCTTTATTTTGTGCAGGAACCAAGGTTTCACTTCAGACTGACACAAACACTGCTCATCAGAACAAGGAGCCAAAGACAGGGTGACATTGTTGGGAGTTTATTTGCAATAATCAACATTATATACAAGTGATTAACACCCATGCCCACATGGTGAAACTACATCTGCTTGACCCTCCTAATCCTGCCACTACATCCACAGCGGAGATGGAGGCAGCCTGCTGACAGGTCTGTGATAACCTTGACAGGCATCCTCTGGAAGGCTGAGACTTGGAGGGCTCTGGTCAGCTTTCAGAGTCCTGCTGTGTAACAGTGGCACCCTCCTCAGCCTGTGGATATGGAGCTGCTGAGGTCACAGGGAGAGGGGATTCGGATGGGCCGGACACTCCCAGAGTCACCTGGATGAATGGGCCCGGAGTGTGCACCTGCTGATTCTCCTCCCTATGGGTGCCTGGGAGCCCCTGGTTGACTCCTTGAGGAGAAGGGTAAGCTGGAGTGAGATCGAGCTGCTGTGCTCCCTTCTCACATAAACACTGTTGGAGGTCAACTATGGCATCAGTGATGGAGTTAAGCCCACACAGCAGTGCAGGAGTGACATCCTGGACCATGGTCACCATGGCGGTGCCCATCTTACCAGTGTTGACCTTGGCATGTTGGCATGCCAGTGCTACCACCTCAATAGGAGATGGCACCTGAAGATACATTTATTGTCCTTGACATCTCGTGTGGGACCAGTGAACTTTTCTGACAGTGTATCCAGGTCTTTGGGACCACAATCCTGGCATCGACCCCAGTGGCTATCTGCTCCCATTCCTACCTCTGTGCTTGCCTAGAGGGTCTCACATTCCCCACCTCCTCCTCCATACCCCCCTCCACCCTCACTTCACCCCTTTAAATCACGCTGCGATTTCAACACTCTCCGATGCTGCAACTCTATGTGCTCTGACCAAAATGTTGAGGGTCTCTCATTACATGTAGCGTGATTTGACGCTGTTCACCATGTCATACCTGTCCTTAATCTTGCTTCCACGCTGTCTGACCACCGCTGAGCACCATGTTGTGTTGTCACAAACACTCACCAGTCACCAAGCTCCTTCCTTCTTTCTACTTCCTGCAAAAGGCCCCCAGCGCAGCATCTGAACCTGGGAGCCCTCCCTCTGCTCTGCCGTTCCATTACTTGGGGTTCTTTCTTCTCAAAGATTCTTCCGCAGTCACATCCAGCAACTGCTGCAGCCAGAACACATCTTCCCTTTCAGAATTGCAGGCTTACTTTAAGAGTTGCAGGATCACTTTAATTGGTGCTAGGCTCACACAAACTTGGGCCCCACTACTGAGAGTGCAACAATGAGCAGTGGGCTTAGTGTTGAGATGCACACCCAATCATGGAGATGATCAGGCACCATGATGTTTGCAAGCTGCCTGTATCACTTCAATTAGGTTCAGGATAATCACACATCACCATTCCAACTCACGCTTAGGCCTCAGGCCAAAGACTGGGAAACCTCCTAATAAGACAAGGGCAAACAGTAGGAAATTTGTGCAGCACCAGCTAAGAAATTAATTTAGAGATCTAGCACTGAATAATTAAGTAAATGCTGGAATAATAGAATAACATACGATTTTCTATATGATATCCTGGAGCATCTGCCACATGGAGAAAAGTTATTTGTCTGAGGGACATTAATGAAAGAGTTGGATCAGGCAGAGTTTCATGCAAATGTGCCACAGTCATCATGGCATTGGCAAGATGAATGAAAACGGACAGTGTTGTAATATGCATTTAGGGAACAGAAGCATAACATCATTAAAAGGAAAGTGTATCATGTGATTCAGTGTTAGTTTCACTTCTGCCTGTGAGCAGAACATAGCACAGTTCTGATGTCTTCAAGCTCTCTATCCATGTATATCTGTTTTCATGTGCCTAGTCTAAATACATGAACCCACAATGTATTTACCCAATTCCTTATGAGTAATTGGTGCCTTTATATCATTATAACAACACAACATGGTGCTCAGCAGTGGTCAAACAGTGTGGAAGCAAGGTTAAGTACAGGCACGACATGGTGAATGGCCTGAAATCATGCTGCATGGCATGAGAAGACACTCAATGTTTTGGTCAGACCACATGGAATCGCAATGTCAGACAGTGTTAAAATTGCAACATTGTGCCTGCACAGGAAAGCTTTGAAGACACAGTGCCAGGATAGCGCTCAACTAAAGAGCTGATAAGCAGCTGGATCCCTCATGATGAGATTGCAGCACATAGTCTGTCAATCCCATGAGTGGGACAGTGCATCACGAGGACCAGCACCAAGTTAGCTCAGTTGGGAAAAGCAAGTGACCAGGGTGTGGACCAGATCCATAGCGAGCAAGGGAGAGTCAAACCAAAGAAAAACCATCATAAAAACCAGGCCAGAGAAAGTTGGGGCTTCGGAAAATTGTGCAAAAGTGAGTATAGTGACAATCATCCCAGGTACTACAGAAGAAGGAAGGTCAAAGGGATATTGGCAAAATGTCCATAAAATTCTACAGTTTGAATTGGGATGCAGTTGACCTACTATCCGAATTCACAATGTTTGAACAGTGTACAGAACTATGTTTTCTTGATTCAGGTGTGTCTGAACCAGACAAGCAAACCATAAAAATTTGCCTAACAATTGGGAATGAACATTTATATGGGCTGAACAAGTCAGGATTAATAACAGAAGAGCTAAAGGATCCCCTAAAGATGGGGACTACATTGGAAGGCAGGTTCAGAATCAGGTTCAGCTTCCATATTCATCGGCTAGAGTTCATGTCATTTCAACAACAGCCTACAGAATCCATTGCAGCATCCGCAGTTTTTTTGTTTTTATCTACAGAATCCATTGACCACTTTGTCAGCAGATACAGAGAAAAGTGTATGTACTGTGATTTTTCAAAAGCAGAGTTAGCAGACAGAGTTGTTGAGTTGGTGATCGCATCCACCCTCATGGAAGCATCCTAGAAAGATCTGTTAGACAAGCCCAAAACATATAGCATCAAAGAGCTACTCCAGGATAGACATAATTACGAAGTGATCCTCGCAGGTTGATGAAGCTTACAGGTCCTAAGTACAACCCCAATTGTTGACGTACTCACTAGTACGTGAAGAAGGCTGAGAGGAGATTAGATAGAGATGTTCAAAATCATGAGGGGACAGGTTAGGGTAGATAGGGAGAAGCTGTTCCTGCTTGTAAAAGGATCAAGAACAAGAAGGCACAGATTTAAAGTGATTTGTAAAAGAAGTAAATGTGACATGAGAAAAACCTTTTTCACATGAGTGGTTCGGGTCTGGAATGCACTGCCTAGGAGTGTGGCAGGTTCAATTGAGGCATTCAAGAAGTCATTGGGTGATTATTTGAATAGAAACAATGTGCAGGGGTACGGAGAAAAGGCAGGGCAATGGCACTAGGTCATAATGTTCATTTGGAGAGTCGGCGCAGACCTGATGAGCCAAATAACCTCCTCCCGTGCTGTTAAAATTCTATGATTCTGTGAACACCCAAACCTAGCAACCCAGGTAGGTGTGGCCTTCTGCATGCATCGAGGAAATGCCCAGCTTTCCAGCAATTCTGCAAGGTATGTGGCAGAAAGGGCCATTGGCAGTGGTAGTGCACTAGAGCAAAGGCTGATGGAGCTACAAAGAGCCGTACACTGATCCAAACAGACTGTACACAATGTGTACCTTCATGCCATAAGAATGACCATCCGGTAGCCCATCAGAAACATATACATGAGGTGATTGACAAACCACAAAATGACAATGACGTGCATGACGAGTCGAAGAGCAGTAGATATATGTTTCACAACGTCAATCTCATCGAAAATACTTGAAGGAAGTGTGTCATGTGATCCAGTCTTAGTTTTACTTTTGCCTGTGAGCAGAGCACAGCACAGCTCTGATGTCTTCAAGCTCTCTACCCATGTTTATCTGTCCTCATGTGTCTAATCTAAATAAATGAACCGACAATGTGTTTACCCAATTCCTTGTGAATGACTGGTGCTATTGTATGAGTATAACAACACAACAGCAACTGGAGCTTGGTGCACGGCATGGACTTTGCAGTACCAACACCTTTTTCCAGGGCAGACATTGGCACAAGGTGCCATGTTGCCACCTGAGATCTGGCCACTAACACCAACTTGACCTGATAATTACCAGAAGATGTGATCTATCTAGCGTTCTTCACACCCGCACCTATCACAGTGGAGATTGCAATACTGATCACTTGTCAGTGGCAGGGTGAAGGCGTAACCATGGAGAGTACACAAGTCCAAACATAATGGCCTGCTGTGCGCCAACATTCCATGCAGAAGGGGTGGTGACAAATGCTAGAAGTTCTCAGAAACTCTTGGTCAGTCCCTCCTGGCTGAGGGCTCTCCAGATAATGCTGATGAAGCATGAAAGCCTCTGTGGTCAATCATTTACAAAGCTGGAGTAACCACATTTGGCAAAGTAACAGGAACAAAGATTGGTTTGAGAACCACCTTGCAGAAATGACATTGAAGCAAAGAGTGCAGCTGACTTGGCTTGCAATCTGTGGATCTAAGGCAAGTGACAATGCTAACCAAGGCAGTCATGCAGAAGACATCAAGGTACTGTGCTAACAAGCATTGGATCAATCTATGCGAGGAAATACAGACTGTTTGTGACAATGGTAACCTTCGCTCTATGTATAACGGTATTAAAAGAGCACTCAGCCCCACCATCAACAAAGTTGCCCCTTTGAAATCACAGATGCCGAAGTATTCACTGACAGGAAGAAATAAATGGCCTATTGGATAGAGCACTTCCCCAGGCTATACTCACATGAGAGGGATATCTCTCTGCGAGTACTTGATGATCTTCTGCAGCTACATGTCATGTATGTGCTTGATGTAGAACCCTTATGACTTAACGTGAGAAAGGTCATTGACACCCTAGCAGCAAGTAAAACACCTGGAAAGGACAGAGCACCAGTTCAGCTGCTCAAGTATGGAAACATCCATTTGCTTCCAAAACTCCACGACCTCCTCCTCTGCTGCTGGAGAGAAAACTCCATATCACAGGATATGCGTGACATAAACATTCTTCACCATATACAAAAAGAAAAGCGATTGAGGAGATTGTAACAACTACTGGGGCATCTCACGCCTCAGCATCACTGGAAAAGCCTTTCCAGAGTCATTCTAATGAGGCTCCACCAACTAGCCATCAGAATACACCCGGGGGCACAACGTGACTTCAGAGAAGGCAGACCCCAGGTAGATATGATCTTCTCCCTACATCAGTTTGAAGAGAAGTGCATAGAGCAGCAAACACAACTCTGCATTTCTTTTGTGGATCTCACAAAAGCATTTGACATCATGAGCAGGATGGGCCAGATATGAGGAAAGTTAACTGTCAAAGAACAAAGAACAAAGAAAAGTACAGCACAGGATCAGGCCCTTCAGCCCTCCAAGCCTGCACTGATCATATTGCCTAAACTAAACTAAAACATTTCGCACTTCCGGGGTCCGTATCCCTCCCAATCCCATCCTATTCATGTATTTGTCAAACTGCCTCTTAAACACCACTATCGTACCTGCTTCCACCATCTTTTCTGGCAGCGAATTCCAGACACTCACTACCCTTTGCATAAAAAACTTGCCCCCGCACATCTCCTCTAAAGTTTTATCCTCTCACCTTAAATCTATTTCCCCTAGTAAATGACTCTTCCACCCTGGGAGAAAGTTTCTGACTATCTACTCTGCCCATGCCACTCATAACTTAGTAAACTTCTATCAAGTCACCCCTCAATCTCCATCGCCCGAGTGAGAACAATCCAAGTTTCTCCAACCTCTCCTCATAGCTAATAACCTCCAGACCAGGCAGCATCCTGGTAAACCTCCTCTGCACCCTCTCCAATGCCTCCATATCCTTCTGGTAATGTAGCGACCAGAATTGCACGCAATATTCCAAGTGTGGCCTAACCAAGGTTCTATACAGCTGCAGCATGACTTCCCAACTTTTATACTCAATACCCCTGCCAATGAAGGCAAGCATGCCATATGCCTTCCTGACTACCTTATGCACCTTGGTTGCCACTTTTAGTGACCTGTGAACCTGTACACCCAGATCCCTCTGCCTGTCAATGCACTTAAGGGTTCTACCATTTACTATATATTTCCTGCCTGTATTAGACCTTCCAAAATGTATTACCTCGCATTTGTCCGGATTGAACTCCATCTGCCATTTCTCCGCCCAAGTCTCCAACCGATCTATATCCCGTTGTATCCTTTGACAATCCTCTTCACTATCTGCAACTCCTCCAACCTTAGTGTCATCTGCAAACTTACTAATTAGCCCAGTTACATTTTCCTCCAAATCATTTACGTATACTACAAACAGCAAAGGTCCCAGCACTGATCCCTACGGAACACCACTAGTCATAGCTCTCCATTCAGAAAAGCACCCTTCCACTGCTATTCTCTTTCTTCTATGAGCAAACCAATTCTGTATCCATCTTGCCAGCTCACCTCTGATCCCGTGCGACTTTACCTTCTGTACCAGTCAACCATGAGGGACCTTGTCAAAGGCCTTAATAAATCCATGCAATTAACATCCACTGCCCTTCTGTCGTCGATCATCTTTGTCACTTCCTCAAAAAACTCAATCAAGTTAGTGAGACACGACCTCCCCTTCACAAAACCATATTGCCTCTCACTAATATGCCCATTTGCTTCCAAATGATAGTAAATCCTGTCACAAAGAATCTTCTCCAATAATTTCCCTACCACTTACGTAAGGCTCACCGGCCTATAATTTTCTGGATTATCCCTGCTGCCCTTCTTAAACAATGGAACAACATTGGCCATTCTCCAGTCCTCTGGAACCTCTCACCCGTAGCTAGTGAGGATACAAAGATTTCTGTCAAGGCCCCAGCAATCTCCTCCCTTGCCTCCGTCAGTACTCTGGGGTAGATCCAATCTGGCCCTGGGGACTATCTACCTTAATATTCTTCAAGACACCTAACACCTCCTCTTTTTTGATCTCAACATAATCGAGGCTATCTACACATTCTTCCCTAGACAAATCGACCGCTAAGTCCTTCTCTTTGGTGAATACTGATGAGAACCTCTCATTTAGTATCTCTCCCATTTCTTCCAGCTCCACACACAGATTCCCACCTCTGTCCCAGAGTGGGCCTACCCTTTCCCTGGCTACCCTCTTGCTTTTTACCTGTATATAAAAGGCCTTGGGATTTTCCTTAATCCTGGTCGCCAATGACTTTTCATGACCCCTTTTAGCCTTCCTGACTCCTTGCTTAAGTTTCTTCCTACTTTCTTTATATTCTCCATGGGCTTCATCTGTTCCCAGCCTTAAGAATGCTTCCCTTTTCTTTTTGACTAATCTCTGTCTTCCCATTCTTCGCAGTCTCATATGGTCCTTCCATGATAACATGCACAGCACCATTCAGTTCGATGGCTTCATCTCTGACAGTTTTTAGAGTAGGAATGGGGTGAAAAATGGCTACGTCTTAGCTCTTTTTCTCTGACCTCTTGGCCTAAGCTTTCCTTGCTAATATGGAAGGTGTATACCTCCACACACGGTGAGGTAAGAGTGACTGCTCTTGACATCAAGGCAGCATTTGACCGAGTATGGCACCAAGGACCCACAGCAAAACTGGAGTCAATGAGAATCAGGAGAAAAACTCTTCACTGGTTGGAGTCAAAGGAATATGGTTGTAGCTGGTGGAGGTCAATCATCTCACTTCCAGAACATCACTGCAGGAGTTCATCAGGGGGTAGTGTCTTAGACCCAACCATCTTCAGCTGCTTCTTCAATGACCTGCCTTCCATCACCAGGTCAGAAGTACGGATGTTCGCTAACGATTGTGCAAAATTCAGCACCATTTACAACTCATCAGATACTGAAACAGTCCATATCCAAATGCAGCAAGATCTGGACAATATTCAGGTTTGGGCTGACAAGTGGCAAGTAACATTCATGCCAAACAAGTGCTAGGCAATGACCATCCCCAACAAGAGAGAATCTAACCATCGCCTCTTGACATTCAATGGCATTACCATCACCGAAACCCTCACTTTCAACATCCTGGGGGTTACCATTGACCAGAAACTGAACTGGACTAGCCATATAAATGCTGTGGCTACACGAGCAGGTCAGAGGCTAGGAATCCTGAAGCGAATAACTCACCTCCTGACTCCCCATAGCCTGTCCATGATCTACAAGGCACAAGTCAGGAGTGAGATGGAATATTCTTTACTTGTTTGGATGAGTGCAGCTCAAACAACACTCAAGAAGCTTGACACCATCCAGGATGAAGCATCCGGCTTGATTGCCACCCCATCCACAACCATTCATTCCCTCTACCATCGATACATAGTAGCAGCAGTGTGTACCATCTACAAAATGCACTGCAGGAGCTCACCAAGGCTCCTTAGACAGCACCTTCCAAACCCACGACCACTACCATCTAGAAGGACAAGGGCAGCAGATGCACAGGAACACCAGTACCTGGAAGCTCCCCTCCAAGTCACTCACCATCCTGACTTGGAAATATATCACCGTTCCTTCACTGTCACTGGATCAAAATCATGAAACTCCCTTCCCAATAGCACTGTGGGTGTACCCACACCACATGGACTGCAGCGGTTCAAGAAGGCAGCTCACCACTGCCTTCTCAAGGGCAATTAGGGATGAGCAATAAATGCTGGCATAGCCAGTGATGCCGACACCTCGTAAATGAATAAGAAAAAAATGATCAGATGGGGAACTCCTCAATCTATCAAGACTGAAAACCAAGGCAACAGTACAGCATGTCCTGATCAGACAACTTCTGTATGCCGATGATGCTGCAATTGTTGCCCAGACCAAAGACCAGCTCCAAAAGGCTCAAGGATCATCTGTCTCATGCCTGTGTCGTATTCTCCCTCAGCAACAGTCCAAGAAAGCAGTAGTTATGGGACAGGGTGTTGTATCTGTCTGACAAGATTCAGCACCACATCCCTGGAAGCAGTCAACAAATTCTGCTATCTTGGATCTATGGCAACAGACACCTTATTTCTTGTCAAAGATCTCAGCACACACATTGTAAAGGCAGCCATCCACCTGACTATCAAAATTGGCATGGAAAAACAACAAACTGACCCACAGGACCAAAGTAATTATCTAGTTTCAACAACATTTACCTCCAATGTCTATGACACAGCCTTGGCATCACATGGAATGAAAAAATCACCAATGACGCAGTCCTTTCCAGGGCAAACATGCCAAGTGTGCTAACACTAATCAAGCAAAGAAGGCTTCACTAGCTTGGGCATGTGTGCAGAATGGAAGATGGCCACATCCCAATGGTATGCTAAATGGGGAGGTAGACTGTGCCAAGGGACCAGCAGGGAGCCTAAAACTCCGATTCAAAGATGCCGTCAAAAGAGACCTGAAAGCCGTAAACATCAGTCCCGGCAATTGAGAAACTCTAGCTGACAATCAATGCAAATCGTGTCGCCAGCTATGGGCAGGAGTCCACGACAACATGTTGATTCAGAAGATCCAAAGCAGTCTCCAGCCCTGCAAACAAGGCATCAGCAGAGATCATCCTGCAGCACTGCCAGGGGACAACTTCATGTGAGGCACTTGTGATAGACTTTGCCTTTCCAGAATCAGCTTTTACGGCCATCAAAAGAAGTGCAGTAGATGAGATCACCTGACCTCACCAAATTCTCAGGCTGCATTCCCATCATCTCTCAGAGACACAAGGATGCCAATCAATGGAATAATAGAATTTAACAACACAGAAAGTGGCTAATCAGCCAATCATGACTACATCGGCTCTGTAAAGGAGCTCTCCAATTAATCTCCGCCTTGTTCTTTCCCTTGCAATTCTTTTCCCCTTCAAGTATATTCAATTTTGTTTTGAAAGTTATTATTGATGCTGCTTCCATGTCCTTTTGAACTGTGCATTCTAGATCATAACAGCACTGCATAAAAAAATTCTCCTCATCTCCACTCCTGTCATTTTTCCAATTATATTAACTCTGTGTCTTCTGGTTACTGCCTCCCCCAACAGTGGGAACAGTTTATTTACGCTATCAGAACTCTTGATTATTTTAAGCCCCTCTATTAAATCTCCCCTCAACTTTCTCTGCTTTAATGAGAACAAACCCAACTCCTATAATCTCTCCATATAATTGAAATCCCTGCAACTTGGTGACATTCCAGTAAATCTCCTCTGTACCCTTGCCAATTTCTTAACTTCCTATCTAAAGTTTAGTGCACAGAATTTGTCACAATACTCCAACAGACCCCTGACCAGTAGTTTATAAAGGATTAGCATAACTTACTTGCTATTGTACTCTTTTCCTCTAGTTACAAAGTCAAGGACCCCCTATGTTTTTATTTAAACAGCTTTATCAACTTGTCCTGCTTGCTTCAGGATAAGGAACGATAAGGATGTCTGGTGAACCAGAAAGTGAAAATAATCATGGAGGACTTATTGAAGGCATAACCTGGATATTGTTGATATTGTAAGGAAAGAGATGGGATTAGACCATTGCTAAAGAAGATTTAATTTGCATTATTTTCTGCAACAATTTCCAGACCTAAACTTTTGAGCCTTTCTACGAACACTATAGACTTAAATTGAAAGTATATAATTATATTAATTTTTGGGAGCCCTAATGTTGGAAGGATGGAGATGGCACAATGGAGATTTACTAAGACGATATCAAAATGTGAAGCTTTAGTTTTATAGAAACAGCAACTATTTTCACTGGAATGCAAAAGATTAAGAGAAGATGTGATAGAAATGTTTAAAATTATGAGGGGATTTGATAAAAATAAATATGGAAAAATATAATTTCCATTGGTTGATGAATCTGTAACTAAAGGGTATGAATCTGAGACCACCACCAAAAGGGTGTAGAGAGAGGGAATTAAGGATATTTTGTTTTTAACATAGAGTGCTATCAAGAGTTTGAAATCTCTACCAGGAGCAATGGTGAAAGCAAAATCTATAATAGCTTTCAAACAGGAAGCTGACCATATAATTTTATGGGTATTTGGAAAAGGACGAATGAATAGAATTTCTGCAAGGGTTTTTCAAGTCCCATATAATCCGAATTGACACCTCAATGCAATGCTGAGGGCATGCTGTACTGTTGTAGATGTATGTCCAGCTCTCCAATCACTGATCCTTAGAGACTCAGCTGCAGCATTACATTACGAAAATAGTGTAGCTCAAAGCCTCCAGAATTCTATGAAAGACAAGTTTCAGTGACATTCATAAGTTCAGTAAATAAATCATGAATGCACTCACTCTCAAACAAACTATTCCACCCTTTAGACCATAAGATCATAAGAAGTAGGTGCAGAAGTAGGCCATTCGACCCATCGAGTCCGTCCTGCCATTCAATGAGATCATGGCCAATTTGACAATCCTTCACTATCCTGCCCGCCTCCCCCCCACCCCCCCACAACCCTTGACTCCCTTACTGACCAAAAATCTGTCCATTTCAGCCCTGAACGCACTCAACGACCCAACCTCCACAGCCCTCTTTGGCAAAGAACTCCGCAGACCCACTGTCATGAAAATATAATAATTTTCATACTATAATTGTGATTTATTGCAAAGTTAGGTTACTAGTGGGGTTTGGATTAGTTTTTCTGTGTGAAGTTGTATGTGGGGGTTTTAACTGAATTGCAGACAGCTAGTCTGGAGCTTTTGAGTTATCAGAAGAGAAGCTAGGTTTGAAATGCTAAACGTGTGAACATGGCTGAAGTTTTACAATGTGAGGTGTGGAGAACATTTGCATTTTTACATAAACTGGAGCAGTGAATTTCAAAGAGATGGAAAGGTGTTACACGTAGCCATAAGAGGCTAAGCCAAACAGTATGCTTATTTTTCCCATAGATTATTGATAATATGAGCACTATGAAAGACTTATATTATGGAAAAAGTAAAGTTGCAAAGACATAGTGGGACAATGGAATTTACATTAAAAAGGGATAAACATGTATGAAGGAGCTGAGGTTATGTGAAAGGGAAAGTCATTCTAAGATCTAACAAGTGTGAAAGGCCTCCAGCCTCTAGATTTCAGTTACTGTCAACAGGAACCAAAGCTAAGAGAATTTACAGTGACTATCACCGTCCAGGATATTGTGTGTTTTGCCTCAGTCTGTTGAAATGTATTTGTTTTTACTGTTGCCTTAACGGAGGTGTAACTGGGAGTCGGAAAAGTTAGCGGAGTTAGGAGTTATTATAGTAGTAATTTGTAGACCTATGGACATGCTTAAAATCATTTCTTTTATTAATACATTTTTAGTTTAGTTTTGTAAAAAAAAACCTCTAGGATTCGGTTGACCTATTACTACTGAATATAAGGCATGCATCTCAAAATAAAAATGCAACTTGCAAAAACAGTTGTGGCAGCTGTTTCAAGTTTCCCTCTAGGATTTTAGCAGCTCAGCATTTACCATCTGCTGTGCCATAACATCCACCACCCTCTGAGAGAAGAAACTACCCCCCATCTCCACCCCAAATGGGAGAACCCCCCCCAACTCTGAGACTATGCCCTCTGGTCCCAGACTCTCCCACAAGGGGAAATAACCTCTCAGCATTTACCCTGCCAAGCCTCCCAAAAACCTTATATGCCTCAATAAGGTCGCCTCTCATTCTTCCAAACTCCAATGAGCACAGGCCCAATCTACTCAAACTCTCCTCACAAGAAAATCCCTCCTTACCCGGAATCAACCCAGTGAACCTTCTCTAGACCGTCACCAATGCCAATATATCCTTCCTTAGATAAGGGAACCAAAACTGTTCACAGTATTCTAGGTGTAGTCTAATTAGTGCCTTGTATAATTTTAGGAGGACTTCCCTATTTTTATACCCCATTCCCTTTGAAATATCCCTCACCTCTCTCCAAATATTAACACTGGGATATGTATGTTTTTTAAAAAGCTTCTAGAAAATATATTTTCAATGCATATACATTTATCAAGTGACAATTTGTGAACATGTTTCATTTTGTAACAGTAAGTTGCTGATATTTTTGCTAAAATTATCAATACAATGCATTTCCCTTAATTCCTTTTGCAGTCCTTTTCTCTTCACATATCTCATAAATAAAACCAGATTCCAATCAAGAAGTTTAATGTAATTCAAAGGCTGACAGGTAATTCATTCTCCCCACACAAACCCTAAGTGTCAAATACTAATTGTGTAGATCAACCGGATCTACATCATGAACTTTCCTTTAAAACATAACTTTGGTGAACTTCTTTTTCCCGTCTTAATCAAGGGGAAATAATACCAGCGGTTTTACATTCTGGTACCGAACTGCAGTGCAACACACTTCACATTAGGCATAAAACAGTTTAGACTCAGAATAAAAGTCTTTCTCTCTCTCTATCTCTTTCTGTTCTTGCAGATTAGCGTGCTTCTCGTGGTTCAGGAATTTTTGAACATTTTTTCATAGAAAGGATTTCAAAATCAATGTTACTTTTAAGTTTTTTAGACAAATTATAACTACACAAGATTTTTAAAGATTTATCAACAAAATATAGGTAACATGCTATTTATAAAATGCCTTCCCTGGAGACTAAACAATAAGTAATCTGTTGTTTTGCCTACGTAATTGAAGATCTCACACCCAATGTTTTGGAAAGTCCTTTAATCCCTATCTATCTGTTAAGGAGATTAAAAAAGTGGCAAGGAAGTAGAGTATTTCCATCTGTGACATATATCAGGCAGGTATTGGACAGGGCATCCACTCTGCCAATCAAATAATGATGGCGAAAGGCCTGATCAATTTTGCCCAATCAGCCTCATTAAACTATGGGCATAAGACTCCTTTTCACATCTCTTCTACACTGAATATGGTCCTGTGACACCATACTTTCCCCCAGCACTATCCATCTTTCTCTCCCTGCCTCACAAGCCTCTTTTCCAATCGCATACCTCCATTATACCCCCTTTTGCATACACTCACATACATGATACAGTCCATAAAACTGGCATGCATAACATTCTGCTTTTATTTTATTTTGACTTTGAGTAATTGCCAAATCTGTGTTAAATTCTTTGGTCCTCCACATTGTATACATTTCCTTCCAAAGTTTTTGAACAGACTTGCTTCTTCATCCCAGCCTGCAGTCTATGCTAAGGTATCTGGCACACTCTCACAGCCTTATCACAGGCCACACAATGTCACACTCCCAGGACGTACAATAGAATGGACTCTAGAAGAACAGGGGGAGGTGCAGCCATGTTGAAAACACACACTTCATGGAGGATGTCACCAGCCACATCATTCGAAGAAGGAGGACACACTCCAGTAAGACTGCAGGCCATAAAAACCAAGGTATTAACCCTGATCCAAATCCCTTTGCTCTTTCCAATTAACTCTGCAACACACACACACACAAACAAACTAATAACCTTGGGGTTTATTGCACTGCCACTCATCTGCTACTGCTTATATAAGACCATTAAAGTCATTACCTCACAACCCTTGTGCCTCTGCACTTTTCCTAGGCTCTTCCAATGACTTGGGCTTGCAGTTAAGAGATGGGAAGGGAGGACAACATTCCCAAAGATGTACTGTCACTCAGTTACATCAACCGAAGTACTAGCACTGACATTAACACCCCAGATGTATTGATAGTGAGTTAGACTGCTGGTAATGACATACCAGTTGCACATTAATAGACATGGTAGTGTAGGGGTGATGTTAGGCCTGGACAAGTCCTCTGGAGAAACAAGTCCAATTCCCACCATAGCAGCTGGTGGAATTTAATTTAAATTAATTGAAACATCTGGAATAACAAAACTAGCCTTAATAATGGTGACCATAAAACTAATGTTTTATCATGAAAGCCCGTCTGGTTCACTACTGTCTTTCAGGGGAGGAAATCTGCCATCCTTATCTGGTCTGACCTACATGTGACTCCAGAATCACAACAATGTGATTAACTCTTAACTGCCTTCTGAAATGGCCTAGCAAGGCGTTCAGTTGTATCAATCCACTACAGAAAAAGAATGAAGCCTGGACAAACAACACAGAATCGACTTAGGCACCGGAAACGACAAAGACATACTCTGTCCACTAGGTCAACCTCGCAGTCTTCCTTACTAACATATGAGAGTTTGTGCCAAAATTGGGAGAGCTGACCTACAGACTAGTCAAGCAACAGCCTGATGTAATCATACTAACTGAATTATACCTTACAGCCAATGTTCCAGACACCTCTATCACCATTCCTGGGTATGTCCTGTTCCACTAACAGGACAATCCAACCAGAGGCAGCAGGACAATGGTATGTATCAGGAATGAGTTTCTTGGAGGACCTTAACATTTATTTCAAACTCTATGAAGCCTCATGGCATCAAGCCAAACTCAGGCAAGCAAACCTTCTGCTGATTATCACCTACTGTGGTCCCTCAGCTGGTGAATCAGTTATCATCCATGTTTTACACCATTTGGAAGAGGCACTGAGGGTAGAAAGGGCACAAAATGTGGGAACTTTAACGTCCATTACCAAGAGCACATTGGTAGAACCGTTACTGACCAAGCTGGTTGAGTACTGGTTGAGCCAGACTGGGCCTGTGGTAGTTGGTAAAGGAAGCAACAAGTGAGCAAAACTTGCTGGATGTCACCCTCACCAATCTACCTGTCACAGATGCATCTGTTCATGACAGTATTGGAGGAGTGACCACCGCACAGTCCTTGTGGAGACAAAAAAAGTCCTGTCTCTACAATGAGGATACCCTCCATTTTGTTGTGCAGGACTACCACTGTGCTAAATGGGGTAGATTCGGAACAGATATAGCGGTTCAAAACTGGGCATCCTTGAAGCGCTGTGGGCCAACAGCAACAGCAGAAATGTATTCAACCAGAATCTGTAATCTCATGGCCGGGCATTTCCCTCACTCTATAATTACATCAAGTCAGGGGATCAACCTTGGTTCACAGCACAGGAGAGCACAACAGGAACAACAACCGGCATACCTAAAAATAAGGTGTTAACCTGGTGAAGCTACAAAACAGGACACCAAGCATGGTAAACAGCAGAAGCAGAATGTGATAAACAGGGAAAAGTGATCCACAATCAACAGATCAGATCAAAGTTCTGCAGCCCATGAATGGTGGTGAACAGTTAAATAACTAACTGGACGATGAAGCTCCACAAACATCCTCAGCCTCAATGATTGGGAGTCCCAGCACGTCAGTGCAAAGGATAAGGCTGACGCATGTACAACCATATTCAGCCAGGAGTACCAAATGAGTGATCTATCTTGGCCTCTTCCTGAGGTCCCCAGAATCATAGATGCCAGTCTTCAGCTATTAGAATCACCCATATGATATCAAGAAATGGCTGAAGGCACTGGATATTGTAAAGGCTTTGGACCCTGGCAAAGTTCCGGCAAAAGTACTGAAGACTTGAGCTCCAGAACTAACTGTGACTCTAGCCAAGCTGTTCCAGTAAAGCTACAACACTGGCATCTACCTTGAAATGGGGAAAATAGCCCAGTTGTGTCCTGTCCACAAAAAGCAGGGCAAATCTAATCCGGTCAATAATCGCCCCATCAGTCTACTCTTGAGCATCAGCAAAGTGATGGAAGTTGTCACGGATAATTCTATCATGTGGCACTTATCCAGCAATAACTTGCTCAACTATGCTCAGCTTAAGTTCAGTCAGAGGCAATTGACTCAAGATCTCATTACAGCCCTCATCCAAACATGGACAAAAGAGCTGAATTCAAGCTATGAGGTGCGGGTGAGTGCCCTTGACATCAAGGGCAGCATTTGACCAAGGGTGACATCAAGAAGCCCTAGCAAAATTGGAGTCAATGGGCTGTGGGGAAAACTCTCCATTGCTTGAAGTCATAACTAGGACAAAGGAAGATGGTTGTGGTTATTGGAGGCCAATTATCTTAACCTTAGGATATCGCTGCAGAAATTCCTCAGAGCAGTGTCCTAGGTCCAACCACCTTCAACTGCTTCACCAATGACCTCCCCGTTATCATAAGGCCAGAAGTAGGAACATTCTCTTTTAATTTCATGGTGTTCAGTAGCATTTGTGACTCTTCAGATGCTGAAGCAGTTCATGCCTGCATGCAGCAGGACCTGGACAAAAGTCAGGCTTGGGTTGATAAATAGCAAGTAAAATCTGCACCACCCAAGTGCCAAGCAATTCCAGCAAGAGAGAATCTAACAATCTCCCCTTGACATTCAATAGCATTACCATCACTATCCCCCACTATCATCATCCTGGGGGTTATCAGTGGCCAGAAACTTAACTGGGCTAGCCATATAAATACAATGGCTACGAGCAGATCAGAGGCTGGAAATTCTGTCCAGCATCTACATCCAAAACTTATTTCAGTCCTCTCACAGCCTTTAAAATTCTTCTCCTACCATTCCTCCAAGCCTCACCACAAAATTTTCATTGTGATATCCTCCTAACTATCCCCCTTTAGTGTCTACATTGAGCAAATCTTCAACTCGCTTTGCCGTCTTTCTTCTGATTTCACTGTTCTCATATTCTCCTCTAACTTTCCCTGTGTGTTTCTACCTACATTCACACCATCCCTCAATCTCTCATCTCATGTGGCCTCTCTATTCCCATAGACTCAACCACTTCCTTGTATCCCTCAGCACTGACATTCCCTACCCACTTGTAACCCCACTTTTTCTGCATATGTCCAGGAAAATACTCACTCCTGAACAACGTGCAACAGTATTTTCAAACGCTGAACTCTCTAGCCTTTAGCTTCTATTCATTATGCTGCATTGCAGCTTTCAATCCATCCAACTCTACCTTCACCTCAACCTTTGATGCCCTTGCCTGCAGTAAAACATGCACTGTCTCCAACTTTGGTTGATCTGTCTAACATGGCCCTTATCTTTGCTCTCTCAAGGTCAAGGGGCGCAAGCTTAAGGTGTCTCTGGTGCATGACTTTTTTTTATTCAGTCATGGGATGTGTGCTTCGCTGGCTGGCCAGCATTTATTGCCCATCCCTAATTGCCCTTGAGAAGCTGGTCGTGAGCTGCCTTCTTGAACTGCCACAGTCCCTGTGGTGTAGATACACCCACAGTGCAGTTAGGGAGGGAGTTCTAGGATTTTGACCCAGCAACAGTGAAGGAATGGCGATATATTTCCAAGTCAGGATGGTAAGTGGCTTGGAAGGGAACATCCAGGTGGTGGTGTTCCCAGCTATCTGCTGCCCTTGACCTTCTTGATTACTTGGTTTAACCATCAGATTGGGTTGGATCACATAAATCATTATTGTGCTCTTTCCTCATCTGCCAAAAGTATTCACCAGTGCAGGGTTATCTTGGAAAGAAAAGATAACCTTTTGAGGCAGAATTTTGCCCTCGTCAGGCAGGCTTAGTGGGGGTGAGTGGGAAGCCGGCCACCACCTGCCATTGGGGCCCAACTGTGATTTCATGCTGGTGGGCCAATAAAGGCCTGCCCAGCGGAAATGCCGGTTGCAGAACATTCGAGAAGGGACAGGCGGGGACGGGGGCCTGTGGGCCGCCGAGTC
This sequence comes from Carcharodon carcharias, assembly GCF_017639515.1. NCBI lineage: Eukaryota > Metazoa > Chordata > Chondrichthyes > Lamniformes > Lamnidae > Carcharodon > Carcharodon carcharias. Next base: position 50,891,334 of record NC_054473.1, read on the forward strand.
CAATGGCGACCCGGGAGCCGGTTCAAAAATGGTGCAGGCAGCCCCAGGGAGGCTGCTCTCATCAGAATTGCGGCAATGACATGGTTGCAAATGGGGATGCAGAAACCAGGCAGGAGGTGATGTCGGCTGGGCACTTGGCACCCTATTTTTCTGATGAGTGCCCCAGCTTCCCTCTTGGAGGATGGTGGCTGCCAGAAGGGACCCCTTGTCCCCAGAGATGGGAGGAGGAGGCCACCATACCTCACAAAGAGAGCAAGGGAGGAGGTGGCAGCCAGAGTGAGCACCCACAACATGGTGCAGCACACCTGGTTGCAGTGCCAGAAACGCTTCAATGACCTGCGGCATTCAGGAAGGATGAGTAATGTGTTGGCAAGGGTCAGTGAGTTGAATTGTTTTCAGCTGGTTATCCCCCGTGGAGCTCAGGGGTGTTAGAGTCTGAGTGCCAAATGTCAATCACGCTGGAGCTAGCCAAGAGGGTGAGCTCTGGCTGCTTAAACTGAGTGCCTGGTGGTTTGAGGGCCACAGCTCAGATGTGCCCTGCGAGGTGTTCCTCAGGTTGGGTTGGCCACGTTGCAATGGTGCTACAGGTAGAGAGTGGACTAATCATTGCTCCTCTGTCCTTTCAGGAGAAGACATCCCTTGACAATATTGAGAGATCGCGACTGGCAGGGGCCCCCACAACTCCTCATCCTCTCCAGGTATGAGCAGGAGGCCTTGGAGCTCAAGAGGTGCCAAGCAACTCAATAAACCAGCCGCAGTAAGGCTGGGGTCTCAGACAAAGGTAAGAGTGTAGTGCACTGAGGTGAGAGTTTTGGATGCTGCAAACAATCTTGTGCAGTCTCATCATTGATGGGAGTCTCCAGACTGGATTCTTCATTAATCATTGAAAGATGATGGCACCATGATGCACACTCCATTGTCCCACTAGGGTGCCTGGCTTGCATAGTGACAATGTCATGACTTAAACTAATGGCATGTCCTTCTTCTCCCTTAGACCTGCCACCAAGCTGCAAAGCGCCGGACCTCCAGGAGCTACCCCTGACTCCAGAAGACCTCCATGTCCCAGAAGTACCTGCGTCACACCCTCTCTCCGAACCAGGCACCAGCACAGATACCAGAACCTCGGTGGGCATTAGTTTGACTAGTATCTTGGTGCACATTGGTGAAGGCACTTCACAGTCCTTTGAGGTGCAGACGGAGGCAGAGAGTGCCCAGGGCACTGGCAGCCGCAGGACTGCTGGGGACCAGGATGATGCTCATTTGAAGGCTGATGATGGGCCTCTGGAGTTGCCCATTAGGCAGCAGATGCTGAATGTCCAGCGGGATGTGCGGGGGGGATCTGGTGGAGATCGAAGAGGATATGCGTGCCATGGTCTCCGTTGTGAAGGAGTCCCTAAGGAGCATGAGCACTCCGTTGACCCTCGTGGCCGAGTGCAATGTCTCCTCCATGAAGACAGTAGCAACTCTCATGGAGAGGCACCTCCAGGAACAGAATCAAGGGTTCCTGGGTTGTGCTCAGACCTGCAAGCCCTTACACAGGCAATGACCTCAACTGGTCAGTATCCATGTGTGAGTTGTATGGGGCACCCAGTATCCCAGCAATGTGCCCATCCATCAATGGCGAGCAGGGAAGTCCACAACCACCTCACTTGGTGCAAGAGCTGCTTGTCATCTCTGTGGGCTCCTCGCAGGGCACTCTGGATGATGGTAGCAGCTCCTCTGCCTCTCTGCCAGTGACTGTGGCATCCGATGAGTCTGTGGTGACTGGGGAGATGCCAGCCATGGCACTGGTCGCTCACTCCCAGGAGGGGCCAGCACAGGCTCCATGGGCCAGAAGACGGCTGCCAAGATCATCAAGGCCAACAGCAGAGCCAGCAGGCTGCCTCCAATGCTGGTGCCAGTGATGAGGGAGCAGCTAGACGTAGCACCCATAAACATAGGTTTAAAGCACCTTAAGCACAAGTGGGACTGGTCAGGGAGAACTTTTGTTCCACCATTTTGTTTTACTTTTTTTAGTGGTGTGACCAACAACACCAGATATTGTTTTATTCAATAATCCGGGAGTTCCAGCGTAAAATTACATTTGCTTTTGTGTTATTGGCCTAAATATGCTTCATTAGTTTTATAGGTACAGGGTATGCCAGTATGTAATGCTGGATGTGGGTGGCTCGAAACTTTGTTGCATAGGCACTGAGTGTATCTTGTGGGCAAAAGGTAGGGTCATTTCTGTGATCCAGGATGGTGGCGGCAGCACTAGCATGAGGTTATTCCTCTTATTTGGTAGCCTAGCTGAAGGAGCATTGGATCAATGCGTTCCTGGTGTCCCTGCCTCCCTGCAGGTTACCGAGGTCAGGCTCCACACCCTCAGCGTTCTCCTCACCGTGCTCCTCTTCTGACTCACTACTCGGCTCATCAACTGTGGCCTGTGGAGCTACGTCAAGATCCTCTTCCTCCAGTGGGTCCCCCCTTGCCTGTGCCAGACTGTGGAGAGCGCAGCATGCAGCCACTATCAGTGACACCCGCTCTGGGGGGTTTGCAATGAGCCCTCTGAAAGGTCTAGGCATCAGAAATGCATCTTTAGAAGACCTATGGTTCTCTCTACCATCACCCTTGTGGAGGCATGACTGCTGATGTACCGCTGCTCCGCCCTGTGTTCTTGGATGGCGGAGAGGCGTCATGAGCCACCTTTTCAATGGAAAGCCCTTGTCACCCAGCAGCCATCCATCTAGCTGTGCTGGAGCACTGAAGAGCCCCGGTACCTGGGAGTGTCTGAGGATGTAGGCATTGTGAGAGCTACCAGGGTATCTTGCACAGACTTGCAGAATCTGCATCCTGTGATCACACACTATCTGCACATTCATGGAGTGGAAGCCCTTCCTGTTGACACCTCGATGGCCACATGTGTACAGTCTATAGCACCCTGGACGTGGGGGAGCCCAGCAGGCACTACAAAGCCTCTGGCTCACTCTGCCTGGCTGGCCTCGTCCGTACGGAAATGAAGGAAAGTCAATACCCACCTGAACCAGCTTGGCACAACTGTGCACACCTGATTGGGACACTTCACACAGATCCCCCACTGAGCCATGGAAGGAGCTAGAGGCATAGAAGTTGAAGGCCGCTGTGACCTTCAGAGCCACTGGCATGGGGTGTCCACCCACACATTCAGAGCTGATTTCCGGCACGAGCATCTGACAAATGGAGGTTTTGGTCTCCCTGGAGAGATGCAGTATCCTTCTGCATTGTAGCTTGGACATATTAAGGTGGCTGCGTCACCGTCAGTGAAACCTGGCAGCAGCATAGTGGCGTTTCTGCAGCCCCTTCTGCTTAAGACTGCCAGCTGGCCCTGCCCCCCTGGTGCCTGTGCCTCTTCTCCCACAGGTCCCTCCCCTGGAAGCCACATTGGGGACACATGCCTCCTCTCCCTTCTGCCCCTCTTTTCCTCCTCAGAGGAGGTGATTCCAGCAGAGAGCACAATCCCCATTACTAGGGTACGGGAAGGCTGTCTGATACCTGGAAGGATCCACACAGTCTGAATCCTCAGGGGGCCTGGAAGACACCAATGAGTCATGAAATGATGCATGGGAATGCTAAGAATGCAGCCCTGATCAGAGATTAAGCTGAAAAGTACCAATAATCAACCAGCAAGTTATCTCCAAAACTCCTCACTACTCACATTGATAATGCTGTTGGTCCTTTTTATCCCTCCCATGGATGAGGTTTTGCAAATTGTGGGCTTTCCGCTTGCCCGTTTTGCCTGTGCAATGAGCGAAAAATCAAACAGGTAATGTTAAATCGCCATCAATTGGGTTGGCAAGGGCCTTAACTGGCCTTTTAATTAATGGCAGGCGATTCCTGCTCATGCCCACCGACTAAAATACCGTGCGAGTGCGCAATAATGTCGGGACACTCACCTAATGTCATCGCACATCACTTTACATTTGTTTGCGTCAGGCGTATGCCCACCCAACAAGCGAAAAATTCTGCCCTTGATTTTTTTCTCCACTGCCAGCCATTCCCCGAGAGTGTTTTCCTCTGCTCTCTGCAACAATGTGCAAGGAGCTCATGGATTTCTTTGTCAGTAAAAATGAGGCCATCTGTTTAGTTGCTTCTGCCCCCACCTTCCCCTTGCTAATCAAGCCAAACTTCCCCAATGTCCTTCCTGTCACAAGTTAAACCTATGTCTTTCCTCTAAGTTGAGAATAAAGGGCAGGATGTGGAAAATGAATTAAAAGCCTGGAGCTACTGCATAATAAGTGAAACTTTATAATGCAATAATAAGAAACCTGTGGGTTGATGATCTGACCATAGAGCTCAGTGACTGTAATGTGAAGCCTTCCGCAGCACTTGCACCACCACATCTGTTTGTCTGTGAATATCATTTCCTACAATAAATTTGTAAGTGTTGATTCTGGAGTCTAGGACTTCCATACCTTACTCATAAACAAGACTGCTGGCAATATCTATCCTAACAATTGTCAATCCTGGCAACTCCCTATCTTCAATAAAAGACATCCTTGCTCTTTCTGTCCTTGCAAACCACTACTTAATTCCCAACCTCCTTTCTTTTTCAAAACCCTTGAACATGTTGTGTCTCCCAAATCCAGGTCCACCTCCCCACATCTCCAGTCAGGTTTCTGCCACTGCCACAGCACTGGAGCAACGCTAATCAAAGTCACGGATGACATCCTATGTGACGTGACCTTGGTACACTGTCTCCTTGCATTATTCTCAACCTCCCAGCAGCTTTTGAGATGGGCAACCACACCAACCTTCTCCAATGCCTCTCCTCTGTTATCTAACTGAGTGAGGCCACTGGAGTCCCCCAAGAATCTATCCTTGTCTGCATCCACCCTCTTCCTCATTTACATGCTGTCACTTAGCTACATATTAAGGAGGTTGAAGCAGGTTTCATATGCACATTGATGACACCCAACTCTACCTTTCTACCACCTCTCTGTCCTCTAATATCTCAGTATTTAGTTTGACACTCACTCCTAGATTGCCAGCAATTTCTTCCATCTCACCACTGGGAAGATCAAAACCAGTCTCCAGGTTCAAGTACACTGTTCACAATCTCTGGCCCTCATCTGTGTTTCCTAGATCCTATTCATCACAACAAAAATAACTTGTATTTATATAGCACATTTAATGTAGTATCATAGGAGCATTATCAGACAAAATTTGGCACCAAGACACATAAGGAGATAATTGGACAGTGACTAAGAGCTTGTTCAAAGAGATAGGTTTTAAGAAGCATTTTGAATGAGGAGAGAGTGGTGGAGAGATCTTTGGCCCTTTAAGTTCCAAGAGCTAAGGGCCTAGACAACTGAAGCAACAGCTGCCAATGATGCTGCAAAGGAAATTGAAGATGCACAAGAGGCTGGAATTGGGAAACACAAGAGTTTGTGGAGGGTTGTAGAGTAGGAAGAGGTTATGGAGAGATAGGAAGGTGTGAGGCCATGGAGTGATTTGAACACAAAGATGAAAATGTTAAATTTGAGGTGTTGCTGGACAGAGGGCCAATGTAGGTCAGCGAGTGCAGGGATAATGGTTTAATGGGACTAGGTGTGAGTCAGGATACAGGAAGTAGAGTTTTGGATGAGCTGAAGTTTATGAAGCATGGAAGATGGGAGGCCAGCTAGGAGAGGACTGGAATAGCTGAGGCAATAAAAGCATCGTCAGATTATCGACAACCATTGTTATGACATTGCATATTTCTGTATCTGCCTCCTGTTAAATGTTGTTTGGTTCTCTTTTGCTTCATCCTGTGTAGCTTTTCTGCCTAATTCATGCATGTAGCATGTGCTCATATGTTTTAACATGCATCCTCCTGAAAGTCCCTCGCTAGGGATTGTGCATGAAAATCTGCCAGTAGTATCCCTCTGTCAGAGGTATCAAGAGACAGGTCCAAGTTTTTATTGATTGGATAGCTAACAACCTGCAGAATAAAATACTTCACAACTGCAGAAATTGTTAGTGAACTTCTCCATACTCTTCAATCTCAGGAACTATTCATTTCCACCTGTCTTCACTGATTCTGGCAACAGCTCTGCCTTATAATTCTCACTAGATGATATGTCATAGCAGGAAACTTGAAGCTGCAGTGTCAACACCCTCCTTTGAGTATATTTCATGTATTAAAATAAGGGTGTTTGCATCTCAGCAGATGGATTGCATGAAAGGCAAAAAGCACAAGAGTATTCAGGGAGAGATTTTATGGTGTAAACCAGCATGAACTGCTTCTGGCTAATATTCTGCCAACAAAAGTTACTAGTTCAATTTATATACCGGAATTGTGCTGAAATTGCTGGGAAATTCACCCCCAAGAATATATGGTTCAAGTCTATTGTAAACATATTTCATTCAGAAAAACTGAGAATACCTTATCAAATGTCACTGTGATCCTGTTAGTGGTCATATAAAATGAAGGGGAATGAGCAGTTCTGCGGCCCATGAATACAAGAAGTTGTACCAGGAGTCTTAATAATAACTGCTACAGCAGTTTTGAAACATTTGATGTATTCATAGCTCTTCGTGATATTAATGGTCATGTCTGTTGAAAGTCTCATACCTGAGCTTCTAGCAAAAACAATTCTTGGGGTGGGGGGGAACAAAACACTGAATTGTGAATGAAACCCTCGCAGTTCTCACGAAACACAGGATAGATAGACAGTTCTCATCATCACCTGTAGGATTGAATATACATTTTATTAAAGAAAAACTCATGCTTTTAACAGGAATTTTATTTAACAAAGGACATGTAAGTAGACAATACTCAGAGCAAAATGTGTTTACAGTATTTTTTTTAAAATGGCTCCTTTAATGACACAGATTGGCTGCCACTTTCCATTAATATAAAACCAAAAAAACTGTGGATGCTGGAAATCCAAAACAAAAACAGAATTACCTGGAAAAACTCAGCAGGTCTGGCAGCATCGGCGGAGAAGAAAAGAGTTGACGTTTCGAGTCCTCATGACCCTTCGACAGAACTTGAGTTCGAGTCCAAGAAAGAGTTGAAATATAAGCTGGTTTAAGGTGTGTGTGTGGGGGGCGGAGAGATAGAGAGACAGAGAGAGGTGGGGGGGTGGTGTGGTTGTAGGGACAAACAAGCAGTGATAGAAGCAGATCATCAAAAGATGTCAACGACAATAGTACAATAGAACACATAGGTGTTAAAGTTAATGTTGGTGATATTATTTAAACGAATGTGCTAATTAAGAATGGATGGTAGGGCACTCAAGGTATAGCTCTAGTGGGGTTTTTTTTTATATTTTTTTTTTAAATATTGGAAATAGGTGGGAAAAGGAAAATCTATATAATTTATTGGAAAAAAAAGAAGGGGGAAACAGAAAGGGGGTGGGGATGGGGGAGGGAGCTCACGACCTAAAGTTGTTGAATTCAATATTCAGTCTGGAAGGCTGTAAAGTCCCTAGTTGGAAGATGAGGTGTTGTTCCTCCAGTTTGCGTTGGGCTTCACTCGAACAATGCAGCAAGCCAAGGGCAGACATGTGGGCAAGAGAGCAGGGTGGAGTGTTAAAATGGCAAGCGACAGGGAGGTTTGGGTCATTCTTGTGGACAGACCGCAGGTGTTCTGCAAAGCGGTCGCCCAGTTTACGTTTGGTCTCTCCAATGTAGAGGAGACCACATTGGGAGCAACGAATGCAGTAGACTAAGTTGGGGGAAATGCAATTGAAATGCTGCTTCACTTGAAAGGAGTGTTTGGGTCCTTGGACGGTGAGGAGAGAGGAAGTGAAGGGGCAGGTGTTGCATCTTTTGCGTGGGCATGGGGTGGTGCCATAGGAGGGTGTTGAGGAGTAGGGGGTGATGGAGGAGTGGACCAGGGTGTCCCGGAGGGAGCGATCCCTACGGAATGCCGATAAGGAGGGTGAAGGGAAGATGTGTTTGGTGGTGGCATCATGCTGGAGTTGGCGGAAATGGCGGAGGATGATCCTTTGAATGCGGAGGCTGGTGGGGTGATAAGTGAGGACAAGGGGGGACCCTATCATGTTTCTGGGAGGGAGGAGAAGGCGTGAGGGCGGATGCGCGCGAGATGGGCCGGACATGGTTGAGGGCCCTGTCAACGACCGTGGGTGGAAAACCTCGGTTAAGGAAGAAGGAGGACATGTCAGAGGAACTGTTTTTGAATGTAGCATCATCGGAACAGATGCGACGGAGGCGAAGGAACTGAGAGAATGGGATGGAGTCCTTACAGGAAGCAGGGTGTGAGGAGCTGTGGTCGAGATAGCTGTGGGAGTCGGTGGGTTTGTAATGGATATTGGTGGACAGTCTATCACCAGAGATTGAGACAGAGAGGTCAAGGAAGGGAAGGGAAGTGTCAGAGATGGACCACGTGAAAATGATGGAGGGGTGGAGATTGGAAGCAAAATTAATAAATTTTTCCAAGTCCCGACGAGAGCATGAAGCGGCACCGAAGTAATCATCGTTGTACCGTAGAAAGAGTTGTGGAAGGGGGCCGGAGTAGGACTGCAACAAGGAATGTTCCACATACCCCATAAAGAGACAGGCATAGCTGGGGCCCATGCGGGTACCCATAGCCACAGCTTTTATTTGGAGGAAGTGAGAGGAGTTGAAGGAGAAATTGTTCAGCGTGAGAACAAGTTCAGCCAGACGGAGGAGAGTAGTGGTGGATGGGGATTGTTCGGGCCTCTGTTCGAGGAAGAAGCTAAGGGCCCTCAGACCATCCTGGTGGAGGATGGAGGTGTAGAGGGATTGGACGTCCATGGTGAAGAGGAAGCGGTTGGGGCCAGGGAACTGGAAATTGTTGATGTGACGTAAGGTGTCAGAGGAATCACGGATGTAGGTGGGAAGGGACTGGACAAGGGGAGAGAGAAGGGAGTCAAGATAACGAGAAATGAGTTCTGTGGGGCAGGAGCAAGCTGAGACGATCGGTCTACCGGGGCAGTTCTGTTTGTGGATTTTGGGTAGGAGATAGAAGCGGGCTGTCCAAGGTTGGGCGACTATCAGGTTGGAAGCTGTGGGAGGGAGATCCCCAGAGGAGATGAGGTCAGTGACAGTCCTGGAAACAATGGCTTGATGTTCAGTGGTGGGGTCATGGTCCAGGGAGAGGTAGGAGGAAGTGTCTGCGAGTTGACGCTCAGCCTCCACCAGGTAGAGGTCCTCTCACTTCCTCCAAATAAAAGGTGTGGCTATGGGTACCCGCATGGGCCCCAGCTATGCCTGTCTCTTTATGGGGTATGTGGAACATTCCTTGTTGCAGTCCTACTCCGGCCCTCTTCCACAACTCTTTCTACGGTACATCGATGATTACTTCGGTGCCGCTTCATGCTCTCGTCGGGACTTGGAAAAATTTATTAATTTTGCTTCCAATCTCCACCCCTCCATCATTTTCACGTGGTCCATCTCTGACACTTCCCTTCCCTTCATTGACCTCTCTGTCTCAATCTCTGGTGATAGACTGTCCACCAATATCCATTACAAACCCACCGACTTCCACAGCTATCTCGACTACAGCTCCTCACACCCCGCTTCCTGTAAGGACTCCATCCCATTCTCTCAGTTCCTTCGCCTCCGTCGCATCTGTTCCGATGATGCTACATTCAAAAACAGTTCCTCTGACATGTCCTCCTTCTTCCTTAACCGAGGTTTTCCACCCACGGTCGTTGACAGGGCCCTCAACCATGTCCGGCCCATCTCCCGCGCATCCGCCCTCACGCCTTCTCCTCCCTCCCAGAAACATGATAGGGTCCCCCTTGTCCTCACTTATCACCCCACCAGCCTCCGCATTCAAAGGATCATCCTCTGCCATTTCCGCCAACTCCAGCATGATGCCACCACCAAACACATCTTCCCTTCACCCCCCTTATCGGCATTCCATAGGGATCGCTCCCTCCGGGACACCCTGGTCCACTCCTCCATCACCCCCTACTCCTCAACCCCCTCCTATGGCACCACCCCATGCCCACGCAAAAGATGCAACACCTGCCCCTTCACTTCCTCTCTCCTCACCGTCCAAGGACCCAAACACTCCTTTCAAGTGAAGCAGCATTTCACTTGCATTTCCCCCAACTTAGTCTACTGCATTCGTTGCTCCCAATGTGGTCTCCTCTACATTGGCTAGACCAAACATAAACTGGGCGACCGCTTTGCAGAACACCTGCGGTCTGTCCGCAAGAATGACCCAAACCTCCCTGTCGCTTGCCATTTTAACACTCCACCCTGCTCTCTTGCCCACATGTCTGTCCTTGGCTTGCTGCATTGTTTCAGTGAAGCCCAACGCAAACTGGAGGAACAACACCTCATCTTCCAACTAGGAACTTTACAGCCTTCCGGACTGAATATTGAATTCAACAACTTTAGGTCGTGAGCTCCCTCCCCCATCCCCACCCCCTTTCTGTTGCCCCCTTCTTTTTTTTTCCAATAAATTATAAAGATTTTTCTTTTCCCACCTATTTCCATTATTTAAAAAAATATAAAAAAAAACCCACTAGAGCTATACCTTGAGTGCCCTACCATCCATTCTTAATTAGCACATTCGTTTAGATAATATCACCAACTTTAACTTTAACACCTATGTGTTCTATTGTACTATTGTCGTTGACATCTTTTGATGATCTGCTTCTATCACTGCTTGTTTGTCCCTACAACCACACCCACCCCCCCACCTCTCTCTCTCTCTCTCTTTATCTCTCCGCCCCCCACACACACACCTTAAACCAGCTTATATTTCAACTCTTTCTTGGACTCGAACTCAAGTTCTGTCGAAGGGTCATGAGGACTCGAAACGTCAACTCTTTTCTTCTCCCCCGATGCTGCCAGACCTGCTGAGTTTTTCCAGGTAATTCTGTTTTTGTTTTGCCACTTTCCATTATTCAAATACAGAAATACAGACAATGCTGTGGAGCACAGCTGGAGCCCTCATGAGACAGTCAATTCAAAATGTGAGACTTGAGCCAATTAAACAATTAACATATTAAACTTATCGATCATAAATCAGCTATAACATTATTCATTTATGTGTGATATTCCACTGATGCCCATAGAGCAAATTTGTCCTGGTTTTGGTGTTACGTCTGAGCAGGCAGTGCTGTAGTGGTATTGTTACTGGATTAGTAATATAGAAATCCAGGGTAATGCTCTGGGCATTACCTGGGTTTGAGTCCCACCATAGCAAATGGTGGAAGTTGAATTTAAAAAAAATCTGGAATTAAAAATCTAATGGTGACTATAAAACCATTACAGATTATCATTAAAAACCCCATCTGGTTCACTAATGTCCTTTAGAGAAGGAAATCTGCTGTCTTTTCTTAGTCTGGCCTACTTACATGTGACCACAGCAATGTGGTTGACTCCTCGGGGAGAATTTTCTCCATGTTGGGCAGGCCAAGTGGGGGTGGGTGCAGACTCGATCAGGTCTGTGCCACCCTTTTACGGCCTGCCCAGCATATTTCTCGACTCCCAAGGATAGCGAGAATGGGCGGGCTGCGGCAGTGGGAGTACACTGACCGTCGGATCCAATGGCGACCCAGCGGCCTGTTTAAATGAAACGCTGGCAGGTACAAGGGCTCACCAGAGGGCTTCTGATGAGCAGGCAAGTCTGGAGGATAGGTCAGTGGAGCAGGCCAGTTGGAGGGTAGGCCAGCAGAGCAGGCCAGGCTGGAGGGTAGGGCAGTGGAGCAGGCGAGGCCAGAGGGTAGGGCAGCGGGGCAGTGTGCCCCTTGTTTTTTGGATGAGTGCCTAGCTGCCCTCCTGGAGGAGGTGACAACATGGCGGGAGGTCCTGCTTCTGAGGAATGGGAGGTGGAGGCTCCCCCGCCTGGCTAAACATGCCTGGGAGAAGGTGGCCAAGGGTGTGAGCTCTCATGATGGGTGTGGCGCATCAATGATCTCCTGTGCTCGGGAATGGTGAGTACCATGCTGGCAGAGGTCACTTAATGCAGCCGTCAGCCTTTCCCCCCAAGGACCACCTCCACCTGCCCCCCACCCTCCCTGCCACCAACAACTCTGAGTGCAGTTACAGCATTGGATCCTTCACGGCATGTTTCCCTCGCTAGGTGTGCCAGCAGATATTGCCCATGCCTAGTTCACCCTGACAGGGTAATGCTGAGATGGGATGGAGGCAGCATTTGGGCAAGGGAGGGTCAGCCCTGGCTTCTTTGTGTGAGTGTGCAGCAGCTGCAGGGTAACGGAGAACTAGAGTCCTGCAATGTCCCACTCTGATTGGGTTTGCAAGGATGGTTTGCAAGCAGGAACAGGCTGGACTAATCGATGCTCTTCTCTCCCTTTCAGGAGAAGACTGCGCACAATTCCACAGAGCGGATGTGGACTGGCGAAGTTGACTATCTTGACTCCATTCGAACAGCAGGCCATGGATCTGGAGAAGTGCAATGCGCCCAGGTCCACCAGTGGCGGTGAGGCTGGGATGCCATAGGGAGGTATGTTTGCCGACCACTGAGGTCACCATGAGTGTCCCAGCAGCCACAGCACTGCAGAATGCTTAATGATTGAAGTTTGTAACATGGGTTGACCATTGATTATAGAAGGATGAGCGCATAATGAACCTGGGGAGCAGCATGCACGTTGACATTGACTCCACTTTAGTTAATCAAATATCCTTGTTCTTACTTTCAGCATCACCAGAGCAGGGCCGAGAGGAGGAGGCAGAGGGGCCACGTCTCACACCTGAGGGCTCTGAACATATCGACTCACCAGCATCACACCATTTCTGCCAGGCAGGCACCAGCGCAGATACTAGCACCTCAGTGGGAATTGGATCTTCAACTAGTATCCTGGGGCACAGCGGCGAGGGCACATAACGCTCACTTGAGGTGCGGGCGGGGACAGAGAGCGCCCATGGCATGGGCCGTCGGAGGACTGCTGGGAACCAGGCACATGTTCGGTCGGACCCTGATGATGTGCCTCTGGAGTCATTTGTGAGGCAGCAAACACTGGATGTGCAGCAGAGTATGTGGGAGGATCTGGTGGAGATACATGAGGCAATGCGTGCCATGGTGCCCGTACTGGAGAGGTCCACGTGCGGCATCACTGAGTCTCATGGCCAAGCGCCCTGCTTCCTCCATGAAGTGAGTGGTGAGTCTCATGGAGAGGCTCCTCCAGGAGACTAATCAAGGCCTCCTGGGGTTGCGCTCTGATCTGCAAGCCCTTGGCCTCATTGGCCTCAGCTGGTCCATGCCAATGTGGGAGGTGGTTTGGGCATCAAGTATCCCAGCTCGGTGCCAATCCATCTACAGGGAGGTCTGAAGCGACCTCATGCTGGCGCAGCAGCTGCCTGTCGTCTCTGCGGGCTCCTCTCAGGGCACTCCGAATGAGGGCAGCAGTTCTGCCGTCCCTCTGCCAGTGACCGTGGCATCCAATGAGGCTGTGGCGACTGGGGAGATGCCAGCTGTGGAACTGGCAGCTCCCTCCCAGGCTCCATTGGCCAGAGGATGTCTGCCAAGGTAATCGAGGCCAACAGGACTGCACAGTGAGCAGGCTGTCTCAGATGCCAGTGCCAGCGAGGGGACAGCACCAAGACGTAGCACCCATAAGCGTAAATTTAAGGCACCTTAGGCACACCAAGGGTTTCTCACTGGTGCTTTTAAGTTGCCCCACTATTAGTTCGTGACCACTTGGTGTGATGTGCAATACCTTTTGTTTTGGTTTCTGAATTTCATTTTGTTAAATCATTAAATTTTGAGATGTGAGCATGGCTCAGGGTGATTCCTTACTTCTGTAGATGGACAGGAACCCATGACGTTATGAGTGAGTTGTTTGACGTTGAACTTTATTGACAGGGGCCTTAGTTAATGTTCTTATCCAGGCAGATTTTGCGCTCAGGTATGAATATGGAGCCTGCAGCCCTGGCTTGTGTTGGAGGTCCATTTGTGGTGAGCTAGCTAAAGATTCTTTGGATTAAAGCCTCCTGGATGTCCCTGCCTCCCTGGAGTATGCCCGGGTCAGCGTCTATCCCCTCAGCATTTCCCTGTGCATGGGCTCATCCTCAGACTCACTGATGGACTCAGCGTGTGCAGCTGCAGCCACTGCGTCTACATCTTCTTTGTCCATTGCATTGCGCATTTCCAGCACCAGATTGTGGAGAGCACAGCATGCAACCACTATCAGTGACACACGATCTGGGGGTAATTGGAGTGCGGCCCCTGAACGGCCCAGGCATTGGAAGCGCATCTTGAGAAGACCGATGGTTCTCTCTGCCACTGCCCTTGTGGAGGTGTGGCTCCTATTATACCGCTGCTCAGCTTCTGTTCTTGGATGGTGGAAAGACGTCATGAGCCACCTTCTGAGGGGATAACCCTTGTCACCCAGCAACCATCCATCAAGCCGGGCCAGAGCACTGAAGACCCCCGGCACCTGGGAGTGTCTGAGGATGTAAGCATCATGGGAGCTGCCAGGGTACCTTGCACGGACTTGCAGAATCTGCATCCTGTGATCACACACTATCTGCACCTTCATGGAGTGCAAGCACTTCCTGTTGATGAAGGCACCGGGCTCACCTACTGGTGCCTTGATGGCCACATGTGTGCAGTCTATTGCACCCTGGACGTGGGGGAAGCCAGCAATCGCTGGGAAGCCTCTGGCTCGCTCTGTCCGGCTGGCCTCATCCCAGCAGTAGTGGATGAATGTCAAGCACACCTGAACAGAGCGTCTGTCACCTGCTTGATACAAGCGTGGACAGCTGACTGGGAGACTCCACTAAGATCACCCACCGACCCCTGGAAAGAGACAGAGGCATAGAAGTTAAGGGCAATCATGACCTTCGGAGCCACTGGCATGGGGTGTTCACCCACACAGTTAGGGGAGATCTCAAGCCCAATCATCTGACAGATATAGTTGATTGTCTCCTTTGAGAGACAGAGCCTCCTTTGGCGCTGCACCTCAGGCATATTGAGGTAGCTGCTTCATCACCTGTAAACCCCGGCAGCAGGATAGTGGCGTCTTCTGTGGTCCCTTCCGCCTTGCACTTCCTGTTGGTCCTGTGCCCCTTGTGCCTGTGCCTCTCCTCCCAAAGGTGGCTTCCCAGGAGGCTGAATGTGAATGCCTGGCCTCCTCCCCCTTTTGGCCCTCCCTTCTTCCTCAGAGGAGGTGCCTCCAGTCGAGAGCGCAACTCCCATCCCCAGACTAGGAAAGGCTTCCTGAAACCTGCAGGCCCAAAAAATGATATTTACTGTACAGTCCTGACCTGAAGGCTGTTACTCCTGTCCAAGCAGCTATGAAGAGATTTGAAGTATTCCTGCTCACACAGGCAAGTATCAGTAACTTTCACAATTAAATATCTAACAGATACCACTTGCAACCCTACTCACCTCCCTTATCCCGCCCGTGGATGAGGTTTATACTAAGGTCTCCTACCCACCTGCCCATTGCGCCCATGTGATGTCCTAAAGATCGCAATGGCCCTAAAAAATAGCAGACATTTGCTGCCTCAAGAGCCTTAACTAGCTGATTAATTAAAGGGGGGGGGGCGCACGTCTCAGAACATCGCAAGCCCGCCTACCTAAATATCGCGATGGCGCGCAGTCACAGCGCATCATTTTACACGTCACAGTGCAGGGCCTGCCCCTGCATGCAAATGAGAAAATTCTGGCCTTAAAAAAAAAATGCCCTCTGAACAAGAGCAAGTAGGGATGGGTAATAAATGCTGGCCTAGCCAGCAACGCCCACATCCCATGGATGAATAATAAAAAAAAAATTGAAAATGCCTAATCATTTTCTGCGTAAGGCCAGGATTTTCCCATCACCAACACATAAAATGACACGCAGTGATGTTGGGTGGAACTCCCAACATCACCCCGCCCCATTTAAATTTTCAGGTAGGTGGAGGCTTAGCAAAATCAGCTGTGCGCCCGCTGACCTGTCAATGAACAACTGAGGTCATTGACAGAGTCATTTAAGTAATTATTGGACCTGCCCGTCCAACCTTAAGGTCGGTGGGCAGGCCAGGATCCCTGGCGGGCATTAGAAAAAGCATAAAGCCTCATCCACAGGCGGGATGAGGTTTCTTGTAGGTTTTTAAAAATTTAATTAAAGTGTTTTTAGAAATTAAGGATATGTCCCAACTCATGTGTCAGTATCACATGAAGGGACATGCCGGGGAATTTTTTTCCTCTATTTTTAATATTTTTGACTGTAGAGGCGATCTCCCTGAGGCAGCACTTAGCCTCAGAGGGATGAGTACGCTCTTTTCTGTGCATGTGCGAAAGAGCGCATTCTCTGGTTTAGGGATTCCCCCTCCCACCCCCACAGGGAGCGCACAGCACTTCCCTGTGGATGTCACACTAGGCAGGCCTTAACTGACCCATCCATATAAAATGGCGGTGCGCCCAGTGTCTTTTACTGATCTTTAATTAATGAAACAAAGTCTTGTATTTATATAATGCCTTTCACAACCTTAGGAAGCCCCAAAATGCTTTACAGCTAATGAAGTATTTTTGAAGTGTAGTCACTGTTATATTATAGGAAACGATTGATTGCACAAATTAAATTATTAGAAGATTATAATTTCTGTCCATTTGCCTAGAAATTTGTTTGCATCTGTCTCAATGGGTATATCCAAGGTGCCCCTGATATTGGACCACATTTAAATGAGATGTGTGAGCTGTGGACGCCTGTTGGGCACTCTGAAGAGACCAGGGATTTCAGATTGCTGCATCGACAGCTGTAGCTTCAAGTAAGTGAAGGGAAAGGAAGGCAAATGGGAAGGCAGGCAATCAAGAGGGGAACAATCTAGAATGAAGGATAATAAGAGAGAGGTTATGGGGAGGCAATTGGGGGGTGGGGGGGCAACAATGTTCTGTGGGACTAGAGTAGAGCTGGGAGAAGCATTCCCGTAACTTCCACTCTAGAGGCAGGTACGTATTTTTTTATAAAGGTACCTTTTTAGTGGGATTTCCCAGTGGTCCTTTTAAGGTTTTCCTGAAAGCAGCTGGCCCCATGTTATTTGCATTCAGAGCAACCCAATTTTGCACAGGGAGCTTCAAACAGGTGTAAGACCCTCTAGTTACATCTGCAAAGGATTTATTGCCCATTTCAGGCAGAGACCCTTAATCCTATTCTTTTGCTTATATTCATAATCAACATGAGTTTTCCATATTAGAAGTTTAAGATTAGCGCCTGAAGCTAGCCAATAGACGCTGTACTCAATTGTGTGCCAGTAACTTGGTGTTGGTCTTCGTGGCTAGTTTAATGGGGGAATGTGGAAATTTTTGCCAAGGGCTCTTTGTGTGTAGGCCAGATCAGAAAGGAATGCCAGGTTGATTAGGGAATGAAAACAAAAAAACTGCAGATGCTGGAAATCCAAAACAAAAACAGGATTACCTGGAAAAACTCAGCAGTTCTGGCAGCATCGGTGGAGAAGAAAAGAGTTGACGTTTCGAGTCCTCATGACCCTTCGACAGAACGAGTTGTGTTTCAACTTTAACCCAGCAGCTTTCCTAATTGCTTTCTGGTACTACCAGAAGTTAATGCTGATATTTAGTAAAGTTTCCAAAAAGCTGACATGTTTCTTCACCACAAACTATGGTGCAAATTGATGTTGGGAAATTCCAGGCATTGACACAACAATGATGAAGGAATAATGATATAATTCAAAGTTAGGATAATGTGTGCTTTGGGGGGGAATTAAAAGGTGAAAGTGTTCTAATAACATTGCAATTTTGTCCTTTTTGCTCATAGAGGTCACAAGAAACTGAGATAATGTTGAAGTAATTTTGGTGAGTTGCTGCACCATGTTGTGTGGATCAGAAGTATTGCAGCCATAGTATATTGACAATGGAGGGAATGGGTATTGAGTCCAGCAATCTAATCTGTCCTTGGTAGTGATAAGCTTCTTGATCATTTTCATGGCAAATGATGATAAGTCCATCACACTCCTAACAAGCCTTAAAAATGGTGACACAAAAGCAAAATACCGTGGATGCTGGAAATCTGAAATAAAAACGTAAATACTCAGTAGGTTGGGCAACATCTGTGGAAAGAGAAACAGAGTTAACATTTCAGGTCTGTAGCCATTCATCAGAACTTGAAGATGGTGAAGCGGTTTT
Source organism: Carcharodon carcharias (assembly GCF_017639515.1). Classification (NCBI taxonomy): domain Eukaryota; kingdom Metazoa; phylum Chordata; class Chondrichthyes; order Lamniformes; family Lamnidae; genus Carcharodon; species Carcharodon carcharias. The sequence continues at coordinate 50,909,368 of NC_054473.1, forward strand.
GCACTCAGGTGATGAGCTACTCCACAGATTACCCAAGCTTCTGCTCTACCCTTGTGGACACAGTATGATCATTGTCCAGTTAAGCTTCTCCTCCCCTACCTCCAATTATCCTCTTTAAATTCCTTCATCTAAAAACCACACTTTATATTGACTTCCTGTTCAAAATCACAGAGTTAGACCATAAAATATTAAAAGTCATAGGATCATAGAGTGATGCCATTTGGCCCAACTTGCCAGTGCCAACTTTTTAAATGAGCTATCCAAATAGTCCCGCTTCCTGCAAAGCCCTTCAATTTTCCTCTCTTCAAGTATTTATCAAATTCATATTGAAAGTCGTTATTGAATCAGCTTCCACCACCTTACAGGCAATATATTACAGATTTTGGCAACTAACTGCTTGAAAAATAGATCTTCATCTTGCCTCTGGGTTTTTTAGTATAGTTATAGAGTTATAGAGTTATACATCACAGAAACAGGACCTTCAGCCCATCATCTCTGTGCCGGCCATCAGGCACATATCTATTCTATTCCTGTTTTCCAGCACTTGGCCCTTAGCCCTGTATGCTGTGACATTTCAAGTGCTCATCTAAATACTTCTTAAATGTTGTGAGGGTTCCTGCCTCTACCACCCCCTCAGGCAGTGTGTTCCAGATTCCAACCACCCTCTGGGTGAAAAGATTTTTCCTCAAATCCCCTCTAAACCTCCTGCCCCTTACCTTAAATCTATGCCCCTGGTTATTGACACCTCTGCTAAGGGGAAAAGTTTCTTCCTATCTCCATATCTATGCCCCTCATAATTTTGTATACTCTATCAAGTCCCCCCTCAGCCTTCTCTACTCTAAGGAAAACAACCCTAGCCTATCCAGTCTCTCTTCACAGCTGAAACACTCCAGCCCAGGCAACATCCTGGTGAATGTCCTCTGCACCATCTCCAGTGCAATCATACCTTTCCTATAGTGTGGCGACCAGAACTGCACACAGTACTCCAGCTAGCATTTAATAACATAACCTCCCTGCTCTTTTATTCTATGCCTCAGCTAATAAAGGCAAGTATCCCATATGTCTTCTTAACCACCTTATCTACTTGTGCTGCTGCCTTCAGGGATCTATGGACATGTACACCCAGGTTTCTCTGATCCTCTGTACTTCCAAGGGTCCTACCATTCATTGTGTATTCCCTTGCCATTTTAGTCTTCCCAAAATGCATCATCTCACACTTCTCAAGATTAAATTCCATTTGTCACTGCTCTGCCCATCTTACCAGTCCATCTATATCGTCCTGTAATCTAAGGCTTTCCTCCTCACTATTGAGGAACCTTCAAAGAAAGCATCCCACCTTACTGCAGTAATTGCTTCCTTGATCAATAGTGCAATGCCACCTCTTCTTTTATACCCATTCACCTCCCCTGTCACACCTGAAGATTCTATACCCAAGAATAATGAGCAGCCAGTCCTGCCCTTCCCTCAACCATGTCTCTGTGACAGCAACAATATTATATTCCCATGTGTTAATCAACGTCCTCAATTCATCTGCTTACTTGTAAGACTCCTTGCATTAAAATAGATGCAATCAACCCTTGCATTATTCCCTTGTGCCTTAACAGGTCAATACTTGCTCTGCCTTCCAGACTAACTTAGTTTCTCTTCTATATTTGGCTGTGCATCACCCCCTACTGTACTTCCACTCTGTATCCCATCCCATTGCCAAATTAGTTTAAACCTCACCCCCAACTCAGCGGCACTAGCAAACCTTCCCGCAAGGATGTTGGTCCCATGCTGGTTCAGGTGCAACCCATCCGACTTGTACCTGTTTCGCCAGAAAAAGACACAGTGATCCAGGAAACTAAAGCCCTCCCTCCTGCACATCTCTTCAGCCACACATTCATCCACTCTATTCTCCTATTCCTACACTCACCAGTACGTGGCACAAGAAGTAATCTAGAGATTACAACCTTTGAGGTCCTGCTTTTTAATCTGCTAGCTGGCTCCCTAAATTCTTGTTGCAGGACCTGATTCTTCTTTCTACCTATGTCGTTAGTACTAATGTGAACCATGACCTTTCACTGTTCGCCCTCTTCCTTCAGAATGCCCTGCTGCCGTTCTGTGACATCTTGACCCTGGCACCAGAGAGGCAACACACCATCCTGGAGTCACGTCTACAGCCGCAAAAGCAGCTGTCAGCACCCCTCACTATTGAGTCTCCTACCACTATAGCTCTTGCACTCTTACTCCTCCCCACTTGTGCAGCTTAGCCACCCACAGTGCCACGAGATTGGCTCTGGCTGCAGTCTCCAGAGGAACCTTCACCCTCACAGTTTTCCAACACACAAAAATGATTCTTGAGTGAGATGCACTCTGGGGCTTTTCTGACTACCTGCCTGCCTCCCTTCTTCTGAATGATGGTCACCCATTCCCTCTCTGACTGCACCTCTGTACGCTGCAAAGTGACCACATCTAAAAACGCACTATCCACGTAACTCTCAGCCTCACGGAGGCACCACTGTGTCTCCAGCTGTTGCTCAAGTTCCAAAACCCGTTTCTCAGGCTGGTCAAGCCGGTGGCACTTTCTGCACATGTGGTCATCCAGGCTGCAAGGATTGTCTGAGAATTCCACATGCTGCAGGCCATACAACACACAGGACTGAGCTCCCTTGCAATACTTTTTGTTTGTTTTTAATTAAAAGACTGTTTCCTTAAATCTAAGCCAAGTAGAAAATTATTTAGATTTTCTTAAAAAAAACAAATGAGATTCTTACCTTCTGTAATGTCACTTTAAAGTGAGAAAAAAACAACTTACTCACTACCTACCAATCAGCTCTCTCCCTTGTCCTGATATCACTCCTTTTGAATTCCAGCACCACCGAATGTCTGGGTGAGAACCAGCTCCCTCACACATAAACTCCTGCTCTTTATACTGCCGCTCCGCTCCCGCTCCACCTCTTCTTAAACCTGTATCCTCTGGATACCAATTCTTCTACCACTGGAAACAGTTTCTCCTTATTTACTCTATCAAAACTGTTCATTATCTTGAACAACTCTATAAAGTTTCTCCTTAACATTCCTTAATCTAAGGAAAACAACTCCAGCTTCTCTAGTTTCTCTGCAACCTCTCCAAAACCTTGGCATCCTTCCCAAAATGTGATCCCCACTGGTGGGGAGGTGTAATTAAAATGTAAGTTTCCATAGCAACTTACAAGTAGAAAAATGGACAAAAGGAATTTTAATGGAAAACTTATTATAATGAAACAATGAAGAAACTAAACAATGTCTGCCTACTCCAGTTATAATTGTCCTGCATTCTCAAAATCCCACTTCATCTAAAGTACATACTTGGTCTTGCCTCCCTTGTGCAATGTCACTTAAGAATGTGAAGGCATTAGAAAGGCTACAGGAATGATCCACAAGAATAATTCTGGGATGAGTAGCTTCAGTTACATAGATAGCTTGGAGAACCTGGGGCAGTTGTCCTTGCAAAAGAAAAGATTTAGAGGAGATTTGATAGAGGTGTTCAAAATCATGAGGGTTCTGGACAGAATAGATAGGGAGAAGCTGTTCCCATTGGACATTGATTGAAGGAAGTTGGAAAGTCGTGGAGGCACAAAGTGCCCTAATTGACTACATCTGCAGGAAGTGTCACGAGCTGCAGAAACTTGAGCTCCGAGTTGTGGAGCTTGAGTGGTGGCTGGAGTCACTATGGTGCATTCACAAGGCTGAGGATTACGTGGATAGCATGTTTAGAGAGATGGTCAGACTGTGGCTAAGAAGTACACAGGTAGAGGGGGATTGGGTGACTGCCAGAGTATCTAAGAGAAAAAGGCAGGTAGTGCAGGAATCCCCTGAGGCTATCTCACTGTCTAACTGCTTTTCCATTTTGGAAACTGGTGAGCGAGATAGTTCCTCAGAGGACTGTAGCAAGAGCCAAGTTCCTGGCACCACAGATGGCTCAGCTGCATAGGAGGGGAGGAGGAAGAGTGGAAGTGCTATAGTGTTAGGAGATTCCATAGTTCAGGGAACAGGCAGATGTTTCTGTAGCCGTAGACGTGACTCCAGGATGGTATGTTGCCTCCTTGGTGCCAGGGTCAAGGATGTCACAGAGCGGCTGCAGGACATTCTTTTTGGGAAGGGTGAACAGCCAAGGTCGATGTCCACATTGGACCAATGACATAGGTAGGAAAAGGGGTGAAGTCCTGGAAGCAGATTTTAGGGAGTTAGGGAGGGAATTAAAAAGCAGGACTTCAAGAGCAGTAATCTCAGGATTACTCCCACTGCCATGTGTTAGGGAACGTAAGAATAGGAAGATTCAGCAGTTTAACAAGTGGCTGGAGAAATGGAGTAGAAGGGAGGGTTTTAGACTCCTGAGGCATTGGGGTCTGTTCTGGGGCAGGTGGGCCCTGTACAAGAAGGACTGGTTACACTTTAACAGGACTGGGACTAATGTCCTTGCGGGGAGGTTTGCTTGTGCAGTTGGGGAAGGTTTAAGTTAGATTGGCAGGTGTATTGGAACCTGAGGGGAAATCCAGAGTGCAGAGGAGAAAAACTGGCAGTGGGAAGTAGAGAAGTATCAACTGATAATGAGAATATATCAGAGAGTTCCATCAAGGTAGATAGAATACTTGAAGAGTTTAATAGAATTAGAGTAGGCAACACTAAGGCATTAGATGGGTTCAGAATAAGTGGGAAAGTAAAGCCTAAATCAGGGCTAATGTGCATCTAAGTGAATGCAAGGAGTGTAATTAATAAGATTGGTGAACTGCAGGCACAGGTTGACAAACGGAATTGTGATAATATTGCTATAACAGAGATCTGGCTCAAAGAAGGCCAGGAATGGGCATTAAATATTACTGGATACAAGGTATTTGGGAGAGACAGGAAAGGAAGAAAGTGTTGGGGGCTGGGGGGGCGGTGGTTGGAGACAGGGTGGCAATATTGGTTAAAGAGGGCATGACAGTACTGGAGAGAGAGGATGTTCCGGGGGGGTCAAGGACAGAATCTTTCTGGCTAGAGATAAGGAATGGAAAATGTGCAATAACATTGATTGGTGTAGTATATAGACCATCAACTAGTGGAAGGTTTTTGGAGAAACAAATTTGCAAAGAAATTACGGAGAGGTGCAAGAATTACCGAGAAATCATAATGGGGGACTTCAATTATCCAAATAGACTGAGATAGGAATAGTACAAAAAGACAAGAAGGGTGAGAGTTCCTGGAATGTGTTCAAGATAATTTTTTGCAGCAGTATATTTCCAGAGAGGACATGCACTTTTGGACCTGGTTCTGGGGAATGAGTTAATGTAAGTGGATCAAGTATCAATGGGAGAGCCTCTAGGGGACAGTGACCATTGTATCATAAGGTTTAGGTTAATCATGGTAAAGAAAAGAGAACAATACAGAGCAGGGATAATTAATTGGGGGAAAGCCAACTTCAATGGGATGAGAATGCATCTGAATCGAGTGAGTTGGAATCAAATGTTGGCAGAAAAGACAGTGGCTGAACAATGGGCCACCTTCAAAGAAAAAGTCAATGTCAAAATATATTCCCTTGAAGGGGAAAGGTAGGACAAACAAATCCAGAGCACCCTGGATGACGAGAGAGAGAGAGGTAAACATGAAAAGGAAGAAGTGTGCATACGACAGATGTTAGGCAGAAAATATTATGGACAATCAGGCTGAATATAGAAGGACAAGAGGGGAAATGAAGAAACTAATGAGAAAAGCAAGGGGAGAGCATGAAAAGAAGCTGGCAGCGAACATAAAAGGGAATCCCAAGGTCTTCTATAAGCATGTAAATAATAAAAGGGTGGTAAAAGAAAGAGTAGGGCTGATTAGGGACAAAAAAGGGTTCTTGCATGTGGAGGCTGGAGAAATAGCGGAGGTGTTGAACGGGTACTTTGCATCTGTCTTTACAAAGGAAGAACTTGCTACTCGGGCTGAGGTGAGAGAGGAGGTAACTGGTACACTCGAAGAACTTACAGTTGAGAGGAAGGAGGTGTTGGAAAGGCTATCCTTACTTAAAATAGATAAAGTGCCAGGGTGGATGAGATGCATCCAAGGGTACTGAGGGAAGTGAGAGTGGAAATTGCAGGGGCACTAATGATAATCTTCCAATCTTCCTTTGACACAGGGGAGGCACTAGACGACTGGGGAACTGCAAATGTCACACCCTTGTTCTAAAAGGTTTGCAAGGGTAAAGCTGGCAACTACAGGACAGTCAGTTTGACCTCAGCGCTAGGCAAACTTCTGGCAACTAAAGCACAGGATAAAATCAATAATCACTTAGACAAGTGTAGGATAATTAAGGAAATTCAGCATGGATTCATCAAGGGAAAATCATGTCAAACTAACTTGCTGGAGTTATTTGAGGAGATAACAGAGAAGGTTGATAAAGGAAACGTTGTTAATGTGGTGTATATGGATTTTCAAAAGGCATTTGATACTGTGCCACACAACAGACTTGTGAGCAAAATTCCAGGTCATGGAATAAAAGGGAAAGTAAGCGCTTGGATAAGAAATTGGCTGAATGACAGGAAACAGGGAGTGTTTTTCAGATTGGAGGAAGATTTGTGGTGGAGTTCCTCAGGGGTCAGTGTTGGGACCCTTGCTCTTCCTGATATATATTAATGACCTAGACGGTAGTGTGCATAGAATGATTTTAAAATTTGCAGATGACACGAAGATTGGAAATGTTGTCAACTGTGATAGGGATAGTCTTGAACTTCAAAAGGAAATAGACATATTGGTGGATTAGACAGATGAAGTTCAATGCAAAGAAGTGAGAGGTGATTCGTTTTGGCAGGAAAGATTTAGTGAGATGGTGTAAAATAAAGGGAAACCCCCTAAAGGAGGTGCAGGAACAGAGAGACCTTGTCGTATTGGTCATTGAAGATGCCAAGGCATGTTGAAAGAGCAGTTAATAAAGCATATAGTACCAAAGGCTTTATTATTAGGGACATTGAGTACAAGAGTAAGGAGGTCATGTTGGAACTTCTATAAAACACAAGTTAGGCCTCATCTGGAGTACTGCATCCAGTTCTGGGTGCCATACTTGAGGAAGGATGTGAAGGCATTGGAGATAGTACAGAGGAGATTCAACAAGAACAATTCCTGGGATGAAGAACTGTAGCTATGAGGATAGATTGGATAAGTTGGGATTGTTCTCCTTGGAGAAAAGAAGGCTGAAAGGAGACTTGACAGAGATATTCAAGATCCTGAAGGGTATGGACAGGGTAAATACTGAGAATCTGTTCTGACTCAAGAGAACATCAAGAACTAGCGGGCACAGATTCAAAATGATTGGCAAAAGGAAAAAATGTGATGATGAAAAAAATTTTCACCCAGAGTGTGGTTGGAGTCTGGAACAAATTTCCTGAAAGGGTGGTGGAGGCAATTCGAGCGAGGTATTCAAAAGGGAATTGGATTGCTACCTGAAAAGAGAGAATGTGCAAAGTTATGGGGATATGGCAGGAGAGCGGGACAAGGTGGAATGCTCTTTCAGAGGACCAGTGCAGACTAGATACGCCTAATGGCTTCATTCTGCACTGTAAAGATACTGTGATAGTGTGAGGTTGGCAAAGGAGGAAATTGTGACAAGAGGAAAATCTTTTTTACACAGCCAATAGCTAGGATCTGGAATGGACTGCCTACGAGTGTGATGGAGGCAAATTGAGTCTAGGCCTTCAAAGGAGAATTGGATAATTATCTGAAGAGAAAAAGAAGAGGGCTACGTGGAAAAGGTGGCGAGTGAGGCCACCTCAGCTGCTTTTGTGGAGAACTGGAACTGACACAACCGACCGAATGGCCTCCTGCGCTGTAACCATTCCACGAGTCCAACTGTTGCCAATGCTGGTTATAACAGTCTATTGATATTTTCACTTCTCCATTTTCTGCACGAAAAGAGAGCTGACGTGATACGTTGTCAGATTTTAAATTCACCCTAAAAAGTTAGCAGAGGGAAGTTGCTCTGAACCATCGGTAACTGGTTCCCCAGGCGCGCACACATAGAAACTTAAGTCTGGCACTGATCCTATCCGACAGCGGGATGGAATGGCGAAGGCGCGGGGGCGAGCCGCGCGGGCCGGGGGCGCGCATGGGCGCGCGCCGGGGGGCGGGGGCGCACGGGCACAGGCGCGGGCCGGCCCCTTTGCTGATTGGCTTTTGCTGAGCCGGCGGCGGCTGCGTGAGGTGAAGGGGAAGCTGCTCTGCCGTCAGTCGAGGCGGTTAGAATGGCTGCAGCAGCGGGTCAGTAATTCGGCCTTTCGCCATTTATTGTTTCAGAGGCGCGGGGAGGGGGACAGTGGCGGTCGCCGGTAATACCGTACCGTTAAAGCCCGGTTTGGAAGGCCTCTGTGAGCGGCTGGGTGCCGAAGGGCAGCCCTGAGAGGGAGGGAGGGAGGGAGGGAGAGAGGGAGTGGAGCAGAGCAGCCCTGGAAACAATGGGCCGCCGCTTAGGGAGGGGGTAGTTCAGGGTTAGGGGGAAGCTTGGTAGGCCCAGTGCCTGGGGGAACTGCCCTCTGCTGTTGCTCATTCTTGGCAACTTCTACCTTTTGTATTCTCTGTCCCTTCGAGGGGAGTTTGTTTTTTTGCTTTTGTTTGATCCTTCCCCCTGAGGTTTAGGTGAAGAGGATCTCTTCCTTGTCATGGTCTAAACAATTGTGATTGCTCGACTTTAAAACTCGTTCATTTAATTCCAAGAAAGAAGTAATTTCTTAGTGAACCGCAATAGCGTGATACTTTCAATATGCCTTCAGAAATGAAGAGGAATATGTTTTAATTGATTTGATTAGCTAACTACGAATACGAACAAAGGCTTTGATACGAGTATTTGTGGTTAAGATGTGTTCGACTACCTTATGAGGTTAAATTGGGTACTTTTGCTTGGGATAGTACTAAAGGCACTTTCCCATGGAATGTGTTTCTTAATTGCTGTGCTCTATATCTGTGTTTTTAAAATGAGGTTAAACATTTGGGGGGTACTTAATTGAAATGTAACAATGTAATTTCATGCATATTGTTGGGAAGACCAAGGAGTAATTTGAAAGGATCAGACTGATGTTTTCACTTGTATGAAATTTGAGAAGCAAGTTGTAGCTTTACTGTACTGTAGTCTAGATCATCAGTTTTTGGGACATCCACTTTAATTGATTTTTGGCAACCTAGCTGAATTCAAGATGTGTATTTTAACTCTAAGATTGGAGTTGGCTAGTTTGACCAGTTGTGAGACTAACTGAGCAAACTTTTCTTGAGCATTTGCTCATCTTATTTGCCATGTGTTGGATAGCATAAGATAAGAACTAGAAGCAGGAATAGGCCATTTGGCCTATTGAGCTTGCTCCACCATTCAGTAAGATCATGGCTGATCTGATTGTAGCTTTAACTCCACTTTCTTGTCTGCCCCATAACCCTTGATCCATGAGAGGAAACGTCTTCCCAGTACCTACCCTATCAAGCCCCCTCAGAATTTTGTATGTTTCAACAAGATCTCTCAATTTTTCTAAACTCCAATGAGTATAGACCCAACTTGCTCAACCTTTCCTTATAAGAAAACTCTTTAATCCCAGGAATCAGCCCAGTGAACCTTCACTGAACTGCTTCCAATACAAATATATCCTTAAGGAGACCAAAACTGTACATGGCACTCCAGGTGTGGTCTCAACAAAGTCATGGACGGTTGTAGCAAGACGTCCTGACTGCAATAAATGCCAATATTCTATTTGCCTTCCAATTACTCGCTGTACCTGCATGTTAACTTTGTGATTCATGTACCAGGACACTGAGATCCCTCTGTACTGGGCATTCTGCAATCTCCCACAATTTAAATAATCTGCTTTTCTGTTTTCCTTCCAAAGTGGACGTTCTCACATTTTCTCACATTATATGTCATCTGACACATTTTTGCTCTGTATCCCTTTGCAGACTCTTTGTACCCTCCTCACAACTTGCTTTTCTACCTATCTTTATATTATCAGCAAACTTGGCAACAATACACTCTGTCCCTTCATCCATATCATTAATATAGATTATAAATAGTTGAGGCCCCAGCACTGACCCCTATGGCACTTCACTAGTTACAGTTTGCCAGCCTGAAAATGATTAATTTATTTAGGGACTCTCTTTCCTGTTAGTTAACCAATCATCTTTGCATGCTAAAATATCACCCACAACACCTTGAGCTCTTCTCTTCTGTAGGCTTTTACGTGGCACTTCATAAATGCCTTTTGGAAATCCAAATACACATCGACTGGTTCTCCGTTATCCCTCTGCTTGTTACATCGTCATGGTGCTCTAATAATTTTTTCAATACTATTTCTCTTTCACAAAATGATGTTGACTGCATCATTGTATTGTGATTTTCTAAACATCCTCCTTAATAATAGATTCTGGCATTTTCCTATTTTTCTTTGTAAAGGGTAGTGTTGAGTGCTTGTTTCAGGCATTTTGGAAAGAATTGGGGTTTTCTTTGTAAAGCTGGAGAATATGTCTGCTGTCTAGTGCCTTCTATTTGTTGTCATTACTATTTGGCTATCTGATGGGAATTGCAACACTGAAGTAGGCTAACACAACCAGTTTTTGCTGGTTTTTATCTCATTTGCCTTTATCTCTATCTTCAAGCACTTAACTAATCTACTCTTAAATGTCTGTTACTGGGCTAGTAATCCAGAGGCTTGCACTAATGATCTGGAGACATGCATTCAAATCCCACTATGGCAGCTGAGGCATTTAACCCAGTTAATTAGACAAATCAGGAATAAAAAGTTGTTGTTAATACTAATGATCATAAAACTATTGGATTGTCATTAAAAAAGACTCATCAGGTTTACTAATATCCATTAGGGAATGAAGTCTGTCGCCCTTGCTTAATCTGGTTGACATGTAACTCCAGATCCACAGCAATATAGTTAACTCTTAACTGCCCTCTAATGAGGATAAAACTGGATGGACCACCTGGCATCTGTCTAGCAAAGTGGAAAATTTGTGCATGTTATGTTTTATCCACCAAAAGTGGATAAATCCAATCCAGCCTTTTACCACACCATCAGCAGCAAAGTGATGGAAGCTGCCACTGGCAGTGCTGTCATATGGCACTTACTAATAACTTTACTCGCTAATGTTCAGTTTGCATTTTGTCATGATCAGTCTGTTTCAGACCTCATTAGAGCCTTGGTCCAAATATGGTCAAATAAGCTAAACACCAGGTGAGACTGCCCTTGACATCAAGGCAGCATTTGACTCTGTGGCCTAAAATGGAAGTCAGTGGAAATCTTGGTAAAACTCCCCACTGGCTGGAGTAATATCTATCATAAAGCAGCAGTGTGTACCATCTACAAGATGCACTGTGGAAACTCTTCAAGGCTCCTTAGGCAGCACCTTCCAAGCCCACAGCTACCGTCTAGAAGGATAAGGGCAGCAGACACATGGGAATACCACCACCTGAAAGTTCCCCTTCAGGCCTCTCACCATCCTGACTTGGAAATATATCACCATTCCTTCACTGTCACTGGGTCAAAATCCTAGAACTCTCCCCCCTCTCCCCAGCACTCTAGCACCTACACCACAGGGACTGCAGCTGTTCAGGAAGGCAACTCACCACCACCTTCTCAAGGGCAAGATGGGCAATAGATGCTGGCCTAGCCAGCCACATCCCATAAATGAATAAAGAAAAAGGAAGTTGTGGTAGCTGAATACCAGTCATCCTGGGACATCGCTGCAGGAGTTCCTCAGAGTAGTGTCCTAGGCAGTAATCTTAACTTCTTCATCAATGACCTTCCATTTATCAGAAGTGGGGAAATTTGCTAATGATTACACTGTTCCATTCCATTTGCAAGTCTACAAAGAATGAAGCAGGAGCTTTGGGCTGCTAAGTGGTAAGTAACATTTGTGTCATACAGTGCCTGGCAATGACCAACCGTCTCCAACAAAAGGGTCTTAACCACTCCCATTACCATTGCTGAATTCCACCACCTCCCCTTGCGCATGCTCCCCCCATCAACATCCTGGGGTTATTGTTGACCAGAAACTTAATTGAACTAACCACATGAAAACTGTGACTGCAAAAGCAGGTTAAATGTTGAGAATCTTGCAGTGAGTGACTCCGCAAAGCCTTTCCATCATCAATAAGTCAGGAGCCTGGTGGAAAACTCTCAATTTGCTTGGATGAATGCTGCTCCAATGACACTAGCTCAACGCCATCCACGATAAAGCAGTCCGCATGATTGCACCCATCATCTACCTTCAGCATTCACTCCCTGCACCGAAAGTGCACAATGGCAGCAGTGCATACCTAGTACCAGATGCAGTGCAGCAACTCACCTTCGCTTCTTCAACAGCTCCTCCCAAACCTGCGGCTTCTACCATCTAGAAGTACAAGGGCAGGCACATGGGAAGCCCAACAGCTGCAAGTTCCCCTCAAAATTACACACCATCGTGACTTGGGAGTATATTGCCTTTTACTTCACTGTTGGGGAGTCAAAATCCAGGAACCCTTACCTAGCACCACTGAGAGTACCTACATCACACAGATTGAAAGGGTTCAAGAAAGCTACTCACCACCTCCTCAATAAATGCTGGCCTTGGCAACAATGTCCGCATTCCATGAAAAACGTTTCTGCTTCAGTTGCTAACTCAAATACTGCATCACATAGCTTTAAACAGGCTTGTGAAAGCTAAGTTTGGTTCTCCTGAAATCTTACACTTCATGTTGTATCAGGCTGTCCATTCCAAACTCCTCAGCTGCTGGAGTTCGCCTTTTTATCTATGCAGTTCATTCCTTTTTAATTCTATAATTTCTATTACTTCTCCCCATAATCTCTAGTGAACAGTCCCATTTCTTTCAAGTTTCCTGTTGTACATGTATTTCTACACTACTGTCTATGGCCTTAGCATGCTTCCTATAGAGAGCTGCACAAAAATTCAGTATTCAAATATGGGATTCTAGCTTTGAAAATCTCCAGGCTATTTTTTAGAAAAAAAATAGAAGTCATTACCTCAATGGTTCATTTCATATTAATATCTGGGATTTCTGGTTGTGAAGCCAACATTGATTTGTGCACAGTTCTTCAAGACAATAAGAGGTGAAAAGGATGCTTCAACCTTTCCTATCTTAATTAACTACAAGGTCCCAATGCAGGTCAATTGGGCATTAGCATGGAAGGTATGTAGTTTATAGCTTGAACTACTCAGCCCACAACAGAAGGGCTTCATTTGGCTCTTGAAATCCAGGGTCAAATTGTGGGGTGAATTTTTGGCAAGATGGTTGTGGAAAAGAAAGGCTTATCTCTCTGCATTCATTTGGGGGGAGTTGGCCTCATGGTTGGCACATCCTTGCCCAAACCTCTACATGAGCAAATGGTAATAAGCATGTTAGTGTGCAATGTTGAACTTGCTATGTCCAGGGTATTAAGATGACTAGAATTTCATAAACTGTCTTGAATATATTCTTTCACAAATGTAAAAGCATATGCTGTAGTCAAAGGTTTGAGATGAAGTTGCTGGAAATCGATGCCTAAAGGTCAAATGACTGCACACCACCATTATATTCAGTGCCTGTCTTGATTAAGATGCATAGAGTTGCTGATCAACACATCCACCTGCTGTTACAATCTCTTTAGAGACTGATAACTTTGAGGGGAAAAAATGATTTGAGCTTCCCGTTAATAGCTGAAAAGGATAATATGGCAAGATTTCACGTTTTATGACTTTTACTGTAACAAATGATTAAAACACTGTTGACTAAATACCCTTTTTGTAGGCAGCTTATACTTACAAATACAGAAAGGACTGTTCTCCTTTTATACTTGGCACACATTGCACACTCTATGGAATTACTGTCCTTATAGCAAACAGTCCACAGTCAATCCCAGCTAACAATGGGTTCGTGTTTCCATGTTTCGCCAAGTAGTAACTTTGGATGACCATCTGCAGGCACTTAGTTTTTGGTGAGTTTCCTAAATCTACTACCAGCAGTAAAGCCTGTTGCGATGATTCTTTCCCTCTGGCCACACCAGGTTGAATTTCCTGGCATCCTTACATGGCTGTAGGATGCATCTCTTTGAATAAAGATGGTCTTCCTCCCTCATCTGGCTGTGGTAGCTTGCAAAGCCAAGCATCCTCTTCTCCCTACTGACCACATGACTGCTGTCTGTCTGTGATATTCATTGATTTGTTGGGAAGTCTGTAACCTGATCTCAAAAGTGACATCCTCTGCACTCTTCGCTATGCAATGTGAAATGCATTAGCCTTGCATTCAGGCAGAAATGCTGAGTAGCTATGCTTGACCCCAACACCCTTTCATCTTAAGTGGACAGCTTACAGCACAATGGTTTACAACCCAATACTTTTAGCACCTTTCTGGGACTTTGGGAGACTGAGTCTCCACTCTTAACACACAGGCCACTGCCATCGTCTCCAAGCAAACACCCTGCATCTTCTTCCCAAGATAAAACAATCTAAGCCTTCCTTTGATCTCTACCAATCAAACAACCCAGGCTTACTGCCAGGCAGACTGCAGAGCAGATCACATGACACCTGACAACAACACCCCCCCCCCTTTCATTTTACCCTAACTATAAAAATACTGTCCCAAAACATCACCTTCAACTTTCATAATTGTAATGGTCCAATGTAGAGAGGGTGCATGTCACCTGAGGACCAGACATAGTATGGTGCAATTTGTTTCCATTCTGCTGCCATCCGTATTTTTAAAAACATTTAGGCCCCACCATAACCAAATTTTCTTTCTCACCCTGAAGGTACTGTTAAGATCATGTTTTTGGGGGCTTTCAACTGTCTAAGATTTCACTGAATTAGTTATTCATATTTGCATTTACAGTCAGTAACCGTAGCTAGTGGTAGTCCAATCCAGTCCCCATGTACAGTGCATATTCATGAATCGCTGCAACCCAGGTTGATTATTTTTTAACCTATGTAGCCAGATGAATCGAGTCCAAAAGAAACCAAGAACTTGCGTTTATGTAGTGCCTCTCATGATTGTGGGATGTCTCAAAGGAGTTTATAGCTGATAGATGTTGCATCCTTGTCTCTTGTGTGGCTGATACTGCCTAACCCAGCACAAGGGCCAGCACTGTGATTTTCCTTATCTGTACAACCTGTTAACACACTGACCACAAGTATACTTTAGGCTTAATGTAATTGATTTAAAATTTTGCAAAATTAATTTGATAACAAAGGACACTTCCTAGATTAACAAGAGACCAGTGCATCTTGTAAAATCCCATTAATTAAAACTTCTTTCCAACTCAAAATCAGTCCCCCATGAAATTGGTGCTTTGAATTTTAATGTTGATATAGATTATTGAGGTTTTTTTTCTCTAATTTGGTGTTGATGCATCTAATAGAATCAGAAATAAGACAGTACACGTGGCTGTTTTTATTTGAATATATTAATAGACATTCTTTGGTTAATTAGCATGGAGTAGGAGTCCTGTTGGTGAATGTTAAGCCCACTAATGTGGAAGTCTACTTTGGTCTTCAGTAAATTGTTGACATGCACAATATTTTAAAAGGTCAAACATAAATTTATACTTTTGCATGATCTCCAAGTTCAGGCGAAGCCAACCCAACTTGCAATATGGTGGCCACAGATGTGGGAAATAGTCAATCATAAAGTTCCCAAATTTGATTTTAAAATTCAGGTGTCTGACGGTAATAAAGTGGAATTTGACCTCCGTTATTGTAAACCAGTGACTCTTGTTGTAATGTTTGAAATCATGGGCAGGATTTTCTGCAGTCTGAAAGGATGGTTAAGCAGTAGCGGGTGATTAGATTTTCTGTTGGAATATTTGGAAGATGACTGATTGAGTTGAGGGAGGAAAAACAATCCAAAAGGAAATGATTTTCCTTCCTACTCTTTCAGCTTCTGCCTCATTTTTAATCAGTTTTGGTTCAACTTCGTACCAATGTGTAATAATTGGAATGTGAATTACTTTTTATCCTGTGCTAGCCAGAGTGAAATATGTTGTAAATCCTGAAATTCTGCTTGTACCATTTAAGTTAATTAGCTGTGGTTTGGAGAGTCACGAGGAAGAAATTGTACAAGCCCACTTTTGCTTCTGTTTTTCAAATTGTTAAATGTTTGCTTACTGTGTTCAGTATGGCAGTTTTTTTTAAAAACAAAATACTTCCTGATATCCAATAAGTCAAACTAGTTTTTGAACTGAAGTGTATTGAATCTTGAATTGAGATAAATAGTATAAACATAATTGAGAGTTTCTGTCAGATTTGAAAAGCACTTGATTAACCATTGATTATACAGGTACATGCAAAGTATACCTGAAGATAAAAGTTAGTATTCAAACTGGAACCTTTAACCATTTAATCCTGGAAAGCTCAGATTCAGTCCAATAAAAGAGTTCATTTTTGTGTCGCAAGCAGAAATGAACAAGTCTTTAGGATAGCATTAACAATGTCTCAAAATAGTGTAATTGGATGTGGATGTATTTGTGCACTTGGAATCCAAGTGTGTCAGGACACAGAGATGGCAGGGAAGATTTCTCTAGTTGCAGGAACTGCAAATAGCAATAGTGGGAAGTTGAGGGGCTGACCCTGGAGATCACAGATCATGAGAGTATTAGGTGGTTGCATGCATGGAAAATTTGGGAGCACTTTAAAGGCTGATTAGTGTTGAGGACATTAAAATTTTTGGAGTATGTGAACATGGTGCCAGGAGACCTGGGGAATTAAATAGGTGTGGGAGTACTTGATCCAGGAAAGAATAGCACTACCTTGGTATGTCTCATGTGAGTAATGAACTGCTAACTGGAGGAATCAAGTATAGTAAACGTAATGGGTATGTTTAAAAATGTAATGTTTTATCTGACAAACATAAAAGTGCTTGCAAGATGTCCTCTTGAAGTCAGGAAATTATCTCAGAAACCCTTGAAGAAGGATGCGACTCAGCAAGGTGCATCCTGCAAAAGAATGAATTTTATTTAATTTGACCTTTGTTGTATAAAGTACTCTAATGCCATCTAGGTCTGTCATTACCACCTCACTTAATCCATCCACTATCTTTTGTGTTGTCAGCTGCTTAATCATGGACGAGCTGCCATTCCCTCTAATTAAAACATTGGGATAACAAAAGCCAATGTCTTTAGGTCTCGTCATCAATTTCATTTCCTTGGGCGGTGTCTCAGGCTAAACTCAGCTGCTTGCAACCTCAGTGACACATTGAACCCAAAGCTGAGTTTCTTAACCCACATCCTGTTATTAGAGACTGCCTTCTTCTGCCTCTGACATGGTTCGCCTCCGTTACTGTCTAAGCCCAGCTGCTGTTGGAACCCCCAGCTGCTGTTGGAACCCCCAGCTGCTGTTGGAACCCCCAGCTGCTGTTGGAACCCCCAGCTGCTGTTGGAACCCCCAGCTGCTGTTGGAACCCCCAGCTGCTGTTGGAACCCCCAGCTGCTGTTGGAACCCCCAGCTGCTGTTGGAACCCCCAGCTGCTGTTGGAACCCCCAGCTGCTGTTGGAACCCCCAGCTGCTGTTGGAACCCCCAGCTGCTGTTGGAACCCCCAGCTGCTGTTGGAACCCCCAGCTGCTGTTGGAACCCCCAGCTGCTGTTGGAACCCCCAGCTGCTGTTGGAACCCCCAGCTGCTGTTGGAACCCCCAGCTGCTGTTGGAACCCCCAGCTGCTGTTGGAACCCCCAGCTGCTGTTGGAACCCCCAGCTGCTGTTGGAACCCCCAGCTGCTGTTGGAACCCCCAGCTGCTGTTGGAACCCCCAGCTGCTGTTGGAACCCCCAGCTGCTGTTGGAACCCCCAGCTGCTGTTGGAACCCCCAGCTGCTGTTGGAACCCCCAGCTGCTGTTGGAACCCCCAGCTGCTGTTGGAACCCCCAGCTGCTGTTGGAACCCCCAGCTGCTGTTGGAACCCCCAGCTGCTGTTGGAACCCCCAGCTGCTGTTGGAACCCCCAGCTGCTGTTGGAACCCCCAGCTGCTGTTGGAACCCCCAGCTGCTGTTGGAACCCCCAGCTGCTGTTGGAACCCCCAGCTGCTGTTGGAACCCCCAGCTGCTGTTGGAACCCCCAGCTGCTGTTGGAACCCCCAGCTGCTGTTGGAACCCCCAGCTGCTGTTGGAACCCCCAGCTGCTGTTGGAACCCCCAGCTGCTGTTGGAACCCCCAGCTGCTGTTGGAACCCCCAGCTGCTGTTGGAACCCCCAGCTGCTGTTGGAACCCCCAGCTGCTGTTGGAACCCCCAGCTGCTGTTGGAACCCCCAGCTGCTGTTGGAACCCCCAGCTGCTGTTGGAACCCCCAGCTGCTGTTGGAACCCCCAGCTGCTGTTGGAACCCCCAGCTGCTGTTGGAACCCCCAGCTGCTGTTGGAACCCCCAGCTGCTGTTGGAACCCCCAGCTGCTGTTGGAACCCCCAGCTGCTGTTGGAACCCCCAGCTGCTGTTGGAACCCCCAGCTGCTGTTGGAACCCCCAGCTGCTGTTGGAACCCCCAGCTGCTGTTGGAACCCCCAGCTGCTGTTGGAACCCCCAGCTGCTGTTGGAACCCCCAGCTGCTGTTGGAACCCCCAGCTGCTGTTGGAACCCCCAGCTGCTGTTGGAACCCCCAGCTGCTGTTGGAACCCCCAGCTGCTGTTGGAACCCCCAGCTGCTGTTGGAACCCCCAGCTGCTGTTGGAACCCCCAGCTGCTGTTGGAACCCCCAGCTGCTGTTGGAACCCCCAGCTGCTGTTGGAACCCCCAGCTGCTGTTGGAACCCCCAGCTGCTGTTGGAACCCCCAGCTGCTGTTGGAACCCCCAGCTGCTGTTGGAACCCCCAGCTGCTGTTGGAACCCCCAGCTGCTGTTGGAACCCCCAGCTGCTGTTGGAACCCCCAGCTGCTGTTGGAACCCCCAGCTGCTGTTGGAACCCCCAGCTGCTGTTGGAACCCCCAGCTGCTGTTGGAACCCCCAGCTGCTGTTGGAACCCCCAGCTGCACTATTCCAATCACAAAAACAAAAATACCTGGAAAAACTCAGCACCTGCGGAGAGAAACACAGTTAATGTTTCAAGTCCATATGACTCTTCATCAGAGCTAAGAAATATAGAAATGAGGTGGAATATAAGCTGGTTGAAGGGGGTTGGGACAGGTAGAGCTAGATAGAGGGCCAGTGATAGGTGGAGGCAAAGAAGAGATTGCCAAAGATGTCATCGACAGAAGGACAAAGGGGTGTTGACGGTGGTGATATTAGCTGAGGAATGTGTTAATGATGACCATTCCAATGCCCTCTTATTAGGCCTCATCTTCCACCCTCCATAGCTCATCCAAATTCTGCTGCTCAATCCTAACCTGCAGCAAATTTCTATCACAGTGTGCCTCACATGTGAAATTCTCATGTTTGGATTTAAATCCCTCCATGGGACTGCTCCTCCCTATGTAACCACCTGCAACCCACTTCGAACTCTACCTTTCTGAAGCTCCGGCCTCTTGTGCAGCCATCCCCTGCTCGACACAGTGCCCCCTCCCCCTCCCAACAAGCTCCTCTTGACTCAGTATTGAAGGTCATGACTTCAGCTGTGTTGACCCTAAGTCGGAACTCCCTCCTCTAAACTTCTCTGCCTCTCTCCTTGAAGATTCTCCTTAAAACTTACCTCTTTGATGAGGATTTTAGTCATCTGCCCTAATAGCCTGATATCTCCTTTGATTGCAAGAGCCCAAGATGAATCTCATCAAACCATATTGGGATGTTTACTTTTAGGCAAGGCACTATATAAATCAAGTTTTTGAGTTAACAAGAAGCATATAATTGGTACCTGCTGTATTTGTGTCTAAACCAAAAAAAGCTAACTTTGCGAAAGACGTATAACTGCATATCACAAACTTTTGTTTTTTTTGTACATTGATACCCCATTGACTTGAATAGTGAGCACTGTTGTGGAATTTTGTGCAATACAGCTTGGCCTCTTAATTATGTATAGTTTTGTGTTTGCTTCAGATCAGTTTTGGGGGATGTGTTATGTGCATAATATCCTGTACAATCCATATAGTTCTATATCTCTGCACAGAAGTCTATATTTCATGATTAAACTAATTTTAGTGTGATCATACTAAACAATCAACAAGCAACTTCACTGAAGAGTGACAATAATTAGTTGGATTTTGTCATTTGCTTTGCATATTGTTTCTACCTCGACTACAGCTCCTCACACCCCGCTTCCTGTAAGGACTCCATCCCATTCTCTCAGTTCCTTCGCCTCCGTCGCATCTGTTCCGATGATGCTACCTTCAAAAACAGTTCCTCTGACATGTCCTCCTTCTTCCTTAACCAAGGTTTTCCACCCACGGTCGTTGACAGGGCCCTCAACCGTGTCTGGCCCATCTCCCGCGCATCCGCCCTCACGCCTTCTCCTCCCTCCCAGGAACATGATAGGGTCCCCCTTGTCCTCACTTATCACCCCACCAGCCTCCGCATTCAAAGGATCATCCTCCGCTATTTCCGCCAACTCCAGCATGATGCCACCACCAAACACATCTTCCCTTCACCCCCACTATCGGCATATAGAAAAATCTATATAATTTATTGGAAAAAAACAAAAGGAAGGGGGAAACAGAAAGGGGGTGGGGATGGAGGGGGGAGCTCAAGACCTAAAGTTGTTGAATTCAATATTCAGTCTGGAAGGCTGTAAAGTGCCTAGTCGGAAGATGAGGTGTTGTTCCTCCAGTTGTCCCTCTGGGACACCGTGGTCCACTCCTCCATCACCCCCTACTCCTCAACCCCCTCCTATGGCACCACCCCATGCCCACGCAAAAGATGCAACACCTGCCCCTTCACTTCCTCTCTCCTCACTGTCCAAGGGCCCAAACACTCTTTTCAAGTGAAGCAGCATTTCACTTGCATTTCCCCCAACTTAGTCTACTGCATTCGTTGCTCCCAATGTGGTCTCCTCTACATTGGAGAGACCAAACATAAACTGGGCGACCGCTTTGCAGAACACCTGCGGTCTGTCCGCAAGAATGACCCAAACCTCCCTGTCGCTTGCCATTTTAACGTTCCACCCTGTTCTCTTGCCCACATGTCTGTCCTTGGCTTGCTGCATTGTTCCAGTGAAGCCCAATGCAAACTGGAGGAACAACACCTCATCTTCCGACTAGGCACCTTACAGCCTTCTGGACTGAATATTGAATTCAACAACTTTAGGTCTTGAGCTCCCCCCTCCATCCCCACCCCTTTTCTGTTTCCCCCTTCCTTTTGTTTTTTTCCAATAAATTATATAGATTTTTCTTTTCCCACCTATTTCCATTATTTTTAAATATTTTTAAATCTTTTATGCTCTCCCCACCCCCACTAGAACTATACCTTGAGTGCCCTACCATCTATTCTTAATTAGCACATTCGTTTAGATAATATCACCAACTTTAACACCTATGTGTTCTTTTGTCCCGTTGTTTGTGACATCTTTTGATCTGCTTCTATCACTGCTTATGCCTACAACCACACCACCCCCCTCCACTTCTCTCTCTCTCTCTCTCTCTCTCTCTCTCTCTCCCTCTTCTCCCCACCCACCCACCCACCCACCCACCCACACACACACACACACACACACACACACACACACACACACCTTAAACCAGCTTATATTTCAATTCTTTCTTGGACTTGAACTCAAGTTCTGTTGAAGGGTCATGAGGACTCGAAACGTCAACTCTTTTCTTCTCTGCCGATGCTGCCAGACCTGCTGAGTTTTTCCAGGTAATTCTGTTTTTGTTTTGTTTCTTCATTGTTGCACTTTAAACTTGTACTTTTGTATTGTTATTCAAGAAATGTGAGTTTCATTTTAAACTAGAAATTAAATTGAAGGTCATTGGCCAGATTGTAATTTGGTCATATTTCTTCATGGCAGTGACTAATTTACCCAATAATAGACCAGCATTTATTTCAGGTAAGAGAATCTGTGCAGGATGCTGGTTTTCGTTCATGGTATTTTTAAAACCTTTAGGTGTACAGATGTTTGCACTCCCAATATTATTGTATTTTAGTTTGACAAAAAATACCCATTCATTTGCTCAGTGCATTGTAAGGGACATATCTTTTTATTTCTGTTGGACTGTGTATTAAAATTACCATGGCTGTAACTTGAAAAACATGTCCACTGGAACAGGATGAGAGAAATAGACAATGTTGCAGTCCTGGAACGAGGTGTACCATGAAAGACAGGATGATGCTGGAAAGGAGTCCTGGACCAAGACAGTTACCTGGCAACAACATTTTAATTGGCTCCTGACCAGGTGACTAGGTTTTGTGCGAGAGCAGTAAGCTAAATTGCCCCTAGCCTGAAAGGAAAATGACCTAAAACCTCTGTCTCCTGTGTGTGGAAGATTCCAGTAATTCCACAATAATAGCTGGCTCTTTTTCTCCTCGTATTTCTATAACCTGCTCTCTCTGAAAACCCTTGTCAAGAGGCAAAAGGGAAAGTCACTGGAGACATTGAAAGGCAAGTGCTTAACCAGCGAGCTAAATACAAAGTACTGAAAGACCATCTTGTATCATCAACAAGATCTGAAAGGAATTTGGAAGACATCGATCAAAATCAACCCATCGAATCCTGTACTCTGGGATTGGTGCTATTGAACTGTTTTATCCCAACTTTAAGACACACAAAAGCCATGGATTTTATGTGTCTTGTGTGTGTATAGGGATTTAAGGGGTAGAGTTTAGGTTATAGAGTTAGACATTAGTAATTCATAGTCCTTTTTGCCTCTGGTTAACAACTTGTTCAATAAATAGCTATTTACCTACTAAATTTACAAACCTGGTGCTCATGTTCTGCTCACCTAAATTAAAGTTAGGTAGAATTGGGGCAATCTGGTGTTTTAATCAATTTTTTTCACATTTGTCACACCTCGGGGAACAGTGGGGCTTGATATTACAGCGCACTATCCCCACTGAGTCGTGACAAAGTTTGGGGGCTCGGGTCTGGGATATTTTGGAACAAAAGACAGCCACAATTTGGGTGCAGATTTACTAAGTATCAAAGCTAAATGGAAACACCAGGTTTGTACTGTCAAAAATAAGATGGCATTGGAAACTGCTAAAACTTTCCTGCAAGTGGAAGAGATATCCTTGACAATTTTACAAGAAATCCCAAAAGCCAGGTTAATTGAATTGGCAAGTAAATTAAGAGTAGGATTGCCTGCCAAAGCTAGGAAGGCAGAGATAATCAAAGATGGCATAGCATTTGAAATTAGAAGGAATATCAGAGACTCATTTCTCAAAGGGGTGGTTCATTGGAATGGGCTCAAATTCAGTTACAAATAAAAAAAATTGGAACTAGGGACAGCAGAAAAAGAAAGGGCAGAGAAAGGAAAAGAGAGTGTATTCCAAAGGGAAGGCAGAAAAGGAAAGAAAAAACATTTCAAAGCGAGTTAGAAATGGCGAAGTTAGAAAAGGAGGAAAGAGAAAAAGAGAGAATTCCAGCTTAAAATGCTGACTGTTTAAAAAAAGAGACGCCAGTAGGTGAGACAGGACTTCTTTCCAGATCAGAACCCAGTGAGAAGATGTTTACATATGTACAAACTATTCCAAAATTTGAGGAAAGGGATGTTGAAGCATTCTTCATTTCATTTGAGAAGATAGCTAAACAGATGAACTGGCCGAAGGAAAACTAGACATTGCCTATGCAGAGTAAATTGACAGGTAGAGCATGGCAAATTTATGCTTCACTGTCAAGAGGAGGTTTCTAAGGATTATGATGTGGTGAATATGAGTTGGTCCCTGTAGCATACAGACAAAAGTTTTGAAATTTAAGGAAACAGCCTGGGCAAATTTACGTTGAATTTGAAAGGATTAAGCAAAGTAATTTTGACAGGTGAATATGAGCATTAGGAGTTGAAACTATGTAGTTCTCAGACCATTCTCTTAGAATTTAAAAAGCCTCTACCTTCTGTTATAATCCATGTTGAAGACCAAAGGGTTGCATCTGCTGGACAGGCAGCAGTAATAGTGGATGACTGAGTTGATCGATAAAACTAAACTTTTTTTTCCATCAACCCCATAAATTTGAAAAGGATAGAAAGTGGGAGAGTGAAAGGAAGGCAAGTAGCCAATGTAAAGAATGGATAGCTGGGAATACCTTGAGATCTCCTCCCCAGATCAGGAAAGTATTGAGGGTGAAGGTGAAACTTGAAGGCCTAAGTGTTTCCATTCTAATGAAGTGGGACACATTCGTTCAGACTGCTAGAAATTGCGAGGGAAGCCCATGGGACTTATTGGAATTT
The DNA here is from genome assembly GCF_017639515.1 of Carcharodon carcharias. Lineage (NCBI taxonomy): Eukaryota > Metazoa > Chordata > Chondrichthyes > Lamniformes > Lamnidae > Carcharodon > Carcharodon carcharias. The sequence goes on from NC_054473.1 coordinate 50,933,580, forward strand.
GTAAGAGAGAGTCCGGAAAGGGAACTCAAAGAAGATCCCAAGGATCAAATTGTAGCTTTAACTGCAAATAAAGGTCTGGAGGTAAACACTGCTGTAAATGAAGGTGAAATGAATAAAGTAGATGAGAAATATAAATGTTTTTTGTCTAAAGGAAAGATAACCCCTTTTTCATCAAATGATGCAGCTAAACCCATAACTATATTAAGGGTCACAGGAGCTACTCAAACTCTTGCTGGAGAAGGACCTAGTTTTCTCTCCAGAGTGTTCAAATGAAAGCTGAAGTATCGGTAAATGGGATAAGTGGAAAATATATCCCGGTTCCATTGTACAAAGTGCAATTGGAGTGTGAATTTTTTTGTCTGGATCAGTGGTTGTAGGAGTGGCTTAAGAAATTACCAGTGGATGTAGTTGATTTGGCTCCTGGGGGATGATATGGCAGGAGTGAATGTTACAGCTTCACCCATAATTAAGGAATGTCCAAGAGAGGCTAAAGAGACGGAGCAGTTTTAAGAACAAGTTCCTGGTATTTTTCCATTGTGTATGGTGACCAGAGCAATGGCTAAACAATGTCCATCATCAGGTGCCAAAGTAATACCACGAGCAGATGTAGAGTACCTGAAACTTTCTTTAAGGATGAGGATAATTCAAAGGAAGTGTTTGGCATATCTTCATTAATTGAGGCTCAAAAAGCAGATCCAGTATTAAACAAGTTAGCACAGTTGGCTGAAGATGAGGTGGAAGGAAGTCCAAAGTGCTATTACATTAAAAATGGAGTTCTGGTGAGGAAGTGGAGACACCCTCACAGACCTGCGGATGAGGAATGGATGGTTGGTCATATAGTGATACTGCCCAAATATCGTAAGGAGATATTGAGCAGCCAACAAAATCCTTATGGCAGGAAATGTAGGAGTACGGAAAAGCTAAGCATCGATTAAACAGGCATTTTACCTGGCCAAGGCTTCATAAAGACGTAATGCAATTTTGTAAAACGTGTCATGCATGTCAGGTGATAAACTGCAAAATGTAATCAAACCAGCACCTTTAGTACCCATACCAATTTTTGAAGAACCGCTCAGTTGAGTATTAGTAGATTGTGTAGGACCATTGCCCAAAACAAAAGCAAGACATCAGTATATCCTTATAATCATGGATACGATGACCCAGTTTCCAGAAGCTATTCCTTTAAGGACAATTACAGCTAAAGAGTTAGTGGAAAAGTTAACTCGGTTTTTCACTCGTTATGGCCTATCAATTGAAATGCAATCTGACCAAGGTTCTAACGTCATGTGTAAAATTTTCCAGGACGTAATCAACAGTTAAGGAATCAGACAGCTAAAGTCTACCACCTGTCGCCCACAGACACGGGAAACTTTAGAGAGACACCATCAGACTCAAAACCATTATTAAGACCTATTACAATGAACACCCAAAAAATTGGGACAAAGGATTAGATTTCTTAGTATTTTCTGCCAGAGATTCTCCAAGTGAATCTACTGGATTTAGTCCATTCAAATTGACCTGTGGTCATGAAATAAAAGGTCCATTAAAAGTGATCAAGGAAAAGTTCCGAAAGGAGAAAGATGAATCCTCCATGTTGGGATACCTGTGCATCTTTATAGAAAGACCCTCAGGAGCATGTGAAGTAGCATAAAAGTTCTTCAAAATTTCCCAAGCCAAAATGAGAGAATGGACAGACAAACATGCTACAACTGGAACGTTCCAAGCAGTAGATGAAGCATTGGTGTTATTACCTTTGCAGGGTGAACCCCTGAAAGTGAAATTGTGGCCCTTGTAAGATAGTTAGGTGAGTTAGTAAAATGACTTACCTGATAGATATCCCTCCTGAGTGTAGGAAGAAGAAATGGTTATGTCACATAGAGATGTGAAGCAATATCATCGCAGAGAAGATAAGACAGAGCAAGTGTGCCAGGTGATAGGAGTAGTGAAGGATGACAGAGACAGTAAGGGCAAGGTAGAAGGAGAAATAGACAGTGCCCAAAGTGAACCTCCTACAATTCAACTAGCCAATACAACAGTACTGGGACAATTAGACACCATGTAGTCATATTTAGAGGAAGGACCAAGGAAATATCTAATAAGGTTACTTAGGAAGCATAAGGGAAATTTGTAGGGATACACCTGGATGTGCCACGTTAGATAAATATGACATGGACGTAGGAGACTCAGTGCCGATAGAGCAACGTCATTATCGACTGAATCCAAAAAACAAGCTCCGTTAGAAACAGAGATCCAATATATGCTGAAAAATCAATTGATTGAGCCCAGCCGAAGCAGTTCACCAATAGTGCTTCACCAGTTCCTAAACCCTGTGGATCCACTAGATTTTGTCTAGACTACTGGAAAGTGAATGTTGTAGTGAGGACAGATTTGTACCTAATTCTTCGATTAGAAGATTCCATTAATAGGGTTGGCAGTATCCCATTTCTTTCTGAAATTAACCTATTGAAGGGGTACAGGCAAGTGCCATTAACATCAAGGGCTAAAGAAATTTGTTACACTAAGTGGGTTGTATCAATGTCTAGTCATGCCGCTTGGGTTTAAAAACGCCCCAGCTACATTTCAGAGACTTATGAATCAAGTCGCAGCTGAACACCTAACTGTGTCGTTCATTTAGACGATGGCATAATATATAGTAACACATGGGAAGGACCTGTAAAGCAATTAGAGAACCTGTTTAAGCAATTGGCTGCCTTAGTCATAAATTTGGCCAAGAGCAAATTTGCAAAAACAAGGGTAACTTACCTAGGTCACGTTGTAGGACAAGGGCAAGTGTTGCCAAGAACAGCAAAAGTGAGCTCTCTAATAGAATTCCCCATTCCTAAAACCACACGAGAAACTGAGGTTTTTGGGAATGTGTGGGTTTTATTGAAAGTTTGTGCCTAACTTCACAATAGCTGTACCTCTCCCCAATTTGTTAAGAAAACAGGCAAAAGTATCATGGTCAGCAGAATGCCAAGCAGCCTTTGAAAAGCTGAAGACAATCTTAATAAATGAACCAGTGTTGGCCATCCTGACTTTACCAAACCTTTTAAAATGGGAATTGATGCTAGCGACTTGGGGATAGGTGCAGTCCTATTACACAATGATAAATTAGGGATAGAGAAGCTGGTGGGTGCTTTTCCAAGAAACTAAATCAATATCAGAGGAAGTATTCGGCAGTAGAAAAAGAAATGCTAGATTGTTGTCTCTTCAACACTTTGAAATTTATGTCCGAGACGATAACAAACACTAACCTACCCTGACCATAATCCGTTGGTATTCATTGAAAAGTTTAAAACTCAATATGAAACTGTTTAATGGAGTATTGTTTTAACCTTTCAAAATAAAGATTGTTCACGTTACCGGTAAAGATAATTGTGATTGTGAATGCATTGTGCCAGCGATGCTCAAATCCAATGAATAATAAAAAAAACACTCAGCATTGCCCATCCCTAATTGCCCTTGCTCATAGGGCATTTAAGAGTCAGAGTCAGCCACATTGCTGTGGATCTGGAGTCACCTGTAGACCAGACCAGGTAAGGATTGCAGATTTCCTTCCCTAAAGGACATTAGTGAACCAGGTGGGTTTTTACAACAGGCAGCAATGGTTTCATGGTTGTTATCAGACTTTGAATTCCAGATTTTTTTTTATTGATTTCAAATTTCACCATCTGCTGTGGTGGGATTGAAAACCAGGCCCCCAGAGCATTACCCTGGGTCTCTGGAATACTAGTTAGTGACTATACCACTATGCCACACTTCCCCTTAAAATAATAAAATAAGTTAAAGGGGTAAGAAATACTGATGATTGTATAGGGGGATGAAGGATGAGTGTAAGTCTTGTTTTGTTGTCCGTGTGTCACATACCTTGTGATGAAAAGTATTTTTGAAATGGTGTTTCATCTTTTAAGGACGGAGGCATGTAAGAAACATATCTTTTTATTTTCTGTTGGACTGTGTATTAAAATGACAATGGCTCAGTTTGAAAGACATGTCCACTGGAACAGGATGAGAGATATATACAATGTTGCAGTCCTGGAACAGTGTGTGCCATGAAAGACAGGATGGTGCTTGAAATGAGTCCTGGACCAAGGGAGCTGCCTAGTAACAATGTTTTAATTGGCTCCTGACCAGGTGACCAGGTTTTGTGTGAGAGCAGTGAGCTGAATAGGTCCTAGCCTGAAAGGCAAAAGACATAAAACCTCTATCTCCTGTGTGTGGAATATTTCAGTAATTCCACACTAATAGCTAGCTGCCTTTTTTCTCCTCATATCTCTATAACCTGCTCTCTGGAAACCCCTGTCAAGAGGTAAAGGGGAAAGTCACTGTTAGAGACATTGAAAGGCAAGTACTCAACCAGTGAACTCAATACTGAGCGTGGGAAGACCACCTCGTGTCATCAACAAGAATGGAAAGGGATTTGGAAGACATTAATCAAAATCAACCCATTGAATCCTGTACTCCGGAATTTGTGCTACTGAACTATTTATTCCCACCCTTAAAATCCATATTCTTTTGTGTGTTTTATGTGCCTTGTATGTGTGTGTATAGGGATTTAAGGAGGGGTAGAGTTTAGTTAGAGTTAGAAATTAGCAGTTCATTTTTTTTTTTGACACTGGTTAACAGTTTGTTCATTAAACAGTTAGTTACCTATTAAGTTTACAAACCTGGTGCTTGTATTCTGTTAATCTAAATTAAACAGGTAGAATCGGGGCAGTCTGGTGGTTTGATCAAACTTTTCACATTTGGCACGGCTCGGAACAGTGGGGCTTGATGTTACAGCGCACTATCTACACTGAGCCATGACAGAATAATCAAATCTTTTTAACACTGTAGATTAGAGTTGTTTTCTAGAGAAGTAAAAAGGTTGATTTCTGTATGAATTTTCAAATGTTTTTTGACAAAGTATCGCACGATGCACTTGTTAAGCAAATTTAAAGCCCATGGTATTAAAGGGACAGTGACTGCATTGATACAAAATTGGTTAAGGGATAGAAAGCCGAAGGTAGTGGTGAGCAATTATTTCAAACTGTAGAGAGCTAGACAGTGGTGCTCCCCAAGGATCAGCATTAGGATCAATGTTCTTAATGCCATATTAATGACCTGACCTTGGATGTCATTTCAAAGTTTACAAATGGCACAATGTAGTCAACAATGAGGAGAATAAAAGACTTCAGGAGAATCTAGACAGGTGAAACAGGCAGAAACTTTAACACAGTGATGTGTGAAGTAATACATTGTGGTAGGAAGAACAAGAAATGGTTCAATTTTATAGAGTGTAGGCTCAAAGATCTACAGGTGCATGTACATAAACCTTTGACCGTGACGAGGCAAATTGAGAAAGTTATTAAAGCATATGGAATTCTTGGGTTATGCATGGATGTTATGCTAAATATTTGTTTAAAAAAATGGTTAGGCCATAGCTGGAGTATTGTGTTCAATTCCAGGTCCCATACTTTTGGAAGGTTGGACCTTGGGGAGGGTTATTATGACACAGCCAATAGTAAAAGCTGAGTTGTTCAAATCCCAGAGGGAAACTTGAAATAACTGTTATAACCTAAAAATTGCAAAAAATTGGTTTCAAGATGCAGGCTTTGAATCCGGTAGTAATAAAACCACCGAGTCTCAATGTTTTTAATCAAACTGAATTAAACATTTATTAATACAAAGATTGTAGGCACAAACAGATGTCTTCAAAACTTTTGCTATAATAACTACAAACATCCCCTAATTAGTCTGACTCTGTTAGACCCCTGGTAAAGCAACAGTAAAACACAGATTTAAACAGACCCCTGGCAAAGCACACCCTGGACAGTCACATTCAAAATGAGTTTCTTTCAGCCCTGAGTCTTTGCGGACAGACTTGAGGCTTACAGGCTGGAGGCTTTAGATCTTAGAATCCCTCCTCCTTTTACCAACAGCCTTCTCTTCCTTTATAGATCTTTTCCCCTTTGAAAATTCTTATTGTTACTAGGATTTTTTTTTAGACTTTCAATCTTTTAACAAAACCCTTTCCTAATACCCACTTTACTAGTAAGCTTTAAAAAATAAACACATTGTTTCTAAGCTTCACCTGATTAGATGTAATACTTTACCTGCTCTTTTGCATTTTTAAATAGACCATTCAAATTTCCCCCTTTATACCTCACCACCTATTCCCTGATGCTTATCTAATTACTTTTTCAAATCTACTTCTCTGTACATCACAGCCTCTAGGCCAGCTGGCTTTAATCCAATTAAGACACACACACACACAAAACTCTATTTTAAAATAACTTGCTGTAGCATTATAGACATTATTATATAATCTTGACATGGAGAAGAGATTTACTAAAATGGTCCCAAAAATGAGGGACTTTGTTTTGTGGAGGGACTAAGGAAGCTGGGTTTGTTCTCCTTAGAACAGAGAAGGTTTGCTGATAGAATAAAGAGAACTGTTTGCAGTGGCAAAAGGGTCAGTAACCAGAGGATACAGATTTAAGGTGAATTGCCAAAGAACATGATATAATATGAGGGAAGAATACTTAACAGTGAGTTGTGATCTGGTATGCACTGCCTGAAAAAGTGGCGGAAGCAGATTTAATAGTCACATTGAATAAGAATTGGGTAATGAGCTATGGGGAAAGAGCCGACGAGTTGGATGGATGGCTCTGCCAAGAGCCATAACAGGCAGAATGATTTGAATGGCAGCTTCTTTGCTGCACCATTCTATGATTCCAATTCTATAATTTCCCCCCACAATTTATTCAATATTTTTTGACTTTTTACAGTTGGCTGTGTGCACAGTTTAATTTCAATGAATGGTGCCAGCCTGAGTAACTGCCACTTATATATTAAAGAAAAAGTTAGATATGGATTGCCAAGTAGTTTGTGAAAATGACATGTGTATCGGTATGTAGTTAAGCTCTTTGGTACCTAAAATTCTGTGATAAGTACTGATTAAAAATGAGTGGGCAAGCTGGGAATGGATTTGGATTCATACTCTGGGTGGGGAGAGGAACTTGAATATTGGTGAATTGGTCCGATGTTAGTTATTTTCGATATGACATACTTACAATCCCTGTCTCCATCCTGGCTAATTACAGAAGCAGTAATGGTGTGAATGATATAAACAGTAACAGATGGAGTCACTGTTGCAACTGTACTTCTGATTGGCCTGCTAATCCAAAGTGTGAATAAGACTTTAATACATAATGTTGATATTTTACAATCAAATTCTGTGATGGATGTGAAAACTAAATGAATGGCCCTTGTTATCTGTACATTAGAAAAGGTGCCAGCCGTACCCTAGTGACTGAAAGTTATTAAAACCCATTGGCTATTGGTTATTCTGAATATCTATCTGCTATGAAAAAGCAAGCTACCATTATACATGTTTAATGACTGGCTCCTTGAGCCTGTGGACATCTTTTAACCAAAGTTTGTATCAAATTATCTAGTACTATTCAGGCACTTATTTTTGCCAGCGTATCTGCTTTTAAAGACTACTATACTAAATGTCATTTGAATCTGTTTATCCGAGAGCCTGTTAATTCATTTGGGGTGGTGAGATCTAATTTGTTTGCAGCAAAATCTAAATAAAATCATTTTGCTCCAGGGCATCACAAGTGCTTCCAGAAGGGTGGCTCCGGTAAATACAGAATGTTCATTCCTGACTGTAAACAACTCAAATCATCGCTGTACTTTGTATTTTCATGTCTTACTCCTTGCCTTCCCTTGCTCTTTTCATTTTTAACTTCATCCCATTCCCCTTTGCCAAAAGGTAGAAGAAAGGGAAGCACAGTAACCCCAGGCTGCTTTTTGTCGCTCTGAGCCTTGCTGTTAACTTTCTTTAAAATAAAGCACTCGTAGCTGTTAATGTATCAGAAATAATTCTTACTGAATGGATGCTTTTAAAATATTATGAGTGCTTTAAGAGGCTGATTTTCCTAGCAGCAAAGAACATTCAAGCTCAAGAATCGTCAAGATAAGACAGCTGGTGTTGGCAATATCAGCCCTTTGTATCAAAAGGTGATGAGAGGAAGAAAAGGTAGTTCCTGCTGACTCGAACCATCCTTCTGCACTGCTGCCATGTGGATATTCTCTTCTTTCACTGCTACTCTAAATCTGCCTCTCCAGTTCTGTCTGAACTCAGCCTTGTTTAAATTTCTAAGCCTTTAGGCTAGGGCAGTTCTATTTTCCTACTAGCGGATTTAGACTTTGCTTCTCCCTTAAGTATTCTGGCTTAATGCAGAGGAAACAAAATCATATGTCCACTCGTGAGTCATTCTGCTTGCTTTCTTGGCCTTTGTCTCATGCAGTGTCCTTATTACAAAATATGAGGGTCAATAACTGACAAGTCCCTTTAGGCTTCGCTCAATTCTAAAATTTGATTTTGAAATATTTATATGAAAAGAAAATTACTCCCAGCTTCATGTAATATTTCTAGTGAAATTGCCAGGTAGATATAGCTTCTCCCAAAGATGAAACTTCATAACTTATGCAGTTACTGTTGAAAGTTTGAATCTCCTTCTCTCCTCTCCCCTCCGTCCCCCCCCCCCCCCCACCACTCCACAAATCCCCATCCCCTCACAACTGCAAAGAAAAAAGAGGTGGGGAGTTAAGAAATAGAGAACTTGTTGAAGTGTGGTGGGAAACAAGTGCAAGTTTAGATGGTTTGAAGCCAGAGCACAGTAACCTGACTAGGTGAATTTATAAGCTTGTTATTGAGAGCTGGGTCATCACAGCTGGAAATTTGGCCACCACTAGCTGAGCAGAAATGGCAAATGAGAATCTGTCTAGAATCTGGAGCACAGGATTTGGCTTGAAATATGACTAGTGAAGGCTTCATCTTTGCTTCACTGTTGGTCCTCTCTCTTCGAGTCAGAAAATTGTAGTCTGGAGTTTGCTTTCAGCAAATGAACCCAGATCACTCCAGAACAGTATTGAGAAAATGCTAAATTTTAGGGTCTGGTTTGGGAGCGTGAGTGGCACGGGGTGGGGGTTGGGTGTGTCAGATGTACAAGGGATTTCTCCCCTTGTTCTGGTCAACATTCCTCCTTTAACACCTTTTCTGATATTTGTAAGACCTTGTGTGCAAAATTGCTTATGTAAGTCTCTGCACTTCAAAGTAATTTATTACATGTGAAGCTCTTTTGCAATGTCTTGATGTAGTAATGTACTATATAAATGCAAATCTCTCATCCCCATTTATGGATCCGGGGGTGATAAGATTAATTCAGTAATAAAGTCCCGTTTCCATTTTACTTCAGTGCTGCAATATTTTTGGGCCACAATTTAGCTGAATTATGAATTGTAAATAAGTAATTTTGAACATATTACTATAATTATTTTTGGGCTTTGCTCGTATTTTCTTGTGTTTAGCTCCGAAGACTATTCCCATTAGCAAGATCTCACTCTCCTACAAAGTGAAGGGTGACTTCAAATGCATGATATCTGGAGTTATTGCCAATGATTTAGTTGAAAATCCTTTAAAATGACTTGTGCATCAAACAAAGCAGATTAAGATTTATGTGACTCCTTTTAAGTATTGTGCTTGCAAATTCTGCTTAATTCAGGACGAGTAAAAGAGGGAGATTCCTTAATGTCTGAATTTTGTTCCTAATGTTACTTGGAATGAAGTACATCAACCGCATCTGTACAATGTTAGCTTTGTCATTAAAGGGCCTTGAAATCTAGTATAAGTACAGTTATATCTAATTAAAACTGTTAGTTTATTGCTGTAAAAATGTACATGAATCCCTTTCACCTCAGAGCATTTCCCTCACAGCTGGTGACATGTCATACTGGCAGCACTATCCTAGAGGTCACTAGGTCACATTTCTGCTTTTCACCCAGAGTTGTTTGTAGTTTTGAGTTGCATCAACGGGAGCTGGGGTGAGACTGACTAACCTTTTATTTTTACTTGGGCTGAGCATTTCCCCTCTGCTGTTGGTCTTGTTGGTTCAGAATTGAGTTTGATTTAATGTACTAGGAATAGAGGAATTGTTCTCATCCCTGAATTTTACTTTGTTCTCAGTGTCCTGATATTGGTACTACTGGAATAAAAATGCCTGAAATAGACCTCGAGCAAACCCCATCTGCATCTGGGATATCTGTGGTATGGGGTTAAAAGGGTTAAATGTTGTCTTAGAGCAGAGAAGACTGAGGGGGTAGATAAAGGTAGACAAAATTATGAGCATGGGGAAATAGGAAGAAACTTTTCCTCTTAGCAGAGGTGTCAATAACCAGGGGGTATAAGTTTAAGCTAAGGGGCAGGAGGTTTAGAGGTGATTTGAGGAAAAATCTTTTCACCCAGAGGGTGGTTAGAATTTGGAACACACTGCTTCAGGGGGTGGCAGAGGCAGGAACCCTCAACATTTAAGTAGTATTTAGATGAGCACTTTAAACACCATAGCGTACAGGGCTATGGGCCAAAAATTGGAAAATGGGATTAGAATAGATAGGTGCTTGATGGCTGGCATGGATATGATGGGCCAAAGGGCCTGTTTTTGTGATGAATAACTGAAAACACAGGTTAATATTTTAAATAGACTCATCAAGACTCATACTTCTGATAGACAAACTTTGAAGTTAATCTTCTCTTGTTAGCCAGGTAAGGTATTGGAGATGTGTATAAAATTGTAATCAGTTAATATTTTGAGCCTCAATGTTTCCCTTTGAGGCCTAAAAGTAATCTATGTGTAATATATTTATGACTGTTGCACATTTTTTTGTATGAGATAAACGATGATTGTTACTGTCTTGTCTTTCCACAGAATTGAATAAATTTTCACTGGGACACAATGGAGTTTCAAGTACAAGTCAGAATATCGGGATGGATCCTGCACATGCATGTAGCATTCTGCAGCAGCTTAAATGTATGTACGATGAACAGCAGCTGACAGACATTGTGGTGGAGGTAGATCATGGAAAAACGTTTTCCTGTCACCGAAATGTACTCGCTGCAATTAGTCCTTACTTTAGGTATGCTTTTGCTGTTTTGGTAGCTAGTCACATATTAATATTACAAACCAGCTAATGGCATATCAAAGTGGTGGGAATGGAGTCAATCGATGTGAACTGAAACAGCCATTTTATCTTTGAATTTAAGTTTTGAAGGATTTGAAATTCTAGTCCTTTCAGTTACACTACCATGTACAATGGCATGTAGTTGAATAAATAGTCTAATTTCTGCTTTGAAAAGAAATCTCATGATGTTTAAGATGACTTTGTTATAAAGAATGAGAGTCTACAATATAATTCCAGTTTAATTCTTAACCCTGTCAGCCACTGTAAATAAGTTAAAATGTGTTTCATAATTTGCTTTTGATGAGAATTTATTTTCAGTAGAAGAGAATAGCAAGTTGACCAGACAGCTGGTTTATTGGGATTAAATCTATGAAAAGCTATTTCTTCAATTCTTGTTGGATTAGTGTGTTTGATTTGAGTTTTCTCCATGTTAAGATGTAGTTTCACAAAACTTTTGAGTAAAATAGTGTAATGTTGAGTTTTCAGGAAATTTGGTTTTCCATTTGTTTCAATTGGTAGGTAGCATTTCCTCTAAACTGAGAAGTTAGGAATTTAAACCCCATTCTAGGGCATGAGTGGATAATTTAGGCTGATTCCCCAAGGCAGCACCAAGGGAGTTTTCTTTTAGGTAAGAATTTTGAGGTCCCAGTTGTTTGTTTTTGAACTACTGGAACATTCAAGATCAGTCGCTTTATTCAAATAATTGAATTTTCCCAGTGCACTGACCAATATCCCTTTAACCAATATAATCAAAAAAAAATTGATCAGTCACTCTTCCCATTGCTGTTTGTAGTTTCTTGCTGTGCAGCAATAACTCATGTTCGCCTGTTTGCCTATACCTGCAAAATAATCAACTGTGTGCTAACATGCTTTTGTGATGTGTCATTATATGGATGAAAATCTTTTATTCCAGAATGGGTTCAGTTCATTAAGCTTTTTTATTTCATAGGTCTATGTTCACAAGTGGCCTTACAGAGAGCACGCAGAAAAAAGTGCGAATTGTGGGAGTGGAGGATGATGCAATGCGGCTTGTGTTAGACTATGCATATACATCCAGAGTATCACTGACAGAGGTCAATGTGCAGGCTCTTTTCACAGCTGCTAGTCTCTTCCAGATTCCATCCTTGCAGGACCAGTGTGCCCAGTATATGATCAGCCGACTGGATCCACAGAACTCCATTGGGGTTTTCATGTTTGCTGATGCTTATGGACACCAGGAATTGAAGGAGAAATCTCAAGATTATATTAGAAAGAAAATTTTGTGTGTTGCCAAAGAGCAGGAGTTCCTCCATTTGACTAAAGACCAGCTCACGAGCATTCTAAACAGTGATGACTTAAATGTGGAAAAGGAAGAGTGTGTTTATGAAAGCATAATTCAGTGGCTTGAGCATAGCAGAGACAAAAGGGAGCCACATCTTGCAGACATTTTTGCCAAATGTATACGTGTACCTCTGATGGAAAAGACCTTTTTACAGAAAATTCCTTGCACTTTTGCACAGGCTATGGCTAGAAACTCCTCAGAAGATAGAAACAATGAAGGGGCTGATGGCTGTAGGCCAAGACTTGGTATGACTGCTTCACAGATGATTATCTGCTTTGAGGCTGCCAACAAACACTCAGGAAAGAAACAAACTGTGCCTTGTTTAGATACTGTCACAGGAGAAGTCTTCAAATTATGCAAGCCTCCCAATGATTTAAGGGAGGTGGGAATCTTGGTGTCACCTGATAATGACATTTATATTGCAGGAGGTTACAGGCCAAGTAACAGTGATGTTTCTATAGATCATAAAGCAGAGAGCGATTTCTGGATGCATGACCATGCAACAAACAGGTGGCTGCCCAGAGCTCCATTGCTGAGGGCACGAATAGGGTGTAAACTAGTTTATTGTTGTAGCAAAATTTATGCAATTGGAGGTCGGGTGTATGAAGGTGATGGACGGAATGCACTAAAATCAGTGGAGTGCTATGATGCCAGGGACAATTGCTGGATAGCTGTGTGTCCGATGCCTGTTGCTATGGAGTTTCATGCTGCTGTGGAGTATCAGGATAATATCTATGTGTTACAAGGTAAGGGTGTGGATGCCAGTGTACCCATTGTTGTGTTGCATTCATTTTCATCGGTTGGTATGCAATGTTGTAACAATGATACACCCCAAATGAAAAGCAGCTTGAATTAGATTAGAGCTGAATCTGCATATAGTCATACAAATGCAGGGATAAGAAGTTGGGGTAGCATAGTGGTTATACTATTGGGTGAGTGATGCCGAGGCCTGTACTAATTTTCTGGAGACATGCATTCAAATCCCACCAAAGCAGCTAGGGAAATTTAAATCTAATTAAATATTGTAAATCTGGAATAAAAAGTTGTCAATAATGTTAACCTTGAAATTATCATTGTGAAAAATTCCATTTGGTTCACTCACGTCCTTTAGGAAAGGAAACCTGGCCTGTGTGTGACTCCAGATCCACAGTGGCTGGCTCTTAACTGCCCTCTGAAATAGCCTAGCAAGTCCCTCAGTTGTGCTAGAGATGGGTAATAAATGCTGGCCTTGCCAGTGATACCCATATCCCAAGAATGAAGAAAACAAAAATTTCTTGCAATTCTCTAATCCTGATTTGAGGAAATATTGCTTTAGGGAGTCCTCTTGACTTATCTAATCACTGCACTGCTGTGTTTTAGCCAGCTAATGGTGGAAGAATGTCTTCTAAAATTTGAGCTAAATTCAATGCCGGATTCACAGTATGAGTTTGCTGGCCCAATGCGAATAAGGGCTCTGTTGCAATGCCATATCGCTTCATGAATGTTAGAGCTGGTCAGTAGGTGTCTGTGTGTTTGATAGCAGGACAAGTAGTGTTTTTTATTTAGAAAATACTTTTAATTACAATGCCAATAAATAAGGTACTTGATTGGCAAGAGTACTATTTATTATCCCTATGTTTGCATGGTTGTACAAGGATTCAGCTCTGACCTCACCTAAAGCTGCTTTTTAACTTGAGGTGTGATAATTGTCAAAGGTTTTGCTTCTAACTTGTACAAAACAAAAAGGAGCTCTAAAATTGATGCTCAGACCTGAACTGGAAAATCACAGTTGCTTTCTTTTTAATATGGAACCTAAAGCCTTTCCTTGCAATGGTTATCGTGGCTCTTGCCTGTTGATGCTCTGAGGATCTAGTTCTATTGTGGGATACAGAATTCTCACCCCAGAGCCACAACATCTGTCACGAGCCAGGACTGTCGGCGGTGAGATACAAATTGAATGAGTTTGGCTGAGTTATATGAACTTGGGCTAAGGGGAAGGGATTAATAATGTTAATAAATCAAGATAATATACTTTATAGCCTTGTACCAATATGTATCCATAACAGCCTGCAATTTCTCTGTATTTGACCTTGGTTATCAAGAATAGTTGTTTTATTGTTTCTACCTTTTTTTATATCCCACACTTTTTTCTCCACCCCCAACTCCCAAAAGAAAAATGTTTAAAGTTCAATTTTCAGTTTCAAATGTGTGCTACACGGTCTGAGAGAAATATTAGAAGCAGCTGTTCTTTGCACACAATGGCCTTGATATTGAAGGCTACTGATTGCATGGGGACAGAAGCAATTTTAGCCGGAGGGTGCTTATGTTTATTTATTTAACTTTTTTTTATATGGAAAATGTTCTGCCCTATTTTAAATCTTATGTTTTTTTTCTCAAATACCCTGATGCAGATTATTATTCCCTGACCCGAGAGGCTGGAGAAGCGGCCTATTCCCTGCTGCTGTCGGGCTCTAAGTTGTATTGGAATGAGATTGCTTCCTCCCCCTTCCTCCCCCTGCCACCCCCAGCTGAGAATACAGAATCTAGCATTTCTTGGTAAATTAAGGATAACTGAAGTGGGGTGTATTTCAAGGCTGTGATCAATTAAAAGATTCAGATGGAACAGTAAAACAAAATGAACTTAATGTTATCAACTCTGATGTTGTATGAAATGCTGCAGTATACATGATTCTGTTAGTTAAGCTTGTGATACCAGATGAATAGTAATGGAAAAAACTTGCTCCTGTAATCAAATTGCATGATTTGCACTGACACCTGGTTCGAGCTGGAGTGATCTATTATGTTATGCTTTAGTAGCACTTTATGTACTGTGCTTTCAACCTGCTTTCAAGTACAGGTCGAGTATCCATTATCCAAAATCCTCGTTCCCGATCGCGTTTTGAATTTCAGATCATTTTGATTTTCGGATACCGCATGTAGGACTGGGCCTTACTTACACTTCAGTGGTGTAAGCCTAGGCTAGCTATAGTCTAAATTAAATAAAATGGCTAGAAAAATAAGATATATCACTGAATAATAAATACAGGGTACCTGTAATAAGTTCCCACCCATGACGCCATCTGTGACCCTACTTGTAGGTGACAATTCAGAGTGTTGATGTGCAGACAAACAACTAGACTTCATGTGTTAAAGGTCAGGTGCAGGTGGCTCAGGTTCGGTCAGAGACCTCTGCGCTAAATGTCTGATGCGGTCGACGAAGCTCGTGTTGGATCGGGTCAGGGACTTGCTGCGCAAAACCTTGGGTGCAGTTGGCTCGGGTGCTAAAGGTGGATGAGGTTCAAAAAAGTGCGGTTTTTAGGTTTATGGATAAAGGATACTCAACCTGTAATGGGTAATTTATTTTGAAGACCTATAAAAGATCAGTTGATTAATCATTTGCTTGAATTGATCATCTTGATCATCTGTATGATGAATGTCTTGGCAGGAGACCACATTCAAATATTTGATCACTCCTTTAGTTTTAAGACTTTTTCAACGTTGTCAATGCCTTATACTTTGCTTTGGCATGCATTTTTCTGATTGCATTGAACCACCTAGCATGGTACTTCTGTATGATTTTGTTTACTCGTCCACGTGATGTGGCTGTTGCTGGCAAGGCCAGCATATATTGTCCATCCCTAATTTTCCTCGAAGGTGGTGGTGAGCTGCGGCCTTGACCTGCTGCTGCCCATGTGGTTTAGGTACATATGCTGTTGGGTAGGGAGTTCCAGGATTTTGACCCAGCAACAGTGAAGGAATGGCGATATATTTCTAAGTCAGGATGGTATGTGACTTCGAAGGGAACTTGCAGGCGGTTGTGCTCCCATAAGGTAAGGTGTGCCTGAAATGCTAGTTATTTTGTACTCATTTTAAATTCTAAATTATCTTTTATGGCACTAATTTTCCACTTCACTGTACACTGAATAGTGAACTTTTAGTGCAAAAAGATTTGGAATTTAGTCGCAGAAACTGAAATATTGATGTCATCACAACTGGTAATGCAAAAGAAGAATTAACAGCAGAGAAAATTTAGTATTTGAACAGCTTTAAAAGCAAACTTTATACCATTTAAAACTAAATATTTTTCTTGCAATTCATCTTTCACATGGACATTAACAAAGTTCAGTAAACTAACTAGCTAATTGTCATCAAAACCAAAAAGTTGAAAATCAAAGCATGACTGTATGACAGCAGATGAGGGGAGGGGGTAGTTGTGCACACCCCTTTGCTGCTGCTATAGTTCATTTGCAGCCTATTTGTTTTATATTTGACACTTGGAAAAATTAACTTGACCTCTGGTTCAAGCTCCAGAATGCCTTTAATGCCATTTTCCTGGATTCTTAAACGTTTTGTTTTGTATTGGAATTGTAAAAATTTATTTACAGGGTAGCTCCTGAAGAAAGCCGCTGGATAAGTGTTGAAAGCTATTTAATTAGAATGGCTTTATGCCCTCGTCATGGGATGAGTACCAAAAATAAATCTCAATGCAGTGTATTAGCTGACAATATATATTTTAAACATGACTGTCTAGATGGAACTTAGCTGGTCATCAATGGGTTTTGTGTGCCAGGGGTTTTGTAGTATATTAACTTGAGTAAATTGCACTCCATTGCAATGTTTTTAAAACTAGCTAATGGAACAGTCTACCAACCAGTCTACCAATGAACTACCAACAGTTTTCTGCAAACATTGAATATTTTATTGCTGATGATATTATCTGGTGCTAATATACATACATTAACGAATTCCAACAGTGGTGTCCCACTAAATAGCTTTTTTTATTCTTAAATGGGATTTGGGTGTTGCTGACAAGGCCAGCATTTGTTACCACTACACCAGCATCTCCCCTCAGCTGGAAAGCTGGCCATTAAATGTTGGATGAATGTCACTATTGACCAACCAAATGCATGTCTTCCATTACTATGATCCTGAAATTGAAAATGAAAACCAAGTGTGACATTAATAAAAACAAACTCTACTAGTAAAGAGCTGTGATTAAAAATTTAAATTAAATGTAGAATGCCACAGATTAAATGCCATATCCAACACAACTGGTTTTTTTTTTTTTGCAACTCTTTTCCCCCCCTCACCCCCATCAAAAAAAAAAGAAAAACTAAGCCTTTCTTTGCACTTTGTCACACAAAGGATGAGTCAGCTTGGTGAACTGTTTTTTAAAAAGTGTAAAATAATTTGAGTTACAAAGTTTGGATCACTCTCCCATGTCCTGCATCTGGGGTCAGATAGGTGGCCAGTTCCCATGTCTTGTCTCAAATGTTCTGAACCAGGTATGAGGAAATGACTAGGAATGTCCCGTGGTGATGTAGTTGAAATCGGGAGCAGTTGCTTGGTGATCCAGTACATATGGTAAGTTCTTTGGTTAGTGAACTAATTAGCTTATAGCATCTAGATTAATGAATTGGTCAACAGAATGACAGTTTCAATCATTTTGAGTTGGACAAAGCCTAAATTATTACTTCCTTTTGTTTAGGTGAATTTTTCCTGTGCTACGACCCTCACAAAGACTACTGGGGCTGTTTGACACCAATGAGCGTGCCTAGATCCCAGGGGCTGTCAGCTGTCTGTAAAAGTTCTATCTACTATGTAGCCGGAATTTGTAAAGCACATCAACGGATGCTTACAGTAGAGACTTATGACATCCAACTTAATAAATGGGTGCGGAAGAAGGACCTTCCACTGGATCAGTCCACAAACCCCTATATTAAACTCTTCTTGCTCCTTAACAAACTGCACCTTTTTGTGCGAGCAACACAAGTGGTGGTGGAGGAACACGTTTTCCGTACAAGCCGTAAGAACTCTTTGTACCAATATGATGAGGAATCTGATCAGTGGAAGAAAGTGTATGAGTCACCAGACAAGTTATGGGACCTTGGCCGCCATTTTGAATGTGTTGTTGCCAAACTTTATCCACAATGTCTTCAGAAAGTGTTTTGATTTTCTTCTGGCAACTTGCATGAACTAATGGTGTGACATGGGCTAACAGTATTTTGTGTAATCAAAATGGCTGTTTTAAAAGCACTAATGAAAACGGATAGGTGCTTTTGAAAGTAGCAGTGTTTTTGAACTTGTTCAGATGTTTAGTTTTATAGTCAAATTTTACTAACTTTTCACTGGTGCTGGGGAATATAAAAGTGCAATTACTTACATGGATTATAGCTTTTTTATTTTTAGCTGGCTCCTTCAATGGCATTTCTTGAATTGTATAGCAGTTGTCCAATGCCTGGCAATCTTAAAACTATGCAGACTAGCAGGCAAAATTCAGCTTGGCAGTAAGAAATTGTTTTGCCCAATGATATGGAAAAACTAAAGCCTTTAATGAGACATACGGGTATAAATATGTTCAAAATTAATAGCATCTGTATTTTTTAAGTGTCTGTATTTGAAAATTGACCATTTTACATTTAGTGACCTGATTCAAATGTGAAGGTATTTTGATGGCTAGATCTTAATGGGAAGCAAGCGAATTGAATGGTTTCTACATCACCTGGAATAACCAGCGAGTCAATAATTGAAATGTTGTACCAGGATCAAGCCTTGGAATTAGTACACACTGCATAGAGTAGCTGTTATGTAAAATTATTTCACTTTGTCTTTTCATTGCTTAAAAATTTGAGTAAATCTTTCAGTTTTAATTACACAGCTTTGAAAGACTGAAAATATGCAATTAACAAGTGACAAACCTTTAACTGGTTAATGAATATAACAGCTACTTGGGGTGCATCTACCTACTGTTGTAACAGGGTATATAGTTTTAGAATGAAGCAGAGTTTGGAAAAATAACTGATTTATCCACTTTGCAAACTAAATTAATCTTTTTTTTGCAAGAAATGACTTCCAGAAGTATTGTGATCAGTTCTGGTTTTACTGCAGTACCAATAACTTTACCAGTTGACAACTTTGTGGACAGCATTCAATGTCGTCTCCACTTAATTTGAACAGATTAGAATTGCTGTGATGATTCTGGCATTTTGTAACTTGAGAATGAAGTGGATAATGGTGTTATGAACATTTTCCCCTTGAATACATCTCTATCTGCTGCAGAAGTTGAAAACTTTGATTGCCTTCCTTCTGAAGCAGTCAATTTTTGTTCATTTTACATGAAGTAAGTCTTATTTTCATATCTAGTGTTTACTTCATTCATTTTGAACTTGCTGCATAATCCACCTAAAATATAAATTGACACACCTGCAAAACATCCCTATCTCAGATTGAGTTTGTTAGCACCAATTTTTCCTAATATTGGTGTAATCTAGTAAATTAAAATTATTGATTGCCCAATTTTAATTGTCATCGACATTCTGCTGACTGAGGATATGAATTTTCAATATAAAAATCCCTGTTTTGCCAAATACAGCTAAAGCAAACTAAATCATAATATTTCCAAATGCTAACAGTTCCATGAGCTGTTCTTATGTGACTTATTAAAACTGCATTTCTTTGTATGATTTTAAAATCACTAAAAAAACTTACATTTGGTTTTTGACAATACAACATTTTGTTTAAATTCAATATGCATGCAACAGATGTTTTATGTACTACACAAAGTTGGCTAGCTCTTTAAAATTGAGTGGAAATGATGAGCAGAAAATAGTTTGCATTCACTAGATGGCACCAAATCATCTTTCTTTGCATTAACATACAGACTTCCCAGGGAAAAAAAGTTATATAAACAGCAGAATCCCATCTGTGGAGAATTGGTATCTACAACTGGATGGAAGTACTATATTGCCTTTTGATCCTAATTCCATCATTGCCCATTGGCAAGAATCGATCCTAATTCTTTCCAAGTTTTTACATTACCTCTTGAATAATTTGAGATAAGCTACACTGATGTGAACTTTCCTAATCTGCAACCAGTAGATTTGATTGTGTTCTACATCTTGTAAATTGCTTTATTGTAATTTCATCCAATAATTTCTAATGGACTGGACACCTTGGCAGAAAGTTTTAGTGAATTAAAACCTAATTGTAGAATTTGCAATGTTCAATCCATGCAAGTGTCATTGCATTTCATTCAAGGTGAAGATAAATTTAAGATTCTCAATATCCATAATACAATGCAAAAATTATATTGAAAAATAACCTAAAATAGAATGACAATCTGAGGCTAGATAAATCAGTGTAATCCAAGCAGAACTAGTCAGTCAAACTATCAGTGAATATTTAAATCACTATATTGATCTTTATCTAGTAGTTCCACCCTACTTGTAGCGCAGATAGTTTCATAACTTTGCATTGTATACTTTCAACCAGTTGAGCAGTGGACAGCATTGATTTTGAGTATGGTGTTTGCCACTTTTCTAAGCTCCTACAATACAGTCAATTGTTATTAGTTGGTTTTAACTCATCTTGGAGCTGACCATCTTCAGGAATATTGCTTATGAAAGTACGTGTATGAGTTAGATTGTTGCCTTTAGGCATTGGTTGATGTGGGTTTAGTTACACTGTTAGTTATAGAACTAAACTCTAGTTGACACTGGGAGCTTTCTTTGGTTATAAAGGTACAAGAAATGACTGTGGGAACCTAGGCCTTGGCCAATGTACAGAACTACCCACAAATTAGATTCAGACCTTGAAAAAAAATGCACTACTCTCATAGGGGGTAACTCATCTGAATACCAGATTAGGCCGCAATTTTACACTAGAGGCTTTATATGAGTTCCATAGGTGAATTGGAGATGTTTGATACTGGAAGTTCATATAGCTGAATGTTCCATCTCCAGTCTTGAATTTATTGTTCCAGTCATTACAAGATGGCACTAAATCATTTTGCTCTGCATTAATATGCAAAATCTTCCCAGGCAAAAAGAAATTGAGTTATACAAGCAGTACAATTGCATCTCTAGAGAACTGGTATCTACAACTGGTTGCAAGTACCACACTGCCTTTTGGCCCCGATTCCATATTTGCCTAGGGATTTATTTGTGACTTTCCTGCATCAGGTATTTACCGCTTTGAATTCCAGAGACCCACATTACCTTTGGCATGCCACTGTATCTTGTGGCAAATATCAGAAGCCCTCTAATTGTGTAGTAGTACATACTACAATATTCTGATGAGCATTCATAGTCA
Source organism: Carcharodon carcharias (assembly GCF_017639515.1). Lineage (NCBI taxonomy): Eukaryota > Metazoa > Chordata > Chondrichthyes > Lamniformes > Lamnidae > Carcharodon > Carcharodon carcharias. The sequence continues at coordinate 50,954,980 of NC_054473.1, forward strand.
GTTCCAGTTATATTGGCTAATGATTAGAAGATCTGAAGCATTCAGTACCTCGAGTGAACTGGTAAGTAAGCCACTAGCTAATAAGAGTAGACTTGATCTCTTTTCACTTTCAGTTGTTGCTTCAAACTATCACAGAACCCTAACATAGCATATGACTAACTGCAATGTAGGTAGCCTTTATTTATAAGCTGGTGCATCTTAAATGAGGTTGATGCCTTTGTTCTAGCTGGCATTGTGCATTCTCCAATTTTACACAGTTCCAAAATATCTTGTCTTAGTTTTTTTGTCCTATAAATGCTTGAAGGGAGAGTTCTGCCCACAAACTTTATTCATATTTTATCCACACATTAAGAGGAATGGAGGAAATCTGAAATAAACATTCACTAGTTTCTGCCTGGAGAAGTGTTAATGGCAGCTATATTTTATGAAATTTAAATCGAAAAACTTGGTTTTCCTTCCATGCTGAATTCAGGAGTATCCTGAGTGTTGTGTATTAGGTTAAAAGCAATAATGAAGGTCCAGATAAATGTTTATGGGTGGCATTGTTCTACAGCAGTTAGCTATAACAACTTTTTGATTGCAACACTTTTTGGTTAACAGTGCACCTCAAAGATATCCCCTAATAGTTCAAACTGATTTATTTTTAGCTTTATTTTTCATTATGAAGTACTTCAGTTTCAATCTTTGTATTTTTAACCACTTACAACTTTGCAACTGCAAACTTTTTGAAGCACCTTTCCACATATAGTGTTGCATTAACTAGTGTAAGAAGCTATACTATGAAAGAGTGTAATGCTTAATTTTCAAAAATCCTGTCATTTTCTTAATTAGACAACATTGCTGCTGTTTAGGACAATCTTTTTATTTATAGAGTATATATTGACTTTCGGGGGAAAAATGATTTGGCCTGAAAATTAAATATATAAAATAGAATTGGGTTAGCAAATGAATCCTCATTGCACCATGTGATATTCAACTTGAATTGTACAAATACAAAAGCTGGTTTCTGATTTGTGAAATTGAATCTGCATTTTTGTAAAAGAATTTGTAGAATTTAGATATATTTGCACTGTAGATTTGCTGAATTATTTGTTCTTTGCTTCAGCTATCAAAGCTGCTCATTCCATTGTGTGCAAAGACTTGGCTATAGTTAACATGTTTGATGTGACTTGAAATGTATGTTCAGGTTTATATGTAATCACTTGAATTTTTTGAGAAATGTAAAAAGACATCTAGCTGTACTTGCACATGATTTGAATTGGATGCTTCAGAATTGGTGTTCAGATGGGATAAGCTGGTTTACTTGATATGTGATGTAGTTTAAAGTACTGTGTGACCTGTAACAAAATGAGACTATATTCTTGAAATAAATTGATTAAAAGAAGGATGGTTCATTTTCTGAACTCTAGACAGTAATTATTTTGGCTATTCTTTTTAACATCTTTCACACACCCCATAAAGGAAGGCCAATGGGCATAGTGTGGGACATGACATTAAACTTTTAGCACCTTTTTAGAAGCACTGCATCTGAAATGTTTATGGGAGCCTCTCCTCAGCATCAATTTGCAGTACCTGATTTTACTGCAAAAAGAAAAGTTGGTTAGTCTCTTAATTTCAAGCTTTAGACGATTATCATGTCTGCCATTTAAGTACAGCATAGGCACATAGCTCCTCTGCTGAAGGCATCTACTTCATTTGCTGGTGAATAAATTGTAAAGTGACATCAAGCTATACTTCAATATTGATTTGAATGACTAAGCATCCTGAGAAAATCGTAGGTTAGCATCCTGCAAAAGGCTTTTAAAAAGCTCAATTGATTTATAAAACTCATCCCAACCATTGGCTAAGTTGTTGAATTGACAGTGCCATAAAGGAATGTGCCTTTGGTGTTTCTTTTTTTCACATGAATGACTTGTTCATTGCTGCCTAAAATTGCAACATTGGTACCAAGCAATGTTCTGCTACAATCTTTGGTGAAGAGCAAATTTCTTGGTGTAGTTTGCTTTAAAAAGCCCGGATGCCTTACCACCTTTATGACCTTTGAATTTATGTTTCTTAACTAAGTTCAGTGTGGAGAAACTGACAATTTGCCTAAGTAGTTTAGAGCAGGAATTCTCAACTCGGTTTCTGCACGAAGGTTTCATGGGTTTTGCGAGTGTGTAGGCAAAAGTAATATATTTGCCCTAATGAAATAGGGTGGCAACCATTCTGAAATCTGCACAGTTCTGTGTGCATGTGGTATAGTGATGTCACTGGAAAGTGGACAAGATTGGAAGCTATCAGCAGCAATGCCATGTTTGAAAAAGGTGAGTTCTAAACCATGGAGGTGAAGAATGTACTGGGAGACAGCACACCTAGGAATAGTACTAGCAGCTCTCCTGGAGACAGGCTTTAATTTCTAATTAAGCCCAAATTCCCCTAGGGTGAGGGAGGAATTGATTACAATTAACCAGATGATTTGCAGCCAGCCCTTCCCCTGTCAACATGCCATGGACCTGGCATCTGCCACAGGCCCTGCTTTCCTCTGCCCACATTCTGGCACTGCTGGTGTCAATATTTAGGCATCTATATTCGAGTAAACTGGGAGGCAGGTGGTCAGGTCCAGCTTCTCATGTTGTGCTTCCATAGGAGAAGGAATGAGTTAATGTGATGCAGGTTCATAATATGACTTGACAAAATGTCTTTTAAGTGGAGGTAAAAGCAACTTAATGCAACACATACTGGAAAGCAGCTGGTCAGTCAATGCCTCCCGGAAGAGCAAAGAACATCTCTCCTGAAGAGGTTGTTAGAATTCAGCCAGGCAATGAAAGATAGAGCACTGGAGTCTCGTCTTTATATACTTAAACCTTTTACTTGCAGATCATACACCTCCAATCAACAGCCATACGTTCAGTCTGTTCTCATTTGAGCGCAGATGACCCCCCAATTAATATGTATCTAGTCTAGTTAAGAGGCCAATTTCTCAATTAGGTTAGGAAGACATCCTTATGTGGGGCTTCTGTGCTGATGTCTTGGTAGCAATAGAATCAATACATTTTGGATGCGGATATGAAATCAAAATTTGACCAGTTTTCTCAAATTATTAATTGGGATGCAGTAGCTTTTCAGTGTGCTGCCCTTGGCATTCTACATGTTTTGAAATAAGGAAACTTGACTGATACCTTTTATGATCCATCGTAGTTGGGCATTGTCTACTGGTATTTACTGCCAAGCAAGATTGAGATGAAATAGAATTTTAATGTAGATTAAATGTGAGGGGGTGTATTTCAGTAGACTATATGGGAAATAAGTCTAAATGGGACACCAGAGCAAAAGGAAACATTCCTGAATGTCATGACATAGGTTCATAAGAGATTAATATTTACAGTAATAGAACTGAAAAGCAGAAGTTGTTCAAATTTGAATGAACCTTGGTTAGACCAGAGTTCAATGCACCTTTATAAAAAGATAGAGGCACTGGAGAAGGTGCAAAACATGTTTGCAAGAATACTACCAAAACAGCTCACTTATCAGGAAGAATGGAGAGCAAGCTAGGGCTTTTTTCTCTTAAGGATGCTGAGAGATGATCTGGTGAGAAGCTGTTAAGATTATCAAAGGGTTTAGTAGAATAAAGGTAGAGATGTTTCCACGGTGGGCGGGCGGCAGTCAAAACTAGGAGCCATAAATATAAGATATTGACTTAGAACAACAAAAATAAATGTAGGAATTTTAATTCATGTGAATGTTAGAGTTCAGAGAATCAGTCCACTGAGGGTTCCTTCATGTAGGACTTAAAGTTCAGGTGGCTTCAGCTAGCTGAAAGCAGGAGTTGTTGAATTCCTTCAAAGCTGGTGATGCTACCAGATGAGGTTGGTATACAGAGACATGGTCCACTACACAGGCAATAGCAGGAATCTTCCAGAGAACCAGGCTTTGAGGAGGTTTAGACCTGAGGCAGGATTTGTTGTCAGCCTGGAGTCCCGCTTTGGTGTTGACAGGCTGGATGTTAACAGCAGACTGCCCTGGGTGTCCAAGAATGTAACGTTAAAATTTTCCAAAGGTGAAAGGAGCTTAGGTCATGTGGTGTTACCTATTGCTAAGTCAATTTCAGGTTAACAATCAGTTTGTATATCTCTGACAAAATTGATTGTTCACCTTGGGAGATACATGGTGGCTATTAGTACCTCCACAGGTATAAAGAGTTTCAATGGCTCTGTCTTTGTCAGGCTGGGGTGACAGACCATCTTCTCCCTTGTTTCTTTAATTGTAATGGGTCCATGCAATGACAGGTGTGAGATTCGACAAGAATGAGGGTTGAGCTTCCTGTAATCACCGCTGGAAGTTTCCAGGGCTGTGACCAGCTTTCAAATTATATGACCTGTAGCAGCCATGTTTTTGGTCCAGCAAAGCCCATTTTTAAATAAGCAGAGAATAAGGTTTGATTTAAACAGTGCATGATCTCTTTCATGTCTTGTGGACATGACAAGTTAAGACGGCTGGCATAGGTGCATTGAAGTGGAAGTAAGATGAGAAAAATGTTATTAAAATAGAAGCTAGTAGTATTTAGGGTGAGGCTTTTGAAGAGTTGGTAACAAGTTCAGTTACAAGAAAACCTTGATTTCTGTTGCTAGACTTTAGTTGTCTTCTAGCACTTAAGCTCGAGCTTGTGACTTCTTAGTGATGGTTAAAAACTAGTATATTATTCAGTTTTGATGTTGGAATCTATCCTTGGCACCTGTGTAAAAGTGAAATGGCGTTCTGTATTACCAGATACGATCAATGCCTGTGGTATTGCCCATAATGAGCTAATTAATGAGTTAATATGCAAGTTGGTGACTAAAGCAACCTTACATTTATATAGAACCTTTCATAACACAAGTGCTTTACTTTTGAAGTGTATTCACTGGCTATGTAAGGAAATGCTGCAGACAATTTGCATACATTAGGAATACTGTTTTGGAAAAGTGTGTTTAGTCTAACGTTTTAGTGGGTGCCTCGCAAATTTGTCCCAGCGAGGATGATCATATGCCAGTTGAGTTCCTTTGGCACTAACCACTGAGGACCTTGGAGGAGGTCTAAAGTTACCTGAGTAGGAACATCAAGGTAAAGGAATAACATTTCCCTATTTTAATATAATGAACATGTAAGCAAGTGAAGCAGTCAACATTTCAAAGATTGCAAATGAAATAAAGGTAATATTAAACTCACACTGCAATGTTTAAATGCACATTTGCACAGACCAGAGTATTAAGGGGTGAGATAGCTAGTGGATCCTTACAGGTAACTTTTTAACTGCATCAAACCTAAATAATCCAATAAAAACAAAATGCTGGAAAAACTCAGCAGATCTGACAGCATCTGAGGAGAGAGAAACAGAGTTAACCTTTTGAGTCTGTAAGAGCCACCTTCAGAGCTAGATGGTCAATCTATTTAGGTAAACAAAACAAAAATAGCTGGAAAAACTCAGCAGGTCTGACAGCATCTGTGGAGAGGGATACAGTTGACATTTCAAGTCCATATGACCCTTCATCAGAACTAAGACATATAGAAATGAGATGAAATATAAGCTGGTAGAAGGGGGTGGGACAGGAGAGCTCAATAGGGGGCCAGTGATAGGTGGAGACCAAAAGAAACTGTCAAAGAAGTCATAGACAAAAGGACAAAGAGATGATGATGTGTTTAGATATAGAAAGCATAGATAATATAAAAGCCTTGTGTCCCTCAACCTCCTGAGTACTGGATTCTACCCAGGTTTTCCTTTGGCCTTTAAAAAGGACTTGATCCCTAATAAACAATATTTTGGAATAATCTTTATAAACACAGTTTATCAGTGGGTCAAAACTCAATTAGTAAAATGGGGAAAAATCTATTGCTGTTTTCTACTAGTTTTATTCCCCTCTTCACTCCTGATTACTGTACTCATTAATTCTCCATAAAAGCTAAGACACAAAGAAAAACAAAGTTCCTAGGCTTCAACTTAAATTGCCACACCAGTGAAGTTCACATAATTGAGACCATTGGAAATGGTACTTCCTAGGTTTTTATTTAGAATTTGATGATGCTGATTAAATTTTACATAAGATACCCATGAAGTTCAAGTGTCAGCTGCATTAGGCGATTACTGCACATTTAAAATTAAATGAGAAAGATAAGTGATTTGACCCAATGTTTTCAAGTGAAATAAAGCTATTTACAAAAGTTAAAATTTTATAAAGGAATGGGAACAACATGTCTTCTGCTTTTACAATAAAATAGATTATTGAAATGCAATCTAAGTACATCTGGAATGGGACTGATGCTGCAGATGGAAGTACAACCTGTTAGAAGTTGGGACAAGATTCCAAACACATTTCATATGATATGCCCTGCTCTTGTTGACAGCAGCATATATATCATGTAAAAGCTTAAATAGCCATTGCAAATGATTATATATGATGTGACAAAATTTGGACTGCTCATTGCTTACACTGACAGCAAACTGCATAGATTTGGACATGCAGTCCAGTTTCATGATCTTCATAACATTCCAACATTTTGTTTGTCAAAGCTGATTTGCTAAACTACAATGGCATGAAAAGAGAAAGGGCTTGTATTGTGCAAGAAATCTTTGAACCTCAATGCGGTCTTGATTCTAATAAAAGATCATATTAAAAACATAAACACACAGGAGATAAAAGTAACCCATAAATCAATGTGTTCAAAATATAAGTAATAAAATACTGGCATGTAATAGGATAATAAACATAGTGCACAATTTAGAATTATATAAAGAGCAGACTAACTCTTAAATTATACCTCTCTAGAATGATAAACCATTTTCCTGTGCCCATATACTTTATGATACATTGGGTCAGAATTACCTTGAACTTTGATGTATCAGCGGTATATTTTTCTTTTTTTTCATTTTTAAATCCAACAACTGCTTAATACATGGGTTCACAACAGCAACCTAAATCAAATCTGTTTACAAATCAAGGGACATCATCTGAATTTGAGATTGGGGGAAGTTCTTTTGTACTGTGTCAAAGGAATCTGTCGAGGGGAAGAAGGGGTGGGAAGTTGAGGGTCCAATACAATATCATAGAAGGAAATTACATTTTTTGTGACAGTTTCATGCAAACAATAGCATGCCATATGTCTGGAAAACAGTTTTAATGCAGATTGCTCCCTTTTAAATTGTAGCTTTAGGGAAAAAAAAGGCTGGATTTCAACAGAAATTTACATCTTAAAGGGACTTATGACATAATTGAAAGACAGGATAGCCAACAAGACTAGGGTGATATCAATAGCTCACTGAAACTCATGTTTTGATTTTTAAAAGACGTGTTTATTTCAATTTCACATACCAGATAAGACTTTTTAAAGTCTTATTTAAGTAATACTTCAATGCTACAACTTTTCAGTGAACTTTTTCATGTCAGGCCCAAATATTTCATAAATATGCTGCTGAGCCAGTCACATTCTGTTTTTGGTTTCTCTAAAATTCAATTTATTGTGGTAAGTTAAATTATTCAAACAAATTTTAGTTGAAATTATTCAAATTTACAGATATAAATGAACAAAATGGGGAAATCAATGTGTATTTGAAAGTGGCTTAAGATGAAACTAAAAAGATGCACAAGAAAAGATTTCAATGAGAGTTATTTGTAATAACCAGTAGAAAAAAAATTAAGCATGCTGTAATATCTTTTGCAGGGCAGAAAAGAGATAGTGTGCCACATGTAAAATCAAGTAGCAACTGAAATGAGTTTATTCCAGTTTGACTACATATACATACATACACAAATGGCCACAAGAGGGTTCTATTACACTCTTCCCTTCTTAATGAGGAAGTACACAATGTTCAAGTTCTAAACAATTCATATAGCTTTCTTTCTTGTTTTTCATTCAATTACAAACCCAACATAACCACTGGTTTCCTATTCCTAAAAGGATACCTCCTTTCTTGATCCAAATCCCAGAGCCTGGGGAAGGACCTGGACCCATCTGGGCCTGAGTCTGAGGAGAAATTTTATCCTATAAGAATTGATTTTTCCCTTGACCTTCAATAGAAATTTCCACTTCATAAGGCATGATACCTGGAATGAGTGGGTTGTCTTATGAGGAAAGGTTGGACAGACTGCGCTTGTTTCCACTGAAGTTTAGAAGAGTGAGGGGTGATTTGAATGAAGTATACAAGATCCTGAACGGCCTTGACAAATTAGACATTGAAATGATGTTTCTCGTGTGGGAGAGTCCAAAACAAGGGGACACTGTTTTAAAATTAGGGGTTGCCCTTTTAGGATAGAGATGAGGAGAATTTTTTTCTCTCAGAGGGTTGTGCGACTTTGGAACTCTCTGCCTCAGAAGGTGGTGGAGGTGGGTTCACTGAATATTTTTAAGGCATAGATAGATTCTTGGTAGGCAAGGGAATCAAAGGTTATCGGGTGTAGATGGGAATGTGGAAATCAAAACACAAGAAAATCAGCCATGATCTTATTGAATGGTGAAGCAGGCTCGAGGGACCGAATGGTCTACTCGTGTTCCTATTTCTAATGTTCTTATGTCTGAACTAGGTTCAGGCACAACTTGTGCTGGAGGAACTATTGGCATGCTACTCATATATCAACTATCCATTTCATCAGATATATCAACTATCCAATTCATCAGACTCATCTGATTTTTCCCAACTTCCTTTTTCTTCATGAACCTCGGAAGGTAAAACATGATCTATGTACAAACTAACCTTCGCACTACCAAACCTCTTGACCAAATATGTGCAAGGACCACATTTTCAAGGCTCTACCTGGCAACCACATGATAATGTTATTTCATCTTATCTTCTGGTTCAACTTCAGACTTCGTTCCCTCATTCTACTCCTACTGTGACTTTCTTTCTGCCTGGTTTGTTTCTCTTCTACTGACTGCGCTAAATGTGGCTTCAGCAATGAAAACCTTGTTCAAGTCTCTCTTCTTAGAAACAATTCAGCTGGTGTTCTGCCAGTAGGAGTGTGAGGTGTGTTACAATACATAAAACAAAACAGTTGCCAGTTTGTGATTCATTGACAACTGATATTTTTTCCAATTTGTATCTAGCATTTTCTTAACAAAAACATGCTTAACAACTTTTACTGTGTGCTCGGCTGCTCCATTGGAAGCAGGATGATACAGTGGAACTCTAATGTGTTCTATCCCATTCATTCTCATGAAATTTGCTAACCCCTTTAAACAAAACTGAGGTCAGTTGTCAGACACAATTTCTGCCGGGAACCCATAAGCAGCAAACAAACTACACAAAATATCAAGAATTTTGCTAGTTGTTCGATTCATTGGGAATAAGACCATAAGACATAGGAGCAGAAATTAGGCCATTTGGCCCATCGAGTCTGCTCTGCCATTCAATCATGGCTGATAAGTTTCTCAACCCCATTCTCCTGCCTTCTCCCCGTAACTTTTGATCCCCTTACCAATCAAGAACCTATCTATCAGGTCTTAAATACACTCAATGACCTGGCCTCCACAGCCTTCTGTGGCAATGAATTCCATAGATTCACCACTCTCTGGCTAAAGAAGTTTCTCCTCATCTCTGTTCTAAAAGGTCTTCCCTTCACTCTAAGGCTGTGCCCTCGGGTCCTAGTCTCTCCTACTAATGGAAACATCTTCCCCATGTCCACTATCCAGGCCTTTCAGTATTCTGTAAGTTTCAATCAGATCCCCCCTCATCCTTCTAAACTCCATCGAGTATAGACCCAGAGTCCTCAAACGTTCCTCATATGTTAAGCCTTTCATTCCTGGGATTGTTCCTCCTCTCCAGTACCAGAACATCTTTCCTGAGATACGGGGCCCAAAATTGCTTACAATATTCTAAATGTGGTCTGACCAGAGCCTTATAAAGCCTCAGCAGCACATCCCTGCTTTTATATTCTAGTCCTCTCAAAATAAATGCCAACATTACATTTGCCTTCCTAATTACCAACTCAACCTGCAAGTTAACCTTAAGAGAATCCTGGACTAGGACTCCCAAGTCCCTTTGCACTCCAGATTTCTGAATTCTCTCCCCATTTAGAAAATAGTCTATGCTCTATTCTTCCTGCCAAAGTGCATGACCTCATACTTCCCCACATTGTATCAATCTGCCACTTCCTTGCCCATTCTCCTAACCTGTCCAAATCCTTCTGCAGCCTCCCCGCCTCTTCAATACTAACTGTCCCTCCACCTATCTTTGTATCATCTGCAAACTTAGCCAGATGCCCTCAGTACCTTCATCTAGATCATTAATGTATAAAGTGAAAAGTTGTGGTTCTAATACGGACCCCTGCGGAACCCCACTAGTCACTGGCCGCCATCCTGAGAAGGACCCCCTTATCCCCACTTTCTGCCTCCTGCCAGACAGCCAATCTTCTATCCATGCTACTAAATTGCCTCTAACACCATGGTCTCTTATCTTACTAAGAAGCCTCCTGTGCGGCACCTTGTCAAAGGCCTTTTGGAAGTCCAAGTAGATAACATCCATTGGCTCTCCTTTGTCTAACCTACTCGTTACTTCCTCAAAGGATTCTAACAGATTTTTCAGGCATGTCCGCCCCTTGATGAAACCATGCTGACTTTGCCCTATTTTACCATGCACTTCCAAGTATTCTGAAATCTCATCATTAATAATGGTCTCTAAAATCTTACCAATGACCGAGGTCAGGCTAATCGGCCTGTAATTTCCCATCTTTTGCTTCACTCCCTTCTTAAACAGGGGGGGTTACATTAGCGATTTTCCAGTTCTCTGGGACCCTCCCTGATTCGAGTGATTCCTGAAAGATCACCACTAACGCCTCCACTATCTCTTCAGCTAACTCCTTCAGAACTCTGGGGTGTAATCCATCTGGCCCAGGTGATTTATCCACCTTCAGACCTTTCAGTTTTCCTAGCAACTTCTCCTTGGTAATGGCCACCATACTCACCTCTGCCCCCCGACGCACTTGAACTTTGGGGATGTTACACGTCTCTTCCACCATGAAGACGGACACAAAGTACCTATTCAGTTCCTCCACCATTTCTTTGTTCCCCACTACTACTTCTCCAGTGTCATTTTCCAGTGGCCCGTGCCCACTTTTGCCTCTCTCTTACCCTTTATATATCTAAAAAACCTCTTGCAACCTTCTTTTATATGACTGGCTAGTTTACGCTCATATTTAATCTTCTCCCTCCTTATTTCTTTTTTCATTGTCCTCTGTTGGTCTTTGTAGGCTTCCCAATCCCCTGGTTTCCCACTGCTCTTCACCGCTTTGTAAGCTTTCTCTTTAGCTTTTATGTTGTCCCTGACTTCCCTTGTCAGCCATGGTTGCCTCGTCCTCCCTTTAGTATGCTTCTTCTTCCTAGGGATGAATTCTTGCTGTGTCTCCCAAATTACTCCCAGAAACTCCTGCCATTGCTGTTCCATTGTCTTACCTGCTAGGCTCATCTCTCAGTCAATTCTGGCCAGCTCCTCTCTCATGCCTCTGTAGTTGCCTTTATTCAACTGTAATACCGTTACATCTGATTCCAGCTTTTTACTCTCAAATTGCAGGGTAATTTCTATCATATTATGGTCACTTTCTCCTAAGGATTCCTTCACCTTAAGCTCCCTTATCAAATCTAACTCATTATATATCACTAAATCTAGAATTGCCTATTCCCTAGTGGGCTCCATCACAAGCTACCCCAAAAAGCCATCTCGTAGACATTCGACAAATTCCTTTTCTTGGGATCCACTACCAACCTGATTTTCCCAGTCTACCTGCACATTGAAATGTCCCATGATCACTGTAACTTTGCCTTTCTTTTCTATCTCCTAGTGTATCTTGTGCCCCACATCCTGACTACTGTTTGGAGGCCTGTACATAATCCCATTATGGTTTTTTTTACCTTTGCAGTTCCTCAACTCTACCCACACAGATTCTACATCATCTGACCCTGCGTCATTTCTTGCTATCGATTTAATTTCATTTCTTACTAACAAAGCAACCCCACCCCCTCTGCCAACCTGCCTATCTTTTCAATAGGATGTATATCGTTGGATATTTAGCTCCCAGTCCTGATCCCTTTGCAGCCAAGTCTCCGTGATGCCCACCACATCATACCTGCCAATTTCAATCTGCGCCACAAGTTCATTTACCTTATTTCGTATACTGCGTGCTTTCAGATACAACACCTTCAGTCCTGTATTTCCCATCCCCTTTCTCATTGTCGTCCCTTTATCTGATGTTCTTGAAGTTAGATTCCTAGCCCTTTCCAAACAATCTATCCTATTTTGTGTTCTGGAGACTTTAATAGCCTGACCTGGGCTCTCCAGTCTTTTCAGTTTTTTCCTAATTTTCCATGAAGTTGAATCCAAACCCCACACGCAAACATGCTGCTTTGTTTCCCATTAGTCATACTTCTTGGAGCTTTATCCTACTCTCCCCCCTCCCCTGTACCCCCCCACCCCCTCACTCTCTAGTTTAAAGTCCTGTTGACCACCTAAATTTACCCTTTATGCTAGAACATTGATCCCAGATCGGTTCAGGTGGAGACCGTGCCAACGGCACAGATCCCTCCTGTTCCAATACTGATGCCAGTGCCCCACAAAATGGAACCTTTCCCGCACTTTCCCGCACCACTCTTTTAGCCACATGTTTACTTCCCTTATTCTCACGTCCCTGGCACGGGTAGTAATCAGGAGATTATAACCCTTGAGGACCTGTTCTTTAATTTAGTTCCTAGTTCCTGATAATCCCCAAACAGGTCCTCTTTCCTAGTCTTACCTATGTTATTTGACCCAACGTGGACCACAACAACTGGATCCTCCCCCTCCCTCTCCAATATCCTTTCAAGCCGGTCAGAGATGTCCCTCACCCTGGCACCGGGCAGGCAACAAATCATGCGGGACTCTTGATCCTGCTTACAAAGGATGCTATTAATTCCCCTAATTATACAATCCCCTAGAACTAGCATTTGTCTTTTTGCTCCCCCCTCTTGAATGGCCTCCTGTGCCACGGTGCCATGGTCAGCTGGCTCATCCTCCCTACAGCCCTGTTCCTCATCCAAACAGGGAGCAAGTACCTCGTACCTGTTGGACAAGGTCAAGAGCTGAGGCTCCTCTGTTCCTGAATACAGGATCCCTCTACCTGCCTCACTTGCAATCACACCCTGCTGATCCTGACCACTGACCGAACTTGAGGTACTTAATCTACCGGGTGTGACCACCTCCTGAAACAAAGCGTCCAAGTAACCCTCCTGCTCCGGATGTGCCACAGTGTCCAGTGCTCGGACTCCAGCTCATCAATTCTGAGCCGGAGTTCCTCCAGCAACCAACACTTGCTGCAGATGTGGTCACTGTGGCTGGCAATGGGATCTGCCAGCTCCCCACATCATACAGCTACAGCACATCACCTGCCCAGTCATCTCGACTTAGATAATTTTTTTCAAATTTGATGCAGATTTCCTACCAACCAATCAGGTCACAGTTTTCCTGTGTTGTCAGTTTTTCAGTTTTGGCTTCAGTTACTCTGTGCCCTGAGGTCACCGCTCCAGTGCTCCTCCCTCCATGTCTGCTCCCAGGATTTACTCACCAATCAGCTACGTTTTCTTTAAAATCCACTTTCAGAAGAGTGTCCCTTGCAGGTCTGGTGCACTCCTAAAGCCACTGCCTCTTCCCCTCTCTATTTGTTTTTTAGGTTTGAGGAGGAGGGAGGGATGGAAACACTACAGCAATGTAATTTTTGGGGCTATTCCGTTCTTTGACAGTGGGTCCTCCTCAATTCCATCCTGAGTCGTGGTGTCTGTAGTGACTTCTCCCAGAATGCTTCAGTCACTTCTCACCAGCACCCTCTGTTGGATGCTCTTACTCCTGTTGAGTGCAAGAGTCCTTCTCCTTGATTCCCTCCTGAGTCCGATGGCTTTGGTGACTTCTCCCAGAATGCTTCAGTCATTTCTCACCAGCACCCTCTGTTGGATCAATCCATCAACTCACTTTGAATAGTTATCTATCACAATGAACAGCTGTTGCTCTTCAAATTCTGTGAAATCTATGTGTAGCGTCTGCCACACTCTAGCTGGCTGTTTCCATGGTTGCAGAAGTACCGATGGCAGCAGTTTGACACACTCTACACCCTTTCACTGTGTATGTCCTTATCAAGCCCTGGCCACCAAAGGTAGCTCCTTGCTAGATTCTTTGTCAAACTCATCCCTAAGTGATTATGAACATCACAAAATATCTGTGTCTGTACTTTTCAGGAATTACAACTCTGGCTTCCCACATAACACAACCTTTAACAGGTGACAACTCATTCTTATGCGCGAAAAATATGGCCTGATTTCTAAATCCAGTATCTGTGTTGGCCACCTATTTGCGAGATAGGTAGACACCCTTGCCCATACAGGGTCCCTGCAACTTTTTCTACTGTTGTCATCTGCTGTGACTAGCAAATCATCTACATGTGAAAAGAAAAATACATTTTCCTTGTTGGGTTCTACCTCTGAGGAGGATGGTAATGTAGACATCACATCAGCATTACAATGACATTCCGATCATCTGTATTTAACATTCCACAGACCAAATCAAAGCCCACCTCTGCATTCGGACTGCTGCTAAAGTGGGTACTGGAGAATTTGGCTTCAAGATAGCCATCAGTTATTTATGATCATGAAATTACAACCATATAAATATTTATGAAATCTTCTTACTCCAAAAATCAAAGATTATGCTCACGTTCTATCTGAACATAATTCTATTCACTGGCATCGAGGCTGCATGAGGCAAGTGCGATCAGCCTCTCCTCACCAAATGAGAGATCACAGCACCAACTCACAAGGAGTTGGTGCAACTTAATCTTTTGGGATACATTGTAATGTACAAGCATTGTACCATATACCAACTTACTTTTATACAACTGGAACACTCAAAATCAGGAATCAGTTGCTACAAGTAGTCTGTTATCTAGGCAAATAATGCAGCTACTTTGTCCAATACAATTCCACAAGCAGCAAAGAAAATGTCCCAGAGATCAATAGCATGAGACAAGAATCCTGAAATATGGGAGCACCAGAGTCACATGCATTGTTGAGTACAGGAGGAGTCTTTATCTCGCATTCTGGCAGCAGTGGATGGAGGTGGGATTAGACACTGTCATTCTCGACCTCTACGTTTGCCCCAACTTGTTTCTGGCCTCTCAGGCTTTTACCTACTTAGTTCTGGGGGCAGGAGAGGTCAGGGATTCATTTTTTAAATGTATTCTTTCACAGGATGTGGGCATTGCTGTCATGGTGGAAGACCACCCTGCAATGAAAGCACAAGTGCAAACAGCATTGAGGAGGAATTGCAGATCCTTTACATTTGGCTGCAAGTGAGGAAGAGGTTTGCAGGTATCAGAAAGAATTGATGCACGTGTCATCCTCATTGTATTTCTTATGGGCTCATTTGCATAATCCTATAGTAAGACCTCCCACACACTGTGATACCATTTTAAGTTATATATAAATAGCCATTGCCTTTTTGAACACATTAATTGCACCAAAGCTGCACAGCACATTTTGCATGTGGAGGTCGTGGATATGGACAGCAAGCAGGTGCTCGGGTTTTCAGCATAACCCTTATCATTGCTGTTGGTTTTGTCAGTGGGGTAAATCACCATGGATATAGAAATAAAAACAAAAAAACTGCGGATGCTGGAAATCCAAAACAAAAACAGAATTACCTGGAAAAACTCAGCAGGTCTGGCAGCATCGGCGGAGAAGAAAAGAGTTGACGTTTCGAGTCCTCATGACCCTTCGACAGAACGGTTCTGTCGAAGGGTCATGAGGACTCGAAACGTCAACTCTTTTCTTCTCCGCCGATGCTGCCAGACCTGCTGAGTTTTTCCAGGTAATTCTGTTTTTGTTATGGATATAGAAATGTTCTAAGCTAAGGTATTCCAAGAGCCAATGTCTTTTTCTCTTTCCAAAAATACAGCCACCATGGTTTGAAGGTTACTGATGATATAAAGGCCCATAACTTCTGATCTCTGGAGGATCGTAACCTGGAGGTACCTCAGAAGATGAGCTGGGGGATACCCCTGAAGTCTCCATGCAAGGACTGTATGGGAATTGCCCAGGAAGTTTAAACTTCCAGTGGGCAATTACCCTGCACTAGGAACCATCTGATACTGAGATTAAAATTGGAGACTTTGGCTGGTTCCAACTATCTTACCAGAATAGTTACCCAGGAAAGGTTAGAAGAATTAAAACCACTTCTAATTTCTGTGCAACTACAATACTGACCCCACCCAATCCCCAATGACCCCCGACTAACCGCCCAGC
The DNA here is from genome assembly GCF_017639515.1 of Carcharodon carcharias. Taxonomy (NCBI): domain Eukaryota; kingdom Metazoa; phylum Chordata; class Chondrichthyes; order Lamniformes; family Lamnidae; genus Carcharodon; species Carcharodon carcharias. Next base: position 50,971,243 of record NC_054473.1, read on the forward strand.
CCTCCCCACCCATCCTATCACCCCCGCTGAGCACCTGATGCCTCCCAACCCATCCAATCCTACCCTGACCAGCTACACCCCCACCATCGGACCCCGCACCCCCCTCCAATAACCCATCCTTACACACTTACCTTCTCCCTGCCTTCTCAAAGTGGCTGCACCTTTAAATTTACTTGCTTTACGGCAGCTAGCATCATAAAAAAAGGGTTTTGCAGCTTTCTTTCCTCAGACTCTGCTACTGAAAACCTCAGGAATCTGCTGCACCTTTCTAACATGGCCTGAGTCATAAGGTCAAGCGAGAAAGGTGCAGCTGCATTCCAGTTTAAGTAAAAAGGAGCGGAGTAGCTATCCAACTGCAACTGCCACTCCTTGGAAGTTCAAGCCCAATGACTTACACAGAATCACAGAATTGTTACGGTGTAGAAGGAGGCCATTCGGCCCATCATGTCTGCACTGGCTCTCTGAGCATTTTAACTTGGTGCCAATCTCCTGCCTTTTCCCCATAACCCTGCACATTGTTTCTGTTTCTGTTTAAATAATCATCCAATGCCCTCTTGAATGCCTCAGTTGAACCTGCCTCCTCTTCTTCCTGAGTAATGACCATTGATGTGTACAATGACATTTCTGTGGTATAACACCTCTTGAACATTGAGTAAAAACCCTTACTTTAGACACAGGCTGGAAAGATGACACAAGAAACCCTGAAGTCCAATGGATGCCATCTTGCAGTCAAGGGAATTGTATCATATAGTGAAGACATATACATGTGGAGAGTCATAAGGTAATGACAGGTGCAAACACAATTCTTCAAGGGTTACTGCAGACTCACTTAGAAACCCTTCATGAGTTTGTTTTCCCCATTAGAAGCATTCAGCCGGTTTGGAGACCAGACAGTGCTCAGCACTTTGCAAAATGCCATTTAAATCTTTGCAGCATCTGAGAATAATGAAAAAAACATTGTTCTCAAAAGAAAACATAAAATGACAATGGCAACCACATCATCCTCCTGGAATGTGACCTGTATTGTCTAAACATTTGAGCCAAGCCAACACAAAGGATTCGTATATGACCTATCTGCATTAGCCAGCTCTGGACACAGGCAGAACTGTTTGGGACTCATCATATCCAGCATTGTACTAATGGCTCTTCAGTTACCTGCTCAAAACACAATGGGTTTTAAAAAGGGTGCCTTGTTAGCTGCATAGATTGACCTGAAACCATCCTGTCACATGACCAAGACTTGACCTGTTTGAATCGCTTTAATTAAACAGTTTTGAGTTTTATCTTTAGTTGCAGCTTAACCTCAGAAGAGAACCAGACTCCAGGCTAACAGTCAGCCTTTAACATCCATCATGCTCCAAGTCTGAATTGCAGATAGAGCCCTGTATCTCACCCATGGAATGAACTAATACCCAAGATACAAGAATACTTTGCTGCATCTTCAATGGACTCGACCTACAACCAATTTCTAGTACACTCAATTCGACAGGCAAACAGCAAACAAATAAGTAACCCTTTCCCATAGTTGCAAGTTCAGATGAGGGACCTGATTTACCAAATTATTCAATTTAATTAAGGCCCAGGTATGATAGCCGCACAGTCTAATTTGCACTGAAGGCAAATGGACATCAAAAAATTGGGTGCGCTGCCAACTGGACATGTAGAACCATGGGCCTATAAAACCAGAATAGGATCATAAGACATAGGAGCAGAAGTAGGCCATTCGGTCCATCAGGTCTGCTCCACCAGGCAATGAGATCATGGCTGATCTGATAATCTTCAACTCCACTTTCCTATCTTTTCCCCATAACCCTTGATTCCCTTACTGATTAAAAATCTGTCCATCTCAGCCTTGAATATACTTAATGACCCAGTCTCTGCTGCCCTCTGCGGTAAAGAATTCCACAGATTCACTACCGTCTGAGAGAAGAAATTCCTCCTCATCTCTGTCTTAAGTGGGTGACCCCTTACTCTGCGATTATGCCCTCTGGTCCTAGACTCTCCCACGAGGGGAAACAACCTCTCAGCATCTATCCCGTCAAGCCCCCTAAGAATCTTATATGTTTTTAATAAGGTCACCACTCATTCTCCTAAACTCCAGTAAGTACATGACCAACCTTCTCAACCACTCTTCATAAGAAAATCCATCCATATCCAGGATTAAGCTAGTGAACCTTCTCTGAACTGCCTCCAACGCCAGTATATCTTTCCTTAGATAAGGGGCCCAAAACTGTTCACAGTATTCTAGATGTGGTCTAAATAGTGCCTTGTTTAGTTTAAGCAAGACTTCCCTATTTTTATACTCCATTCCCTTTGAAATAAAGGCCAGCATTCCATTTGTCTTACCTATTACCTGCTGAACTTATATGCTAGCTTTTTGTGATTCATGTCAGGGGGCCCCCAAATCCGTCTGTGCAGCAGCATTCTGCAGCCTTTCTCCATTTGAATAATATTCAGCTCCTCTCTTCTTCCTGTCAAACCTCACATTTTCCCACATTATATTCCATCTGCCAAGTTTTTGCCCACTCACTTAACCTGTCTATATCCCTCTGTAGACTCCTTGTGTCATCCTCACCATTTGCCTTGCCATCTATTTCTGTGTCATCCGCAAACTTGTCAATTGTACATTCACTTCCCTCATCCAAGTCATTAGTATATATTGCAAATAATTGTGGCCCCAGCACTGATCCCTGTGGCACTCCATTAGTTACAGGTTGCCATCCTGAAAATACCCCTTTTATGCCAACTCTATGTCTTCTATTGGTTAGCCAATCCTCTATCCATGCTAATATACTACCCCCAATACCATGGACTTTTATCTTATTAAGCATCCTTATTTGTGGTACCTTATCGGACGCCTTTTGGAAATCCAAATAAATTACATCTACTGGTTCCCCTTTATCTATCCTGCTTGTTACCTCCTCAAAGAATTCTAATAAATTTGTCAGGCATGATTCCCCCTTCATGAAGCCATGCTGACTCGGCTTAATTATATTATGTATTCTAAATGCTCTGCTATTACAACCTTTATAATAGACTCTAACATTTTCCCATTGACAGGTATTAAGCTAACTGACCTATTTTTGTCTCTCTCCTTTTTGAATAAGGGTGTTACATTGGCAGTTTTCCAATCCTCTAGGGCTTTTCCAGAATCTAAGGATTCTTGGAAGATTGCTACTAGTGCATCCACCATCTCTGTAGCTACTTCCTTTAATATCCTAGGATGCAACCAATCAGGGCCATGGGACTCATCGGCCTTTAGCCCCATTAGTTTCCCTAGTACGTTTTCTCTAGTGATAGTTACTGTATTTATCAGCCCCTGCTCCCACGCCCACCCCCCGCCAGCCCTTTGCCCCTTAATTATTTAGTATTTTTGGAATCCTATTAGTGTCTTCTACCGTGAAGACTGAAACAAATTATTTATTCAACTCCTTTGCCTTTTCCTGGTTCCCCATTATTATTTTCCCAGCCTCATTCTCTAAGGGGCCGAAGATCACTTTTGCCTTTCTCTTCCTTTTTACACATTGAAAGAAGCTCTTAATGTCCGTTTTAATGTTACTTGCTAGTTTACCCTCAAAGTTTTATTTTCTCTTTCTTTATTATTTGTTTGGTAATCATTTTTTGGCTTTTAAAACTTTCCCAGCTTCTGGCTTATCACTAATCTTTGCCACATTGTATGTTTTTTCATTCAATTTTATACTATCCTTAACTTCCTTGGTTAACCATGGTTGGTTTATCCCCTTTCAAGAATCCTTCTTCCTCACTGGGATATATCTTTGTTGTGAGTCATGAACTATTTTTTAAATGACTGCCATTGTTCATCAACCGTCTTTTCTGCTAAACTTCTTTCCCAGTTCTCTCCAGCCATCTCTGCCCTTATTCCTTTGTAATTACTCTTATTTAAGTTTAGCACTGTGGACCAGTGTCCTGGTGAATCGAATAACTAGGGCTGTAAAGCGGGCTTTAATCTAAATAGAGTGGGGGAAGGTTCTGGAGAGGGGATACTTAGGCTTCCAAAGCAAAAGGATATGGTAGCATTGCAGGGCAGCTACTTAGGTAATGATTCCCAGAGTGTGATGGGAAGGGGCAGAGTGTACAAATAAAAAAAAACAGCAGCAAGTACGATCAAAGGGGGGAAAAAATGGTAAAAAGGCAAAAATTAATGGCTCTTTACTTAAATGCACCAAGTTTATTACACTCAAACTGAATGTTAAATTATACCATGCTATGGGCACTGTTTTCTAGGGGATCTTTTACTCTGAGATCATTTATCAAACCTGCCTCATTACACATTACCAGATCCAAAGTAGTCTGATCCCTGGTGGATCCACATTGTTCTCGGAAACTGTCCTGGCTACCTCTGCTAATTTGATTTTCCCAATCTACATGAAGATTAAATTTATCCATGATTAATGTACTGCCTTTTTTTTTTACATACTCTCATTATCTCCTGATTTATTCCCTGTCCTACAGTATAGCTACTGTTAGGGGGCCAATAGATTACTCCCACCAGTGTCTGCCTCCCCTTGTTATTTCTTACCTCCACCCATATGGATTCTACATCTTCCGATCCAAGGTAATTTCTTGCTGGCATATTTATCCCATCTTGTACTAACAAAGCTACCTCACCATCCTTTCCTTCCTGCCTGTCCTTTAGATAAGTCGCATACCCCTGAATATTTAGTTCCCAGCTTTGATCTCCTTGTAACCGTGTCTCCGTAATGGCTATAAGATCATAGCCATTAACCTCACTTTGTGCCATTAATTCATTTATTTTGTTCCAAATACTACGTGCATTTAAGTAAAGAGCCATTAATTTTTGCCTTTTTTCCCCCCTTTGATCCTACTTGCTGCTGTTCTTTTTATATTTATACACTCTGCCCCTTCCCGTCACACTCTGGGTATCATTACCTAAGTAGCTGCCCTGCAACGCTACCATATCATTTTGCTTTGGAAGCCTAAGTATCCCCTCTCCAGAACCCTCCCCCACTCTACTTAGATTAAAGCCCGCTTTACAGCCCTGGTTATTCGAATCGCCAGGACACTGGTCCCAGCATGGTTCAAGTGAAGCCCGTCCCATCAGAACAATTCCCTTCTACCCCAGTACTGGTGCCAGTGCCCCATGAACTGAAACCCATTTCTCCCATACCAATCTTTGTGCCATGCCTTTAACTCCTTGACTTTATTTACCCTATGCCAGTTTGTCTGTGGCTCAGCGAGTAATCCTGAGATTATTACTTTGGAGGTTTTGCTTTTTAATTTAGTTCCTAACTGTTCAAATTCTTTCAACAGAACCTCCTTTCTAATCCTATCAATGTCTTTGGTAACAATGTGGATAATGACAACTGGATCCCTCCCCTCCCACTCCAAGTTCCTCTCCAGCCCTGAGGAGATATTATTAACCTTGGCACCGGGCAAGCAAGACAGCCTTTGGGACTCACGTCACTGCTGCAGAGAGCAGTATCCATCCCCCTAATTATACTGTCCCCCACCACTACTACTTTCCTATTCCTCCCACGACTTGAATGGATCTCTGTACCACCATGTCATGGTCATTTTGCTCATCCTCCCTGCAGTCCCCGCTCTTGTCCACACAGCTTGCAAGAATCTCATAACTGTTGGAAAATTGCAGGGGCCGAGACTCCTGGTATGGGTCCCCATACCTGCCTCACCTGCAGTCACACCCTCCTGTCCCTGATCACAGGCCAAATTTCAATGACCTAATCTGGGGGGTGTGACCGCCTCCTGGAGCAAAGTGTCCAGGTAACTTTCCCTTTCCCTGATGTGGCACAATGTCTACAGATCAGATTCCAGCTCCTGAACTTGGATCCAAAGTTCCTTGAGCTGCAAAGACTTACTACAGATGAGTTCGCTCTGGATCACCTTGGTGTCCTGCAGCACCCACATGCTGCAACAGCAACACATCACCTGTCCTGCCATCACTACCATATTTAATTTAATAATTAATTACTCTAGTTGCTCTTTACGCTTCATTGTGTTTTTTTTTTAAACACCAATATTGATCTTATATTTAACAAGCCATTTTTAAGAAAAAGAGAGGACAAAAATACTTCATTTTATTCATTCATGGGATGTTGGCTTCACTGGCTGGGGCAGCATTTATTGCCCATCTCTAGTTACCCTTCAGAAGGTGGTGGTGAGCTGCCTTCTTGAACTATTGCAGTCTATGTGGTGTAAGTATATCCACAGTGCTGTTAGGAATGGAGTTCCAGGATTTTGATCCAGCGACAGTGAAGGAACGGTGATATATTTCCAAGCCAGGATGGTGAGTGGCTTGGAGAAGAACTTCCAATTGGTGGTATTCCCATCTATTGGCTGCCCTTGTCCTTCTAGATAGTAGTGGTCATGGGTTTGGAAGGTGCTGTCGAAGGAGCCTTGGGGAATTCCTGCAGTGCATCTTGTAGATGGTGCACACTGCTGCTACTGTGCCTCGGTGGTGGTGGAAGTGAATGTTTGTGGATGTTGTGCCAATCAAGTGGGCTGCTTTGTCCTGGATGGTGTCAAGCTCCTTGAGTGTTGTGGGAGCTGCACTCATCCAGGCAAGTGGGAAGTGTTCTATCACACTCCTGACTTGTGCCTTGTAGATGGTAGACAGGCTTTGTGGAGTCAGGAGGTGAGTTACTCATCACATGATTCATAACATTTGACCTACTCTTGTAGCCACAGTATTTATATGGCTAGTCCAGTTCAGTTTCTGGTCAATGGTAACTCCCAGCATATTGATAGTTGGGTATTTAGCAATGGTAATGCCATTGAACATCAGTGGACAATGGTTAGATTCTCTTTTGTTGGAGATAGTCATTATCTGACACTTGTCTGGCATGAATATGACTTGTCACTTCTCAGCCCAAGATTGTATATTATCCAGCTCTTGCTGCATTTGGACATGGACTGCTTCAGTATCTGAGGAATCACAAATGGTGCTGAATGTTGTGCAATCATCAGTGAACACCCCCACTTCTGACATTATGATGGAAGGAGGGCCATTAATGAAGCAGCTGAAGATGGTTGGGCTGAGGATGCTACTCTGAGGAACTCTTACAGTGATGTTCTGGAGCTGAGATGACTGACCTCCAACAACCACAACCATCTTCTTTTGTGCTAGGTATGACTCCAATCAGGGTAGAGTTTTCTCCCTGATTCCCATTGACTCCAGCTTTGCTAGGGCTCCTTGATGCCAACTCGGTCAAATGCAGCCTTGACATCAAGAACAGTCACCCTCACCTCACTTCGGGAGTTCAGCTCTTTTATCCATGTTTGAACCAAGGCTATAATGAGGTCAGGAGCTGAGTGGCCCTGGTGGAACTCAATCTGGGTGTCAGTGAGCAGGTTGTTGCTAAGCAAGTGCCGCTTGATAGCACTATTGGTGACCCCTTCCATTACTTTACTGATGATGGAGAGTAGACTGATGGGATGGTAATTGGCCATGTTGGATTTGTCCTGCTTTTTGTGTACAGGACATACCTGGGCAATTTTTCACATAGCTGTGTAGATGCCAGTGTTGTGGCTGTGCTGGAACAGCTTAGCTAGGGGCGTGGCAAGTTCTGGAGCACAAGTCTGCAGTACTATTGCCAGAATATTATCAGGGCCCATAGCCTTTGCAGTATTCAGTGCCTTTAGCCATTTCTTGATATCATGTGGAGTGAATCAAATGGGCTGAAGACTGGCATGTGTGATGCTGGGGACCTCCGGAGGAGGCTGAGATGGATCATCCATTTTGCACTTTTGGTTGAAGATAATAGCAAATGCTTCAGCCTTATCTTTTGCATTGATGCACTGGGCTCCTCCATCATTGAGGATGGGGATAATCGTAGAATCTCTTGCTCCAGTGAATTGTTTAATTGTCCACCACCATTCGTGATTGGATGTGGCAGGACTGCAGAGATTGGATCTGATCCATTGGTTGTGGGATTGCTTAGTTCTATCACTTGCTGCTTATACTGTTGGCATGCAAGTAGTCCTGGGTTATAGCTTCACTAGGGTGACACCTCATTTTTAGGTATGCCTGGTACTGCTCGTGGCATGCCATCCTTCACTCTTCATTGAACCTGGGTTTATCCTCTGGCTTGACGGTAATGGTAGAGTTGGGGATGAGCCAGGTACATGTTGTGTTCATGTATAATTCTGCTGCTGCTGATGGCCCACAGTACCTCACGGATGCCCAGTCTTGAGTTGCTAGATCTGTGCGATATCTATCCCATTTAGCACGGTGGTAGTGCCACACAACACGATGGAGAGTATCCTCAATGTGAAGGCTGGACTTCGTCTCCACAACAACTGTGCGATTGTCCCTCCTACCGATAATGTCATGGACAGATGCATCTGCAGCAGGCAGGTTGGTGAGGATGAGGTCAAGTATGTTTTTCCCTCTTGTTGGTTCCCTCACCACCTGCCGCAGACTCAGTCTAGCAGCTATGTCACTTAAGACTCAGCCAGCTCGGTCAGTAGAGGTACTACCGAACCGCTCTTGGTGGTGGACATTGAAGTCCCCTACCCAGAGTACATTCTACACCCTTGCCACCCTCAGTGCTCCCTCCAAGTGGTGTTCAACATGGGGGAGCGTTGATTCATCAGCTGAAGGAGGGTGGTATGTGGTAATCAGCAGGTTTCCTTGTCCATGTTTGACCTGATGCCATGAGACTTCATGGGGTCTGGAATCGATGTTGAGGACTCCAAGGGCAACTCCCTCCTGACTGTATATTACTGTGCTGCCACCATACCCAGGGATGTTGAAGGTGGTGTTTGGGACATTGTCTGTAAGATATGATTCCATGAGAATGACTATGTCAGTCTGTTGCTTGACTAGTCTGTGAGACAGCTCTCTCAATTTTGGCACTAGCCCCCAACTGTTAGTAAGGAGTACTTTGCAAGGTCGACAGGGCTGAGATTGCCATTGTCGTTTCCTATGTCTAGGTCAATGCCTGGTGGTCCGTCTGGTTTCAATGCTTTTTTGTGACTTTGTAGCAGTTTGGCACAACTGAGTGACTTGCTAGGCCATTTCAGAGGGCATTTAAGAGTCAACCACATTACTGTGGGTCTGGAGTCACATGTAGGCCAGACCAGGTAAGGATGACAGATATCCTTCCCTAAAGGACATTAGTGAACCAGATGGGTTTTCACAACAATTGGCAATGGTTTCATGGTCACCATTAGACTTTTTTTTTAATTCAAATTCCACGATCTGCCGATTCGAACCCGGGTCCCCAGAGCATTACCCTGGGACTCAGGATTATTAGTCCAGCGACAATACCATTACGCCATCGACTAGAGACTTAAACACAAACTAAGGTCCTTTACTTTAAGGACGAGAAATACTCACCAATCAGCTGCTTTCCCTGCCCCCACAACATGTTGTGGTTCGTGACATCACTCCGCTGCTGCTCTTACTGCGGGTAGGCCTCTCGATCCGCACCTTTTATCCTCTCCTGCTCACCTCTCGCTCAAAATGTACTATTTTGAGCCTTAGAGTAAACCTTAATCACTGACCAGATACTCACCAATTAATCGGCTTCTTCTCCTGTAGCAGAGCAAGAAGCAATTGCTCAAGGCTGATAAAGTTTAGGCAAAAGCAACCAAACACCTGTTTCCCTTCCTCTGCTTAACTCCCTGAAGCACTCAACTCTGGCACTCTATTGTAAGTCACACTAAGTTGGCTACTTATATATGCTCCTAACACAAAAGGCCTATCTGAGTCACTTAATGAGAATTCTGTTTCAGCTGGCTCTTAATTAAGCTGCTCTTTCACTGGAACCCTTGAAAAAATCCTGCTTAAGGCCAGCAACGACAGAACTTAAACTGTAGATTTCAGTTTGATGCCAACTACAAATTAAATTAGGTTTATACAAAATAAAAATTTAGACTTTCTTACCCAACAACTGCACACACTCAGTCCTGGGTTAAACTACTTCCTGCTGGCTGCATCCATCCTAAAGCACAGATCCAGCAAATTAGCAATGCATGCGGAAAACTGGAATAAATCTGTGTGTTTCACATAAAAAATATCATGTGCTTTAACAAGTGGGCATACAATTTAATTACCAATAACAGAACATTTCTTTTCCCATCATCAGCATTGTTTCAGAATAATTAATATGCAAAACCAATTTATTTTACATTGTAACTTATTCTACATTGTAACTTCTTCCAGTAGATAAATAAGTTGACTTCTGTGTGTTTGTGCTAACAGGATCCAACTATAGATCATAGCATCAATGCTACTCAGCATTTTGGATATCAAAAAATGGCAGACTTACCCAGTTAACTGGACCTGACCCCTAACACTGAGCTTTCTGTCACTGTTGAGCCTTTTTATCAGATGATATGGCAGACCATTAAAACCAACAAAATGAACTTTATTGCTCTAAGAGCCATTTTTCACCTTGACAGTAATTCATGGAAAAATTACCAGCATTCTCACAAAAGGGCCCATAACTCGTACTGGAGTATAGATTGATTTCTAATAATATCACAGAAGACTTTCTGAGATGCTGACACAATCATAGCCACCAAATTGGCTGTCAAACTGCTGCTGAACATCAGGGGAATTGTACTTGGCAAGCAATAAAAAACAGCAGTCGTGATAAAATTGGATTCCCATTATTTGACTTCACCTGCAAGATAAAGATAGCCAATAGCATTAGTTGAAGATAATGAAAGTTTTTTTTTGAAAAATGCTTAAAATTAGTTGTATTTGAATTTTAATTTATAGATGGTGCTCCATTTGGAATAGAAATTATTCTCAGTTTGCAACCAAAGGCTGACAGCTGGGTGTAGCCCTTATTAATATAGAGCAAATTTCCTTCTCTCTTTCTCTAAATGAGTTGGCTCTTGTTGAGTACAGCTGGTTGGTTGCAATCAGTCCTCATGGTCAATCTTCATGTATGCAATCAGAAACAGCAATTCTCAGCAGCCTATGGATATCAGTGCAACTAAGCCCAGTATTATGCTTGTGTGACATCTATGCATGTACTTTGCATCAGGGGCCACTTGATCAAGAACAGTGGCTAAAATTTTACAGCCCCTGGGGGAAGAATGGCAGGTTGGGGGTTTGCATAAAATTAGCAGCCAACGCAGCGGCACCACGCCCGCTGTCTACCCACCCCAACCATCCCTACTACAATTTTACCAGTGCCATGGAAGGCATCAGTGGCCAGCTCATGCATAGGCCAATGAAGCCCTTAAGTGGTCAATTAATGACCAATTAAGAGCCTCACCTGCCACTGCTGGGATTTTACCTGGGGTGAGGGAGGCTGGAACCAAGTGTCCACAGCACCTGGTGGACTGCTTGCTGAGGGGGGCAACGGGTACTGCCTGCTTTTTGGGCACCCTGTGCCCATTGGAGGCTTTCCCCCAAGTTAACTGTCCTCCTGGATTTGCTCTTTACCCCCCACTGCCCCACCACCCAGGCAATCCTGGCTCCCCACTCCTCCTTGTTGGGACTGCCAGCCTGGCCTCGGAGAGAAAATAGACTTAGCTTGGAGTCCAAGCTCCATCCGTGACTCCTCTTTTGAACTGCCTGCTGCCCAATCAGTGGCCCATAGGCCATAAAATAGACGTAGGGTGAGCCGGCCAAGCAAAGGTCGAATTGCCAGCAACCTTTCTGTCAGAGGGTTGAGACTCCATCCCTGGTGTAAAATTCAGCCCAGTAAGCCAGATTTTCAACTTCTTTAGCCGAGGCCTTAGGGCAGAATCATTGCAGATTTGCACTAAGTGCAGTAGCGGGAGGGAAAAAGGACATTTTACCCGCCAGCCGCAGCGGCTTTTCACACTGTATCACCCCAATCCCACCTCAGCAATTATGCATTCTCAGGAACCAGGTCATTTTGATGGCTGGCAGGCTCCCATTCGCCCACCATGTCATCACCTCACCGCTTCCTCGCTCCAGATGCCATATTTAGAGTGCAGCCGTGCACACACTGCTCAGTGCTTCCAGCCCAGGACTGCTGCAAAGAAGACATGGCCCCGAAAGGCAAGGAGACTGCAGCCCGCCGGTTTAATGGCGCATCCCTTGAGCACCTTTTGGATGCAGTGGAGGCCTGCTGGAATGTCCTCTACCCTGCTCGGGCCACAGGATGGGCAGGAACATCACTAATCCTCCATGGGAGGCAGTGGCAGCGGTGGTCAGCGCCAGTGCCTGCAAAAGAAGACAGCCACCCAGTGCTGAAAAAGGATGAATTATCTTCTCTGTTCTGTCAGGCAAGTCACTCTTCTCATTACTCTCAACTTACACACTCACAAACCCATCACACATCCACAGGGATCTCATTCACTGACCGTTCATGGGACATCACCATCCACTCTCTTACGCTCACCTTCACTGTCTACATCCGTCCATGGGACCACTCACCATCCTCATATGCCAGGCACACTTTTCATCTGACCTGGCAGGCGTCCTGCTTTCCCCATCTCTAGTCATGCAGGACAAGCTAGCACACAAGAGGGGGAGGTGGTAGACTGGTGGAGGAATGCCTGAAACCAAGGTCCTCATGAACTTTGAAAACAGAGTCATCCAGCTGGCTGGTGAGGATCTGGACCATTCTTGTGCTGCCCGGGAGATTGGCAGTGCTCAAGCAAGTGAGGATCCAGTGTGCAGCATTCATCAGACAACCATGCCGTGAATGATGTATCCTGTTTCATAGGCAACTATCCTGCACTAATTATCCTTCTTTGCTTCTGCAGACACATCTGGGAAATAGTCGACGGAGTCCATGACCCAGGGCCCCCAATCAAGCACCGAAGATATCTCTGAAGAGAAATCTGAAGGCTTCTTCATTGAAGACCTGCAACAGTGCTCACCCACACTTTCCACCGGCACAGAGACACACACCTCGGTGGGACCTAGTTCTAGAGTAGCCTCAGGATCACAATCTGGTGAGCACATTGCATTGTCTGATCCACAGCCGACAGCAACAGGAATTTCCCTGGTTTCTGGCAATCGGAGGACTGATGGAGGTCAGAAATCAGATGACGAGTCCCTGGACTCAGTCACACTCAGTTGCTGGAGCTGCAAAGACAAGCTCGGAAACATCAGGAAGGGATGTCCGCTGCACTCCGCAGATGCAAGGCACGATGGAGGAGTCTGTCTGCTTTCAGTCTGAGGTGATAGTGCCAGCATGCCAATGCACTGAGGTTAACACTGGTGGCTGCCATGGAGACCTTGGTCAAGAATGTCACTCCTGCACAGCTGTATTGTCTGAACTCCATCCCTGACGTTATGGCTGGCCTCCAACAGTCTGTATGCGAATGGAGTGTGTGGCAACTCGATCTCACTCCGGTTACCCTTTCTCTGAAGGAATCAGCCAGGGGCACTCAGGCACCCATATGGAGGAGGATCAGCAGGTGTACCAACCAGGGCCATCCATCCAGGTGACTCCCGGAGTGTCTGGCACATCCAAGTCCCCTCTTCCTATGACCTCAGTATCTCCAGCTCCACAGGCCGAAGTGGATGCCGCTGCCACACAACAGGACCCCAAAAGCAGGCCGGGGGCTCTCCAGGTCTCGGACCTCCAGGGGACACCTGCCAAGGTCATCAGAGACAACAGGGCAATGCAGTCAGCAGGCTGCCTCCACCTCCATTGTCGATGTCAGGGGAGCATCTAGAAGAAGCGGCAGTGTTAAGAAGGTTAAGAAGATGTAGTTGCACAGCCTGGGCATGGATGTTAATCACTTCTATATAATGTTCATTATTGTAAATAAACTCCCAAGAATGCCTCCCTGCCTCTGTCGCCTTGTTCTGATGAGTAGTGTTCATGTCACTCAGACGTGAAACCTTGGTTCCTGCACAAGATAAAGGCAAGTGTCCCCGTCCAAGGCCTCTTCCCTGTGCTTTGTGCAGCCTTCAGACCAAAGTGATGGTCTGGCCTCACACTAACTGGAAACATTACTGAAGCCTGCACCTCGATGGTGCTTGTCATTGCTGCCAGAATGTAGTGGGCAGGTGTCACAGAGTTCCATCATTCTCTCTGTGTGCTCCCAGAAACTTTAAGGTGGAGCTGGCCCCCCATCTTGTCAGCATCTGTGACCAGTGACGCTGTGTTCCTGAACGGGTCAGGTGCTGAAGCTGACAAAAGAACAGGTGCATTTACAGTTTCATGGCTGCGTCTCTATGATATGACCCTGATCACAGAGCACAAGTGATCCGTCCTCAGCCAGACAGAAGTCAGACATTCTCAGAGGCTACGTGAAGATCTATGGAGTTCTCACTGTGTTTCGTCATCATCCTCCTGGAATTGAGCAACTATTAGGGCCTCCACTGCATCTCCATGACATGAGCATTCTCACAGAGGTTATGTGCGTTGCCATCAGCCAGCCTGGAGTCAAACGTTCAGAAGATGCAATATGAGGATCTATGGTGTCTCCTCATTGCATGTCGTCATCTTCCACAAATCTTGCAGCTATGAGGTCCTCTTGAGCATGCCTGCCTCTTCTGGCCAGTGCGATAACCTCATCGACGTCATCGTCACCTTCAAGGACCTCCTCACCCTCATCCCCATTGATGTCCTGCTGATCAGGAGTCCTGTTCCTCCATCTCCTCCTCAGCCAGCTCCTCATGCCATTGCATTGCCAGGTTGTAAAGGGCACAGCAGGCGACGATGATGTGTGACATCCTCTGTGGACTATATTGCAGGGCTCCACCAGACTGGTCCACGCACCGGAACCCCATTTTCAACATTCTGATCATTTGCTCAACCAAGTTGCGAGTTGCAGCATGAGCCTCGTTATACCTTCACTCTGCTGGAGTCTGAGGCCCCTGCACAGGTGTCATCAGCCACATCCTCTGCGGGAAGCCCTTGTCCCTGAAGAGCCATCCCTGAAGTCCCTGTGGACCCAGAAAGACTTCAGGGATCTGTGATAGACTGAGAATGAAGCAGTTGTGGACATTCCCTGGAACCATATGCAGACATGCAGGATGTGTTTGTGATGGTCACACACCAACTGCAAATTCAGCAATTGGAATCCCTTGCGGTTAACATAGTTGACTGCATGTTCCGACAGAGAGCTGAGCGCCACATGAGTGCAGTCGATAGCACCCTGCACCTGTGGGAAACCCGAGATCTGGATAAATCCAATCGCTCTCGCATCCTGGCTGTCCTGGTCCTGAGCGAAATGCACAAAGTTGTGCGCCTTTGAGAAGATGGCATCTGTGACCTCATGGATGCATTTGTGTGTGGAGGCTTGTGATATCTCACAGAGGTCACCTGTGGAGCCCTGAAAGGAGCCAATGGCATAAAAATTGAGCGCCGCAGTCACTTTCAAATCCATGGGCCGTGGACGCCCTCCATGTCCCCCTGGCACCAAATCCTGCAGCGGATGGCAGATGTGACCAACCAGTTCCCTAGACATGTGCAGTCTTTGGTGACACTAGTTGCTGGTCATCTGCGGGAATGAGAGACAGCATCTATAGACCCTGGGTCTAGCCAGGCGCCAACCAGTGATGGCTCACTGTGGCTCTTCAGTGCCGTTTGCAGGAGCCTCAGCCGCCCCTTCTTCCTGAAAGTGCTGCTCCTCCCTCTGCGCCACCAGGCACCTCCATTGCTCCCTTCTCCATTGTCTTTGCTTTCTGTACGCCACGAGGTATGCAACCAGTTCACCAGTCTCCATGCTCCTGGTGTTTTCCTCCTGCAGGATAAAAGACAGAGACGTGTGTGTTAGTTTGGGTGTTCTAAGAACCTCTCTTGGTTAAGCCTGAAGGCCCCTTAATGCATCCTGGAGAGTGCTGGCCACCACTTAGATGGCCAGAATCTAGTGCGTTGCATGGCTGCCCAAAACCCCACCTTCCTCTGTCCACTCCACCTGACCGATTGGCAGCAGCTTTGTCCACTGGAGTGCATGCTGTGATCTCAGCTGAGACGCAGGCATTCTCTTAACCCACACTGCAAGGCTGCACTGTTAGCTTGAACCATGGGAGAGACTTGTCCAAACCGGGATGATGACTTTGCAAGGGGCTGTGAGCACCTCCACCAGTGACTGCTCACGGCCAGCTTTAGCAAGGAGATTGTACAATGTGCCCAGTCATCCAATTGTTCTGAAGTCCATGAAAATGCTCATTAGTTTTCAGTCTGTGCCTGAGGGATGAAAAGCTCTGGAACATTTGGTGGCACTTTCATGCCTCTGTGTTGCTTGAGTAGGCAGATAAGCTGGAGACCCGACTCCACGCATATCAATGTGGCTGCATTTGAACTGTCTCAGCTGCAGAGGAATAGTTACTTTATAGAAGGTTTCCCTATTGTGTGGCCACTTCCCCACTCGCCTGCCACTCTGCACATGCTTATGCACCACCATAACCCGCAGGACAGCCCTTGACCCCCCCAATGCACCTCAAGCATAGAACAGCCTTTGCCTTCCCCAACCGTGCCTCAACCTTGAAGTCCAGCAGGTGATCCTTGTGATTGCTGCACAACGTTACTGTGCATTCAATTCCAAGTTGCCCATGAAGTGCAACCCGCCGAGTGCATGCCTTATACATGCTGTTGTGAAACGCGTCCTCCCGCAATCATGCCGACATGAGCGGATGATCCAGCGTGGCGGGCATGACTCTGACATGCAGATCTATTATAATGAGGTTCTTGATGTCTGATGGCAGGAAATGGGGCCATTGACAGCCAGAACGAACAATTGCAAACAGGTTTCAAAACGTCGTGAAACCAATTTTTAGCCTTTTCGCTATATTGTCCATTCACGCTGCCAAACATGCCCAACACCATCAGGCATGGAAAATTCTGCTTTTCCCCATTGGTAGCTTGGTCATTATTAGGTAATTTATCATAGACCACAAGTCAAATCTCTGACCTTCTGGTTTAACATTACATTAAAGCTTGTGGCTTTACCCACTGTTCCACTGCATTGCAATGTACATTGCCCCTTTCTTGTAAGATAAAATTGCTCTATAACTATTAGATGTTAAATTAAAATGAAGGGCACTGCATTATATCTATATAAGGAACATTTTAGAAATAAGCCAGCTGTTTGCATTAAAAGGGCAGCACCTTTATAGAATAAAGCTTGGCTAACTTTTTTTTTATTTGTTTGACATAATTAGATATCTGCCTTAGACCATTGCATATTTTACACATGACATTATGATGATGTAAACAAGACATGGTGCTTCCTTGTTGCTAAACAAAAAACAAATATCTGGCAAGTTTTTTCCATGAAGAAAACATCCCTTAAAATTGTATTACCCAAGCATTTTATTTTAACTTGAAACCCTGTATTTCTAGTGTGTCCATTATTTCACATTAACATTTAGAACCTTCTCAAACATAAGCAAACCCATGGCCAATTGATTTTTTTAATACCTTGGTAATAGTTACTGGTGTAAGTACTAATTTTGAGGTCTGGTGGCATTGTGAACACTGCCTCTGAGCCAAAAGCTCCAGGTTCGAGTTCCACCCCAAGACTTTGATTGGTAGTGGCTTCACCAACTAGTCCAGAGAGAACAGAATGAAAAATGATTACCATCTCAGCTGAAACCACCCCCTGTTGAGTTATGTCCCAGAATATGGACATGAGCTAAGTTGAACAGAAAACAGATTGGGGCGAAAGGCATGTCTGTTTTTTTTCTTTTCCAGGAATACACAAGATAAAGGGTTAAAAAGCCAACTGCAGCCTCTGTGTACTAGTTTTGGTTTTCAGTTCTAGTGCTAGTGCGTGCTGTGAAGGTCACAGCTGAAGAACATCAACTAGGCATCCCTGCGTTTGCAGGTAAAAAGTCCTTTCTCTCCCATTGCTGGAAGCAAGTCACAAGTTAGCAAAGCCACAGCCAAAAAGGAAATAGGACAACTCCTTTTGGCTAGAACCAAGAATCTCCAAATCCACTGCTCAACTGCCAAAGTCAGCTATACTGGAATCACCTAACTTAATGGCTACAATGTTTCACTCCTCAAGGACAAGTCAAAAGGTTGATTCGTATGCCTTTTTTTAACCTTTATTTCTGGACTTACCTCTCATTTCTAATCTGTTGGTATATGTGTTGCATTTTTATTATTTTTTTCTTGCATTTTAGTAACTAATAAACTCACTCCTTTTTTTACTCAAGGTAGCCTGGTTAAATTGGCTCCTTATAAAACATAAAAACCTGGGGCAGAATTTTACGAGTCGGCGAGCGGGCCTGGGGCCTGATCGCTGACGGATAAAATGACGCACAGTGACGTGGGGGGGAACTTCTGATGTCACCGCGCCCGATTTACATTTTCAGGAAGGCAGAAGTGCGGCAAAATTAGCTGCGTGCCCACCGACCTGTCAATGGCGAATTGAGGCCATTGACAGGGTCAATTAATTAATTAAAGGACCTGCCCGTCCAACCTTAAGTTTGACAGGCAGGCCAGGAGCCCTGGCGGGAAGTAGATAAAAACATGAAACCTCATCCATGAGGTTTCATGTAGGCTTTAAAAAATTTTAATAAAGATTTTGTATAAATTATGAACATGTCCCAACTCATGTGACTTTGTCACATGAGGGGACATGAAAGGGAATTTTTTTTTTCTATTATTAATATTTTTGAAAGTAGAGGCGATCCCCCTGAGGCAGCACTTAGCATGCGCTAAAGAGCACCCTCTCGATTTTGGGAATCCACCCCCGCCTGCACAGGGAGCACATAGCACTTCCCTGTGGACGTCACACTGGGCGGGCCTTAATTGACCCACCCACGTAAAATGGCGCCACACCTCCAATTAAGAGCGCCGATCGGAAGTATGCCCGTAAGCGCCCGCCCATTAACTTCCCCCCCAAAGGGGGGAAAATTCAGCCCTTGGACTGGGAAAAGGTATCCATGAGGGAAGGGATCCTTTTTAAATTAACCTTGCTGCAGCCAACTGAGGGGGTTGAGTAAAGAAGAGTTCAACCCCTCTCACCCGAGAGCATAACAATTTGTGGTACCTTGTCCAGGATCATAACAAATTGGGGGAACTTCTCCCGGGGACCGGTCATAACACACATTCCTCATGCCTAACAAAGATATTTGAGAGCGCTGGGCCTAGAGGGGATCCCATGCTAACACCTTCTATTTGGGCAATCATCGTGTCATTAAAGCTGAACTCAACTGCGTGAGTTTCCAAGTTCATAAGCTCAATGAATACTGTTTCATGTAATATTGGCAGTTGTAGATTGCCAACATATAGTGCTGCAGCACAAATATCTATGACTGCCTTAAGTAGAACATTGGTGAATAGGCTAGTAATGTCAAATGAGTACATGGATATAACATTGCTATTGATATGTAAGTCCTACATGGCCTTCGCAAATGTGAAGGAATCCTTCACCATGTATCTAGAAAACTTGATAAAATTGGCTGTAACAATTTGCCCAACCATTTGGCCAATTCAAGCTGTGCAGAACTGGTCATATATAAGATAGGGCATAAGGGGACATCACTTTTTTGTAACTCTGGCAGCCCATACATACGTGGGCACAGCGAGTCTTAAGGACGGACCCTGTCATATATATCATGCGGCAGCTCATGGCTCATTCACAAGTCTAAAGTGAAGAGAAAGCTTTAACAAACAAATCTCTTTTTTTCAGCAATACGCAAGTTCTGTTCTACAAAACGATTATATATTTAACAGTAACTTCAGAAATTTTGGATTGCTCAACCACGGCTTACTGTGATCCCACAACAGCTGTAGGACAGTACATTAGAGCTGTAAATTGGTGACCCTGAGTTTATTAGCGTGATACCATATTTATAATTTCTATCTTTTAAAGAACTGCCTCAAGTAAAACAAAAGTATTAGAATGCTTAAGCATGATTTGGTGATCAGATCATTAAAGATTTAATGATTTAAACTATGGTATTTGGCTTCTATGTATTTGTGAAGGCACTGCTGTCAATATGGTAGGACATTCACTGTAGTACAAAGTATGCCAGAGTTACTTTACATATATTGCAGATTGCAATGCAGTACAATGTTGTGGCATTGATTTGTAAATATGTGTAAGTTTGCTGTGCCTTATCATGTGTGCAGTGTTTATGTGTTGGGCGTGGTGAGAGCTTTAGTGTTGACTTTCCTTAATGAATAGCTTGAACTATGTGAATCTTAATTTTAGTATATTGTATTAATTTAGCATTGATAAGACTGTACTGCAAAGCTTCATAAAATGTAAATGTATCCTGAAATTAAATCCTTCCCCTATTCTTGTTCTCTACCCAGTAAATATGTATTTTTTCCTTTGGCCTTCCATAAATATTTAAAATTAATATTGTTATGAAAAATAACATTGCTTTATGAAACCGGGATCTGCCTACTCCACTATCTCTAAGCTGCATACCATCAACAATACAACTAGTAGCAATCTTTGAAAATGAAAAATATAAACATTTTAACAGTTTGATTACTCTTGCAAATAACAATTTAGAATAAACTGATTGTTTTCTCAGGAAAAATTTCTTTGTTTCATAAATCCTTTAATTTCATTTTTTTCTTTTTGGTCCCAGCAAGTTAAAATTGGTCATTGATAGTTGTTTCTGTAAGCTGCTGATTACATACATTACCTTGTGGTATATCAAAGCCCTTGGTGGGCATGGGGTGTTTACTGCCACTGTCTTTGGATTCACACATATGTCAGATTCTTGAAAGTGTTTGGAAAAGATGAATCAATTTTCCAGAAAAGTATCAAGCTAATCAATTCAAGTACAGGGATCCTGTGGGTGAATCACCAATGCCTTTGATATACCAAACCAACAGTAGGAGAAAGACAGTTGTTAACAACTTTAGTTCCAGGCTGTTCAGAATTGCAGCATCCTGTTTGACCTTGCACTGAATATCCTTGCCATCATAAAGATTGAATAATTGCACCTCCTTAACATATCCAGCTCCACTCCTACCTCAGACATTTACTGCTGAATCCCTTATGTATGCCTCCAGATTTGATTTATCTAATGACCTCCTGGTTGGTCTTTCATCCTTCACCTATGTTCAGTCATGTTCACTCATCACCCCATTAGCATTCGATCCCTCAGGGCCTCAAATTAAAAATACTCTTCCTCTGTTTAAACCCCTACATAGTGTCAGCCTTCCCTGTCTGTACAATCACCTGCCCTAAACTCTGTTCCTCTGACTTATGCATCAGTCCATCTTTGGCAGCCATGTCTTCAGTTATCTGATTCCACTTTCTAGAATTTCATTTCTAAGCTCCTTCACCCTTCTGACTCCCTTATCTCCATGTTAGCCTCTTTAGGAATACACAAGTACAGGGAGTTATTAGACAACTCGATAGATGTGTGGAAGGGGATATAGGTGAAGAGCAGGCTGGGAGCTTAGTGTAAGAGTGAAACAAGGCTGAGGCGTTCAAAGGATTAAAAACATATTTAATACAAAAACCTGCTCAGACCCTGAGAGGAGACCAGGGCAGTTTAGCTCCACAAAGAGACATAACCACGGTAATGTATGTAAAGTAGAGACTAGTTTAACATTACAGGAAGATAATTGCTGCAAGTGGGAACCTATTTGCATTCACAAGGGACAGGGTCACTGTAATGTGGACGCGGCAGAGGCTTGATTAGCTTTGCAAAAGAAGTGTTTATTTCAACTGGAGACTAGACTAGTCTTCTAATAAGGCATTGATACTGTAATGTGTTGCATAGAATCCTTTGCTGAGTCCATCAGGAAGGATCCAGGCATAAGAGGAGTGACGATCCCAGGCAGTGGAGGCACTCAGATCAAAGTCTCCCTGTACATGGATGATGTCGTCAGATCTGCTGTCGGTGCGCAGACTGATCTACATCTGCGACCAGTTCAAACTGGCCTCGAGAGCCAAGGTAAATCGTGGAAAGAGCGAGGCCATGTTCTTTGGGAACTGGGCTGACCGATCCTTTGTCCCCTTCACTGTCAGGGCTGACGGCCTGAAGGTACTGGGGATATGGTTCGGAGGGACCAGGGCATGCGTTAGAAACTGGAAGGAGCGAGTGTCTATGGTGAAAAGGAAACTGGGCATGTGGGAGCAACGCTCCCTCTCCATTGCGGGTAAGAACCTGGTCATCAGGTGTGAGGCACTCTTGCTGTTGCTGTACGTGGCGCAGGTCTGGCCCATTCCACACTCCTGCGTGGTGGCGATCACCCGAGCCATCTTCTGCTTTATCTGGAGGTCGAAAATGGATCGTGTCCACAGGGACTCGATGTACAAGCCTCTAGCTAAAGGGGGAAAAACGTGCCCAACATCACCCTCATACTGATGGCCACCTTTGTGTGTGGCTGCATCAAGTGGTGCGTAGACCCTCAGTATGCAAACACCGAGTGTCACCTGTCCCCAGTGTTGCGAAGGATGGGTCTGGCCACGCTGCCGCGGAACGCTCCAAGTAGTTGGACTGTGCCGTACCACCTGTCCCTCGTGGGAAAATTTATGCAGAGAAACACCTTTGACCACAAATCCATCAGGCAGTGATCAGCATGTAACGTCTTAGAGGCCCTGAGGGAAAAGGAGAGGGTGGATCCTGTGGGATGGTTCCCTGAGCAGACTGTCAAAGTCATTTGGCAGAATGCCTCATCGCCAGAATTTTCCAACAAGCACCAAGACGTAGCTTGGCTGGTGGTGAGAAAGGCCCTCCTGGCATGTTGGAAGGATCTGACGGGGAGGGCCTTTCTCACCACCAGCCAAGCTACGTCTTGGTGCTTGTTGGAAAGTTCTGGCGATGAGGCATTCTGCCAAATGACTTTGACAGTCTGCTCGGGGAACCATCTCACAGGATTCACCCTCTCATTTTCCCGCAGGGCCTCTAAGATGTTACGTGCTGACCACTGCCTGATGGACTTGTGGTCAAAGGTGTTTCTCTGCATAAGTTTTTCCACGAGGGACAGGTGGTACGTCAAGGTCCAACTACTTGGAGTGTTCCGCGACATCGTGACCAGACCCATCCTTTGCAAAACCGGGGACAGGTAGAACCTCAGCACATAGTGACACTTGGTGTTTGCGTACCGAGGGTCTACGCACAGCTTGATGCAGCCACACACAAAGGTGGCCATCAGTATGAGGACGATGTTGGACACGATTTTTCCCCTGGGATTTTCCGACCCCATTGTGGGCGGGACCCCCTGCGGGCAAGGCGGCCCCCCCGGTCAGAAGTCCATTGACTTGTGGCGGGATTGGAGGATTGCAGTGGTGGCAGGTGGGGAAAATCCTGCCATTTGTCTTGTTTGGGCCTTTAACCACCTCCGTGCTGAATGTCGCTCCTTAAAATCCACCTCCTCATCAATCTTTTGGTCATCCCTCCTTTTGCTTGACATTTGTTTTTTTTGTGCATCTGTCAAGACCTGGGGATTTTTTTCTATACTTAAGGTGTTTTATAAATGCTTGTTGTAGGTGTAGAATATCTTCAAAGAAATTTGGAACTACTTCTTTGGTGGTATTGCATAAAAGTGGTAGTCTGAAGCCAACATGATGCAGGATGAAGTCAGTAACTCTGTGGTCAGGTACATTCACATCAAAGCTAAAGGATCCATGGTTCAAGGGTCAGTTTAACATTGAGGGCAGGAAAAGATTCTTTGCTATTTTTGATAATTTGAGGAGTTTAATAAAATTTGTAGTTACTGTAAATACATTGTTTATGCAGAGTATTTTTATTTAGCAGTTTAACACTTAATAATTGATCTGGTGGTTTACTACATGAATCATGGTCTAAAATTGTATATTCTTTAATTTCTTTGCGAGACAAAGCTTAATATTAATTACTAAGCAACTTTATTTCACAGTGAATTAACACGTTGGTCACCTAATTGAACTGGACTAGCCGTATAAATACTGTGGCTACAAGAGCAGGTCAGAGGCTAGAAATTGTGCGATGAGTAACCCACCTCCTGACTCCCCAAAGCCTGTCCACCATCTACAAGGCACAAGTCAGGAGTGTGATGGAATACTTCCCACTTGCCTGGATGAGTTCAGCTCCCACAACACTAAAGAAAGTTGACACCATCCAGGACAAAGCAGTCCACTTGATTGGCACCACGTCCACAAACATTCACTCACTCCACCACCGACGCACAGTAGCAGCAGTGTGTACCATCTACAAGATGCACTGCAGGAATTCGCCAAGGCTTCTTCAACAGCACCTTCTAAATCCATGACCACTACTATCTAGAAGAAAAAGGGCAGGTGATAGATGGAACCCCACCACCTGGAAGTTTCCCTCCAAGTCACTCACCATCCTGACTTGGAAATATATCGCTGTTCCTTCACTGTCACTGGGTCAAAAGCCTGGAACCCCCTTCCTAACAACACTGTGGGTGTATCTACACCACATGGACTGCAGCAGCTCAAGGAGGTAGCTCACCACCACCGTCTCAACTAGGGATGGGCAATAAATGCTGGCCCAGCCAGCAAAGCCCACATCTCATGAATTAATAACTATCCCTCTTTACTAGTAGTATTTCAGAAAATACTGCAGTGAGGGGATTAAGAACTCACACTGTATATTCTTATGAAATATATATAGATATCCTCATTGCTACTTATAAAATTTTAAAACTTGGACAAAGACTGTTAAAATGGCTGAATCTATGTCTGTCTGTGACCCTTGAACAAAAGGAGCTCCCTGGCAGTATCGAAGAAACTTTAACCTTGTTACCCCTGAGGAGACACTAACAACTCCCCTGTGGTTTGCATGGCTCAAATTCATAGAGAGAACAGTACAAAGGTCATCTGCATTTCATAAGCCAAGTTGGCCAATTGGAATCCACTCATCTGCTAGGACAAAGGACCCCACAAGCTTCCTTTCAAGTGTTAATGGTTGGGAAATTTACCATCTTGGGGAACCAGGTGAGGGACATACATCATAAACAAAAACAGAAAATGCTGGAAAATCTCAGCAGATCTATCAGCATTTGTGGAGAGAGAAAAAAAAACAGTTAATGTTTTGAGTCTGTATGACTTTTCTTCAGTGCTCATTCCCCCCAAGGAGGCAGGCCATTGCCCTTGGGCACCTGAAGGGAGGAGGAAAGGCAGCTGTAAACCCCAGGGCCATCCACTCAGGAATCCCAGAGACTATCCTCTCCCTCCATGTTCCCTTTGCCTGTGACCCTCTCAACATCATCCACGGTCACTGCAGAGGGAGCAGCTGGCCCACAGGAGGCGAGCCAAAGCAAGCTGGGTCTCTCAAGGCCTTGGCTCTCCAGAGGACCCACGCCGAAGTCATTAGAAGCGACAGGGCCAACAATTGCACAGGCTACCTCCACCCCTGTTGTGGATGTCAGGGCAGAACCTAGAAGAAGTGGTAGGCCTAGAAAAGTTAAGAATTTCCACAATTGGCTGCGCAGATGAACACAATTTGTCAGTTTATAATCTGAAAATATATTCCTTTTCACTGAATGTGTAATGGTGTCTTTCAGCTTCATTTACAAGCTTCACAAGTCCTCCCCCTGCATCCCACTCACATCACCCACTGGCAGTTCAGCTGCACGCAGCCAGACTAGGATTCATTCTGAAGGGAGAAGTGTGTGTGTGGCAAGGCCTTTGGGAGCCTCGTGCAAGCACTCTCCCACACATGCGGAGCCTCCATCACGGAAATGTGATCCGCTATTGACGGGTGGAGCGGATGATTGCAAAATGGTTTCATGAAGTTGTGAAACCACTTTTGGCCCTTCTCGCCATATCGTCCGCACATGACACCCGATGTCAATAGGGATGAAAAATTCCGGCCATGCTTTCATTGAATGGTGAAGCAGGATTGAGTGGCTGAATGCCTTCCTCCTACTATTCTTATGCTCTTACATGTATAATTATTAAATACCATATAGACACAAATCTGTCAGTCGGCTCCCAGTCAAAACATCTGCTAATGTATTTACAACTGTCTGATCGTTATGGGGGTGGGGGAAGGCATAGTGGTACTGTCACTGGATTGGTAATCCAGAGACCTAGGGTAATGCTCGGATGACCAGGGTTCAAATCCCGCTACAGTAGATGCTGGAATTGGAATTCAATAAAAATCTGGAATTAAAAGTCGAATGATGACCGTGAAACCATTGCTAATTGTTGTTAAAACCCACCTGGTTCACTGATGTCCTTTAGGGAAGGAAATCTGTTGTCCTTACATGTAACTCCAGACCCACAGCAATGTGGTTGACTCTTAAATGCCTTCTGAAATGACCTAGTAACCCACTCAAACCGCTACAAATTCACAAAGAAGGAATTAAACCACCCAGCATTGATCTAGGTACATAGGCACTAGGAACGACAAAGGCAGTCTCAGCCCTGTTGACCCTGCAAAGTCCTCCTCACTAAGATCTGGGGTCTCCTGCCAAAATTGGGAGCGCTGTTCACAGACTAGTCAAGCAACAGCCTGACATAGTCATCCTCATGGAATCAAACTTTACCTTGCCATACAGACAATGTCCCAGACACCACCATCACCATCCTTGGGTGTGTCCTGATCCACCAGCAGGAAAGACATAGCAGAGCTGGTAGCACAGTGGTATAACGCCAGGAGAGAGTTTCCCTGGGAATCCTCACCTTCAAGTCCAGACAACATGAAGTCTCAGGTCAAGCATCAGATCAAACATGGGCAAGGAGACCTCCTGCAGATTACTACATACCGCCCTCCCTCAGCTGATGAATCAGTGCTCCTTCATATTGAACATCACTTGGAGTAAGCACTGAGGGTGGCAATGATGCAAGATGTACTCTGGATGGGGGACTTCAATGTCCAAGAGTGGTAGCACCAATACAGACCGAGCTGACCGAGTGCTAAAGGACATAGCTGCTAGACTGGATCTGCATCAGGTGGTGAGGGAACCAACAAGAAGAAAAAACATACTTGACCTCACCCTCTCCAACCTGCTTGCCACAGATGCATCTGTCCATGACAGTATTGGCAGGAGTGACCACCGCAGTCGTTGAGAGACAAAATCCCACCTTCACATTGAGGGTACCCTCCATTGTGTTGTGTGGCACTATCACCTTGCTAAATGGGATAGATTACGAACAGATCCAGCAACTCAAAACTGTGTATCCATGAGGTGCTGTGGGCCATCCACAGCAACAGAATTGTACTCAAACCTCATGCCCGGCATGTACCCCACTCTACAATTACCATCAAGCCCAAGGGATCAATCCTGGTTCAATGAAGAGTGCAGGAGGGCATGCTAGGAGCAGCACCAGGTATACCTAAAAAAAATGAGGTGTCAACCTGGTGAAGCTATAACGCAGGACTACTTGTGTGCCAAACAGCATAAGCAACAAGTGATAGACAGAGCTAAGCGATTCCTCGACCAATGGATCAGATCTAAGCTCTGCAGTCCTGCCACATCCAGTTGTGAATGGTGGTGGCCAATTAAACAGCTCACTGGAGGAGGAGGCTCCACAAATATCCTCATCCTCAATGATGGAGAAGCTTGGCACATCAGTGCAAAAGGTAAGGCTGAAGCATTTGCTACAATCTTCAGCCAGAAGTGCCGAGTGTATGATCCATCTTAGTCTCCTCCAGAGGTCCCTTGCATCACAGATGCCAGTCTTCAGCCAATTCAATTCACTCCAGGTGAAATCAAGAAATGGCTGAAGGCACTGGATACTGCAAACACGATGGGCCCTGACAATATTCTGGCAATAGTACTGAAGGACTTGTGCCCCAGAACTTGCCAACCCCTAGCCAAGCTGTTCCAAGACAGCTACAGCACTGGCATCTACCAGGCTATGTGGAAAATTGCCCAGGTATGACCTGTACACAAAAAGCAGGGCAAATCCAACCCGGCCAATTACTGCCCCATCAGTCTACTCTTAATCATCACTAAAGTAATGGAAGGGGTCATCAATAGTGCTATAAAGTGGCACTTGCTTAGCATTAACCCGTTCACTGACACCCAGTTTGGGTTCTGCCAGGGCCACTCAGCTCCTGGCCTCATTACAGCCTTGGTTCAAACAAGAGCAAAAGAGCTGAACTCCAGAGGTGAGGTGAGAGTGACTGCCCTTGACATGAAGGCTGCATTTGACCAAGTATGGCATCA
Organism: Carcharodon carcharias; assembly: GCF_017639515.1. Taxonomy (NCBI): domain Eukaryota; kingdom Metazoa; phylum Chordata; class Chondrichthyes; order Lamniformes; family Lamnidae; genus Carcharodon; species Carcharodon carcharias. The sequence continues at coordinate 50,999,190 of NC_054473.1, forward strand.
AGAAGCCCTAGCAATACTGGAGTCAATGGGAATCAGGGAAAAAACTCTCCGCTGGTTGGCGTAATACCTAACACAAAGGGAGATGGTTGTGGTTGTTGAAGGTTAGTCATCTCAGTTCCAGGACATCATTGCAAGAGTTCCTCAGGGTAGTGTCCAAGGCCCAACCATCTTCAGCTACTTCATCAATGACCTTCCTTCCATCATAAGGTCAGAAGTGAGGATGTTTGCTGATGATTGCACAATGTTTAGCACCATTCACGACTCCTCAGATACTGAAGCAGTTCATGTCCAAATGCAGCAAGGCCTGAACAATATCCAGGCTTGGGCTGACAAGTGGCAAGTAACATTCACGCCACACATGTGCCAGACCATAAGACCAGAAGATGTAGGAGCAGAAGTAGGCCATTCAGCATATTGAGTCTGCTCTGCCATTCAGTGAGATCATGGCTGATCTGCTAATCCTCAACTCCACTTTCCTGCCTTGTCCCCATAGCCCTTAACTCCCTTACGGATTAAAAATCTGTCTACCTCAGCTTTGAATATACTTAACAACCCAGGCTCTATAGCTCTCTGTGGTAAAGAATTCCATGAATTGACTACCCTCTGAGAGAAGAAATTCCTCCTCATCTCTGCTTTAAATGGGTGCCCCCTTACTCTGAGATTATGCCCTCTGGTCCTTGACTCTCCCACATGGGAAGGGAATCCCTCAGCATCTACCCCAACAAGTCCCCTAAGAATCATATATGTTTCAATAAGGCCACCTCTCATTCTTCTAAACTCTAATGAGTACAGGCCCAACCTACTCAACCTCTCCTCATAAGAAAATCCCTCCATCCACGGGATCAACCTAATAAATCTTCTCTAGACTGTATCCAATGCCAGTATATCTTTCCTTAGATAAGGGGACCAAAATTGTTCACAGTATTCTAGGTGTGGTCTAATTAGTGCCTTGTTTAGTTTTAGCAAAACTTCCCTATTTTTATACTCCATTCCCTTTGAAATAAAGGCAAACATTCCATTTGTCTTCCCTATTACCTGTTGAACTTTTATGTTAGCTTTTTCGGGTTCATGCACAAGGAGTCCTAAATCCCTCTGTGCTGCAGCTTTCTGCAGTCTTTCTCCACTTAAATAATATTCAGCTCCTCTATTCTTCCTGCCAAAGTGCATAACCTCACATTTTCCCACATTATATTCCACCTGCCAAGTTTTTGCCTACTCACTTAACCTGTTTATATCCTGCTGTAGACTCCTGGTGCCATCTTCACCATTTTCCTTCCCATCTATTTTTCTGTCATCTGCAAACTTGGAAATAGTACATTCACTTCCCTCATTTAAGTCATTAAAATATATTGTAAATAATTTAGGCCCCAGCACTGATCCCTGTGGCACTCCACTAGTTAATTCCTGAAATTGCCCCCCTTATCCCAACTCTCTGTCTTCTATCAGTTAGCCCAAGCTATATCCAGGCTAATATTCTATCCCAACACTATGGGCTCTTATCTTATTCAGTATCCTTATGTGCGGTACCTTATCAAACGCCTTTTGGAAATCCAAATTTATTATATCTACCAGTTTCCCTTTATCTACCCTGCTTGTTACTTCCTCAAAGAATTCTAATAAATTAGTTAGGCATGATTTCCCCTTCATGAAGTTATGCTGACTCTGCTTGATTAGATTGTGTATTTCTAAATGCTCTGCTATTAAATCCTTTATAAGAGACTCCAACATTTTCCCAATGACAGATGTTAAGCTAACTGGCCTATAGTTACCTAGTTTTTGTCTCCTTCCCTTTTTGAATAAGGACGCTCCATTGGCCGTTCTCCAATCCTCTGGGCTTATCCAGAATCTAAGGATTCTTGGAAGATTACTACCAGTGCATCCACTATCTCTGTAGCTACTTCCTTTAATATCCTAGGATGCAACCAATCAGGTCCAGGGGACTTATCAGCCTATAGCCCCATTAGTTTCCCTGGTACTTTTTCTCTGGTGGTGGTTATTGTATTTATCTCCTCCTCCCTTTCGCTCCTTGATTATTTAGTATTTTTAGAATGCTATTAGTATCTTCTACCATGAAGGCTGAAGCAAAGTATCTATTCAACTCTTCTGCCATTTCCTGGTTCCCCATTAGCATTTCCCCTGCCTAATTCTCGAAGGGGCATATGTTCACTTTGACCTCTCACTTCCTTTTTATATATTTAAAGAAGCTCTTACTGTCCCTTTTTATATCATTTCCTAGTTAACCCTCAAAGTTTATTTTCTTCCTCGTAATTATTGTTTGGTCATCTTTTGTTGGTTTTTAAAACTTTCCCAATCCTCTGGTTTAACACTAATCTTTGTCACATTGTATGTTTTTTCTTTCAATTTGATACTATCCTTAACTTCCTTGGTTAACCTTGGTTTATCCCCTTCTGAGAATCCTTCTTCCTCACTGGGATGTATCTTTGTTGAGAGTCATGAACTATTTTCTTAAACGTCTGCCATTGTTCATCAACCGTCTTTTCTGCTAAACTCCTTTCCCAGTCCACTCCATCCAACTCCACCCTCATTCCATTGTAATTGCCCTTATTTAAGTTCTGTTGAAGGGTCATGAGGACTCGAATTGTCAACTCTTTTCTTCTCCGCCGATGCTGCCAGACCTGCTGAGTTTTTCCAGGTAATTCTGTTTTGGTTAAGTTTAACACAGTTGTTTCTAACCCAAGTTTCTCATGATCAAACTGAATGCTAAATTCTACCATATTAAGGCCACTTCTAGGGATCCTTTACTCTGTGATCATTTATTAAACCTGCCTCATTACTATTACCATATCCAAAATAGCCTGATCCCAACATATTGTTCCAGGAAACTGTCCTGAATATACTCTATGAATTCTTGCTCATGTCTACCTCTGCCAATTTGATTTTCCCAATCGATATGAAGATTAAAGTCACCAATGATTAATGTACTGCCTCTTTTACATGCCCTCATTATCCCGTGATTTATTCTCTGTCCTACAGTATAGCTACTGTCAGAGGGCCTATAGACTACTCCCACCAGTGGCCTCTTCCCCTTGTCATCAGGCAGTGACCATCTCAACAAGAGACAATCTAACCATCACCCCTTGATGTTCAATGGCATTACCATCACTGAATTCCCCATTATCAACATCCTGGGGGATTACCATTGACCAGAAACTGAACTAGACTAGCTATACAAATACTGTGGCTACAAGAGCAGGTCAGTGTTTAGGAATCCTGCGATGAGTAACTCACCTCCTGACTCCCCAAAGCCTGTCCACCATCTACAAGGCGCAAGTCAGGAGTGTGATAGCATATTCCCCATTGCCTGGATGGGTGCAGCTCTCGCAACACTAAAGAAGCTTGATACAGTTCAGGACAAAGCAGCCTGCTTTATTGGCAACACATCCACAAACATTCACTCCCTCCACCACCAATGGACAGTAGCAGCAAATGCACTTTCCAAACCCACAACCATTACCATCTAGAAGGACAAGAGCAGCAGATAGATGAGAACATCACCATCTGCAAGTTCCTCTCCAAGCCACTCACCATCCTGGCTTGGAAATATATTGCCGTTCCTTCACTGTTGCTGGGTCAAAATCCTGGAACGCCCTTCCTAACAGCACTGTGGGTGTGCCTACACCATGTGGACTGCAGCAGTTCAATGAGGCAGCTCACCAACACCTTCTCAAGGGGAACTAAGGTTGGGCAATAAATGCTGGCGCAGCCAGCGAAGCCAACACCCTATGAATGAATAAAAAATAAATTAAAAAACTGACTTGCAATTTTGTTTTTAAATTAAAGACTAGGATTAAGTTTGTTTGATAATTATAAAAAAAACACAAATGGAAAATAAATTGGTCATTTTCATACAAGGCCCAAGAAATGCCTAAAAATTGTGTTGGATCCCTTTCATATGTTAATGTATGGCTAATACCTGATTTAAAATCCTCCTGGGCAACCTATAAGTAATCAGGACTGCTGCAGTCAGGTTTATTTCCAGGCAGGTATGGTGCCTGCAAACTCCTGTCACCCAAAAAATGTGAAGTTTAATTATTTTTAATTTATGTGGGCGAGAAAGAGCAGGACTGGTGCTTTCAGCTCCATAGCACTCCTGATGATTGTTTCATGTTATTATATGATGTTATATGTGCCTGCTTGCCACTGTAATCTAAAGGTGCTCGGCACAGCAAGGGTTAACATGGGACAGGACCCTGCCCACAGTATGATGTATCGAGTCACATGGTAATAGACTGAGAGAACAGCCTAGAGAGAACACCCTGGATCAAGCCTTCATGGAGGTAACAGCACCATGCATGACAGTAAACTGGGACTTGTAAATAATTAAAGACAAACAATAAATGGATCATGTTCAAATATACAAATCTCAAGTTCTCATCATTGAGACATCTAAAAACCCATGTTGCAACACTCATTAGCAAATTTGATAGTCTGAAAGATGACGGCTGCATCAGGTCTGGCCTTTGGCCTCTTGTTTTGGAGGTATTCTGCTTCTGTGTAAGCACTGGAGTGTGACCTCAACAGAATGTGAGAGTTTGGTGAGCTGAGGAAGTTCAATGAGGAGATGAAGGAGATGCTCCTTTTGTTTTTCTAACCTTTTTATCCTGTAGGAACTGGTTCTTGCTCTACTACAGGGGAAGAGGCTAACTGTTTGGTGAGTATCCGGTAAGTGGTCAAGGTCTATCCTTTTCCTAAAGTTTAAAATTGTACAGGAATTTGTGATAAGACTGATAAATATATAAAAAGAAAATAAATAATTGAATAAAATATTTAAGGAATTAAGTAAAGCACATACGTATGGCAGGATAGGTGGCGTGTCATGGCTGCAGCATGTGGGTGCTCCCAGATACCAGTGCTATCCAGGACAAGCATGTCTGCAGTAAGTGTCTGTGGCTTGAGGAGCTTTGGCGCAGAGTCATTGAGTGGAGGCTGAGCTGCAGACATTGCAACACATCAGGGAGGTGAGAGTTACCTGGAAGCTTTGTACCATGATGTGTTCACACCTCTTAGGATAGGATCTACTGATTTGAATGTGGTTAGGGACAGGACTGCAGCTGAGGCAGGTAAGAGGACTCAGAGGGCAGGAGTGCAGGAGTGTCAGTCTCTGTAATTGTCTAACAGGTTTGAGGTTCTTTCAGCTTGTTTGGATGAGAGTGGGGTCTGCAGGGTGGATGAGCTGGCTGACCATGGCACTGTGGTACAGGATGCCATTCAAATGGGGGGTGCACAAAGGAATGTAGTGGTAGTAGAGGACAGCATAGTGATGGGGTTTGACATTTTTCTCTGTAGCGAGGAGCAAGAGTCCAGATGGCTATGTTGTCTGCCTGGTGCCAGGGTTCAGGACATTTGCTCAAGGCTGGAAAGGAACTTGCAGTGGGAGGGGGAGGATCCAGTGGTTATGATCCATGTTGGTACTAATGAGATAGGCAGAATGAGGAAGGAGGTTCTGCATAGTCAGTATAAGGAGCTAGGCATCAAATTAAGAAGCAGAATCTCAAAGGTAATAATTTCTGGGCTATTACCTGAGCCACGTGCAAATTGGCATAGGACAAATAAAATTAGAGAAATGAATGTGTGGCTTAAAGACTGGTGTGGGAGCAATGGGTTCCAGTTCGTGGGGCACTGACACCAGTATTGGGGAAAGTGGGATATGTACCATTGGGACGGTCTACACCTGACCATGCTGGGGCTGGTGTCCAAGCAAGCCACATAACAAGGGAAGTAGAGAGGGTTTTAAACTGAATAATTGGGGCAAGGTATCAAATTTGGGAAGATGAGGTAAACAAAAGATTAGAGACAAGACAAGAGAGAAAGGTATTAATACGGGAAATGATTATGAGACTTTTACAGGAAGGTTCAGAGAGTAAAAATTTAAGTGTGAATCAGCAGATAAGGCTAGACGCTACAAAATAATAAAAGGACAAACTTAAGGCTCTGTATCTAAACACACATAGCATTCGAAACAAAACAGATGAACTGATAGCACAAATATAAATAAATAAGTACGATCTGATAGCCATTACAGAGACATGATGACAGGAGGACATAAATTGAGATCTGAATATTGAAGGGTACATGACACTTAGGCAGGACAAGAAGTTAGGAAAAGGTGGAGGGTGGCTCTGTTAATTAATGATGGTATTAGCACGTTAGAGATGGGTGACCTAAGTTCAGGGAACCAGGATGTAGAAAGAGTTTGGGTTGAGATGAGTAACGATAAAGGGAAGAAGTCACTTATGGGAGTGGTACACAGGTCCCCTAATTGTAACTACACATTAGGACAATATAAAAGAAGAGATAATTGGAGCTTGTCAGAAAGGTACAGTGATAGTCATGGGGAATTTTAATCTGCATATAGACTGGAAAAATTAGATGAGGAGTTCATTGAAAGTTTCGGGATAATTTCTTAGAATAGCATGCCAACCAAAGAGCAGGCTATATTAGACCTCTTCACCATGGACATCCAATCCCTCTCCACCTCCATCCCCCACTGGGATGGTCTGGGTGCTCTCCGCTTCTTCCTCGAACAGCGGCCCAAACAATTCCTACCTACCACTACTCTCGTTCTTCTGGTTGAACTTGTTCTCTCACTGAACAATTTCTCCTGAAACTCGTCTCACTTCCTCTAAATAAAAGGTGGTGGCTATGGGTGCTTTCATGGGCCCCAGTTATGCCTGTCTCTTTATGGGGTATGTGAACTATCCTTGTTCTAGTCCTACTCAGGCCCCCTTGCACAACTCTTTCTCCGGTACATCAATGATTGCTTCGGTGCCACTTCATGCTCTCGTCTGGCTGTGGAAAATTGATTAATTTTGCTTCCAATTTCCACCCCTCCATCATTTTCATGTGGTCCATCACTGACTCTTCCCTTCCCTTCCTTGATCTCTCAGTCTCAATTTCTGGTGATAGACTATCCACCAATATTCATTACAAGCCTACCGACTCCCACATCTACCTCGACTACAGCTCCTCACACCCCACTTCCTGTAAGGACTCCATCCCATTCTCTCAGTTCCTTCACCTCCGTCGCATCTGCTCTGATGATGCCACTTTCCAAAACAGTTCCTCTGAAATGTCTTCTTTCTTCCTTAACTGAGGTTTTCCACTCATGGTGGTTGATGGGGCCCTCAATCGTGTCCGGCCCTTCTCCCTCGCATCCGCCCTCACACCTTCCTCTCCCTCCCAGAACCATAGTAGGGTCCCCCTTGTCCTCACTTATTACCCCACCAGCCTCCACATTCAAAGGATCATCCTCCGCCATTTCCGCCAACTCCAGCACGATGCCAACTCTAAACACATCTTCCCTTCAGCCCCCCGGCGGCTTTCCGCAGGGATCGTTACCTCCGGGACACCCTAGTCCACTCCTCTATCACCCCTACACCTCAAAGCCGTCCCACCGCACCATTCCATGCAACCGTAGAAGGTGCAACACCTGCCCCTTTACTTCCCCCCTCCTCACCGTCCAAGGGCCCAAACACTCCTTTCAAGTGAAGCAGTGCTTCACTTGCACTTCCCTCAATTTAGTCTACTGCATTCGCTGCTCCCAATGCAGTCTCCTCTACACAGGAGAGACCAAATGCAGACTGGGTGACCGCTTTGCGGAACACCTTCGGTCTATCCGCAAACATGACTCAGACCTCCCTGTCGCTTGCCATTTCAACACACTGCCCTGCTCTCATGCACACATGTCCATTCTTGGCCTGCTGCAATGTTCCAGTGAAGCTCAACACAAACTGGAGGAACAGCACCTCATCTTCCGACTAGGCACTTTATAGTCTTCCGGACTTAATATTGAGTTCCACAATTTCAGATCATGAACTCGCTCGTCCATCCCCACCCCCTTTCCAATCCCACTTTTTCCAATAATTACATTTTTTTTTACAAATATATTTTTCTTTTCCCACCTATTTTTAAATTTATTTCAATCTATTGTTTCATCTTTACCTTTAAGCCCATTTCAATCCCTTCCCCCCACCCACCTCATCCCCACTAGGGCCATCTGCCACTAGCTTGACCTGCTTGTTACCCTTAATGTCCCCATTTGCACATCTTTTAGATAACATAACCACCGTCAACATCTGTTTGTCCTTTTATCTATGACATCTTTGGCAGTCTCTTCTTGGCTTCCACCTATCACTGGCCCCGTATTGAGATCTACCTGTCCCTCCCACCCCCCCTCTACCAGCTTATATTTCATCTCATTTCTATATTTTTTGGTTCTGATGAAGGGTCATACAGACTTGACACATCAACTGTATCCCTCTCCGCAGATGCTGTCAGACCTGCTGAGTTTTTCCAAGTATTTTTGTTTTTGTATTTTCCTCATATTGTGCAATGAGATAGGATTAATTGATAACCTATAGTGAAGGCACCCCTAGGTAGTAGCAATCATAACATGATTGAATTTTGCATTCAGATTGAGGGAGAGATGAGTGTGTCCAAGACTAGTATTTTAAACTTAAATAAGGGCAATTATGAGGGCATGAAAGCAGAACTAGCTAAAGTGAACTGGTAAATGAGGTTAAGGGATAGGTCAATAGAAGTTCAGTGGCAGACATTTAAAGGGATATTTCAGAATGCACAGAATAGATAATTCCAATGAGAAAGAAAAAATCCAAGGAGAGGGCCCATTATCCATGGTTAACTAAAAACTTAAAGACAGTATCAAACTTAAAGAAAAAGCATATAACTAGACAAAAACAGGTCGCAGGTCAGAAGATTGGAAAGACTATAAAGAACATCAAAAAATGACAAAAAGATTAGAATACAAGAGAAAGCTAGCTATTAATATTAAGATGGATAGTAAGAGTTTCTACCTGGCCCTCAACCTCAGCCCATCTCCCGCGCATCCGCCCTCACGCCTTCTCCTCCCTCCCAGAAACATGATAGGGTCCCCCTTGTCCTCACTTATCACCCCACCAGCCTCCGCATTCAAAGGATCATCCTCCGCCATTTCCGCCAACTCCAGCATGATGCCACCACCAAACACATCTTCCCTTCACCCCGCCGATGGCATTCCGTAGGGATCGTTCCCTCCGGGACACCCTCGTCCACTCCTCCATCACCCGCTACTCCTCAACCCCCACCTATAGCATCACCCCATGCCCACGCAAAAGATGTAACACCTGCCCCTTCACTTCCTCTCTCCTCACCGTCCAAGGGCCCAAACACTCCTTTCAAGTGAAGCAGCATTTCACTTGCATTTCCCCCAACTTAGTCTACTGCATTTGTTGCTCCCAATGCGGTCTCCTCGACATTGGAGAGACCAAATGTAACCTGGGCGACCGCTTTGCAGAACACTTGCAGTCTGTCCGCAAGAATGACCCAAACCTCCCTGTCGCTTGCCATTTTAACACTCCACCCTGCTCTCTTGCCCACATGTCTGTCCTTGGTTTGCTGCATTGTTCCAGTGAAGCCCAACACAAACTGGAGGAACAGCACCTCATCTTCCAACTAGGCACTTTACAGCCTTCCGGACTGAATATTGAATTCAACAACTTTAGGTCTTGAGCTCCCTCCTCCATCCTCACCCCCTTTCTGTTTCTTCCCCCTTCCTTTTGTTTTTTCCAATAATTTATATAGATTTTTCTTTTCCCACCTATTTCCATTATTTTAAAATCTTTTATGCCCCCCCACCCCCACTACAGCTATACCTTGAGTGCCCTACCATCCATTCTTAATTAGCACATTCGTTTAGATAATATCACCAACTTCAACACCTCTGTGTTCTTTTGTTCTTTTGTTTGTGACATCTTTTGATTATCTGCTCCTATCACTGCTTGCTTGTCCCTACAATCACACCCCCCCTCCACTTCTCTCCCCCCCCTGCCCCCCGCCATCTTAAACCAGCTTATATTTCACCCCTCTCCTTGGATTCACCTAGTTCTGTTGAAGGGTCATAAGGACTCGAAACGTCAACTCTTTTCTTATCCGCCGATGCTGCTGGAGCTGCTGAGTTTTTCCAGGTAATTCTGTTTTTGTTTAAGAGTTTCTATGTATATTTAAATAAGAGAAGAGTTAACAAAGTGAGTGTTTGTCCTATAGAAAGTGCATCTGGGGAATTTATAATGGAAATTAGGGAGACGGCGGAAGAATTGAACAGGGATGCCCAGCGTGACGTGTGCCTGGAAGCGCTGTGCACTCCCTGTGTGGGGGGATGGGGGCTTCCCTGAGCCGGGACTGTGTTCTTCTGCGCATGCACATGGAAGAGCACGCAGATCTCCTTGAGGCAAAGTGCAGCCTCAGGGAGATTGGCTCAAATGTGAAAAACAGATTAAAGAATAGAAAAAATTTTCCTGACTTGTCCCCTCATGTGACACTGTCACATGAGCTGGGACATGTCCATAACTTTTATTTGAAGAGTATGTTAAGATTTTAAAACTCTCATGAAACCTCATCCCGCCTGTGGGTGAGGTTTCATGTTTTTTCAGAAGCTCGCATGGGCTCCCGGCCTGCCCATCCAACCTTAAGGTTGGACAGGCAAGTCCATTAAGTGTGTTAAGTACCTCACTTATGGCCTTAAGTGGCCGTTGACAGGTTGGCAGGCGTGCAGCCGACTCGGCTGCACCACCGCTGACCTGAAAACCTAATTGACGCAGGGTGACGTCGGGGTGCACACTTGACATCACCCCGTGTCATTTTACACGTCAGTGAGTGGGTCCCGACCCTGCTCGCTGACTGGAAAATGCTGCCATTGGAGTACCGTGTACAGTATTGGTCTCCTTATTTAAGGAAAAATGTAAATGCATTAGAAACAGTTCAGAGAGGGTTTACCAGACTAATACCAGGAATGGGCTTGTCTTATGAGGAAAGTTTGGGCAGGTTAGGCTTGTGTCCACAGGAGTTTAGAAGAGTAAGAGGCAATTTGATCGAAATCTTTAAGATCATCAGGGGTCTTGGCAGATTGGATGTGGAGAACATGTCTTTTCTTGTGTGGGAAAATCTGGAATTAAGGGTTGTTATTTAAAAATAAGGTATTGCTCATTTAAGACAGAGGTGAGGAGAAATTTTTCTCTCAGAGGGTTGTGAGTCTTTGGAACTCTCGTCCTTGAAAGGCAGTGGAAGCAGAGTCTTTGAATATTTCCAAGACAGAGCTAGATGGATACTTGATTAACAAAGGGGCGAAAGATTATCAGGGGGAAGCTAGAATGTGGGGTTGAGGTTACAAGCAGATCAGCCATGATCTTATTGAACAGCAGAGCAGATTGAGGGGCTGAGTGGCCTCTTCCTGCTCCTAATTCGTTTGCTCTCTGGTGCTGATTCTGGGTCTAGGTATTAGCCTAGATGAATTTCCAACCCAATTTCTGTACAACTTACTGACACAAGGGAAGCATCTCTTTAACCAGAGACCACATTCCCTCATGCATTTTGCCCGACAGTCCACAGCAAGGATGTATTTTCCTCTCTGCTGACCACACTCAGCAGCATTTCCTCTCTCAATGAGACCCCTCTCTCTCTCTCTCTCTTTCTATCCTAAATCTTGAAGACAGAATGTCTGCCCAGCTGCTGTTGCCTTTGTTTTCAGGTGAGAACTTTGTGCTTTGCTCAGCAAATCTCTTGATTTGGTCCCTCCTGTCCCCATGGTAACCAAACCATTCGGCCTGTTGCCAGGCAAAGTTATACAACCTCCTACCAACCCCCTTCCCAGGGTATTCTGCTTTTCCTTAAATTAAAGGGAAGACTTAAAACATAACAATCTTATGAAATCTCACATTCATAACAATGAAATTTGTAAAATTATGCTTAAAGAACAATAAATATGTAAAAAGAATCCAGGAATAATGAGCCTGGATATTACACTGTGGCAGTTTAGCTGCCAGAGGGATAAGCTTCAACAAGCCAAATGGTTTTGTTTTATCCTTAGTTTTTATTATGCTAAGAGCTTAGAAAAATGTTGGGCAGGTAAAGATCAGCTGGCATATCAAGCCTGCACCATACTCATGATGGCTGGAACAGACTGGACTCTTCCATCAGTACTCCCAAGCCCCCAACCCCATCACCATCCTGCAACCATCTAATGTCGTGGGAGACACAAAAACCAGAGAAGAACATACTCTGATAAAACGTTCTTATCATCTAGATTGGAGATTATGCTTGTCACACCCATAACCCAAGTTAAATGAGTTTCATTAAAGGCTAGTACTCAAAGAGAACTTGCAAAGGTTTCTGATTAACATTCACTGCACTGTAACAATCAACCAGAAAGATTTGGTACTCTCCTTTAACACAAAGATTTTGATCGAATTCAATGGAATTTTCTATATACCATCCTTCATCACTTGAGCTTCAAACAAACCTTTGTAAAATGAATCATGAAGCTTTATTCATTTCAAAAGGTCGTATGTAGAGCCAGTGACATTTATTCCTTACCTTTCTGATTGTAGGGGCAAAAACATGTGTACCTTGAATCTGTTGACCTTTGCCTTTGAAATAAAACCTTTAGATCTCTGACTTTATGGGCTTTCCAGGTAGACAACCATCAACACAAGGTATCATTATACACTGATGACATTCTCTTATGTGAGACAGAGCCATTGGTCTCCCTGTCCGGCCTGTTCATAGTGATTAATGACTAGAGTCAGTTCTCAGGCTACAGAATTAAGTTAGATAAATCAGCGGCTATACCCATTAATCCATCTATGCCTGGCAGGATTCGCTCCAGCTTCCTTTTTTGGTGAGCTAATAAAGTCTTTAAATATCTTAGAATAAACAGCCTCACAGCACAAGATATTCCCTTAAAGGGCTAACAACCCTTTCAGCTGAAGAGTATCCAAGATGACATTTGCAAAACATCACATCTTTTTCTTTCTTTATTAGGTTGTGTCAGTGTGACTATGATTAATATCCTGACAAAACTATTATTTATTCCAAACATTGATGTGGCCATCCTTGCCAAGATCTTTTTGCTTCTTAATGAAATATTTACTCCCTTTAGTATGTTGAAGTAAAAAGTCAGGAATGACAGTAAAAATTCTGCAGTGTGGTGGTTGGTACGAGGGTGATTGCTACATTTAAAGCAATATTACAGGACTACAACCAATAGCAATATTGTAGTCCATTCTTGGAGGCTGTCCCTTTAGGCAATAGTCAGAAAAATCCAATTCTTTAGTCTTGGGGCAGAATTTTCCACTCCTGCCAGTAGTGGGATTAGTGGAGGGCAGCGGTACAAAATTTGGCAGGATGGAAAAAATCAATTTCTCACAGGCAAGAAATTAGTTTGGAATTTTGTCCTCCCGATTTTGATGGCAGGTTAAAAGCAGGTTGCCTTTCCAGCTGATCTATGTCAGAAACTGCATTTGCATTCATTTGCATCTCATAAATACTCATTAAAAAGCCAGCAGGCTGGAATTACATTCCCCCTCCGAATTAAGCGACCTGCCAGCGAGGATTGAGGATTTTGTTTCCCAACTGTAGGTAAGTAGCAGGCACCTGGCGATCTTTGCTTCATCAACTACGTCTAGGTCCATAGGTGTTGCTTTCTCCTTCTCGGGGACCTTGCATAAATTCACCCTGGTGCCATTAGCAAACGCTGCACCAAGGCTGAACAAAGGAGGCAGAGTTACATGGTAAATATGGGGAGAATGTTAGAGGAGTGGAGGGAAATGACTGGGGAAGGGGAGGGAAATGTCCATGGAAGGTGGGGGATAATGTCCCAGGAAAGTGGGGGGAATGTCCAGGAAAGGAGGGGTATTGTCTTAGAGGCAGGATTGGTGGTGTCAATGGTGGGGCCCAGGGGGGGAGAGTTCAGGGTACTAGTGATAGGAGGGAACAGAAAATCAAAGGGGATAGTGGAATACAGTAGGGTGGCAGGTCCAAGGCAAGGTGAAGGTCTCACTGGGTGGGTCATGGAGGGGGCAAGACAGATAATGAGAGGGGGCAGCATCAGGATGGATATGGGGACAGTAATGATTGTTGGCTCTGAAGGGAGGAAAGGCATGTGAAGGTGGATCATTATAGGGTCCATGGTAATGAGGGGAAGTTCAAGGGTTACAGAGAGGAGAGGAAAGGTGATATTGGGTGGATCTGTGCTAATGGGGAGAAGTTGGTGGGTGACAGGAGGAGGGTAGAAGGTGGTGGAGTGGGTTTGAAAGGTGATGCGTACCATATTTCTAAACTGACCTTGATCAGTTAGTCAGTCAGTGAGATCTCGCAAGGTGGTAGGAGAGTCTTTTTGGGTTGGTGGCGTTCAAGGTCTGCACAAGTGGCTGACTAAAGGGACACCTGAATAATTTTGAGGCAACTGGATGTCAAAGATGCTCAGTTGTGTTCTCCTCATACGGTGAAGCCCACATGGCAGCAGGTTGGTTTCCAACTCATGGGTCTCATAACAAGATCCCTGCAAGGCGTGGAGCTACTGCTCATTCTGTGCCATTTGCTATCAGCTGCAGTCAGAGGCAGGGATGAAGGGAGGGGGGGAAATGGAATGCCTACAAGGGGTATGGCTGGTGGATGGCAGCCAAATTGCAACTCCAAACCTTTATCCTCCCGTGTTAGTGGTCCTGGCTGACAAGGGGTCATGCGGTTAGTCTTTCTGTGCTGCCTAGGCAATAGCCTCTCTATAGAGTCTTGAAGGTAGTGGAGACAACTGGGAAAGTATCTACATAAGGCTTCTTGCACAAGGCTCTCATCACCCTTGTCAAAGAGCAACGCCTCCATGTGCAGTCGCATATGAACAGGAGCAACACCCATCTCTGGTTCTCCAGGATGTCCTTTACATGGCAGGGGTGTGATGGGGATTCCATGTCTAGACAGAGGCCAGGTGAAGGGCTTGACACTGGCCTGCTGGGTTTGAGATGGACATGTTTACTTAAAGTATCACTTCAATTCGTTCACACATCCACTGAGGTTTTGATGATGCAGGCTGCAGGCACCCCTGCCTTAGTAATGGCTCTCATCCAGATGAGGAGAAGGAGGACCCATTGCAGGTTAGCGCAGGGCCATGAGCATCAAGGGCCTGAGCAGGAAGAAGCAGTGTGGCCTATAGAAGGTCAAGAAGCTGGCAAACAAGGACCAGTGCAATGATGAGTATTGGCCAAACCATAAGTGTATTGCCAGCAGTGGACTTATCTAGGCCATGAATGAAAGGCAATGCCCTTGTGTGTCCTGGGATATGGTTGTTCACATCTTTAAGGTTCTCTAGCATGAGTTGTGGCTGCAAGGATTCTGGAGGAGTAGTGCGGAGCTCCTAGCCTGCTACGAGTGAATTTGTGTCCAGGTGCCCTTTAAATATGTCCCAGAACCTTTGACCCAATGGGGTAACAACACAAGATTCACCAAGCTCCTCATGGGCTGAAAAGCAGAAGATTGCACATGTTCACCCACTGCACCGCCCAATGAAAATCATGCTCACTTTCCTATCTGCCACCGCACTAAATCTCCGGAATGGAAAATTCGGCCCTTGATTTCCATTTGTCTATTTTTGTAAGCATATGCTGGTTGTAAAGATTATTTTGGTCCTTTATCACACCCTCCAAAAAAGGGATGGAGTTGTGAATGGAGTTTGGCCACTTGGAATGACAGATGGTAAATATAATAATTCAACATACTCTCTTTTAATAACAAACTGTTACATCAGAGATATCTGTGGCTTTACTAACATCTAAAAAACAAGCTTCCTTGTAGTATTCCAGGTTTGCCAACAGTCTGTAGTGTTTTTTATATTCAGTTAGCCACAGATAAATATGATATTCAAAGTTCTGTAAAATGGGAGAAATTCTAAGGTACAAAACAAGCTTTCCTACTAGCCTAGAATATGGATTTTATTGTGTGAATGAAACATCTAAAAATGAACTTGCATGCTTCCTTCTTAACTACATCTGCAATATATATCTGTGATATAAAGCAATATCTTTGCCATTGTACTTATTGGGGTCAATTTTCATGTGGTGCATACATCAGTTGGGGAGAGGGCAGGGCATCTGCTCCATCTGCCCAGTGCAATTGGTGGGACCCCTGAGCCATTTTTGATGGGCATCTTTATCATGCAATTCACAAGCTGCCAGCAATAATCATGCTCTCAGTGGGTAGCTCGCCAATGGTCAAAACATCTGGCTCTGTGTTGGCTACTTAAAATCAGCCTGCAAACAGTGGATTGTAAAACCAAATGCATATTGGTTAGAGTAGAATGGACAGTGAAATTTAAAGGACAGCCCTGAAAATACAGAATGAGTTAAACAAAATACACAGGTAGGTTAAACAATGGTAGATGAAATTTAATGGAATGTTATGATCGGGATGGGAGGAGTGCGCAGTTTCTCTAGCCCCACTGCTTCACAGGTCATTCCATAAGTGTAAATGTTATATTCACTCATCAAAATGGCTAATTGTTTGCTTTCACTATTGCTAGAACCAGAATAAAAGAGACTTTAACTAGGCTTCTTTCAATAAACTCAGAATGAATGATCTATTATAAAATGAAACTTGGTTTTAAGAACAATTTGCAAAAACATACATGGTTGACATAATTTGTAATCCAGAAGTGGAGCTATATGCTAATTTAAATCCCAACACATGCACACACACACACACACACACACACGCATGCACACACACTCTTACACTCACAAAGGACAAGGCAAACAGTGTCTCTTTAAGGGGACAAGAAACACCTTTTAGCCAATGGGAATAATTTATGAAAAAGGAAAAATTTCGAAGAACTTTGATGCTGTTGATGGTCACAGTAGTTGTCTGGAAGTTCTTTCAATAGGAGCTTCGGTGTAGAGGAGAACAGAGTGGGATCAATGTCCTTGGGATTGCTGTCTCATCTCAGCCTCTCAGGTTTCCAAATACAGATGAGTTATACTGAGATGAGGATTTCTAGCTGGATACCGATAACTATGCAGAATTTCAGACAAGGTAGGGAGAGAATGAATTGGGTAGCCTTCTCCTTTTAGGTTTATTCCCAAACTGAGTCCAAAAAACAAGTTCAAAACATAAACTCATTTCAGTCAGGTGGTTTCCAGGAAATTATCAAGGCCTCACAGCCTCTGAAAACAGTAGTTTTTTTTTCTCCACATCATTTGGAGTTCAAATAAACAAATAGTTCTTATCTCCTCAGGTGTCTTGCTAATCATTTAGCTGAAGTCATGTGATTTCTTGGAAAAGGCAGCTTGTTTACAGTCCAGAGTGAACTTATAACCTTTTTAAAAAAAGCCCAGGTCAGTTCCCAAGAAAGTGTCCAAATAATTCAATGCACCTCCAATATAAAAAAATATATAGTTCTTGGAGATATGTATTCATAACAAGAGACAAGTGTAAAATATGGCACATAGGAAAAAAAGATGGGCCATCTGCATATTTCATTGTATGAAGTTGAAAATATGTAGCTGAAAAAGTCTTAGGAAGCTTGGTTGACTCAGTGCTAAACATGCCTAACTTAGAAGTAATCAAGCTGATGATTGTAATAATTGTAAGTTAAACCATTTCTTACTGTTGCAGGGATCATGTGACTGCATAGACAAATCAGCCTAAGCATGGGGGATCTTAGAGGCGGAGCTTTTTAGCTTTGCTCTTGGAATAAATATGTAGCCTCATCAGAAGTCTGTAAATAAAGTTTACCCTTTCTTACAAGAATGTGTCCTGCATCCCAAGTTTATTATAATTGGCGACAAGAATAAATAGTGCCGATGCAGCACCTCGCCTTGTGACTGTGAGTATTCCAATATTTTAAGGGAAGAAAGAAGTATACTCTCCAGCAATGCCTATCTTTGGCAGAATTGACCTGTACAATTCATCTGTCGAGGACTGGGGTCAGTATATTGAGCAATTAGGTTTCTACTCTGTAGCTAACAAAACAACGGCAGAGGAGAAACAGAAGGCAATTCTCCTAAGTGTCTACAGGAGCAAAACGTATAACCTAATCTGTAGTCTGATGGCTCCGAATCCGCCAAATTCCAGGTCCTTCACCGAGCTAGTAGAGCTTGTGAAAGGACATTTTCAGCCTAAACCCTAGGTGTTTAATTCTCAAGTAAGGGCTCCCGGTGAGATGATTGCAATGTACATTGCAAAGTTAAAACAGTTAGTGGAGCACTGTGACTTAGGTGATACTTTAAATGATATGTTGCGAGATCGTTTGGCTAGTGACATAAACAACGATGCCATTTGCTTGCAGAAGTTGAGATAGATTTGAAGCACGCCATGGAGATAGTGCTAGCAATGGAGAGTGCTGACAGGGATCCTCAGGCTTTGCAGAGTATGCAACGTGGTGCCATTCTGCAGCTAGAGCAGGAACCTGCTGCCGGGTGTGGTGCGAAGATCAGGGAGGCTATTGCAAAGCAGCACATGGTCCCTACCAATAGGAAAACAAAAAGAATTACGGGAAGCAGCTCACCAGTAATCCAGGAGTTTAAGTGTTCCTGTTGTGGGGGAAATCATGTACCCAAAGTCTTTAGATTTAAAGAGGCAGAATGCCACTGCTGCCACAAAAAAGGGCATGTTGTTAAACAGTACAAGGACTAGCTCAGGACAGTCATTCAGACATCAGGTCAAGTTAAATGAAGTGCACAATATTGATGAGCCAGGAATTGCTGAGGCTGACGTTTATTCCCTACACAATTTGAAGGCCAGGAAAACTGAACCAATCACTGTTACAATTCAAGTAAATGGAAAGCCTCTGCTCATGGAAGTGGACACATAAGCATTTCCCAGAGTGGTGGGAGAACACATCTTTAAACACCTCAGAGTATGTCCCCAGCCATTGAATTTGGAGTAAACTGCTGCTCATTTAAAAACATATACAGGAGAAGCAATACAGGTGAAAGGCATCACCTCTGCACCTGTATCATACAGACAACAGACAGCTCAGCTGCCAATAATTGTGGTAACAGGAGAATTACCTAACCTTCTGGGCCATAATCAAACTAAACTGGTTAGGAATTTTTTAAGTCCGACCAGGAAGAAATCCTGAGTTGACAAGGGAATACGATGGTGTCTTTTGGAATGAGGTAAAAGAACCGAAGGACCTTCACAGGGTGCAAGGACCTCTCAGGTCAGAGTTTGTTCCACGGGAAAATCATGAAAAGAAGTGAAATGAGTGCAGTGCCACTCTGAACCAACTGAAGAAACAGTCGGGAGAAAAATTCCAACAATGTTCGGTGTTTCAGGAGGAAGACAAAAGGTAAAAAAGAGAGACAGAAGAACTGAGGAATAAGTTGATTGAGACAAAAGAGACATTAGAAGGAAAAGTCATGGAACTTTCCAAGATGCAAATGGGTAACTCAGTCCCCAAACTGAACCAAGTTAAGCCTCAAGCTGCTGTCTACAAAGAACTGAAGTTAAGAAAACTCATTTTGAACTCGACTGTTTCAGGATATTGTGTATTACTTTGCCTGGGTCCTTTAAAATATATGTGTATTATCGTTTCCTTAACAAAAGTGTAACTGGGAGTTAGATTAACTAAGGGATTTAGAAGTTATCATAGTAGTAATTTGTAGATCTATGTATGTACTTAAAATCATTTATTCGATTAATAAAAGTTTAATTTAGTTTTGTAAGAAACATACAAGACTCGGTGGTCTTATTGCTATTGAATTCAAGGCACTCATCTCAAAATTTATACAAATTGTAAAACAGTTGTGGCAGTTGTTTCAAGTTTCCCTCTGGGATTTGGGCAGCTCAGCATTTACCACCTTTCTGCCATAACAAAAGACAATTTATAATGGCATGAACTGTATATAATTATTTATAATATGGGTTAGGATGTTTTTGTAAATAAGAGGGTAAAACAAAATTTAAGTGGGGGAATGGAATAATTTCTTACTGTTATGGGGATCATGTGACTGTATAGATAAATCAAACCGAAGTGTAGGGAATCTGAGGGGCCGAGCTTTTTAGCCTTGGCCTTTGATCAAGCAAATAGCCTCATCTGGAGTCTGTAAATAAAGTTTACTGTTTCTTACAAGAAATTAGTCCTGCATCCCAAGTGTATTGCATGATAAACCTGCTTCTTTTTACACATAAACAACAGTAATTTCAATTTGTAAAATGCCAGGGCCAGATGACTGGGGGATGCATAAGAAAAGAGAAGGTTGAAGATATCTAGTGATATGAGACTGTGGAGAGATTTGTCATTACCAGTTTGCAATGCTGTAGTAATTCTAATAGAATTTATATTTAGGCAACCATGCCTCAAAGGAACATTCACTTGACTGCAAAGCATTTTTTTTGCTTTTTATAACAACCTTAGCTATAATATATAATCCTATTTTACTTATAAAGCGAGATGAATGGAAATTATGTATGAAAGTGAAGTTTATCATCTATTTCAGTGTATCCCTAAGCTTCCAGAATACATTTTTTTCCCTTTTCATCACATGCGTATCGAGTCATGTGATATCAGACAAGCACTGATTGGTCACTGAGCTAGCAGAGCAGTTGTCCATTGAAAACTGCCAAAGGTAGTCAGGTAATATTCTCCTACACTTTTCTTGTTACAATTAGAAATGAACTCACATTACATTAGTTAATGGCAAATGCTAAAGTCATTACAATGACTTTAAGAACTTTCTTTCATTGTGTGCAGATTTCAATCTCATTATAACACAATAACAAGAGCCAATGTATAGCTAGGGCTATTAATTATTATAGTAAGAAGTGTGCTAATGTGGCTCTCCCACAATATAATATAAAATGGAAGAGGAAAGAATATTTAGCATCCAGTGATAACTGTATCGTTGATGGAGTTGGGGGATGGGGTGTAGCTTTATCTTGCATAATTTACATAGGCTACTGATTTTAATAAATGTCAGAAACAATGACACCCAGATCCTTCTTTTCATTATTTCTATTCATCTTTTCTCGTTTTGTTGCAGGAGTCATGCCGCCAAAGGGATGTAAACCTCAGCCAGTGAAATCAAAGCTTTAAGAGAGAATAAAGTTACTGGGCCTATTTCTATTAGAGCAGAGAAGGCAGGAAGGAGCTTTAATATGTACAATAAGTTCTATGAAAACCATTTACTGTATAAATGATTAATTAATTTAAATGGGATAAATGTCTGTCCAACTGGAATCACAGAGGCTTACAGAACAGAAGACCACCTTTGGGGCCATCATGTTCATATTGGCTCTTTGCTGGAGCCATTATTAAACGTGTATCAAATGTTGATAGAAAAGAAAGTAACTAGTTGTGTAACTACATTAATTGAACTCTAGAATTTAAGCTGTAGAATGGAATTGATTTCATCAATGCTTAATGTAAAGCTTTCTAAGAAAAAAAATTACAACAAAAATTAGCTGCCATATATGGAAATTTCAGATGAAATATGCCTCAAAGCAAGTTTTGACCATGTGACAACCTTTGACCCAGGAGCAGTCCAGTAAGGAAAATTTGTAATTTCTTTGAAATGTTTGTAGGATTTGTAATTGTTCTTAAGAATATTTGAAAAGGACTTTTAAGAGCTTGCATCAATTGTAAAGGGATCTATTGTAATTTTCTTGGGTGATAAGAAATACAGGTTCCTGTGACCTGGTGACTCTTGACCTGGAAGCAGTACCAATGGGTGGAATTTTCCATGCCCACTGGCAGCAGGCATGATAGATGGCGTGCGTGGACAATATGGCCAATATGTTTCACAATGGCAGAAGGCAGGTTGTGATCGTCTGCTCAGCCCGCCAACAGCGGGCCATGTTTCCCGCCAATGGTCGTCGGGACCTCATTGTAATACATCACCATATCATTAAAATGCCATCCCGCCAGGATCTTGGACCCCGCCAGATTATCCATCCACATCGGTGGGAAAGCACGTCAACGTGTTTCACAACAGCACACAGGCGACGTGCACTTTGGGGCTGAGGGAACAGCATCATTTTCTACAGCTTGCCAGTCGCTTTGCAGGCATCGGGGCGCTGGGGGGGCCTGCGTGAAGTGCCGCCCTGCCACGGAGGCGACTGTTATTGGGGTGGGGTGGGGGGTGGTGTTCAGTGGGGCAGCTGCTGCCCAGCCTTGGAGGTGACTGTTGTCGCTGGGGTGGGGTAGGGTGCCCGGGGGTAACTGCTATCCAGCCTCGGAGGTGACTGTTGTTGTTGTCTGGGGAGTGCGGGTAGGGCAACTGCTGCCCTGGCATTGGATCCCACGTAAAGAAACTGAGGTTGGAGACAGGGTAAGTGAGGGAAGTGGCCACACAGTAGGGACCCTGTATAAATTGACCATTCTTCTGCAACTGAGACAGTTCAGGTGCAGTTACAGTGATATGATTGAGGTCAGGTTCCTAGCCTTCCCACCTCACGCAAGCAACACGGAGGCACCAAGGTACTCCACCAGCACAGACTGCGAGTCTGTGACTACTGGACCGTGGAACATTTGGATTGCTCACATTGTACAATCTCCTCAATAACGCTGGCCATGTAGCAGTCACTGTTGGAGACGCTCACAGCCCCTTGCAATCTCAGCATCCCAGTTAGGAGCTGTCTCCTCCATGTCACAGGTTGACAAGGCAACCATGCAGTGCACTCATCTGTGACCACCCGAGGGGTGACCGGCACTCTCTGGGAAACCTTAAGGGGCTTTCACACAGGGCCAGGAAAGATGCTAACCATTTCTCTCTCTCCTTCATGCTACAGGAGGACCACATCAGTATCATGGATTCTGGTGACCTAGCTGTATGCCTGATGGCCTACAGAGAGCACAGAAGATGGAGGAGAGAGCGACTAAGGCTCCTGGCTGCGCAAAGGCAGGAGCAGCAACCTCAGGAAGAAAGGGCTGCTGGGGCTCCTGCACACGCTGCCCAGGAGTGACAGTGAGCCATGGCTGGTCAGCACATAGCGACACTCAGGGTCTATAGGCGCTGCCTGTCATTCCTGTAGATGATTGAGGACCAGTGTCGCTGATGACTGCACATGTCTAGGGACCTGGTTGCTCACGTCTGCCACTTACTGCAGGACTTTGTACCAAGGAGACATGGAGGGTATCCAGTGCCAGTGGCTGAGAAAGTGACCATAGTGCTCAATTTCTATGCCAGTGGCTCCTTTCAGGGCTCCACAGGTGATCTCTGTGGGATTTCACAATCCGCCACCCACAAATGCATCCATGAGGTCATGGATGCCATCTTCTTGAGGACACACAACTTTGTGCATTTTGCCCGGGACCGGGACAGCCATGATGCAATGACCATTGGATTCGCCCGGACCTCGGGATTCCCACAGGTGCAGGTGCACTCATGTGGTGCTCAGGTCTCCATCACTGCACATGGTGGACTACATCAACTGCAAGGGATTCCACTCACTGAATGTGCTGCCACCAGAAACACATCCTGCAGGTATATGCACAGTTTCCAGGGAGAGTGCAAACACTTACATCTTCAGTCGGTTGCAGATCCCTGGAGTCGTCCAGGGTCCACAGAGGCTGCAAGGGTGGCTCCTTGAGGACAAGGCCTACCCGCAGAGGCCATGGCTGATGACACCCCTATGGGGCCTCGGACTGCAGCAGAGCGACACTATAATGAGGCTCATGCTGCAGCTTACAACTTAGTGGAACAGACCATCAGGGTTCTGAAGATGCAGTTCTGGTGCCTGGACTGGTCTAGTGGGGCCCTGTAATACAGTCCACAGAGGGTGTCGTGCATCATCATCGTCTGCTGCACCCTTTACAACCTGGTGCTGTAACAGGGAGACGAGCTGGCTGAGGAGGAGATAAAGGAACTGCACGTCTCCTCTGATGAGGAGGACGTGGATGGGGATGAGGGTGAGGAGGTCCTCCAAGATGATGATGACATGGATGAGCCCTTGCATTGGTAGATGAAGCAGGTGCACTCGGGAGGCCCTCATAGCTGCCAGATTTGTGGAGGATGATGATAACATGCAGTGAGGAGATACCATAGATCCTCAGAATGCATTTGTGAATGTTTGACTCCAGTCTGGCTTATGGCAGCGCAAATACCCTCTGTGATAATACCTCTGTCATGGAGATGCAGCGGAGACCCTAATAGTCGCTAGATTCCAGGAAGATGATGACAACATGCAGTGTGGACACCCCATAGATCTTCACATAGCCTCTGTGAATGTCTGACTCCTGTCTGGCGAAGGGCAGCTCACTTGCGCTTCTGATGAGGGTCATATCACAGGGACTCAAGAAACTTTAGAAGCATCTGATGCTTTGTCCGCCTTCAACACCTGAGCCCTTCAGGACCTGGAGCACACCATCAGTGTTTACAGATACTGAAGCGATTGGAGCCAGCCCCTCTTTAAAGGTGCTGAGGGTTCATAGGGAGAATGATGAAACTCTGTGATGTCTGCCCACCACATTCTGGCAGCAATGACAAGCACCGCCGAGGTGCAGGCATCAGTAATGTTTCCAGGGAGTGTAAGGCCGGACCATCACTTTGGTCTGAAGGCTGCACAGAGCACAGGGAAGAGGCCCTGGACCGAGACTCCTGCCTTTTATCTTATGCAGAAAGGCTTCACTTCAGAGTGACAAGAACACTGCTCATCAGAACAAGGAGCCACAGACAGGGAGACATTCTTGAGAGTTAATTGACAATAGTGAACATTATGTACAAATGATTAATGCCTATGCACAGGCTGCGCAACTAATTCTCCTTAATCTTCCTAACCCTGCTGCTACATCTTGGTGCTCCCCAGACATCCACAGCAGAGGTGGAGGCAGCCTGCTGACTGTGACGCCCTGTCTGTGATGACCCTGGTGGACATCATCTGGAAGGCCGAGACTTGGAGTGCCTCGGGCTGCTTTCGGGGTCCTGCTGTGTGGCTGTGGCACCCTCCTCGGCCTGTGGAGCTGGATCTGCGGAGGTCACAAGAAGAAGGGGTCTGAATGGACTGGTCAATCCCGGAGTCTTCTGGGTGGATGGGCTCAGAGTGTGGACCTGCTGATCCTCCTCCCTATGGGTGCCCATTGACCTCTAGCTAACTCCTTGAGGGGGAAGGGGAAGCTGGAGTGAGACTGAGCTGCCCTGCACCCCTCTCACGTACATATTGTTGGAAGCCAACTACGGTGTCAGCGATGGAGTTGACGCCATGCAGCAGTGCAGGAGCATCATCCTGGACCAAGGTCTCCATGGCAGCCGTCACCCTACCAGTGTTGACCTCAGTGTGTTGGCATGCTGGCACTATGACCTCAGCCTGAAGGTGGACAGACTCCTCCATCGTGCCTTGCAATCTGAGGAGTGCAGCAGACATCCCTTCCTGATGTTCCTGAGCTCACCTTTGTAACTTCAGCAACTGTGACATGACCGAGTCCAGTGTCTCATCACCAGACTTGGATTCAGCAAATTTCTGGCCTCCAGCAGTCCTTTGAATGCCAGGGAGCCCTGCCACTGCCAGCTGTGGATCAGACAGTGTGATGTGCTCACCAGATTGTGGTCCTATGTCTATTCTAAAGCTAGGTCCCACCGAGGTGTGTGTCTCTGCACTGGTGGAGGGTGAGGGGGAGCACTGTGACATTACATCGAGGAGGGTGCCTTCAGATTCGTCTTCAGAGATTTCTTTGGGCCTTGGGTCATGGACTCTATCGCCTGTTTGGCAGATGTGCCTGTGAAGGCAAGGGGAGATAATTAGTGCATGGTAGTGGTCTGTGAAAGAGGACACATCACTCACAGCATGGTTGTCTGATGAATGTTGCACTGCTCGATCCTCACTTGGTAGAGCAGTGCCAACATCGCCATCAGCACAGGACCGGTCCCAGTCATTGCCAGCCAGATGGATGGCTCTGTTTTCAAAGTCTGTGAAGACGTTGATTTTGGGCATTCCGCTACCGGTATGCGACCTCCCTCTCTTATCGTGTACCAGCTTGTCCTGCATGGATAGAGATGGAGAAAGTGTAAGCAGGACACCTGTCAGGCCAGATGATAAATGTGCCTGGCCTGTGCCGGTGGTAAGTGGTCCCATGGACGAGCTGAGGACAATGAGTATGTGTGAAGAGTGAATGGTGATGTCTCTTGAACCGGCAGTGAGTGAGGGTCCTGTGGCTGTGTGTTGGGTTTGTGGGTGTGTGAGTTGGGAGTAATGAAAAGAGTGACTTACCCTGGCAGAATGGAGGAGATCATTCATCCTCTTGCGGAACTGGATGACTGTCCTCTTCTGAAAGGCATTGGCACTGACCACCACTGCCACGGCCTCCCATGCCAGATTGGTCACATTGCTGTCCATCCTGTGGCTAGAGCCGGGGTACAGGACATCCCGGCGGGCCTCCACAGCATCCAGCAGTTGCTCGAGGGACCCATCATTAAACCGGCGGTGGGGGGGGGGTGGGTGCTGCGATCTTCTTTCCTTTGCTGGCTATGTCTCCCAGGCAGCAGTGGTGAGCTGGCAGCAATGAGCGATGTGCTGGCGGCTGCCATTTAAATACGGCAGCTGGCGTGATGCAACTGCATAAATCGGCGAGAGGGCGAATGAGAGTCCACCCACCATGGAAATGGCGTGTTTCCTGGGAATGCATAAATAATGACGCTAGTTTGGGACGATACGGCGTGAAAATCTGCCATCACCGTTGTTGGGTAAGATGCCATTTTGCCCTCCTGCTACCGCACTTAGTGCAAATTTGGGAAAAGTCCCCCCAATATCTAGGAAGTTAAGGTACAGGAGCTGCTGGCAGACACAATGGAGGGCTGGAGGTAGAAGATGATCAGCATACAGATGCAGTTTTAAACTCCCAGAGTGTTTAGGAGCAGGCCAAGCTCCCTATAAAAAGGTCAGTTTTCTGTTAGCAGTAAGAAGAAAAATAGAATACCGGAAGCTCTTGGGGAAGCAATGTGCAAATGAGCTAAAAGGGATGAAATCCTAAAAAACAGTTTGTATAGCTCAGGTATGTGTGGGAAAGTGAGAGATCCTCTGTATCAGAGGCTGAGTTGGAAAGAGTGAGATTGCACATGATGCTACGTTGGTGCAGGGAGTGGTGCAGTGTGGAGAGTGATGCCCCTGCTTGTGGTTGCGTAAGATGTATCTGTGTTGCATTGACTATTTCAAGTGAAATTTATCTTTTTATTTGAAGTATCGTTTGCCTGTTCATTCATATATAATTTACGTTGGTTTTGATTTGTGTTAAAGGAAAAGCTGCAAAAATGTAATCCTCTAGGTATTTTTTCCATACGGGTGACATTCAGTAAATTTGATTATTTTGGTTTAAGTTTTCCCCATGGGAATCATAACAACCCTAACACATTCCAAAATGTCAATAACTTTATTTCTTTGGTATAAATTTTTAATGCAACTTTTGAATGACTTCGGTTAGGAAAGAATTAAGTTCTGTATTGACCCTGGGTATATCACTTCCAACTCTTCTCAAATCCCAACCACCATTTAACTTATTCTGCATTTCCTGAGATCATAAGAATGTTATATTATAATGTATTTTTGAGTGGATTCATACTAGAATTTTGGCATTGCTGTAATAAAACTCTAGAAGCTGATTCCACTCAATCTAGACAGTGGTGTTTCTAGCACCTGAAGAAGTTCACTGCTTTATCAAGGTGAGTTAATAAATGCTATAGAAATCCTATACATTTGATTAACTTAGCAAGAGCTTAGTTTAGTGTACGGATTGCAGATGCTCTTTCCTGCACTCTCAATGCTTTAATTATAATGGTGAAGATCTCCCTAGGATCTGAGAGTCCCAGTTACAAGCAGGTGGGATAAATAAGATAATGTAGTCTTCAAATAGACCCTGTAGCTACTAATCTGAGAACAATAATTACAATATAATTACACCCTGACATCAATTAACATCTAACATCATTAAGAAATTTCAAAGTTTCAGTGTGTGCTTTGACTTAAAGAAAAATAACTTACTAGACTACAGCAAAAAGTTTCTTGGTTTTTAATCTCATTAAAAAATGAAATGACTTGTGGCTCAAAGCAGTCTATCATTTTTACTTTAGTTTTGACAAATCAGTAAATATTATACATCTGAGATTTATTTTCTGATTTTCATTTAACTTACAGTGTTCTGTTTATTGGTCTGCTCCTGAATTCACAAATAACAGAACTGGCCCAGAATTTGCTGGTAAAATACTGATGTGCTTAATGGTGCTTGCCATTCTTAACTGCATAAATCAGCCAAAAAATTGTAGTGAGGAAGGGATACCCTGTAAATTGCGAATCAGCTCAAGCTGCTGGACAGTTTGTGATGCTCCACCATTAGCACCGTGAAAACAGTAGCTCACCCTCAATCTCCTTGTGATTTTCATGAAGTTGTTGTATTTGCATGTTAATTGCCCATTAAATTTACCACAGTCAGTTAATTCTAGTATTTAACAGTGTAAGTACCTTTTCTAATGAGATCAATGTTTCTGAGATCTAATACCAGTCAAACTCTCCACTCCAGAAAGGGACCAGTTCAAACCGTGGAGTCTCTTTCCTGCAGATATTAAATTTTTGTTAGGACTTTTAGAAATTTAAAGGGTAAAATGTTCCATTGGTCTCACCATGTAATTAACAGCGGACTCTGCTTGCAACAGACAGGGCCAAAGTATTTCGAGCTGAAGGATGAGGGAAATGTCAGACCAAGAGGGAGAACCACTAAATGTCCGCTTCAGCAAATTCCAGGCCAATGCGACTAGTTACAAGGAGTTTTCTTGAGTAGGCTGTTAATAATTGGTTAGAGAGTATGAGTAAGTGTGTATATATGTTTAATAAATTCAAAATCACTTTCATTGAAACTTGCTAAGCACCATCCAAAGTGTATGTCAAACCTCTGACTAATAATGAAGTAAAAAAGCCTCGTGGCATATCACTGATCACTAGAGCAAGAAAGATCAAAAAGAGAATGAAATGAAGCACACCAGATCATCTCACAAGACATGCAATCAGGGTAGCATCAAAATTACAGCATGCTTATGCTGGGGAGCTGTTTCCAGGCAAAATGTTTTAGTAAGGTACTGCTCTGAAATCACCCTGTGGGGCAGCATTGAGGCATTCAGGCTGCAAGATTGGCATTTACTAAAGGGACACATATACACCTACCATTTACTGGCTGCAGGTCAATGTTGAGGAGATGGCCTGCATAAATATAAAAATAGCAGAGCTGGTCTTTGAGTGGAATGATAGTCAGCATTTGCAAAGCAAGCTCAAGGGGTTCTTAAGGTAACTCAAACTGTGTGAATGTTGAATTTGGGATTGAGATAAACTGTACTTCTTACAAGTTTAGGAAGTTAAGAAAAAATCCTTCCCATTGCCCAATATTTCTATTGCAAGTATATAGTTTTCTTGTAACTTAAGTATATATGCAAATTATAGTTCCAGAAGTTTAGCATGAGTTAGGTAGCACTGTTAAAAGGGTTAAGAGTATGCTATTATCAATACTTTAAAATGCTGCATCTTACAACATGAAAAATACAAATGTTCTGTTCTTATTGCTCGAGAAAGGCATGGATGTGCTGTCAAAGAGCCTAGACTAGAACATCTCAATAGAATTGTGAATTGACGGGCTACAGAAAATCATTTTTAGTATTTGCTCTATCTAAATTCTGTTATCCAGCTATGTAAATACTGGTGCTCTTCTTACCTCATTACTAAAATTCTTATTGAATGTTAAATTGAGTAAAAAAGGTTATGCTACTGATTCAGAACTGCTGCAGGTTCAACATTTTATTGAACTTTGCCGTTACAATAGTTTCAAGTAAATGAAAATTTGATAGCTCCCAGATACTATTAGAAGTTGCAGTAGACCTTCATTTCCATCATTCTTTTGGACTATCTTTATTGTGGCTACTTATCCTGATTATTTTACAACATGGTTTCTTCAGTTCAGTTGTGTACTATTTTATGTTAGTTTACATGATAACATTGCATAACATTCCCTTAACAATGCACAAATGATAAATAGCAACTTATCTGCTATAATCTAAAAATCCAATCTTCCTGATGTTACAATGTATTGTCTAAATCTTTACCACTTCACTTGTGACTGGAAGAAACATTTAAGAAATATCATTTTCTGTTGTCATTCCAGAGAACAGATTTTGGATTCATTATAGCATGCTATACTTTTTAATTGGAGTTTTGAAATTTTAAACAAGCATAATCATTTTATACAAGTCAATCTTTTATGATATTACATGTGGTAAATTTGGGTATTATGGCCATTTTCTTTGCTGTGTATGATGTACTCATAATGTCTAATCTTTCTGTTCTTCCTCCCCAGCTTGCCTCTTTCTCAGCCTTACTGCTTTTCTCTCCATAAATCATCTTCTGCTTCATTATTTTCTCATTTAAGTGAAAGGTAGTGTATGCTGTGATGTAGTGTGATGGAGATGGGAGCCATCAATGACTGTAGAATGCCTTTGGGGTCAGGAAATTGTGACCCTCAACGCTCCCTTTCCATCTCCTCCTCCCCCAAATGGTTGTGATTCTCCCATCACACACCCTATCTCTTTTCCTTTTCACCAGATCCTCATTCTTGTCACTACTCCAATTCATGCTGTATAAACACCCCATTCAATCCCTTTATCTTTTCCATTTTTCTCCAATGTAACTCACCTCACATTAATCCTCCACTTCCACTCCTTATCATTCAATTCAAATGTGAATATTAGAAGACAGACATCCTCCTCTCCTCCCTGCCCTTCCTCCTTGTTTACCCTAACTTAGCTTCTCCCCACATCCTACATCCTATCTGCCTTTTTTCTCCCTCCAGATGTTGGAAATTAGAGGTTCTCTGACTCCCAGTATGATTATGTTGCTGGCAGGTGGGGAGTCTTGGGCATCATGTTGGCTATTTGCAGCACAGCCACAATGGAGCAGCTGGAGTCTTTTTTCTGTCCATCTTTCTTGTGTCGTGCCATTAAGGCTTTACAATGTGTTTCAGCGGTCTCTTGTTTTCCATCTTTGTTTTCTGTACCTCTCAATTTTTTTCAGTGTTACTCAGCTACTTACATATCAAACTAAATACATCTCAAAATGCAAATAAATGATTTATAATTTGAGCTTAATATGAAAGAAAGATTTAAGTAAAGGGTAACTGGATTGGCCAGAGACCGATAATTTGGTTTCAAGAAGACCAGTCTCCTTTCATTGTACTCAACTTGGACATTGTTAGAATCCCAAAGGACCAAGAGCAAAAAAGTGAATGGATGGAGGAATGGGAAATTCATTTTTAACATAAGTAAGCCTAATTACAAATGTTATGCAGAGCAAGAAACCTAAAACATGCCTACACATTTCAAAGATGGAACTTGAAAGAATTTGGTGATCATTAAATAGTAATTTTGCATGTAAATCTATTATTAATGAGTCTAATCATACACTGGGATATATTTCAAGGGACTTGATGAGAAGTTCATGAGAATTATTCTAACAGTATATTGGCCATTGCCACTACTAGTGAGGTCACACTATGGTGTGAAGTTTTTCAAACTATAGCTTCAAAAGGACTGTGTTAAAGAGGATTTGGAGGAGCCATAATAATTCTATGCCTTAAAACATTTTAAAGTGTTTAGTAATGTTAGTAGTAGAATGGAATGAGGTCATGAACTACTCAACGAGTAAATTAGTTTTCGTGGGAAATCACTTCTGATACATAAACTACTCAGAGTGATGTGGAAATGGCAACCATCACAAATTCAATCTCCTGAAGGGGTAACCAGTAACCTGGAATTTCAATTATACCAAATCACTTTTTAAGTGCTGAAAGCTTGTTAGAGGGTAAAAAAAGTAAATATTATTGATTCAGTAGCCTGTTTTCTGGTTTCAGGTGGTAGCTGGATGATGCGAACAGGCCTTTATTTGTTCTTTTCTTTCTTTAAAGAAAATAAAAACTAGTTTTCATTTCTATAACAAGGTGACCAATTTTATCCACCGTAGAATGCATATGTGTGCGACAAAATGGGGGTAGGATTCTCTTATTAGATCATTATCAGATTAATTACTCCATTAGTGGCTTGAAACCATCAATGTGGTGTAGATTCACACAGTGGCTAATCCAGCAATAATATTTAAGAATATGGTTGACTTATACCCGTGTATGTGTATTTAGTCAGCAACCTTCATCATTTTGTCCTTGGCAACTTAAACAAAGTCATCTGGCACATAAAATAAATGTTGGATGATTTATGAAAGCTGGGATTAATTTTTAGGAGTTGAAAGAGCTTAGTTTGGATGTTTCATTTTCTTCTGACCTTCTAGACCAACAAAGACTTCACAGGCATATTATCAATACATATCTGCACCAGCTACTTTGACATAACTTTCTAAGAGATACTGGAATTTTCCCATTCACTACTGAACTTTATATACCTGTCAAGAGTATGTACTTAAAACAGATTCACATGAAAAATACAACTACATATAACTGGCACTGAAAGAAACAGTATTATGTTAATACTCATTAAACTTCACACATGCCAGAATCATGAGGCTGACTTTTATAATGTTATGTTAAGACTCCATATTAATCAAGAGATAGCAGGCAAGACAATTTCATGTCCTTTTACATCTAAGCAATGGAATTATCCAGGTAAAGTTGAGGGACTGGGGAAGTATTTGCAAATAAAAGTTCTGTGGAAATTTGTTCAATATCAACCTAAAGGGATGAGCAGTTTCTGATTAATGAGTGAAATCTAGGCTGCAAAGTGTTCATTGCACCAAAGCAGAGTATTAATGACTGGTATTTTTCTTAATGAAGCCCTTATCTACATTTTTTACGTTGAAAACAGCAGTTATTATTTATGCAGAGGATTGGTGCTTATGTGTCATGTACTGATGGCATGATTATTAACTGGTGAAGTGTTGGCATGAGATCTTCATATGTTGCCCTGACTGGGCTCTGATTCCCGATTTGCCTTCCATCTAAATATAGGGAAGGCTGCTATCAGGACCTCTGCCAGTAAGGAAATGTCTACCAAGTCATTCAGGAAAATGCAACAGCATTGCATCAACTGAGCACAAAGTAAGGCAGAACTGACCACAAGATCTGAAGATTGATTTCTGTTTAAAGCCTTGCAGGTGCCAGTCTTAACGGAGTCATTTTTTGGAGCCATGTGCATAATGCAGGGGCCATGTGCTCATCAATGCACCCACTCTCCTTTCTGGGTGGAAGTGTGTTCATCAGGGCCTCTGCAACTACCCATCTTCAAGCTGTGGCTGGGAGGCAACAATGCAAAAAATGGGAAAATTGGCCAGATTTCTGGGCCTCGCACCTCTGCCATCATGTATACATGGTGAGGCTTTCAAAGTGTCATTCCCTGATAGAGACTAGGGAAATTTAAGTTAGGGTGGGGCATTTTTGGGAACAAAGAATGACTAAAAAAATAAGAATGTTAAACTGCAATGAAAGAGAGAGAGTGCATCCCTGCACAAGTACCTGTGCAAAATCTTCACAGACCTTTTATTTGCAATCTGTCCTGTCAACTGTATGAAGGGATTAATTTTCCTTATTGTTTTGGAGTCGACCTTGCCTACCATTCAGATGATTACCATTGTAAATCTATTAAATGCTCATATTTATTCATTTAGTTTCTTACCCTAAATAATGACCGTGCCACTCACTCCCTTTCTTAACAGGTAAGTATAGATCTGTGCTACAAGATGACAAGAAGAGCTCATCATGCAAACAGTAATAATTTTTTGTAATTGCCTGTTTCCTGGTTTATGTTATCATATTTATTATTAGTTATATTAGTTATCATATGCATTTTAATGAATCCTTAATCAGCAAAAAAAGGAACACAAGATCATTAGCAGAACATGAACATTTTGCCAAAATAGACCTTGCTATTAAGCAGTGAATTGAAATTTAACAGTTTTAGAGTCTGCTGGCATGTACCTGTTTTCTCAGCTTATGTGTGAAGTATGAATTTATGGTCCCTTTTCTGCAAAATATATTGAAAGCTGAGACAGGAACTGAAACAAATGCTCATTTGAGAAGAAAGAAAAGTACAATTTCAGTATTCTTAATTCTTGCAAGCTATGTCTTCTATTTTAGCAAAGCAAGCTTTTGCTATATTTTCTCCTTCTGCATGCAGAACCTAATGAGTTAAATCCATGACAGCCACCATGATAAACCGTATACACTAATTATAGCTCAAAGAGATATGCCTATTGCTGGGAGCCAGTATGACTTTTATGCATGCGACGTTCAAGGCTATAGCTGCCTCTCAATTTGTAAGTAGAAATTTCTTTTAAAATTCCCTCGGCAGCTTGATGGGTGAACTGTACACAGTGCAGTAAGGTTCTGAGTTTGATCTCTGCTCTTGAGTGAGTTATTTAATTTTGCCTGAGGTAGTAGTGTGGCTGCTACAATTAGCATCGTTGCCCTTGGGCGAGGGAGAAACTGGATCCTTGCTCTAGGAAGTGTGCTGATGAAAATACTGCATGTATGGATGTTGGATGAGAAGGGGATCAGAGTTAGATGTGGTACTTGCCAAAAGGTTCCTCACACAATCTGGATACTCATGGGGGACTCCTAACTTTCAGGTCATCAGTAAGCACCAGTCCGCTGTCTTGGATGTATGGCCTATTTTAATGGTCAGACTCATTCAAATAGATGTGGCCACCTGTCAGTTGAATTGAATGTTCCAATTGCATTTGGCAGATATCCCTCCCAGCCAGCACTCAAGTTGCCAAAGGTTGATTGGTTGGGGTGGGGGTGGTCGTTGAGGATAGTTTCATAAATGCAGAAGTGGAGTGAGCTCAGGATCATAGCAATCCAAACTTTCTTTGTGAGGCCTGGAGGAGTACTCTCACTTCCTTTGCCCACAAGAATCATCTTTGCACTTAAAGAATCATAGAATGGGCTGAATAGCTTTTTTTGTGCTGTAACCATTGTGTCTGTACGGGCTCTCTGCAAAAGCAACTTACCCAGTCCCACACCTCACCTTTTGCCCGTAGCTCTGTAAATATTTTATTTTAGGATGACTATCCAATTCTCATTTGAAGGCCTCAGTTGAGTCTGCCTCCGCCATTCTCTCAGGCAGTTTATTCCAGATGCCGATCATTTACTGTGTAAAATGTTTTTTCCTTGTGTCAACATTGCTTCTTTTGCCAATTACCTTAAATCAATGCCCTTTGGTTCTTGATCCTACCACCAATGGAAACAGTTTCTCCTTATCCGCTCTACCCAGATCCCTCATGACACCTTGATCAGACCTCCTTAATCTTCTCTTTCCCAAGCAGAACAGCCCAGCTTCTTCAATCAATCCATGTAGCTGAAGTTCTTCATCCCTGGTGCACTCTCATGAATATTTTCTCCACCTTGTCTAAAGTGGTGCCCAGTACTGTACTCAATGGATTTTTACTTCTGAGGTGGGTAATTTGAGTTGCGAAATTTCCTGGCTTGTTGCACCTGCCTCAGGTATAAGTGCCCCAACAGACTGGATTTTTCTCAACTGGGGGCTGGGTGTGAGTACAGGATGGAATCAGCCTGTCAACTCTAGATGCAGATCGGAGGTGGCCACAGAGCTGAGCGCTAAGGAGGGCTGTTTAAAAGGCCCGGCTTGGTTCTCTGGGACTTTGTCTCAGTTTTTTTGTTGAATGTTAGGGCCTCTCACCCTAACCCCTCACACCCCATCAACCCCCATCCTCTCCCATGCCCAACGCATGCTGCCCACCCACGTCCATGGCCCCCACAACCTCCATGCCAACTCATGCCAACACATGGCCCCTTATTGCCCCCATGTCAACTTAATGTAAACCTGTGTTCTGACCGACAGTCTTTTGCTCTTACACCCTCCATGCCAACACACCCAGTAGCCACCATGGGCAGACCTCAGGAGGCAGGTTGAGATGAAATAAAATAAAGGTCAAATAGCTATTACAGCATTCACTGATTTTGAAAAAGCACTCCCATTCAAGAAAGCCTATTCAAAACTTTAAATGCCCGTCAGGAACTTAATCCATTATCAAAGCAAATAGACTTGTATTCATAACCCCACATCAGGAATCTAATCGCCTAATAACCTCTTTGAGCTGTCAATCAAACTGTGAACTTGCAATCCCCTGCTGAGATATTTGTAGGCTGTGGAAAGCGGGCAACTAATGATAGCCCTTGAGGTAATGTCAACAAACGTTATTGTAATATCGTATCTGCCAGAAAAGAATTTTTTCAACTCACTGACTTGAGTAGGCTGTTATTTTAAAACATTGGGAATTTAAATAACTTTGCAGCTCAACAGTTCTACAGACCTTATCCACCTCTCATATGCATTTACATCTCCTCAATAGATTTTTGGTTCCCACATTGTGGGTTAAATCCCTGGTTACAATGAAAACAGGGTCCGTTTGAACTCAACATTGGGTTCAAATGGACCTGCAGAGTTTGGGCTTCCTGCCAGTGTGGGACACGCCCACCCCCTTTCTCCTACCAGCAAAAATTGAATGTCTGAAATGGGGGTGGGACTTCTGGATCTGGATCTTATCTGCCATTTTAAAGGTCTCCACAACTCCATATTTCAGTTGAAGCCAAACCAGCATCTTATATAAGTTTATAATAACTTCCTTGCTTTTATGCTATATGCCCCTTTTTATAAAGTCCGGGATCTCATATGCTTTATTAACCAGCTTCACAACCTGACCTGCCATCTTCAATGATTTGTGCACAAATAATCCAGGTTCCTTTGTTCCTTATTTCCTTATTTGTAAAGATCTCAACTTCTTATCTAACATGTCTTCTTGAGCAGAAGGTCCATGGCTTTAAAACACCGTATGAGTTTGCCATACATTTTAGGTCCAAGGTTTACATTTATTTGACTGTCAAAGAAAATTACCATGGCAGAGCAAAGTAGCAATAAGTGTATCATTTGTTTTTAACTCCTGTCCCCCTTATTTTGTGGTGGGCAGAGGGAATTAAAATTCATCTGTCTAGATCACAGATAAAGATTAGTTACTTGGGCAAGAGAGCAACCAATGGAATAACACCATGTACCAGTGAAAGTTGATGCATTTCAGGAAAGAATTGAGAAAAATGTAAAAAAAAATTAGCCCTGAAATTTTCTATCAGCGGCAATTATCAAATTGTTTGGAAGGAATGAGAGACTGACAAAAACTTGTGAAAAAAAGCTTTTCATGTTGCAAAAAAGAATGAGAAAATTCTTTTAGCTAAGAAGATAATGATTTGATGTAATTTGTCTAAGTTATTGGCCCAGATCTTCCGTTCCCCAACTGTTCTCCGGAGGTACCCTAAAAGATGCCCCGGAGAATCCTTTGAAATTTCCCATGCAAAGACTGCACAGGAAGTTAACTTCTATTGGGCAATTACCCTGCGTGTGGAACCCTCAAACTTCGATTTTCAAACTCTGAGACTTTGGATGGTTCTGACATACTTAGCAGAATAGTTACCCATGAAACATTAGAAGGCTTAAAACCAGTCCTAACTTCTGGGTAACTATACTACTGACCCTCCAACTACCCCCCCCCACCCCCCACCCCCCGGGCTAAACGACCTACGTCCCCCACACAGCCTACACCCTCACCCCGCTTACCTTACACACTTACTTTCTCTCCCATATTTTCAATGTGGCTGAGATATTTAAATTTACTTGAATATGGCAGCTGATGCTGTAAAAAGGGAGTGCGTAAAAAGGCTTTACTTCTCCTGGCGCTCCTATACAGGAGCAGCTATGCTTCACATTGCTCAGTGGTCCCAGGTTGAAAGCCCAGGTAAGAAATGTGGCACTCTCTGGTCTAAGGTAAGAAAATAGGTTGGTGATTGCCACTGTGGGGAAGATTCAGCCCTACATGTCATTTACTCAGTCTTTCATTCATCAGAACATCAATCTACAAACTGATCAAGAAAGCAGAAATCCTTTCTAAGTGATGGAGTACGTTTTGAAGAAAGAAGGGATATGCTACACTTCTATGTCATGGTATAAACAATCTCTGCTTTGGAAGCAAATGTTGTGCTTTCATCATTTGCTGTTTCATTTTCAGCAATGTTTAGAATTTGGAATTTAATTGGGAGGAATTTGTCTTGGGCAGTGATGTGAAACAAGACAGTCAATGGAATTAAATATCAGGTGCTGTGCATAACAGGCGGCCAATCAAAACCTGCCCACCTTAACGCCAATGCCCGAGATTAATTTCTGCCCCAATGACTTCACAACAGACTGCCTTACATTAAGGGTCAGGGTCTGTTAGTTGGACAAAGTGAAAAAACAATAAGTCAGAAACACAAACAAACGTTAATAGCATTGAGTTATTACCATTAGCTAAATTACTTTCTAAATAGCTGGCAATGTATCTCAAAATAATAGAAATGTACAAACAGCATTAAACATACATTTAAATGAGCAGAGAATAAAGGGTGTCAAGTTTCTACATTGATTGCAGTTTAGCTCATACCAAGAGTGGTCAGTAGTTATAAGTTGTCTTTCAGGATGCAACACCAGTTGTTAATGGCTTTCTCCTCACACACTACTATTCAGTTAACACTTTCATGGTTTAAGATATGTTTGATTAGTAACATGTTCTGTCTGATTCCCTGAGATCTTATCTATCTCTGCCCTTCCTCTTCTTCCTTCCTGTCCACATGTCCAGTGCAGAGAAACTTGCTGATTCGCCTAAACTCGATGTGGTGCAAAATGGTGTGAAATTTAGGGTCAGGTTTGGGATCAAGTCATTCATTAGAAGTCTCCTGCTTTTCTGCACACTGGACCAACTCTCTCTGCTAATTAATAAAACCCTTATTTTGGGCATTATTAATGTGAAATGCACCAGAACTTAACCATTTTGCCTGTTTATCTTTAATTGTTACTTAACAAGCCCAAAATAGAACTTTATGATTGGATCTGTGCATTTCTATTTGTTCAATCAAATTACTCCTTTGATGAATTTTAGAAGTATATGAAAAATACATTAATGCTCTGTAATACCAATGAAACCAATGGCTACACATTAATGCACACTAACCCACAATTAGCTTTATGGATTCCCTTCAGGAAACATTGGAGGGGAATCTTGCTTGAAGTTATTATTTCCTCCAGGGTTGCATAATGTTGTGCTAGTGACTTTAAAGACCCAGAATGTGAGCTATGCTTGCTCTTACCGGACTGATCAGGGATACGTCAGGTGGAACTCTTCGGGAACACATATTTTCCAACATACCTAATTTTAACTCTGCGACATAGCAGGAGATGTAAACATGCCCTCCAACCCCTTAGCCCAATATATTCTGTAAGTTGTGGGATGAAATCTAATAATTTATTGATTAGATACAAGTTTGGAATAACAATTCCAAATGTCCCAAGACTTTTTATGTCATCAATATACTTAAACTGGAGTACAGCTTAATCCATTCTTCTAATGCTTGACTGATTTGCTACAAAAGTTCCATCTGTTTTAAAAAGACTACTTGCTTCTACTGAATTTAGAAAAACTGAGTCAAGGAGAAAAATTAAGTGATTGGTATGGAAATCACAGAAAGTTGTTGCATGATGGCTTCCTGAGATATATTTTCATTCTTATCTGGTACAGTGTGAACTTTTCTCCAGTGTTTAACAGTTACAGAATTTATACTCCAGGCATATGTTATAATGATGTCATTGTGTCACAGCACGAGTAAAGTGTCTTCTGCATTGCCATACTAAAGTTTAAATTATGAACTGGTGGCCTGTTTTAACTTCCCTAAATCAACTTAAAGATATAATAGTTTCAATAATATTGGTTTATTCCACTTGCACATATATTTTTTTCAATCTTTTTAGTCCCTGCTTTAATTTTTTTTATTTTTAAAAATGTTCGCCAAATTATTTCACACAGGAGAGATTGATCCACATTTTGCAGTAGTAACGACAATGAAATTGTTTCATGTTATTACTCCTCTGAAACGGACATCCAGAGTCAGTTTTAAGCATGGAAATCCAGAATTGCAGTGATTCTATGTTTCTCCAGAGGGTGCGCTGTTGAGGGCTTGCCCCCCAAAACTACAACTCGTTAGAAATCATTGGTCCAGCTCTTCCAAGCCAAATATCAGCAGGCCAGCAGCATGGACAGGAGCTGTACGCCAGGACCCTGCAGAGGGCCTAACACACAGAGATAAAAACAAAAAAACTGCGGATGCTGAAAATCCAAAACAAAAACAGAATTACCTGGAAAAACTCAGCAGGTCTGGCAGCATCGGCGGAGAAGAAAAGAGTTGACGTTTCGAGTCCTCATGACCCTTCGACAGAACTTGCGTTCGAGTCCAAGAAAGAGTTGAAATATAAGCTGGTTTAAGGTGTGTGTGTGGGGGGGCGGAGAGATAGAGAGACAAAGAGGTGGAGCGGGGGGGCGGGGGTGTGGTTGTAGGGACAAACAAGCAGTGATAGAAGCAGCTCATCAAAAGATGTCAACGACAATAGTACAATAGAACACATAGGTGTTAAAATTAAAGTTGGTGATATTATCTAAACGAATGTGCTAATTAAGAATGGATGGTAGGGCACTCAAGGTATAGCTCTAGTGGGTTTTTTTTTTTATTTATATAATGGAAATAGGTGGGAAAAGGAAAATCTTTATAATTTATTGGGGAAAAAAAAAAGGGAAGGGGGAAACAGAAAGGGGGTGGGGATGGGGGAGGGAGCTTACGACCTAAAGTTGTTGAATTCAATATTCAGTCCGGAAGGCTGTAAAGTCCCTAGTCGGAAGATGAGGTGTTGTTCCTCCAGTTTGCGTTGGGCTTCACTGGAACAATGCAGCAAGCCAAGGACAGACATGTGGGCAAGAGAACAGGGTGGAGTGTTGAAATGGCAAGCGACAGGGAGGTTTGGGTCATTCTTGCGGACAGACCGCAGGTGTTCTGCAAAGCGGTCGCCCAGTTTACGTTTGGTCTCTCCAATGTAGAGGAGACCACATTGGGAGCAACGAATGCAGTAGACTAAGTTGGGGGAAATGCAAGTGAAATGCTGCTTCACTTGAAAGGAGTGTTTGGGTCCTTGGACGGTGAGGAGAGAGGAAGTGAAGGGGCAGGTGTTGCATCTTTTGCGTGGGCATGGGGTGGTGCCATAGGAGGGGGTTGAGGAGTAGGGGGTGATGGAGGAGTGGACCAGGGTGTCCCGGAGGGAGCGATCCCTACGGAATGCCGATAAGGGGGGTGAAGGGAAGATGTGTTTGGTGGTGGCATCATGCTGGAGTTGGCGGAAATGGCGGAGGATGATCCTTTGAATGCGGAGGCTGGTGGGGTGATAAGTGAGGACAAGGGGGACCCTATCATGTTTCTGGGAGGGAGGAGAAGGCGTGAGGGCGGATGCGCGGGAGATGGGCCGGACACGGTTGAGGGCCCTGTCAACGACCGTGGGTGGAAAACCTCGGTTAACGAAGAAGGAGGACATGTCAGAGGAGCTGTTTTTGAATGTAGCATCATCGGAACAGATGCGACGGAGGCGAAGGAACTGAGAGAATGGGATGGAGTCCTTACAGGAAGCGGGGTGTGAGGAGCTGTAGTCGAGATAGCTGTGGGAGTCGGTGGGTTTGTAATGGATATTGGTGGACAGTCTATCACCAGAGATTGAGACAGAGAGGTCAAGGAAGGGAAGGGAAGTGTCAGAGATGGACCACGTGAAAATGATGGAGGGGTGGAGATTGGAAGCAAAATTAATAAATTTTTCCAAGTCCTGACGAGAGCATGAAGCGGCACCGAAGTAATCATCGATGTACCGGAGAAAGAGTTGTGGAAGGGGGCCGGAGTAGGACTGCAACAAGGAATGTTCCACATACCCCATAAAGAGACAGGCATAGCTGGGGCCCATGCAGGTACCCATAGCCACACCTTTTATTTGGAGACATGTACAGAAGATTTGCGAGAGGTGTGAATTTCTCATTAGTCTTTTTGAACTTCCCAATTTATTCCAATTTTTAAAGTGACAGTCATTCAAAACCATATAACAACAGATACTTTAGCTGGATGTTATTTAGATAATTAGAGGGATTTCGTTAGTCTTTTTCTTTCATAGCCTAGCACCAGCGAGGAGAGGCAGCAGCTATTTCAGAGCAATGGTGAAAGTGGGTGAAAACCACTTTTTGATGTTTAACAGATGTTGCAATGATCTGTAATTCTGCAAATTTTAAAAATAGAAATGTGAATTCTTTTATAAGTTTTTCATACAATTTGAGTGTTTAGAATGCCTTTAAGAAGGTCTCTGTTTATGCAGCATGGTGTATTAAAGTTTAATATTGATCTTTAGAAGCTTTTTCAAATGTAATTGAGGTGTATGCAAGAAGAATTTCTGCAGCATGTTATAATTCATTGTTTCAAGTCTATTTATGTTAGTTGGCTTTTTAAAATGTTTTATAGATGTACGACCTGTTATAAATGACGGGCAAGCCACCTGTAAGGCATCACTTTAACAACTGTTCCAGAATCTATTGTGGAATCAAACCTTGAGCAGGAGACATGTTGACTTCCTGACACCAAAAGACCATAAGACATAGGAGCAGAAATTAGGCCATTTGGCCCATCGAGTCTGCTCCACCATTCAATCATGGCTGATAAGTTTCTCAACCCCATTTTCCCGCCTTCTCCCCGTAATCTTTGATCCCCTTACCAGTCAAGAACCTATCTATCTCGGTCTTAAATACACTCAATGACCTGGCCTCCACAGCCTTCTGTAGCAATGAATTCCATAGATTCACCACTCTCTGACTAAACAAGTTTCTCCTCATCTCTATTCTAAAAGGTCTTCCCTTTACTCTGAGGCTGTGCCCTCGGGTCCTAGTCTCTCCTACTAATGGAAACATCTTCCTCACGTCCACTCTATCCAGGCCTTTCAGTATTCTGTAAGTTTCAATCAGATCCCCCCTCATCCTTCTAAATTCCATCAAGTATGGACCCAGAGTCCTCAAACGTTCCTCATATGTTAAGCCTTTCATTCCTGGGATCATTCTCGTGAACCTCCTCTGGAACTTCTCCAGGGCCAGAACATCCTTCCTGAGATACGGGGTCCAAA
The DNA here is from genome assembly GCF_017639515.1 of Carcharodon carcharias. NCBI lineage: Eukaryota > Metazoa > Chordata > Chondrichthyes > Lamniformes > Lamnidae > Carcharodon > Carcharodon carcharias. The sequence goes on from NC_054473.1 coordinate 51,042,002, forward strand.
ATTGCTCACAATATTCTAAATGTGATCTGACCAGAGCCTTATAAAGCCTCAACAGCACATCCCTGCTTTTATATTCTAGTCCTCTCAAAATAAGTGCCAACATTACATTTGCCTCCCTAACTATCGACTCAACCTGCAAGTTAACCTTAAGAGAATCCTGGACTAGGACTCCCAAGTCCCTTTGCACTCCAGGTTTCTGAATTCTCTTCCCGTTTAGAAAATAGTCTATGCCTCTATTCTTCCTGCCAAAGTGCATGACCTCACACTTCCCCATGTTGTATTCCATCTGCCACTTCTTTGCCCATTCTCCTAACCTGTCCAAATCCTTCTGCAGCCTCCCTGCCTCCTCAATACTACCTGTCCCTCCACCTATCTTTGTATCATCTGCAAACTTAGCCAGAATGCCCTCAGTTCCTTCATCTAGATCATTAATGTATAAAGTGAAAAGTTGTGGTCCCAACACTGACCCCTGTGGAACTCCACTAGTCACCAGCCGCCATCCTAAGACGGACCCCCTTAACCTCACTCTCTGCCTCCTGCCAGACAGCCAATCTTCTATCCATGCTTGTACCTTGCCTCTGACACCATGGGCTCTTATCTTACTGAGCAGCCTCCTGTGAGGCACCTTGTCAAAGGCCTTCTGGAAGTCCAAGTAGATAACATCCATTGGCTCTCCTTTGTCGAACCTACTCGTTACTTCCTCAAAGAATTCTAACAGATTTGTCAGGCATGACCTCCCCTTGATGAAACAATGCTGACTTTGCCCTATTTTACCATGCACTTCCAAGTATTCTGAAATCTCATCCTTAATAATGGTCTCTAAAATCGGCCCGTAATTTCCCATCTTTTGCCTCACTCCCCTCTTAAACAGGGGGGTTACATTAGCAATTTTCCAGTCCTCTGGGACCCTCCCTGATCAAGTGATTCCTGAAATATCACCACTAATGCCTCCACTATCTCTTCAGCTATCTCCTTCAGAACTCTGGGGTGTAATCCATCTGGTCCAGGTGATTTATCCACCTTCAGACCTTTCAGTTTTCCTAGCACCTTCTCCTTGGTAATGGCCACCATACTCACCTCTGACCCCCGACTCTCTTGAACGTTGGGGATGTTACTCGTGTCTTCCATCATGAAGACTGATGCAAGGTACCTATTCAGTTCCTCTACCATTTCTTTGTTCCTCACTACCACTTCTCCAGCGTCATTTTCCAGCGGCCAATGTCCACTTTTGCCTCTCTCTTCCCCTTTATATATCTAAAAAAACTCTTGCAATCTTCTTTTATATTACTGGCTAGTTTACCCTCATATTTAATCTTCTCCCTCCTTATTTCTTTTTTCGTTGTCCTCTGTTGGCCTTTGTAGTCTTCCCAATCCCCTGGTTTCCCACTGCTCTTCGCATCATTGTATGCTTTCTCTTTAGCTTTTATGCTGTCCCCGACTTCCCTTGTCAGCCATGGTTGCCTCGTCCTCCCTTTAGTATGCTTCTTCTTCCTAGGGTTGAATTTTTGCTGTGTCTCCCAAATTACTCCCAGAAACTCCTGCCATTGCCATTCCATTGTCTTTCCTGCTAGGCTCATCTCCCAGTCAATTCTGGCCAGCTCCTCCCTCATTCCTCTGTAGTTGCCTTTATTCAACTATATCATTATATCTGATTTCAGCTTTTTCCTCTCAAATTGCAAGCTAATCTATCATATTATGGTGACTTCCTCTTAAGGGTTCCTTCACCTTAAGCTCCCTTATCAAATCTGCCTCATTACATATCACTAAATCTAGAATTGCCTGTTCCCTAGTGGGCTCCACCACAAGCTGCTCCAAAAAGCCATCTCGTGGACACTCCACAAATTCCTTTTCTTGGGATCCACTACCAACCTGATTTTCCCAGTATACCTGCATATTGAAATCCCCCATGATCACTGTAACCTTGCCTTTCTTACACACCTTTTCTATCTCCTGGTGTATTTTGTGCCCCACATCTGACTCCTGTTCGGAGGCCTATATGTAACTCCCATTATGGTTTTTTTACCTTTGCGGTTCCTCAACTCTACCCACACAGATTCTACATCATCTGATCCTAAGTCATTTCTTGCTATCAATTTAATTTCATTTCTTACTAACAAAGCAACCCTACCCCCTCTGCCAACCTGCCTATCTTTTCAATAGGATGTATATCCTTGGATATTTAGCTCCCAGTCCTGATCCCCTTGCAGCCAAGTCTCCGTGATGCCCACCACATCATACCTGCCAATTTCAATCTGCACCACAAGTTCATTTACCTTATTTCGTATACTGCGTGCTTTCAGATACAACACCTTCAGTCCTATATTTCCTGTCCCCTTTCTCACTGATGTCCCTTTATCTGATGTTCTTGAGGTTAGATTCCTAGCCCTTTCCAAACACTCTGTCCTATTTTGTGTTCTGGAGACTTTAATAGCCTCTCCTGAGCTCTTGTTTCTTTTTAGTTTTTTCATAATTTTCCTTAAAGTTGAATCTACCCTACCAACACGCTAACATGCTGCTTTGTTTCCCATTATTCCCCAACAGGTCCTCTTTCCGAGTCTTACCTATGTTATTTGTCCCGGCATGGACCACAACAACTGGATCCTCCCCCTCCCTCTCCAATATCCTTTCAAGCAAGTCAGAGATGTCCCTCACCCTGGCACCGGGCAGGCAACATACCATGCGGGACTCTCGATCCTGCTTACAAAGGATGCTATCAATTCACCTAATTATAGAATCCCCTACAACTACCACTTGTCTTTTTGCTCCCCCCTCTTGAATGGCCTCCTGTGCCACGGTGCTGTGGTCAGCTGGCTCATCCTCCCTACAGCCCTGTTCCTCATCCACACAGGGAGCAAGTACCTCGTACCTGTTGGACAAGGTCAAGAGCAGAGGCTCCTCTGTTCCTGAACACAGGATCCCTCTACTTACCTCACCCGCTGACCCTGCTGACCCTGACCACTGACCGAACTTGATCTACCAGGTGTGACCGCCTCCCGAAACAAAGCGTCCAGGTAACTCTCCCGCTCCCGGATGTGCCGCAGTGTCCAGAGCTCGGACTCCAGCTCATCAATTCTGAGCCGGAGTTCCTCCAGCAACCAACACTTCCTGCAGATGTGGTCACTGTGGCTGGTAATGGGATCTGCCAGCTCCCACATCATATAGCTACAGCACAGCACCTGCCCAGCCATCTCAACTTAGATAATTAATTTATTAATTAGTTTTGCAGTGTTTTTTTTTCAAATTTGGTGCAGATTTCCTACCAACCAATCGGGTCTGCTCCCTGGAGACAAAGCCGCAAATTCCCGAGGTAAGCTAGATTTATATTCACTGCTCCGGTGTTCCTCCCTCCGAGTCTGCTCCCAGGATTTAGTCACTAATCAGCTGCTTTTTCTTTCAAATCTACTTTCAGAAGAGTGTCCCTCGCAGGTCTGGTGCACTCCTGAAGGCACTGTCTCTTCCTCTCTCTGTCTTTTTTTTAGGTTTGAGAAGGAGGGAAGGATGGAACCACTGCAGCAATGTAATGTTTGGGGCTATTCCGTTCTTTGACAGTGGCTCCTCCTCGATTCCCTCCTGAGTCGCGGTGGCTGTGGTGACTTCTCCTAGAATGCTTCAGTCACTTCTCACCAGTGATCTCTGTTGGATGCTCTTCCTCCTGTTGAGTGCAAGAGTCTTTCTCCTCGATTCCCTCCTGAGTCGCTGTGGCTTTGGTGACTTCTCCCAGAATTTTTTTTTTGCAAAAATATACTTTATTCATAAATCTTCAACAACATTTTGAACCATTTCAAAATCACCATCACAAAAATACAATCAAGTTCAACTTTTACAACATGAATCACAATGTGTATCAGTACAAACAATTAATATTACAATCATTGGCAGACATTCATTTTGAGCTGTACATCCGAGGGGCTCTACACAGTTCCCAGCCCCTCGGTGCACTGTGGCAGAAAGGTCTTAGGCAGCGACCCTTCCCCATTGCGCCTTTGCGGCGGCTGCCCCAAGCTTAACTGTGTCCCTCAGCACGTAGTCCTGGACCTTGGAATGTGCCAGTCTGCAACACTTGGTCGGGGACAACTCTTTGCGCTGGAAGACCAACAAGTTATGGGCGGACCAAAGAGCGTCTTTTACTGAGTTGATGATCCTCCAGCTGTAAATGATGTTTGTCTCAGTGTATGTCCCTGGGAACAGCCTGTAGAGCACAGATTCCTGTGTCACAGAACAGCTCGGGACGAACCTCGACAGAAACCATTGCATCTCTCTCCAGACTTTCTTTGCAAAGGCACAATCCACAAGGAGGTGAACAACGGTCTCTTCCCCACTACAGCCACCTCGAGGGCAACGTGCAGAGGGGGTGAGACTCCTGGCGTGTAGGAAGGATCTGACGGGGAGGGCCTTTCTCACCACCAGCCAAGCTACGTCTTAGTGCTTGTTGGAAAGTTCTGGTGATGAGGCATTCTGACAAATGACTTTGTCAGTCTGCTCAGGGAACCATCCCACAGGATCCACCCTCTCCTTTTCCCTCAGGGCCTTTAAGATATTACGTGCCGACCACTGCCTGATGGACTTGTGGTCAAAGGTGTTTCTCTGCATAAATTTTCCCACAAGTGACAGGTGGTACGGCACAGTCCAACTACTTGGAGCGTTCGGCGGCAGCGTGGCCAGACCCATCCTTCGCAACACCAGGGACAGGTCAAACCTCAGCATATAGTGACACTTGGTGTTTGCATACTGGGGGTCTACGCACAGCTTGATGCAGCCACACACAAAGGTGGCCATCAGTATGAGGGCGATGTTGGGCATGTTTTTTCCCCCTTTATCTAGGGGCTTGTACATCGTGTCCCTGCGGACACGATCCATTTTCGACCTCCAGATAAAGCGGAAGATGGCTCGGGTGATCGCCATTGCGCAGGAGTGTGAAAAGGACCAGACCTGCGCCATGTACAGCAACAGCGAGAGTGCCTCACACCTGATGACCAGGTTCTTACCCGCAATGGAGAGGGAGCATCGCTCCCACATGCCCAGTTTCCTTTTCACCATAGACACTCGCTCCTTCCAGTTTCTAACGCATGCCCTGGTCCCTCCGAACCATATCCCCAGCACCTTCAGGCCGTCAGCCCTGACAGTGAAGGGGACAAAGGATCGGTCAGCCCAGTTCCCAAGGAACATGGCCTCGCTCTTCCCACGATTTACCTTGGCTTTCGAGGCCAGTTCAATCTGGTCGCAGATGTGGATAAGTCTGTGCACCGACAGGGGATCCGAGCAGAAGATGGCGACATCATCCATGTACAGGGAGGCTTTGATCTGAGTGCCTCCACTGCCTGGGATCGTCACTCCTCTTATGCCCGGATCCTTCCTGATGGACTCAGCAAAGGGTTCTATGCAACACACGAAAAGAACAGGCGAGAGAGGGCAGCCCTGCCTGACTCCCGATTTAATCGGAAAGCTATCTGATTCCCACCCATTGATTGAAACTGCACTACTAATGTTAGTGTAGAGCAGTTGGATCCAATTGCGAATTCCCTCCCCAAACCTATTTTGGAGAGCACATCCACCATATAGGTGTGCGATATTCTGTCAAAGGCCTTCTCCTGATCCAGGCTGATGAGGCAGGTATCCACACCCCTGTCCTGTGCATAGGCAATCGTATCCCTGAGCAGCGCGAGGCTGTCAGAGATCTTCCTGCCCGGCACAGTGCAGGTCTGGTCAGGGTGGATCACCAATTCCAGAACGAATTTGACCCGATTGGCGATGACCTTGGACAGAATCTTATAGTCCACATTCAACAGTGAAATGGGTTGCCAATTTCTAATTTCCTCCCTTTCCCCCTTGTGCTAGTAGATGAGGGTGATAATGCCTTTCCTCATGGATTCTGACATGCTGCCCGTCAGGAGCATACTCTCGTACACTTCTAGCAGGTCTGGGCCGATCCAGTCCCACAGAGGCGAATACAACTCCGCTGGTAAGCCGTCGCTTCCGGGAGTTTTACTCTTCTTGAAGGACTCAAGGGCCTTAGTCAGTTCGTCAAGAGTTAGCGCTTTTTCCAGGCTCTCCCGTGTACTGTCGTCTAAGACCTCCGTGATAGAGGACAGGAAGGACTGGGAGGCCATGCTGTCTGTGGGCTTCATGTCATATAATCCGGCATAGAAGGATTTGCTAATCCTCAAAATGTCAGATTGCAATGACTTAACTGAGCCGTCTTCTTCCTTCAGGCTGCTGATCACAGAGCTCTCTCTGTGTACCTTTTGGAAGAAGAAACGTGAGCATGTCTCGTCCTGCTCCACGGAGTGGACTCTGGAACGAAGATGATCTTGGAGGCCTCCGAGACAAAGAGTGAGGCTTGCTGGCTCTTCACCTCTTGGAGTTCCTCCTTGACATCGACCCCCATCGACTGCAGCCGGAGCAGATTCTGCATGTTTTTCTGGAGTCGGGACATTTCCGTCTGTTCCTTTCTAGCTTTCTGGGTGCCTTTGAGGATGAAAAACCTCTTGATGTTTCCCTTGACTGCTTCCCATCAGTGTGTCAGTGACTCAAAGAGGGGTTTTATGGTTCTCCAACCTTTGTAATCCCTCTTGAGCTCCTCAATGTTCTCTGGAGTCAGCAGTTGCACGTTTAGCTTCCATGCCCCCCTGCCCACCCTCCGGTCCTTCTCTAAGTGACAGTCAGCCAGTAGGAGGCAGTGGTCAGTGAAGAAAACCGGCTTGACATCGGTGGATCCGACTGTGAATGCACGGGACACAAACAGGAAGTCTATCCTGGAACAGACGGACCCATCAGGCCGCGACCAAGTGTATCTACGCTGCGCACTATCTGCAGGGTTGCTGAAGACGTCGTGCAGCTTGGCATCCCTTACTGTTTCCATCAGTGATCTGGACGTAGCGTCCAATCTGCTTGCGGCCCTGCCGGATCGTCCAACCGCATCAATGATGCAGTTGAAGTCACCGCCCAGAATGACCGGCCTGGAGGTTGCCAGCAGCAGTGGGAGCTGCTGAAAAACCTCCAGCCGCTCAGCCCCTTGTGACAGGGCATAGACGTTAATTAACCGGAGTGGAGCATTCTTGTACATTACGTTTGCTACGAGGAGGCGCCCGCCCACCACCTCCTTAACCTGGGAGATGGTGAAGCTGCCTCCCCGCAGCAGAATCCCCAGGCTGGAGGAACGAGAGTCGTTTCCTCCTGACCAGATCGATGGCCCATGGGACCACCATCGTGACCATTGCCTGTAGGAGCTGAGGTGCGGTATCGCACACTCCTGTAGAAACAGCAGGTCAGCTTTGACCTTGGCAAGGTAGTCCAAGGTCGCAACACATCGCATAGTAGATTTAATGCTACGCACATTTATGGATACAATCTTTAAACCCATTTTAAAGCAGTTAGTCGCTTAACAAACCTGTTGTCTCTGAGAGTTCCTTCATGCCCGTGGTGTGCTCAAATTGCTTCACTTGGGATGGGCTGAGGAAAGCGTCCTGAACCTCCCCATTGGAGATGTTCTGCTCGGGTGGCATCTGGGTGTCCGTGCAGAGAGCGGGGTTTGAAATGTCCTCTGTTGGAGAAGCTTCTCCAATCCTCTCCCCCTCTCGGGCGTTGCTGCTCCCGGCTTCCCGGAGCTGGGGTGCGCTGAGCGCCTCACTGTTCCCAGATTCCTGGGGTTGCGGTGCACTGGCCTCTTCGGGTTGTGGTCAAAGTTGGGGTGCGCTGGTCTCCTCATTGTCACCAATGTTCTGGAGCTTGGGTGACTCGTCCTCCAACTCCCTAGCGTTTTGCCGCTTCTTCTGTTGGCGCCGCCCTGGCCCTTCTTCATCCGAAGAGCTGCTGCTCTTGTTATCCGTGTCGGATGAGAGACGCCTCTTGCCTCTTGTCTGGGAAGTGGCTTGGTTTCTTTTTAACCCCTTCTTCCTTTTGGCTCTCTTCACCAGCTGTCACTCCCCCTGCTGCTTTCCCACTGCTGCCTCCTACTCTTCCGTTGATTCGCTCTCCTGAGGAGTGGGAGGTTCAGGGGGCAGTGTTGTTGATTGGCCATCTGTTGCCCCAATCTTTTCCTCCACCTTATCTTTCTCTGTGTCCTCCTTTGTCCCGTTGTTCTCCCTGGGGGCCTTGGTGGTTGGAGTGACACGAGGCATTTCTTCTGCTTCCCCCTTGTTGGCTTTGGCTGCCTGTGCATAAGTACGGCAACGTTTGGGGCAGGTCTTGTAGAGGTGACTTGCCTCGCCACACAGGTTGCAGCACTTAGCCTGTTTACAGTCTTTTGTCTGGCGCCCTTCTTGCTTGCAGTTCTTGCAGAGGACGGCGCTGCAGCTGGCCACCACATGACCAGATTTGCCGCATGAGCGACAAAGTTTGGGTTGCCCAGCGTAGACAAGGTAGCCATGGCTTCCCCCGATAGCGAATCTGGAAGATGGGTGGAAGATGGCTCCCTTACCGTCGGTCTTGAACGTGACCTTAACCTGGTGTTTACATGTCCAGATCCCCAAATTGTCTCTAACCGCGGTGCAGCTCCCAACCTTATCGAAGTACCTGGTAAGGAAGGTGAGCACGTCAGCAACAGGGACGAAGGGGTTTTAAAGATGCACCATCACAACCCGTTCTCGTTGCAACGGCAGAGCAAAGAGCAGCTCCGCCGTCAGGATCTTCATTTCTGGCATGTCTTTCTTTTCCTCAAACACCTTCAGGAGTTTGACGCAAGCTGCCACTTGCTTGAATGTCATAACAAAAAATCCAGCGCTGGGGAAGTCCTGTAGGCAGTAGATCTCCGCAGCCTCGAAACCACACAGCTTGAATAGGATCCTCTTGATGAAGAAGGTCCGATCCATTACTGTTCCTTCCTCGCTGCCCTTCACCATGACTCGGATGGTGTTAGGTACCCCATAGTATGGGGTTCGACTGGTTATAGCCATTGCTTGATGACCTTTCCCTGGCAGAAACACGATCAAGGTCTCTCCCCTGCCAGGTAAGTATCCGCCAGATGACTTCTCCCAGAATGCTTCAGTCACTTCTCACCAGCGCCCTCTGTTGGATGCTCTTCCTCCTGTTGAATGCAAGAATCCTTCTCCTCAATTCCCTCCTGAGTCGTGGTGGCTGCGGTGACTTCTCCCAGAATGCTTCAGTCGCTTCTCACCAGCGCCCTCTGTTGGACACATCAGAAACTGTTCCTTGTGTACTGGAATTGTGTTACTTATGTTGGGCGTGTGACACTGGCACATGGATAAGTCAGACACCATACCTGCTTGATGAGCAAGAAGATCAATTACCCACCCCAGAGAGTGTATAGGCAGAGGATGTCCTATGAAATGATGTCAGGGAAGTTGTTTGTCAGGAGATTATGCTTCAGCAAGGAAGCGATGAGATACCTCTTCTGCCTTAAGAATGCCAATGAAAGTCACTACAGCACTGATTTTCTTTTCCATGTGTTATTTCAGTCTGTAACTGGTGACACGTGTGACATTCCCCAGAGTGCTGAGAGGGGCTGTGTTCACTAGGTAACTGGGGCAATTTTTTGCAGGGCTTCTGACTTCATTAATTCCCACATGTCCCTTGGGAGCATGAAGGAGAGGTCTCTCGCATTCTACAAGATTGCTGGTTTCCTGAAAGTGTTTGGGGATATCAATGGACTGCAGTGGTTTAAGAAGGCAGCTCATCACCACCTTCTCAAGGGCAACTAAGAATGGGCAATAAATGCTGGCCCAGCCAGCGAAACCCACATCCCATGAATGAATAAAAAAAACTTCCACTGAAGGCACCAAAAGAGAACTTAAAAGGTCAACAAATAACTCTATTAATACCAAACACTTGAAAGATCTTTGAGGTAGTTAGTGCTGAAGAAGGTAAAGTTCAGCTCCTCAAGTTAAACGGTTATTGTGAACTCAAATATTTAAGATTTTGTACCTCTTCTCCATTATTTTTACGTGAATAATATGTTTCAGAAAACTTTACAAAGCCTACTGCAAATATATTATTCGAGCATCAGAAAAAGGGAATACTTAAACATAATGAGAACTACTAATGAATTGCATATAATTCAAATAAATCTTAAGTGGAACAGTCCACTGTCATGCCCAGTACAGGCATGAAGATATTACAAATTTTAAGCTATATATTTTAAAATGGACTCAACAGTTTTTAAGATGGCTGACAACACATCGTGTGACTGGCAATATCAGCTCTAGACAAGACCTGAAAGTCAGCTAAATACCTCATTAAAATGTGAAGAATCCCAGCTACTTGTTACACTCAAGTTCTTTTGTTAAGGATGAACTCTAAACAGCCAGGCCTATGATACCAGCTGATTTGTCTTCCTGCTTGTCCATGGGCAATAGAGACATTGAAACTCAATGGACATTAGACAAATCTGATTTGAGCTAACACCGCCATAGTCAGAACCATATCCAGGGCAACTGCATTTTATGCCACCTCAAAATTAGAAAGCAAAAACAATATCACATGTGATCTTTCTGTATTTTCAACTTAAAATAGGATTTAATGTTTCAGTAATTAGCACGCATATATTTTACACAAACATAATTATATATACTCTGGCACCACACATCAAATCAAGACATTTCTTCCTACACTGATCCACTGTGCATGAAACATTACTAATCATGCTCACCACAGTCACCACCTCCTTCCAGGCAATGGACTGCACTTTACTGGGCGGTTCACCTTTCCACCTCCTCGGATGCGGTTCTGTCTCCCCTCGGCTAGGGGAATGTTCATTTCTTCATCGGAGAATAACTGACTTCTCTTCATCTGCATGTCTGCACACACTGCGCTGACGTCTTCTACATGTGAAAACGTAAGTACTTTTCAGTTGGCTACACTTAGAATTATTAAATAATAAATGTTTAAAAGAAATAAACTAATTACACTTATTATTAAAAAGCAATAATATTAAGTGTTTAAAAGAAATAGAAAAAATAATTTTAAAAGTGTAATGCATGAAGAACGCTGCAGGAGTTTGATTCAAGTTAGCTGGGTACACGTTTAAAATCGAAAGCAACCTGATTGCCCTTAATGGGCATTCCCAGCTACTCTTGTGTCATGGTGGGTGGGGGTGGTATGACCTGCTCTAGGTCTTCCCAGCTGGCTCAGACTCACACTCCGCAGGTAGGTCAGGCTTGGAAATCTGGCCTGAAAAATGGCATCCAGGTAAGACTCTACTTTTGGTGACCGGCATTGGACGGAACAGTTCTGTTGCTGATTGGAAGATCTGGGCCATTAAACTGATGAGAACTTCCACTCTTACAACCTTAGTCAGTCTCGCCGTAAAAAACCCTGAAAAAGTTGCATCTTGTTGAGAAGTACAACTGGGTTTTTAATTATGAGTATAATTACTGCTCAGAAGCCTCCCTGCCCTGAAGGAATAATTTTATATTTGTGGAATATTAAAATTTCTCCATTGTATGAAAAACTACATACTTTAAACATATTTTAAAAATGCATTTTTATCATATTTTAGCTTCTACCTTAATCTTCTTTGTATGTTTCAATCATGTATTTTGCTATCTGTAAAATTTAAAAGTTAAGAGCAAAGGGATTTGATGGTTTTTACTTCCTGTCTGTGAGAATACTTCAATGTGATCAGCTGATCCTACTCTATGACATCATTGTTGTTGGAAGCCTGGAGATTCCCTTAACTTGGCGTCAGATTTCATCGGGAAAGGGGAAATCTGTGTCTTAGAGATCACTGGATATTTATGCGCAGCTTTTTTCAAGGTCTGTAGCAAGTACTGTTGCCTCACTGATGACTGTAAAATCCAACCCGTTGAAACCACTTAGAAAGACAGTGGGAAACTGATTGTTGGCAGACACATTTACTGAGAGACATAACAATGACTTTTTTTATTTGGTTAACAGAAATCTCTGAAAGTAAAAAGGTAGAAAGTTTCACTAACTGGAGGTAGTACCTCCAACTTTCAGAACCACGTTATCTGGACATAAATAATACATGAACCATTTTGAATGAGATGACGGATGTCATAAAAGAATGTCTGAATTAAGGCTTACCTCTAGTGAAACAAGACAGCTATTCATGGTCTTAGCTGTATTTTCTGTCAAAATTGATTCTAAAACAACCAGAAAATATATATTGGGCAGAATTTTCTGCCTGCTGGGTGGGCGGGCCCGACCCAATCTGCGGCGGGCGGGGAGCCGATCCCCACCGGAGAAGCGGGCCCGCCGCCATTTTACGTGGGCGGGCCAATTAAGGCCCACCCAGAGTGACATCCGGTGGGAAGCGCTATGCGCTTCCTGTGCTGGCGGGGGGATTCCCCAAAAGCGAGAGTGCAAAGCGCTGCCTCAGGGAGATCGCTGACAGTTCTAAAAATATTAAAAATAGAAAAAACAAAAAACCCTTAACATGTACCCCTCATGTGACAATGTCACAAGAATTGGGACATGTTCATAATTTACACTAAAACTTTACTAAACTTTTTAAATCCCGACATGAAACCTCATCCCACCAGTGGATGAGGTTTCATGTTTTTTCTATTGCCCGCCAGGGCTCCTGGCCTGCCCGCCAAACTTAAGGTTGGACGGGCAGGTCCTTTAATTGTTTAAATGATCCTGTCAATGGCCTCAATTGGCCATTGACAGGTCGGCGGGCCTGCAGCTGATTTTGCTGCGCCCCCACCTTCCTGAAGATTTTATACGTCAGTGAGCAGGCCCCACCTCCTGCTGGCCAACGGCAAAATTCAGCCCATTGTGTTGAGATGGAAATCGTCACAGGAAATTAAGAGGCTATGTGGTATTGAACAATGCGTGCCGGTGCATATAGTAAAATAACTATTGGGGATGGGCAATAAATGTTGGCTTAGCCAACGATGCCCATATCCCATGAACGAATAAAAAAAAAACAACTTTGAGAATATTGGTCTTGTCCATGATTTGAATGAGAAGGACCGTGCCTCTTTAACAAAAACAAAATAATAACATATGTTGTGATGTCAACATCATCAACAGTGGCCAATCTCTCCCCAAGATTTATCCCAGAAGCAAATAACTATTTTCACCAAGTTCCAAAGTCTAAACTAATGAAGTGATGCACTAGGACATGTTCAACTGATTTAAGAGGTTCCGTCATTTGGGAATGAACCCAGGAAGATTTGAACATGTGAGCTAAGAATAGGCTAAAATGTGAGCAATAAGTAGTTGATACAATTCATTAAATTTTAAACAGAAACATGCCCTGTGTACTCACTGTAATTTATATCTGTGATTTCTCAAAAAAAAAGTTGCTTCACGACTGCAGGACTGCACTCCATTATCCTTTGGGGAAGAGTCAGTGCCGCTTACTCTGAGTTCTAATTTGTTCTCATTATAACATACTTTAGAATTATCTGACTATTCAGCTGTATTCTATTTAAAATATGCTTTTAAAGAAATGCTGATCATAAAGCCTTTGCAGCTCTCTTTCCATTTCCTTTCCAATGGAATATTTGTCACTCTTCCATATTCAGACTCAGCCAGCCAGTGATCTTTCTGTGCACACAAGATAATGCAGAAGTGGGATCATCAATCGGTTACTATAGTTACTAATCAATGAAAAAAGTGAATGGATTGGGTGATTTTATTTATTTACTGACATGATCTATAGCAGCTACTGGAACTTTTAAACCATAGATAAATTCTTGTTAGTTAAAAACATAAGTACCAAAGTGAAGTAAGCATTCTACTGGAATCACAGCAGAAATAAATTCCATCCCATCCTTGCCACTGAGCTAGGATACCAGGACATTAAACCCATAACCCAAAAGTTTGCTAAAAGTATGAATAAAATGCTGAGGCAGCGAGGTGAAAGGAAGTACAAGGTCAGCGTTTTTGTTGCTTTTTGAGATTGTTAGCTGCCCAGTTAATTGAGACATCCAGGTTTGACCTGCATGTACACATTTTGATTATTAAGAAGGAAACATACAAAATAATTTTTATTCAGGCCCTAGTGTAATGTGGCAACCAGCACTTGCTACAGAGGGACATTTTAAATCCAACTATAGTTTATTATCTGCTAGTCAACAGCAACTTGCATTTATGTAGCCCATATAACATTAAAAACAAATCCCAAGACACTTAGTCAGGTATTCAGGTAACAGGGTAAGCTGCCTTTTTGGGTGTTAGTGTAAATTACTGGTTTATTGACAACAAAACAGAAGATGTGAACCCTGGCCTAACAACAAGTTAGAATTTGAAATAGGTTTTACATGATCTGTGACTTAGGACAGCTTTGAAAAATACTTGAAGGAAGTTTTAGGTCCATCCATCGTAACTAATCCTTGTTAAATACAACAATTGCATTTTATTTTCCACAAGGTCTGAGCATGCTTAAGAAAAGCAGTGAATTGAAATAATTCCCTTCCAGGTTTGTTAGAAAGAATTCACATTCATGGGAATATTTAGAGAAATTCATGACTATTTAATAAGAAATAAAATATCTCCACGCACTGTGAAATGCATGCACCGTACACTTTTAAACCATAATCCACTTCTTATAGAATTCCAAAATGGTAACAAATTCCCATTTGATGGGATAAGATATCTCATACCAAAGCTCATCACAACAAACCTGATGTAATGGTCTGAATACATGCTTGTGGAGAACATCCGATTTCAATTTTTCCAGCTTTAAATTGCATTTCAGGATTTTTCTAATAAATTGAAGGATTTATCATGCCGGCTGTACATATTTATTAGAAAAAAATAACAGGCCATAGAACAAAGAAACATTTGCAAATATTTGAGGTGGCATTCCAACAGCAATGAAAGACAATATCAATCATTTGTTTGGAACTATTCCAACAACAACCTTAGCGTCTATGCTACAAATGCAAGGTTTTATAAGATGGGACTGTGCTTTTAACTTAGGGTTAAATGGAGTGAAGGGTATCATGTGGCCTGTTCTGAATTCCGCTGGGTGGTGTGGTTGTTAAAGATTAAAGAGGAGGCCTGGGTTGTTTTACAGGGAAGATGATGTTCACCCCTGTAAACAATGACCAAGCATCTCTGTGGATGGTGGATAAACTGTTAGGCCCAGATTTCAGCCTCGCCTCCTCCGCACCCACCTCCCAGCCCAGGGTCAGGTGTGCAGAGACTGAAGAATTCCCGGCTCTGCAAACCTGACCTTTAAAATTGCAGCCTGCATTCTAATTTTTACTCCGGGGGGCAGGCTGGATTACAGTTTGGGCCCGCTGCCCCCAGAATGAGGACAGAGTCTACCAGTTGCAGAGGCAGGCTGGGCAGAATGCCTGCCTCTGTACTCTAGCACTTTAAAAAAAAACCCATCAGCCCTCATCCTTCACCCCTGCCTCCCTCCCACACACTCCCCATGCCAACCTATGTCATCTCATTCCCCCACCTACCCTGCCATGGACCCTCATACCCCTATGCCAATCCATGCCCCTCTACCTATCTCCCATGGCCCGTCATATCCCTATGCCAATCCATCCCCTCTACCTATCTCCCATGGCTCCTTTATGCCAACTCATGCCAACACATGGTCCCACGCACCATCCTTTGCCCTTATCCCCTCTATACCAACTGACTTAGTTTCCACCATGGGTAAACCTCAGGAGGTATGCTGACATAAGTGTCTGTTGATGAAGTCACTATTTCAAACAAAAAAATACACCCATGGATAAAGAGCCATTGAAAACATAGAAATTTCTTCAACTAATCTCTTCTGAAAGCAGATATTTCTATTGTTGGGTTCCTCCAGCATGGACAGAAACCCAACCCTGTATATATTTAAAATGTTATCCTTATTACTATTTCTTATTTTTAAACTAAACTTTTCTGCTGAACAAAGACAGTTAAGATGGTTGACCCCCTGACTGGAAATTATCTGCAGTAGCCTCCAGAACAAAATAATTCTCTTCTCAGTTTCAGGAATGTCACACCTCCTTATGCCTAAGGAGCTTCTAACAGACTACCTGGGACTGTATAGGCCAATTTCAAAAGGAGCTACAGAAATGTCATTTACATTTGATAAGCCAACCTTGCTAATAGAGTCCATGGGTCAATTGAAACAATGGCTTCCCAAATACCAGTACCCTAAACACGAAAATGGCACCAATTTCAACCCATAATGGCTGAGACATTATCAGTCCTGAAAACAATTTAAGGATGACGTCCACTCAGGGTTGTGAGTTTCTGCTATGGGCCTTCATGTGGCTGAGTAGGCTGTTCTCGACCCACAGATCTTTGGACACATGGGGAAGGATGTCCCACGAGGTAGTGGGATCCAGATTACAAGATTTGCTTCCTTTTCCTTCCTTCTCTGCTGCCACACTGGCTCATCATTAAGACCTTGTGATACAACTTGAAGGACAAGCTGTTGGCATTTTGAACAATTGGTAGCAAGCTCCTCCCAGTTATTAATGTCCACACTGCTTCAAGGAGAGCTTCAGAGTGTCTTGGAAGCATTTCTTTTGTCCTCTCCTGGATTCTTGAGAGTTGAAAAAAACAAGAGGTGA
Source organism: Carcharodon carcharias (assembly GCF_017639515.1). Lineage (NCBI taxonomy): Eukaryota > Metazoa > Chordata > Chondrichthyes > Lamniformes > Lamnidae > Carcharodon > Carcharodon carcharias. The sequence continues at coordinate 51,058,459 of NC_054473.1, forward strand.
CAGGAGACATTTTTTGGGCATCTGGACACAGCAACCAGTGTATTGATTTTGCAGGTATTTTGCCTGACTGCTTGTGGAACTGGCTTCAGGAAAGACACTAGCGTTTGTTCGATGGCCCTCCCATTGAATCCAGAGGATGCGATGGAAGCATTGCTAATGGAATTTCTTCAGCGCTCTTACGTGTTGCTGATAAAAAAGGTGGCAATTTGCAGAGGGTGCAAGGCCTATGTAATTCACGTTACCGTGGAGATGGGCTTTGAAAAGGTGCAAATCTGTAGGAAGCCACTGTGGATCAATCAGCTTACAGGGTGTTTCTTAAAATAACACTGAACCTCACAAACTGCCAGGATCTGAGATGCAGTGAGAGAGCTGAGACACAGGCCAGAATCTTCGGGTTGGTGTGTTCGGGTGGGCCCCGCTTGCTGGTGCATAAGATGATGCGCGGTGGCGTCGGCTGTGTGTCCTGACATCACCGAGCATCATTCAGGCCTTCAGGGGGCTGCGCGCCCACCAAACTGTGAAAGGCCTATAATGGCCATTTAAACACTAATTAAAATAATTAATGGAGCTGCCCATCCAAACTTAAGGTTGGCGGGCCGGCAAAGAGCCCAGGCTGCCTTCACATTTATCATGAAACCTCATCCACAGTGGGGGATGAGGTTTCATGAAGGATTTATAATTCACGTTAATTTCTTTATTAAAATTCATTGACATGTCCCAGCTCATATGACACTGTCCAATGAGGGGGCATGTCTGATTTTTTTTTTCTCTTTATTTAAATTTTTGAAAATGTAATTAAACTCCTCGAGGCAGCTCTGTGCCTCAGGGAGATTTCTGCATTCTTTTGCGCGCATGCGTGAAAGAGCGCAGGCCCCAACTCAGCCTACTCTCCCTGCCCGCACAGGGAGCGATCAGTGCTTCTGGGTGCGCGTCACACTGGGCAGGCCTTAATTGGCCCGCCCATGTAAAATGGCAGTGTGAAGCCGATTGCAGGCGGCGATTGGCTGCACATCCACCTGAGCCCGCTCCCACTCATTCCCCCTGATGGGGAGAAAATCCTCTCCAAGAGGCAGCAAGTCTATATGGTTCACCATGCAAGAATGTGGGTGGGAGCTCACACTCAGATTGAAGAGACCAACTTCATAAGGATTTAAACAAAACTGAAAGATTTGCCTAGCTTTGCCTAGAGGAAGGGATCTCTAGGGTAACTATAACCGTAAAAACCAGTTAGTGGATTAGAAGTTATCGAGCTGGATTCATTCCTCAGTGCAATGCCCCGACCAGTCAGAGCCATGCTGCCTGGTTTAAATTTCAAACAATGTTTGGCAGTTAACTCAGTCACCAACAATTGGTGCATTCTGCCTCTACCAATCAGAGTCCACTTGCCAACCAATCAGCACTCTCTTCTCATACAGCATAAATTGTTGTTTTCCCCCTATATTAGTATTCTTACGGAGTCTCCTGATGAGCGTAAGACGAAAAGCTCCGATATGTCTTTGTTTTCAACAATATCTAATCCTTGTGTGAATGATAATGTGTATGAGGTGAATGAGTGAGACATTGCATTGTTTTTTAAACCTCCAGGGCAAGTTTGGGATAATAACCTTTATTTTTAAATTCACAAAGACTGGCAGCTAGGATTATTTTAATTGGGACAATCACTCTGAGGGTAAGAAAATACACACACCTCACATACAAAACATATTGATCAAAGACAGTAACAAAACATAATTTTGTCCACGATGCAATCATGTCCACATCCCCTCAATGAATTTAGAACAGTCTTCATTTTAAAAGCAAACTTTCTGCACTTATTTTATGTTTCCATTTTAAGTTCCTATCCAGACTTATAATGGAAACTACAGGGCATTCCCTGTGGGCTTCAGGACCCCAACGTCAGGATCAAATGGGTACCAGAAGTCCAAGCTTTGTGGCGAACAGTCCCTGGCTGTGATTTTCCCTGAATTAGCCAATAAGTGGCCAGAGGGAAGGCTTGCCTTCCAACTAAGAATGATCTGTGGGCTCTCAAAGCTGGAGGGCCAATAGCAGTGAACAGGTGAGAGAGAGAGGGAGTACCCCATGATGGAGGGAAGAGTCCCCTCCAACTTTTTTTAACTTTAAAATAAAAACATGCGTGGGAGATGGGGAAGGCCTCAAGGCCTGCCTGGAGTGCTGCCCCCACCCACTGTCTGCCACCAAGAGGCCACCCCCAGGCGGGTACATTGCTCCCCAACAGCTCTGGGGGCCTGGAAGCCACCAGAAAATTCCTGTTGGCCTCTGACAATCAGACTGAACATACCTTCAACAAGTTCAATTCACTATCTGTTGCTTGCAGGTGGTAGCCTTTCTATCCCACCTCCAGAAAAATGGCCCAGACGTGTGATGGTGCTAGGAAACTGGCACACCAGCGCCATGCATGCTCCCTGCAGGGGATAAAACTCCTGTCCCCTTATAAACTTGTTATACTGTAATTGCACATCTTTTGCCAATGATGGTGCTGCAGCACTTATGCTGCTCTGATCCCACCTGACACCCCTTTCAAAAATATCTTAGTGAAAATTAATAAGATCATCCAAATTAAGTCAATCAGGTTCTCCTACGCATCCATTGGTTGTTGTTTAGAGGCGGGGGATTTGCTGTCTGTAAATACATTCCACAGCAATGATGAAAGTTGGAACGTTTTGCCACACGTGTAGCAATAATTTGTCTTAATTCCAATCTCAAAAGATCATTCCCCATTACACCGGTAGGACATTTCCATTTCCTGCATTAGCCTCATGGACTCTCAGATTGAGGCTGCTATATTAGCATTTATGTGTGCTAATTTATTGTCTCCTTGTAACAACTGAATTGAGACCGCCTAAACTCATTTTATGTCAGTCTCTTGCAGTTGGGCTTCAAACCCCTAGGGCAGGATTTTTCAGTTGGCATGTGGGGGCAGGCCTGACACGCCGCTGTGCAAAATGATGCGCAATGATGTCGAGTGTGCCTTCCAATGTTATTGCGCAGTCTCGTGATGTTGCATTTGGTGGGCGTGTGCTGGAGTCGGCTGCGCGTCTGCCAATATTTAAACAGCCCGTTAAGGTCACTAAGGAAGTTATTAATGTAATTGTTAATGCTGCCTGTCCAACTTTAAGATTGGCGGGCAGGGGAAAAGACCAAACAGGATAAGCTTTCCTAAAGTTTTTATTAACTAAATAAAACTTTTTCCTAAATATAAAAACATGTCCCAGTCACATGAGGGGACATGTTTAATTAATTTTTTAAACCATTTATTTAATCATTTAAATAGTGATTCAATCTCCCTGAGGCAGCTCCGTGCCGCGGGGAGATTTCTGCGCTCTTACGTGCACATGTGTGAAAGAGCACAGGCCCCGCCTCTCCCTCCTCCCACACAGGGAGCGCTGAGCACTTCCGGGTTGTCGTCCCGCTGGGCAGGCCTTAATTGGCCTGCTCACATAAAATGGTGGTGCAGATCTGATTATGGGTGGTGATCAGCCCTGCGCTCGCCCGCACCAACTCCCGAACGGGCCCGACATGTGGAAAATTCTCCCCCTGGTCTCACTGTAATATGAGTGGCATGTTTCTCACTGAATTGAGCGAACTAAGGACAGCTCATCCATTTTCAGCTTCCGCTTCTAATTCTTGTACTTTCTCTCTCTCTCTCTCCTTCTCTCTCACTGCCTTCTTCACTTGCTGTGCTTGAACAGACTGTTCAGCCCAGTCACTGATGCTGCTGCTTCTCTTTGCTCAACCAGGATGACCAACTCTTGGGGAATAAATTAAGTGACACTTTAGCATCTGGGTGGGGTTTTGCTGGCCAATCTGTTAGAGCAGGGGGAGGGGGATTTTTCTGACTGTTGTAGGGTGGCCGAGTTGTTCTATTAATGTCAAAGTTGACCTGCAGCCACTTCTTGGATGAAAACATTAAGTTCATTTACAATATACTCAGCAGCAACCACACATGTGCTTTCAACTCCAACTCTATCTCTACATTGACTGCTGAGGTAGCCCACGCTACTCTCCTATTGGTTACTACAGATCATGTGATTTCCCTTAAGTATTATTCTTAAAGGTGTGTTGCACACCAAATAAAAACGTAATTACTACACTGACCAACCTGTAAGAGCGGGGGTGGGAGGGCGGGGGAGGGTGGGGGGGTGGGGGGGGTGGTGGCAGTGGGTGTGGAGTGGTGTTGCTGGCTAATCTCTAAGAGCAGAGGGGGACAGTGTTGCCAAAGTTTGTGAGAGTGCAGAGGGGCAGGCAAATCCATGAGAGTGGGAGGCACAGGCAAATCTGTTGTAGCAGGGCAGCGAGTCACTAGGAGGAGAGCACAGTGCAAGGGTGCATTGTGCATGGGCTAAATTTGTTGATCGGGAATACGGGACAGGCAGGACAAGAACCTCAATTATGAGATGGTCCCAGAAAAACTGAGACAGTTGGTCATCCTGTATCCAACTGCCCCACCAACCAAAAGTACAGATGCAATATGCTTCAGAGTGAGCGAAGCCAAAAAGTGAGAAAAAAATTAGTGTGGTTGCTTAGGAAATCAAGTTTAAAAGCACAAACATCCCTATAATCTTCTGCATTCAGGTAAGTTCCCCATTAAAGTGTTGTAGCAGCTCTAGTCAGTCAGTTTGGGGCCAATCCTGCAAGTTTTCACTCTACATAATAGCAATGGTGTCCCTATGGCATCATAAGACCCCAGTTTGCAAATCGGAATCAGGCCTGTTCCAGCAGGTGCCTTTCTGACCTGCATCGGTGAGAATGGGGCAGCAAGTTGATTTTTCTAATTTTAATCACTCACCTGTGTTCCTCCTGGGCCAGTAAAGAAAGAAAGACTTGGATTTATAAAGGTCTTTTCATGACCAGCTCAAAACATTTTACAACCAAGGAAGTAATTTTGAAGTGTGTTCACTGTTGTAATTTAGGAAAATAGGTTTAAAATCAGGGGCATGTAGTATTTTGCTAAGTTATGGAATTTCTCATTCGCTGAAATGAAATTAAAGTGAAATCATGAAAAAAACAACTTCAAAATTAGAATCCCAATTCATTCCAGAAGTCCCATTTGTGCCTGTTGCCCCATTCACTTACTGATGAAATTTGCTCGCACCTGGGCTACGGGCTGGGAGGCGGGTGGACCAGTGAAATGATAGGGTAACACGTCAGGGTGGAAGCTCAACTTGTTCCCGTGGCTATTGAAGATTTGCGGGGGCAAAGGGACTGCCGTCTGGAGACCATTGTCAGCGGGTAGAAAATTGGGCCTGTTAAGGAGCCAATTAACAGGTATAGAGTGCACATAAAGAACAGAGATCCAGAGACTCTCCAGTTATAAAGAGGTGGGAGCTTAGTGACAGACCAGTGTTGGTGTGTGTTGACAGCCATTGCAAATAGCAGTTTTACAGTACAGAGAATGTGAGAGTGAATAAACCATGCGAATGACAACAAGGTTGACTATTGAGCAGACCGTAGGGCTTCTGAAAATGAGTTTCAGCTGTCTGGAATGACCTGGTGGATCTCTTCAATATGCCACACGAAGGATGTCGTTGTGCTGTGCACACCCTGGCCATTGAAAGGAGAGAAGCTTTGGAGAATGAGGACCAGCTGAACGTGAGGCCTTCTCCAAGAAAGAAGATGATTTGAATTGGGCTGCAGACCAGGTGGACAAGGACAAATTACTAGATGGATTTCAGGAGAGGCACAATGACGTGCATAGCAGGAAGGCTGGAAAATCACTGATACAGAGATATCTCTGCTGAGCCTTCCTTAGATGTTCATGTAAGCAATTCAGTCTTCTCCTCCCTCCTTTAGCCCTGTTGGCCTTTCCTTGTATTTCCTGACCACCTCATCGGGCCCATCATGACGTCAGGCCAAGGCATGGATAACAGATTGACCTCATGTGGTCCAGACCTTTGCATCACATTCTTCTCAAAAGCACTCCAGCTGTTAATGTCCCATTAGTGCAGAAATGAGTACAGGAGACCTTTGTGGTGCTCCATATCACCTTTCATTTGACACATTCAACTAACGATGTGAAATAACACAAACTATAACTTACCAAAACACAAATGCAACTAAGTGGTCCTGCACTGTGCTCCCTCTGTGTAAGCTGCTTGCCTCTCTGCTCCATTGCTTTAGATCAATGTGGCGGTCACCCTCTGGGTGCCTGAAGTCTAGCGGGCACTGGCACATGGGTGGCCTTCTCCATCTGTGCAAGAGCCGTCTCTGTCTTTGCTGCCTTATAAAGCATGTTTGGCATGGTCAAAGAGGCTGAGGGCCCACCATCCACGCCAGGAGTTCCTTGAGAGGTGCCCCTAGCTAGTTCAGGTAGCTGCTCCTTTACATTTTCAGGGCACACCTGTTCCCCCTTGCTCATCTGAGGAGCATGAACACCTGACAAGGGCTCTAGGCATCCCATGCCCATCTTGCACAGCCTTGCTCCACAAGTGCTCATGGATGAGGTGATTACATGCAGGTCAGCACGAAGCATTTCCTGCATCCAGTCCGCGGTTTACTGGATGTGGATCTCCATGAGAGTCACCACTTTCTCAATGGAGGAGGCCATCCACACAAATATGCCAGAGACATGACTGCACTCATGACCTGGATGGATTCCTTGATCCTTGCATGAGTGTGCAAAACAGCTGGGATCTCCAGTGGATGCCCATGTACTTCACCCTACAGCTTCAGTATCTGCCACCTTGTTGATGACATCAGAGGGACCTTATTGGCCTAAAGTTGAGGTATTGTGCCTTCCCACAGTCCTCTGACTGGGTATGGCTACGTGTCCCTGCCTCTGTCAGCTTCTTGGGTGTGTCTGTGCTGTGCTCACCAGACAGTGCCACCATTCCTAAATGCACTTGAATGCCCACGGACATGAGAGTATCTCCACTGGTGGAGGGGGTGGGACAATGTTATGATGATCCTTCCTCAGATGTTGCCTCCACTTCTGAGATGTCAACTGTTTCTGCCAGTTTGACTGCAGTCTCATCGTCTACCTGACCTAAGTGAAAGAGACGAGCGATGTGTTGGCACTGATCATTCCAACACCCACTTCTGACTGCCCTTCAATTGGAGTTCTCTATGTTCAGTGATGGGCACAGCTGTGCTATAGTTATTGCTTGTCAGGAGGTTTAATGGCCTCTTCCATTTGGCTTCTCGTTGTCTCAGGGCTGCACACCCACCTTATTATTAGTGACAGGCTGTTCTGCTGGCTTCATTGCCTCTTTGTCCACCAGAGTCAGTACCGTGAGGAATGGCACACCTCTTCCATTCTGTTTCCTGGCACTGTGAGCTTTTTTCTCCTGCAAATGGAGAATACATATTGTCACATCTTAGCCACACTGCGCACCTATGTTGGCAGCAGCCTCAGTGTCCATCAATGTGCAGCGGGATGCCTGCTGCATTTGACCATTCAGTGAACAACCCTGATTGACCAGGGCCTCCACTGAGAGGCTGCAACGCATCTGACAGTGAAGGTTAGTGCCTGATCATGGCTGATTCCTGAGCAAGCACCATCTTTTCATATTTCATATGTACTTTTTTGTGACGTTCAAGGTTGTGAACTCAGTTACGATTTCCAATCGGGTGATTGCTTCGCTCCTGGCACTACAACCATGACTGTGGGACTAACCCATGACTGCTAATCTCCTTTTGTGATCTTCATTCATGCCTTCAGCTGTCATATGGGAAGAGGGCCTCCAATTTAAGTTCTCTAGCCCTTGCCACCTGGAGGAGCACCTGTAGATAGGCCTCACTGAACTTGGATGAGACCTGTCCTTGAACTGCTTGCTGTTATATTGCCATCCTTTCTGTCACCTCTGCTTGTGCTGCCTTACTACAGAGCACTGTTTCCCCTTGGGTACCAGGACTTCCTGACCACCACCCCCCCAAGCCTCACTCCCCCGTCCACTCCATGTTAATTGTTAATGCCTGACTTCCAAACCCTGATTAAAATTCCCTTTCATCTCCCATCACCCACCTGTGTGGCCAAGCCCACACACTTTGCACCCTGACATCAGGACTTCTTCACTGGCGACAATATTCAATCCCAGGTATTGGCAGTGTGCCAGCTGCATTAATTTATTGATTTGCCTCTGAGCCCACTCCTCTGTTATGTTATTGGTTCACGGCTGCTCCATTAATGATTTGATACCTGTTGTTCCATTTATTCATTCGTTGTGGTCCATTAATTCATGAATTCATTGGTGCTTGCTACTCTATTAATCTAATGATGGTATGCCTACTGGCATAGGAACTCATTAATTCAGTTCTTCCCACTTTTTTATTTAATACACTAATGCCCTGTGCTATTTTAATTTATAAATTGACTTGCGTCCATTTCTGAATTAGTTTGTCAACTGATACCCTTTTTCTATGAATTCAATGGTTCACACTGTTTATCAATTTGCTGATGCTTATATGTCTGTGCTGCATATAATGCAGTTTTCTTTTAGTGTTTCACCATGTGCATGGTTTGTGTTGGTCACTGTAGCTTCAGTTTTTTTTATTTGTTTTTTTATTGACAATCAAATTGTGTTCCAAGTTCTCTAAGCTATTAGCTATAAAATAATCTCCATTATTTTACAGCTTCTTTTGATCACTGTTACAACATGTACAGTCATCACATTATTTTGGAGATAAAACAAAAACAAAAAACTGCGGATGCTGGAAATCCAAAACAAAAACAGAATTACCTGGAAAAACTCAGCAGCTCTGGCAGCATCGGCAGAGAACAAAAGAGTTGAGGACTCGAAATGTTAACTCTTTTCTTCTCCGCCGATGCTGCCAGACCTGCTGAGTTTTTCCGAGTAATTCTACATTATTTTGGAGCACTGGGTGAAAACATTTTAACATGATAAAGATCTTGATTTCTTGGAGTAGATTTGAACTTTGTGCAATATTGTAAAATGGTTGATCGTGAATCAGCAGCCCATCTTACATCTCTCTTGATTTTTACTTCATTTGACTACAATGGAGATACTATTTGAGATGTAAAGCAAGCTTCCAAGTTAATATTGCCCATTTTATACTATTGTACAAAGTCAAAATCTGCCCTCCTGCAATTCCACAGGAGACTGATTACTTTAAAGAGTAAATATCCATCTACGATTCCCAAATTCTCAGAAATTAGTTTCATATATATATATATATATATATATATATAGAAATATACATGTCATGTTATTTGGAACCCATTGCTCATCTATAATCATTTGAAATGGTTATTTTAATTATATTTTATCCTATCTTTTTGTAGTCTTTAGAAATTAATCTAACTTAACCATTAAAAATACATTGGGCTGAATGTCCTGTTTGGCGGTGGGGGTGATGGGGTGGGGGGGGTGGGCGGAATGGGTGGGCTCGGACCCAATCGTCACCTGTGATCAGGTCCGCACTGCCATTTTGCACGGTTGGGCCAATTAAGGCCCGCCCAGCGTATTGCCCAACTCCTGAAGATAGCAGGAGTGGGCAGGCAGCTGCAGCAATGCATTGTCCGCCGGGTCCAATGGCAACCCGGCAGCCTGTTTATCAGAAATGCTGGCAGCCTTTGCAAGGCTGCTCACAATGTCAAGTGGAAGGGCTCACCAGAGAGCTTCTGGTGAGCAGGCCAGTCCGAAGGGTAGGACAGCGGAGCAGGAGAGGCTGGAGGATCAGGCAGCAGGACAGGCCAGGCCGGAGGGGAGGAGTGTGCCCCTCGTTTCTCAGATGACTGCCTTGCTGCCCTCCTTGAGGAGGCGACAACATGGCAGGAGGCGTTGGTTCCCCAGGATGGGAGGAGGAGGCCCCCCCCCACATGATGAAACATGCCTGGGAGGAGGTGGTGGAGGTAGGGAGCTCCCGCATGTGGTGCGGCACACCTGGATCCAGTGTCACAAACGCTTCAACGACTCGTTGCGCTCTGGCAGGGTGAGTACCATGTTGGCATTGGTCATGTAACCCAGCAGGTTGGCTTACCCCCCCTGCTGCACCACGGCCCTCCACCCCACCCCCACCACCCACCAAGTCTCAGTATAGTCACTGAATCATTGACGACATTTTTGCTTCGCTGGGTGGGCCAGCAGATATTGCCCATCCTGAGATCAGCCTGAGACGGTGACGATGAGATGTGTTTTTCCCCCGCAGCATGTATTACACTGAGTCCCACATGACTGGTTTGGGGGCAACCTGGAGGAGCTGCACCTAGGCGCAGTGCTGGAACTCCAGGACAAGTCAAAGTCAGGGTGATGACATGCTGGGAGGGGAGCTTCAAGGTGGCATGGCAACAAACCATCTGCTGCCCTCTGCGCTCCACGTGCTTATGCCTCCTTGCTATGGAAGGATATACCGTGTTACCCTGTGGTGCCTAATGTGATGTAGGCAGCATGTGTCCGGGGGTGGGGGGAACAGGCCTAGCATCTTTGTGTGAGTGTTCGGCAGCAGCGGTATGGGGAGGGTCTGGAGACCTGATATGTCCCACTCTGGTTGGTGTTGGGCCGTGCACGAAGAGAGTCTATGTGCAATTTTCACTAATCAATGCTCGTCTCTCATTTTCAGGAGAAGAATGCTCATAATGTGGCAGAGCGTGTGAGGACTGATGGTGGCCAGGTGCAGATTGTCATTCTCAGCTGGTTTGAGCAGAGGCCTTGGATCTGGAGAGGCGCCATGCACCCAGGTCCACTGGTGTCGGTGAGGCTGGGGTGCCACGACATTTATGCCCAATAGTGAGGTCAGCATGGTTCTCCCAATAGCCATAGCACTGCTGAATGTTAATTGATTTAATTTTGCAACATGGCTTTACCATTGGTTATGGAAGGATGACCGCATAATGATCCGGGGGACAGGGATGCACATTGACATTGTCTCCACGTTAACTGATCCAACTCGGCCAAGTGCTGGTAAATGGGGTCAGGTAGGTAGGTCAGGTGTTTCTCATGTGTTGGTGCAGACTCGATGGGCCGAAGGGTCTCTTCTGCACTGTGTGATTCTGTGATTCTGTGAATGTCCTTGATCTTCCTTTCAGCATCATCGGAGCAGGGCCGTGAGGAAGAGCAGCAGAGGCCCCCTCTCACACATGAGGGGCTTTAAGTCTCACTAGCGTCTTACCATTTCTGCAAGGCAGGCACCAGCGCAGATACTAGCCCCTCAGTAGGAGTTCAAACATCGGCTAGTATCTTGGGACATAGTGGTGAGGTCACTTAACAGTCAGTTGAGGAGCTGGCAGAGACAGCGCCCATGGCGCTAGCAGTCGGAGGACTGCAGGGGACCAGGGCTCAGTCAGTGCCTGATGATGTGCCTCTGGAGTCGCTCGCGACGCAGCAGGTGTAGGAAATGTGGCCGGGTGTGCGGGAGCATCTGGCGGAAATACATGAGGCTATGCTTGGCTTGGTCTCTGTGGTGGAGGAGTCCATGTGGACCATAATGAGCCTCATGTCTGAGCACCATGCGTCCTCCATGGAGAGAGTGGCAACTCTCGTGGAGAGGCTCCTCCAGGAGACCCATCAGGGCTTCTTGGGGATGCGCTCAGACCAGCAAGTCCTCACATCGGCATTGACCTTAGCTGGTCAGTGCCAGTATGGGAAATGGTTTGGGCATCAGCTTTCACAGCTCAATGCCCATCCATCCACAGTGAACAGGGAGGTCCAAAGTGACCTCACGTTGGTGCAGCAGCTGCCTGTCGTCTCTGTGGACTCCTTTCAGGGTGCTCTGGATGAGGGCAGCAGCTCCTCTGCTCCTCTGCCAGTGACCTTTGCATCGGGTGAGGCTGCGACGACTGGGGAGATGCCAGCTGTAGAACTGGCAGCTCCCTCCCAGGCGGGGCCAGCACAGGTCAGAGGACGGCCGCCAAGGCCAACAGGACAGCAGAGTGAGCAGGCTGTCTCAGATGCCACTCCAAGCGATGGGGCAGGACTAAGATGTAGCACCCGGAAACGTAAACATAAGGCACATTAGGCACACCACGGGTTTATCACTGGTGCTTTTGTGTTGGTGCAAGATGAGGTCTTTATGATTTGCTTTGTTTGGTAACACTTTTCTCTTTTTTCTGGAATAAGTTGGTTTGCTTGGCAGAATAAATTCAGATATGTCACCATGTCTGAGGATACCTCTTTTCTTCTGCATGTGTAATGAGTGCTTGGTCAGACATTCAGCTTTATTAACAAGGCCCTTAGAGACTGTTCCTAACCTGGCAGATTTTGCATTTAGGTGTCAAGTATCGAGCTTACAGCCCAGGCTTGTCCTGGTGATCCATCTGTGTTGTGCTAGTTGAAAGTTCTTTGGATTAGAGCCTCCTGGGTGTCTCTGCCTCCCTGGAGTATGCCTGGGTCAGTGTCTACCCCCTCAGCATTTCCCTGTGCGTGCTCATCCTTGGACTCACTGCTGGACTCATCGTGTGCAGCCGCAGCCACTGCGTCAACGTCTTCATCATCCACAGCGTCCCCCCTTTCCAGTGCGAGATTGTGGAGAGCGCAGCATGCTACCACTATCAGCGACATAAGATCTGGGGGCTATTGGAGTGTGCCCCCTGAGCGTTCCAGGTATCGGAAGCACATCTTGAGAAGTCTGTACTGGAGTGCGCCCCCTGAGCGTTCCAGGTATCGGAAGCGCATCTTGAGAAGACTGATGGTTCTGTCCACCATAGCCCTTGTGGAGACGTGGCTCCTATTGTACCACTGCTCAGCTTCTGTTCTTGGATGGTAGAGAGGCATCATGAGCTACCTCCTGAGAGGATGGACCTCATCACCCAGCAGCCATCCATCAAGCCAAGCCGGAGCACTGGAGAGCTCCGGCACCTGGGAGTGTCTGAAGATGAAGGCGTCATGGGACCTGCCTGGGTACCTTGCACAGACTTGCAGAATCTGTATCCTGGGATTACACACTATCTGCACGTTCATGGAGTGGAATCCCTTCCTGTTGACGAAGGCACCGGGCTCACCCGCTGGCGCCTTGATGGCCACATGTGTGCAGTCTATAGCACCCTGGACATGGGAGAAGTCAGCAATGGCTGCTAAACCTCTGGCTCGCTGTGCCTGACTTGCCTGGTCCCAACAGTAGTGGATGAAGGTCAATGCATGCCTGAACACCTGTAACTTGCTTGACACAAGTGTGGACAGCTGATTGGGAGACACCGCAAAGATCACCCACCAACCCCTGGAAGGAGCCAGAGGCAGCCATGACCTTCAGAGCCACTGGCATGGGGCGTCCACCCACACAGTTTGCGGAGATCTCAGGCCCAATCATTTGACAGATATAGTTGGCTCTCTCCCTTGAGAGTCGGAGCCTCCTTCGGCACGGCACCTCAAACATATTGAGGAAGCTGCTTCGCCACCTGTATACCCTGGCAGCAGGATAGTGGCGTCTCCTGAGGCCCCTTCCACCTTGGAATATCTCTTGGCCCTGCACCCATTGTGCCTGCGCCTGTCCTCCCAAAGGTGGCTCCCCTAGAGGCTGAATGTAGACTCCTGGCCTCCTCCCCCTTCTAGCCCTTCCTTCCTCCATGTGTCTACAGCCGGCCATGTTGCTTAGGGAAATGGGCAAAACTCCTTATGCTTGGACCCTACCCTGTTTGTGCTTCACTTGTGCTTCTGATTGTTGGTTGTTCTGGGACCAAATCATAATGCTCAAAATTGGTGTTACAATGTAAATTAAACCTTAAAATGCAGTTATTAACATATGCACATTAGTTCCTTCCATCTCTTCTGCTTCCATGGGACTTTAACTTGCACCCAAAATCTGAGGTTAGTAGAACACTCATGCTACCTGCCTGAAGCTAGAATTGAGAAGCCCAAACCACTTTCAGGTTCAGGCCTCATCAATGTAATTTGGATGAGTCCTCCATGAGCACCAGCAGGCAGCTTGCTGTGTTGTATCCAGCAGTTCCATTGACAGGCTAAGCTAAAAATCAGTAGTGAAGAGCAGAATGTGCAAGGGGAGGAGGGTTTGGGTCTGTCTAGCAGCCAGCAATATTTTTGCGGGAACTCTCATACCCGACAGGAACTTTCACCCTTCAACAAGCTCACGGCCATTTCTGCTGCAGGATCTTTAAGGACCATTGTCTAGGCTCTCTACCTGGTACAAATGGGCAGAGCATGTGCTGGAAATGCTTCACCTTTATGTATTGAGAATTGCTGGGCCCTAGAACCAGCATATGACACCAATTTGACATGTAAGCAGCTTTCTGCCTGTTTCATTGTGGAAATAGAAAATAAGGTTCAAATGAGTAAAAGTTCATATTAAGACTGATAGAAACTCTGGCCCAATATGTGAAATAGGCTTCTGGAATCCTCAGAAGATGGTGGGAATCTGGAAATCACTGCCTGAAAGGGTAAAAGAGGCAGAAACCCTCATAACATTTAAGAAGTATTTGGATGTACACCGGCGATGCCATGGCATACAAGGCTATGGGCCTAGTGCTGGAAAGTGGGATTAGAATAGCTAGGTACTTGTTTGACCAGCGCAGACTAGATAGGCTGTAGAGCCTTTTCCTGTGCTTTAGACCTCTATGACTCTATGACAATGAAAGAGTCATTAGGATCTTTCTGGTTGGGTGAAATAAATTAAACAGAATGGTGTGATACATCCAAAATCATCTTGTATAAATTAGTTATGTATGAATTTTCTACTAAATCCTAATTAAATGCTAATTTTGAATCCTATATCTACTTATTGCCTTAAATTTATTTCCTTCCCAATTTTGAAAAATTCTTTTTCCTCAGCTAGCCTCCAATTTTCCAATGAGAATTAATCCAACTTGTTCGCCTTTCCCCATAGCTTATGCCTGTTACCATCTAGATTGGCCAGTGATGCAGTTGTGAAGTGTAATAATATCCTTGCTACGGTATCCTAATGAGTTAACCCATGCTTCTCTTGTGCTCCTTTGTGAGGCAGTTAGAAGCAGAAAGATTTTATAAAAATACAACCCAGTTCATATCTCTGAGATTGGTAACAATAAATCACTATTTGAAAATGATGATGGCCTGTATGACCAACGCCTTGTTGGATATTTCCAATTTGGACCTCGTTGAGTTCTCATCTTCAAGAGTTCTTTTTCAAGATGATACAGTTACTTCCATTTTTGTCAAAAATGACACTGGCATTGCTGAATTATGTTTGAGATTTGCTTCCAAATTATTGATAGTGAGATTGGTGTAGAGGTCTTTTCCTGAAAGAATGCTTCATTGAAATGCAGACTATCCTTCTAACTGTCATGGAGTTCTGTATTTTTTTTTCAAGCCTACTCTGCTGACCTGTCAATCAGTACAAGCCATTATTTCTCTGAGTTTCATAAAACCCAAGGTCAGTGCATTAGCATGCATCATATTCAGTCTAAAACTGAAATACAGTTGTAAGCAGCCAGACATTAAGGCACTTACCAATAGATAGCTTCACTAAGGATTAACAATTGATTTGTAGAAGTAAGATCAAACAGTTTCCAGTTGAACTGCAGGATGCTGGACAAATATTGTCAATTTTTTAAACTTTTCCAACAGTGATTAGTTTGAGAAAATGTTTTAATAAAGATAAAGAGCCTGCTTGTGCCATTTATTGAAAATTAATTGAAATGAAATACATGTATCATGTGTCACTGTGACAGCATTATAGTTTTGCAAAAAATTAGCTATTCCATACATCAATATAATATTGTTTATTCAGATTCTAATTACCCAAATAAATTATGAAGTATGTAGGTGTTATTTTTACTGTTTAGAGACATTTTATTTTCAGTAGCTAGTATCTTGAGCTGGTATAGGAGAGGGTGATAGGAGGACACAAATATATGTGTTTCTGTCCAAATAGACTCTCAAGTTGGTGTGGCAATGTCATTTTAGCCTCTTTGGAAATCCTTATCCTGATATAAAACATGGAGTGTAATTACTGGAGTGTGCTTGCTCCCATCTTTAATCATTTATCTTTTTGCAGGCACTTATTCATATCACGTACACAAGAAATTCAAGGTGACAATAATTATCTCCAAGAAAATGGCTGATTAACATCTGTAAACACAGTAAAGGAATTCAATAACTATGTCATACAATAACAAGTTCAAATGTTTTGCATGGTTTCTTGACTCTTAGGAGATCTTCAATTTGGTTTGACGATGGGCATTAGTATCTATTGCAAGTAGGTGGTACCTTCTCAGGGTCTGTTTCAACAGTGTTGGGATTTCTCAACTTCCTTCAGAAACCATTTGGGACAATTCCACAAGAAGTAGGAATACGTACAGTGTCCTGGGATCTGATTGGTTTGCTACTTGGGAATAGGTGGAAAAAGCATGGGGGCTGAAATTGGAGTAATCCATGCACTGTAACAGATAAACCCAAGGCACACTCAAAATTGGGCCTTGGGTCTCACTTAAATCAGACTGGCCAACTGCAGCTGCTTGCTGTACATCTGTATACAATTCACAGAGAAGTCAATGCATATGACACTGTTGTTGGCAGCGGCCCTCGGGTAGGTCCTTTTTTTTATTCATTCATGGGATGTGGGCTTTGCTGGCTGGGTCAGCATTTATTGACCATCCCTAATTTCCCTTGAGAAGGTGGTGGTGAGTTGCGTTCTTGAACTGCTATAGTCCATGTGGCGTAAGTACACCCACAGTGTTGTTAGAAAGGGAGTTCCAGGATTTTGACCTGGCGACAGTGAAGGAATGGCAATATATTTCCAAGTCAGGATGGTGATTGACTTGGAGGGAGGCTTCTATCCTATCTATCCACTGCCCTTGTCCTCCTAGATGGTAAAGGTTGTGGGTTTGGAAGGTGGTATCTAAGGAGCCTTGGTGAATTCCTGCAGTACATCTTGTGGATGGCACACACTGTTGCTACTCTGCATCACTGGTGGAGGGAGTGAATGTTTGTGGATATGGTGCCAATCAAGCAGGCTGCTTTGTTCTGGACAGTGTCCAGCTTCTTGAGTGTCATTGGAGCTGCGCTAATCCAGGCAAGTGGAGAGTACTCCATCGCACTCCTGACTTGTGCATTGTAGATGGTGGACTGGCTTTGGGGAGTCAGGAAGTGGGTTACTTGTTGCACAATTCCTAGCCTCTAACTTGTTATTGTAGCCACAGTATTTATATGGCCAGTCCAGTTCAGTTTCTGGTCAATGGTAACCCCCAGGGTGTTGATAATGGGGCATTTAGTGATGATGGTAATGCCATTGAACATCAAGGGGTGATGGTTGGATTTTCTCTTGTTGGAGATGGTCATTGCCTGGCACTTGTGTGGCACAAATATTACCTGCTACTTGTCAGCCCAAGCCTAGATATTGTCCAGGTCTTGCTGCATTTGGACATAGACTGCTTCAGTATCTGAGGAGTAGCAAATGGTGCTGAACATTGTGCAATCATCAGCACAAACCCCCATTTCTGACCTTATGATGAAAGAAAGGTCATTGATGAAGCAGCTGAAGATGGTTGGGCTGAGGACACTACCCTGAGGAACTCCTGCAGTGATGTCCAGGAGCTGAGATGACTGACCTCCAGCAACCACAACCATCTTCCTTTGTGTTAGGTATGACTCCAACCAG
The DNA here is from genome assembly GCF_017639515.1 of Carcharodon carcharias. Lineage (NCBI taxonomy): Eukaryota > Metazoa > Chordata > Chondrichthyes > Lamniformes > Lamnidae > Carcharodon > Carcharodon carcharias. The sequence continues at coordinate 51,075,958 of NC_054473.1, forward strand.
AGGAGAGTTTCTCCCATGATTCCCACTGACTCCAGTTTTGCTCGGGCTCCTTGATGCCACACTCGGTCAAATGATGCCTTGATATCAAGGACGGTCACTCTCACCTCACCTGGGAGGATGGGGAGCAATTGGCAGGGGACAGGTGAAGAGGGGAGGGGGCGATTTGGATTATTGAGTTAGTTGTTTGATTTTGATGGTTTAAACCTGATGTCACACTGATAAGATGATAATTGAATAATATATTTGTTGACTTCTCATTGAAGCTAAAACAGATTTTCCTCAGTTTTCAAACAATATGGGCTGGATTTTTGCAAAGTTCAGGAGACTCCATGGACCTTTAAAAATGGTGGGCAGGACCCTAGTCTGGGATTCCCAGCCCCGTTTCCACCACCCCCAATTTTTGTCCGTGTGGGATAAGAGTGCAGACTGGTGTGGATCATGAATCTGCACCCTGGACTCCCGACCTGGCCAACTCCATTGTGGGGACAGGCATGGATGGCACATGGGGAGTGTGTGGGGGTCGAGTGAGTGTGAGGATGAGGGCTACAAGGGCTAATATTAAATAAATCAAGTGGGCGAAGTCCCAGAGCACCAAGGCAGGGCTTTTAACCAGCCCACTTTGGCACTCGACAGCCCCTGTAGCTGCCTCTGAACTCTTTCTGGGGGCGGCAGAACTGGTCATAGTTAGCACCTGCCCCTGGAGAAAAAATGCTACCTTTCAGGCATTTTCTCCCAAAGCGGTTGTGCCAAGTCAGGAAATTTCCTGCCTCCTGCTGCCCGCATCTGGGATGAAAATCTAGCCCTATGAGTGAAATCTCCCTGACCTCTTGGAGGTGGCTTTGGAAGTATGGGTGTTGGGGGAAAGAATAAAGGGCATCTTCGGAATGGTTCCCCAAAGCTGTCCCACCTCCAGGGGAGGTTTCCAAGTGTGGGCTGCCAAGGGAATCAGCAAACAGCTCTACGCAGGCAAGCAGCCAATTTATCCAATTAAGACCCCAATCAAGGGTCATTATGCCATGCTGACTGAACCTTCCTGGTGCCAGACTGGTTCTCAGTGAGTCCAGAGCCTGACAACTACTTGGAAGTGGCTTCCCAGTGACAGTTTGCAGGGCCATTGAAATCTCCTCAAACTGGCACTGATGGAGTCACGAGGCTGAAAGGGCTGCAGCTTCAGCTACAATCATTCCTGTGGAGGGGGAGCCCTTCCACACTAGTGGCCCTAATATCCCTACGCCTTCATTTTTAAAGAAAAACCTTCTCCATCCATCCATCCATCCAAGAACGCCTCTGTGTTGAGGCATTCTTATTCTAACCGACCTGCCTCAGCAGCACCCACCCCTCCCTGTGGGGCTATCGGATACCCATTGCTGCCAGCCCTCTCAATGGGATTCCTATATCACACTCCCGTTCACCATTCTTAATTGGATGGAAAACACCAAAGGTGGCCTGTTAATTGGCCGCTTGCCAGTCATGACAATATGCAGATGGCAGCCAGCAACAGCTCCCAGAAATGGTCCCAATCCTCGATTAGTTTCTACATCAGGAAAGTTCTTCCCTTGGAGATCAAAAGGTTTATTCTCTGTATATAAAACAAAATGATAAATGAATCATTATCCATTAAATTAATTCACTCCAAATATAACTGCAAGGACCTTGTGTTCAATCTGTGAATAACTTGTCTCCAAGAATATTAGGATAAGGCAGGAGAATTCTATTGGTAGTTCGTAGCTGTCAGGATATGGTGAAAAATTACAGCTCCTATTTCACCAACTGATGCACCCACTGATAAAATCAATGGCAAATTAGGATCATAACTGCATTTAGTATCACAGTCTTCAGTCGCAAAAGTCGCAAATACCTCTGACAGTTCTTCAGCCACTCTTGTTTCATCTTGAGCTCAGAGTCCAGATGGGGTTTCTTTAGGGTTTGCCAGTTATCCTAAGAATGCTACCATAGACTGTTATTCATTAAAAAAAAAATTGTATATACATCTCTGTACTCTACACGAGGTTATAATTCTGCTTCTCGCCAGATTGACATTGCATCATAGTTACATCAGTAGTTATCTCAGTATCAGGTGCCCTGATGATAACTCTTTACCCTACATTTCCTTTTGAGTCTTTATCCCAACTATATACATTCTCCTAGATCTCCCTCAAAAGTCTCAGACTTCACAGGGTCAGTCTCTGTGATGCCTTGACCAATCTCCCTGATCTGGTTCTGATTTTGTTTAGAGATTGAGGGCAAGCTGCACTCTTGGTGTTTGATAGGAGTGTCTTCCACCTAGGTGGTTGTAGAGTTTTTACTTGTTTCTGCTTACTTGTCTCTACCTGGGTCTAAATTGTTTGTCCAAGGATCCATTGGTTTCCTTCCCAATGATGTCAAGACTCTTCAGTTCCTTCTTACATTTCCCTGTTCTGTCTCAATTCTATAGATGTCAGCTGTGGTGCTTTCTATAGTTATGCCTTCCTTCTGTTGATCTGTGTGCACACTCTGTCCCCGAGCTGTAGCACTTTCAATTCTTGTGCTCTGTGCCTAAAGTTGAAATTATGAGTTTGACTGTCTCTTTGTTGCTCCTCACGCTTCCTAACTTTCTTACAATCATCTGATTTAATGTTAGGTTGTAGTATTTGTTGTAGAGCTGGAAGTTGTGTTTGCAGCTCTCTTCACATCAATAGTTCTGATGGCATTTTTTAGCAATGAGGTTCTGTAAGAAGTTATTATCTGTTCTTTATTGTCAATTCCTTGATTGATCAAACTCCTCTTTCTGCTTAACAAAAACAGAATTACCTGGAAAAACTCAGCAGGTCTGGCAGCATCGGCGGAGAAGAAAAGAGTTGATGTTTCGAGTCCTCATGACTCTTCGACAGAACTTGCGTTCGAGTCCAAGAAAGAGTTGAAATATAAGCTGGTTTAAGGTGTGTGTGTGGGGGGCGGAGAGATAGAGAGACAAAGAGGTTGGGGGGGGGTGGTGGGTGTGGTTGTAGGGACAAACAAGCAGTGATAGAAGCAGATCATCAAAAGATGTCAACGACAATAGTACAATAGAACACATAGGTGTTAAAATTAAAGTTGGTGATATTATCTAAACGAATGTGCTAATTAAGAATGGATGGTAGGGCACTCAAGGTATAGCTCTAGTGGGGTTTTTTTTTATATAATGGAAATAGGTGGGAAAAGGAAAATCTTTATAATTTATTGGAAAAAAAGGGAAGGGGGAAACAGAAAGGGGGTGGGGATGGGGGAGGGAGCTTACGACCTAAAGTTGTTGAATTCAATATTCAGTCCGGAAGGCTGTAAAGTCCCTAGTCGGAAGATGAGGTGTTGTTCCTCCAGTTTGCGTTGGGCTTCACTGGAACAATGCAGCAAGCCAAGGACAGACATGTGGGCAAGAGAGCAGGGTGGAGTGTTGAAATGGCAAGCGACAGGGAGGTTTGGGTCATTCTTGCGGACAGACCGCAGGTGTTCTGCAAAGCGGTCGCCCAGTTTACGTTTGGTCTCTCCAATGTAGAGGAGACCACATTGGGAGCAACGAATGCAGTAGACTAAGTTGGGGGAAATGCAAGTGAAATGCTGCTTCACTTGAAAGGAGTGTTTGGGACCTTGGACGGTGAGGAGAGAGGAAGTGAAGGGGCAGGTGTTGCATCTTTTGCGTGGGCATGGGGTGGTGCCATAGGAGGGGGTTGAGGAGTAGGGGGTGATGGAGGAGTGGACCAGGGTGTCCCGGAGGGAGCGATCCCTACGGAATGCCGATAAGGGGGGTGAAGGGAAGATGTGTTTGGTGGTGGCATCATGCTGGAGTTGGCGGAAATGGCGGAGGATGATCCTTTGAATGCGGAGGCTGGTGGGGTGATAAGTGAGGACAAGGGGGACCCTATCATGTTTCTGGGAGGGAGGAGAAGGCGTGAGGGAGGATGCGCGGGAGATGGGCCGGACACGGTTGAGGGCCCTGTCAACGACCGTGGGTGGAAAACCTCGGTTAAGGAAGAAGGAGGACATGTCAGAGGAACTGTTTTTGAATGTAGCATCATCGGAACAGATGCGACGGAGGCGAAGGAACTGAGAGAATGGGATGGAGTCCTTACAGGAAGCGGGGTGTGAGGAGCTGTAGTCGAGATAGCTGTGGGAGTCGGTGGGTTTGTAATGGATATTGGTGGACAGTCTATCACCAGAGATTGAGACAGAGAGGTCAAGGAAGGGAAGGGAAGTGTCAGAGATGGACCACGTGAAAATGATGGAGGGGTGGAGATTGGAAGCAAAATTAATAAATTTTTCCAAGTCCTGACGAGAGCATGAAGCGGCACCGAAGTAATCATCGATGTACCGGAGAAAGAGTTGTGGAAGGGGGCCGGAGTAGGACTGCAACAAGGAATGTTCCACATACCCCATAAAGAGACAGGCATAGCTGGGGCCCATGCGGGTACCCATAGCCACACCTTTTATTTGGAGGAAGTGAGAGGAGTTGAAGGAGAAATTGTTCAGTGTGAGAACAAGTTCAGCCAGACGGAGGAGAGTAGTGGTGGATGGGGATTGTTCAGGCCTCTGTTCGAGGAAGAAGCTAAGGGCCCTCAGACCATCCTGGTGGGGGATGGAGGTGTAGAGGGATTGGACGTCTATGGTGAAGAGGAAGCGGTTGGGGCCAGGGAACTGGAAATTGTTGATGTGACGTAAGGTGTCAGAGGAATCACGGATGTAGGTGGGAAGGGACTGGACAAGGGGAGAGAGAAGGGAGTCAAGATAACGAGAAATGAGTTCTGTGGGACAGGAACAAGCTGAGACGATCGGTCTACCGGGGCAGTTCTGTTTGTGGATTTTGGGTAGGAGATAGAAGCGGGCCGTCCGAGGTTGGGAGACTATCAGGTTGGAAGCTGTGGGAGGGAGATCCCCAGAGGAGATGAGGTCAGTGACAGTCCTGGAAACAATGGCTTGATGTTCAGTGGTGGGGTCATGGTCCAGGGAGAGGTAGGAGGAAGTGTCTGCGAGTTGACGCTCAGCCTCCGCGAGGTAGAGGTCAGTGCACCAGACAACAACAGCACCACCCTTGTCAGCGGGTTTGATGACAATGTCAGGGTTGGACCTGAGAGAATGGAGTGCAGTAAGTTCAGAGAGAGACAGGTTAGAATGGGTGAGAGGAGCTCCTCCTCTCACCCATTCTAACCTGTTTCTCTCTGAACTTACTGCACTCCATTCTCTCAGGTCCAACCCTGACATTGTCATCAAACCCGCTGACAAGGGTGCTGCTGTTGTTGTCTGGTGCACTGACCTCTACCTCGCGGAGGCTGAGCGTCAACTCGCAGACACTTCCTCCTACCTCTCCCTGGACCATGACCCCACCACTGAACATCAAGCCATTGTTTCCAGGACTGTCACTGACCTCATCTCCTCTGGGGATCTCCCTCCCACAGCTTCCAACCTGATAGTCTCCCAACCTCGGACGGCCCGCTTCTATCTCCTACCCAAAATCCACAAACAGAACTGCCCCGGTAGACCGATCGTCTCAGCTTGTTCCTGTCCCACAGAACTCATTTCTCGTTATCTTGACTCCCTTCTCTCTCCCCTTGTCCAGTCCCTTCCCACCTACATCCGTGATTCCTCTGACACCTTACGTCACATCAACAATTTCCAGTTCCCTGGCCCCAACCGCTTCCTCTTCACCATGGACGTCCAATCCCTCTACACCTCCATCCCCCACCAGGATGGTCTGAGGGCCCTTAGCTTCTTCCTCGAACAGAGGCCCGAACAATCCCCATCCACCACTACTCTCCTCCGTCTGGCTGAACTTGTTCTCACACTGAACAATTTCTCCTTCAACTCCTCTCACTTCCTCCAAATAAAAGGTGTGGCTATGGGTACCCGCATGGGCCCCAGCTATGCCTGTCTCTTTATGGGGTATGTGGAACATTCCTTGTTGCAGTCCTACTCCGGCCCCCTTCCACAACTCTTTCTCCGGTACATCGATGATTACTTCGGTGCCGCTTCATGCTCTCGTCAGGACTTGGAAAAATTTATTAATTTTGCTTCCAATCTCCACCCCTCCATCATTTTCACGTGGTCCATCTCTGACACTTCCCTTCCCTTCCTTGACCTCTCTGTCTCAATCTCTGGTGATAGACTGTCCACCAATATCCATTACAAACCCACCGACTCCCACAGCTATCTCGACTACAGCTCCTCACACCCCGCTTCCTGTAAGGACTCCATCCCATTCTCTCAGTTCCTTCGCCTCCGTCGCATCTGTTCCGATGATGCTACATTCAAAAACAGTTCCTCTGACATGTCCTCCTTCTTCCTTAACCGAGGTTTTCCACCCACGGTCGTTGACAGGGCCCTCAACCGTGTCCGGCCCATCTCCCGCGCATCCTCCCTCACGCCTTCTCCTCCCTCCCAGAAACATGATAGGGTCCCCCTTGTCCTCACTTATCACCCCACCAGCCTCCGCATTCAAAGGATCATCCTCCGCCATTTCCGCCAACTCCAGCATGATGCCACCACCAAACACATCTTCCCTTCACCCCCCTTATCGGCATTCCGTAGGGATCGCTCCCTCCGGGACACCCTGGTCCACTCCTCCATCACCCCCTACTCCTCAACCCCCTCCTATGGCACCACCCCATGCCCACGCAAAAGATGCAACACCTGCCCCTTCACTTCCTCTCTCCTCACCGTCCAAGGTCCCAAACACTCCTTTCAAGTGAAGCAGCATTTCACTTGCATTTCCCCCAACTTAGTCTACTGCATTCGTTGCTCCCAATGTGGTCTCCTCTACACTGGAGAGACCAAACGTAAACTGGGCGACCGCTTTGCAGAACACCTGCGGTCTGTCCGCAAGAATGACCCAAACCTCCCTGTCGCTTGCCATTTCAACACTCCACCCTGCTCTCTTGCCCACATGTCTGTCCTTGGCTTGCTGCATTGTTCCAGTGAAGCCCAACGCAAACTGGAGGAACAACACCTCATCTTCCGACTAGGGACTTTACAGCCTTCCGGACTGAATATTGAATTCAACAACTTTAGGTCGTAAGCTCCCTCCCCCATCCCCACCCCCTTTCTGTTTCCCCCTTCCCTTTTTTTCCAATAAATTATAAAGATTTTCCTTTTCCCACCTATTTCCATTATATAAAAAAAAACCCCACTAGAGCTATACCTTGAGTGCCCTACCATCCATTCTTAATTAGCACATTCGTTTAGATAATATCACCAACTTTAATTTTAACACCTATGTGTTCTATTGTACTATTGTCGTTGACATCTTTTGATGATCTGCTTCTATCACTGCTTGTTTGTCCCTACAACCACACCCCCCCACCCCCCCACCTCTTTGTCTCTCTATCTCTCCGCCCCCCACACACACACCTTAAACCAGCTTATATTTCAACTCTTTCTTGGACTCGAACGCAAGTTCTGTCGAAGAGTCATGAGGACTCGAAACGTCAACTCTTTTCTTCTCTGCCGATGCTGCCAGACCTGCTGAGTTTTTCCAGGTAATTCTGTTTTTGTTTTGGATTTCCAGCATCCGCAGTTTTTTTGTTTTTTTCCTCTTTCTGCTTCTCCGTTCAACTGAGGATATCTAGGGCCTGAGTATTGCTGTCATGTGGGGGCAGGCCCGACACGCCCACAGACAAAATGGCGCAAGATGAAGGGGGCGTGTGTCCTAATGTCATTGCGCATCATTTAGATCTTTGGTTCGGTGGGCGTGCACCAGAGGCGGCTGTGCACTGCCGAACTGTCAACAGCCTATCAAGGCCATTAAAAAGCAATTAAAGTTGTTTGCAATGCTGCCCATCCAGTCTTAAGGTTGGTGGGCAGGCGAAGAGCCCAAGTGGCCTTCATATTTTTTAGGAAGCCTCATCCACAAGTGGGATGAGATTTCCTAAAGCTTTTATTAATTAAATGGTAACATTTTCCTAAATATTAAAACATGTCCCAACTCACGTGACACTGTCACATGAGGGGACATGTTTAAATAATTTTGTACTTTATTTATAACTACATTTTTTAAGCAGCAAAAGAGCGCAGACCCCGGCTCTCTCTCCTCCCCCGGCCTGCACAGGTACCGTTGAGTGCTACCAGCTATGAGTCATGCAGGTGGGCCTTGATTGGCCCACCCACATTAAATGGTGGCATGCAGCCGATCGCGGGTGGCGATTGGCTCCACGCCCACTCCCGCCCAGCCCACCCGACACAGGTAAGTTTGTGGCCTAGGTGAACTACTGACATGCAAGAAACCATATTCCTGTCCAAAGTTGTAGAGCAGTTTGTTAGAAAACCGAGGCCTGTTGTCTGACACCACAACATCTGGGATGCAATGTGTAAATTAAAGGTTAATTTTAATGATGTAGTGACTGCTGCCGCCGTGGTGCTATGCACTCTACTCACTTCAAACTATCTGGAGTAGTAGTCAATAATGATGGTGAAAACTTTGCCTTTAAACTTAAATAAATCCATTCCCTGGCCTTGAAGGAAAAAATGGAGGGTGCCAGTGGTTCTCTCTGCTGTTGGCTATTCGCTGCACACTTAAGGCAATTTGTGATTGACTCTTCAACAGGCTGACTGATGCCTGGCCATCAGATTGACTGCTGGGGTCTTGCCTGGTATTTTGCTATCTGCAAGTGACCTTGATGTAATTTTTGGAGGATGTTGAGTCGAAGAGTTTTAGGAATTACTAATCTGTCCTTAAAAACTAAAAATTCATCAATGGTTATGAGATGTTTCTTCTGTTCAAACTATTGGCAAAGCACTGGGTTGTTAGGAGTAAATCTAGCAATCTTTACTGGCAATAGACTTTTTTTATTTGGTTGCATTCATCTTCCTATAATTGTACTTAATTAATCTCTTTTCCGTGGCTAAAAGCATTTAGTAATGAGTGAAGTATATGCTTTCACTTCCTCAATAAAATTTAAATCTCCCAGTTTAGCTCATTCCACTAGTATTATGGTATTTCCCTTGAGCATACTCAGTAACTGAATTATATCTCATAAGTCTCAGTCTAAAAGTTGAATTCTAGGTGGCATTGTGCAATTTCCTTTAGGTTAAGAAGAGTAACCACAGGTATGCAGTCAGTTTCGATTTTAAACATTAATCCCATGACACAATCAGAAAACTCATAGGCTGATAATGCTTCTTTCTCAATGGCATATTTTTTCTCTGTGTTTGTGAGTGATCTTGAAGCATAATAAACTGATCTTCTTCTTTGTCCATCTTTTTGAACTTGAAACAACACTGTGCCCAAGCCTGTGGATGATACTGTCTGCTGCTATAATTGTTGGCAACTCTCGATCGTAGCTCACTAGAATTTCTGGTCAAATTAAGAGATTTTTGATCTTATAAAAAGAATTTTGCTGGTCCATTTTCCAGCACCACCTTATCTCAACAGATATTGTAACAGCTCATTGCTTTCTGCCAAGTTTGGTAAGAACTTGCCTACTTGATTGACCTTCCCAAGGAATCTTTATAATTCCATGATGTTTTTAGGTTGTGAAAACTCTTTAATGACTTTGATTTTCTGCAGGTTGTCCGTAATTCCTGAAGCTGGCTCAATATGCCCTAAGAAATCTTTCATACTTTTTGCAAATTCACATATGTCTTTTAATGCCAAACCCACATTTTGTAAGACTGAGGACTGGTCCCACTCGACGGTTGTGTTGTTCCCTCAGTGAACTGTGTACGAGTATGTGGTGCACATGGCATATTACTCCTTCCATGTCTTCTAGGGTCTGAGACATCGTTCTTTGGAAAATCTCAGGTGCAGAAGCAATTCTGAATTGTAACCTGTTCAAATAATAATGACCAAGTGGGTGAAAAAAGTGGATAACAATCGGGATTCTTTGTCCAGAGGCAACTGCCAAAAGCCGCTGTTAGCATCTAATTTTGTAAATTGGTCCCTGGGATGAGGGGGTTGTTTTATGATGAGATGCTAAGTAAATTGGGCTTACATTCTGTGGAGTTTAGAAGAATGAGAGGTGATCTCATTGAAATCTACAAAATTCTGAAGGGGCTTGATGGGTAGATGCTGAAAAATTGTTTCTACTGGTCAGGGAATATAAAACATGGGGGCATAGTCTTAGCATGAGGGGCTGATTATTTAGGACTGCAGTGAAGAGAAATTACTTCACTTAAAGGGTTGTGAACCTTTGGCATTCTCTACCCCAGAGGGTTGTGGATGCTCCAGCGTTCAATACATTTAAGGCTGGGATAGATGGATTTTTGGTCTCACAGGGAATTAAGGGATATAGGGAGTGGGCAGGGAAATGAAGTTCAAGCCCAAGATCAGCCGTGATCGTATTGAATGGTGGAGCAAGCTTGGCGGTCCATATGGTGTGCTCTGATTTCTTGTGTTCTTTTGGAATAAAGTTTTGGTAATGATTGACTGGACCCAAAAATGACATCAATCCTTCCACATTCAATTAGAACAGGTGTAGAAGTTGTTCGTTGAACATTTTTAGATGGTTGCTTGGGCAATCAGGCTTGTCCAGTTGCTGAGGTCAACTATGCCCTCTTGCTCCATATGATCTAAATCTGCTGCCATCCTTCCCTTTAGAGCAGAGGGCACCGCTTTGGGTCTAATCTAAAATCAATTGGTTTGGGAACATAGGAATAGGAGAGCATTCAGCTCCTATCCTAATCTCTAGGATAATCTGCACCTCAACTCCCCCCTTAACCTTCCATTTTTCATATTCTGTGATCACCGTACCTAATAAATATCCACCTGTCTACTTCCTATGTAGTGCACTGGGGTGGAAGCAATGAAGTTGGTCATTAGTCCATTAACATTTGTGCCACAGCTCCTTGACTTTTTTTTGCAGAAGGGTTTACAGAACCCTGACAGTAAATCTTTCTTCCCTGATTCAATGGTGCCAACATCTAAAGTAATTTTTTTCAAAGTTCCTGTCTTCCAGTGTGTTTTCAGCTATTTAACAGACTCCTAATTGTAGTTACTCAGTTGATTAAGAGGATTAGTGCTTCTCATTTGCTAGTCTGCTGTGTGAGAGCTATAGCCCACATACCGAAACAGTAAAATCATATGTATGCCAACAGTTTTTGTAATCCACAAATCCCAAAAGTAATCCATTATTAACCCCTATAAAGCGCAAGGCAATTTCTAGGCTTTAATCTTCTTTTCATTTATGTCAAACATACAGAACATGTAACCTAACCAGGGGACACACTGGTCAATCAGAACTCAAAACTATAACCTTGAACAATACAGGTAGAAATGAACAAATTACACTAAGAAAAAGCAAGAAAGCATGAACATTTTATGAAAATTCACCTGAGCTGCAAGGAAGAGATGGATGTTTTTCCAAACTTGCTTATGGACTAGAAGGAGCAGAGTATTGCTCTGCACCTCAAACCACCCCCCAACACCCCAACTAAGCCAACCTGCTTCCCGCCACCTTTTCCACAGCTATTCCTCTGCAATATTACCGAATTCCCCCACTCCATGAACAGACTTGCCCCCCAACTCCAATATCACCACCCCTACAAACCATGCTGTACTCACCCCTCCCACTTTGCTATCTTTACCTCAACTGTACGACATTACCTGCTCCTGGGCTGCTGCCTCTGCTGCAGCCTTCTCTGCCCAATAGGGAGCCAAACAAGTCAATCAGCCTGGACCCCAGAAAGGGATCCTGCTTTAAAAAAAATACACACACACCGAGGAATTAACTCCTCCACAGAACACCTGGGTTTCCCAACTAGAATTCCAATCCAATGCTTAGAAACCCATCCTGGCTAAATATCAGGCCTTTCATGATTCTCACAAGAAACTCATTTTTTCTTTACAACCGCTGAAAATCTTGCTTTTAAAAAGACTAAATAAACTCATGCCAAAATAAACCGTCAAAAATCTCTGTTAACGACGCCAACTTGTCATCGCTACAGAACGTACATGTTAGCTTCACACCTTCCATATCTTGATCTATGATTCTAACAGCAGTACAACTGATTGTTACTCTGTTATTAAGCTCTCTGTGATATACAGAGGCTACAGTAACAAAAATTGCTTGAGGGAATTCATGCACGCCTATGACCTAACAATGTAGCTCCTGTATACCATTCAGCAAAGAACGAAGACAGCAGAGAATACAAATAATTGCACAAGACTAATAGCTATTTAACACATTGCCATGATAGTTAATAAACCAAGTTTAACTGATGTAAAAAAAATAAATTAGATAAACTGGACTCAGCAACGTTTCATTTATTAAACTAATCTTCCACTGAAGCATTTAAAGATCTCAGAATTTGGTGTCAGATCTGACTATTGAATTCTTTTAAGAACCCAGCATAATAAAAAGTCGTGTTATGATATTAAGGAAGCAGAAATATTTATTTCCTATTATTTACTTTAATGCTGCAAAATCTTGGCATGGGAGGGCAGAGAGGGGTTCAAATTGGAGGAAATAGGCAAACCCAATTTAGATTGTTTGGGAAGGTGAGCTGGTGAATGACAAATAGCATTTAATGCAAATAAATGGCAAGTAATTAAACTAGAGAAAGGAAATAAACATTGTGAATATAACCAAATGGTTCAAGGTTACAAGACATAACACAGAAGAGGAATTTAGGGTACTATTGGATAGCTCACTGACACCAACTGTATAGTATGTGGCAGCAGTAACAGAAGGTAATAAATCTTGGGTTGTATATCCAAAGGGAGAGAGAGAACAGAAATTTCTGGAGGTGATAATCGAGTAGATTTTAGTATTTTTTATACATAGATTCAGAGACAACACCCCGCTTCTTATGTGCCTTATGCCCTAAAGGGGAAGTTGTATGCAGAATTATGCCTCTTAGAGATGTTAGGAATAATCCAGCCAGTCTAATTGTCAGAATAGATAGCGCCCATAGTCCCTGTGATGAAACCAGATCAAACCATTTGCATTTGAAGAGACCACAAATAAACTGTGAACAAGGCTGCTAAACTAGATAAATATCCTATCCCGAGGATTGAAGATCTGTTTGCTAAACTTGCTGGAGGAAAATCCTACACCAAACTGGACATGAGCCATGCATACCAACAGCTAGAGCTGGCCAGCACGTCTAGATGGTTTGTAACCATCAACACGCACAAGTGCCTGTACCAATATACATACCTACCATTTGGTGTAGCCCCTTTACATTTATTATTGAAGACGGACCATAGGTGGTCATGGAAGGCACAACAAGAAGAAGCCTTCATAAAAGTGAAGAAGCTTTTAAACTCATCATGTCTACTGGTACATTATGATCCATTAAAAGAATTAATATTAACCTGTGATGCATCTCCCTATGGTGTGGGAGTTGTGTTATCATACAGGATGGAAGATGGTTCTGAAAGACCAATCGGCTATGTCTCCAGAACCCTCTCCACAGCTGAGAAGGGTTACTCACAACTGGGAAAAAGAAGGCTCATCCATAATATTTGAAGTAAAGAAATTCCATCAAAATTTGCATTGTTCTCAGTTCACCATAGTGTCAGATCACAAGCCACAAATAGGTTTATTTAGCGAAGATAAAGCAATTCCGCCAAAAGCCTCACCCAGAATTCAATGATGGGCCTTTTGTTGGCTTATGAGTACACCTTTACACACAAGCTGGCTGTGCAAATAGGAAATGTAGATGCCCTCAGTGATCTTCCTTTGTCAGATAGTATTATACATGCTCCAGTGCCACAAGAGGTTGTACTTGTGTTGAATTTCCTGGACTCCTCGCCGGTCTGTGCAAAGCAGATAAAGAATTAGACAAACCGGGATCCAATTTTATCAAGGGTCTGAGAACAGGTGTTGCAAAGGATGGTCAAATGCACAAGTCTCTGAAGAATTAAAACCATTCTACACCCATAAAACTGAATTAAGTTGTCAAGATGGTATTTTGTTGTGGGGAACAAGAGTCGTTGTCCCTTCACAAGGATGTGAACCACACTTGACAGAGATTCACAGTGTGCAAAAGGCATTTCGAAACTGAAGATGTTTGCGTGAAGCTACATCTGGTGGCCAGGTACAGACAGTGATATAGAAAAAGTGGTCACTCACTGTCTCCAGTGTCAGCAACAACAGAAGTTGTCCATTTCAGCTCCACTGCATCTGTGGGAGTGGCCTCTGTTTTAGACTACATATGGACTATGTATGTCCATTTTTAAGTACCATGTTTTTATTGATCATTGACATGCACTTTAAGTGGATGGATAAAGAACAAAGAAAAGTAACAGCACAGGAACAGGCCCTTCGGCCCGCCGATCATAGTGCCTGTCAAACTAAAACATTTGCACTTCCGGGGTCTGTATCCCTTTATTCCTATCCTATTCATGTATTTGTCAAGTTGCCTCTTAAACATCACTATCGTACCTGCTTTCACCACCTCCTCTGGCAGTGAATTCCAGACATTCACTACCTTCTGTGTAAAAAGCTTTCCCTGCACATCTCCTCTAAAGTTTTCTCCTCTCACCTTAAATCTATGTCCCTTAATAATTGACTCTTCCACCCTGGGAAAAAGCTTCTATCTACTCTGACCATGCCACTCATAATTTAGTAAACTTCTATCAAGTCGCCCCTCAATCTCTGTCGCTCTAGTGAGAACAATCCGAGTTTCTCCAACCTCTCCTCATAGCTAATAGCCTCCAGACCAGGCAGCATTCTGGTAAACCTCCTCTGTACCCTCTCCAATGCCTCCATATCCTTCTGATAATGTGGCAACCAGAATTGCACGCAATATTCCAAGTGTGGCCTAACCAAGGTTCTATACAGTTGCAGCATGACTTCCCAGCTTTTATACTCAATACCCATGCCAATGAAGGCAAGCATGCCGTATGCCTTCCTGACAACCTTATCCACTTGCGCTGCCATTTTCAGTGACCTGTGGACCTGTACACCCAGATCCCTCTGCCCGTCGATGCACTTAAGGGTTCTGCCATTTACTGTATAATTCCTATCTGTATTAGACCTTCCAAAATGCATTACCATGCATTTGTCCGGATTAAACTCCATCTGCCATTTCTCCGCCCAAGTCTCCAACCGATCTATATCCCGTTGTATCCTTTGACAATCCTCTTCACTTTCTGCAACTCCTCCAACCTTAGTGTCGTCTGCAAACTTACGAATTAACCCAGTTACATTTTCCTCCAAATCATTTACGTATACTACAAACAGCAAAGGTCCCAGCACTGATCCCTGTGAAACACCACTAGTCATAGCTCTCCATTCAGAAAAGCACCCTTCCACTGCTACCCTTGTCTTCTATGACCAAGCCAATTCTATATCCATCTTGCCAGCTCACCTCTGATCCCGTGCGACTTTACCTTCTGTACCAGCCTGCCATGAGGGACCTTGTCAAAGGCCTTACTGAAATTCATGTAGATAACATCCACTGCCCTTCCATCATCAATCATCTTTGTTACTTCCTCGAAAATCTCGATCAAGTTAGTGAGATATGACCTCCCCTTCACAAAACCATGCTGCCTCTCACTAAAATGTCCATTTGCTTCCAAATGGTAGTAAATCCTGTCACGAAGAATCTTCTCCAATAATTTCCCTACCACTGACGTAAGACTCACCGGCCTGTAATTTTCTGGATTATCCCTGCTACCCTTCTTAAACAATGGAACAACATTGGCCATTTTCCAGTCCTCTGGGATCTCAGCCGTAGCCAGTAAGGATACAAAGATTTCTGTCAAGGCCCCAGCAATCTCTTCCCTTGCCTCCCTCAATACTCTGGGGTAGATCCCATCTGGCCCTGGGGACTTATCCACCTTAATATTCTTCAAGACGCCTAACACCTCCTCTTTTTTGATCTCAACATGATCCAGGCTATCTACACACTCTTCACTACACAAATCAACCGCTAAGTTCTTCTGTTTGGTGAATACTGATGAGAAGTTCTCATCTAGTATCTCTCCCAATTCTTCTGGTTCCACACACAGATTCCCACCTCTGTCCCTGAGTGGGCCTACCCTTTCCCTGGCTACCCTCTTGCTTTTTACATATGTATAAAAGGCCTTGGGATTTTCATTAATCCTGGTTGCCAATGACTTTTCATGACCCCTTTTAACCCTCCTGACTCCTTGCTTAAGTTTCTTCCTACTTTCTTTATATTCTCCACGGGCTTTATCTGTTCCCAGCCTTTTAGACCTTACGAATGCTTCCCTTTTCTTTGTGACTAATCTCACAATATCCTTCATTATCCAAGGTTCCTGAAACTTGCCGTACTTATCCTGAATTCTTATCAACTGACGTTTGAAAGCCCCCCACATGTCAGTTGTTGATTTGGCCTCAAACATCCGCCTCCAGTCTAGATTCCTCAGTTCCTGCCCAATATTGTTATATTTAGCTTTCCCCCAGTTAAGCACCTTAACCCAAGGACTCCTGTTATCCTTATCCACCAGTACCTTGAAACTTACTGAATTATGGTCACTTTTCCCAAAATGCTCCCCTACTGAAACTTCGACCACCTGGCCGGGTTCATTCCCTAATACTAAGCCCAGTATTGCCCCTTCCCTAGTTGGACTATCTACATATTGTGTCAGGAAGCCCTCCTGGATGCACCTTACAAATTCTGCACCATCCAAACCCCTAGCACTAAGTGATTACCAGTCAATATAGCGAAAGTTAAAATCACCCACCACTACAACCCTATTGCTTTTACATCTTTCCAAAATCTGCCTACATAACAGTTCCTCAATCTCCCACTGGCAATTGGGAGGCCTATAGTAAACCCCCAACATTGTGACTGCACCCTTCCTATTCTGGAGCTCTATCCATATTGCCTCGCGGCATGAGCCCTCCGATGTGTCCTCCTGTTGTACAGCTGTGATATTCTCCTTAACCAGCAGTGCAACTCCCCCACCTCTTCTACATCCCTTGCTATCCTGCCTGAAACATCTAAATCCTGGAATGTTTATCTTCCAATCCTGTCCATCCTTCAACCAAGTCTCTGTAATAGCAATAACATCATAGTCCCAAGTACTAATCCAAGCTCTAAGCTCATCTGCCTTGCCTGTTGTACTTCTCGCATTGAAACAAATGCAGTTCAGACCCCCAGTCCCACTGTGTTCAGTAATTTCTCCCTGCCTGCCCTTCCTCTTAGTCCTACTGGCCATATTCACTAGTTCCCAGTCATTTATTTCACCTGCTGACCTATTGCTCTGGTTCCCACCCCCTGCCATGCTAGTTTAAACCCTCCCGAGTGACACTAGCAAACCTCGCAGCTAGGATATTGATGCCCCTAACTTAGAGGAGAAGATAGACAAGAACCAGAGTAGTCAGAAAGTGAATCGTGATATTAACAGTAGGAATAGAAAATTTACTGTGTGAGAGACAGTTTTTGTGCGAAAGTTTGGAACTGGACCTATAGGGGTTCCTGGTATAATTGTCTCTGAAATAGGTCCTTTGTCATACCAAGTGGAAGTGGAAAGCCAGATTGTTCGGAAACATGTGGACCATCTAAGAAGTAGAGAGATACTCAATCCAAAACCAGTTACTCCACCTGAAATGAAGTGGAACCTTTGATCCCTGAGGTGCCAGATCAACATAGAATAGGCATACCTGATGTCTCTATTGAAGGAAATAATTCTGAACTGCCATTGTCTAAGGATGTCCTTGATGCTGCCATTCCTGATCAAGTTGATCTAGTGATGATAATAATAAAGAATCTCAAATCGTAGAGATGCATCACTCTACCCATATCAGAGAACCACCTCAGAGACTTAATCTATAATTGCAATCACTGTATATATTTGTACATGTTATCGATTAAGATATTCTTGTAAATAAGAGATGTAAAACAAAATTATAAGGGGAGGAATATAGTGATTGTAAGTAAAACCTTTCATGCTGTTTTGGGGATCGACTGTACAGATGCATCATTCCTAAGTGTGCGTAATCTTAGGAGTGGAGCTTTCTAGTGGTGGACCTTGTTCAAGTATGTAGCTTCATCAGGAGCTCTGTAAGTAAAGTTTACTGTTCCTAACAAGAAAACTGACCGGTGTCACAGAATCACAGAATTTTAACTGCACGGAAGGAGCCATTCGGTCCATTGTGTCTGCATCGACTCTCCAAATGAGCATTATGACCTAGTGCCATTGCCCTGCCTTTTCTCCGTACCCCTGCACATTGTTTCTATTCAAATAATCATCTAATGCCCTCATGAATGCTTCGATTGAACCTGCCAGCACCACACTTCCAGGTAGTGCAATACACCAGGCAGGCGGTACACCAAGTTTATTACACAAACAGATTTAGATTGCAGATTTAAAGAATTCAAGACCATGCTCCACAATAGATAAACTTAGAATATTAAGAGACAGGGAGGAATGTAATCCAGGCAACAGGGATCTCGACCGTCGGCTGGAGACCCAGCAAGAGCCCTGTGTTACCTCCCTTGGGGAAGGCCTGCTGAATTAAATGCTGGTCAAACACTTAAGTGGCCAAAGGTAGACTTTCCCCAGGATCAAGGACACCCAAGATTGGAAACCCCACCCCTCTGAGAGCTTCTGGCCAACTGGAGGCTGGAAACTGTGCATTAGTCAGCGCTACTGGGGAGCGGTGGTAGCTTCCAGCAATACATTCATTAGAGGCCCACAATCAACAAGGGACACAGGCCATAATTGAGTGAGAGTGGCATGGGAATTATGGGGTGGCAGTCATGCGAGGGAGGGCTAGAGGGGGATCGGAGGCAAGGACAAGGGGCTTGGCCTGCAGCAGGACACACCCTTCCCTGTGCTGGGTCCCTCAATCGAGCACTGAGTGCTGGACAATGAGGAACTTAAGGGCCTCAACTGGCAGCGGAGCAGGAAGGCCGTCCACATGCCCCCACCCGCCCCACTCCCACTCCCCTGCCCCGCCACGGACTTAATCGGGGTGGAGGCAGGATTATCGGTAGACCAGAAGATCAGATAGATACTGGAGGTTGGCACTTCCAGGTTGGGTCTTTTTCAAATAAACTGGATTTATTTTGCAGTTTGCAGAATAATTCAGAACTCTTTAATTTTAACATTTCAAATTCTTTAAGCAGTGATTTTAATCCAATTAGTATAATATGACAATAGAGTGAAAGTGCTAAAAGCCAAACACCTTTACCTATTCAACAAGGCTCTTGTTTTTATGAACAAACAATCCCTGGAACTCATGGGATTATACAGTTCAACACAAAGCTTCCATTCTTAACAGGCATTTATGCAGAAGGTTATGGTTCAAGAATCATACAAAGCACAAGTGAAAGCTGCACTGATTTATGAATATATCCTTCGTCTTCATGGCTGAGTTATGGGCCCTGGAATTGCAGGATTGTACCTGGTCATGCCCTCCAGCACCGACCCCACTGAAGATTGTGGTATCAGTGGGACGTAACTGTATTAGCATAGAATAGGTACCCAGAAGCACCACTCTGGGTGCATCTCTTGGCCTTCCTTGCTGCATGGTAACTCTGGCCTTGCATAGCCAACCCCAACACAGAAATTGTCCTGTCAGTCCTCACAGCATGGTTTTAATTCTTTTGTGCTCAAGGCTGCTTGTTAGGCCTGAAATCACCAGTGAGTCCCATTTGTACACTTGTGGATGCCAGGACATCTGAGCTGTCAATGCCAGAGCCTACTGGGGAGGAAGCTCTGAAATTCCTGGCTTGAGGAGTCTCCATAGCAGACCCATGACCCATGCCCTATGCTCCATGCCTGAGTCTGTTATTTGCCTTGATAGGAACAGACAAGAATTCCACCTCTTAAAAGCTAGATCAGAAACTCCCAGAACAGTCAGAGACAGCTGGAACAACCAAGTCTCTGATTTCCCTGGAACTTCTGCCAGCCTCCTGCTGGAGTTACGAACATCTTGGAAATCCTGCCACTTCTGTGTTTTTTTTTATCATGAAGTAAATGTGTTGACCTGTCAGTTGTATTCATGAAACTGTTATGTAAGCGTTGGGTACTGTGGAATGTGAAACAGGGTATGATGTGACAGTATAAATCGTATTACAGGTTTTTGCTTTGTGAGCTTTTTTGACCATTTTAACTATGTGGCATATATTATCACTCCATTCCAATCATGATTTTGCATATTGTCAAGCTGTGAATCACAAAAACAATTGCACACAACAATAATGCATTTCATGGTTGATGTTCAGTAATGCAATCTGCAGTACTTGCCAATAAATTTAAAACTGTCAGACAGGGTACATTAACTTTATCTTATGTCATCTTATAAGGCCAGTGTTTAATGGTTCATTAGTTAACCCAATTCCATAGAATCATTTTAACTAAATTACTTGCAGGCTGCATTCATAATTCAGTAAGATCTTTATTAAAATCCAAGGCAAAGAGTGAATAAGTGCCTGTAGCAAAGGAATCAAAATCTTAGATTTAGTATGAAAGGAGAAGAGATCTTTGTGATATGGGTCAAGAGATGGAGAGAGTCATCAAAACTAATGTTTTCCTCAGGGCCTGGTGTTAAGAATACATGTTTTGCAACTAAATTGAACGGGAACAAACACATCTCAGCACCCGATCATCAGGAGCTGAGACAAACACCCAGGGCAGAATTTTATGGTTCCTCTGCCAGCGGCTTTTCGCGTCGGGTTCCTCTCCAAGGTCTGCCCCCTGCTCCCTCCCCTGCTGGCCCCTCCAAGACCTCCACCTTCCTCCTCTCCACCCCCTTTGGACTTGGCTTCTCTCCCCATTGTGAGAGCACCCACACTTACCTGGTCCTGGACTCCAGAACCTAGGATGGAATTGTCTAAGCCCAACAGCGTTGGGCGTGTTCAGTGGCGTAAGCGGGCAATATCTTGAGAAGGCCAAAAATCAGTTTCAAAACATTGTGAAGCCAATTTGCAATCGTCCGCTCAGCCTGTTGGTGGTGGGTCACGTTCCCCACTATCGGATGTCGGGAACCTTGTTGTAATACACCAGCTGGAGAAAGAAGTAAGGGTGCCTGAAGGAGTCAGGAAGCTGGAAAGAGTGAGGCTGGAAGAAGAGGTAAGGCTGGAGGAAGGAGCCAGGAGGGGGGAAGGACTAAGGGTGGCGGAAGAAGGGAGGGAATAAGCAGGGGGAGTCAGTAAGAGGGAGGGAATAAGCAGGGGGAGTCCGGGGAGTGTGGTGAGAGGACTAAGGGGGGATGAGAAGGCGTTCTGGGGGAAAGGGGGAAAAGGGGGAAGGGGTCTTTTGGTGGGGGGGTGTGTGGTGGGGGGGTTGCTTGGGTGGGGATGTCCAGGTGAATGTGCAAGGGAGGGGTCTGATGCATCCATGATGGCCTCCTGGGGAGTGAACTGAAGGCATGGTATCAGGGAATGGTGAGAATGACCGAGCGTAGAGTGAGGCAGTACGGTGGGAGTGCAAGGGTTCAACAGTAGCAGTGGAAGGGACAGCGAGGGTGGTTGGGGACTTGGAGGCAGACATAGACATTGGGGTTGGGAAGGAGGAGATCGGGGAGATAAATGTGGATGGGGGTGGGATTTTTGGGAAGGAAGGGTACGTGCACGTTCTCCAGGACATCCCCGAAAGAAAAGGGTTGTGGCTGGTAGGTCACAGAGGGGAGGTGAAAAGTGATGCCGGGGGTCAACTGTGATGCGGGAAAGGAAATGGGTGACTAGGGGAGAGTAAATGCACCATGCTGTCAAATCAAAAGTGAAACGAGAGTCATGGTGGGTCAGATCAGGTGCTGCATGGGAGTGCGATCAGTGGATGAGCAGAGATGCAGATCAGCTCAGATGGACAACTGAAAGGGAACCCCAGCAGGCAGCTGAAATTGCTCAGGAAATTGGGATGAGTGTGATACAGGAAGGATCTGAGTGTGTGGGAGAGTGCATGCCCAAGACTCGGAAAGGCCCTGCCTTTCTCCCTCCAGAATCACTCATGGGCTGGCTGCTCCCCCTGCAGTGACAGAGGACGAGGTTGAGGGGATCACAGGCAAAGGGGACTTGGAGGGAGTGAACAGCCTCTGAGATTCCTGAGTAGATGACCCAGGGGTGCCCAGCTGCCACTCCTCCACCCTTTGGATGCCCTAGTGCCCTGGCCAGACTCATTGAGGGGAAGGAGCATCTGGAGGGATGGTGAGGTACCCCGTTTCATCTTGCATTGCCACTGCAGGAGCTCATCCTTGGCTCCCACGATGGAGTGCAGGTCAGCACGCATCTCCACATTCTGCTGGGCCATGGTCTCCATGGCATCTGCCATCCTCCCCATGGAGATCTCTGGACATGGACACGTGGGCACCACTTCATCAGAAAGCAGGTGGGATCATTTTTCCAGCTCGCGAGCCACTCTGTTGAGGGCTTCCAATATCTCTGCATGATGTTCCCCTTTGTTGACTCTCCATGATGAGTTGGAAAGCCTAACCAGAGCTTCGTCATCTGACTCGGACCTCACAGATGCTTCTTTCCCAGCAGTCCTCCGAGTACCAGGGAGCTCGGCTGAGCCTGCCTCCTCCTGCTGATAACACGTGTCCAAGCGGTGGCCATCAGATTGTGAACCTGTGCCTGCTCTAGATCTAGGTCCCACTGAGGTGTGCATCTCTGCACTGGTGGAGGGTGTGAGTAAGCACTGTGACTGGTCTTCCAGGCCGCTTATTTCCAGCTCTTCAATGGAGGAGATGCACTCTTAGCTGGAGGCGAGGACCTGGATGGAGCTGAGGGACTGGCTGAGTGAGTGTGTCAGTTGCTTGGCAGAGCTCCCTGCGAACCATAGTAGAGATGATGAGTGCATGGCAGCAGAGTCAAAAGCAGGAGAGAGAGCACTCTTAGTTGCGTTGAGAGAGGGACGATGTGGTGCAGGATCTTCAGGTGGGTGTTCGCCACTGACCACACCGTCGCCTCAGGCAGGGTCCATGACCTCACCAGTCAGCGTGATGGCATGCTCCTCAAAGTGAATGGCCCACTCCACCCCCGGTATTGGTCCTCTGCCTGCTGTTGTGAGCAGGCTTCTCCTGCATGGAAACAGATGGAGAGAGTGTGAGCCGGCATGGCACTGTATGGAATGTTTCTGTGGTGAGCGAGACATGGACGGGATAAGGATCCAAACTCCAGAGGATATGAGCCTGATGGTGATTTGAAGGTGTGTGTGAGAGTTAATGCTTCTGTCCCTTGGGGTGTGAGATCCCTGTGGATGTGTGATGGGTTTGTGAGCGTGTGAGCTGAGAGTGATGAGAAGAGTGACTTACCCTGGCAGAATGGATGAACCATGCAGCAGCACTGGGTGGTTGTTCTCTTTTGCAGGGCATTGGCACTGATCACTGCTGCCACTGCCTCCCATGCTAGATTGGTGATGCTGCTGCCCCTCCTGTGGCCAGAGCGGGGGTAGAGTACATCATGGCAGGCCTCAACGGAGTCCAAAAGCCACTTGAAGGACACATCACTAAGCCTGGGGGCTGCAGTCTTTTTGCCTTTCGGGGTCATGCCTTCTGTGCAGTAGTCCTGGGTTGGAAGCACTGAGAGGCGTGAATGCAGCTGGACTTTAAATATGGCGCAAGCATGATGAAGCGGTGAGGTGGTGGCTTGGTAGGTGAATGAGAGCCAACCTGCTATGGAAGTGTCGTGTTTCCCGGGAATGCATATTTAATGTGGCGGGTTTGGGACAATACAGCTTGAAAACCCACCATCGTGGCCAGCAGGTAAAACGTCATTTTACCCGCCTGCTACCGCACTTAGTGCAAATCTAGGACGATTCCACCCTTCGAATCTGGGGGCAGCTTGTAGCCCCAGTCCTGGCCATTGCTGCCACTGGCACTGCTGGGACTACAGAGCTCTCTGAGGCGGGACTTCTGCCTGAGTGAGGAGTGGACGTCTCCAGTCAATTAATGCTATTTAGAGCTGCTGTGAACGGTGGGGATGTGTTCCACATCAACTCTTCAGCTGATGGGGCTGGAAGCCCCACCATCAAAAAAAACCTGCCCCCAAATGTAGTGCAATATTAAGGGTTGAACAGCACATTTGTGACAGAATGAAAGATTGAAGATACATTGAATGCAATTTTGTAACCTCGTATTTTTATGTGTCAGTATAACCCTTTAAAGACTATGAAAACATTTTTTACAGTGAGAATGCTTATGTATGGCCCAGGATTTGCTGTCAAAATAATACTGAGGCTAACAGCAGTTAGCGGTATTTATACACTAATAGAACAGCAACTTCAGGTGAGAGCAGATTTGCAGTTCAACATGAAAGTACAGAAGTTGTTTTCTGGTATGTGCTGCTCTGCTGTTACCTTTGTGAAACAGCATCTTGCAGTCTGGCTCATCACTGAGATGCATTGAATGACATGAAGTTGCTGTATTTGCACAGTAGATATAAACTAAACCTGTCACTAAGTTAGGGCTTGCCCATTTCAATTTTAGTATTATTTGATAGGTTGTTTGGCAGTCAATAACATTTTTAATGCTATCTGGCACCGAAAGTTAATTATTTCAATTATGGGGTCTCATCCCTTCAGGTTTCAATTTTGTGAGAATTTAAATTGTTTTTCTACATGTATCTTTTTTTCCGGTCACTTAATTCAAACTTTCTTTCTCTCCGTATGTTTATCCTTCTGTCCCTGATTTGACATTGAATTTACCCTCTCTAACTTACATTCCCTTGTTCCGACCATGCACTGTTAATTTCACAATCCTTCAGTCTGATTGCTTCAGGAAATACACAGGATGGAATGTTACAGCCCTTCCTTCTGGTGGGATTTTCTGGTCCAGCCGAAATCAATGGGCAGAATTTTCCCATTGGCGTGCGGGGGCAGGACCTGCACGTCCATGCATAAAATGACATGCGGTGACATCAGGCGAGCGTCCTGATGTCACTGCGTGCCATCGCGATATTTCGTTGGGCGGGTGCGCGATGATATCTGCTGCATGCCCCCCATTAATTAACGGGCCACTTAAGGCCCTTGACTCACCAATCGATGCCAATTTCTTGGCATCCGTGCATTCTTCGGGTCCATGTACGGGTGCAACGGGCAGGTGGGTAGGTCACATTTGTAAAAAACCTCATCCATGGGCGGGATAAGAGGGCTCAGTGGGGTTGCAAGTGTGCTCTGTCAAGTATTGATTTTTCAAAGTTATTGAAACTTGCCTGTGTGATCTGTAATACTTCAAAACACATCCCAGCTGCTTTTTCTGGACTCTTAAACTTCAGGTCAGCACTCTGCAGTGAGGAATCTTTTTTGGGCCTGCAGGTTTCTGGAAGCCTTCCCTTAGCCTGAGGATGAAAGCTGAACTCTCCACTGGAGCTACCTCCTCTGAGGAGGAAGGGAGGGCTAGAAGTGGGAGGAGACCAGGAGTGCACATTCAGCCTCCGGGGGAGCGACCTTTGGGAGGGCAGGTGCAGGCACAAGGGGCGCAGGGCCAAGGGGTAGACCAAGGCAGAAGGGGCCACAAAAGACACCACTATCCTGCTGCCAGGGTTTACAGGCGGTGAAGTAACTACCTCAATATGTCTGAGGTGCTGTGCTGAAGGAGGCTCCGTTTCTCAAGGGAGACAGTGAACTATATCTGTCAGATGATTGGGCCTGAGATCTCCCCTTACTGTGTGGGTGGACACCCCATGCCAGTGGCTCTGAAGATCACAGCTGCCCTCAACATTCTATGCCCCTGGCTCCTTCCAGGGGTCGGTGGGTGATCCTTGCACTGTCCCCCAATCAGTTGTCCACACTTGTGTCGAGCAGGTTACAGACGCTCTGTTCAGGCATGCATTGGTCTCCATCCACTTCCATTGGGACCAGGCAAGCCAGACACAGCGAGCCAGAGGCTTCGCGGCCATTGCTGGCTTGCCCCGTGTCCAGGGTGCTATAGACTGTACACATGTGGCCATCAAGGCACCAGCAGGTGAGCCCGGTACCTTCGTCAACAGGAATTGCTTCCACTCCATGATAGTGTGTGATCACAGGATGCTGATTCTACAAGTCTGTGCAAGGTACCCAGGCAGCTCCCGTGACGCTTACATCTTCAGACACTCCTAGGTGCCGGGGGTCTTCAATGCTCCAGGCCGACTTGATGGATGGCTGCTGAGTGACAAAGTCTATCCCCTCAGAAGGTGGCTCATGACGCTTCTCCGCCATCCAAGAACAGAGGCTGAGCAGCGGTACAACAGGAGCCACGTCTCCACAAGGGCTGTGGTGGAGAGAGCCATCAGTCTTCTCAAGATGTGCTTCCGATACCTGGATTGCACAGGGGGTGCACTCCAGTACCCCACAGATCATGTGTCAGTGATAGTGGCTGCATGCTGCGCTCTCCACAATCCTGGGCTGAAAAGGGGGGGACGCTGTGGACGATGAAGATGTCAACGCAGTGGCTGCGGATGCACACCATGAGTCCAGCAGTGAGTCCAAGGATGAGCACGCACAGGGAACTGCTGAGGGGGCAGACGCTGACCCAGGCATACTATAGGGAGGCATGGACACCCTGGAGCCTTTAATGCAATGAACCTTCAGCTAGCACACCACAGATGGACCTCCAGGACAAGCCTAGGCTGCAGGCTCCATACTTGACACCTAAGTGTCAGATCTCCCAGGTAAGGAACAGTAACTAAGGGCCTTGTTAATAAAGCTGAATGTCCCATAAAGCACTCCAAACATTTTTGGAAACTATACACATGCAGAAGAAAAGAGGCACCCTCAGCCACGGTCACATGTCTGAATTTAATATCACAGGCAAAGAAACTTAAGTCAAAAAAATGACAATGGTGTTCCAATTCAAAGCAAATCATAAAGACCCCATCTCGGGCCAACACAAAAGCACCAGTGATAAACCTCTGGTGTGTCTAAGGTGCTTTATGTTTTTGTTTCCAGGTACTCTGTCTTGGTGCTGCCGCATCGCTGGGAGTGGAATCTGAGACATCCTGCTGACTCTGCTGTCCTGTTGGCCTCGATGACCTTGGCAGTCGTCCTCTGGCCCGTGGAGCCTATGCTGACCCCGCCTGGGAAGGAGCTGCCAGTTCCACAGTTGGCATCTCCCCAGTCATCACAGCCTTACCAGATGCCTTGGTCACTGGCAGAGGGTCAGAGGAGCTGCCACTCTCATCCAGAGCGCCCTGAGAGGAGCCCGCAGAGACGACAGGCAGATGCTGCACCTATGTGAGGTCGCTTAGGATCTCCCTGCTCACCGTGGATGGATGGGCATCGAGCTAGGAAACTTGGTGCCCAGACCATCTCACTGGCACTGACCCCTAATGGGTCTCCTGGAAGAGCCTCTCGACACGAGTCGCCTCTCTCTCCATAGAGGACGCATGGTGCTCAGCCATGAGGCTCATTGCATCGGCGATTGTCCGTGTAGACTCCTCCACCATGGACACAAAGCCGAGCATAGCCTCATGTACCTTCCCCAGATGCTCCCGCACACCCGGCCGTATTTCCTTCGCTTGCTGCATCTCGGATGACTCCAGAGGCACCGACTGAGCATGTGCCTGGTCCCCTGCAGGCTTCCGACTGCTGGCACCATGGGCACTCTCTGTGTCTGCCAGCTCCTCCAGCGACTGTGAAGTGCCCTCACCACTGTGCCCCGGGACACTAGCCGATGTTTGAATTCCCACTGGGGTGCTAGTATCTGGGCTGGTGCCTGCCTGGCAGAGATGGTGTTATGCTAGTGAGACTTCAGGGCCCTCAGGTGTGAGAGGGGGCCTCTGCTGCTCCTCCTCCTGGCCCTGCTTCAATGATGCTCAAAGGAATAACAAGGACAGTGGATCAGTTAACATGGAGACAATGTCAATGTGTACCCCTGTCCTCCAGATCATTATCCGCTCATCCTTCCATAAGCAATGGTTGCAAGATTAAATCACTTAACATTCAGCAATCCTATGGCTGTTGGGAGAACAATGCTGACTTCACTGCTGGGCAAACGTACATGACTGTGGCACCCCAGCCTCACCAACGCCAGGGACCTGGGTGCATGGCACCTCTCAAAATCCATGGCCTCCTGCTCAAACCAGCTAAGAATGGCTAACTGTGCCTGGCCGCCGCCAGTCCTCACACACTCTGCCGTGTTATGAGCATTCTTCTCCTGAAAATGAGAGAAGACCACTGATTTGTGCAAATTGCACATAGGCTCTCTTTGTGCATGGCCTGCCCCAAACAGAGTGGGGTATATCAGGGCTCCAGCTCCAGTCCCTCCTCACCCCGCTGCTGCCGAACACTCACGCAAAGATACTAGGCCTGTCCCCCACCCCCCCAACCCAACCTTGGCTGCATGCTACCTACATCACATTAAACACCACATGGTATATCCTTCCATAGCAAGGAGGCACAATCATGTGGAGCGCAGAGGGCAGCAGATGGTTCATTACCACGCCAACTTGAAGCTCCCCTCCCAGCATGTCATCACCCTGACTTGCACATGTTCTGCAGTTCAAGCACTGCGCATAGGTGCAGCTCCTCCAGATTACCCCCAAACCAGTCATGTGGGTCTCAGCGTATCACATCCTGCGGGCATAGAACCCATCTCTGCACCACCCTCTCATGGTGACCTCGGATTGGGCAATAGCTGCCCATGCAAAAGGACACATGCCGCCAATGATTCAATGCAGTTACTACACTCAGACTTGGAGTGGGGGGGCAGCAGGGGAGTAAGCCGACCTGCTGGGTTAAGTGACGAATGCCAACATTGTTCTTACCCTTCCAAAGCGCAACAAGTCATTGAAGCGCTTGCGACACTGGATCCAGGTGAGCTGCACCACACCGCAGGAGCTCACCACCTCCGCCACTTCCTCCCAGGCAAGCTTCATCATGTAGGGGGGGCCTCCTCCTCCTGTCCTGGGGAACCAGCACCTCCCGCTGTGCTGCAGCCACCTCAAGGAGGGCAGCAAGGCAGTCATCAGAAAAACGAGGGGCACACTGGCATCCCGCCCTACCCTCTGGCCTGGTCTGCCCTGATGGCCTACCCTCCACACTTGCGTCACCTCCATTGCCCCTCTACAGAGCCCTTTGCCCAGCCATTGAGAGCAGCCTTTCTGAGGCTGCCAGACCTAGCTTTATATAGGCTGCCAGGTCGCCATTGGACCCAGCGGGCTAAGTGCGCCCACCGCCGCCCACCCACTCCCACTATGCACGGGAGCTGTGAAGTACGCTGGGTGGGCCTTCACTGACCCGCCCGCGTAAAATGGCGGCGCGGATTGCAAGTGGCTCCTGCCTGCTCCTGCACCCGCTCTGGGCTACCGCCATCCAGAAATTCTGCCCTATGGGTTTTTGAATGGCTCACTGCATTTTTGGGCCTCATTGCTGCTGTAATGAGGCCGTAAAATTCTGCTCACAGTTGTTTGCTTAGTTTGCTAAGGTCCCAGATGCTCTGTGGGCACTGTGCCATTTCTAATTTACACATCCAGCAATTGGCAGGGCAAAATATTGTCAACATTAAATGGGTAGGGGAAAGTCTAACTATAAGCATAGACTGTTTGTTGGCTTGCCACAACAACTTATGTCCTTAATGTCCAATTAACTTTTTCATCAGAAAAGAAAGATGTAAAAACAGTGCTGATTGCGCAATGCATGTGTTTTCTATTGACTGTGTTTGGCAGTAGATGAAACTGGGATTTTGAGCTCTGTTCTTGCCCCTTACTAGTATAAGCCTAAGCAGCCTTGCAGATGTCAGTGCACATCCAGCAGCAAGTCCATGGTGAGCCGTTGCCACATAAATGCCCATTAACAATGGGACTGCACATTTTTTTCATGGGATGTGGGTTTCACTGGCTGGGCCAGCATCTATTGCCCATCCCTAGTTGCCCTTAAGAAGGCGGTGGTGAGCTGTCTTCTTGAACCACTGAAGTCCATGTGGTGTAGGTACACCCACAGTGCTGTTAGGAAGAGAGTTCCAGGATTTTAACCTAGTGGCAGTGAAGGGAGGGCAATATATTTCCAAGTCAGGATGATGCGTGGCTTAGAGGGGAACTTCCAGCTGGTGGTGTTCCCATCTATCTGCTGCCCTTGTCCTTCTAAATGGCAGTGGTCGTGGGTTTGGAAGGTGCTGTCGAAGGAGCCTTGGTGAATTCCTGCGGTACATCTTGTAGATGGCACACACTGCTGCTACTGTCACTGGTGAAGGGAGTGAATATTTGTGGATGGGGTGCCAATCAAGTGGGCTGCTTTTACTGATGATTGAGACTGATGGGGCGGTAATTGGCTTGGTTGGATTTGTACGGCTTTTTGTGGTCAAGACATACCTGGGCAATTTTCCACATAGCCAGGTAGATGCCAGTGTTGTAGCTGGAACAGTGTGGCTAGGGGCACGGCAAGTTCTGGAGCACAAGTCTTCAGTACTATTGTTGGAATGTTGTCAGGGCCCATAGCCTTTGCAGTATCCAGTGCCTTCAGCTGTTTCTTGTTATCACATGGAGTGAATTGAATTGGCTGAAGGCTGGCATCTTTGATGCTGAGGACCTCCAGAGGAGGCTGAGATGGATCCTCCACTCATCACTTCTAGCTGAAGATTGTAGCAAATGCTTCAGCCTATTTTTACCTGCTCTTGATCTTTTCATTGATAACTGTCGGTGTGACATCAGTCGTCTCAATTTCTTTGCTCCTCTCACCCACTCTAACCTGTCTCTTTCTGAACTTGCTGCACTCCGTTCTCTCAGGTCCAACCCTGACATTGTCATCAAACCTGCTGACAAGGGTGGTGCTGTTGTTTTCTCACGCAATAACCACTACTTCGCAGAGGCTGAGCGTCAACTCGCATACACTTCCTCCAACCTCCCTCTGGACCATGACCCCACCACTGAACATCAAGCCATTGTTTCCAGGACTGTCACTGACCTCATCTCCTCTGGAGATCTTCCCTCCACAGCTTCCAACCTCATAGTCTCCCAGCCTCGGACAGCCCGCTTCTACCTCCTACCCAAAATCCACAAACAGAACTGTCCCGGCAGACAGATCGTGTCAGCCTGTTCCTGCCCCATGGAAGTCATTTCTTGCAATCTAGACTCCATTCTCTCTTTCCTTGTCCAGTCTCTTCCCACCTACGTTTGCAATTCCTCTCACACCCTACATCATATCAGCAATTTCCAGTTCCCTGGCCCCAACCGCCTCCTCTTCATCATGGATGTCCAATCCCTCTACACCTCTGTCCCCCCCCAGGATGGTCTGAGGGCTCTCCGCTTCTTCCTCGAACAGAGGCCTAAACAATCCCTATCCACCACTACTCTCCTCCGTCTGGCTGATCTTGTTCTCTCACTGAACAATTTCTCCTTAAATTCGCCTCACTTCCTCCAAATAAAAGGTGTGGCTATGGGTACCCGCATGGGCCCCAGTTATGTCTCTTTATGGGGTATGTGGAACATTCCTTGTTCCAGTCCTACTCCGGCCCCCTCCCACAACTCTTTCTCTGGTACATTGATGACTGCTTCGGTGCCGTTCATGCTCTCTTCTGGGTCGGGAAAAATTTATTAATTTTGCTTCCAATTTCCACCCCTCCATCATTTACACGTGATCCATCACTGACACTTCCCTTCCCTTCCTTGACCTCTCTGTCTCAATCTCTGGTGATAGACTGTCCACCAATATTCATTAAAAGCCTACCGACTCCCACAGCTACCTCGACTACAGCTCCTCACACCCCGCTTCCTGTAAGGACTCCATCCCATTCTCTCAGTTCCTTCACCTCCAACACATCTCTTCTGATGATGCCACTTTCCAAAATAGTTCCTCTGACATGTCTTCCTTCTTCCTTAACCGAGGTTTTCCACCCACGGTGGTTGACGGGGCCCTCAATCGTGTCTGGCACATCTCCCATGCATCCGCCCTCACACCTTCCTCTCCCTCCCAGAACCATGATAGGGTCTCCCTTCTCCTCACTTATCACCCCACCAGCTTCTGCATTCAAAGGATTATCCTCTGCTATTTCTGCCAACTCCAGGATGATGCCACTACCAAACGTATCTTCCCTTCACCTCCCCTGGTGGCTTTCCACAGGGATCATTCCCTCCGGGACACCCTGGTCCACCCCTACACCTCAACCCCCTCCCACGGCATCTTCCTATGCAACCACGGAGGGTGCAACACCTGTCCCTTTACTTGCCCCCTCCTCACCATCCAAGGGTCCAAACACTCCTTTCAAATGAAGCAGCATTTCACTTGCACTTCCCTCAATTTAGTCTACTGCATTCACTGCTCCCAAAGCGGTTTCCTCTACACTGGAGAGACCAAACGCAGACTGGGTGACCACTTTGCAGAACACCTTCGGTCTGTCTGCAAGCATGACCCAGACCTCCCTGTCGCTTGCCATTTCAATACACCACCCTGCTCTCATGCTCACATGTCTGTCCTTGGCCTGCTGCAATGTTCCAGTGAAGCTCAACGCAAACTGTGGAGGAACAGCACCTCATCTTCCGACTAGGCACTCTACAGCCTTCCGGACTGAATATTGAGTTAAACAATTTCAGATCATGAACTCTCTCTTCCATCCCCATCCCCTTTCCGATCCCCCTTTTTCCAATAATTTATTATTTTTTTTAACAACTATTTTTTTCTCTTCCCTCCTATTTATTTATTTTGATCTACTGTTTCATCTCCACCTTTTAGCCCATTTTGATCCCTTCCCCTCACCCCACCTGGACCAGGGCCATCTGCAAGCTTGTCCTGCTTGCTTCCCTTAATGTCCCCATTAGCACATCCTTTAGATAATATCACCACTGTCAACACCCCTTTGTCCTTTTGTCTGTGGCATCTTTGGCAGTCTCTTCTTGGCCTCCACCTATCACTGGCCCCCTATGGAGCTCTCCTGTCCCACCCACTTCTACCAGCTTATATTTCATCTCATTTCTATATGTCTTAGTTCTGATGAAGGGTCATACAGACTCGAAACGTCAACTGTATCCATCTCACAGATACTGTCAGACCTGCTGAGTCTTTCCAGGTATTTTTGCTTTTGTTACCTTTTGCACAGATGTGCTGGGCTCCTCCATCATTGAGGATGGGGATATTTGTGAGTTGTTTAATTGTCCACCACCATTGTCCACCACCGTTCATGGCTGGATGTGGCATGACTGCAGAGTTTAGATCTGATCCGTTGGTTATGGGATTGTTTAGCCCTGTCTATCACTTGCTGCTTATGCTGTTTGGCATGCAAGTAGTCCTGTGTTATAGCTTCACCAGGTTTACACCTCACCTTTAGGTATGCCTGGTGCTGCTCGTGGCATGCCCTTTTGCACACTTAATTGACTCCCTGGCTTGATGGTAGTGGTCGAGTTAGGGATATGCCAGCCCATGAGGTTACAGATTGTGTTCGAGTACAATTCTGCGGCTGTTGATGGCCCACAGTGTCTCATGGTTGCCCAGTTTGGAGTTGCCTGATCTGTTCGAAATCTATCCCATTTAGCATGATGGTAGTGCCACACAACACGATGGAAGATATCCTCAGTGTGAAGGCAGGACTTTATCTCCACAATGACTGTGCGATGGTCACTCCTACCAATATTGTCATGGACCTATACATCTGCACCAGGCAGGTTGGTGAGGATGAGGTCAAATATGTTTTTCCCTCTTGTTGATTCCTTCACCACCTGCCTCAGGCCCAGTCTAGTGGCTATGCCATATAGGACTCGGCCAGCTCAGTCAGTAGTGATGCTACCGAGCCACTCTTGGTGATGGACATTGAAGCCCCCCAACCAGAGTACATTCTGTGCCCTTGCCACCCTCAGTGCTTCCTTCAAGTGATGTTCAACATGGAGGAGCACTGATTCATCAGCTGAGAGAGGGCGGTACATAGCAATCAGCAGGAGCATTCCTTGCCCATGTTTGACCTGATGCCATGAGACTTCATGGCATCCGGAATCGATGTTGAGGACTCCCAGGGCATCTTCCAGGAGCTGCCTATCCCAACAAGAGAGGATGTTAACAGCAACCCTTTACATTCAATACATGCCTTCTAACCAGCCCACCTCAGCATTCACCGACATCCATGACTGCCTCCAAGTTGCCTTCCGAGCTGATCTGTCAACTCGGGAAATTTCCTGACTTGAGATTCCTGGAAATCTAATCCTTTGGGCTGGAGGACTTTATGCACTCCTGCAGACGCAGGACCTTTCTCCTTCATTCCACATCCTCGACCAAGACTTTCAGTGCAGGTTTGGAAAACTTGGTGCACCTTATCATCCATGGTTATAACTTCACCAGGTTGACACCTCATTTTTGGGTATGCTTGGTGCTGCTTCTCCATGGTTAGCCATTTTTTTTGTTGTATCACACCATTCTGAATAATTTCAGCACATCCAGCAGCCACAGTGCACTTTTCCTTTAACAGGTGCAGGCTAGCTTTAAGCAGTGCAAGAAAGTAATGATTTTACACTCCTGTTGATGCAGGTAGCTGATGAGCAACACGGTTTACACAGGCTGTATACAGTAATCATGATAACGAACAGTAGCACAAAGGTGGCAAGTATTTCCTACTATTCTCTCTGTACTTTACTGAAGTACCTGCCTAAGTTATGACCTAGAGTGCCACCCAAATAAATAATGTCCTGACTGAGGTGGGGGTTCTATCACTGAACCAAACTCACACTTTTAAACTTCTTATTGTCTCTATTGAACTAAAGAGAGGAATTTCATATGCTGTAAGGAACATATCTTTTTATTTTCTTTTGGACTGTGGTTTAAAATTACAAGGGCTGCAGGTTGAAAAACATCTCCACTGGAATAGGATGAGAGATATACACAATGTTGCAGTCCTGGAACAGAGTGTGCCATGAAAGACAGGATGGTGCCAGAAAGGAATCTTGGACCAAGGGAGTTGCCTAGCAATAATGTTTTAATTGGCTCAAGACCAGGTGACCAAGTTTTGTGTGAGAGCAGTGCAGCAGAATAGCTCTGACCCTGAAATGAAAAATACCTAAAACCTCCCTCTCTGTATGATTCCAGTAATCCTACAGCTATCTGGCTTTTTTCCTCCTCATATCTCTATAACCTGCTCTCTCTCTGAAAATCCCTGTCAAGAGGCAAAGGGGAAAATCACTGTTAGAGACTTTGAAAGGCAAGTGCTCAAACAGTGAACTAAATATTAAAAGTACTGGAAGACCACCTCATGTCATTAACAAAAACGGAAAGGAATTTAAAAGACATCGATCAACACCAACCTATCGAATCCTGTACTCAGGAATTGGTGCTATTGAACTGTTTTATCCCACCCTTAAAATCCATGTTTTAATGTGTCTTGCATGTGTGTATAGGGATTTAAGGAGGGGTAGAGTTAGAAATTAGCAGTTCATATTACTTTCTTTTGCCACTGGTTAACAACAGTTTGTTCAATAAACAGTTATTTACTTATTAAGCTTGCAAACCTGGTGCCCGTATTCTGTTAACCTAAATTAAACATTGAGGTAGAATTGGGGCATTCTGATGGTTTGATCAAGCTTTTTCACATTTATCACAGCTTGGAAAACAGTGGATATTACAGTGCACTATCTCCAGTGAGCCATGGCAATGCATACATTTCTTATATTAATATCACAGAGGGCAATTTCAAGCCCAAATACAAGTTGCTGTAGTCCCAGAGGACCATAGACTGCTCTCTCATTAGAGAGAGACAACTGGTGGTGAATTTAACCTAAGGATCACCCCACCTCAGGCAAGAGGCAAGGCATTCATGGATGACCTCAGCCAGTACAGGTACTGAACTGTTGAACTGGTTTTACTCTATATCACAAACCAGCTGTCCAGCCAACTGAGCTAACCAATCCCCAACCACAAGAGAGTGTCTATTAATGACACTGTCCATTAACTCCTACAGATCAAGAGTTTTAATTCCAAAATTGTGCTGAGATGATCTTAATCGAGGTAGCAGGACAAACTATTGGCTTGATAACCTGGAACTCTGAAAGAAAAACCTCCGGGTTCCTCACTGTCCTGTGATTCCAACAGGAAAATGTCTATCTGAGGGCATCTAATAAGAACAGTGTCAGGCCAATTATCAGATAGTTTGTGTACATTCAGGGGCTGAAAATATGCTCCATTAGTGCCTATCAATCCCGTCCCCCCAATCATGCCAGTGGCAGTGTGTGGAATCAGTGGGAGGGCATCTATTTTCTGGGGCTATATTGCACCTGCATCACTCTGGGCACACCAGGGCTGCTATTTACTTATTCTGCTATGACAAAGAGGTGCACAGATCCTCATGGTGACCCAGCTCTCTGCTTCATTCTGTGTAAGTTTCTTTTGAAAATAAAGTGACCATCTGTGGGGATCCAGGGCACTTCCCAAGCCATATATACCATTCTGGAGGCTGGCACGTGGCAGCTGACTTGATGTGCAAACCTCAAGAGAAGCATTGGTTTCTCTTATGGGCCAGGGAAATGGCAATTCCCAGCACAGAGAATCTCTGCCTAGCCCCACTCATAACTCAGCTCGAAATGGATGGAATGAGGCTCCATCTCCTACAGTGGAGTTTCCCAGACCCAGTCATGGCCTGGTTTATCTTAGTCCTGGCCTTTTTTGCAAACCAATTCACTGAGCTGTCTCCAGAGATATGACAAGACTATGGTGGAATGGCCTCCTCAGTGATTATGCTCACATGTAAAGCATTGCTACATTGATGAAGGGCGGAGGGGAGGCCTGTCCCCATGGAATTATATTCCAGAGTGATTCAGCAATGTAAATGCTTCTCAATGTCGTGGTGTCTTAGGGTCTGCTGCCACCATATATGTTGAGGGTCTCGATGTAGACCTCAAAGTATTTGTCTCTATGCTAAGCAAGATGTTGAGACTGACAAGGGTTCTGATCTAACAAAATTACACAAAGTTTATTACTAGCAACAACTATATACAGCTCTACACAGACCTTGATCTAGCCTGGGTCCTAAGGTACATAGGCTGATTACTTGAGTATATGCCTAACTCATAAGATATACATAAAATCTTACTAATACAGAATCACAGACAGTAGTGAACACCTGCAGTAGAGATCACAGGTAATAGTGAACATTTAACATGGAGGCTGTATCTTGTATCCTCCAGCCTTACACACGGTGATGTCACAACACAACTTCTTAAAGGTACATGTCAATATCACAGCATCCCCCTCTTCCTGTTTGATAAAAAGAAAAACTTTGTGAGAACAGACATAACAGTGAATATTAGGCATAACAGGGTTGGATCACAATATAGAGTGTTTACCCATGAAGATAACATTTTCATGGGCGTGTGAGGTGACTGTATCTTATTCTTGTGAAGTTTTCAGAGTTGTGTCCTGTGGTTTTGCATTCACAGCTTGTGTTTCTTGGTTGTTCATTGCAGGCTCACCTTGTCTAACAGTGTTGGTACTTGTGTTGTCCTCTGCGACTGAAATAACACTGTAATACTGTGTCTGAATCATTATCAGTCTGATCCATCTGCGGTTCAGCACATACAATGCAAATGTGCCGGCAGCTCCTTCTGAGGATCTGTCATTTGGCATCTCAAAATCGTATCAACATGGCTGTGCGCACTTTCACTGTACCTTTCCTTGTACCCACATCTTTGTCTGGTGATCCGGTATGTGAACTGTTTGACCTACATTCAACTGTGTTAGCGATTTTGCTCTCTGGTCATGTTGCTGGGACATCCTCTCTCTCCATTCTAATAGAATATCAGGAGCTTTCATCTGATTGCAAGTAGATATCACAACATTCAACACATAAAAATACGGTGGAGTTCCAACTGAAAGCTGTTTTGACGCCATTAGTAGTTCAGAGGAGCTTAAGAAAAAGAGAGGGAGGGGGGTAATTAATAATTTATCTACAAAAAAGTGTGGGTCTGAGAACATTGATAGAAGTCTGTCTGGCTTATCCCGCAGGAAACCTCAGCTACTCAATAGATTCAAAAGAGAAGTCACTTAGGAGGTTAGATTCTCTGAATGCTCTTAGCCTGCCAAACTGAGTGTTAACATTGCCAAGCAGGAGGGCTGGATGACTTGCCAGAGAAAATTAGCAGCCAATGTCCCAAAGGATATTACAATATTTGTTCAGGATCCCAAATCCCTAATGTAAACTGAACAAACTGTTGATATGTAATCTTGGAAAGGTTTGAGTGAAATCTGTGAAGAAAAAGCATACCAGTTACAGTGGTTGGCAAGGGGGCTCTCCAGGGATCATCACTGGCAATCTGGTGATTCTAAACACCAGATGGCCAAGTGGTAGAGCTGTGATGCCCAGTAACACAGTTAAAAACATGTTAAGACCTCCCTGTTATCTGTAAACTCATTAGCTACAACCCTCAGTCACTTGTGCTCCAGATGAATTGAATGTAAACACAGTTGCAATCCCTTGAAACAGCTGTTACATACATGAAAGGAATATTTATCTTTATAGGATTAGTGTGATCAACACAAGAGAAGGGAATCAGACTCCATCGCTGGAGATTAATTCCAAGGTAGATTTAGTTTTTCAATATTTTTTGCACTCATCTAACGGGAATAATACTTATTTTGGAAAGAGGGATGATTTGGAAACTAAAAGCTGATATACTTCTTAAATATGCTACATCAAAAATTAGCCCTTTATAGCAGGAATTCTCAAATGAGGGTATGCAACCACCCTTGGGGGCTCGTGAGAGGGTTTCAAGGAGTCCACCAAAAATAACTAGAGAATGTGAAGGAAAAAAAAAGCTTATTCTGAAAAGAGGCTAATCAGAATTGGAATCAGGACAAGTGCTGACCAAGCAGCCTTGTCGATCAAGCGATGCAATCCAATAAGAGTCAGTCAGAGCTGGGGTCTTTCTGTGTTTGTACAGGTTTTGGTTAAAATGTGGAGAGAGAAAGAGAAAGAAAGCAAGTCTGTTCATGTGTGAGGCAGTAACAGCGGTTGGTGTTTTGACACAGCACACAGAGGGGAGACCCCAAAGGAGACAGAGCAAGAAGATGAGACGCTGACTCTTTGCCTGGCAAATACTACTGAGAATTGGTGTCAGGGAGAGAGAGAAAGAGAGGCCGTGACTTAAAGCTTCATCTCCTGTTTCCCCCAGTGGCCTGATTTATATGCATCAAATCAGTTGGCAAAATTCTTCATGTGTCCATATTACCTTCAAGCTTCTGATTTCTCCTTAATTCTACCTTTTGCATGTGATTCCACACTACATTGCCCCTCAACCATCCTGCAGTTGAATTACTGTCTGCGATACCATTGGAAATTAGAATTGTGTCCAGTACCATATTTATACAGTATAAGCATTATTTTAAAAAAATGCTTTAAGTGGAAAGAACTTGCAATTTGGAAGGATAAGTTTTTGAGGGGCAGAATCTTCTGGCTGGCGTGCGGGTGGCGGAGTCCACGTGCCAGTGCTTGAAATATCGCGCGAGCGTCCTGATGTCAGCACGCTACATCGCGATATTTTGGTTGGCGGGTGCACTATGCAGCGGGATGCGCGCCCGCCATTAATTAAAGGCCTTGTTAAGGCCATTAACTCTCCAATCGACCAGGATTTTGAGGGGCCCGTGTGAACTTCGGCTCGGTGCACAGGCCCAACGGACAGGCGGGTAAATGATTCTTTTACAAACCTCATCCAGTGGCAGGATGAGGTTTGATATCCAGTTTAAAAACTTTTAAGAAAGTGTTTGTGTTCTTCACTGTTAACACAGTATGAAAAATCAAGTGTAAATTTAGGCTCTGCTCTCTTCTGTGTTTGTGGAATTATTATTATACATGAGGGGGACATGTTAATGATTTTTAAATTTTTCTATTTTTCGAGTTTCACAGAGCTTCAGCGATTTCCCTGAGGCAGCACTTTGCCTCAGGGAGATGTGCGCACCTAAGAGCGCACTCTGGCAGTTGGGGCATCCCCCCCGCCCACACAGGAAGCGCATAGCCCATTTTGGCGGCAACAATTGGCTGCGCGCCCGCCGCCGAGTCGGTCAGGCCGGCCTGCCCGTCGAGGGCAAAATTCTGCCCGAGATGTCTCTGGTCAATCGGAGTTAGAGAAAAGAAAGAAAGAATCTCAACCCAAGAACAGGAAAGTCTAGGATAAGAATCAAGTTGTAAGTAAAACTAAACTAACAATAAATCATATATATTTATGATTATATAACTTTTTAAAAAAAAAACAAATACATATGTTAAAGGAGGTCTGTGGAATTTTTGTAACTTGGGAAAGGGGCCTCAGAAACAAAATGGTTGACAACTCCTTGCTTTTTGGAACTTAGCTCTCTCTTCTGAATTAATTCTGGTATCGTTCTCCTTAAATAAATTAATACCTTTCTCCACTGCTCTCTTCACTTATTGATTTTTTTTCTATTCTTTCATGGGATGTGGGCGTCACTGGCAAAGCCAGTGTTTGTTGCCAATTCCTAAAATAAGAAATAATAAATAATTCTATCAAAATCTTTTTCTTTTGCTTCTGTGGACTATAACAACGTTCAATTATTAATTGAAGGTATAATTTTCTACTCAATAGAAGCCCATCTTGCCCTTCACCTTAGGTATATTTATTTTCCTTCATTACTGTCAGATCCTCTTTTACTACCTGTCTCTTGCTTCAGCAGTGCAGCACTCCAATATTACAGTGTGCAGATTGTTTCCCACTTTTTCTGCAATAGTGTGACCTAGCTGTCAATACAGTAGTGCCTTATTAGCCTTGAATTGTGGATTTGCCATTTGAGAATTGATCTGAAATTGTTAAAAAAAACATTTCAAAAGGACCTTTAGAACCAACAAAGAGAAAATTCTTTGGTCCATTAGTCCAAACTGGAGTCAAATCCCAGCAACAATTGTGTAAAGATCCTCAATGCAGTATGGCCTAGCCTCTGCGCAGTGCATCCCCACAGTGAAATGGTTCAGATCAGGAAATCACTATTCGCCTATGCATCTATGTACTTTGTAGACAGCAGCTTGAGGTGCAGATGCTGAAGCCTTTTCACACTAGTTAGATCTTAGATTCCTACCCTTACAAACTGCCTTTGCTCCTTTATACATATTTTACCCTTTGAATGCAAATTCCCATTGTTTCACTATGGGCAGAATTTTCCGCTTGCCGGTTGGGTGGGCCCAACCGACTTGGCGGTAGGCGGGCAGCTGATTGCCACTGGAGAAACACGCTGCGCCGCCATTTTCTGCAGGCGTGCCAATTAAGGCCTGCCCAGCGGGTAAGCGACTCCCGTGGAGAACGGGAAAATAGTCACAGGGGTGGGTGGCCTCAGGCTGCCGGTTCCAATGGGGAGCTGGCAGCCTGTATAAAAAATGGCCAGGCAGCCTGCTTGAGGCAGTGCATCATGGCCACTCATAAAGAAGGACATGCTGGACTGAGGGCAGAGGAGGAGGAGAAGGAGGAGGAGAAAGAGGAGGAGGGCAGGCTGCAGGAGAGGCTAGAGGGGGGACCCACTATGCCCCGATTTTCCGATGCATGCCTTGCTGTCCTGCAAGTGGTGTCTGTCCGTCGGCACATTCTGTATCCTGAGGATGGGAGGAGGAGCGCAAAATAAAGTCTACCTTTATTACCATGGCTGAGGATCTTTTGTTTGTGGTGCATTTTTCTTTTTCACATAATTATCATGCGTGTTTGAGTGGACATTGATGTTTCTGTACCAAGCCCTTATTTGCAGCTGAACAGGTGGAAGATGTGACACCTTAGTGCCACGTGTGGAAGTGCCAGGCAATCCTGGTCCTGCTGATCCATGTGTGTGGAGCTAGTCGAAGGTTCTTTGGATTAATTTGTCCCGGTTGTCCCTGCCTCCTTGGTGTAATTGCGGGTTGTCGTTCTGTCTCTCATCATCTGCTTCCTCATCCTCTGAGGCACTGCTGGATTCATCATGTGCAGCCTCATCCAGGGTGTCAAGGTCTTCATCGTCAACTGCATCCTCCCTTTCCAACGCCAGATTGTGCAGGGTGCAGCATGCTACCACTATCACAGATACACGATCTGGGGGGGTACTGGAGTGCGCCCCCTGAGTGGTCCAGGCAACGGAAGCACATCTTGAGAAGACCGATGGCTCTCTCCACCACAGCACTTGTGGTGTGCTGGCTCCTATTGTACCGCTGCGCAGCTTCTATTTCTGGACAGCAGAGAGGGGTCATGAGCCACCTACTGAGGGGATAGCCCCGTGTCACCC
Source organism: Carcharodon carcharias (assembly GCF_017639515.1). Classification (NCBI taxonomy): domain Eukaryota; kingdom Metazoa; phylum Chordata; class Chondrichthyes; order Lamniformes; family Lamnidae; genus Carcharodon; species Carcharodon carcharias. The sequence goes on from NC_054473.1 coordinate 51,117,881, forward strand.
AGCAGCCAACCATCCAGCTGAGCCAGAGCACTGAACATCCCCGGCACCTGGGAGTGTCTGAGGATGTAGGCATCGTGGGAGCTGCCTGGGTACCTTGCACAGACTTGTAAAATCTGTATCCTGTGATCACACACTATCTTCACGTTCATGGAGTGGAAGCTCTTCCTGTTGACGAAGGCACTGGGCTCAACTTCTGGCGCCTTGAAGGCCACAAATGTGCAGTCTATTGCACCCTGGACGCGGGGGAAGCCAGCAATGGCTGTGAAGCCTCTGGTTCGCTGTGCCTGACTTGCCTGGTCGCAGCGGAAGATGAAGGTGGATACCTATCTGAACAGAACGTCTGTAACCTGCTTGACACAAGTGTGGACAGCTGCTTGGGAGACACCGCAAAGATCACCCACTGACCCCTGGAAGGAGCCAGAGGCATAGGAGTAGAGGGCAACTGTGAGCTTCAGAGCCGCTGGCATGACGTGTCCACCCACACAGTTAGGGGAGATCTCAGGGCCAATCATCTAACGGATAAAGTCGACTGTCTCCCTTGAGAGTCGGAGCCTCCTTCGGCACTGCACCTCAGTCATTTTGAGGTAGCTGCTTCGCTGCCTGTATACCCTGGCAGCAGGATAGTGGCGTCTTCTGCAGCCCTTTGCACCTTGGACAACCTCTTGGCCCTGCGCCCCTTGTGCCTGCACCTAGCCTCCCAAAGGTGGCTCCCTTGGAGGCTGATTGTCCTGTCCTGACGTCTTCCTTAATCTATCCTTCCCTTCCTCCTCAGGGGAGTTGCCTCCGGTGGAGACGTCAAAACCCATACCCTCAGCCTAAATGGAGGCCTCTGGAAAGCTGCAGGCCCGAGAAAGATTACTGTCTGCAGACTGGTTTCAAAGTACACAAAAAGCTCTTGGAAATTGAAGAGAACTGCTAACAATCACACAGGCAACTTTTAAACACTTTCAGCAATTAAAACTTTGTGTAAAACATGAACAACCCCTCTGAGTCCGCATATCCCTACATTGCATGAGTTTTCTTAAAAAATCTCCTACCCGCCAGCCTGTTGGGCCTGTGCTCCAAACCGAAGTTCACACGGGCACCCTCAAAATCCAGGACAATTGGCAAGTTAAGGGCCTTAACGAGGCCTTCAGTTAATGGCGGGCAAACGCCCCGCTGCTGAGTGCACCCGCCAACTGAAATATCGTGATGCCGTGCGCTGACATTGGCGTGTGACATTTTAAGCGCTGACGTGCAAGCTCCACCACCCGCACGTTAGCCGGAAAATTCTGACCATATGTCTTTGAACTTTACCTTTCTGATAATAAAAATCTCTCATAGCACCAAGTTTACCAGTAATCTTTGTGAAAAATAAACACTGTTTCCTAATTTCCCCTGGCTAGGTGTAATATTTCACTCCCTCGCTTTGAATCCAAGCTAGTCTGGTTTATTTAAAATGTAAGTGTTCCCTTTATGTCTTACAATCTAAAACATCCCCCCTGTTTATCTACTTAACATTTCAAACCTAGTTTACCTTATGACACATCAAAGCCTTCAGACCAGCTGCCTTTAATTCAATTAAGTCACACACACACACACACAGACATAGACTGAGAGACACAGACCCCAGTTTTACTCTACAATAAATTCCAACAACATTATGAGAATTATTACATATTTTTGAAAAAAGATAAAAATGTTTAAAAAAGTAAACACACATCCCAGCCTTCGCATCACACACACAAACATGCAAAAATTATAACTTAAACAGTAAAGGATGCTAACTTTTTTGGCCAAATTAAGACACAATTATAAGAGGTAAACAATAGAGCATTCACTGTTGGGCTGTCGCCTATGGTGAGCAAGAATTCTGTGTTCTACTCCTCTGTCCTGTGTGGAGTGGCAGCTGATTGAAAAGATGACAGCTGTGCCAGCTGATGCTGCTCCTGGTGTTCTTGCTGCTGCTCATTTTGTTCATCATTTGGGGTCCAAGTTTTAGCTGCGTATGGAACTCCCATGCTGAACTGAAGGTTGACAATTGGGAATTGCAGACTAAAGGCAATGAGCTCGATGGTAGAAATGACCTCCAATGTGGTGGAAATCACCACCAAAGCAGTGAAACCACTTTCACCTAGACTGGAAAGCAGGTGCAAGGTCTCAGCATTAAAGGATTTATTTCCTTTTGCTTGTTCAACCACCTCAAAGCCCACTTGATTTCCCTGATTAGTTCCATGAAACCTGGGAAACCCATGGTTAAAGTTCAATTTCTGAGTTAAAACAGCTCTTAATCTGTACTTAATATATTATATGTATTCTACATATTATAATTGCCAGCTCGCCTGTCCCATGTGTTTTCCTGTCTGGAGCAGATCGTGCTCGGGTTAATGGCAGATGTCGATGGGTTGCTGCTGGCTCCCTTACATGCTAGCACTTACGGCACTTTTAACCATAACCTGCTCACAAGCCAACTCACTCTATGCAGTTAAAATCGCCCCCTCCCCCGTTGCAGTTATTGCATAATGAGGAACACATACCAGAACCTGTATATGGCATAAAAGTTCAAAGGTTGTGTTTTCTTATAAACAGAATGAACTTCATATTCCAGAAGACTCTGATTTATTTTATGAAAATTTTTGATTAATTATCTTTATTGGTTCCCATTCTCAAGTTATCAAATAACAGACTAGAAACTGCACTTCTAAACAACCTTGTATTTATTCTACATGAATTAGAACATATGCCATCCATTTCAGAAAAATTGACCACAGTTGAACATAGAGTTAAACAATTGTCTAGAGTTGATTTGATAATAGGTTGAGAAATGACTAGAGGTGTTTTCATTCTGGTTAAACCAAGGTAATTGTAAGGGTGATGACACCATATATTATCAGCTTGACCTACAAACCTCCCCTTAAATGGTTTCATACAGCACATGAAGTAGATTGAATTAAACTGATTTTGAATCCATGTACAAGTAAGGTTTTACTTGGCCTAAATAGCCAAGTGGTTATGGTACTGGGCTTGTAACCCCAAAATCAAGAGTTCAAATCTCACAATGGCAAACTATGAAACAATGTAACTTCATCTGAATAGGAACAGGTGGAAATGTGTTTGTACTCGAAAGAGTTACAAGTAAGGTTTTACATTCTACTTGTTACTCCCAGTGAAGGTGTTCTGATGATTAATAATACATACACTTTACCATTTTATGGTTAAGGAAGGCAGAAAAATTAGAAAATGAACTCATTTGTGAATATGAGTGAGCATTGTTTAATTAGATATATTCAGGGACAAGTTGGTTGACACCTGAAACCAGGCAGAGGGATCACAGTTTGTGATCAACCTGTGCCTGTTTATTGAATTGCATGCAAATTTGTGCTGCCTTCTGCCTTACATAATTACTGTGTGCAGCCAGCACTGCTCATGCAGTGAGTTAGGGTATGAGTCTTCGATCAATGCTAAGTGTCAGGGTGAGGCAAATCATATAAATGTTAGCATGAGTACTGATTGATGGAGATGGTTGACAGATTGGGAATAGAGGTGTATTGAATTGAGGAATGGGTGAGGCTAGTTGTGCATTTGGTAGGATAAACTCTTACAGACAGGAGGGAAGTTAAATTAAGCAGCACTAATTTCTTCTCTCACCACCTATCCATAAACAGAAACGTATTTTTGATTTGTATTTTCCCCCCTCTATAAGTGGTGGCGTATTTCTCAACCCCTCAGTTTTGATGTGATCCAATTTTCTATTAATAACTCCACAGCAATCTTGAGATAGGATGAACTCAAAGGTTTAGTTTATTTGCACACACTCAAACACAGGAGGAGGGTAGCATTTATACAGTAAAAGAGGGATAGAGAAAAGAAGCATTTATAGTACAGAGACCACAGAGAAAAGAAATATTGCTTCATGTGGGTCCAGTGTCCAGAATCAAAGACCAATGAGGTATTTCTTCATAGAGGTTGACGGGCTGAAAATCGATGCTGTATTATTCACTTTTCGGTGATGTTGATTTCACTCGAAGAGATAGCAGGCAGAGATAAATTAGTCTTGTAGGCAATGGTACAGAAGTTCCTGTAGATATAGTGTAGATAGAACCAGGTATTCAAACTGGGCAGAGCCCCTTTTCTGTGGTGCCACTGATTAGATGGTAAAATGACAGACTGAGATTTTATAGTACAGCAAGGCAATATTACTGGTTACATAAGTTAGAGGTCCATGTCACCTGACAATGACCTCTCCACATTGTTTCTGACAAGGATATCTCTCATCTGGGTCCCTGAGATGGTTAAACGTCTCAACCATTGAGAATTGAAAGGAAAGTTGCGGGCCCTTTGTCCTAGCAGACGGTAGATTCCAGTTGGCCAACCTCTGTATTGTTCTTTTTGAATAGGTCTGTGCAGTCTGTGCAGTCCCCAAGGATATCATTAGTATCTCTTCAAAGATAATGAGGTGTGAATTTCCCTGATACTGCCGGATAGCTTCTTTTGTTCGAGGGTCACTGACAGTCATAGCTTCAGCTATTTTAAAAGGTACTTGTCCACTTTGTAAAATGTTAGAAATAGCCATGAGGATATCTAAATACTTTTTATGAAAATATACAGTGTGAGGTCTTACTCCCTTCAAAACTCACTCAACTTGGTAACTTATATGTTATGATTGGTGAATTTCTTCATGCACTGTCTCTATGTATTTGAAGTAGCATTGACATTGACCTCTGCCACTATTTGTTGCCTAAGCATCCTAAGCATATGTTTGGGTGGCCTCCTGCCACCACCCCTCCCCCACACCCCTGCTGCAGGTATAGGGTATTTCACCTCCTTTCCATCTCTTCCACCAAGTACTCCAGTGCAGTGCCTGAAAACTTTGGTGTACATCCTCACACTCATGCTCAAGTCCAAGTAGAAGAATACCAGGTTATGCAAGCCTAGAAACAACCCATTATGGCACAAGCTTTTAAATCACCAAAACAAGAATTTTAGGACCAGCCTGCCCACTCCATGTACACTGTTGATACTTTAAGCAAATATGGCAAATAATCTTAAAATGCTTATAACTGTACCAGCAACCAGAAGAAATAGTCCAGCAACTAATCTATAAGTCGTTCATTTTGCCTTTAAGTAGAACTGGTGAGAGGAGTATGGGAGGCCTGCATTCCAGTTACTGTCATATTCAGAGCCCAATCTCTCCCCTATCATGTAGTTACAATCTCCACAGAGACCAATAACTTTTTAAATGAGATGAATTTCCCAAACAACCAATGGTAATAAGTGACATGGCTTCATGTTTTAAGACTTTTACTGTAATAAACAAACTAAAATCAACAATAGATCAAACATTAATTAATAGGCAACTAATAGACCAAACTAAAGAAAAGGTGCTTTTGTATTAATTAATGCAATTGAAATATGTCCTACAACCACTTTCGCTATGCACCGTACTTCTGGCAGATGTGCAGCATTACAAGAAAAATCCCAATGTACTCCAGCAGACTCATTACCCCCTGCCATGCTAGGTTGCAATTTTTAGTGTCCTTCGAAAATAATTCCACTCAGCCTGAGGGTAGAATCAATTGGTCCCATTGATGGCGGGCATCACAGCATGTGTGAGTGGACAATATGTCTCTGCCCGTCAATGGCGGGCCATGTTTTCCACTGTCCAATGTCAGGAACTTAATTTTAATGCGTTTGCATCTCATTATTGTGCCCTCATGCCAGAATCAACCCCAAGTCAAATTACTGCCCACGTTGGTGTGACTTCAGAATGGCATGTTTCACCACCACCTTTAAAAGGCATGCACCTGGTTTGTGGTGCACAAAGGCTGACCTTTGAGGGAAACTCAGAGGTGAGTGCACATAACCTTGTGCAGCGCTCATGAGCATTACCCATAGAACATCAAGGAAGAAGGACCGCGCATTCGGGGTTGGGGGGCACAGGCAAGTCACTTTTTCCCGGCTGCCTTTCAGTGCAGTGCCAGGGCAAGGGCTGCAGTGAGGGTGAGGCCGAAGGTTGGGGGAGGTGGACAGTGGCAAAGCACCACAGACTGAAAAGATTACACAAGCACATGCCAGGGTGGGGATTAGGGGGAGCGAGGGAAGTAGCCACGCACTTGGAAAAGCGAGTATTCTTCTGCAGCTGAGGCCATTCAGTTGCATCTCCATTGCCATGCTTGGAGTCGGGCCTCTGAACCTTTTCTCGCCACTCAAGCAATGAAATTGCCACCAAATGCTCCAGTACTTTTCACCCCTTGAGCAAAGACTGAAAATTAATATGCATTTTGGGGGGTAGCAGAGCAATTGGCCGACTGGGCAAGTTGTACAATTCCCTTGTGAAATGTGGCCATGGCGCAGTCACTGGTGGAGACGCTCACAGCCCCTTGCAATGTCTTTATTAAGGTGTGGACCAGTACCCATTATGGCTCAAGCTAACAGTGCAGCCTGGAACGCAGGATAGGGGAATGCCTGAGCTGAGAGTACAGCAGGCAGTCCATTGAGCAAAGCTGCTGTCAATCGGTCAAGTGGAGCGGACGGAGGTAGGTGGGGTTTTGGACAGCCATGAAGCGCTCTACACACTGGCCACTCAAGTGGTGGCCAACACTTTCCTGCATGTGTGAAGCGGCCTTCAGACTTAACCAAGAGAGTTTGTTTGTACACCCATGCTAACCCATGCGTTTCTCTCTTTGATCCTGCAGGAGGAGAAGATCAGAATGATGGAGCCTGGTGATTTAACGGTGTGTCTCATGGTTTACAGGGAGCAGAGAAAAAATGGTAAGTGCGGTGGAGGTACCTGGCTCGGCAATGGGAGGAACACCTCCCTTAAGATGAAAGGGTGGCAGGGCCTGCTGTGCACGCAGCTGAAGAGCTGTCGCTCGTAGGCGCCTCACTGGACCCAGGATCTATAGACGCCGCCTGTCATTCCTGTAGATCACTGAGAACCAGTGTTGCTGAAGGCTGCACATGTTTAGAGAACTGGTCGCATATGCCATCTGTTGCAGGATTTGGCACCATGCGGCTATGGAGGGCATCCACTATTAATGGCTGTGAACGTGACTGTGGTGGTCAATTTTTATGCCAGTGGCTCCTTCCAGGGATGCACAGGTGATATATATGGGATCTCACAAGCCTCCATGCGCAAATGCATCCATGAGGTCACAGACACTAGCTTCATGAAGGCACAGAACTTCATGCATTTTGCCTGGGACAATGAAAGCCAGGAAGCAAGAGCACTGGGACTTGTGCGGATCTCTGGTTTTCCACAGGTACAGGGTGCCACCAACTGCACTCACATGGCACTTAGATCTCCATGCAAAAAGCAGTTAGCCACATCAACTGCAAGGCTTCCACTCATTGAATATTCAGCTGGTCTGCAACCGCCACAAACACATCCTACAGGTCTGCGCACGATTCCCAGAAAACGTCCATGACTCCTACATCCATAGCATGTCTCAGATCCCTGACATCTTCCAGGGTCCACAGAGGCTGCAGGGTTGCCTCCTTGGGGACAAGGGCTACTCACAGAGAATGTGCCTGATGACACCAATGAGGCGGCCTCAGACTGCAGCAGAGCAATGGTATAACAAGACTCGTACCGCAACCTGGACTTTGGTGGAGCAAACTATAGGCATTTTGAAAATGAGGTTCCGATGCTCTAAGAGGTTGAGTGGAGCATTGTAATACAGTCCCCAGAGGGGATGACTGTGACGAAGGACTCGAAGGTGAGGATGCTGGCGTTAACGGCATCATACTGGCCAGATGAGGCAGGTGCATTTGGGAGGCCCTGATAGCCACAATGTTCATGGAAGAAGGTGACGTGATGCAGTGAGGACAGCCCTAACATCCTCACCTTGCATCTGTGAAAATTTGACTCCTTTGTGGCTGATGGCAGTGCACACATCCTCATTGCTCAGGATCATGTCATGGAAATGTAGCGGAGGCCCTAATAGTCACTTGATTGCAGGAGGATGATGACGACATGCAGTGAGGACACTCCATAGATCTTCACATAACCTCTGTGAATGTCTGACTCCTGTCAAGCTGAGGGCAATTCACTTGTGCTCTGTGATCCAGGTCATATCATGGAGGTGGGAATGTGAAACTTCACATGCACTTGATCCTTTGGCACCCTTCAGCATCACCCTTCAGGAGCACACTGTCATCAGACACAGATGCTGAAGAGATGGGGAGCAGCCCCACCTCAAAGGTTCTGAGAGCACACAGAGAGAATGACGGAGCTCTGTGATGCCTGCCCACAACATTCTGGCAGCAATGACCAGCACCATTGAGGTGCAGGCAACATTGATGTGCCCAGTGAGATTGAAGCTGGACCATCACTTTGGTCTGAAGGTTACACACTGCACAGGGATGAGGCCCTGAACTGAGACACCTGCCTTTATCTTGTGCAGGAATCAAGGTTTGACATCTGAATGACACGAACACTGCTCATCATAACAAGTAGCTATAGAGTTAATTTGCAATGGTGAAAATTATGTACATTTGATTAACACCTGTGCCTAGGCTGTGGAACTACATCTTCTTAACAATCCTAACCCTACCACTACGTCCAGGTGCTCCCATGACATCCACAGCAAAAATGGAGGCCGCCTACTGACTGCTACACCCTGTTGGCTGTGATGACTTTGGAGGGCATCCTCTGGAGGGCCATGACCTGTGGAGCTGGAGATGATGAAGTCACAGGAAGAGAGGATTTGGATCGGCTGGGCATTCCCAGAGTCACCTGGGCGTGATGGCCCTGGCGTGTTGAGTTGCTGGTCCTCCTCCCTATGGCCTTGAGGAGAAGGGGAAGCTGGAGTGAGATCGAGCTGCCCTGCATCCCTCTCGCATTCACACTGTTGGAGGTCAACTATGGTGTGAGTGATGGAGTTCAGCCCGTGCAGCAGTGCAGGACCGATGTCCTGGACCAAGACCTCTATGACGGCCACCATCCTGCCAGTGTTAACCTCTGTGAGTCAGCATGCTGTAACTATCACCTCAGGCTGAAGACGGATGGACTCCTCCACCATTCATTGCAATCTGAGGAGTGCAGCAGATATCCCTTCCTGATATTTCCAAGATTGTCTTTGCAGCTCCAACAACTAAGTGAGGACCGAGTCCAGAGGCTCATCATCTGACTCAGTCACAGCAGATTCCTTGCCTCCAGCAGTCCTCTGAGTGCCAGTAACCTCAGATGTCACTGTCTCCACTTGCTGTGAAACAGATTGTGTGCTGTGCTCAGATCTGAGCTATGTGTGGGAGGAGGCAATGGCATAGTGTTATTGTCGCTAGACTAGTAATCCAGAGACCCAGGGTAATGCTCTGGGGACCTGCGTTTGAATCCTGCCACTGTAGATGGTGGAAATTGAATTCAATAAAATCCTGGAATCTCATCTAATGAAACTATTGTCTGTTGTTGTAAAAACCCATCTGGTTCACTAATGTTCTTTAGGGAAGGAAATCTGCTGTCCTTACCAGGTCTGGCCTATGTGTGACTCCAGACCCACAGCAATGTGGCTGGCTCTTACCTGCCCTCTGAACTAGGGCAATTAGGGATAGGGAATAAATGCTGGCCTAGCCAGCGATGCCCACATCCCATTAATGAATTTTTTAAAAAATGACCTCGTCACCCCCCTTTTCAGGGTGTTCTGTTTTGCTTTATGTTAAAGGAGACATTTTAAAACATAGCCATCTTGTAAAGTCCAGCGTTCGTCACAATATTAACACTTGTTCTACAAAATAGCAAATGGATCACATGTTTAACAATGCTTTGACCACCAAATTAAAGATTAAGCGTTAAAGGACTAGTAGTTCCAAGGTATTCCCTGCTTATTCAGCTAGTGTACTTATGCATGTTTTCAGATTGAATTAAAAGTATGGCATACAAATCAAAAAGAATGTTTCAGTATAGACATACAAAATTAAAATAGTTTTCTAAAATACATATTGGTGCACAGTCTGCAATGATTGCTGCTCCATTTAGTAGCAAAGTTGACCCATGCATAGATTCCCTTTCCAACACCACTTTGGCTCTGTAGTTAAATTCATGCTTAGAGCAAACTCTCCTCATGATGTGCTGAAATGAACGCTGGTTACTGATGTTAGAAGTAATCATGTGCATATGAGATTTATCCTTTGAAAATTAGGTTATGATGTGGACAACATGGTAGTTCCTGTTTTCCTCACGAACTTCACTCCCCCTAACAAAAATGATCTAAGCATTCGTTTCTCTTTTGCCTAAAGCTGCGAAAGGCGACTAGCAGATCACATCCTCTGTATTCTGAAAAAGTAATTAAATATAAATATACAAACACAATGGGAGGGGAGATGGAATTACTGCAGTGTTTTGATGAACATTCAATATTGGCCTTAAATTTGGAGCTCAGCAGTAGATCGCTCAGGAGTGTGGTCTTACATTAGTAAATCATGCTCTATTCTTGGTGAGACCACGCCTAGAGCATTGTGTGCAGTTTTGGGCTCCTTACCTAAGGAGCATAAGAACATGAGAAATAGGAGCAGGAGTAGGCCATTCAGCCCCTCAAGCCTGCCCCGCCATTCAATAAGATTAGGGTGATCAGCCCCAGGCCTCAACTCATCTTTTGTGCCAGCTCTTCATAGTCCTCAACTTCCCGATATTTCAAAAATCGATCCACCTCCTCTTTAAATATTTTCAGTGATCAAGCCTCCACACCTCTCTGGGGAGAGAATTCCAGACATTCACTGCCCTCTGAGAGAAGAAATTCCTTCGTATTTCAATTTTAAATGCGTGTCCCCTTATTCTGTAACTATGTCCCCTAGTCCCACGAGTGGGATCTTCTCAACGTCTACCCTGTCAAGACCCTTGGAATCTTGTACTTTTCAATAAGATCACCCCTCATTCTTCTACACGCTAATGAATAAAGGAATAACCTGTTTAGCCATTCTTGATAAGTCAACCTCTTCATTCCAGGAATCAGCCGAGTGAATTTCTTTTGAACTGCCTCCAATGCCAATATATCCTTTCTTAAATACGGGGACCAAAACTGTACACAGTACTCCATGGGCTGAATTTTCTATTCGTCGGGCGGGTGGGGCTGACCCAATCGCGGGCGGGCGCGGACCCGATCGCCGCCATTTTGCACAGGCGGGCCAATAAAGACCTGCCCAGCGCATTTCACACTCCCGTGGAGACCGAGATTTTTAAAATTGCGGTGGGCTTGTGTAGACCGCCGGTTCCAATGGGGAAGCAGCAGTCTGCATAAAGAAAGGCCAGGCAGTCTCTTTAGGCTGATCACCATGGCCAGCTACAGATGCAGGGGGTCTGCACAGCAGGCTCCGTTGGTGGGAAGGCCAGAGGAGGAGGGCAGGCTGCAGGGTAGGCCAGTGGGGGGCCAATGTGCCCCTCACTTCTCTGATGCCTGCCTTGCTGCACGGCGAGAGGTCCTGTTTCCTGAGGAAGAGGGCCCCCCACGTGACGAAGCGGACCTGACAGGAGGTGCTGGAGGTGGTCAGCTCCCTAGATGCTGCCCATTGAATAGGAACCCAGTGTCACAAACGCTTCAAAGGATGTGTTGCGCTCTGGAAGGGTGAGTACCATGTTGGCCTTGGCCATTTTACCCTGCAGGTAGCCTTAGCCTTTGAACACCACCCCCCCCAACCCCACCCCACGTCTTAATGTCATCACTGCATTGGGCATTTGGCGCACGCTGGGTGGGCAGATAGTGATCATGCTGATTTCAGCCTTAGTAGTTGAGGAGTAGATGGGTTCTCCCCGCAGCGTATGTTGGTGTTTGTCACATTTGAGTAGTCTGGGGGCAACCTGCAGGGGAGGCAGCTAATCACATACTCAGAACTCCAACACATGTCTTATTGATGGTGGTGAGATGGTGGAAGGGGAGTCTCAAGTTGTTGTGGCCAAGAGCCATTTGCTGGCCTCAGCGCCGCACCTAGTCATGCCTCCTTGCCATGGGTGCTAAGACCCATGTGTTATTCAAAATGGTGGACGCCAAATGTGTCCAAGGTGTCCGTTGGGGGAAGGGGTTGGGAGCAGCCACACAATCTTCTGGGGACTGATCACCAGTGGTGTGGACAGAAGGCGCTGGAGGCCTCAAATGGGCCACTGTGGTTGGGGTGTGGTGTGTGCGTGCACAGTACATGAGCAATCAGCCCCAATAAATGGTTTTCCCTGTTCTGCAGGTGAAAACTAAGCACAACACCCAGGAGTGTTTGCGCACTGGTGGTGGCCAGGCCATGCTGCACACACTGACCCACTTCGACGAACAGGCCATGGAGCTAGAAAGGAGCCAAGCGGACAGGTCGGCAGGTGTTGGTGAGGCTGGGTGCAGCAGCCAAGTATTTGAGGCCCACAGTCCCATCTACTCTGTCTTCCCACCATCTAAAGCACTGATGATAGTTGCAATCGTTAATGCAGCAACACTGCTCATTCACAGACTGATACAGTCTGACGTGTGGGTCATACACAAAGGTTCCTCAGCCCCTTGAGGATGCGTGTCTCTAGCACCTTCCAAAGTCACCGTATCCCACTTCTGACCACTATCCCCATGGCCTACCATGCTATGGCATCGCTACTGCACATCCAAATACTTATTGCATTTTAGGAGGGTTTGTACCTCCACCACCCTTTCAGCCAGTGTGTCCCACATTACTCTGTTCAAAAGGTCCTCAGCACCTCACCTGTCAACCTCATGGCACTCAACTTAAATAAATGCCACCACGTTAGTCACCCCTGCGCCAAGGGGAAATGTTGCCTTCTGTCCACCCGGTCTATGCCCCTCATAATGGTATGAAGGTCACTAATGTGACCTGTCAATCTCCTGTGCTCCACGGCAAATGTCACAAGTGTTTGCTATGTTTCCTCATAACTCCAACTCTCCAGGCCAGCATGCATCCAGATCAGGTACCTCTGCACTCTCCCCATTTCAATCCCATCCCTCCCATGAAGCGCAGTTCACAACTGAACACAGAAGTGTAGCTGTGGCCTCTACAACATTTTCTGTACTTGCAACATGACCTTCCTTTTCCTACATTCTATTCCTCGCTAATAAAGGCAAGTCTGGCTTTTACCTTGTTAAACGCCTTATGATCCTGTTCTGCTATCTTAACGGGTCTGCCCAGCAAGGTCCCTGTAATCGTCCTGAATTTCCACGATCCTACCATTACTCATGAATTCCCGAACCTTGTTTGTCTTGCCCAAGTGCTTAACACACACTTATCCACATAACATTCCATGTGGCATTCCTTAGGTCATCTGACCAGCCTGTCTGTATGCGTGTATAATGTTTGGGCCTCCTCTTGACTATTTACCACTCCACCAATGTTCATCTCCTTAGATTCTTGAAGGTTGAGTGCATTATGAGGCTGGGGGTGAAAGGGATGAATTGTGTTACTGATGCACTGTCCTTGTTGTTAATTTCAGCATCACCACTGCATGGCCACCAAGAGGACGTCCAGAGCCCCCCCCTCCACACTCGAGGGAAGTCAATTGGCACGAGCAACACATCATTTCAGCCAGCCAGGCACCAGCGCAGCAACTACCACATCAGTGGGGAATGTAACTTTGGCTAGTGTCCCGCGGCACAGTGGAGAGGGCACTTCACAATCGCTGGAGGAGCTGGCACAGACAGAGAGTGCCGATGGTGCCAGCAGTCGGAGGACTGCAGGGAACCAGGCACATGCTGAGTCAGACCGTGATGATGTGCCTCTGGAGATGTCAGCCATGCAGCAGCTGCAGGACAAGCGGCCGGGTGCGCGGGAGCATCTGGCAGTGTTGCATGAGAATATGCTTCACTTGGTCTCTGTGGAGGAGGAATCCAGGCAGAGTGTCAGTGATGGCATGAACCTCATGTCAGAGCATCAGGCTTCCTCCATGGAGAGATTGGCGACTGTCATGGAGAAGGGCTTCTAGCAGAATAACCAGCTTCTGATGGGGTTACGCTTGGACCTGCAAGCCCTCACAGTGCTAATGGCCACAGGTGGTCATTGGCAATGTGGGAGATGTTCTGGGCACCAAGTGTCCCAGCTCGGTACCCATCCAACTGCGGTGAGCAGGGAGGTCTAATGTGACCTAATGTCGGCACAGCAGCTGCCTGTCATCACTGTGGGCTCTTCTCAGGGCGCTCCAGATGAGGGCAGCAGCTCCTCCACCCCTCTGCCAGTGACCATTGCATCCGTTGAGGCTGCGACAACTGGGGAGTTACCAGCTCTGGAACTGGCCGCTCCATCCCAGGCGGGGCCATCACGGGGTCCACGGGCCAGAGGACATCCACCAAGGTCATCGAGGCCAACAGGACAGCAGAGTCATCAGGCTGCCTCACAAGCCACTCTGAGCGATGGGACGGCACCTAGACGTAGCACCCGCAAATGAAAGCATTACGCACATTAGGCACTCCATGGGTTTGTCACTGGTGATTTTGTGTTGCCCCTAGATTAGGGAAAAAATAATTATGTACATCACAGCGACGTTTTGTTATGTTTTTGGTGGCACCATCTGATGGGTGGGAATATAGTCCACATTTCTGACCATGGCTGAGGTGTCTCCTTTGTGCTACATTTGTATGTTTCACAGACATATCAAGAGTGTTTGAGTGGACATTGAGGTTTATGTACTAAGCCCTTAGTTTCAGCTGATGAGGTAGAAGATTTAGCACCTAAGTGCCATGTGTGGAAGTGCCAGGCAATGCTGGTCCTGCAGATCCTTTTGTGTGGAGGTAGCTGAAGGATCGTTGGATTAAAGTGTCCTGGATGTCCCTGCCTCCTTGGTGTAGTTGCAGGTCAGTGTGTTGCCCCTAATCATTGCCCTGTGCTTCCTCATCCTCTGAACCACTTCTGGAGTCATCATGTGCAGCCGCATCCACAGCGTCAAGGTCTTCATCGTCAATTGCATCCCCCCTTTCCAGCGCAAGATTGTGCAGAGTGCAGCATGCTATCACTATCACAGAGACGGGAGCTGGGGGGTACTGGAGTGCGCCCCCTGAGCGGTTCAGGCATCGGGACCGCATCTTGAGAAGACCAATTGTTCTCTCCACCACAGCCCTTGTGGTGTCGTGGGTCCTATTGTACTGCTGCTCAGCTTCTGATATTGGATGGCGGAGAGGAGTCATGAGCCACCTTCTGAGGGGATAGCCCTTGTCACCCAGCAGCCATTCATCCAGCCGGGCTGGAGCACTGAAGACCCTCGGCACCTGGGAGTGTCTGAGGATGTAGGCATCTTGGGAGCTGCCTGGGTACCTTGCACAGACTTGTAGAATCTGCATCCTGTGATCACACACTATCTGCACGTTCATGGAGTGGAAGCCCTTCCTGTTGACAAAGGCACCGGGCTCACTTGCTGGCGCCTTGATGGCCACAAGTATGCAGTCTATAGCATCCTGGACACGGGGGAAGCCAGCAATGGCCGCGAAGCCTCTATCTCGCTGTGCCTAACTTGCCTGGTCCCAACAGAATGGATAACGGTCAATGCATGCCTGAAGAGAGCATCTGTAATCTGCTTGACACAAGTGTGGACAGCTGTTTGGGAGACACCACAAAGATCACCCACCGAGCCCTGGAAGGAGCCAGATGCATATAAGTGGAAGGCAAGTGTGATCTTCAGAGCTGCTGGCATGGGGTGTCCACCCATACAGTTAGGGGATATCTCAGGGCCAATCATTTGACAGATATAGTTGACTGTTTCCCTTGACAGTTGGAGCCTCCTTCAGCACTGCACCTCAGTCATATTGAGGTAGCTGCTTCGTCGCCTGTATACCCTGGCAGCAGGTTAATGGCATCTTCTGTGGCGCCTTCCACCTTGGACAACCTCTTGGCCCTGCGCCCTTTGTGCCTTCGTCCGGCCTCCCAAAGGTGGCTCCCCTAGAGGCTGTTTGTCCACTCCTGTCCTTCTCCTTATTCTATCCCTCCCTTCCTCCTCGGAGGAGCTGCCTCCAGTGGAGATGTCAGAACCCATATCCCCAGGCTAAATGGAGGCCTCCGGAAAGCTGCAGGCCCAAGAAAGATTACTGTCTGCAGAATACTGTGGTGAAGCTTCAAAGTACAAAGAAAACTATTGGAAATCGATCTGAACTGCTAACAATCACACAGGCAAGTTTAAAACACTTTCTGCAATAAATACTCACAGACCAGATTGACAACCCCACTGAGCCCACTATACCACTCATGAATGAGTTTTGTTAAAAAGTCACTTACCCCCTTGCCCGTTGCGCCCATGCGCCGAGCCAAAGATCGCATGGGTGCCTCAAAATCGGCATCGATTGCCGAGGTAAAGGCCTTACCAAGCCCTTTAATTAATGGCGGGTGTGTGTTGCACTTCATCGTGCGCCCACCCAGCTAAATATCATGATGGCGCGCAGTGACATCGGGACGCCCGCCCGATGTCAGCGCATGCCATTTTAAGCGCTGACTTGTGGGGCCTGCCACCCGCACGTCATCCAGAAAGTTCTGCCCCAATTGCGGCCTTACCAACACCCTGTACATTTGTAATAAGACTTCCCTATTTTTCAATTCTGGCCCCCTAACAACACAGGCCAAAATTCCATTTGCCTTCTTAATTACTTGCTGCACCTGCATGCTAACCTTTTGTGTTTCACGCACAAGAACACCCAGACCCCTCTGTGCTGCAATTGTTTTTGGAGTCTCTCTCCATTTAAATAATAGTCTGTCTTTTGATTCTTCCTACCAAAGTGCATGACCTCACTTTCCTACATTAAACTCCATCTGCCAAGTTTTTGCCCACTCACTCAACCTGTCTATATTCCCTTGCAGGTTCCTCATGTCCTCATCACAACATGCCCTCCCACTTATTTTTGTAGTGTCAGCAAAATTAGATAAATTATGCCCTGTGCCCTCCTCCAAGTCATTAATATAGAGTTAGTAAATAATTGAGGCCCTAGCACTGATCTTTGCGGCACTCCACTAGTTACATCTTTCCAACCTGAAAAGGATCCATTAATCCCGACTCTCTGTCTTCTGTGTGTTCACCAATCCTCAATCCATGCTAATACATTAACCGCAATACCGTGAGCTCCTATCTTGTGCGATAACTTTTTATGTGGCATCTTATCGAATGCCCTCTGGAAATGCAATACACTACATCTACCTGTTCCCCTTTATCAACTCTGCTTGTTGTATCCTCAAAGAACTCTAGAAAATTTGTTAAACATGATCTCCCTTTCACAAAACCATGTTGGCTCTGTTTGATTGTGTTAAGTTTTTCTAAATGTCTTGCTATTTCTTCCTTAATAATGGACAATTTCCCAATGACAGATGTTAGGCTGACTGGCCTATAGTTACCTGATTTTTGTCTCCCTTCCTTCTTGAACAGAGGAATCACATTAACGGTTTTCCAATCAGCTATGACACTCCCGGAATCCAGTGAGTTTTGGAATATTTCGACCGATGCCTCCACTAATTCTGCAGCCACTTCCTTTAAAACCCTTGGATGCAGGTCATCAGGTTCTGGAGACTTGTCTGCCTTTAGTCCCATTAGTTTGTCAAAAACTTTGTCCCTTGTGATAGAGACTGTACACTTGCCATAGAAGGAGTGCAACAAAGGTTCATTAAATTAATTCCTGGGATGGAGCTATTGTCTGATGAGGAAAGATTAAATAGACTGGACCTTTATTCTGTGGAGTTTAGAAGAATGAGAGGTGATCTCATTCAAACATACAAAATTCTTACACAACATAACAGCGTAGATGCAGGATGAGTATTTCCCTGAGCTGGGGGGTCTAGAACCAGGGGACATAGTCTCAGAATAATGGCAGGCCATTTAGGACTGAGAGGAGAAGGAATTTCTTCACTCAGAGTGGCGAATCTTAGGAATGCTCTGCCCCAGAAGGCTGTGGAAGCTCAGTCGTTAGGTACATTCAAGACTGAGATCAATTGATTTCTACATATTAAAAACATCAAGGGATATGGGGATAGTGCAGGAAAATGCTGTTGAAGTAGAAGATCAGCCATGATCTCATTGAATGGTGGAGTGGGCTCGAATGGCTGAATGGCCTACTCCTGCTCCTATTTCTTAGGTTCTTATTTTCATTCCATGAAACCAAAAGTTCCCAATAGAGGCCTGCAGTGAAGTGGTGAATTTTAAACCAGTCCACCCGTTGGGAATCGAATGAGCAGGAGTTAAAATAGCAATTGGGTACTACCAGCTGCATTCCAGACACATTTGCAGACTCTTCCAATTTTAATTTGCAGGTTATTGGCACATAAGATGGCTCCCCAGTGAGGGCATGATTAATACTGAAACATCAGGGTCTGGTAGCATCGAAGCATTCGATTGTGACAATATTACTTAGTGTCTGAGCCACCAGTGATACCTGCCAGGTAAAATCATGGCTAGGAGAGGCTTGGATAAGGATTATTTTTTTAAGGTTTCCTTGTGTGACAGGAGGTGTAGAAGTGTTCCTCCTGGCCCCACTGGGAAACCACAGGCCTATCCTGCCCCAGGCTTTCTTACCCCTACCACAACCATAATCGCCTCAGTTTAATTTATTTTGGAGACCTATTTTAGTTCCCACTTAGCAACTTCCTTCCCCTGCCTTCTCCTCTACATTTTCATGGGTAAGGGTTTGATAATACTTTTCCCATTGTTTCTAAGGACCGATGACCACTGGACCAGGTGTTCAGACACTCAGGAACCAAAACTCTGCAGGCATTAATTCCACTACTTACTCAAGGATTTCACTTATCAAATATCTGGCAGACCTTCTGAGGTCAGTGGCATGTTGTCTCATTACTATGCCCTTGGCAATTGCATCGGGTTGCTGGGAAAGCTAGAAAGTCCAGTCAATGCCTGGCGAGTGCACTCTGGGAAAAGATTGGAGCTGCCTGTAGAGCTGTCTCTTTGCATAAGGGAGCCTGTCTAAAAATGTGCTATTCAGGCTGAAGGGACCCTTCCTATCAGTGGCCCAGCTAGGCAAGTCCTAGAAGTTCAAGTTGGAACCCATGTCTGTCACTTGGCAGGGTCCAAATTACTTCAAATGATATTAAAATGTAATTAACATAGTATAAATAGAATCATTTCTGACTCAAATTTCTTTGACTTGCAGACTATAACACACTCATGATTTTGTCACTGATGCATTATGACTCACTCATTCAGATCTGGCATTCTTCCATCCACTGATTAGATAAATATCATCATGGATGGACTGCAATGTGAGCTGAGAAGGGTTAAAGTGTTTTACAGCTAGGTGTGAAGAAACACCAGAAGATTATCTTCAAGCTCAACTGTTCTAGTTCAAGCAAATGCAGCTTTGCATGAAGCAAATAAATTTTCCCATCAGATCAAAAGTAAGCTTTCCAAGTCCTCCTGTGGTATGTAAATTATAGGTTATATTATTGAAGCTTTCTTTAAAATGGAAGTCTTCTGAACTTCTGTGTTTGTTAGGCAGTCATTGTACCAATTTAATCCCCAGATGCTAGATGATTGACTTTCCCAACCACACTTATTACTTTTCCGCCAACTCCAGCATGATGCCACCGCCAAACACATCTTCCTTTCACCCCCCTGTCAGCATTCCATAGGGACCGTTCCCTCCAGGACACCCTGGTTCACTCCTCCATCACCCCCAACACCCAAACCCCCTTCCATGGCATCTACCCATGCAATCGCAGAAGGTGCAACGCCTGCCCCCTTTACCTCTTCCCACCTCACCGCCCAAGGGCGCAAACATTCCTTTCAAGTGAAGCAGCATTTCACTTGCACTTCCCTCAACTTAGTCTACTGTATTTGTTGCTCCCAGTGCGGTCTCCTCTACATTGGAGAGACCAAATGCAGACTGGGTGACCGCTTTGTGGAACACCTTCGGTCTGTCCGCAAGCATGACCCAGACCTCCCTGTCGCTTGCCATTTCAACACACCACCCTGCTCTCATGCCCACATGTCTGTCCTTGGCCTGCTGCAATGTTCCAGTGAAGCTCAACGAAAACTGGAGGAACATCACCTCATCTTCCGATTAGGCATTTTACAGCCTTCCGGACTTAACATTGAGTTCAACAACTTCAGACTATGAACTCGCTCCTCAATCCTCAATCCCTTTTTTATCCCCTTTTTTCAAGATTCAAATTTATTTTTAAATTTTGTTTTCACTTACTTTTTAAAAGTTATTTTCATTTTTATTAACTGTTTTATCCATACCTTTTGGCCTATTTTCAATCTTTATTCCCACCACTGTCCCCTCCCCCCACCCCACCCTCACTAGGACCATCTGTCACTTGTCCATGTTGTTCTTTCCGGAGTGCTTACCCTTGTTCTGCTATTGTCACATTCTGCTTTCTATCCTTAATGTCACCATCAGCACCTTCTTTAGCCAGTACCACCATCATTAATACCCCTTTGACCTTTTGTTTATGATGTCTTTGGCAATCTCTCCTTTGCCTCCACCTATCGCTGGCCTCCTATTCAGCTTCACCAACTCCACCTCCCTTAAACAGTATAAATTTCGCCACATTTTTATTTCTCTTAGCTCTGAAGGAGAGTCATATGGACTCGAAACATTAGCTCTGTCTTTCTCTCCACAGATACTGTCAGACCTGCGGAGTTTTTCCAGCATTTTTTGTTTTTGTTTCACACATTTTACTTAATGTCCATATCTGACCCAATTCTATGGATTCCTCTTAAGGAAGGTGAATCATAAGTCCACACAAACTATTTCTTAGAACCTACCTTTTACATAAAACCTGGAACTCAGGAAACAATATAGTTTCACTATAGGGTGCATGCAAGTATTTCACATTTAATTTATAACTGGGAAAACATTTATATAATCTCTAGTACAATCATTTTTAATGATTCCAGAGTATTTTGTTTCAGTTATGTCTAACATCAGATTTCAGCTGAATTTGAAGGCGGAGCATTTCTGTATATTTAGCTGACTAGTTGGATCAATTGAGTAAATTGCATCTCTGGTTTTAGATTTGAACCGTTAAGCAGAACTCATTAAACAGCCATAGTTACAAGGATATGTGAACTGCTGATAACTTCTAATGAACCCTTTCAGAACTATTTTAACATTTCTGCATAACCACCCTCCCCCACACCCACAATAGCAATGTAAATACTGAGCATGAAGAAATCTGCTGCAATTTTAGAACCCTTTTCAATTCAGAATAATTAAGAAAACTAATTTACATGCATGTGGTTAGATATCTGTGTAAGACAAGATAGTCAATGCAAGACAATGAAATGTACCACTGAGCAATAAAAGGCTACATGGAAGTTGAACCTTTCACAAGCCATTGCACCACTTTGTGCAGTAGGTTCCAAGAACAATAGAATACAAGCACTCGAAGAGAGAAAGCAGATAATTGACAGGTAGACAGATCATACCGCAAGAGTGTCAGCCCCTGGAGCTTAATTGGCTTCTGTAGGATAAGGCAACCATAGATGAAGCATATCAGAATGTTTTGCTGGTTGGATAGCTAAGCTTACAGGCAACACATGGCCTCCTGCTCAGAGTTTGGGTACCCCCACTCACAGCTGCTGGGGAAACGAGGGATATTCTCAAGTTCCAAGTGAGTTATTCTCTCCAGCAAATTTTCCTGCTGCACAGGTGGTTTAGAGTGAATCAGACTGAGAAATAAACTACAAAACAGTTCACAACAGATAACATAGAATTGTCAAAAGAAGAGTACCAAAGATATCAGATAAGGAAAGGAATTAATAGAAAGCGAAGATAGTTTTTTTTTAACTTAAATGTCTTGATGTTGGACAGTGTAGAAGTAACTGAAATTGATTCAAGTTGTTGAGTCAGTATACCACCCACAAAGATCTGAAACATTTCAAGTCTTACAGAAATAAATTAAAAGTCTGACAATTGTGTCAAACGATATATGAGCCATTGTAACCCCAACAGAAAATAGCCCACTGTATTCCAGACCTTATATGTTGAATTATGTTTCTTTTAAAAATTGATTAAAAGATAGTGGCCTCAAAGCATCAACCTGGAAAATATTTGTAGCATCCAGCAAGAGAAGGTAACAATGCTTAGGGACCTCATAATGTATTGGTTACTATATCCAACCTTGCACCCTACTTTTCTACTGTACTACTTGCACTAAAATTATCTGCCAGAATAGGTTAAGCATGTTTTTGCTGTGTTTTATATTAGTATAGAATAATAAAGTTCAGTGACTGCAATCTATGAGCGTGTCATACAGCAATATGACTATAGAATGAACAGACTTTATGGTTTCCATATGTGGATTTTAATAATGGAAGGTCTACCAGGACCGTTTCAATGTTGTGTTGCTGGAAGTTGTTGTATCATTTTATTTTTTAAAAGTATCTTATGAGACCAAAGAAATTGTAGGCCCAAACAGTATGTTAGGCAATATCTCAAAACTGTCCACAATTATACTTACAAAGGTAACGGAGGCCTCAATGATCACCATCATATTTAGTACCCCTCATTTGATCATGATGAGTTTTCTGCATGCATGATTATATAATTCCTTTAAAGTTCTGGATTCAAAAACTAGAAATAAAGATGTGATGCAAAAAAGAATTGTGGCCCATTGGTATTGAGATTATGGTGTAGCCTACAATTCGGCTAGCAACTAACATGGCGACCGTATAGCAGAACTCCCAGATGTGGACAAAAGCATTGGGATCAAACTTGACTTCAATTGACTATTACTAATACCACAATGTAGTACAGTTAGAAGCATGAGGAACTTTTCCAACAGATATATAATAACATACAAGAGTAAATAAATAAACAAAAATAAAAACAGCTCTTAAAACGCCAATTTTATTACCAAATCATGAAAGTAACAGTCTTTTGATATATATTCATGCTGAGACATAAGGGACATCTACAAATCTACAAAAGGAATATAGAATTAAGGAACATCTGCATATCTACAAAGCAAGTTGTAGTTTTCTGAATCTACAGTCCTCTTACAGATTTAAATAAGCACTTTATGCTTCTTGCTCTGGGTTGAGGGGTTTAATTAATTGATTCAGTTTTATTCTCACTGTTCGTAAGGTTTCTGACAAAGGTACCATTCGCCACACATACTGCATGGGAACAACTCTGAGAATAATAACCCTGTTAGCAGAAAGTATGAGAGACCAATTGGCACCAAATCTAAGCAGGTGTCTCACTTGCAATTCGTTGTCCTCTTAAAGCAGCATTGTGTGTGAAAAATCATTTGTCCTATGTATTTTTTGATAAATTTGTTTCTGAGTCAAAAGCAAGTGTCCATATCTTTTACATGGTTCAGAAAAATTGAAGTCAACTTTAAAAAGAGTTTGCATCCTCACTTATCGGAAGGGAAATCCTACCCATCTGCACAAGAAAAGGTTCTAATTAACATTTATTGGTTCTTATGCTTTGTGCATCTTGAGCATGAAAGTTTGGCTGTAATCTGACAGCTTTTGCCGATGTACACAATCTAGGCTACATTTTATTTTAGTTGCGTGGAAGTTTTTGTAAACAAAAGTCTTCTTAGATTTTACTTGGAAAGTAAAATGGAAATAAACATGACCAAAATGCAGCACCTTTGTTTACACCTTGGTGTAAGTGAAAGTTTCCATTAATGACAGCGAAAGCAGTTTATCTCATTATTTTCACAGCAACATCCAGTCCATTCTGCTACAAATCTACTTTGATTTACCAACCCAATTAAAGTTTTTTACAGAACCATGAAAGAAGCCTTTTAGGTCACTGGACATTGAACTCATTCTAGTTCAATTTGACATCAGAACAATCTACTCTAATTCTATTCCTCTGTGATTTTTCTGCACTCTTTTCTAATATTTGTCAAGTTCCCTCTTAAATATCATGATTGACTTGGCTTTAATAGGTACTTGTGGTGATGCAATCAATTTTCTAATAACTGAGTGGAAAAAAAATATTCTAACCTCCCCTGATATGCTTCTATTTTGTAAGGGGACAGTATGATAAGGCTGAATCAAGCCAAAACAAAAACAAAAACAGAATTACCTGGAAAAACTCAGCAGGTCTGGCAGCATCGGCGGAGAAGAAAAGAGTTGACGTTTCGAGTCCTCATGACCCTTGGACAGAACAGCTTTGCACCAAGTGTGGTAGCGGGCGTGAAAAACAATGTTTTACCCACCGGTGGCAATGGCGTGTTTTTGCACCATGTTGTTCCTTTCCTGACGCATCCCGCCTCATGAATAATGCATTCACAGGAAACACTCCAGATCACTGGCGGACGGGCTTGGATATTCCTGCCACGCCATGACCTCAGTGCTTCCTCGCTCCGGGCACCATATTTAAAGTGCAGCAGAGCCCAGCTTACTTCATGTCTACAGACTAGGACTTCTCCAGGTGACAGGTGGCCACGAAAGCAAAGGAGATGGCAGCTTCCAAATTTAGTGACACCTCTCTGAGACACCTGCTAGATGCTGTCATGATGTCCTCTAACCCTACTCTGGTTGCAGGAGGTCCACCAGAGTCACCAATCCGGCCTGGGAGGTGGTGGTAGCAGTGGTCAGTGCCACCAGAGCACACAGAAGGTCAGCCATCCAGTGCTAGAAGGGGATGGATGGTCTCATCCGTTACACCAGGGTAAGTCACTCTTCTCATCACTTTCGACTCTCACACTCACAAACTCATCACACATCTACAGGGACCTCACACTTCAAGGGACAACACCACTAACTCTCACACATATCCTCACATCTCCATCAGGCTCATATCCTCTGAACAGAAATTTCCTCCAATTAAGTATTGGGAGACTAAAGCCATTGTTTTCAATCCCTGCGCCAAACTCCATTCCCTAGCTACTGACTCCATCTCTTTCCCTGGCAAAAATCTGAGATTAAACCAGTTTGTTCACAAACTTGGGTCCAAATTTTCCCTCCTGGGCCGGGTGTGCAGAGATGGGTGAATTCCCAGCTTCACGAACCTGGCCTTTAAAAATGGCTGCTTGGATATTGGATTTTTGTTCTGGGGGACAGACTGGATTAGAAGTCAGGGCGAACTGACTTCAGGGAAGAACTGAGGAGGATGTTGGGTGCAGAGGTGGGCTGGGCAGAAGGCCTGCCTCGGGGCATCAGCACTATGTCCAAAGTTCAAAAATAAAACATACCTCCACCCCTCAACCCCTTTATTCCCCACACACTTCACTTACCCTATTCATGCCCATCCAATACCAACATATGCCCCTCCACCCACCCACAAAGGCATTTATAGCCCCTATGCCAATTTAGTGTCAACTCATGCCAACCTATGGCCCCCCCCCACCCACAGCCCTTTGCACTTATGCCTACCATGCCAACTCATCTAGCATCCACCATGGGCAGGCATCAGGAGCCATGCAGAGATGAGATAAAACAAAGTTCCAGGTGTCTATTACAAACTTTACTATATTGAAGAAAACACCCTCATCAGAAAAACCCATTTAGTACCTTTACATTCCTTTAACTAAATAAAGCCTTAAAATAACAAAAGTTATATTTAAGTGCATAATCCCTTATAACAACAAGCATTGGAATTCATAGTCCCACATCAAAGAGTCAATAACCAATTGTAGCTGTCAATTGAACTGTGAAATAGCAGCCATCCTACTGTTTTAATTGACGGATGTAAAATCAGTCATGTAGCACTAATCTAGTAATGGAAACCCTCAGGCTTATGTTAAAAGACAAATTGAAATAGCAAGTGATCATTTTTTTAACACTGCAAAACCCTTCACTAACAGTGGCTCAATGAAAATGTTGACTCCAGAGGCTGTGGACCTATTGACTGGAAAGCAGAAGAAGGGATGCAGTCAAAAATATCACCAGCACCTGGACCTATCATTCTACCTCAGAGTGCAGTGGATGCCAGGACATTGAATAAATTTAAGGAGGAGATAGACAGATTTTTAATTAGTAACGGGTTGAAAGGTTATGGGGAGAGGGCAGGGAATTGGAATTGAGGCCAAAATGAGGTCAGCCATGATCGTATTGAATAGTGAGGCAGGATCGAGGGGCTGAATTGCCTACTCCTGCTCCTAGTTCTCATGTTCTTATGTTCTTCAAACACAGGTATTTCTTCACCTAGCTCTCAAGGAGCATTCTCATGTTATTTAGTACCGTTGATCAAATTTTACTTCTGACTACCTATACAAAATATATTGGTATTGATGACTTTTCAGCAACATTCCTTCTTTCTGTTCTTATCATTGTTAACATGATAGCGTGACCTAACATTGAGTTTATTATAATCCAGATCCAGATCCAGAATTCATCACTTCTTTAACTTTTCCATCTTTCTCATTGGCTCCTGTTATCTGATGGGTCCGTTTGTCCAAAATTACACTGGCCTGGTTGTGAATTCCAGGTTTTTTTGAATGTCATATGCCATGATCTGTGCAATTTCTCAATTCCATTAACCTTGTGGGTGCTTCTCAATTCTCCACTGCTATAGGATTTGTTGAATGTTACCTTAGTCTGCCCATGAAGGGGTGGGGTGAAGTGGGGAGGGTGGGGTTAAGAGTAAATGTGATGACCCATAGGCCTTTGGAGGAAAGAGTTTATATTTTTTGTTGGGGGTGAGGGACATATAAGGGCTTGGATTTTCTAAAAGAAGAAGATAAACAATAGGAAAAAAACAAGTCGACCAGAAATTAATTATAGAGGTGAGTAGATTCTGGGTGTTATTCTTTCAAGCAGGTTATTATTTGATTTAGAACAATCTTGCTACAAAAGCAAAAGGGCTGTCTGAAATCGGAGGCAGAATTTTGAGATTGGCAGGCGGGCGTGGTCGGTGGTCCCAGGAATGGCCTGAAAACAATCCACTGCCTGTGCTCAGCCCCCAACCGCGATTTCACGCTGGCAGGCCAATTAAGACCCGCCCAGCGTGAAACTCGGCTCCTGATTGGTTGGCAAGGGGCGGCCTGGGGTCAGAGCCTGTCAGCCCCAGATCCAATGGCAACAGCCCCTAGAAGGGTGCCACAGAAGAACATCTCCTCTACGTCTGCAACATTCAAGTTATGGAGTCGAGTGCAGCTGGACAAGTATAGTAATCTGATGTGTAATCTACCTTCAAGACAAATCTTGTAATGTAAGATCACATGATCTTGATACCCAATAGCAAGTAGTGCAGGCTACCTCTGTAGTCAATAGACTTGAGTTAGAGTCTGAAGAATAAAGACAGAGTTTTAAGTTGTAAGCACTAAAGTGTAACTGCTGAGTTCCTGTTGTAAATAAACAGAATGTGTTTCTTCTAAGAACGGCCTACTGATCTTCTCTGTCTTGGTACCAACTTGGTCCCCTCAAAACAAGTGTGCAACCCGATCTGTTAACCCCAACAAACCAGGGGACTGGATCCAATAAACTGGCAACATAAGTAAAAAGCAAGAAAAGACACGAAATGACGAGGTAAAAAGCAGGAAAGAATGAAGAAAGTCAGAAGAACTGAAATTGGGCCATATCTCGCCTGGTAGTTGGGGAAGTAAAGAAAAATTTCCTTCTGAGCATCGAAGCAATCCCCTCAGAGCATGCCGCAATTTGGAAGACTTGAGTCTTTCGATCCAACCTCGGACAACTGGTCTCATTATGTTGAGCCTTGCGTTCTTCTTCCAGGTGAATGACAATGCGGGGGAGGAGAAGAAGCGTGTGATCCTCTTATCCACGTGTGGTAAGACATATGGATTAATTTGAAATTTGTTGGTATCCAGTGCCCAAGATTCAAAAAGCTTTGATGACTCAGTGAACGTCTTAAAGAATCATTACCAGCCCATGCTGACGGAGACGATGTAACGATTCAAATTTAACTCAAGAAATAGAGCTGCAGGGGAGACAGTTGCTTATTGTGTGGTAAGTCTAAAGCAATTGACTGAATAATGCAAATTTGGTACATTTAACAATGATATACTTAGAGATTGTTTGGTGTGCGATATAAATGGAAATGCAATTCAGAAGAGATTACAGTCTGAAACAAATTTAGATTTTCAGAAGGCATTGGAAATCGCTCTGGCAATGGAAGGCGCAATGCGAGACTTGAAAGCCATACAGGGAGTGCAAAATGGCGCCATCCGCCATATTGGCCGGGGAGCCTCAGCCAAAAAGAAAGCAAAAGTGCAAAGTTTTACTCAGAAGCGGGAAGCAGTCACCACTAGCAAACAAATTAAAAGAGATAACTTAGCAACAAAAATATGGTATCATGGTAACAGAGGTGGAAGCAGATAACCTTGTACTGAATCACAGCTTAAAAAGATTGAATGTTTTATCTGTCATCGAAATGGACACCTCATGAGACATTGTAAAGATAGAATCAGGCAGGCTTTCAGACAAAAGCAAAAACCTAATGGGATTAACAGTGTTGAAAAGCCTTAAGTAATAGATTCGGATTTTTATTCATTATAAAATTTAAAGGTAGGAAGGGCACTGCCTATCTATATAACCATGAAAGTGAATGAGAAGCCTATCAGAATGGAGGTGGCTAATGGAGCAGCCACTAAGGTCATAGGTAAGCAGACTTTTAAATACCTGAATCATGGGGAATGTAAGCTAAATTTGGAAGAAACTTATGCCAAATTGAAAACTTACACGAGAGAAGACATACAAGTCAAGGGTATATGTAAAATCATAGCATGTTATGGAGGTCAAACAGTGAAATTACCCTGGATGGTAGTAGCAGGCAGAGGACCAAGCATACTAGGATAAAACTGGCTGAGGGAGATCAACCTTGATTTATCACAAGACTCCAAAAGAAAAGTGAAGACCTGCTGAAAGACCTTCACACGCTTCCAGTTTCCCTCCTGTCTAAATATGTACCTCTGGAAAAGTATTAAGAGAAACAGAATGAGTTCTGCACTTGTCTAAATAAAATGAAGGATGAGTTGGCTGAGAAGACACCACAATGCTTAATTTCCCAGGAGGCAGTATACCAATGCAAAAAAGAGATGGAAGAGCTGAAAAATCAGCTATGTGAAACCAAAGAGGCTTTGCAGGAAAAAGCTGCAGGATTTTCTAAGAAGCACACAGGTGATGAAATCCTGGGAAACTCAACCATTAAGTTCACTCATGTCAAGCTTACATCTGAGATTAGTCTAATATGGAAGTTGAAAAGAAGGTCGAGAATAAAGCCAGTGTCAGAAAGAAGAATGCCCATCGAAAGGAGACACTGAAACACAAATAATACCATTGATCTTGGCAGCGTATGAGTGTACTTTCATTCATAGACCCGGAAGTCAAATTGCAAAGGCAGATGCATTCAGTCATTTGCCCATGCAAGTAAGGGTTGAGGTTCTACCAATTCTTCAAGAATTCATTTTATTATTGGACTTCCTGGACTCATCACCAATATGTGCTAGATAGATTAAAGATTGGATAAATCGAGACCCAGTTTTACCCAAAGGGTGAGATCAAGTTCTTCATGGTTGGTCACAAGAACAAGAATCTGATGAAATGAAACAGTATTTCCAGAAAAGTTATGAAATAACCAGCTAGGAAGGTATCTTATTGTGGGGAGCACGAGCGATTGTCCTTCTAAAAGGATGAAAGCCATTGTTATCTAAACCTCACAGTGCACACCCCGGAATTTCCAGAATGAAGCAGCACACAGCTATCTATGCTGGCCTGGGAAGGGTGGAGAAATAGAAAACTTAGTGAGAAGTTGTATGCAGTGTCAGCAAGTACAAAAATTACCTCCAACAGTTCCATTACACCCCTGGGAGTGGCCGGAAAGGCCATGGGTGCGAGTACACAACAACTATAAGCTTTTCTCATGGGAACAATGTTTATACTTATTGCTGATGCACATTCAAAATGGATGGACATATATGAAGTGAGGTCACCGACATCTGCAACAATAGACAAATTATGACAACGTTTTGCAATCAATGAACTACCTGAAGTGGTCATATCAGACAACGGAACAGTATTCACAAGTGCGGAATTTCACCAATTTATCAGCCTCAAAGGTACTAATCGTGTGAAAATTTCATCATACCACCCTTCTTCAAATGGTCTGGCTGAGAGAGCAGTTTAGACATTCAAATCTGATATGAAGAAATTGTCTGGAGATTCTTTGGCGACTAAATTAGTATGATTTCTCTTCCATTATAGAACCACCCCACATATGACAACTGCTGTCACCTGCGGAATTGTTGATGAAGTGCCATCTCCGATTGAGATTGAGCCTAATTCTGCAAAACTTCAGAGGGGGAAGTGTGGAAAGGAGTCAGGGAAGTCAGAAAATTGGATGTTACTGTCACAGTCATGACAGGACGTTTAACATAGGAGAGAAAGTATTTGTGAAAAATTTTAGAGAAGAACCAATATGGTTGTTTGGTGAAATAAGTGCAGTAACGGGATCTCTTTCCTACCACGTGAAAGTGGGAGATCCAGTCATACGGATCATATAAGAAGAGAAGAAACAAAATACCCAGAAATGATTCCATCAGTGTTTGTGGCTGAATTAACATCTCCAGTTGGAAGAACTCAACTGCGCTTTTCGGATGAGTGCCCTGTGGTCCTCCTGGACGAGGTGACTGCCAGGAGGGACACCCTTGTCCCTGAGATGGGAGGAAGAGGCCACTGCACCTCACCAAGAGGGCATGGGAGGAGGTTGCAGTTTTGGCTAGTGACCATGACGTGGCACATGGCCAGAAGAGGTTCAATGACCTGCTGCGCTCAGGAAAGGTGGGTCAATGTTCAGAAGTGTTAAGATGTGGCCGTCCCCACGTGGAACTCAGGGGCGCTAAAATCTGAGTGCCAACTGCCAGTGAGGCTAGAGCTGGCCAAGGGGCTGAACACTGAGTGCTTGGACTGAGTGCCTTGCTGATTGAGGGCCACGACACGGATGTATCCTGCAAGGTGTTCCTCAGCTGGGGTTGGCCAGGCTGCAATGGCGCTGCAGGAAGGGCGTGGACTAATCAATGATTCTCTGTTCTTTCAGGAGAAGACAAACCATAATCAATTGGAGAGGTTATAGACAGGTGGAGGCCCACCCAACCTGCTGCTGCTCATTAGGTCCGAGCAGGACACCCTTGAGCGGGAGAGCCAGCACGCTCCCCATGCAACTGGGCAAGGAGAGGCAGGAGTGGCAGACGAAGGTAAGACCACAGTGCACAGAGGTGAGAGTTTCGGATTGTGCAACCATTCTAGTGTAATCTCTTCATTGATGGGAGACTCAAACCTGGAGTTCCCCATTGATCATTGAAAGATGATGGCACCGGGATGTAGATCTCCATTGTGTCACCAGGGTGCCTGGCATGCACAGTGACAGTGTGATGGCTTAAACTAAAGACATGTCATCATTCTCTCTTTTAGATTTGCCAGCATGCACTCGATCTCTGGACCTTGAAGGGCCACCCCTGATGCCAGAGGACCACAGGGCTTCATTTGCACCTACGTCACACCCGCTCTCTGAACCAGGCACTAATGCAGATACCAGCACCTCGGTGGGCATTAAATCGGCAGATAGAACATCTGTGCACATTGGTGAGGTCACTTCACACCATCTTGAGTTGCAGGCAGAGGCAGAGAGTGCCCAGGGTGACGGCAGTCGGAGGACTGCTGGGGACCAGGACAGTGCACAGTCTAAAGCTGATAATGAGTCTCTGGAGTCATCCATTAGGAGGCAGATGCTGGACATCCAGTGGGATGTGCGGGAGGATCTGGTGGAGATCCATGAGTGTGTGCCATGGTCTCTGTTGTGGAGGAGCCCATGTGGAGTACAAGCACTGCATAAACCCTCATGGCCAAGTGCACTGCCTCCTCCATTAACAGACTGGCGACTCCCATGGAGAGACAGCTCCAGTGACAGAATCAGGGGTTCTTGGGGTTGTATTCGGACCTGCAAGCCCTCACACAGGCACTGACCTCAGATGGTCAGTGTGGGTGATGGATGAGGCATCCAGTATCCTGTCTAGGTGCCTAACCATCAATGCTGAGCAAGGAGGTCCACAGCGACCTCACGTTGGCGCACAAACTGCTTGTCATCTCTGTGGGCTCCTCTCAGGGCACTCTGGATGATGGCAACTGCTTCTCCGCCCCTCTGCCAGTGACCGTGGCATCTGATGAGGCTGCGGCAACTGGGCTAATGCCAGCCATGGCACTGGCCATTCCCTCCCAGGCAGGGCCAGCACATGCTTCACTGACCAGAGGACAACTGCCAAGGTCATTAAGGCAAATAAGACAGCAGAGTCAGCAGGCTGCCTCCAATGCCAGTGCCAGCAAGGGTGGGGGACACCAAGACTTGGCACTTGGAAATGTAAGTTAAAGGCACCATGAGCACAAGAGGGACAGTTCCACAGGTGATTTTCTGTTCATTTATGTTTGGTTTATATGTCTGCTGGTGTGGACATCAGCACCAGTAATGGTAATGTCATTAAGCTTTCAATGTGACAATAACATTAAATTTGATTTGGTTCTGATGACCTGAGTGTGCTTCACCTTTTTTCTTTCTGGTGCAGGGTACGTCAGTATGTAATGCTGGACGTGAGTGGCTGGATACTTTATTGCACAGGCATTAAGTGGAATTTGGGTTCAAATGAAAGGGTCATTTCAGGCATCTGCAATGAAGGCGGCAGCCCTGGCACGAGGTGATTGCAGATCTTCGGCAGCCTAGCTGAAGGAGCATTTGATCAAGACCTCCCTGGTGTCCCTGCCTCCCTGAAGGATGCACAGAGATCTGCCTCCGCGGCCTTGGCATTCTCCTCACCATGCTCCTCTTCTGACTCTCTACTGGATTCATCCTCTGTGGCCTGTGGAGCTGCGTCAAGATCCCCTCCCTCCATTGGGTCCCCGTTGCCAGTGCCAGATTGTGGAGAGTATAGCATGCAACCAGTGTCAATGACATCCACTCTGGGGGATATTGTAGTGCACCCCCTGAATGGTCCAGGCATCGGAAGCGTATCTTGAGAAGACCTATGGTCCTCTCTACCACTGCCCTTTTGGAAGTATGACTCCTATTGCAGCGCCACTTTTACTCTGTTCTCAGGTGGCGGAGAGGCGTCATGAGCCACCTTTTCAACTATGACCCTTGTTACCTAGCAGCCATCCATCCAGTTGGGCTGGAGCACTGAACAGCCTCGGCCCCTGGGAGAGTCTCAGGATGTAAGCATCATGGCAGCTGCCTGGGTACCTTGCACAGACTTGTAGAATCTGCATCCTGTGGTCACACACTATCTGCACGTTCATTGAATGGAAGTCCTTCCTGTTAACGAAGGCACCCAGCTCACCCGCTTGTGCTTTGATGTCCATGTGTTTGCAGTCGATGGGGGAACCCAGCAATTGCTGCAAAGCCTCTGGCTTGTACAGCTTGGCTTTCCTCATCTATATAGTAAAGAATAAAGGTCAGTACCTGCCTTAACAGAGCTTCTGTCACCAGCTTGAGGTAACTGTGGACAGCTGATTGGGAGATTCCATACAGATCCCCCAATGACTCCTGGAAAGAGCTGGAGACACAGGCGTTGAGGGCCGCTGTAACCTTCAGTGCCACTGGCATGGGGTGTGCAAACACACAGTCAGAGCTATTGTCAGGCCCAATCATCTGGCAAATGGATGTCACTGTTTTCTTTGAGAGGCAGAGCCTCCTTCGACATTGCACCTCGGACATATTGTGGTAGCTGCATCACCGCCTGTAAACCCTAGAAGCAGGATAGTGGGGTCTTCTGCAGCCCCTTCCTCCTTGGACTTCCAGCTGGCCCTGCACATCTTGTGCCTGTGCCTCTTCTCCCACAGGTCCCTCCCATGAAGCCTGCATTGGAACACCTGGCCTCCTCTGCCTTTTGCCCATCCCATCCTCAGAGGAGGTGCCTCCAATGGAGACCATAATCCCCTTTAATAGGATAAGGAAAGGCTGTCTGATATCTGAATCTTCCAGGGGCCTTTCAGACACCAAAAAGTCCTGAAATGAAGCCCCAAACAGAGATGAAGCTGCTAATTGCCAATAAGCAACCAGCAGCAAACTATCTCCGAAACTCTTCACTACTCACACTTCCAATGTTGCTGACCCTTTTTACGCTGCCCTTGGATGAGGTTTTTGAAATTGTTGGCTGCCTGCCTGTTTTGCCCGTGCGATGAGCATGAAATCACATGGGCAACGTAAAATATAGATTCATTGCCTTTTTAATGGACTTAAACGGCCTCGTAATTGATGGCGGGTGCGGCTCTGACTCCCACTCTCCGAGTGAAATATTGCGTGAGTGTGTGATAACGTCGGGTCGCATGCTTGATGTCATCGCGCGCTATTTTACACCTGAGTGTGTTGAGCATGCACCCACACACCGAGCAATAAATTATAGCCCAAGTGTATTTCTGAGCTGGAGGCACTAAAGACACTAAGCCAGAGTGTAGTGAAGCCCGCGCTGGAGCTGGAGTGTCTACAGTTGTGAGGTACTTAAGGAGTGGTACAAGGTCACTTGTCTGGAGGCTAGTGGAAGGACCTCAAGAAAGCTCACACCTCAGAGGATAGCAGGAATACTGAGAATTCCTGAGAGCTGTGGCACCTTGGTTTGGTCCCAGGAGGCCATTGACAGGATCATTAAGCTCATTGAAAGACCTGCCCGTCCAACCTTAAGGCTCGTGGGTAGGCCAGGAGCCCCAGCAAGCTTCTGAAAAAAGATAAAACCTCATCCACTGGCAGGATGAGGTTTCACCTCAGTTTTTAAAAAGTTTGTTAAAGTTTCAATCATATTTATTAATATGTCCCATCTCGTGTGACAGTGTCACTTGAGGGGGGCATGTTAATAATGTTTTTGTTTTTTTTTGTTTTTTAAACATTCAGAGCTCTCCCTGAGACAGCACTTAGTCTCAGGGAGCAGTGCGCTCTTTCGCCCACATGTGCAAAAGAACACACTTTGACAGATGGGGAATCCCTCCACCCCTTGCACAGAAAGCGCAGAGCGCTTCCCGTTGGGTGGCCTGCCCACTCAAAATGGCGGCCGGCCCCATTTCTGCAGCGGAGTTCTGCTGCCCTCCCGCCGCCGAGCCGTTGGGGCCTGCCTGCCCATCAAGGTCAAAATTCTGGCCCATAACATAAGATGCACTCTCTACATCCAATACAGACATACTGCTCTGTGGATATATAAAAAAAATCACATACTCTTAACTAATTGTTTACCATTTGTAAGACACTGTAATGAGATACATTGGTAGGTTGAGATATTGAATAATTAATGGATATTGAATAATTAATGGTGAAGAAATTAAGGAGCATAAGAGCTAATAAATCTAAGGTCTACTCAGAAAAATCTAAACTATGGGGAAACTTTCCTCTGTGCATAGGTTGTAGTGAAATTAAATCCCTGTTGTATAAATAATACATTTACATTTTCACTACACCTAACACATAGAAGAAGTCTTACCCCATGAGCATTCCGTTTGATTTCAATCAAAACAGTACTAACCTTTATTTGATAATTTGATTCTGAGACATCAAACTCAAGTGAACATTAAATATGTTAAACCAAAGTGACTCTAAATATATTCTAAAGCTCCCAGGACTTTTTAAAAGTCTTTTACCATCACTCTACTTCTATCTGCAGAAAATAAAAACAATATTGGATGAACCTATCGATCTAATTTTCAAATATAGGCCATAAGCTTGAGGCATGCACTTGCACTAAAGTCAAAGCATGGCTAAAAGTGTCTGTCCAATGCATTGCACAGAATGGCCCAGTGACATTAATATATTCTGTCCATTTCTAATCCTCTTGATTCTGTTTTTCTCACTTTCTCTCTCTTTTCTGATGCAATTTTAAGTGTCTTATATTTTGTTTCTTTCTCTCTACATTTTCACAGGAATTTATGTAAACAGACCTAATCCTCTATGATCTGCATATTGTAATCTACCATTACATTCTTTTTAAGTCAATCATTCAGAACAAAGACTGGCCCCAAAATTTCTCCAGCTGTGATTACATAGAATGTACAGCACAGTAACAGGCTATTCGGCCCGACTGGTCTATGTTGGTGTTTTACTCAACAGGAGTCTCCTCCCAATGTGATGACCTTTTCCCACTCTGCCCCCAATGTCCCTTTATTTCCTTTTCCTTCATAAATGCACAAAACCTTCCCTTATAATGTGTCAATGTTATCTGCTTCATCCATTCCATGGGCCTACAAATTCCACATTCCCACCATCCTGTGTATAAAGAAATTCCTCCTAAATACTTTATTGACCTGTTAGTGATGATTTTATATTTATGCCCTCTTGTTCTGGATTCACCCACAAGTGAAAACAATTTCTCCACATCTGTACTATTAGATCTCCTCTTAGTTTTCTCTTTCCCAGAGAAAAGAGCCTCATCTTGCTCAATGCTTCTTAACATCCTCTCAATTCTGGCCATATCCTTGTAAATATTTTCGGTACTTTCTTCAGTGCTGTAGTATGGGGACTAGGACTGTGCAGAATACTTCAAGTGTGGTCTAACAAAGTTACTTATAGACCTAACATTATCTCCCTGTTTTTGTAATGTATTCTTCTAGGAATGAATTCTGTTTACACTATTTACACCTTACTGTGTTGCTACCTTTTGTGATTTATTTGTCTGTATTCCCAGGTTTCTTTGCTCTGCTACCCTATTTAGCTACTTACCTTCCAAGGAATAAGTGTTCTCATTAGCCCTCCTACTAAAATGAATCACCTCATGCTTTGTTAAATTAAATTTCCTTTGCCATTTATCTACCCACTCTGCAGCACTATTCATGTATTCCTGTATTTTAGTGTAGTCCTCCATATTTTTAACTATATCCCAAATTTGGTATCATCTCCAAATTTCAACACCATTCCTCCAACTCCTGAGTCCAAGCGGTGAACAACAGTGATCCTAGTACAGATTTCTGCAGACACCACTTCATACTTTCTGCCTGTGTGAGAAACATCTACCCTCTGCTTTTTGTTTTGTACTCTGTTTTCAATCCTTTCTGCTATAGGCTCCACATGCCCTGTCCTTTGTCAAGAGTCTGTCATGTATCACCTTATGAAAGCATTCTGAAAGTCATTATGTATACCACATTATCTGCCATGCCCTTATTTACTCTATCTGTTACTTCTTCATAGAATTCAATAAGGTTGATTATGAAACTTGGATTGGATTGCACTCATTGGTGCCCTCCAGCACTGACCCTGCCATAATTTGTAGATAAAAGTGAGAGAACATTTCATTTGTATCAGGAAGGTTACACTGGACACATCTCCAGTGCCTGCCTGCCCCACATGGTGGAAAAATCTGATACCTCATCTATAACCAGATGTGCAGCTACCTGGCAATTACTTTGGAGCACTTAAAGAGGTTTTTAAAAATACATGCAGTGTCATGATGATGTGACTTGTGCATGAGCGATATCAACCTGTAATTTCATGGGCTGATCAAACATATATGGAACTAGTTAAGAAGGACTTTTTAAAAGCAAGAAAATACATAGACTTAAGAGGGGTGTCACAAGTCACCTGACTCATGGTATTGCAAATTGACCAGTTTTGGAAAATTCCAATGTGAATTACAATTCAGACATGCCATAAAATCATTATCTGGAATTTCACACCATCAGATGTCAAGAACTACTTCAAAAGGATTAACTGAAAACTGTACTGGGCCTCACATTTGCATTTCTATAAAGCTACCTCTCAAGTGGAGACAGAAAATCTACTAGGACAATAGCTATAGGGAAAAGTGTTCTCCTATCTCATCAAGATGGATAATGGATATGCAGGGGCAGAATTTTCTGGCTGGCAGGAGGATGGAGCGGGAACCGGCGGTGATCAAAGTGGATCCAAATGCTGCTCGTGATCAGGTCTGCAACGCCATTTTACATGGGTGGGCCAATTAAGGCCTGCCTTGTGTATTTCACGATACCCGTGCATAGCAGGAGAGAGCGGGCAACGGCGGCGGGCGCGTTCAGCAAGCCGAGTCCAATGGCGACCCGTCGGCCTGTATAAAGGAAGGCCTGGCAGCCTTGGAAAGGCTGCTCACAATGGTTGGGAGAAGTGCTCTACAGAAGGACAATGGAGATGTCACAAGGCCGGAGTGTAGTCCATCAGGGCAGGCCAAGTCAGAGGATAGGGCTGGGGGCCAGTGTGCCCCTCATTTTTCTGAAGACTGCCTTGTTGCCCTCCTCAAGGAGTTGGAAGCACGGTGGGAGGTGCTGATCCCCCATGACGGGAGGAGGAGGCCCCCCCACATGTCAAAACATGCCTGGGAGGAGGTGGCGGAGGTGCTGAGCTCCCACAGCATGGTGCGGCGCACCTGGATCCAGTGCCGCAAGTGCTTTAACAACTTATTGCCCTCTGGAAGGGTGAGGACAATGTTGGCATTGGTCACTTAACCCAGCAGGTAGGCTTTTCCCCCTGCTGCAACTACCCCCAACTCCATCACCCCCCCACCCCACCACGGCCCCCACAACAAGCCTGAGTGCAGTGACTGCAGTGAATCATTGACGGCATGTGTCCTTCGCTGGGTGGGCCAGCAGATATTGCCCATGCTGAGGTCAGCCTGAGAGGGTGGTGAAGAGATGGGTTCTGTGCCCACAGCATGTGGTACACTGAGACCCACATTACTGTTTTGGGGGCAATCTGGAGGAGCTGCACCTAGGTGCAGTGCTGGAACTCCAAGACATGTCAAAGTCAGGGTGATGACATGCTGGGAGGGGAGCTTTTGCTACACTCTGTATTCCACATGCTTGCGCCTATTTGCTATGGAAGAATATACCATGTGTTGCCCAATGTGATATAGGCAGCATGTGGCCAAGGAGGGGTGGGGAGGGGGGTGGGGTGGGGGGTGGGGTGGGGAGCAGGCCCAGCATCTTTGTGTGAGAGTTCAGCAGCAGCGGGGTGAGGAAGCTCTGGAGCCCTGATATGTCCCACTTTGGTTGAGGTGGGCTGTGAGCAAAGAGCATCCATGTACAATTTTCACTAATCAATGCTCGTGCCTCATTTTCAGGAGAAGAATGCTCATTACGCAGCAGAGCGTGTGAGGACTGGCGTTGGCCAAGCGCAGATCACCATTCTCAGCCGTTTTGAGCAGGAGGCCCTGGCTTTGGAGAAGTGCCAAGCGCCCAGGTCCACTGGTGTCAGTGAGGCTGGGGTGCCACGGTCAGGTATGTATGCCCAGCAGTGAGGTCAGCATTGTTCTTCCAACAGCCATGGCAGTGCTGAATGTTAAGCGATTTAATTTTGCAACATGGGTTGACCATTGCTTATGGAAGGATGAGCACATAATGATCCGGGGACAGGGATGCACATTGACATTGTCTCCACATTAACTGATCCAATGTCCTTGTTCCTCCTTTCAGCATTAACGAAGCAGGGCCAGGAGGAGGAGCAGCAGATGCCCCCTCTCACACCTGAGGGCCCTGAAGTCTCACCAGCGTCACACCATCTCTGCCAGGCAGGCACCAGCACAGATACTAGCACCTTGATGGGAGTTGGAACATTGGCTAGTGGTGAACATTAGGGCACAGTGGTGAGGGCACTTCACAGTCGCTGGAGGAGCTAGTAGAGTCAGAGTGTGCCCATGGCACCAGCAGGCAGAGGACTGCAGGGGACCAGGCACATGCTCAGTCGGTGCCTGATGATGTGCCTCTGGAGTCGTCCACGATGCAGCAGATGCAGAAAATGTAGCCGGGTGTGCGGAAGCATCTGGCGGAGATACATGAGGCTATGCTTGGCTTGGTCTCCATGGTAGAGGAGTCTATGCGGACGATCACTGAAGCAATGAGCCTCATGGCCAAGAGCCATGCGTCCTCCATGGAGAGAGTGGCGGCTCTCATGGAGAGGCTCCTCCAGGAGACCCATTAGGGCTTCCTGGGGTTGCGCTCAGACCAGCGAGCCCTCACATCGGCATTGACCTCAGCTGGTCAGTGCCAGTGTGGGAGGTGGCCTAGGCACCAAGTTTCCTAGCTCGGTGCCCATCCACCCATGGTGAGCAGGGAGGTCCAAAGCGACCTCACGTTGGCGCAGCAGCTGCCTGTCATCTCTGCGGGTACCTCTCAAGGTGCTCCGGATGAAGATGGCAGCTCCTCTGCCCCTCTCCCAGTGACCACAGCATCCGGTGAGGCTGCGACCACTGGGGAGATGCCAGCTGCAGAACTGGCAGCTCCCTCCCAGGCGGGGCCAGCACAGGCTCCACAGGATGACTGCCAAGGTCATTGAGGCTAACAGGACAGCAGAGTGAGCAGGCTTTCTCAGATGCTACTCCCAGCGATGGGGCAGCACCAAGATGTAGCACCCGGAAACGTAAACATAAGGCACCTTAGGCACACCACGAGTGTATCACTAGTGCTTTTGTGTTGGCCCGAGATGGGATCTTTATGATATGCTTTGAATTGGAACACCATTGTCATTTTTTTGACTGAAGTTTCTTTGCCTGTGATATTAAATTCAGACATGTGACCATGGCTGAGGGTGCCTCTTTTCTTCTGCATGTGTATGGTTTCCAAAAATGTTAGGAGTGCTTTGTGGGACATTCAGCTTTATTAACAAGGCCCTCTGGCTCGCTGTGTCTGGTCCCAGTGGAAGTGGGTGAAGGGAGCCCGAACAGAGCGTCTGTAACCTGTTTGATACAAATGTGGACAGCTGATTGAGAGACACCACAAAGATCACCGAAAGACCCCTGGAAGGAGCCTGAGGTATAGAATGTTGAGGGCAGCTGTGACCTTCAGAGCCACTGGCATGGGGTGTCTGCCCACAAAGTAAGGGGAGATCTCAGGCCCAATCATCTGACAGGTGGAGGTGACTGTCTCCCTTGAGAGATGGAGCTTCCTTCAGCACAGCACCTCAGACATCTTGAGGTAGCTGCTTCTCCACCTGTATACCCTGGCAGCAGGATAGTGGTGTTTTCTGCGGCCCCTTCCACCTTGGACTACCTCTTGGTCCTGCACCCCTTGTGTCTGCACCTGTCCTCCCAAAGGTGGCTCCCCTGGAGGCTGAGTGTGCACTCCTGGCCTCCTCTCTCTTCTAGCCCTCCCTTCCTCCTCAGAGGAGCTGCCTCCAGTGGAGAGCTCAGCTCTCATTCCCAGGCTAAGGGAAGACTTCCAGATACCTGCAGGCCCAAAAAAGACACCTCACTGCAGAGTGCTGACCTGAAGATTGTGAGTCCAATTCAAGCAGCTGGTATGCGTTTTGAAGTATTGCAGGTCACACAGGCAAGTTTCAATAACTTTGAAAAATCAATACATGAGAGAGCACACCCACATCCCCAGTGAGCCCTCTTATCCCGCCCGTGGATGAGGTTTAGACAAATGTGTCATATCCGCCTGCCCGTTGCACCTGTGCCCCAACCCATAGATTGCATGGATGCTGAAAAATCGGCATCAATTAGTGAGTCAAGGGCCTTAAGTGACCCATTAATTAATGGCGGGTGTGCAGCAGATATCATCGCGCACGCGCCCAATGAAATATTGCGATGGTGCGCGGTGGCCAAATGTCACCAAGCGACATTTTACACACGGACGTGTGGGGCCACCCCTGCACACCAACTGGAAAATTCTGCCCTAGGAGTTAATGGTTGTGACATTACAGAATCTAATCACCTTGGCCATGAAACAAAAGCCACAGACGTTCCAGACATCAGCTAAACAAATATCTTCTGAAATCATCATGGGGAGAGAGGTCATGTGATTGGAGTAGCCATTTTCTGAATCTCTTTTGATATTACATGCAAGTTGCTAAAACATTAGTCTGGAAAAGCTGCCAATGAAGCAATCTCCCTTCTCTTCGCTCCCAAGATAAGGCCCTATCCCTTATAGTTTAAAAATCCAGCACAGAGATAGTGACTTCCATCAAAAGGAACCTTTGGTGCAAAAATGATTGACTTCTGGAAAAGATAGATTATGTTTTTTTTAAAAGAAACTGTTACTGGTAATTGCAGTTTTACATGGGCTTCAACACCATTGAATTCTCAAGATCACCGTGGAGAAAAAAAATCTGCTGCAACCACAGATACCAGCAAAGGATTAATTAACAGTGAACTCTAAATTATTTTACCTTTCAGCATTGAACTTTAATTTGGCTAAGAATGCAGCTACCTACTTTATAACTTGTAAATTTTGCAACCTTGTGTATGTTTATGTGGGTTGTGAAGATTGAGTCACGGGTTTACCTTTATAAATATTTTTATATCTTTTACCGGGGTAGGTTTTTAACGCAATAAAAACTAACCCCTATTTGTTTTATACTCAAGAAAGCCTGTCAAACTAGTTTCTTTACAATCAGCATACAAAAGGTTAAACACTGGCAATTACAAATTCACAAAAAGCCCTGTAATGGTCAGATCTGGAGTGGTAGGATAGGGGAGTCATTTTTTTTAACCTTCCTGTTGTGGTCATAACAACAGTTTGCTATGTACTGCAGGGACACCTACAGCCAGCATGTGTCATAGGGCAGGCACTGCCATTAGCAGTAATGCCAGGTTGCGTTCTCAAATCCTCTTGCTCTAACCCTTATCAAGCACACTGTTTTGTTACCCTATAGGGAACTTGCCTTAGCATAGAAAATATTGTCACACTTCAGCCATCAAAAGGGGGAGGAAGTTTGAATAATCTGATATTGCTTCACTTAGTTACAGACTCAGTCCATGCACATTCTTTATGCTAGCCACTGGACTTGCCATAGATTCTTGTTACAACAAACAACCTTAATAAAGGCTGAAATACATACTAAAAACATTGGTATGCTTTGTAATTTCTATCAAAATTTTTATCCCCATATGTAACCACCACTTGTAAATAGCCAGACCACTTTAAATTTACCATCACCTCTGGCATACTAAATGTTTCACAGCCCATTTCAGTATCTAACCCCAGTCCAGTTAAGGACCAAAGGCTTACCAACAGCATGTAAGTGAATTTATTTCTATAAAATATGGAGTGGTCAGTGCACTGACAGTTAAAAGCATGGTGATAATGCACAGCCCCAGCTCCTACCTGTTAGGAGTCCTAGTCTAAATATTTATCCCAACATGACAGTCCAGAAAGAGAAGTTGAACATTGAACAAGAGTTTTTTGAAAAGCTTAAAAGGATGAAGAGTCGGGAAACATTTCACAAGGCTTAGGCACATTATCAGTACAATGTATACATAGCTCTTTGAACTTTATTCACTTTTTGACACTTCAAGAAAAATTCTTTATACTCTGCTCACAGAAATGCTGTTTAAAAGCAACAATTTATGGTGATCAAGTATTTACCAGAACTTAACCATTGCTTTACATTGTATTAAATATATATGTAATGGTCTGCTTTTCAGTTAAGTGAAAAAATGTGTCAGTCTGCAACAGAACCATTGAGCAAAAGAGAGAGTGAGAGAGAGCAACATATTGATTTGCCAATTTAAACTTGCTTCACACTACTGATGATTTCTATGAAATAACTGCTTATGAAATACTTGTAAATGGTAAACACCATTAAAGGTTCTGAAAGCCTTTCAACATTTCACATCACTCCACCTACATACAGTGATTGGTGGCAGGAGTGGTCCATTTTGGAGAATGGAAGCAGGTATCAGACCAAGTTGCAGAAGCAATCTGTGGGCAGAGTGCTGTATTAGTGTGAGAAGCAAAAAAAAAAATCAGCTCCCAGGCTAAAAATAGCCATGTTCATGAGGAGAATTGTATTATCCTGATTACAATTAATATTTACCATGTGGCCTCATCTTTCTTTCATTTCTTGTTTAATTAATCTGCACAGTACTGAAAGTAACAGATTAATCATAATTTTGGTCAAAAGCTCCAGTCGTCTTGTACAATGCATACAAATGTGATTTTTAAAACCATTTTTGGAAATCTTCACTGTAATTTTAGTAGTATTAGGACCTTAACTATCTTCATACTAGAATTTGAACAATATTTTTAATTCATGCTATCTGACTGCAATAATATAACTCAAATCTGGAATATTGGTGATTGCATGAATTTATGTTATTGAATGCATTATATTATCTGCCCATTACAATCTAATCTTCTTAGAATTAGGGGTTGTTTTTAACCCCAAGCAGATTTCAAGCAGAATGGGCTGGAACAGAACAGCTGTCTGCAGGGGAAAACCAGATGACCTAGCTTGTAGGTAAATGGTGGGAAATAGGCTTCAGGGAGATCACCTCAGAGGGAAAAATTAGAGTCCAGAGTTGGGTAGCTGTGACTTTATGGTAGAGGCTGAAGGGGCAGTCCCATTCCTCCCGACCCCTCACAGGACTGGTGGATCTCATTATTC
Source organism: Carcharodon carcharias (assembly GCF_017639515.1). NCBI lineage: Eukaryota > Metazoa > Chordata > Chondrichthyes > Lamniformes > Lamnidae > Carcharodon > Carcharodon carcharias. The sequence continues at coordinate 51,161,965 of NC_054473.1, forward strand.
CTACCAGCTGCTGGCTTGCCTCATGCTGCCATCTCATTGAGATCATAGGGCCCCAATGTGAATTTTCTACCTGTGTCTGACCTGCAGATTATCCACCATCAAACCAGCAGCTTTAAAGTCAGAAAGAATCATTAATTTCAAAAAACTTCCATTCCATTATTGTGGAACTGGTGCGTGATCACCAGTTACACATCATGCAGGTCTGTTATGCCTTTCCTAATAGTTGCCATGATGCTTTTATTTTGCACCAATCCTCTACCACAATAATCATTTGCCCTGCACAGTAAGTGAGATCATCAATTATAAATTCATTATAATACTTTTATCTTGTATAACTTTGAATATTACAAATAAGTAAATAAAATATTCAACAAATAACATGTTTGCTACATTGCAAACCATTGCATTTTGGGTAACTAATTCTATGACCACCTTATACTTTGTAAATTTGTTGTAGAGGTATTTTTCTTTTTTAATTGAATTGAATTGACAAGGGACTTCTGGCCATTTTGATGTACTCATTTAGAAGACTTTCCATGTAAATTGGTGTAAATTTCATCTAATATTAATCAACTGGTACTTAATTTCAGCAACTGGAAGTAATTCCACAGGAGTAGATAATTACTGCATGCATTTAATTACTGCCTGTCCACATTTACAATGACTATAAAGCCCTTTTATCAGATTGAATACTGTTTCATTTATAGCTTCATGCATAATTTAGCAGTTGTGTTTTTTCACACTATGATTACTTTCCAAAATATACCTTGTAAAAATTTCCAAATTATATCGTTAATTAAAAAGGAGATAATCAGGTGTATAATTTTTAATTTACTGAATTGAGATATAGGGTGAGAAATTGGTCTCATTAACACCAGCTTTGGGTGCTCTAAGTCCCTTTTGAGGTCCAAAATGGTGCGCACACTGGGACATCAGACGCCATTTGGTGAGGCTGTTGGCACACACACAGGGGATAAGCAATGGAAATATGCAAATAGGGCAGATTGTGATGCTAATCAATATACATCAGTGGTGCCATTTTGAAGCTCAGTACTCCAGGTAACACCCTCTTAACCTCAAGCAACTGAACACATGTTAAGTAGCAGGAAGGATCCCTAACCAGTGCTATTTAAAGGGATCATCAATTACTTGTAGGTTAGCTGCTGGTTGGTTTCTTCTAGCTGTTGCTCCGATTCTACAAGTGTTTGATGCGTTTCATGATTGTTTCAAGTTGCAAAAGGCCACAGGGAGTGATGTGATAGGTGATTAAGGACTTTTTGTGGACTTCAAGGCTTCTGCACCAACAGTTGCTCCAAGACTTGGGGGTAAAAGTAGGGTTTACCCTTGGAATACAGCCTGGCTTGGAAAACAAACAGGAACAAAAAGCATGAAGAGCAGGGAAAGTTGATGGAAGAGAGAGGTGAATGAGGAGGCCAGACACCATATCATTTCAGGGTGTCCAGAGACCAATTCTCCCACCAGAACCTCAGTGAGAAACTGTGGGCTGGACTTATTCCTGCCTTCACCGTCTCCGCCAGTGGACCTAAGAGATGTCGGGAATCTGGCGTGGGAAGGATGTGGCCACCTGATCCAGCTGATAAATCAGGGTGACACAGGCTTGCCACTGGATTACGTGGTGGTTCTGAGTCAGGAAGCCTGCATTACCTGATCCCTATGCAGGAGATTTACCATATTTAAAGGGCAGACAGCCCTATGTTACAGCTGCAAGTCGGCATGCACTGGTTTCTGTACAGCCCTGATCCTCTCCAGCGCTCAAGAATGAAGGAGTACAGGGTAAATGATTCTCCTGGTGCCACAACCTCTCTCTTTCTTTAAAGGCAACATCCAAAGTGTCCTCCCTTAGATAATCAGGGAGTGATAATGAATGGCCCCTCTGTTCCTCGGCTAAGAGCTGCCCCATTAAAATTTTTAACTAATACCTTTGGCTTAAGCAGTTCCTGCCTCTCAGAGCAGAAGATTATCAAGTTTCACTACAAAGAAAAGTTCTCCAAAAATAATCCAAGGCCTAGTACCCAGGCCACAAAATCCAGCCATGTGTGTAAGATGTCTGTGCTTCAGTAAGAATGCCCTCACTGAAATCTGCCACCTCTCGCAGCCACAACCTCAGAGCAGGGAAAGGACTATGCTGGCGATGATGGCAATGAACCTTATTGCATCTGGCACCTTTCAGGTTGTGACTGGAGATATTTGCAACATGTCATAGTTTCCCACCCACTATTCCATAAGGGAGGTCATTGATGTTCTGTATTCAAAGATAGATAATTACATTTCATTCTCTCTTGCCAATATTGTGACCAGAAGAGGAGTGAACTGGCTTCCCTCTATTCAGTCTCCTAGATTGGTTGCAACAAAAGTTTTTAAATTTCTTTTTTCCATAGATGCCTTTTTGAAATCCAGATGTATTTTTTACTATCCATGCAGTGAACAATAAGGAGTGTTATGACTGATGCAGTTGGTAAAGTGGAGTTATTGAAAAATCCCAGAGAGAAACTTTAAACAACTGTCATAATCAATAATTTTAAGTGTTATGTTTGAGATGCGACTCTAAACTCAGGAATCAGACAACTAGTTTTCGAAGTTTTACATTAGACTAAGTGATATATTTTATTAATTTATACTGGTTAAAATATATGTACACATGGCTACAAATTACTACTATCATAACTTCTAACAAATTCCCAAACTAATCTCCATTAAGGCGACAGCAATCCATAGACTTAACCATTCACAGGCAAAGCATTTTCACCTTAACAAATTCAGACTGAAGTTCTTTTCACTGTGGAGCCAGTTGGACCAGTTGGAGGCTTGCAGCTGCCTTTTGGCCTCACAATGCCTCTGTCTGTACATCCGAAAACCACTGAAGTTATACCTACCAGCCCCATTCAATGTTAATTCTCATTGTATCATTGGTCTCTTTGATCTTTACCTTTTAACAATGAAACCCCATTCATTGTACCATTTTTTTATATTAGTAATATAAACATATTGCTTGATAGCTGTTAGAAAGGTGTCAAGTTTTCACCCACTTCTTGAATGCTCTATTCAAAATATGCAAATACACTCTACCACTCTGTTTACATTTCAAACTAGCACATATCAAAGCACCTAGACTAGCTGGCTTTAATCCAATTAAGATACACCTGCAGACCAACCTCTATTTTAGAAGAAAAATATTTTCCAAAATATTATATACATTATTATATTCATGACAAGGAGCCAATCAATGAGGTTTCCTTGAGTCAAAGAAAGAGCAAATTTATTAGCCACTAAACCTGAGAAAAAATAATAAAAGATGCAATGTGACACTCACACACACACACACACACACACACACACAGACACACATACATATCAAAAGCAAGGAAAGTTAGAGTCCAAATAAACATTAGAAGTCCTTTGCTTGTCTTTGAGGTGTAGGTTATTAAGTGTTGTGGCCGGTAGATATAGAAGATGCTGTAATTCTTACAAGATCTTGGTTCGTTGGTAGACCTTGGACACGCCGATTTCTTGAACCAGGTGCAGCACTTATTCCCAGGGAGGGAGAGAGGGAGAGAGAGATGTATCTCTTCAGCTTGTTTCTACCCTGAATTAGTCTTACGAAATCTCACTGATGGTGTCTCTTTTGGCTCGGTAAAGCCCAGTTCTTAAAGCCCTGCTGTAGATGTATTTTCCAATGGAATTCGATTACCAAGGCCTGAATTTTACCTTTGGCGGGCAAGGGTGATCAGTGGGCCCAGGAGCGATGGGGAAACGAGCCTCCAACCACAATCGACCCCGATTGCGACTTCACGTTGGCTGGCCAATTAACAGCCAGCTAGCGTGGAACGTGCGCTGAAAAGCTCAGCGCTGCTGGGGTGGGTGGGGAGTGAGGGGGGTGGGGGGTTCGTGGTGGGGGATGGGGGAGAGGGCAGGTGAGGGTGTTTCTGCAGGTGAGCATTGCGAGAGGGCTCCCTGAAGGCAGGCAGCTGCCTCTGGGAGCTGCAGACCTGAAAATCATCAAATAATGGCTTAAAAATCTGTCAAAAAAATGTCCATGCATCACAATCAGGCACTTGAAAAAAAACTGATAAAAATGCTGTCCACAGATATTTATTTTTATTTTATTTCATAACGGAAATTTCATCCCGCCTTTGGATGAGGTTTGCTGAAAAATGTAAAGACCACCTGGCCAGTTTGGCCGTCTGCCAACCATAAGGTTGGACGGACCACGAGAAATCAAAGACAATAATACCATGAATGGGCTTATTGTCAACTTCATTGTCGGTGGGCATGCTTCCGACTTCTGCACATCCAGGCTGAGCAAAACATCGCGCCAGTGCGCGATGACATCAGGACGCTCGCCCAACTTCTTCTCACACAATCTTAGGCTCGATCAGGTCGGGCCTGGGCCTACAGCCCCATGTCTGCTGTAGAACGCAGAACAATAATCACATTTTTTTAATGTTTCATGTCAGAAACCTTTTAACACCGCAGAAAGATCGCAGAAACCAACAGGAGATGGGGTTCTTTCATCCTCCACAGGGGTTTCAGTGTCTGTTGGTTGTATATCCTGGCTGGCTAGCAGATCCCTTGATTGCCTTAATTGAACTGCAATTAATTTTTCATTTTTGTTATCTTCCTTGGTGTTGCGTTTTTGTGTCCCTCTCTCATTTCACATTTCCTTGGTGGGAGGGGGTCTTGTTTGCTTTTCTCACCTTCCACCTTGGAAGGTGGCCTCATATTTTTAAAGCAGTTTTTTGCTGACTGATTTCAAATTACGGAATTTCTGTTCAAGGTTTTTTGAAAAATCATTGTTCAAAAAATAAAGAGCTGTGATTTTGTGGCACCAGAGACAAGCAGGCAGTGAAAGCACACGACTTCACTAGGATTATAGGCTTCCACATATGGTACAGGGTGTCATTAACTGTACACATGATAATTTGCATGTATCACATGACAAATTTTTCCACTGCCAGAACTGAAGCGCTTTTTGCATGACAAAGCCCAGTATCCTGGCAACAGTCGTGATACCTTCATTCTCTAGTCAGGCTGCATCTCTGGAGAAACAAACAGATTTAGTGGCCTGGATTTTTGCTCCCAAGTTGGGTAGCAGAAGTTGGGAAATTTTCCAGCTCGCCACACCCGGACTCAGCAGAACCGCCCCTGAATGGTGGGTGGGAAATGGGTGGAGGAGTGAGGGTGACAGCTACAGGGCCTAATACTTAATGAAACAACTGGTATAATCCTGATGTGTTGTGGACAGCAGCCAAGAATTAATCATGACATAGACCAAGATTAAATGGTCCTGCCACATTGTGTCTCCCCCCAGCAGATGCAGCGAGCCATTTAAATCTCTATGCAGTTCAGCACAATCATAACACCCCACTGGACAGGAGGGGTCATAAAATCCTGCCTATGATTATATCTCTTGAGGTATGTCCAGAAACAGCTATTGTAACTGCTAGAACAGATTTTTCAACTCTCACTGACACAGGCAGCCTATTTTTTTCACTAAGTTAAAAGGCTGGGATTTAAATAACTTCACAGCTTGAGTTTTTTTTTACCTTTCATGCAGGCTGTTTTTTTGATGTTTTTGAAAGGGCTGGTGAGTTGAATAGCTTCACAGTTTAACAGTTCTCTGGAATTTGTCTGTCCTCCAAGAGCATTTACAACTATTCTAAAAATTTGTCACTCACACACTGTGGGTTAAGGGTCTAGCTACAGTGAAAATGGGGTATGTTTGAACTCAGCACTGAGTTTCGCCCCCTTTACCCTACCAGTGAAAATGAGATCTATCGGAAATGGGAGAGGGACGTCTGGATCTGGTTCCTGCCCACCATTTTTAAAGGTCCTTGGAGTTTTCCTTACTCTGCAAAAATCTGGGCCAGCATTTCAGGTACATGACCTTTAATTTGAAGATGCATTCACTGACCTTGACCACTTGTGCAATGTCACTGAGTTTCTTGCAGCGCCGTATCTAGGCCCTCGGTACATTACTACTGACGTTAATCTCTGTGGCTATTTGTTCTCACTGCCTTTTGAGCATGTGTGTGGAGGGCCTCCTTGCCCCCTGCAGATCCAGGCCACGTCTCCTACATTCCACCTCCTCCAGTGCAGTGTCAAAAAGCTTTGGAACCCACTCTCCCCCATTTTGTGCCATTTCTCATTGTTCCCCAGGTCAGGTTCATTTTATGCACAACTCCCAGCACCTGCTCCTGTCACAATGCACCTCCCCTTTCGGAGATTCAGTCGAGCTTTAATCGATGTTTTGTAGTTATGTTTTTAGATAGTCTTCTGATGCGTCCTTGCTGAATGTATGCAGTAATCATCCTAATGAACATGGAGCAGAAAGCTGGCTTGCTGCCTGCATTACATTGAACACATTCAAGTTCATTGCGTTTTGCTATTCCCACACCTATTTTCAGGGCTTTTCCAATTTAGTCCCAAGAGCTTTAATATTAGCTCTTTTGAACATTGCTCAAATGTGTTTTTAAAAATCCCCATGCGACTTCCTGCATTGTTTCATTAGATTCTCTGTCCACTTCACCAGCTCTTGAACACGCTTACATTTCACTGTTCTAGCACATATTGTAACTATGCTGTTTAAAATGATCCATTCCACTTTTTTATGTATCTGTTAAGTAATCCTAAAATAACTTTACACAGCTAATTTGAGTTGTCCTTCAGTGCTGGAACCTCAATACTAAATCCATTCCATTTGATTAAGGTGCAAATAGGTGAGCTATTGCTATTAACTAACCTGTTCAGGGATTCTGTTAATACATCAAAAATAAATTGCATATTTTATGTCTAAAACTTTATCTTTCCATACTCTTATTGTTTAAGTGGCCAAACATTCTACAATAAGAGTATCTGAAAATCATTTCATCTGTTGAGGCGCGCTTACTAGACCTTTAGGTCAATCTAATTAGTGCAAGGAAAGAAAATTTTGGTGATTAGCCTTTATCTGAGTCTTAATGAGTGAAATGTGCAAATGAAATTCATTTAATGTTATTTGCTATGTGACACTGTATGCCAAAAAGTGATTTACAAGTAACTAGTGCTACTAGTTTACCATATTTGCTGTTCCAGTCAGCCATTTTTGTGGTAATAAAACCCTTAGTTAACATTGGTGATAGAGGGACTAATTAAGCATTGGTCTGAGGGAATTGTTGAAAATACTGTTAACTTTTCAATATTATTGTTGAAACTGACACATTATGCCAGTTTTAGTTATTAGTTTTGCTCCCTGCATCCATAAAGATTTGTTTTGTGGGACTACTAGCAGATCAGAAAATAGAAAGCAGTAATTGATCCTAAACAACCACCTGAGACACTTCTTGTGCAAAATATTTCTTCAGGGCTACATACTCAGACAATTTCATCTGTCCTGTACTGTAGCCCACTAAATTTATCAATCATTTTTCTATCTTGCTCTCCAGCATCATAAAGCTTCACTCACATACCAAGAACTGCTTCAGGATTCCCCATGACACAAATTGCATTACAAAAGGAGCACAACAAGCTTTAATTGAGACAGGATTTGCCCAAATGTATGAACTGACGGTGTACGCACCAAGTCACCAACACCATCTGTTCTTCAGTATTTAATTAACATACAACATTGCATAGAATAAACAAAAACTGTGGCTGGAATTTTATGGTTCCCCTGTAGCTGTGATGGTAGGTGGTGATGGTGGTGCGGCAGGGGGGGTGGGGGGTGCGGGGGATGGAATTGCGCGCAATGGCAATGGGACCATGCTTGCCACATAACTGCCTTACCCATCCACACTGATTTTACCAGCTTTGGAACAATGGGGAGAGGAGCCCGCTTGCCCATGGGCCATTGAGATCCATAAGTCACCAATTGATAATAAGGTCAGAAGTGGGGATCTTCACTGATGTTTGCACAGTGTTCAGCACCATTTGCAGCTCCTCAGATACTGAAGCAGTCTATGTCCAAATGAAGCAACACCTGGACAATATCCAGGTTTGGGCTGACAAGTGGCAAGTAACGTTCATGCCACACAAGTGTCAGGTAATGACCATCTCCAACAAGAGAGAATCCAACCATCACCCTTTGATGTTCAATGGCATTACCATCACTGAATCCCCCACTATCAACATCCTGGGGGCTACCATTAACCAGAAACTGAACTGGACTATCCATATAAATACAATGGCTACAAGAGCGGGTCAGAGACAAGGAATCATGCGACGAGTAACTCACCTCTTGACTCCCCAAAGCCTGCCCAAAATCTGCAAGGTACAAGTTAGGAGTGTGATGGAATACTCCCCACTTGACTAGATGAGTGCAGCTCCTACTACACTCAAGAAGCTTAACACCATCCAGGACAAAGCAGCCTGCTTGATTGGCACCACATCCACATACATTCACTCCCTCCACCACCAATGCACAGTAGCAGCGGGGTGTACCATCTACAAGATGCACTGCAGAAATTCACCAAGTCTCCTTTGACAGCACCTTCCAAAGCCACAAGCACTACCACCTAGAGGGGCAAAGGCAGCAGATAGATAGGAACACCACCACCTGGAAGTTCCCCTCCAAGTCACTCACCATCCTGACTTGGAAATATATCGCCGTTCCTTCACTGTCGTTGGGTCAAAATTTTGGAACTCCCTTCTTAACAGCACTGTGGGTGTACCTACACCACACAGACTGCAGTGGTTCAAGAAGGCAGCTCATCACCACCTTCTCAAGGGCAACTAGGGATGGGCAATAAATGCTGGTCCAGAGTGAAGCCCACATACCGTGAATTAATAAAAAAAAACTTAAGGATCTCCTCTTTCTGGCACTGGGATATCATCCATGGTAGGGGAGGCCTAAAATGTGTCTGGTCCACCAGATGAAACCTGGTGGACTGATGGCTGGGCAAGGGGGAGAGAGTTCCTCTTTTTTGGGGCCCCCCCTCCATGTCTGTTGGAGGCCCCACATTCCCTCTGAGGTAATTCTTTCCCCTCCCCATCCCCCAAGTTTCCCTCTTCACCCCGCCCTGAAAATCCTGGCCACCCACCCTCTCACTGGCACCTGCCAGCCTAGCTCCGGTGAGATCCTGTACTTACCTTTAAGTCCATGGTCCATCAGTGATGCCTCTTTGGGGCTTTCTGCAGCTCTAGCAGTGGCGCCCATTCTCAGTGGCGCTACTGGGACAAGAGAGCTGCCAGCCCTCTGATTGGCTGGTAGCCCACCGAGGTGGTACTTTCACTCAGTTAGGGGCGGAACCAATTAAAGGCCTCATGGCCGTTAAATGACTGGTGCGAGCTGGTCAAACGGACATGGGATCACCCCCAACTTTTATGTTGGGGAGTGGGGACCCCATCTACATGTAAAATGCAGCTCTGTATTTCCATTAAATGTACTTATCTGATTTGTTGAACAAACAAAATACAAATTGAAGACTTTGTCACTTTTTTTTATTCCCATGATTGTTCTCATTATGCAAATCTAACATCCATTGGAACCTAGTTATATCTCCTCCAGATAGTTAAGTAATTGAAAACAGATTTAAAAAGCAAATATCTACTATCCTATATCACAACCACAAAATGATGAATCCTTATTAAGTGCAATGCAAACATTCTAAATTTGGTTTTGCCATGTTTTTATTTTTAAATCAATTGACCATGTGATGTTATTACACCATCAATAATGTCTATGAAACCCATAGAATTCACATGAGGTGCTCTTTTAGATACTTTGTAAGTTGACAGCAGTCTTTTAAAGCACTGTGGCCCACAGTTTTAACTGGTTAATCTGAGTTAATTACTAAATTACTAAAAAGACACCATGACAAAGGTCACTTCTGTTCAGGAGATAAAGGATTTTGAGATAATAAAATGTGATTGCAGCTTTGGTCCAAATGATCACTGCTGTCAATCTTACCATTTTAATTATTTTCCCTTCAAAGTTTCATTTGTAATGATTTTATTTCATTAAATTGTTGTTTCATGATTTATTCAGAAATAAACCATTCCAGTTGTGGGATGATGTTTTTTAATTTCACTCACCTACCAGGATATAAAATGGTCTGTAAATCTATGTTGTAGTCACAACAGTAAAAGACAATTATTAATGCTGTATTAATGGTGAATAATAATAATAAAAAAGGATAGTTCCTCAGTTGTATGTGTCCACTATGGTAGTATTATTCTATGAGTTCTGTAGTGCAAAGATAAGTTTAAATTTTCTCCCGGATGTTATTTAATGACAATAGGAACCCATTCATTATAATAGGGCATGTATCCTCACTAATCCATATTGGCTCCTGGTCCTCAATGCCCCAAATTGATTTTTTTAACCCTGTCTTTAAACTAAAGAAATTGAGTTTAATATAGAACAGAAAGTAGTGGCTTCTGATAAACATAATATTCATAAGATAGTAGTGAGTCAAGCAGAAAGCATAGAGAACTGAAAAAGTAAATATATGAGACAAAGACAGTGTATGATAAAAGATTAATAGGTAACAAAAGTAGGAATATAAAATCTTTCATAAGCAGATGAAGAGTAAAAGGATAGTCAGAGGAAAGCTGGGGCCAATTAAGGACCACATATGAAATCTTGTGGAGGCAGAGGGTATGGCTGCAGTATTGAATAAATGCTTTGCATTTGTCATGACAAAAGAAAAGGATGGCTACCAATGTCACAATATAGGAAAATATAACATAAACATTAACATTGAGGAGATACTTAAAAGCGCTGCTTCAAAATGCATATGATGTGTTTAATTGTCATTCTGCTAGATTCACACACCTCAATCTATCTATGTGAGGCTATTTGCAGCTGTTGTGGAGGTGTCGTGAATCAGGTTCAAACGGGTAACCTTGATCTTCAAGAAATCAACCCTGTACTCTGATTTGTGTGTCAGATAATGGGAATGGTGGATTGTCTTAAAACGAAAGCATCCTGCCTTGTACCTGGAAAGCAGCATTGGCCTGTGCTAATGATTACAGATGAGGCTAATGTTGATAAAGCAGTAGTCTCGCATCAATGAATGTGCAGCTTTTATGTAAGAGCCCATAGAGGCACATAAGTATACCCCTTGTGCAGTGCTTAAGGAAATGCTGCCATGTGGTATAAGTGTATTAAACTCTAATGTTAGTCTCCATGATTATGAGGATTTAGTTGTTTGTTCTAATGAGCAAAACATCAGTCAACTTGATAAAACTGTTCAAACGTACATATGAATTAGGAATAAGAATAGGCCACTCAGACCCTCAAGCCTGCTCCACCATTCATGGCTGAACTGATTGTAACCTCAACCCCACATTCCTGCCTATCCTTGATAACCTTTCACCCCCTTGCTTATCAAGAATTTATCTACCTCTGCCTTAAAAATATTCAAAGACCCTGCTTCCACCACCTTTTGAGGCAGAGTTCTAAAGGCTCATGACCCTCTAAAGGAAAAAAATTCTCCTCATCTCTGTCTTAAATGGGTGATCCTTTATTTTTAAATAGTGGCCCCTAGTTCTATATTTCCCACACTAGGAAACATCTGTTCCACATCTATCCTCTCAAGGCCCCGGGGGGTCTTATATATTTCAATCAAGTCACCTCTTACCCTTCTAAACTCCAGTGGATACAAGCCTAGTGTAGTAATTATGGTTTTATTTAGTGTGTGATGTGCCTTTAAGAATAATACATGCTAGGCAAGATCACATGGTCTGTAGTAACCAATGGAAGAGTAGCGCTGGCCACCTCCATAGTCAGTGTAGAGATAGAGTTGGATTTGGAAGCACGCGTGTAGTTGCTGCTGAGTATATTGTAAACAAACTTAACGTTTCCACTCAAGAAGTGTCTGCACATGTCTGCACATTAGTTCTATTACAACTAGACAACTCGGCCACCCTACAACAAACTGTCGATGAGGATAAAATAGGATTGAACAGAAGAAATCAAGTTTAAAAGAAATCGGCACCGTACCCCACCCAGTGATTGTAAGTACCAAGCTCCGTTAGAATTGAAGAAGTTATCCTCTCTTGAAATGCCACAATTTTGGAGAATTGATCCTTTTGAACCAGCCAATATGATTGATCACAATACTTAGAATGCCTCGCATTCTTTTATCAAGCAAGCGAGATTATGGGTGAAGAGTACTTGTGGGAGCAAAACCTATAGTTTGATTCGAAGTTTGACAGCAGCCAGTGCCCCAGATTCTAAGAATTTCAATGAATTGGTGGTCCTTGTGAAGGATCAGTTTCAACCCATGCTCTCAGTCATGATGCGGAGGCTTGGGTTTAATTCATGAAATAGAGACCCGGTGAGACATAGCATGATACATGGAAAACTTGAAGCAGCTAACGGAATATTGTGAGTCCAGTACGACTCTGAACGACGTGCTCAGAGATCATTTAGTGTGTGGTGTGAAAGGGGACATGATTCAGAAAAGATGATTGTCCAAAGTAAACTTGGATTTCAAGAAGGTGCTAGGGATAGCGCTGGCCATGGAAAATGCTGTAAGAGATTGACAAGCAATACAGGGTGCACAAAATGGCACTGTCCTCTGCATTGGCCGGGAAGCCTCAGCTGAAAAGGGCACGAGAAAGCGGGACCCTGCCAAAAAACAGGAAACAACCCCGCTATCTGAAGATTAAAGAAAAATAACTTAGCAACAAAATCAAAGAATAATTTTAATAGAGGTGGAAACAGTCAGACTTTTAGCAACTGGCTGTTTAAAAGAATCGAATGCTACTATTGTTACAGAAATGGACATGTGATGAGGTAATGAAAGGAAAGATTCAAGCAGGCTTGTAAACAAAGGAAGAAGCCCAGTGCAATCTACAATGTAGGGGAGCCTGCAAGAACTAATTCTGACATTTACTCATTGCTTAATCTGAAAGTTGGAAAGACAGAACAAATATTTGTCGCAGTGAAAGTAAATGGCAAACCTATTAAAATGGGAGTAGGTGCAGGAGCTTCCACTACAGTAATTGGAGAACATACTTGCAGATATTTGAATTATGTTGAACATCAACTAAGCTTAGAATGAACAACTGCAAAGCTGAAAATGTACACCGGGAAGACATTCAAGTAAAAGGCATAAGCAGAGTAACTGTCAATTGTGGAAGCCAATCAGCAAAGCTATCAGTGTTGGTATTGAGAAACAGAGGACCAAGCCTCCTGGGGCCAAATTGGCTCAGGGAAATAAACCTTGATTGATCACTGGGATTCCAAAAGGAAGCTGGAAGCATTCCTGTTTTGAGAAAGAAGTGTGTAAAGACTCAACAACCTGAAGAAATGTAGTCTGTCTTAAGCCAAAACATGGAAGAACAGCAGAATAAACTCGAAGAGACTCTGCTTGATGACAGAGTTTGAGACGAGGTGAGCAACCTTCGCAGGGAGAAAGAAAACCTGTTGAAAGACCTTCACACACTACAGGATTCCCTCAGGTCAAAGTTTGTACCTCTGGAAAATTATGAAAAGAAACAGAAAGAATTCAGCACTTCCCTGAGCAAACTGAAGAATGAGTTGGCAGAGAAGACACAACAAGACTCAATTTTCCAGGAGGCAGCAAACAAATACAGAAAAGAAATGGAAGAGCTGAAGAATCAGCTAAATGAAGCCAAAGAGGCTTTGGAAGCAAAAATCACAGAATTTTCCAAGAAGCAGACAGATAATGCAATTTTGGGAGACTCAGCCACTGAGCTCAGCCAAGTTGAGCCTGCATCTGAGAGAAGTCTGGCCAAAAGTGAAGCCAAAAGATGGCTGAGATTAAAGTCTGTGCTAGAAAGAAGAAGGCACATAGAAAGAAGAGACAGAAATACTAAAAGGCTGTCTTTGCCCATCTGATTTTTCCAGTCTATATGTCAATTAAAATTCCCCATGACAATCACCTTACCTTTCTGACAAGCTCCCATTATTGCTTCTTTAATACTTCATCCTATCTTGTGGTTACTGTTAAGTGTCTTATACATCTTTCCCACAAGTGACTTCTTGCCTTCATCATTTCTCAAAGCGCTTTTACATCCTGGTTTCCTGAACTCAGTTCATTCCTCTCTATTGTGCCAATACCATCTTTAATTAACAGAGCCACCCCTCCACCTTTTCCGAACTTCTTGTCCTTCCTAAATGTTACATACCCTTCAATATTCAGGTCCCAATCTTTGTCATCCTGCAGCCATGTCTTTATAATGGCTATCAGATCGTACTTGTTTATCTCAATTTGCACTATCAGTTCATCTGTTTTGTTTCGACTGCTACGTGCATTCAGATACAGAGACTTAACTTTTGTTCTTTTATTATTTTTGTACCTCTAGCCTTTTCTGCTGATTTACTGTTAGATTTGTACTCTCTGTCTCTTCCTATCATGGTCTGTTTATCATTTTCCACACTGATACCTTCCTCTCTTGCCTTGTCTCTACTCTTTGATTTACCACATCTTCCCAAATTTGAACCCTTGCCCTCGCTATTTCATTTAAAACCTCTCTACTTCCCTAGTTATGTGGTTCACAAGAACACTGGTCCCAGCATGGTTCAGGTATAGACTATCCCAAAGGTACATCCCCCAATTTCCCCAGTGCTGGTGCCAGTGACCCATGAACTAGAGCCCACTTCTCCCACACCAGTCTTTAAGCTAGATTCATTTCTCTAATTTGATTTGTCCTATGCCAATTACATGTGGCTCAGGTAATAATCCAGAGATTATTATCTTTGAGGTTCTGCTTCTTAATTTGGTGCCTAGCTCCTCATTCTGACTATGCAGAACCTCTTTCCTTGTCCTGCCTATGTTGTTGATACCTAATGGACTACGACAACTAGATCCTCCACCTAACACTGCAAGTTCCTCTCTTGCCCTGAGCAGCTGTCTTGAACCCTGGCATCGGGCAAGCAACATAGCCGTCTAGACTCTCCCTCTTTGCTGCAGAGAACAGTGCCAGTCTCCTTCAGTATACCGTCCCCTACTACCACTACATTCCTGTTTTCTCCTTCCACTTGAACGGCTTCCTGTACCATGGTGCCATGGCCAGTCTGCTCATCAAGTCTGAGGCTCCTCCACTACTGTCTGCTCAGTCCCATTACCTGCCTCACTTACGGTCACATCCTCCTGTCCCTCACTGCTGACCAAAACAGACAACCCTATTCTAAGAGGCGTGACCGACTTCTGGAACAAAATGTCCAGGTATTTCTCCCCCTCCCTTATGTTGTGCAGTGTCTGCAGTTTGGCTTCCAGATCGATAATCCTGATAGCTATAGCTGCTTACCCCTCCTGCAGACATGTTTATCTTGGATCGCCTTGGCATCCAAAAGCTCCCACAATACACAGCTGCAACATAACACCTGTCCTGCCATTGTTACTTATGATATTTACTTAATTTAATTTAATTGTCTTCTTAATTAACTTAAAATAATTCACATGTATACTAGGCCTTACTGTGCTTATTCAATGCTAATATCACCTACAATATAAGTTATACTTTTCTTAATTACACAGTTATGTATTTTAGGTATTTTACTGATTTTAGCTTGTACTTCATTTATTTTATTTTAAAGTTTTAGTTCTTTTATTTATAGATCTACCTTAACTCTGGTGTCTGAAGCTAGTTAGAAACACACTGTCCCTTAAACTAAGCACTTACTGACTTATCAACTTGTGGGTTTCCTGTGATGTCACAGTTGTTTTTTTCACTCAGCTTCTTCAGCAGCTGAAATGTTCCCGACTCCCGACTGTTTCCACTCTGCTCCCGAGTAGGAAAAGCTGCGCTCCGATCCCTGGACTGTATTTAGACTGCTCCCAATTTCCGACTATCTCTGCTCTGCTCCCATGTGGAAAAGACCGGGCTCCAATCCCCGGGCTGTATTTATGGTGCTCCTGACTCCTGACTTCTGACTATCTCCGCTCTGCTCCCAGGCGAGAAAGCAACTTTTATAATGCCTGATATGCCACAAGGTCCTTGTGGCAATCTGGAATGAGCCTGAAGCCTATGGGGAGAATTTTCCTCATGTTGGGCAGGCCGTGCAGGAGTGGGCTCGGGCGGGTGCGAACCTGATCACCGCCCGTGATTGGGTCTGTGCTGCCATTTTACGCGGGTGGGCCAATTGAGGTCCGCCCAGCGAACTTCACAACTCCCGTGCATAGCGGGAGTGGGCGGGCGGCGGCAGGCGCACGCAGACCGCTGAGTCCAATGGCGACCCGGCGGCCGGCCTGTATAAATGAAGACCTGGCAGCCTTGGAAAGGTTGCTCACAATAGCTGGGAGAAGGGCTCAGCAGGGGGGGCAATGTTGGTGACGCAAGTCCAGAGGGCAGGCCATCGGGGCAGACTGGGCGGGAGCATTGCCCATCAGGGCAGGCCAGGGCAGAGGGTAGGCCAGTGGGGCAGTGTACTCCTCGTTTTTCAGACGAGTGCTCAGCTGCACTCCTGGAGGAGTTGGCAGTGCGGCAGGAGGTCCTTCTTCCGAGGGACGGGAGCCAGAAGCCTCCCCACCTGACCAAACGTCCATGGGAAGAGATGGCCAAGCTCCCATGATGTGGTGCGGCGCACATGGCCCCAGTGCCACAAAAAATTCAACGATCTCCTGCGCTCAGAAAAGGTGAGTACCATGTTGCCTCAAATCACTTAACGTAGCCATCACCATTTCCCCCAACCCCACCCCTGCCAACTCTGAGTACAGTAACGTCATTGAATCCTTCATGGCATGTATCCCTCACTGGGTGGGCCAGCAGATATTGCCCATGCCCAGTTCACCCTGACAGGGCTGTGCTAGGATGGGTTCTGCACCCGCAGCATGACTGACACTGACACCCAGAGTATAGAATGGGGTTGAAAGTCTATGGTCTGCACCTAGGTAGAGTGCTGGAACTGGGAAACATGTTGAAGACAGGGTGCTAACATCCTGGGAGGGGAGCTTCCAGATGCTGGGGCACCAATCCATATGCTGGTGTTTGCGCTCCATGTGCTTGTGCCTCCTTGCTTAGCAAAGTGACACTTTGTGGTGCCTCATGTGATGGACGCAGCATTTGGGCAATGGTGGGGGATCAGCCCTGGCTTATTTAGGTGAGTGTGTGGCAGCTGCTGGGTGATGAAGAACTAGAGCCCTGCAATGTCCCACTCTGGCTGGGGTGGCAGGGATGCGATGGGAATCCAGGTACAGGCTGGACTAATCAATGCTCTTCTCTCCTTTTCAGGAAAAGACTGCGCACAATTCCTTGAGAGGTGCCATGTGCCTAGGTCCATCGGTGGCGGTGAAGCTGAGGTGCCACGGAGAGGTATGTTTGGTAAGCTCTCAGGTCACATGTGTGTCCCAGGAGCCAGGGCACTGCTGAATGCTCAGTGATTGAAGTTTGCAACACGGGTTGACCATTGATTATGGAAGGATGAGCGCATAATGATCCGGGGGAGCAGCATGCACATTGACATTGTCTGCACTGTAACTAATCAAATGTCCTTTTTCTTGCTTTCAGCATTACCGGAGCAGGGCAGGGAGTAGGAAACAGAGGGCCCAAAGCAAATGCACTCACCAGCGTCACACCATCTCAGCCAGGCAGGCACCAGTGCAGATACTAGCACCTCGGTGGGAATTAGATCTTCGGCTAGTGTCCTGGGATATGGCGGTGAGGTCACTTCACACTCGCTTGAGGTGCAGGCAGAGACAGAGAGTGCCCAGGATGCCAGCAGTTGGAGGACTGCTGGGAACCAGGCACATGCTCAGACGATGGCTGATGATGTGCCTCTGGAGTTGTCTGTGAGGCAGCGAATACTGGAAGTGCAGCAGGGTTTGCGAGAGGAGCTGGTGGAGATACATGAGGCTATGCGTGGCATGGTGCCCATGCTGGAGGAGTCCACGCGGAACATTACCGATGCAATGAGCCTTCTGGCCGAGCACCATGCTTCCTCCATGGAGAGAGTGGCGACTCTCATGCAGAGGCTCCTCCAGGAGACCAATCAGTACATCCTGGGGTTGCGCTCAGTCCTGCAAGTCCTCACAGCGGCATTGGCCACAGCTGGTCAAAGCCAGTGTGGGAGATGGTTTAAGCACCAAGTATCTCAGCTCGGTGCACATCCATCTATGGTGAACAGGGAGGTCTGAAGCATCCTCATGTCGGTGCAGCAGTTGCCTGTCATCTCTGCGGGTTCCTCTCAGGGCGCTCCGGATGAGGGTGGCAGCTCCTCTGTCCCTCTGCCAGTGACCATTGCATCCGGTGAGGCTATGATGACTGGGGAGATGGTTGCTTCTTCCCAGACAAGGCTATCAAATGCTCCACGGGCCAGAGGACGTCCGCCAAGGTCATCAAGGCCAACAGGACAGCACAGTGAGCAGGCTGTCTCAGATGCCAGTGCCAGCGAGGGGACAGCACCTAGACATAGCACCTGTAAGCGTAAATTTATGGAACATTAGGCACACTACGGGTTTCTCACTGGTGCTGTTATGCTGGCCCATTGAGCTTTGATGAAGACTTGGTGTGATGTCCAACACCATTTTAATTTTGCTTTATGAAGTTACATTTGTTCACTCAATAAATTTTGAAATATTTCCATGCCTCAGGGTGATTCCTTACTTCTGCAGGTGTACGAGAAGTCATGATGTTATGAGTGAGTTGTTTGACACTGAGCTTTATTCACAAGGGCCTTAGTTAATGTTCCTATCCAGGCAAATTTAGCACTCAGGTATCGAGTGTGGAGCTTGCAGCCCTGGTGTGTGTTGAAGGTCCATCTGTGGTGTGCTTGCTGAAGGTTCTTTGGATTAAAGCCTCCTGGGTGTCCCTGCCTCCCTGGAGTATATCCGGGTCAGTGTCTACCCCCTCAGCATTTCCCTGTGTGTGCTCATCCTCAGACTCATCCTGTGCATCTGGAGCAACTGCGTCTATGTTTTCCTAGTCTACTGTCCCCCCCCCACCCCCCTTTCCAGCGCCAGATTGTGGAGAGCGCAGCATGCAACCATTATCAGTGACACACAATCTGGGGAGGACTGGAGTGTGCCCCCTGAATGGTCCAGGCATCGGAAGCGCATCTTGAGAAGACCGATGGCTCTCTCTACCACAGCCCTTGTGGAGGCGTGGCTCCTATTGTACCGCTGCTCAGCTTCTATTCTTGGATGGTGGAGAGGTGTCATGAGCCACCTTCTGAGGGGATAGTCCTTGTCACCCAGCAGCCATCCATCCAGCTGAGCCAGAGCACTGAAGAGCCTTGGCATCTGGGAGTGTCTGAGGATGTAAGCATCAGGGTACCTTGCACAGACTTGCAGTATCTGTATCCTGGGATCACACACTACCTGCACGTTCATGGAGTGGAAGCCCTTCCGGTTGACAAAGGCACCGGGCTCACCTGCTGGCGCCTTGATGGCCACATGTGTACAGTCTATAGCACCCTGGACGCGGGAGAAGCCAGCAATGGCCATGAAGCCTCTGGCTCGCTGTGCCTGACTGGCCTCGTCCTGGGGTAGTGGATGAAAGTCAATGCACACCTGAATAGAATCACCTGCTTGACAAAGTGTGGACAGCTGATTGGGAGACTCCACAGGGATCACCCACCGACCCCTGGAAAGAGCCGGAGGTATAGAAGTTGAGGGCCACTGTAACCTTTAGAGCCACTGGCATGGGGTGTCCACCCACACTGTTTGCGGAGATCTCAGGGCCTATCATCTGACAGATGGAGGTGAGTGTCTCCCTTGAGAGATGGAGCCTCCTTCTGCAATGGATCTCAGACATATTGAGGTAGCTGCTTCGCCACCTGTATGCTCTGGCAGAGAATATTGGTGTCTTCTGTGGCCCCTTCTGCCTTGGACTTCCTGTTGGTCCTGCGCCCCTTGTGTCTGCGCCTCTCCTCCCAAAGGTAGCTCCCCTGGAAGCTGAATTTGGACTCCTGGCCTTCTTCCCCTTCTGGCCCTCCCTTCCTCCTCAGAGGAGGTGCCTCCAGTGGAGACACAACTCCCATTCCCACACTAAGGGAAGGCTTCCTGAAAGCTGCAGGCCCCAGAAATGATCTTTACTGTAGAGTCCTGACCTGAAGGCTGCTATTCCTGTCCAAGCAGCTGGTATGAGTTTTGAAGTGTTCCTGCTCACACAGGCAAGTATCAGTAACTTTAACAATTAATTACCTCAAACATTATATTTGCGACCCCGCTCACCCCTCTTATCCCGCCCGGGGATGAGGTTTATACAAATCTCCTACCCGCCTGCCTGTTGCGCCCGTTTGACATCCTGAAGATCACACGGGCTGCAAAAAATAGAGATCAATTGCTGCCTCAAGGGGCTTAACTGTCCCGTTAATTGATGACGGGTGCACATCCCAACCTATAGCACCTGCCTTCCCAAATATTGCGATGGCACACGGTGATGTCGGGACGCTTGCCTGATGTCACCACGCATCATTTTACACCTGGGCATGCGGGGCCCACCCCTGCACGCCAATGGGAAAATTCTGCTCTATGTTTTGTCTACTATAGTGACTTTCACATCTACTGTTCATGCTGCACCTATAGTGGTGTTGATCTGAAATTTCTAGGTGTCCGCCTTGGCCATGGTAGCACTCACACCTTTGAGACAGTAAACGGTGGGTTGAAACTCCATTTCAGGCACATAAACAGCCATCAGTACTGTACTAAAGAGATACTACATTGTTGGAGATATCTCCTTTTATTTGAGGTACCAGTCTGAGACTCCATGTGCCCAGCCCTCATGGACATAAAAAATTCCAGGTCGTTATTGAAGAAGAGCAGGGCATTTCTCCAAGTATCTCTACCCATTGTAGATTCTCGCACAAGTTTTCCCTTTCCAGGCAGTTCTGCTCCACCCTACGCTCTGTCCAGCTCAGACCCCAGCCACCGCACCAAGGCCTGCCAGGTTGGCCCCAGCAAGATCCCAGGTTCACCTTGTTCTGGGCTTCTGAATCCTCTTCTTCAGGGGACTTGCTGCAGTCCCAGCAGTGTCTACCAGTCTCTGCGGTGCTGAAACAAGAGAGCTGCCAACCATTTGATAGGCCGTCAGCTCTTGGAGGCAGGACTTCCTTCTCAGATGGGGGCTGAAGCCTCAGCTCAAGCCAATTAAAGGCCCAACAGCTGTGAAGGGTCTTTGGGGCAAGCTGGCCAAGTGCAGGCGGGCTCGCCCCTGACTTTTATGCTAAGGGGTGGGATTGGGGAATCTGCCTGCGCATTCATTTCAGCCCATAGGTATTTGTAAAAAAACCCCCATGACTCAAGTTTCAAGTGCACCAGCTGGAAATCGCAGCGCAAAATGTATAAAATGTATCAAAGTGGGGCCAAATCAAAGAACTGAAAAAACAATGCACCCGTCATCTCGATCTCATACAGGCTCCGCAATTCCAAATGGAAAACGGTCAGCTGTGCTTCATATACAAAATCTCCAGCATTTGCCACATGTAAATACGCAACGTATTCCCAGTAGGAATCACAGCAAATTGCTTCTGCATTCATTTGTACAAATTTCTGTTCCTTTTTGGCAGGAGCTTCTGGTTTCAAGTCACGCCTGATCAAACTGCAGCACGGGGGGAGTGCTGCTGAATGCCACCTCCACTGTGACTCCCCTGTCCCTGTCACCGTGGGAGACATAAATTATTGGAAAATCACATCTAACATGAAAGAAAAAAGGGATATAGTTTGATACAAAGCAAGAAATTGCATTTACACAGCACTTTATCACATCTCTCCCAGCTGTCCCACACCATTTCATATACAGTGGATTGTCTTTTGAGGGTAGCCAATGTGCTATGCATGCAAATGTGGTTACCAAATTGCATAGACATGTCTGTAATGAATGATCAGTTAATCTCTTTTCAGTAATGTTGGTTCAGGTAACAACATTGGTCACAACAGTTTTTTTTTCAAACAGTGCTAGAGATATTTTTACCATCCATTTGAATCACATAAAATGGAGCCTTAACATTCCATCCAAATATGCAGCATTTCCTCAATATTACACTAAGTTGTGCAGTCCTGGAGTGAGTTTAAACCCATATCCTTTTGAATCAGAGGTAAGAGCGTTACTGACAGGGCCTAACTGACACCTGTCTGGGTAGGGGAAAGCAGAGCAAGATTGAGGCTACTCCTGAACATGCAATACACATTCAAAACCATCCAGTTGTATTACAATTAAACATTTTATTGTAAATTAGATTCTTTTTAATAATTCAAGAATTTAAGAAAGCACAATAGCATAAAAATAGAAGCATTATGCACTTCATGAGAAACTAGGCTCTAATTGAACTACTCAGTTTAAATGAGAAAGAAGACTAATCTGTGTTATCTTGTGAGGCAGAAACCTGATACAAAATGCAGCCAGTTTCATCAATATTAATTAGAATTTGGCCACTTTAGTATTCTGAGTACATATGTACGCCACTGAAGTATATTGATAGCTTTTATAACATGATAGGCTACCAGATGTCAGAAAAATTGCTGTTAGATGATGGAACCATTTGGTAAGTGATTGATATTTGGAAGGTAAATATTCCATTGTGTAACTGGCCATTCTTTTTACCCTTTTGGGTAAACTTGTACCAATAAATCAAATGAAGTATTGCACATAGCAAAGCTTAAATATAGCATTTT
Source organism: Carcharodon carcharias (assembly GCF_017639515.1). NCBI lineage: Eukaryota > Metazoa > Chordata > Chondrichthyes > Lamniformes > Lamnidae > Carcharodon > Carcharodon carcharias. The sequence continues at coordinate 51,184,485 of NC_054473.1, forward strand.
TCTGCCACCTTTTGTTCCTGGGCACACTTTCTTATCAATATATAGGTAATTCTTGATCTTCATGCTACTAGCTGGAGTTATCACCTACTGGCAACACATACCTGAAAGTTGGATGAGTGTTCTGAAATTGGGTCCTTCTGTCTTGGGCTGCAGACATGGGGCTTGATTCTTAGACAGACTGTAGACATACTCTGGTATCTGCTTAACACTTGTTTATTAGTACTACTTCTAAACAGGTTACAGAGTAGGCATGTAGCTCTTAGGCATGATTCCAAACTCTCCCTCTCAAGGCTCTAACACATGACTGACTGTTGTCAGTGGTACATCATCATCAATGTCACACTTTAGCATTTCCCATCTGTTAACCATTTATTTTACACCTCACCCCAAGTATGCTATCTTACTTGTTAACAGCAACATAAAACTATGGGTGGAATTTTCCTTGCCTGCTGGCGCCAGGCATTCTTGGTGGCACGAGTGCACAATATGGCAAGAAGGCCAGAAACCTGTTTCACGACGTTATGAAACCAGTTGGCAATCATCTGCTCAGTCCGTTCATGGCGGGCCACATTTCCCACCATCTGACGTTAGGAACCTCATTGTAATACGCCTGCATATCATTATAATTGGCTTGCTGCGTTTTGGCGGAACTCAGATGTGAGTGTACAGTAAAATTGCGTGGCGCTCGCTTGGGTCGCATGTTGGACTTCAAGGTTGAGGTGTGTTGGAGGTGGAGTGGGGCAAGGGCTGCCTTGCGATTGAGGTGATTGGGGATGGGGACAAGGGCTGTACTGTGGTTGAAGGCAGTGCACAAACACAGTGTGGGGTTGGGGGAGGGTAGTGGCCACACATTAGGGAAACCTTATATAAAGTGACCATTCCTTGCAGCTGAGACAGTTCAGATACAGCCACATTGACATGCATGGAGTCAAGTCTCTAGCTTCTCTGCCTACTCAAGCAATGCAGAGGCATGAAAGTGCCAAGTGCTCCAGAGCTTTTCACTCCTTGTGCTCAGACTGCAAACTAATGAGCATTTTAGTGGACTGCAGAACAGTTGGACGAATGGGTACATTGTATAATCTCATTGCTAAAGCTGGCCATAGAGCAGTGACTGGTGGGGGCACTTACAGCCCCTTGCAATGTCATCATCCCGGTTTGGACCAGTCTCCCCCATGGTTCAAGCTAACAATGCAGCCTTGCAGTGCAGGTTAGGAGAATGCCTGTGCCTGAGCTGAGAGCACAGCATGCAGTCTAATGGGTAAGGCTGCTGCCAATCGGTCAGGTGGAGTGGGACAAAGGTGGTTGGGGTCTTGTGCAGCCATGCAGCACACTAAACTCTGGCCATTCAAGTGATGGCCAGCACTCTCCAGGATGCATTAATGGGTCTTCAATCTTATCGAGTGAACCCAGCAGTTTTGAGAATTAAATCACAGCAATAAGACCTTATGGGCAGAATTTTACATGCCCCGGGCAGGCCCGCGCTTCACCCAATCAGCTGTAAAGTTGCGCGAAATGATGTCAGCGGGCGACCTAATGTCATTGCGCATTCACGCGATATTTCGCTCAGAGGGCGTGCATGGCAGTTGGAAGCGTGCCTGCTAACAATTAAGTGGGCAATTAAGCCCATTAACAGCACAATTATCTGCGATTTTTCGTGGCCCATCCAACTTTACGATGGATGGACGAATCGGCCAGATGGCCTTTACACATTTGATGAAACCGCTTCCAAGGGTGGGATGAAATCTCCATTAGGAAAGAAAATAAAATGAAATATCTGGGGACAGCATTTTTATGAGGTATGCTTTCAGATGCTTGATAGTGAGGCATGGACTTTTTTTGTAGCTTTTTAGAGCTTTACTTTATTATTTGCAGGTCTGCAGCTCCCTGAGGCAGCTCTCTGCCTTCAGGGAGCTCTCTCAAAGCTCTCACCCCCACCCACGGTGACGTTGTCACCCGCCCTCTTCCCATCCCCACTCTGGCAGCACTGAGCTTTTCAGTGCACATTTCATGCTGGTTGGCCGTTAATTGGCCAGCCAGCTTGAAACCCCAGTAGGGGGCCGATCGCATTTGGGAGCCCGTTTTCCGACCACTCCCCAATCCGCCGATTGAGCGTATGCAATGAGGGAAAAATTCAGGCCTACCTTTCAGAGACTTGGCCTTAACCATTCAGGCTGTTTGCTGCTAGCTGTTATCTTTCGAGACAAAGTGTTTGAGTTTGAGGAGATATGGAAATCTAAACCTGCAAACACTTTTGTCTCTGATGTAAAACCACCATTTAAAACCACCAAAGCCTGCTTCTGAATTTGCAAGTTATAAATAATTGGACGAGTTGCTTTTTCAAGCGTTCAAAGGGACATTTACCTGACGTTTAAGGGGATAAATAAATTATAATTTTTCAAATAAAAGCTAATGGAATAACAGCCTAGGTGGTCTCTTTGTATCAAAAAAATAAAAGACTAAAGTTTGTTTTTGGAAGAAATAAATTGAACACTAACAAAACCTGTTAGCCAAACAACACTGCTATTTGAATATGTTATAATATTAATATATAAAAGTCGGGCATAATCTAGTGCAGGCTTGTGCAATCTTTTTGCCTAAGGGATCATATTTTAAATTTTTGAGAAGAAAAGGAAACAGGCTCAGAGGAATGAAAGTAATTTATCGCCTTACTTCTGCCCTTGTTTTTGCCTGCCACAATGTGGTACAATGGCACATCCCGGGCCTGATGCCCATCTGTCAACCAGTGAAGAGCCCTCTGCAACCATCCCCCATCCCCACATGCTATATCAGGGCTCAGCCACATCTGCCTCATGGGCCAGCCCCTGGACAAGCCTGATCTAGTGGGTTACTTTTGAGAAAATAAAACTATGCTTAAATGAAAGAACAGAAAAGCAAGATGCCTGAGATCAAGTGGGAATATATAATTTCTGTTTTAAAGATATTATGAAAACATGTTATTGGACTATAAAGTTTCTCCAGAATTCCTGGAAGAGATACAATGGCAATTAATGGGATGCCTCACGTAGAATAAGGGATAGAGTTAGGGAAAAAGGACACAACACCAAACGGGAATGGGAATAACTCACCTTGGGTATGATTCAATGGAATATATAAATCTGGTACTGATGTACATCCTAGTGAAGGGAAAGTGTAGATGAGATGAATAAAGTGACAGCTTTCTCTTGGAGATACATGTGTCTTTGCCTATGAACTTTTTAAGGGAATTGAATTTGATAATCTGGCCACCACCTGAGAAATTGGGACTGTACAAGGGGAGATAAGCAGGAGATCTTGAGACAGAGACCCCTTCTGATCTTTTGAGAAGATTACTGGAGTCAGGAAGGCAGTGAAATCCCAGATGATGAAGCTGATTGGAAAAATACACAGACCTATAGGCCTGATAATCTTTCCACAAATGCAAAGCTAGAATTTGTGGCAGAGGGCAGAGAGATTACCACCCAGCACAATGACCCAATAGAAAATCTGATATAAAGAGAATCCCTAGAGACCACATCCAATGGATGAGGAAATGTGTGAAGATGACTTACAAATGTGAAACTCCAACACAGGATTAAAGGAAGAACACTGGTGTGAGAGTGCAGAAGTGATTTGTAACTTGTGAATTAACTGACATGTGAGAGCACATGGTGCAGCTGCACTGAAGAATGAGTCCCAGGCTTGCTCGGCTACTTGACAAACAGCGTGACATGAAATGGCTAATATGGCCTGATGAGTAAGAAAACAATTTTCAGTGATCAAGGCACTGAACATAGTCCATAAAGAAAACGACTTTCAAGATAATTAATCTTACTCCCCCTGACCATTACCATCTTAGAGTCAAATTGAATTAAATGTAAAAAGAATTATGGATTGGGACAAATGAAGGCTAGGAAGAAATAATACTTAGTAAAAATTATCCACAGGATGGATATAGGTCAACGGAGAACTGGAGAATCTTTTCAGTCCATGCATACTCTATTACTTATATGTACTTATATTTAATGAGCCTGGAAATTAGCAGCATTCCAGCAAAAGAATAGAGCTAGGATTTTCCGGCCCAGCCATTGGTAGGACCCACCGTGGGGGATGCAGCGAGCCATTGGCTTTCAGTGGGACCAGACAACCCAGAAGGCGGGCAAGCCTGGAAAATCCGACCCTCAGATATTTCCCTCCAAAAGTGGGGAACTGGACGTTCTGCAGCTGGGGATGCCAGACCAAGTAATCAGATAATTCTGGCATCTTTAGTATGTTACCTACATATGTAATCAAGAAATTAGGGAAACAGCTTGTATTTTTGAAATGACTATATTATCTAAAAATTAGTTGTGAGAAGTCAATAAAAATATTTCCTCTGGAAGGGGGAGCTGTAAGAAATTGGAGTCCTGAATAAATAAAAAAGAACTCTCATCTAAGCAGGCATCTTTCGCATTTTATAGGATTTTCTAAGCACGTTGATTGCCTCTCTTTCTAAACACTTTGATCTCTGAACAATCTTAGTTCAGGCAGCCATGTTGACATTCCTGAGTTGTTAGATGGTGTCTTGTGCACCCCTTACCTCCCAAGGATTTAGAAAAGATCACGATATGACCCTCAGCAAGCTGTAAACCAAAAAGCTGACCTCGAGCAGGGTAATACACAATGGGGGGTGGTGGCCACTCTGACACTTTGAGTACCTGTCCTGTATCCATTGGTCAGATAGTTAGATAGATGATTGACACTGGGTAAGCTACCAGCCCCCCAAAAAGTATATATATATATATATATATATATTGGTGTTACACTGGTGGTAGCTCGCAGAGGTGCTGGAGAGGTCCTGCTGAGGGATCATATACTGCTGAGGCGTTGGGAAGATTGCAGTACTCATTGGTAGCTGCCTTCTTAAGATGGACAAGGAGGAGGAGGATGGTGAGATCAACACATTCTGTGCCAACTACTTGTCTGCTGCCTGGAACCAGTAAACCATAACTGTCACGGGTCGTATATGTTTTTTGTCTGATTAATTAATGTTTCATATCTAAACTGTTGTTTCTTCATGAACTTAACAAACCATCTTAAAATTATTTATGACTTGTCGATTGCCTAATTAGGTATCTGTGGTCCTGAACAAGTCCTGGGACTGTGTGGACCACATTGTCAGGGACAAAATATAAAGACTATCCTGGGGCTGTGTGGACCATGCTACAGGGCTGAGCCTGGTACACATGTCTTGGTTTAGGGAGGGGGAAGGCCTGTCTGTGCAATGTCAGTTGTGCACAGCATTGGGTTCAAGGCATGGTCAATCCCTCACAGAGCTCCTGGGAGTTGATGGCTTGGTATTGGGCAGCAGGTTGCACTGTCACAGTCAGGGGAGGCATCTGCAGCCTGTAAATGGGGAACTGGTAAGTAAGAGAGCAGGGGGTAGTTGATGGCCTCACGAGGGGTGTCCCTGTAGGTCTCTGTGCATATAGCCTCAAGATGGGGAGGGGTGAGGTCAACAGAAAAAGGTTCAGGGGAGAGGACAGGAATATTGACAACAATGTCGATGGGCTCCAGAGTTAAAGGGTGAGGCAGGAGAGTGATCGGAGGAATGGAAACTTGGACATGATGAGGATTAAGGAGGATAGGAGGGACTTGGATGGTAACAAAAGAAGGTTAAAAGCTGGTCTTAAAGTAGAAACGGAGCAGCATCATTTCGACAGGCTGATGCAATGATGCAATAGAAAATTAACTTTGGGAAAAAGTCACCAGGGAGGGGTCTGAGGGCGTGTAGGAGGAGTTGTCTACTGCAGTTGTGGGCCAATTGAAGGGGCATCCTAATAATGACTGGCTGAAGACATGGAGGTCAAGTCTCAGCTGAGAGATGTTAAGATGAGTCAAATGCCGTTTGAAGGATTTGGGCACCTTAACTGATGGTGCCCATTCTTTTGAGAATCCACTAGGGCTAGGACAACATTTGATTGTCATGGCTGCAGGACAAATGCAATGTGCAGCATACAACCCTACAGGTTGTAATTGGGATGCTCATGGCTTACAGGGCTGAATGCTTGCTGTCATTAAATTAATGCAAGGCTGGGCTGCAGTCTAGTCAAAAGGAGGCAGCCTGATAGTGCTATGATTGAGGTTGATAGCACATGGCTGTACGCATCCAGATCCAAGCCTCTTTGTGAATGTACTGTCATGTCAGGGGGTAGTGGTGGGGGGAGGTGTGTTTGGTTGCAGTGGTGGTGCACAGCCACCTGTGATACTTCAGCATGAGCTTCAGCTACAAAGGCAGACCTGGGGATGGCACATATGGAATGAGGGCAGCCCAAGGGCTCCCTAGCTTGTCGATGGAGGGTGATCTTTGCAGGGTAAGGTGCTATCATGTCTCTAAACTATTTGTCCAGAGAAACAAGGAGGAATGCAGAATGCAGCCTGCAGCCAATGCTGCCTTCTTCATGAGTTGAATGTGACTAAGAAGAAGAAAGGCCTGTAGCAGTCTGGTAGGGCTCAGGGAGGAACCTCACTTTGAGGTACATGGGCCAGTGGGGCCCCAGTAAGACCCAGAGGCTGAGGAGGAGAGACCAATTCCATAGAGGCGTTTGGCATGCCCAAGAAAACACCCCTCATACTTGGAGATGAGTGAGAGACTGTGTAACAGATGTCTTCACTTATAGTGGGTCATATCTGCCACCTACTTCAGGAGGATCTGACGCCACACAGACTGGGAAGCCATCCATTGCCAATGGCTTTAAAGGTGACTGCCACACTCAACCTTTTTGCAAGCGGCTCATTCCAGGGCACCACTGAGGACCTCTGTGGAATATCTCAATCCTCGCCTCATAAATGCATAACGGAAGTCACCAATGCCCTTTTGAATAAGACACACAATTACATTCCATTTTCCATAGATGAAGCCAGCCAGGCTGCCAGAGCAATTGGATTTCAAGCGATCTCCAGATTCCCACAGGTGCAGGGTGTATCAACTGCATGCATGTGGCCTTAAGAGCTCCCTGGCAGCAGCCAGTAAGATTTATCAATATAAAAGCCTTCCACTCTTTCAACGTGCAACTGATCAGTAATCATCGAAAGCGGATAATGCAGGTTTTCGCAAGTAACCCTGGGAGCTCGCATGACTCTTACTACTTGAGTCACTCCCAGATGCCACAGATCTTCGAGGGCCTTCAGCGCATTCAGGGTTGGCACATCAGTGATAAAGGGTACCCCAAAAAGACTTGGCTAATGATGTCTGTTCAGTGGACACAGACTGTACACAGAGGTACAATGCAACTCATTCTGCAACACGCTCCTTAATTGAGCAGACCTTCGGCATGTTGATGATGTGTTTCAGATGCTTGGAATGATCAGGCAGCGCTCTCCAGTACTCTTGGAGGGTGCCCACCATCATCGTGGTTTGCTGCACCCTACAAAACCTGGCGCTGACGTGGCAGACGTGTCTGTGATTCCTTTATAGGGACAAGGTTCCAGGGTGATTAAGGTTAAGACTACCTCATATGAGTGCATATCACCTGTCCCTTTGATGCAGGGTAGACATTAAGACCTTCTTGGTATTTCTCAATGAAGGGCATCAATCTCAGAATGAGTAGCCACAATGGTGCGACATGATGGCCTCATCCTTAGAAGGCAGCATATGGAGTATGTGGCCATTCTGGTGATGGGATAAAAACTCCACCAGCGCTCAATCTGAAGTAAGTAGACATGTTGCTTTCCTTTCAAACATTGTGCCAACATTGAGAGCCTTCATGATGCAGGAACATGACTGCAACATCAATGCACTCATGGCAGTATGCCTGGAGCTTTGCAAGGCACCTCAAGGAGGAAGATTATCAGTCACTGGTTATCGTTTGACTGTCTGAGGATGGATCTAAATCCAGACAGTGGCATCTCTCAAAATGCCATCTCTTATGCATGAAGAATGGTCAGGCCTCATCTTGATACTGAGCCCCCAGGATGACATCACTCTTCAAGATACTGTGATCTGTCACTCTATAGCATGGATGCGAAACTGAGTCAGTTTACCTTTGTGTACACAGTGTGCGCTTCAGCAAGCTATTGTGTGATCATTGACAAGCGCTCATGATCCTGCATTCACCAGGAGCTTCCCAAGTTCATGTCCAGCACTGCCTTGGCATCTGGGAGAAACGTAGCCCAGTCAATGTCAACACAGCATTTAAGGATAACTTAGTACCCTCGTAAATGCTAAAGACCAGTCATGAAATGTGCAGGAGCTTTGCTGTCATCCCATTACAGTCCCGCACATTTTCATTTTACCGGAGTGCGATGTGTGCAAGGAAGCTTAATACATTGACAGCACTGTCATGTTCAGAGATCTACATCAATTGGCCTTATGAGGCCTAGCACAAGGATTCTGTAAAGCCATGCAAGCCAGGCCCCAGCTAGCATACTAACACATATTAGTCCGGCATCATGAGGTTAAACACACACCTATAAAATCGTATACTCATTGTTGCCTAACAGGCAGTTCAAGATACATCAAGTGGAAACTACTTCCATTGCTCTGCATCATGCATGTGGCCAGTGGGAACTAATAAAGGAGTAAGGTTCAGCCGTAAAAGCAGGAACGAATTAACACATCAGGCAGCCAAGAAAGGCTAAGGTCCTATACAATTAATTAAACCATAACCCAAACCTGACAGTCATTACATGGAAGCCATTTGAAAGTGCACTCAATTGTAAGGGCTCCAACACGGTCACTATAAATACCTATAACATGCATGGAGAACAGAATTCAGTACAGCTGCATCAGGATTATAAACTCCCAAGGACTATTATCATGAGGCTACATTATATGATGGTGTGATGTAAGGCTTACATATGCATTGTCCAACCACAATGTTCATATAGGAACTGGCTTTCTTCATGTTGCTTATGTGGACATTAAGGTGACTGACTGAGCTGAAATTGAAGGAGACAACATAAATCTGAGGGGCATGATGGAAGATACTTGAGGGGGTAGGGGGAGCATCTGTTACCCTTAGGTGACCATGGAACATTGCATCACATGGAAGAGCCAGTACCTCAGATGTTTAAGGAGAAGGGTAAAATGTAGTTACAAAGGTGCAAAGTATATACAGTAAGTGAACACCCATGTCACCATTGTGCTCTCAGTACTTTTGAGTTTCTAATCCTACCGCTATGTCTAGGTGCAGCCCTGCCATCCGCAGCAGAGGTGAAGTCAGCATGTTGACTGCTATGTCCTGTTGTCTGCGATGACCTCGACAGGCATCCTCTGGAGGCCCGAGGACTGGAGGGCCCCGGACTAATAAGAGTCTCCTGCTCTGGGGCAGGTGTACCCTCCTTGGCCTAACCTGCTGGAGTTAATGGTGTCACAGAGAGAGGGGATTTGGAGCAGCTGGACAACTTTGGAATCTCCTGTGTGGATGGCCCTGGGGTGTCTGGCTGATGCTCCTTCTCCCTGTGGGTGCCCAAGGGCCTCTCCCTGACTCCTTGAAGACAAAGGAGATCAAGGTGCCCTGTCCTTTATCACCTAGCCATTGATGGATCCCACTCATGGCTATACTGATGGTAAGTAGTCTGAGCGCATACCCGGCAGAAACTGCTGGACTTGGGACACCAAAGTGACCCTTCCAATGGAGACTTCAATGTGCTCACATGTGGGAGCCATGACATCAGACAGAATGTGAATGGGTTCCTTCATCCTTTATTCTAATGCACTGACGGCCTCTGACCTGCCTGTTGTTCCCCTGCCTGTCTTTGGAACTCCAACATTTCTTTGAGTGACGATTCAGAGGCTCATCATTGGACTCAGACTCGGCAGGGGCCTGTTCTCCAGCTGTCTCTGAGTGCCGGAGACCTTGGTGTTCATTGACTCTGTCTGTTATGGACCTGTGCCTCTGAGACCCTCACCAGATAGCGACCTTGAGCCTGCTTTAGAATTAGGTCCCACCGAGGTCTGTGTACCTGTGCTGGTGGAGGGTGCAGGTGAACGCAGTGAAAGGTCTTTCTTGGATGCTTCCTCAGGATCCTCATTCAAGGTGCTCTGGGGGCTGGGGCTGATGTGCAGCGGGCACTCTTTCTCTGCCTTTTCTTGCTGGTGGCTGGGATAGTGGAAAGGGATAATTAGTCATTGGGTCAGCAGTGCCTACATCATAGGTCACTCACAGACATTGTCTGCGTGTGGCCGATGTCTATTGCCTGGACCCTCACTGGTTTGTTGGAAGCACTGATCTCTGCTTCTGCGCAGGAACAGTCCCTGTTCTCTCCAGCCAGCTCTGCTGCTTACACCTTTTGGGGAGAGAGTGGCTTTAATTCCAGCATCCCCTCTCCAGTCTACAATCTCTCCCTTTTGTTGTGGGCGATCTTGTCCTGCACAGAGACAAATGGAAAGATTGTGAGCACCACAGATGAAAGAGAAGACAAGAAGCATGCATGCCTGTTGTGTGTCTGGGTTCTTCCCAGTAAGGGTTGAAGAGGCCATTTGCGCAGGCTATTACATGAGATGGTGATGCTAAAGTGTCTGTCAGACAATCAGTGCTGATGTCCCTTCTGCTGGTAGTGTGTGAGATCCTTGTAGACTGTAACCTTTAGGTTAGCTGATGATCTTATGAGAGTCTGAGTTTGAAGTGAGGAGAAGGTTGTCTTACCCTGGTGGGGCAATTGAGATCATTTATCCTCTTCCTGCGCTGCAGGGCGGTCCTCTGCTGAGGTCCACACGCACTGATCTCCCTGGAGAGCTCCTCCCAGACCAGCATGATGAGGTCGGTGGACCTCTAACTCCCATCCCAAAGGTAGAGGACCTCCCACCGGTCCTGGGCTGCCTGGAGGAGCCTCTCCAGGGACTTGTCACTAAACTTGGGGGCAGAGGACTTATTGTTTCTTGGGGCCATTTTTATCTTTGGCACAACAAGTCCTGGGCTGCAGACAGTGAATGTGTGTGTTGGCGCCGTTTAAATATGGCACCTGAACTTTCAACCCCATGAGGTAACAGCGGGCTGGATGAATCCCTGCCCGCCTGCCCTGCCATGAGACTGGACAAGCTCCTTGCTGATGCATAATTAATGAGTTGAAATTACAGAGTTTCCCACATTTCACCGGACTTAGTCTCCAGAATGGAAAATTATGCCCAGTGAGTCATCCAAGTGGTAGCATCATTTGGTTTTTCTAGGATGCCTAGAAGTATGCCAACATCACCATTCAATAAGGATGTATGTTGATTGTGAAGAACATAGAATCAATGATCTGTCACCCCTTGTAGCTAAGAGGAGCAATAATCCCATCTTTGACTGGAAGGTGTATGTTGCTTGGACCTTGTAATTTGATCTCTGATAGATAAAGGGTCATTGGCTGAAGCCAGTTGAGGTCATCTGTTAATATGTTTACAGCAGCTCCAATATTGATTTTAAAAGAAGCCTTGAACTTGTACCATAACTCACCAGTCATCTGGATTAAGAGTATCAACTCTGCAATTTTATCTTTTTCTAGACTTTCCATTCTTTGAAACAAGTGTGCTTCTTAACTACCTGCAGGTCTGCAATTACAACTAACACAGCTGAATTTGCAGAAACGCTTGAAATGTCCAGCTTTTCTACACTGGAAGCATTCTATGCCCCCTGCTGGGCAGCCTTGTTGTCTATGCTGGCTCTTCACAACTCAATGCAAGCATCTCAAAATGGCTGCCAGCATGGAGTTTCCCACCCTTTTGTTTGTTTGATGGGCTTTTGTATGGGAGAGGCCACTGCCTGTGGGCCTACCCACAGAGTTATGTGAAACCATGGGTCACCATGAATTGTAGCCCAGTTAAATGCTCAAAGCTCAGCCTGCCTCGCATACTGGACCGCTTGATCCACTGTAAGATCATCTTTGGTCTGCAGAAGCTCAGAGGATTTTCATTCCAGACACTCATGACCATGCAATCACGAAATAGCATGTCCTTCAGCATCCCATATCTAGAAGAACTAACTAGGCGATATTGGTTAGTTAGGAATAATTCAATCGATTCCCCAGATCATTGTGAGCGCTGGTTAAAATATGCTCGTTCAATTAATAAATATTGCTTTGGGCTAAAACAAGCGTCAAAGGCTATAATTATGGAATCAAAATCCACGCTGGACTGCTGCACACCCTACCTTAGCAGAATGTCACCTGCTACTGGACTTACTGAATAAAGAAAGGAACTAAATTGGAGATTTGGCTCTTTTTCATGAAGAACTGACACTGCTCAGTACTGGAGAATTTGGCATTTTCATAACTCCCACTGTTGGCCTCTCTGCGGGCCTTCAAGGGCAGTCAAATGGGTGGGGAAAGGGCAGGGGCTGCTCACTCGGTACAGTCATGGTTATCTCTCTCCAGTGTGCCTCCTGCTACTGCCAAAATTTCTCAGCTGCTGTTGTAATTATGGCTTTCTCTAGTGTGTAACGTACCTTTAAGAATAATACTTGCTAGGCAAGATCACATGATATGTAGTAACCAATAGGAGAGTAGCACGGACTACCTCTGCAGTCAGTGTAGATATAGAGGTGAAGTTGAAAGCACACATGTAGTTGCTGCTGAGTGTATTGTAAATAAACTTAATGTTTCCACCCAAGAAGTGTTTTCTGATCAACTCTATCTCAAAGTGTACAACTTGACCACCCTACAACAAACTGGCAATGAGGATAAAATAGGATTGAACAGAAGAAATCAAGTTAGAAAGAAATCGGCACTGTACCTTGCCCAGTGATAGTAAGTAGCAAGTTCCATTAGAATTAAATAAGTTATCCCCTTTCAAAAGGCCAAAATTTGTGAGAATTGATCCTTTTGAAACAGCCACAGATGATTGATCTCAATATATAGAACGTTTCACATTATTTCTTCAAACAAACAAGATTATGGAGGAAAAGAGGTGAGTGATCCACTTGAGTACTTGTGGGAGCAAAATCTACAGTGTAATTTGAGGTTTGATGGCACCCAATGCCCTAGATTTGAAAAATTTTGATGAATTGGTGGACCTCATGAAAAGTCACTTTCAACCCAAGCCCTCAGTTACGATGTAGTGGTTTAGGTTTAATGCAAAAAATAGAGCCCAGGGTGGCAAAATTTGATGCAGCTAACAGGACATTATGAGTTTGGTACAACTCTGAACAACATGCTCAGAGATCATTTAGTGTGTGGTATGAAAGAGGACACTATTCAGAAAAGATTATTGTCTCAAGTGAATCTGGATTTCAAGAAGCTACTAGAGATAGCGCTGGCCATGGAAAGTGCAGTAAGAGATTCAAAAGCAATACAGGGTGCGCAAAATGGCTCTGCCCTCCACATCGGGCGGGAAACATCAGCTGAAAGAGACACGGAAAAGCAAGACCAAGCAGAGAAGTGGGAAACAGCCGCTACTAGCCAAAGAATAAAGAAAAATAACTTAGCAATGAAATTGAAGAATCATTTTAATAGAGGTGCAGGCAAGCGGTATTTTAGTTATTGGCAGTTTAAAAAAAAATGAATGCTACTATAGAAACGGACATATGATGAGGCAATGCAAAAAAAAGATTCAAGTAGGTTTGTAAACAGAAGAAGAAGCCCAATGAAATCTACAATGTAGAAGAGCCTGAAACAACAAATTCTGACATTTACTCATTGTTTAGTTGGAAAGTTGGAAAGACAGAACCAATATTTGTCACAGCAAAGGTAAGTGGCAAACCTATTAGAATGGAAGTGGACACGGGAGCTTCCATTACAGCGATTGAGGAAGATACCTTCAGATATTTGAATAATGGTGAACATCAATAAGTTTAGAAGAAACAGCTGCCAAGCAAAAACGTATATAGGTGAGGACAGTAAAAGGCATAAGCAGAGTAACTGTCCATTATGGAAGCCAATCGGTAAATCTACCAGTGTTAGTCTTGAGAGGTAGAGGACCAATCCTCCTAGGGCCAAATTGGCTAAGGGAAATCAACCTTTATTGGCCACTGGGATTCCAAAAGGAAGCTGTAAACATTTCTGTTTTGAAAAAGGAGTGTGTAAGGACTCAATAACCTGCAGAAGTGCAGGCTGTCTTAAGCCAAAACATGGAAGAACAGCAGAAGAAACTCAAAGAGACCCTGCTTGATGACAGAATTCGAAACGAGGTGAGCACCTTTGGAAGGGAAAAAGAAAACCTGTTGAAAGACCTTCACACACTACAGGATTCCCTCAGGTCAAAGTTTGTACTTCTGGAAAAGTATGAAAAGAAACAGAAATAATTCAGCACTTCTCTGAACAAACTGAAGAATGAGTTGGCAGAGAAGACACAACAAGGCTCAATTTTCCAGGAGGCAGCAAACAAATACAAAAAAGAGGCAGGAGAGCTGATGCTAAATGAAGCCAAGAGGCTTTGGAAGCAAAAATCACAGAATTTCCCAAGAAGCAGACAGATAATGAAATTTTGGGAAACTCAGCCACTGAGCTCAGCCAAGTTGAGCTTGTGTCTGGCCAATAGTGGAGTCAAAAAGAAGGCCGAGATTTAAGTCTGTGCTAGAAAAAAGAAAAGAGCATGTTCCAAATGAGGGAGGTAATCCATTTGGGTCACAAGATAGATTCACAGGGCCTCCACCCAGTTGAGGAGAAAGTGAGAGCCATAAGAGAGGAACCTGCACCAAAGAACGCCTCAGAGCTCAAATCATTCCTAGGAATGATCAACTATTACAGGCATTTCTTACCCAATTTATCTACTGTGCTGGCCCCCCTCCATTCCCTACTCAAAAAGATCCAACGTTGGTCCTGGGAGGTGGCCCAGAAAGAAGCTTTCATAAAGATGAAACAATTGTTGTGCTCATCCAATCTATTAGTGCCTTATGACCAGATGAAAGAATTGGTGTTGACATGTGACGCATCTCCATATGGAGAGGGAGCAGTGCTCTCTCATCAGCTGGATGACAGCACAGAACGGCCAATAGGTTACGTATCAAGAACATTCACCACAGCGGAAAAGGGATACTCACTGAAGTAAAAAGGTCTGTCCATCATCTTTGGTGTCAAAAAATTTTACTAGTATGTACACGGCTGTCATTTTACAATTGTTTCAGACTACAACCCATTGCTAGGATTGTTTAGTGAGGACAAGGCTATACCACCCATAGCCTCAGCAAGAATGTAATAATGGGCTTTACTTCTGGCAGCATACAAATATGCTTTCATACATAGGCCTGGCAATCAAATTGCAAAAGCCGATGTCCTTAGTCATTTGCCTTTACAAGAAAATGATGAACATGTCCCAGTTCCACAGGTACTTGTTTTACTGTTAAATTTTTTAGATTCCTCACTGGTGTGTGCTCGACAGATCAGAGGCTGGACAAGTCAGGACCTAGTCCTATATAAGGTACAAGAACAAGTGCTACAAGTTTGGTCACAGGAGCCTGTATCTGATGAAATGAAACTGCACTTCAACAGAAGAGATGAAATAAACAGCCAGGTTGGCATCTTATTGTGGGGAGCATGAGTGATAGTTCCTCCAAAGAGAATTTTAATTCCATCCAGAATTTCCAAAATGAAAACGATAGCACGCAGCTATCCATGGTGGCCTGGGATGAATGGCAAAATAGAGAGTTTAGTAAAGCACTGTGTGCAATGTCAGCAACTGCAAAAGTTGCCAGTGACAGCTCCATTACACTCATGGGAGCGGCCAGGTAGACCCTGGGTGTGGTTACACATTGACTACGTTGGACCTTTCCTGGGAATAATGTTTCTGCTCATTGTCGATGCCCATTCAAAATGGTTGGATGTATATGAGGTGATGTCACCAACGTTGGGCGCTACAATTGAGAAACTATGTCAGAAGTTTTGCCTTTGCAACCAAGCTAGCACGCTTTCTTTTTCATTACAGGACTACCCCTCACACAATAACAGGTGTCACACCTGTGGAGTTATTATTGAAATGCTGTCTCAGGATGAGATTGAGCTTAACAATGCCGAATTTAGAGGGGAAGGTGGAAAGGAGTCAGGAAAGCCAGAAAACTATACACAACTGGCATTGTCGTGAGAGGGTATTTACCATGCAAGAGCCGGAAATTTCAGGGAAGGACCAAAGTGATTACCGGGTAAAATAAGTGCAGTGACTGGACCTCTATCTTACCACATGGAGGCGGAAGGATGGATAAACTGTAAACATGTGGACCATTTAAGGAAGAGAAAGACAAATCGCCAAGATTTGGTTCCACCAGTGGCTATGACCAGGTTTGCAATTCCTGTTGAGCATACTCAACCCAGGACTGACATGTCTCTAAGAGTTAAGGATACAGAACTGCAAGTGCCCACCGAAACACCAAATGTTCAGGCAACTCTGGAAAAGGAGGTTCCTGACAAAGAATCTGAAGTTGTGGAGCTGCGACGTCCCACATGTACCGAGAAACCACCTGGGAGACTGAACTTACCCAGTGTAAATACTATGTCGTCTTGAAAAATATGTACTTGTAAATATAATACGTATAGCCAAGTTAAAGGGGGAGGAATGTAGCAATTATAGTTTTATTTAGTCTGTAGTGTACCTTTAAGAATAATGCTTGTTAGGCAAGATCACATAATATGTAGTAACCAAAAGGAGAGTAGCATGGGCTACCTCAGCAGCCATTGTAGAGATAGAGTTGAAGTTGAAATCACACGTGTAACTGCTGCTGAGTATATTGTAAATAGACTTAATATTTCCACCCAAGAAGCGTCTGTTGATCAACTCTATAACAAATAGTACAACTCGGCCACCCTACAATAGCTGCTTTCAAAGGTTTCTTCACTCCATGGTTCCTTCGATAACATTGATGTCTTTTACATTGATGTCTCCATTGCTGCACCATGTTCTGAAATTAAGTCCTTCTGTCTTAGCCTCAAGGCATATGATTTGGTTCTTAGACAGACTGCAGAGATACTCTGGTATCTGCTTAATACTTTATTAGTACTACTTCTAAACAGGTTACAGATTAGGCACACAGCTCTTAGGCATGATTCCAACCTCTCTCTCAAGAGTCCAACACATTTATGACTGGTGTCAGTGGTACATCATCATGTACGTCATGCATTAGCATATCCCATCTGTTAACCCTTTATACTACAACATGTGCTTTGATGAAAATTTCCCAAAGTGTGTTGCAAATCTCGTAAGAAAAGATGAACATAAGAAATAGGAGCAAGAGTAAACCATACAGCCCATCGAGCTTGCTCCATCATTCAATATGATCATGACGGATCTCCTGCCTTAACTCTAGTTTCCCATCTGCTCACCATATCCCTTGATACCCTGAGTAACCAAAACTCTGCCTGTCTCAGCTTTAAATATATTCACTGCATCCACAACAACAGAGGATTCCAAAGATTCACAACCACTTGAGTGAAGAAATTTCTCCTCACCTCAGTCCAAAAGGATTGGCCCCTACTCTGAGATCACACCCCTGTGTTCTAGATTCCCCAGCCAGGGGAAACAACCTCTCGGGACAGAATTTTCCAGTCCCCCCGTGGTGGGTTCCCCCACAGCAGTGCCAGCAAACCATTGAAATCTCCATTCACAGCAGTAGGATCAGATGATCCCGCCAACGTGAGGGGCTGGAAAATTCCGGCCTCATTGTCTACCCTGTCAAACTCTTTCAGAATCTCACATGTTGCAATGAAATAACCTCTTATTCTTCTAAACTCCAGAGCATATGGACCCAATTTACTCAGTCCCTCATCATAGGACAGCCCTCTCATCCCAGTAACCAATTTAATAAACCTTCACTGTATCGCCTCCAAGGCAAGTATATCCTTCCTTACAAATGGAAACCACATTGTACACAGTTCCTCAGATGTGCTGTCACCAAAGTCCTGTACAAGTGTAGCAAGACCTCCTTATTCTTATACCCCAATCCCTTTGCGATAAAGGCCAACATGCCATTTGGCTTCTAATTGCTCCGCCTATGTGTGAACTTTCTGTGTTCCTTGGACATATATGCATAAGCCCTTCCAAAGCTCAACATTTACAATTTTCATACCTTTCTTACAGTGAAGGAAGGGGAGAGCATGCCAGACATCCCAAAGAAAATAACGTTGAGATAAAAATGGGTAATCAATGTAATTAATGTAATTAACAGTAATGAAGAAAATAATGGCATAAAGACAAATCCCAGGACCGGACGGTTTCCATCCCAGAATTTAAAGGAAGTAGGTGCTTAACAATCATTTTCCAAAGGTCTTTCAATGGGCATCTAATCTAATTGGCAGGATGTTGTCATGTCTTTATAATGATATAAAGGCATTAAGCGCTCATAAGGAATTGTATAAACATGTTGTGGGTTTATTTATTTATTTATTTTGTGGCACATGAGAGCATTTATACAAAGGTAGAAAGCTTGAAGACATCAGCAGCAGAGCTGTGTGTGCTATGTTCTGCTCAAAGGCCAAAGTGAAACTGAGGCTGGATCGCATGACACTGTTCCCTTCTAGTGATGGCATGCTCCTATCCCTTAAAGGCATATCACAACGGGTGTGACCAGTCGCATTTTGCAATTATCTGTATTTGGACCCCCCACTATCCACAGTATTGATTAACAATTTACATGATGGATTGTGGGTAGGTAAACCTGCACTTCCCTCTTATACTCTAATTCCAGAATCTGATCTGAACCTGCCTCGGTGGAGTAGAACGGTCGAGGCTTGCCACTTAGTACAGCTCAGTATTCTTTTAACTGTTTATTGTACCATGAATAACAAACAAAAGTCAGTACACTGCTCCCTTCAACTTCAATCAGTACGTACAGTTCCCTTTAACTCTCCGTAATTTCAAACAGTGCTCACCCTGACGATCACTCAACAAAATAGCTTCCCATTTGTGTGGAGGAGTGATTTGATCACCATTTTCAAGTTAGTAAGGGGAATTGATAGGATAGATAGGGAGGAACTGTTTCTGCTGATTGGGGAATCTAGGACTATGGGACTATAATCTAAAAATTAGCACCAAACCTTTCAGGAGTGAAGTTAGGAAACACTTCTGCACAGAAAGAGTGATAGAAGTTTTAAGCTTTCTTCTGAAAATAGCAATTGATGTTAGGTTAACTGTTACTGTTAACAAAAATCTATCAATTTCAGTTTTAACTGAAGATACCAAGTGATATGAAGTTAGGCCACAGATCAACCCTAATTGATTTGAATGGTAGAACAGGCTCAAAGACTAAATAGCCTACTCCTGGTCATTTTCATCCAATAGGAAGACAATACATTAAGGATTTTGCACTAATTACAATTGAAAAGCAATCAGATTACATAATTACGTCAATGTCTGTGATTCTGATGCTGGTAGAGACAAGCAGAACTTCATACAGTGCGGATGTAACCAGCAAAAATACACTGCACAGGCAAGATTCTCACAGGTTAGGTTATTTAGTATAGCTAACTGGGTTGTATTTACGTAAGAAATTGGGAACAAAACCATGACTTCTCTTCAGATACAGACTTAAGAAATGAACAATTATATGGGATGTACAGAATGTCTGAGTGCAACATAGTGTTTCTTTAAATAGGACTGATACTTTATGACTCATTGGCTTCTCCAGTTCCTGAAACATTCAGTGATGGAGACTTGTGGGGGCGAGTGGTTCACATGAGGGGAGGTTTGCAAACTCAAAGAGAAAGGATTAGGCAAGGTGCAGAGTAATGATACGGGTAATGATAACCATTGTGTGACAGGAAGGGACAGAACATACAAACATCAGAGTGCACCAGAAAATAAGATCAGAGTAGGAAAAAATGGTAAAAATACAGAATTAAAAGCTATTTTTCTGTATGCTCACAGCATTCGTAACAAGATGGATGAATTGATAGCAGAAATAGAAACAAATGAGTATGATGTGATAACCATTGCAGAGGCATCAAGGCTGTGACATGAATATTCAAGGGTATTTGGCATTTTGGAAGGACAGGAGAAAAGGATGGGTGGGGGGTGGGTGGGATATCTCTGTTAATAAAAGATGAGATGGTACAGTAGTGAGAAATGACCTTGGCTCAGAAGGTCAAGATGTGGAATCAGTTTGGAAGGAATAGGAAATAGTAAGGGAAAGAGTCACTGGTAGGAGTAGTTTATAGGTCCCTAACAGGATCTGTACAGCAGGACAGAGATTATATCAATAAATAATGGGGGTATGCAAGAAAGCCACTGCAATAATCATTTATAACTTCAATCTTTGCATCAATTGGACAAATCAAATTGGCAAAGGTAGCCTGGAGGATGAGTTCATAGATTGCATTTGGGATAGTTTCTTATAAGAATATATCCTGAAATCTACCAAGGAGAAGGCTATTTTGGACCTGGTAATGTTTAATGAGACAAGATTAATTCAAGACCTCATAATAAAGGGCCCTCTAGGCAAGAGTGATCATAGCATGATGGAATTTCGCACTCAGTTTGAGAGTGAGAAATGTGGATCCATAATTAATATCTTAAACTTAATTAATGGCAATTACAAGGGTGTGAAGGCAGAGTTGACCTAAGTGGACTGGGCAAATATGTTAAAGGGGAGAACGGTGGAGAAGCAGTGACGGACATTTAAGGAGACATTTCATAACTCTCAACAAGATATATTCTATTGAAGAAGAAAGACTCTACTAGAAGAATGCACAAGAAGTATTACATTTGTGGTTTTCCAATCCAGCGGGCCCTTTCCAGAATCTAGGGTATTTTGGAAGATTACAACCAATGCATCTCCTATCTCTGCGGCCACTTCTTTTAAAACCCTAGAATACAGGCCATCTGGTCCAGGGGACTTGTCAGCCTTAAGTTCAATTAGTTTTCTCATTACTTTTTCTATGGTGATAGTGATTGTTTTAAATTCCTCCCTACCTTTTGCCCCTAGATTTTCTACTATTCTTGGGATGGCTTTTATGTCCTTTACTGTGAAGACAATCACAAAATATTTGTAAAATTCCTCTGCCATTTTCTCATTTCCAACTTTAATTCTCCATTCTGACCCGCTAAGGGATCAATGTTCGCTTTAGCTACTCTCTTCCTGTTTATATACTTGTAGAAGTTTTTACTGTCTGTTTTTATATTTCTTGCTAGTTTTCTTTCAAAGTCCAAGTTCTCCCTCTTTTTTTAAAAAGCATGCTTTACTGGTTTATAAAGCTTTCCCAATTTTCTGACCTACCACTAATCTTCGCAGGATTGTATATCTTTTCTTTTCATTTGATACCATCCATAACTCCCTTAGTTAGCCATGGATTGTGCATTCTTCTAGTAGAGTCTTTCTTCTTCAATAGAATATATCTTGTTGAGAGTTATGAAATGTCTCCTTAAATGTCTGTCACTGCTTCTCCACCGTTGTCCCCTTTAACATATGTGCCCAGTCCACTTAGGTCAACTCTGCCTTCACACCCTTATAATTGCCGTTAATTAAGTTTAAGATATTAATTATGGACTCACATTTCTCACTCTCAAACTGAGTGCAAAATACCATCATGCTATGATCACTCTTGCCTAGAGGGCCCTTTATTATGAGGTCTTGAATTAATCTTTTCTTCAAGAAGGGAGGGAGACAGAAAGCAGGAAACTATAGGGCATTTGGCCTAATCTTTGTCATTGAGAAAATTCTAGAATCCATTTTTAAAGATGTAGTAGCAGGACATTTCAAAAATCATAATACTATCAGGAAGTGTCAACATGGGGCTGAATTTTAGGGGCCATCGCCAGTGAGAAAACAGACATTAACTAGATACACTATGGCATCAATGGCATATCTGCTCCCAGTCCACCTGCCCCTGCCCCTCCATGATTTGACGGACAGTTGAGAAGGCATCAGGTGGCCTAATTGACACCCTTAAGTGGGCGCTTAATGCCCAATTAAGGGCCTCATCCCACTGCTGCTCCAATAGAATTGTGGGGTGAACGAGGCCTGCACCCAAGAGGCGAGTGGTGCGCAATGCAAGGTAGGCGAATGAACCTCAAAGTCATGAGCGAAATGCAGGTTGCCAGGTGCACTATATAAAGTTGTGAAACAAATCGGTCTAAGTGGATGCTGATGTGCCCTCTTGATCCTGGTAGTCCAGCAGGTTTAACCCTATAGGCTGATGGTCAGTGAAAGGTGGAGTGGGGGAGCGGGTGTGGAGTGTCTCCTTCCCGGGTGCCCTGTGTCAATTAGAGGGCCCCCTCCCACAATTTTGCCTTCCAACTTTCACCCTATCCCCCTGCCATATCCAACATGTCCCCCACCCGCTCACTGCTCACTGCATCCTGTCAGCCTGGCTTACTTGAATGTCCTTACCTAAGAGGAGGTGAGCTCATCCTGAAATTTATGCTGAGGTGCGGGGAGCCCCGCCCCGAGCATAAAATCCAGCCTATGGTTTTGTGAAAGGGAAATCATATTTAATAATTTTTTTAGAGCTCTTTGAGGATGAAACAAGCAGGTTGAATAGAGGGGGACCAGGAGATGTGTGGCAGAATTGTTCCAGATTTGTACTGAGTGAGGTAGTGGGAGTGAAAAACGATGTTTTACCCGCTGGCTGCAATGGTGGATTTTCATGCTGTATCGTTCGCTTCCTGCCCCATTAATTATGCAGCCACAGGAAACTGTCTCTGCAATGCCCACCATGCAGTTACTTCACCGTTTCCCTAATCCGGGTGCCAAATCAAAACTGCAGTCGCACACAGTTTTCAATGCTTCCAGCCCAGGATCGCTCCAGTGAAGACATGGCCCTGAAAGCCAAGAAGAATTCACTGACCCATCACTGGAATGCCTTTTGGAGGTCCGCCATGATGTCCTCCATCTCTGCCCAGCCACAGGGGGTCCAGCAATCTCACACACACACACACACACACACATACACACACACACACACACACACACACACACACACACACACACACACACACACACACACAAACCCCTCCCCCCCCTAGGAATACACCCCTTCCCCAGTGTAGCCCTTGCCCTGCAGCCTCTTCCCTTGCCTGAGGCCTCATCTCCCCCTTTTCAAAACAAGCCCTAGCCCTGCAGCTTTTGAAAAGCCATCCCTGCCTTATGGCTGGTCAAGTAGGTAGAGACCTGTCCGTAAGCCATCTAAAAGTGACATGGTACTGCCTGTGAAGCTTGGCTTTTATGACCGCGAGTGTTGACCAAAGCAGCGTAGACAAAAAAATTCAAAGTCCCAAGTGAAGTGCAGCTTGCCAGGTGCACGTCGCTTACGTACAGTTGTGAAACCCACTAATGTGCCCGTATGATCCAGCGTGGGAGGATGATTCCAGCGGGGAGGGGTTATAATTATATGCAGATGTATTACAATGACATTTCAACCATCCAACAGCAGGAAACGCGGCCTGGCATTGAAGGGTGGAGTTTTACAATGCCGTGAAACTGATTTTTGGCCTTCCCAGCACGTTGTCTGCTCACTCCCGCCAAGATGCCCGATGCCAATGGGGATGGCAAATTCTGGCTGTAGTGTACTTGTATTTCCTAAAGGCATTTGATAAGGTGCCACAGAAAAAGTTACTATACAAGGCAAGAGCTCATGGTGTTCGGGGTGATATATAAGCATGGACAGAGAACTGGCTAACGAACAGGGAACAGAGTTGGGACAAATGGGTCATTTTCAGCTTGGCAAGCTGTAACTAGTACAGTACCACAGGGATTACTGGATCCTCAACTACTTATGATCTACATTAATGATTTGGATGAAGGTACTGTTTGTAGTTTAGCCAAATTTGCTGATGCTATAAAGGTAGGTAGGAAATCAAGTTGTGAAGAGGAAACAAAAGGCAGGATTTTCTTGCCCCACTTGCAGTATGCGACATGGCAGACGGGAGTGGAAAACATCACGTGATCGGAAAAATCTATTCACCACTGTCATAAAAGCAGTCTGGGATTGTCCATTGCAGCCGTCAATGGCCGGCCGTGTTTCCCACTGTGGAACATCGGGAATGTCAATTTAATACATCTGCACCTCATGAAAAGGGCTGCTCAGCAGAATCATCCCACCAGGCTGGATCAAGGGGGCATGTTGGTGTTAAATTAGACCAACGTGTTTCACAACAGTATATAGTGCACCTGGCGACCTGCACTTCACTCGTAACTTCGAGGTTCATTCGCCTACCTGGCATTGTGCACAGTGCTCGCAGCAACTCATCCAGTGCCAGGCTTCTCAGGCTGCACCACATCACTTTCAGGCAGGTGCCAGAGGCAAGCCTCTACCTACCAGACCAGCAGTAAGGCGGGGTGGCTTGTAATGTGCTGCAGGGTAAGGCTTCCTCTGGGGAAGGGGGGAAACAGGCCTCAGGCAAGGGAAGGAGCAGCAAGGTAAGGCCTCCAATGGGGAAGAGGGGAAGCTGGCTTGAGGTACAGGAAGGGTCTGCAGGGCAAGGGCTCCACTGGGGCTAACAGTGGGGAAGGTTGTGCTCAGGTACATGACTGGGGGGTTTGGGGGGGCGTGGGGAAGCATTCTCAGTGTGAGTAGAGAGTCGGTTACATAATGACATAAGCAACTTTGGGCCAGAATGGGAGGATCGCTGAGTGAAGAAACGCTTCATGCTGAGCTTGCAAAGACTATTCATATCCCACTCCAGGCAGGGGGAGGGCATGTCAGCTCAATCTCAGTTGTGCCCAGGATATTGTGCACAGGGCATTGTCATTAATGTCACTCAAGTTGGTCTGGGGGGGTTTCTGGCATCATACTGGGCCAAAGATGACATGCTCAGTCAGGGGAGCCATCTGCAGCCTTTAGATGCGGAAAAGGTATTATGGGGGCATTCGAGGGTGTTGGGATTTGGTGAGGGTGGTGATATATGTCAGACCTGCAAGTGTCCTAAAGATGGGGAGGGATGAGGTCTACGGGGGGGCATAGGCTCAATCACCTAACCATGTTCTGGGAGTAACAAAAGGATATCCACCACAATCTCAATGGGATCAAGGAATACAGGGGGAGGATTGAGAGGTTCTTAGAGGGGGGAAAACCTGAATGTGTGAGAGAGCTCCAACCTCACACAGGGAGGGTCCAAGCTGGTCTGGTAGTGAGACCTCAGCACCACCATCTTCCAACCTGCAGCAATGGCGCAGAACAAAATTAAACTGAGGAGGTACTCTGCTGGTGAGGGCTCTGAGGGCCGAGTGGAAGACAGGTACACACTCTGGGGGGGCCGATTAAAGGGGCACCCAACTGAATTGTGCATTTCCAAATGAGGAGAGATGCACAGTTGGGACATGTTAGGAGCCTTTCAATAACAATGCAGGGAATCAAGAAAGTGAAACTGTGTCCCTAGCCAAGCTATTGCAGTACAGCTATGACACTGGCATCTACCCAGCTTTTTGAAAAATTGCCCAGGTTTATCCTGTACACAAAAAGCAGGACAAATCCAACCCAGCCAAATGCCATCCCATCAGACCACTCTCGATCATCAGTAAAGTGATGGAAGGGGTCATCAACATTGCTATCAAGCAGCCTTTCTTAGCAATAACCTGCTCACTGACGCCCAGTTTGAGTTCTGCCAGGGCCACTTGGCTCCTGAGTCATTACAGCCTTGGTTCAAACATGGACAAAAGAGCTGAACTCCCGAGGTGAAGTGAGAGTGACTACCCTTGACATGAAGACCATAATTGACTAAATGTGGCATCAAGGAGCCCTAGCAAAACTGGACTCAATGAGAATCGGGGAAAACTCTCCACTGGTTGGAGTCATACCCAGCACAAAGCAAGATGATTGTGGTTGTTGGAGGTCAGTCATCTCAACACTAGGACATCACTGCAGGAGTTCCTCAGGGTAGTGACCTCGGCCCAGACATCTTCAGCTGCTTCATCAATGACCTTCCTTCCATCATAAGATCAGAAGTGGGGATGTTCGTTGATGATTGCATAATGTTCAGCACTATTCGCGACTTCTCAGATACTGAAACAGTCCATGTCCAAATACAGCATGACCTGGACAATATCCATGCTTGGGCTGACAAGTGGCAAGTAACATTCATGCCACACAAGTGTCAGGCAATGGTCATCTCCAACAAGAGAGAATCCAACCATCGCCCCTTGATGTTCAATGGCTTTACCATCACTGAATCCCCCAATATCAACATCCTGGGGGTTACCATTGAACAGGAACTGAACTGGACTAGCCATATAAATACTGTGGCTACAAGAACAGGTCAGAGGCTAGGAATTGTGCGATGAGTAACTCACCTCTTGACTCCTCAAAGCCTGTCCACCATCTACAAGGCACAAGTTAGGAGTGTGATGGAATACTCTCCATTTGCCTGGATGAGTGCAACTCCTACAACACTCAAGAAGCTTGACACCATCCAGCACAAAGCAGCCTGCTTGACTGGCACCACATCCACAAACATTCACTCCCTCCACAACCGACACACAGTAGCAGCAGTGTGCCATCTACAAGATGCACTGCAAGAATTCACCAAGGCTCCTTCAGCAGCACTTTCCAAACCCACGACCA
Organism: Carcharodon carcharias; assembly: GCF_017639515.1. Classification (NCBI taxonomy): domain Eukaryota; kingdom Metazoa; phylum Chordata; class Chondrichthyes; order Lamniformes; family Lamnidae; genus Carcharodon; species Carcharodon carcharias. The sequence continues at coordinate 51,210,834 of NC_054473.1, forward strand.
CTACCATCTAGAAGGACAAGGGCAGCAGATAGATGGGAACACCACCACCTGGAAGTTCCCCTCCAAGTCACTCACAATCCTGACTTGGAAATATATCGCCTTTCCTTCACTGTCGCTGGGTCAAAGTCCTGGAACTCCCTTCCTAACAGCACTGTGGGTGTACCTACACCACATAGACTGCAGCGGTTCAAGACGGCAGCTCACCACCATCTTCTCAAGGGCAACTAGGAATGGGCAATAAATGCTGAGCCAGCCAGCGAAGCCCACTTCCTATGAATGAATAAAAAAATGTGCTTTCATGTGAGACTAACCCCGCCAAGTGGCACTTATCAATCTCCTTGTATCAACCCCTTGTTCACAGCATGGAGATTACCCAGAGCAGTAACTCATGACACAGCAATTAAGCAACTGGACAAGCTTCAGGTGCGTGTTACGATTATGGCGCTGACAGATTCACAGAAAAGAAGCTTCAGGCCCCCTTAAATAACCTCAGTTCCTGACTAAATATTTTTCCTCATGTATATTCGAAAGAGTGTGGTATTAGAGTGAAGTGAATGAATATTCAAGCACTTGTGTACAGTTTTGGTCAATTTACTTCTGGAGAGACATTGGAAGCAATTCAGAGAAGGTTCATTAAGCTGATTCCTGCGATCAGGAGTTTCTCTTATGAGGAAAGGTTGAGCAGGTTGGGCCTATAGTCACTGGAGTTTAGACAAATGACAGATGATTATTGAAACATATAGGTCCACAACTTTCGTTCCCTGGGGCGCGTACCTGGAAGATATCCCAACGATGCGCTGAGGGAAACCCCAGCTCCCGGAAGTCTCACTTATGGATTGCTCAGCAATTACCCAGGAGATTCAAACTTCCATTGGACAATTACTCTGCACTAGGAACTATCAGATAATCTGATTCAAATTGCAGACATCTGATGGTTCCGGTGTCATACAGGAATAGTTACCCAGGAAAAGTTAGAAGAATTAAAACCACTTCTGAGTTATGGGTAACTATAGCACTGACAACCCTCGACACCTCACAGGACCCCTGACTCCCCCCACTCCCCCACTAACTAGCCTCCCGACTACCCAACTATCCATCCACACACCCCCACCCCCCGAATACCCTCCCAACTCCTCAACTAGCCGCCCACCCCCCGGCAATGCCCCCTAGCCCCCGACTACTCTCCAACCAACTGATTACCCCCCACCCCCACAACTATCCTCACGGCCGCCCAACTACCCCACCACTAATACCCCCTCCCTGACCACCCAACCCTCTCCACTGACCACCCGACCGCCCCCCACCCCCCCCAACACCAACCAACGGACCTCCTCTGTACTGACCACTTGACCAACCCCACCGACCCCCCCAAACCACCCCCACCACAACCACCCAAACCCCACACCCCCCCGCCCCGGCCAACTGACCGACCCCCACTGACGACCCGACACCCTCCACTACTGACCATCTGATGCACTTCCCCAGTATTAACACTTAACTCCCCAATCCTACCCACTTATTTTACACACTTACCTTCTCCCTGGTTTCTCAAAACCGCTGGACCTTTAAACTTATCTGTTTGACTGCAACTAGTGCCGTTAGAAGGAGGGTGTGGCTTCCTTTCCACTGACTCTCCCTGCACTCGATTGAAGCCATTGGGAGTCCACTGCACCTCATGTTACCCACCCGGCCCGAGTCGGAAGGTCGGGTGGGAAAGGTGCAGCTGTACTTCCATGTAAGTAAATTACTGTGATTGCCGCCACATAGAAGCTCTGGCCCAAAGTATTCTGAGGGTAGATGCTGAGAAGATCATTTCTCTTGTGGGGGAATCTAGAACTAAGGGATACAGTTTAAAAATACGGGGCCTCCCATTTCAGATGGAGCTGAGGAGAAGCTTCTTCTCTCATTGAAATTCTCTCTTTGGAATTCTCTTCCTCATTGAGCAGTGGAGACTTAGTCATTGCACATTTTCGGGTCTGAATGAGATAGATTTTCGATTGACAAGGGAATCAAGTGTTATCAGGGAAAGTGGATTAAGGCCACAATCAGATCAAAAATGGTCTCATTCGATGGCAGAGTGGGCTTGAGTGGCCGAAAGGCCTTCTCCTGCTCTGTTTCTCATGGTCTTATTCTTAGGATTTCTGTAATTTGCATTTTAGGGAGGATATGTTTTTTAACCCATCAAGGGATGTTAATGCTTGACAATGGAATACTTCCAAATTTGCCCCCAAACTCAGTTCTGAACATTCCAGGTCTAGCAGAGAACATGCTATCTGCAGAGTAAAACTCATCTGGCTTTACATAACTGCAGAAGAACATCTACTAATGAACTAGTGTCCCATTTCCATTATTGATGCCAGCCAGCTTCATGACATCTCTGAATGAAATTACCAGTGTAGTGACCTATCCTGTTCATTTTACAAACTACGTTTACCACAAAATAGTATGTATACTTCAACAATTAACTCAACTTTAACTGCAAAAAGTGGGATCATCCCTTTATCAAAGCAATTTTGTTAATTGTTTACTATGGATGCAAAATATTTTCCAATTTTGATTTGGTCGTAGATTGTAATTGTCTATGATTTTAGGGGCACAGGTTCTGATGTGTCATATCCAGGAGTAACTGTAGATTCTAAAATATTGCTGTGGTAAATAAGAGAGCAGTTTTACTGCTAAGGAAAGAAAGGCTTATATTTATAAATTACCTTTCATGGCTACTGGAGTCTCAACATACTTTACAGCCAATGGAGTACTTTTGAAGTGTAGTCATTGCTGTAATATAGGAAACGTGCTAATGAATTTTACACACAACAAACTCTAACAAACAGTAATGCGATAATGACCACATAATCTGCTTTTTCGTGATGTTGAGTGAGAGATAAATATTGGTCAGGATACCAAGGATAACTCCCCTACTCTTCTTCAAAACAGTGCTATGCGATCGTGTACATTCACCTGAGTAGACCTTGGTTTAATATCTTACCCAAAAGACAGCACACTACTTGAGAGTCAGCATAGACTTTTGTGCTGAAGTGAAACTTGAACACCGAACCTTGTGGCTCAGAGGCAAGAGCACTACCAACTGAACCACAGCTGACACTGCTTGTAAAAATTAAATGTTGAGGTTCAAGGACTCTATTTTTTTTAAAATTTGGACGGCAATTGAGTTACTTGGACGTTTGGGAAAGTGACTTGGATTTTTTTCTAATAAGGTCATAAGTTCACCTTGGACTGTGAGGAAGCATGCCTTTTTCAAGAAATCAAATTACCTCAGCTAAATGACCGGCATGGCAATTGTGGAGGAGAGCTACTTGTTTTTTTGAACTACAATCACTTTAATTGATGGGGAAAAACTGCTTTAAAGGTAAAAGCCCTAATGTTTTACTGGAAATTACCTGACAGAGATGAGCTTTATTTTTTGAACTTGTTTTAAACTCAGTTGGGAATGAACGGAGAAGGGGAAAAACTGCCCAACTCACTCTCCCCTTGCTTCCCCTGAAATACAGTGTGGTAATCAGTATCCAATTAGAAATCCTCATCTCTGTAGTTAGAAACCCTAGAAGCTGAGATGAGAAGGATTAATCCGGCTCTATTCTCCATGCTAAAGCTTCGTTGGTGAGAACCTCCAGACATCTACTGGAACCCCTGATCTGATTATATTTTTTAGGTAAACTATAGCCTGTAAAGAAATTTAATTAACTCCTCCACAATCTTCTTAGTTGTATTATTTCTTAAAGGAATTGCTTCAGGAAACCTAGTAGACACATCCATTATTGTCAGTAAATACTGATTTGCACTTTTAGGCTTGGGGAGGGGTCCTACACTATCAATCATGATCCTGGTTAAATGTTCTTCAAATGCTGGCACTGGGATTAAAGGTGCCGGCTTAATCACTGCTTGTGGTTTTCCTGTTATTTGACATGTATAACAGGTTCTACAGAATTTGACTACATTGATATGCAACCCTGGCCAAAAAAAAAACCTTTGTACCTTTTCCTGTGTTTTCCTAATTCCTAAATGTCCCCCCATTGGAGTTTCGTGAGCAATCCCCAGCACCTCATTTCTATACCCTAATGGGATAGCAATCTGATGCACCTCCCTCCAGCTTTCATTTGCTGAGACATGATCCAACTGCCACTTTCTCATCAAAATACCTTCCCAAAGATAATAACATACTGGAATACATTTTGCTTCTGTTTCTGAATAAACTGTCTGAGAAAGCTGTTCTAATTGCAAATCATTTTTCTGTAATTCCACTAACCTCTTTGAGTTAAATTTTTCAGCTGAACTTTCCTGTATGCCTTCCTCTTCAACAATGTTATCAAACACGGTGCCAGCTAATTGGATTTTGACACCATCTTCTTGCCTTTGAACTGCCTGCTTATCTCATTTGTCTTGTTCTTCACTATGAGCCTTTGATCTCATTACAACACAATCAGGAAACAACCTAGGATGTTCCTTCTGTAACATTTCTGTTGAAAATAATTCTACAGGCTGTTCCACTGCCATAGGTATCACCCACATTTACAATCCAGCTACATCATTACCCACAATAAATTGAACCCCTGCAATGGGCAATTTTTCCACCACTCCAACTATAACATCACCAGACTTCTATTTGCTCTTTAAATTTACCTTCCATAATAGAATAGATTTAGCATCTCCATGAACCCCACTTCTTACTACCTTCTCCTGCAATACTCCCTTTTAATAACTAATATCACTATCTCACAACATTAAGGATTGACTAGCCCCTGTGTCTCTTAAAATTTTAACATATTTACCTACTCTATCTTGTACACATGGAAAGATTTTCCCTTCACATACAAAATCTTTAAACATTTCTGCAATCCCTACTTCTTTACCTTTCACTGATTCTACTTGTTTCACCTGTACACAAACCATTGGTTCCACCTGTGCCTCAACCTCAGAACCCACAGTACTTTTACTTCCAGGGTTTTTCTGTATCCCAACAATTCCAACAGATTTTTCCTGCAATCTCCAACACACTGACTTGTGTGCTCCATTTTATTACAATGAAAACGCCTCAATTTTTGAATGCCACTTCTACCTTCAGCACCTTCCTTTTTATTCTGAGAAAAAGCTTCCTGGGAACTTCTAGCTACTTCTCCTCTTCCCTGACTACCTACCTTCATTTCACCTTCCCATATTTTATCCTTTTCCAAGCTGAAAGGGTGATGAACAAAAGGTTTAGCTCTATGAACTAACTCATAATCATCAGCTATCCCTGCTGCTAATCAACCCTCTGTTCCTCCTCATGAGTTCTCACTACTGAAGTGATTGAATCTTTAAATTCTTCCAAAACAATTACTTCCCTAAGAGCTGCATACATTGTTTCTATTTTTAATGCCCGTATCCACTGGTCAAAATTACTTTGTTTTACTCTTTCAAACTCAATATAAGTTTTACCAGGTTGCTTTCTTATATTCCTAAATTTTTGCCTGTATGCTTCAGGAACCAACTAACATGCACTCAAAATAGCCTTCTTCACAACATCATAATTCACCGACATTTCTTCTGATAGCGAAGCATATACCTCAGGTGTCCTACCTAACAACTTAGACCATAATAATAATGTCCAGCTTTCCTGTGGCCATTTCATCTGTTTAGCTAGCTTCTCAAATGAAATAAAGAATGCTTCAATATATTTTTTCCTCAAACTTTGGAAGAGCTTGTACAAGTTTAAACATCTCCCCACTGGGTTCTACTCTAGAGATAAATCCTTCCTCACCTACTGGTATCTCTTTTTTAACTCCAAAATTTCCAGGTGGAATTCTCTCTCTCTCTCTTTTTCTCTTTCCTCCTCCTCTATCTTCACAATTACTAATTCCCTTTTAAAAGCCATTTCTCTGTTCTTTGCTTCTAATTCAAGCTTATTCATTTACAACTGAAGTCTCACTACCTCCAGCTGTAACTCAGTAGTGTCAGGTTTCACTTACAACTGTAGATGCTGTGCTATACTTTTAATTATATCTGATTTCCAAGCACACACAGGTAACCCCAATTTTAACTTATCTGCCAACTCTGTTAACTTACTTTTGGTTATTTTCTGTAACCCAATCAGAGTTATCTCTTCTACTCCCAGCAAAGTCTTAGCAATTGCCAAAGCCATCTTGCAGTCTCACCGCTTCTAAAATATCTCACCAACTCCTGAATTCACAGTGCTTCTCGTACATGTAACCTTAAGATTCACCAAACCAATCAAGGAATTAAAAATATTTTTATCCTGGACAAGTCCCCAATTGTTATGTCCCAGCAGTTGGTAAAGTTGAGTTATTTAAAAATCCCAGCGAGAAACTTCAAGCAACTGTCACAACCTATCTATTTTTTTGTATGTCTGAGATGGAGCTCTAGATTCAGGAATCAGACCACCAGTTCTTGAGAGGTTTTATAGTAAACTAAATTAAACATTTTTATTAATTTACACAAGTTAAATATATGCACATGGCTATAAATTACTACTATCATAACTTTTAACACATTCCCAAACTAATCTCCATTAAGGCAGCAGCAGCCTATAGGCTTAACCAGACGCCAGGCAAAGCATTTTCATCTTAAAAATTCAAAATGAATTTCCTTTCAGTTTGGTTCCTGTGGAGACAGTTGTAGGCTTACAGCTGCTTTGATCTTACATTGCTTCTGCCTGCACACATAAAACTGCTATCTGTTATATCTAGCATGGCACATTGAATGTAAATTCTCATTTTATCACTAGAATCTGAACTCCACCTCTTCTAACAATAAAACCCCTTTCAAAAAAAAAACAGGAACAGAAATACCTGGAAAAACGCAACAGTCTGGCAGCATCGGCGGAGAAGAGCACAGCTGACATTTCAAGTCCTCATGACCCTTCAACAGAACTAAGTAAAAATAGGAAAGGGGTGAAATATAAGCTGGTTTAAAGGAGCCGGGGGGGGGGGTTTGTTAGGACAAGCAGCCAGTAATAGGTGGAGATAACCAAAAGATGTCACAGGCAAAAGGACAAAGAGGTGTTGAAGGTGGTGATATTATCTAAAGGAATGTGCTAATTAAGAGTAGAGAGCAGGACAGACAAGGTTCAGATAGCTCTAGTGGGGATGGGGTGAAATAATACTAAATGGGCATAAAAGGTAGAGATAAACAATGGGTGGAACTACATTTAAAATAATGGAAATAGGTGGGAAAAGAAAAATCTATATAAATTATTGGAAAAAACAAAAAGGAGGGGGAAGAATCGGAAAGAGGGTGGGGATGGAGGAGACAGTTCAAGATCTAAAATTGTTGAACTCAATATTCAGTCCGGAAGGCTATAAAGTGCCTAGTCGGAAGATGAGGTGTTGTTCCTCCAGTTTGCGTTGAACTTCACTGGAACAATGCAGCAAGCCAAGGACAGACATGTGGGCATGAGACCAGGGTGGAGTGTTGAAATGACAAGTGACAGGGAGGTCTGGGTGATGCTTGGGAACAGACCAAAGGTGTTCTGCAAAGTGGTCACCCAGTCTGCGAGAGACCAAACGCAGACTGGGTGACCGCTTTGCAGAACACCTTTGGTCTGTCCGCAAGCGTTACCCAGACCTGCCTGTTGCTTGCCATTTCAACACTCCACCCTGCTCTTTTGCCCACATGTCTGTCCTTGGCTTGCTGCATTGTTCCAGTGAAGCTCAACGCAAACTGGAGGAACAGCACCTCATTTTCTGACTAGGTACTTTATAGCCTTCCAGACTGAATATTGAGTTCAACAATTTTGGGTCTTGAACTCTCTCCTCCATCCCCAACCCCTTTCCGTTTCTTCCCCCTCCTTTTTGTTTTTTCCAATAATTTATATAGATTTTTCTTTTCCCACCTATTTCCATTATTTTTAAATGTAGTTCCACCCATTGTTTTTCTCTACCTTTTATGCCCTTTTAGTATTATTTCACCCCATCCCCACTCGAGCTATCTGTACCTTGTCTGTCCTGCTCTCTACTCTTAATTAGCACATTCCTTTAGATAATATCACCACCTTCAGCATCTCTTTGTCCTTTTGCCTGTGACATCTTTTGGTTATCTCCACCTATTACTGGCTGCTTGTCCTAACAACAGCACCCCCCCCCCCCCACTTAAACCAGCTTATATTTCACCTCTTTCCTATTTTTACTTAGTTCTGTTGAAGAGTCATGAGGACTCGAAATGTCAACTGTGCTCTTCTCCGCCGATGCTGCCAGACCTGATGAGTTTTTCCGAGTATTTCTGTTCCTGTTTTTGTTTTGGATTTCCAGCATCCGCAGTTTTTTGCTTTTAATAAAACCCCATTCGTAGTGCCAATTTTATTAGTAATATAAACATATTGCTAGCTAGGTGCCAGATTTCACCGCACCTCTTGAATGCTGTATTCAAAAAATGCAAATGCACTCTACCTCCCTTACATCTCAAAACTACTACACATCAAAGCACCCAGATTAGCTGGCTTTAATCCAATTAAGACACACCCACAAACTAAACCTCTATTTTAAAAGAAAAATATTTTCCAATAATATTATATACATTAATAACTTCATCACAAACAACAAACATATTTCATAGGTGATTCAATAGCTATGAAATTTTTTGGGCATCTCAGTGTCATGAATGAAACTATCTAAATGCAAGTGCTTCCTCTTCCTGATAATGAATGGAGATGCTGGAGGCTTTTAGATAGTTTTAAGAATAATGCACGTGTTATTAATTGTTAATTAAGTACAGATATGTTGATAGCATTTAAATATATAGGTTGTAGAATGCTTAATTTATTGAAAAGTAATTGAATGAACCAAATTACCTGAAGTAATTTTCAAATTATGATAGATGCAAGTGGTTGTTTTACTTTGAAGGGCAAGTTTTGCTTTAGATTTTAAAAGTATAGAAATTAGAAAAGAATAGAAAATTGAGTCGGTAGTTAGGAAGGCAAATGCAATGTTGGCATTATTTCGAGAGGACTAGAATATAAAAGCAGAGGTGTGCTGCTGAGGCTTTATAAAGCTCTGGTCAGGCCACATTTAGAATATTGTGAGCAATTTTGGGCCCTGTAACTCAGGAAGGATGTTCTGGCCCTGGAGATGGTCCAGAGGAGGTACATGAGAACGATCCCAGGAATGAAAGGCTTAACGTATGAGGAACATTTGAGGACTCTGGGTCTATACTCGATGGAGTTTAGAAGGATGAGGGGGGATCTGATTGAAACTTACAGAATATTGAAAGGTCTGGATAGAGTGGATGTGGGGAAGATGTTTCCATTAGTAGGAGAGACTAGGACCCAAGGGCACAGCCTCAGAGTAAAGGAACAGAGGTGAGGAGAAACTTCTTTAGCCAGAGAGTGGTGAATCTATGAAATTCATTGCCACAGAAGCTGTGGAGGCCAGGTCATTGCGTGTATTTAAGACCGAGATAGATAGGTTCTTGATTGGTAAGGGGATCAAAGGTTACGAGAAGAAGGCGGGAGAATGGGGTGAGACTCTTATCAACATGATTGAATGGCGGAGCAGACTCGATGGGCCGAATGGCCTAATTTCTGCTCCTATGTCTTATGGAATTGTACAATGATTAAACTGTGTTTTACAGCATTTACAATACAAGTATGTGATTAGACAACCAGATATTTCAAGTGAGAGGAGGAGTACAACAAGGCTGAGTACTGTCTCCAAAATTGTTCAATCTGTACACAGAACAAATATTCAGAATTAAATGTACTTCCAGGGTTAAAAACCAGAGGCAAGAGCATAACAAACTTGCAGTACACTGACAACACAGCACTATTTGCAGAATCAGAAGAAGCTCTACAGAATATCATAGATCAAGTTAAATTTATAAGTTTAGAATATGAATTGAGTATGAACACAAAAAAAACAAAAACAAAGGTACTGTAGTTAGAAGGAATACATTAGAAGAAACTAGAGTGACGTTTGAAGTAGTTGGTGTGACAATGGAGCAAGAAGATAAGTTTGTCTATTTAGAATAAATATTTACAGAAATTGGTAGATGCGATGCCAAAATTAGAAGAAGGATAGAGATAGCCAGAAGTAATTTTGTGAAGGTGATGTGTTCACAACAAGAAAACACAAGCTTGTAACAAGGAAAAATCTCATAAGATGCTACATTTTATGCACTTTCCTGTCTGCCTCAGAAACTTGGATGCTAAATAAAGATTTGTGGAAGAAAATAGAGGCCTTCGAAAAGTGGATTCTAAAACAAACACTAAAAATTCCATATACAGACCATAAGGCCAATGGAGAAGTACTTGAAATTGCAAGAGCAAAAGAACCCTAAAAAGTGGCATCCAGGAATGAAGATGTCAGTGTTTTGGCCATTTGACCAAAGCTGATCTCTTTCAGAGGGCAAAGTGGAGGGCAGCAGAAAGAGGGGTCGGCCTAAGCACAGCTAGATAACTGACATCACAGAATAGTTGCGGAAGAGCTACAGTGGATGTGCGAAGATGGTGTAAGACGGACAAGCGTGACATACCATGACAGCAGATCTCCTGCAGCAGCAGCAAACAGAATTGAATAGAAGCCACATTATGATGTACAACCAAAGTTATATGACTTAACAGTAATTTAGCAATAATAATCCAAGTGAGATAACTCACTGTACTATTCAATGTTTATTCTACATAATCTATCCCTTTCTGACATGTTTTATTTTTAAGTACATAAAAATCCATACACAGGCTAATTTAGAAAATTAAGATTCCACAATAAAATGCGGTGTCTTTTCTAGCTAGAATTAATCATTTATAGAAAAGTCAACAAAAAGCTATGCACATTATGTTGTGGATTTAGCTGGTTTACATACAGTCCCTGGGAAAGAGCTACAATAGCATTCAAAAAGTTTCAAGTTTTAGTTGTCATCTTGTCATTTGTTGGCAGTAATAAAATTTGCCTTTTGGCCCTTTGAAAAACACAACTTTATTGAACAAGCATCTGTTCATAATTTCCACTTGTGTGCCTAGGCTTTTCCTCTTTACAACAGTGGCTAGGCCTGCATTTAAATTGGTCAATTATTGCTACACTGATGAAGTTGCAAATGAAACTGTGGTGCAGTCATGGCAAAAAGTAGTTATTAAACCTCTGCTGAGTTTACATTAAAGATTAAATTTAATAAGAGTTCAAATTTTGCGCTGCAATCTGCCTAAAGCGGAGTTGGTGTCCTGGCTTTGCATGCCAGCTATTCATTAGTACAGGACGTGTTCTCCTTCAGGCAGATAGATGGCTTTGAGTACATTCAAATATAATTCCCATTTGCAAAAGTGTGTTCCTATTAACATTTATGAATTTGAAAAGGAAGCAGATTGACAGAGTCACAGTGTATTGATGCGTGTATAAACAGAAATGAAATGAATAGCACAGGATGGATGTGTCTTTCAAAACTACATATGATCTTGTATTGCTTATGTTCCTTCTGGACTTTTAATCTCCTGGTTTCATAAAAGGTTCTTTTGATATATCTTGCAACATAAAATTTGAAAATATGTGACCACAGATCCCTTCTGACTTTAATGTTTCCATTTGGTTGAAATATAGATTTCTATGTTTTCTTGTTGTGGCACTAATTACATAGAAACAGCAACAAGAACAGCAGGAACTTGTATTTATATAGTACCATTAACACGTTAAAACATCCCAAGCTGCTTCACAGGAGAATTATCCAACAAAATTTGACACAGAGACATGTAAAGCGATATTATGGCATTTGACCAAGGGAGAGAGACAGAGAGGTTTAGGGTGCAAATTATAGAGCTTAGGGCCTAGATGACCGAAAGCATGGCCACTAATGGTGGAGCCATTAAATCAGGGATGCTAAATAGGCCATACTTGAAGGAGCACATATATTTCAGAGGATTATGGGGCTGAGGATATTATAAAGATACGGAGGGCCAAGGCCATGGGGGAATTTGAGAACAGGGATGAGGATTTTAAAATTGAGGCGTTACTTAGCTGGGAGCCAAGTGAGCACAGGGATGATGGGTGAATGGTCCTTGGTGTAAGTCAGATCATGGCAAGCAGAGTTTTGAATGACCTCAAATCTATGGGGGGAAAGAAAGGCTGGCAAGGGGTGTGTTGGAATGGTCAAAGCTAGAGGAAACAAAGATATGGATGAGCATTTCACCAGCAGTTGAGCTGAGGCTGGATGGAGTTGAGCCATATTAAGGAGGTGGAAATAGTTAGTTTTAATCATGGTGAGGACGTCAGGTCAGGATTTCATCTAGGGCTCAATATGATATCAAGATTCCAAGCAGTCTGGCTTAGCCTCAGACATGGATTTGTAGGTGACAGCATGGTCAAGGGCTTTGGAGAAGGAAAGGGAAATTGGAAGGAGGTAATTCCAGCAGTTACCAGCAAGAGGAATGGAGTCAGAATGAGGGAATAGAATTTGTGCCTGGGACCAAATGCAAAGGGCTGAATTTTACCAACGCTGGGCCAAATTGAGTTGTGCAGCCACTCAGGCAGAAGATGGAGGCAGATTTTGCCGCTCACATCAAATTAATGACTGGCAGGCAGGAGGAAGTTCAGGCAGCTGAAACATAGGGTCCAGGGACAGCGGCACTCCATTTAAAGGCATCACACAGAAAGGCATCTGGAGGGGAGAGTAATCAAGTGTAACTTTCAAGCAATAGCTGCAGTTAGAGAAAGGGTAGCATCCAGGTTTAGTGATGTCTCCCCGGGGGCCCTCCTTATCAAGGCCATGGCAGGAGGTGCTTTTCCCACCGAACAGGAGGGAGAGGCCACCAAGCCTCACCAAGAAGGCGTGGCTGAAGGTCACAGGCAAAGTTAGCAGTTGCAGGGTGGTCACCCAGACACAGTTGCAGTGCTGCAAACAATTCAATAACCTGCTGACATCTAACAAGGTATGCGGAACTCAAGTTCACAGCCCTGGGTGTCACAAAAAGCACCAATGAAATGTGATTGAAGACCCCGGCAAAAGGCATTACCAGGCTTCAGTGTTCACAGCGAGATGTATAGTCACCTCACAGCAGAGGCCTCTGCTCACTCAGCATTGATCACTGCATTGTCACTACTAACTGGTCCCTAGCAGTAGGCCTCACAGTGGCACATTGTTGGACCAACCTTGAATTTGTACAGGATGCCCAAGTGCAGCCGGGCAATGAGAGACATGATCTATGTCTGTGCTTGCAGGAGAAGTGAATTCACAATGCCAGAGAATGGAACAAACTGGAGGAGAATTGCCATTGCTCGCTGTATTACCGCTGATGGAGAAGGAGACAGGAGAGCTATGAGGAGTTGCAGCAGGGTAGCCTGTCAGTTAGGGTGAGGTGGGTGTGGGTATCCTAAAGTGTGAGTAGGTCCATGGAAACATCCATTGAATCTTATAACTACTTATGGCACACCTATGGCCAGTGCTGGACACAGGAAGCTCCAGGTTAAGGGCAGGCAGAAGGATTGGTGTAAATTTGAACATCTCACTTGTCACTCTTGCAGGTCAAGTCACAGATGAGGCTACAATGAGGGCAGAGCAGCTGCTTGAGGCTTCAGAGAGGGATCCACCGTCTGAAGAGACAATGTCACATCATTCTAGTGCACCCTTCACCAGCACAGATATTCACCATCAAGGAGCTTTACATGCAGTTGGAAAGGGTGGCACCAGCTGATAATCATGGCACAGGAGCGTGTGAGAAACAGTGACAGTTGCGGCCACACCTCATCAGAGGACTGAGGAAGAGCCCAGCAATGTTCAACTTCACACAGATGGTAAACCTCACAAATCATCATCAGTTCTTGGGGCAGGCTGCAGCCCTTGGACAGCGGCCTTGGCAGTGGCCTCTTAATTAGTCTCTATCAGCAGGTAAATGCCACCTCAGGGTCCCACTACCCCTGAAATGGGGCACCTGGTGGCAGAGCTTGACCATTAGCAAAAAATTCATTTTTTTTTGAATGATGTTGTTGAGGGACAGCATGTAAATAAGCAATAGGAGGGAACCAAGGATAGATCCTTGGGGGACACCAGAGACTGAATATTTCCAAAGGGTTTCTGAACCTTGTCATCAGGCTCAAATGGGAGTCAGAAGCCTGCACCATGTGTGAAACAGTCGCTCATTATTATTTTGCCTGGAACTGCCAATTAGTGGCCAGAGTCAAGGCTTGAATTGGTTCTTGAGGCCAGATGGCCGATGAGAGGCCATCCAGCTTGAAAGATGCAGCAGAGTGCAATGTAAGGTCAGTTATAGGGAAAGGGCACTTCAAAATGGCGGTGCCCTTTCACCAACTTTTTAAATTTAAGCTAAAATATGACTTATGCAGCCAGCCCACCACTAAGGGGCAGGAAGAGAGGAAAGTGGTGTCACTTTACAGGGTGTCCTGTGAGCTGCTGCTGCACCCAGGCAAATAGGCAGGGCCTCTAGGTCTGTATGGCAGGCTGGCCTCCTTGGTCTACTGCAGAATTACAGAATTGTTACGGTGCAGGATGAGGTCATTTGGCCCATCATGTCTGCACCAGCTCTCTGAGCATTTTAACTTAGTGCCAATCTCCTGCTTTTTCCCATAACCCTGCACATTGTTTCTATTTAAATAATCATCCAATGCCCTCTTGAATGCCCCAATTGAACCCGCCTCCACCACACTTCCAGGCAGTGCATTCCAAACCCTAACTACTCGCTGTGTGAAAAAGTTTTTTTCTCGACTCGCATTTGCTTCTTTTGTGAACAATTTAAAACTGTGCCCTCTGGTTCTCGATCCATTTATGAGCAGGAACAGTTTCTCCCTATCTACTCTGTCCAGACCCCTCACAATTTTGAAAATTTCTATTAGCCTTCTCCTCACCAAGGAAAACAGTCCTAACTTCTCCAATCTTTTCTCATAACTGAAGTGTCTCATCCCTGGCCATTAACTTTCAAGGCCATCTCAGGAAGTTAACTGGCCCCCACCACTGTAAGACCTGGAGACGGTCTGGAAAGGCCCAGTTACCCTCCTAATTGGCCTTAAATGGCCCTAAATTATACACCAAATGCAGAATGTGTAACTTATTTCTTGACAATCTGATGCCCTGGTTGTCCAGTTGAGATTTGCTTCAATTCTTTGCTGGTGTACTAGAAGCAGTGCACTCAAATTTCCCAGTGATTACATTTTGAAGATGGTGAAAGGAAGATATAACTGATTGCTCTAGATTCTGCTGGGTGTATATTCAATACTACAGTGGTATTGGTTACAAACCAGCCTTATTATTTTAATTTTAGATTCAGGCTGTCTGAATTTTGAATGGCTGCACTCCAATGTCTAAGTTAAGCCAAATGTTCATTCCAATCCATTCACTGCTGAATTTGGGTTTCTTCAGACTTTGAGATTGAGTTTGAGTGTTTTCAAGTTGCAAAATTTGAGTTCAGTATTGAAACCGCAATGAAGTTTACACCGAGGACAGTTCTCAAGCTTGCTATAAGTATAGATTTTAGTACTCTTAAGGCTAAAGTTGTTTCAATTGCATTGAGGAAGAGCCTCATTACATTGTGCTTTTTTTTTCTGATCAGAAAGGTGCACTCCTACTTGAAGTTCTCCACTACCATCTCCACCAGACTCCCAATGGGTCTCAAGAATGAAATACCTGAATTCATTCTTAATGCTAAAAGTCATACTAAGTGCTTGTATTGCCGCACTAAAAATATCTTTGTGCGTGTGAGTTAGATACATGCTGCTTTGCAGACATCCAGAAAGTACCTTAAATCCAATTGCCTCGCTGCCACAAACTTAGTGACCATGGGGGTATTTCATTCACTAAAAATGGGTAGGTTTGGATCAGGTGGTAAGTTACAAGTAAATTTTTTTTAAATTTCAAATGCCCCTTGAATCTGCCCACTTCCGGTTTTAACAGGGGTATGTCGGTGGGGGCATGGAGGTTCAGGCGCCCCCTTCCTCTCAGGAGGAAGGGCGATTGGTGATACCTTTTAACTGTGCCTCCATTGAATCTTTAACCCATTTGAACCAGTTTTCCCACAGGTGATAAGAAGTGAGACTAGTCTGCAACCTCAAGACCTATAGCTGCTCAAGGTTGCCCACCACAACTATCTGAAATGTTTTTAATGAGAGCTCAGCATCCTTCCACCACCCAAACAATAGCTGATGTTAAACATTTCACAGTAGCAATAGAAAAGGTAAACAAATGAAAGGAAATAGACACTAAGGGCTTGCACAAGGGTGATTCTTCATTATTTCTGTTAACTTTTGGACATGGATGGAATTGAGTTACTGGATACATTTGTTTTTTGTTCTGAATTTGGTGATTGTGCTTGTAGCAGAGTGAAGATAAGATCCATGAGGTTGGACTGAAAGCAAATGTTTGGACTGTGGCAATGAGGACAGTGTTGCTCATGTAAAATGCAGCAGTAGCTTTAATGAGTCTCACTATAAGGTAAAAAAAAAACAAACAAAAAAACTGCGGATGCTGGAAATCCAAAACAAAAACAGAATTACCTGGAAAAACTCAGCAGGTCTGGCAGCATCGGCGGAGAAGAAAAGAGTTGACGTTTCGAGTCCTCATGACCCTTCGACAGAACTTGGTCATGAGGACTCGAAACGTCAACTCTTTTCTTCTCCGCCGATGCTGCCAGACCTGCTGAGTTTTTCCAGGTAATTCTGTTTTTGCTCACTATAAGGTACATTGTTTTAGATTGCATGCTTTTTTCCCATAAATTTCCATCTGATATCTTGAATGAATAATTTGCTGATACTGCTAACTGCCTCCTATAAGGTACTCCATGTTAAGATCTACCAATTCACTGCAATTTTAAACCCACATTTCCTGTTTCTTTGTTACCAGGAGCTATTATGAGTATTTGTATTGTATGAGTGCCTTTACTATACCTGCAGGGTTCTCATGATGTTTGCTAACATTTACCTTCATCTTGACCCAGATTAGCTACTGGCTCCTAGAAAGGAATGCAAATCAACAGTAAGAGCAAGGAGCTGAAATTTAAAAATTTTGTTTGAAGAAAGTGGAAAGAAAAAAATGATAGGTGATGAAGAAAGATGAAAGAAACCTGAACCACCTCAGTTGATAGCAAAAGTAGCACAGATAGAACACACTCAATGGGAAGAACAAGAAACAGGCAAACTCTAGGACAGTGACAATCTACATTTCAGCAGTCCAGAAGGAAATTAATTTGAAACGAGTTTGTCAGAGTCCTAATGCCACTTTCCTTTTGGTAATTGTGAAGTGCAGTAAAACAAAACTCCTGTCCAATAAGTCCAATTATCCATTTCAACAAAATTCACTATACATTAGATGAATATGGCAGAATCAACATATTTTGAAGATCACTGTTGGTAATTTTTAGCTGTTTTGTTCTATAATTCTCAGTAGCACTTAACAGTGTACTTCCAGGCCTACTAGATTTAAAGAGACGCAATAGAGTAAAAATTCCAACTGATAAAGTTTGCTTAAGAATGCTTAATGCCTGTGTATGTGATTCTAATTTAGATATGAGCTCTTCTAGAATAAATGGGCTAATGCATGCATCAAAATAGCAAGCATAAGGATATAACATGAATGTTTTAAGCATTTGGATCTGAATTTCTCTGATACAGAATTCTATTTTGATACCTCAGCCTTTGAGACACATTTAAACATTTTGGGGGAGACCACCTGTTTAGAAATCCATGTAATTGAGATGAAATGCTGGGTTTACACCCTCAGTGATCTTATTCTATCAGGTTGTGTGTAAGTGGCATTCCATTTGATCCCATGGGTTTCGTGCTCAGCCAAGTAAGCTAAGACTGCCCCCAATACCCATCATTAAAATATTTCAGACTTTCCAAGCTCAAAATGTGCTGTCTACAGTGGCATAGTATTTTTCACCTGACTATAGTGAAAACTGATTTTCAAAGAATTAAAATGGATGATTCCTTTACCTTTTCATACCGGAGAGTCTGTAATATCCTAGGGAAAACAAACTGGGCGGCTGAATTTTGCATGATTCATTAAGTAATTTTCCATGTTAAGAATCAGAGATGTTACAAACCATTGGCTGTAAATGAATAAGCTATATTCACACAATATGCTTACTAAAGCTTTTAGTTTTGGAGTAATAAATAAAACTTGGATGGTGTAGTCCAATGATGACTGACTTTGTCTGCAATAATTGTAGAGTTTAGGTTTGCTCACCATGGGTCCTGGTGTAATGTAATGTTGGGAGAAGTGCAAGTGACCTCATAACAAACAAACATTGCAGACATTGGGTGCATAGTGCTCTTTTCTTTTTGCTATGTATATCGCTTTCAGTCCAAAATGGCATCCGCAGCATAGCGAACACTTCTGGTGCTGATTGCTGGGCTGGGCACCATTTTGGTGAGGGCATTAGCCCTAGTGCAGGAGTTGACTACCGAAAATAGACAAGTTTTGTTGTCAGGCAGCGTGTAATGTTGATTTGATGCCAATGGTGTCCTTTCCAAACTGAATGTTCCAGCTAACATCCTTTGGTTGTACAGAACTTGATTATTGCTGAAAAAAAAGACATCAAAGCTTTTTGTCTTACTTTCATCAGGACACTTTGCAAGAATAACAATATAAGGGGAAAACAACAATTTATACTATATGTGAAGGGAGTGCTAATTGGTTGGCAAGTGGACTCCGATTGGCAGAGGCATTGCCATGGAGAATGCTCCAGTAATGGTGGCTAACAGTTAACTGATGAGCATTGTTTGAAATTTAAACCAGGCAACTGGACCCTGATTGGTCAAAGCAATGCCCTGAGGAATGAGTCAGCGAATGGCTGTTGCTTATTTTGTTTAGCTGAAACAGGCGCAATGTGTGTACATGTTCTTTTTGTCTTCAAAGAAAGCGAGGAGTTTGTTCTTGTGCATAGTTTCAACTTTGGTCTGCCTTCATCCCAAGCAAATGGGAAGAGATATTTGCTGAGCTCAAACTTCTCCACTCCCAACTATGTCGCCAAACTACACTCAAATTCACTTTTGAAATGAAGCAGTCAAATGAACTCCCTTTCCTTGATGTACTAGTTGAGATATTTGTTGGGTGTTCTCCACCATGGTATACTGCAGGCCTACCTTCACTGGTCAATATACACATTGGGATCCTTACGGTGCCACACACTATTAAGATTGGTCTTATCAACAACCTTGTAGATAAAGCTCAAGCCATTTGCATACCATGCAAGCTTGATGCTGAAATAGGGCACATCAAAGACATCCTGCAGGATAATGGCTACCCTGATCAGATCATTTTGCACTGTATACCCATGAACAGGCCTAAGGCAATCACTTTTGGCCCTAAAAAGTGCCCAGTCTACCTCAGATTACCCTGGAAGGCCATGGCACCTCAAAAATTTGAGCAACAGGTGAATCTACTTTGCAGTAGTAACACGAGTGGTATTCGCCACTAACAGGATGCTGCCATCAAGTCTAAAGGACATTCTGCCTATTACACAAATGAGTAATGTGATGTATAAATTTCAGTGCCAGTGTGATGATAGATATGTAGGTTGTACATCCCAAAGACTGACGGATTGTATCAAACAATCCCTTCCGCTGTTCACAATGGGCAAGGTACAGACCGTACCCAACCTGCCTGTGCTTGCAAAATGTTACCAACATTAGATGTGATTCTGCGATTGAACAGCATTTACTAAATAATCAATTTAAGGTTGCCAGTCAGTTTCACATTTGCGTGTACTGGAAGCTACATATATTAGTACACAGGGCCCTGTTCTTTGCAGACAGAAAGAACGTGTGCACACATTTTGCCTGCTTCAGCTAAACAAAATAAGTGACCATCATTTGCTGACTCATTCCTCAGGGCAATGCCTTGACCAATCAGGGTCAAGCTGCCTGGTTTAAATTTCAAACAATATCAGTCACCACCACTGGTGTGTTCTCCATGGCAGCACCTCTACCAATCAAAGTCAACTTGCCAACCAATCAGCACTCTCTTTACATACAGTATAAATTGTTGTTTTCCCCTTATATTGTTATTCTTGTGGTGTCCTGATGAGAGCAAGATGAAAAGCTTCAACATCTCTTCTTTCATTAATACTAACATCCTCTCTTAACTTTGCATAGCTGAACACTCATTCAGCCCTACGAAGGAAACCACTATTTACAAAGATCCTCAACTACTTTTAGGTTAGCTGCTGATTGATTTCTACTGGCTCCTGCTTGGTTTGTAAAAAGAAAAAAGTCTTGCATTTATTTAGTGCTTTTCATGACCACTGGGTGTCTCAAAGCACCTTACAGCCTAAAAAGTGCTTTTGAAGTGTAGTCAACTGTTGTAATGTCGGGAACATGGCTGCCAATTTGTGCACACAGCAAGCTCCCACGGATAACAATGTGATGATCATATCATCTAATTTTATGATGTTGTTTGAGAGATAAATGTTGACTAGGACACCAGGGATAACTTCTCTGCTCTTCTTCAAAATATTGCCATGGAATCTTTAACATCTATCCAATCAGGTAGATGGGGCCTCATTTAATGTCTAAGCATTAGGTGGTTTGGTGATACTGTAGCTAAAGTTATTGAATTCTGCAGAGAGTGCTGCGGTATGTGTTGAAGCAATTGCTTCTTACTTGCAAACTTGGTGCAGTGATTTGTATCACCTTCCAGCAAGATAGGGAGAATGGTCAGAGGCAGCACAGAGAAAGGCAAACTGCTGGTACATAGAGGAGGAGAAGGGGGGAGGGTTCTTTGCAGGATGCCATATAATTCCAAGGTCTTCAGGGAGCAACTTTCCTACTCAACCTCGGCAAGCAACAGTGCTTTAGACATTTCCATTTCACTAAGAAGTTGTTCGCTAAAATCTGCCTCCTTTTGTAGCTCAGCCTCAGAGCAGAGTGGGAGTTGGATTGCCAATGGTGACCATGGCCATGAACATTTGTGTGTCTGGCTGCTTCCAGGTTGGATCAGGTGACATCAGCAAAATCTTCTAGTTCACCATCCCCTGTTGCATAAAGGAGGTTCTGTATGTAAAGAGACCTGATTGCATTTTATTCTCTCTTTCTATAGAGAAGCAAGAATAAGCACATGGCTTTCTGAGGATCATAGGCTTCTCAATGGTGCAAGTTGCCTTTGACATATATCACTTTGTGAGCACTGCATATCAGTTCTGAGATTTTCTGCAACCAGAAGGGATTTCGCTCCCTCAATGTCTATTTGGGGGACATTGTACGCACATACTCAGCACGTCAAAAAGGTCACTGCCCTGTGTTCTGGTAGCAGTCATGATGCCTTCATTCTACAGTAGTTCATTGTACATCTGCATTTGAGCAACCACAAGAGCAACCACAAATTGCTTGGCTTATGCCTCCAATGTGCGACCCAACCACATGTGGCCAGAATGCAGACTGGGCCAGCACTTATTGCCCATTTCTAAATGTCTTTGAGAAGGTGGTGGTGAGCCATCTTCTTGAACTGCTGCAGTCCATGTGGTGTAGGTACACCCACAGTGCTGTTAGGGAGGGAGTTCCAGGATTTTGACCCAGCAGCAATGAAGGAACAGCGATATAGTTCCAAATCAGGATGGCATGAGGCTTGGAGGGGAACTCGCAGGTGGTGGTGTGCCATATATCTGCTGCTCTTGTCCTTCTTGGTGGTAGATATTTCAGGCTTGGAAGGTGCTGTCAAAGGAGCCTTAGTTAGTTGCTACAGTGAACCTTGTAGATATAATGAAAGTCAAGTTCCTGCCCAAAATATGATTGTGGTAATTAAACAATGTTTCAACTGCCTAACCATTCTGGGGGAGCCTACTCGCTAGAATGTGTATTTCATTGTGATCTACTGCAATGGAGGCTGAGACAATGGACATCAGATCCTACAAAATAGCAGGTCTGCAAATGTTCTCATGGACTTCACTACCACTTGGTTTCCAAGGTCAATGTAAAGCTCCATGTCAAGTTGGTCCTGGATTCCTCCATACTCTTTGACAGTGATTACAAGCTTTCTGGATGACATTCCAATTCACCAAGCATTTCACTGACCATTTCATTGTACATACCTATCAACATTGTTTTGTATTCCATCGCATTGAAGTCCTCATCTGAGCTCCCTGCAGCAAAAAAAATATGCAACCTCACCCTGTGGCGAGCTGGCATCTGCGCTACCCTTGTCCCCTGCCCTGGCTGCAGACAACTCATGCCCAATATCTCACCATGTGCAGATTCCACTTCTAAATTACCTCCTAAAGTATGCGTTTTGTCAGAATCTGAGTTGGTGGTCGTGAGTGTGAGATTGGGCAATGCCATGAATAAGGATGAAGTTTATTTCTAATTATCTGTAGAATGTTTTTATTTCCATGTAGGATTGGTACTTATTTTGTACTTTAAATTCATGTCCTCGGCTTGTTCTGTTTGTTAATAAGTGTGATGTGTGAGGAATTACTGGTACTTTAAAAAGTTCCCAATGATAAAATGCCCTCATGTTGCTGCAGATCCCACAACCAGTCCTGATAAATGCTTCATATGTTTAGAGCCTACAACAAGCCTGTGTTTATAGTGAGAGGGGGTGAGTGGAGAGATTTGTGCATATTTTACTCATTTTAAATATTGTCCTACACATTGTTATCAAGAGTTATTTAATTTTGTCCCGCTACCCTTGTGACTATCATCTGTCATTCTGGAAATGTGAGTAAACTGGTTGACTAATTCTGAAATTGATTTTAAAATATTGAGAATCTGTGACAAAGAGGCTCAAATCCCAATAGTCATGCAATTGGTTTAATTAAAATTTCTGACCCTTGGATCTAGATTTCTGTGCAACTGCATAATTGAAAATGGTAGTTTACTAATATCTTAGATAAAGTTATGCTTAATGATGATTGAGTATACGTAGCTACAACACATAGGCAGCTGTAGAACCTATCACTGGACAGCTTAGGTATTCTATTTACCGATAGATTTATGTAGACAACTTTAATGTCACTTACTGTTTTGTTATGCTCTGAAATAACAATGTACATAACTTTTAACAAATATTTGAAGACTGCTTTATTAAATTCTTCATATCTGCACACTAGCAATCATGTGTTGAAATAATGTAATTTCATATTTATCACTTAACCTGGGCATATTTTCTATTTTGAGCTCTGAAATGTTTTGCTCCATATACATCTGAACAGACAGCAGGAGGAAAGTTTGGAACAATACTACAATATTGTGTTACTGCTGGTGTTAATGCACAATGCAGCTTTGTGTGTGTTTGAGCATTATTGAATCTTTATAGCATATATACGCATTGTCATGAAAAGCTGATTACCACCACAAATTACTTATGGGCACATTGAACTTTTTAAGGCAAACTTGTGTGTTTTTAAAGAAATACAAGCAAGGACACTAAGCAAAAGGTGGCTGATAATGTAAAGTGACCACTTTCTGGAAAATTCCCATCTGAATTATACTGACAGACCTATCCTGAGAGAACATGGAATGTTGCACCAGAAAAGGTGTCATGGCTTTCTTCAAGCAGAGACATTTGAAGGGGAGACAGGAAAGGTGCAAAAGACTGAACTTTAATCTCCCATAGTTGCTGAGACAAAAGAGTGATTTGTACATCTCAGCAGTCACCCAAAAATCCATCTCCTGTTGATTTATATCTCAGAATCAGTAAATAATTCTGATATTAATGCAAGATGGCTATTTCCTCTCCTGGAATACACAGGGGAAAAATGGGTAAAAAGCTAGCTGCAGAGCAGTGCAGTGTGTAATGGTATGCTATGAAAGTGACGCACAAGAAGACCAAAGAGTCACGCCTGCAGTTGCAGGTGAAGTTTCTCTCTCTCTGTTGCTGGAGGCAAGACTCAGCAGAAGCCACAATCAAAATGGAAATTGGACAGCCTCTTCAGCTACCCTGTAGAACTAAGTGTCTCCAAATCAACTGCTAAACTGCTAAAATCAGCTGTACCAGAATCACCCAACTTAATGGCCGCAACTTACTGCCATCTATGCCTCACAGATTGATTTGTATATTTTTTAAACCTTTATTTGGACTCTTAACTTCTCATTGATGATCTGTGTCTATGTGTGTTGTATTTTTTATTATTTTTCTCAGGTTTTAGTAATTAATAAACTTACTCTTTCTTCGACTCAAGACAGCCTGGTTAAATTGGCTCCTTCTAAAAAATAAGTATATTCGCACTGGGAAAAGGTATACCCAGGGGAAGGAATCCCTTTTAAATTAACCTTATTGCTACCAACCAAGGCGGTTGAATAAAGAAGGGGAGCCAGCTCATTCCTCCTCACCCAGGAGAATAACAAAATTGGGGTCCCATTCGGGAAGTGAACAAATTGCCCGAGGACCACTCGTAACAAATTGGGCACTCAGTGCCAGGACAGTTCCCACAGCCAAAATAAAAGAATTAGAGTGGGGAAAGCACATTGTCCTTTTGAAACCAATTTTTAAAAATTGCAAAAAGGTTTCTTGAGTCTGCCCTTCTAAGGTGTAAAAATGTCCACATTTGATGCCATACAGATGAAAGGGAAGTTAGTTATGAATGTTTAACAGTTCTGCCCCATGACGAGTTAAAAGAGTGAGGCAATTAGGATTGGAATTTGGCCCGAAAGCAAGAAAACCCAAAATTTTAAAAGGGATGGCCAACAGCCTATAGATGGAAACTGAGGACAATGAAATGGATAAAGTAGCAACGGAGAGAGTAAAACTGGAGCAGTTTCAGGAAAGAGAAAAGCAAAGGGAGAGAAAGAAAGAAAAAGGAAAAGAAAAGGGAAAGAGAGGAAAGAGAGAAAATTTCCCCTGGCTGAGGCGAGTAAGCCTAAATTGATACTGAGGAATATAGGGGCCAGCCAAACTCTACTGCTGCGAAAGGCATTACCTTCCCACCAGGGAATGCAGTAAGTGCCAAAGTGTTGATAAAGGGGATTGAAGGAGGTACATCCCCATCCCCATCCATTTATACTGGGTGCATCCGGAGTGCAACCTTGTATCAGGGCCAGTGACCATGGGAGTCATCCCCTGTTGACCTGCTCCTCGGCAATGACCTAGTGGGATCAAAGGTAATAGCATCCCCAGTGGTTTTAGAGAAGCCAACTGAGGTCAGGGAATCAGAACAGTTGCAGGAGAAAGTAACTAGCATTTTCCCTGACTGTGTGGTAACACGGTCTATGGTCAGACAAGATCCATCAGTAGATGTTGAAGTGGCACTGCAGACCAGCAAGCTGACTCACTGTTACAAGCATTGGCTCAGACAACACACACTGGATCTAAGGCAGAAACAGTCCCTGAATGGTACCTCATTAAAAATGAGGTGCTAATGAGAAAATAGAGACCACCTCACAGCCATGCAAATGAGGAGTGGACAGTGATCCACCAGGTAGTGGTGCCACGCGAGTTACCATCGGGAAATATTACAGCTAGCTCATGAAACTCCTATGGCTGGGCATATGCAAAACCCGAGCCCGCATCAGCCAGTATTTTTACTGGCCACACCTCCATAGGGATGTAGTAAGGTTGCGCAGAACCTGCCAAGCCTGCTAGATTGTGGGAAAACCCCAACTGCAATAAAACCTGCACCTATGATTCCTGTACCAGCCTTTGGGGAACCATTCAGCAAAGTGTTAGTGGACTGTGCGGTGCCCCTGCCCAAAACAAAAGGGGGCTACCAGTTTATCCTTACCATGATGTTTGTGGCTACCCGCTTCCCAAAAGAAGTTATGGATAACCTTGGCATGAACCGGCTGAAGTCTTCAGCCTATCACCCACAGTCGGGAGGGTGCTAGAACGGTACCACCAGACCTTAAAACAATAACCAAGGCTTACTGCCACGTGTACCCCCATGACTGGGATGATGGACTAGGTTTTCTTTTGTTCACCACCAGGGTCTCACCCAATAAGTTCACCAGTTTTATTCCATTCTACTCCAGTTGTAACAGCTTGTATATGTGTGCACATCTGGGATGGACTAATAGTTTCTTGAACCTGTTTGAAATATCTCAGTTGAATTTGTAGGTGCTTTTTGTAAACTATTGATGGATGGAAGGTGTTTGATCACCGTTGAGGGCCTACTTCGGGACATCAGTGTCTTGGCCATCATTTACTATGGATGATCATCAAGGGGGTGGAAAGAAAGGTCCAGCTGGAAGTGGGAGAGGAAGGTGTACCGAGGGGCTGGGAGAGGAAGCTCAAGGTTTGATTGGGAGAGGAAGGTATACCAGGAGGTGAGGTTGAGAGGGGGAAATAATGGTGTAAAGGGGGTGAGGTTGGGAGGGGGGATCGATGGTGTTGGGAAGAATGAGGCTGAGAGGGCGGAACAATGGTGTGGGGGGGTGATGTTGTGGGGCCGAGTGAGTATGGGGGGAGCAGGGTGTAATGGGGCAGAATGTGGCAACAGCGGGGTAGGTGTAAGGGGGAGGAAGGTGTAAGGGAAGAAGATCAGAGGGGTGAAGGAGTTTGGAGGGGGAGCAAGACTTTGTGGGGAGGAAGGAGTTTGGAGGGGACAAAGACTTTCGGTGGAGAAAGGAGTCCGGGGGAGGAAGAAGTTCGCAGTGGGGAAGGAGTAAGGGTGGAGGAAGGAGGAATGTCGGGGGATATCCAGATGAATGTGCAAGGGTCTGAGGAGTCGATGACTGCCTCCTGGGGAGTGAAATGAGGGTGGCCATGGTCAGAGGGAATGGTGAAAATGAGAGAGGGCAGAGTGAGGCAACAGGGTGGGAGGCTGAGGGTGAGACTGTAGCAGTAGAAGGGGTGGAGAGTTTGTTTGGTGGGGACTCAGAGGCAGACACGGACCCTGCTGGTGGGAAGGAGGAGGTCAGGGAGGTCATTGTGGTTGGGGTGGGATTCTCAGGAAGGTAGAGAGCGTAGGCGTTCACCTGGACACCCTTGAAAGAAAAGGGTTCTGGCTGGTAGGTGACTGTGGTGAGGTGGAAGGTTATGCCGGGGGGGAAGAGACAGTGATGGGGGGAAAAGGCATGGGTGACTGGGGCAGGGGAAAGGAAGGGGGAGCTAAATATAAACTTCATCAGTTCCTTCAGGAGGGATGAAGGGGGGGGCACTTGTGAGTCCTGTAAATGAAGCTGAAAGGCACCATTACAGTGAATATATTTTCGAATTATAAAGTGACAAAATGTATTCACCCGTGCAACCACTTGTGATCAGAAATTCTTAACTTTTCTAGGCCCACCACTTCTAGATGCTGCCCCAACATTCACAGCAGGGGTGGAAACAGCCTGTGCAATGGCTGGCCCTGTTGCCTCTGATAACTTCAGTGCATGTCTTGTGGAGACCGAAGGCCTTGGGGGCCCCAGCTTGCTTTGGCTGTCCTCCTGTGGGCCAGCTGCTCCCTCTGCGGTGACAGAGGACGAGATTGAGGGGCTCACAGGCAAAGGGGACTCGGAGGGTGAGGACAGCCTCTGAGATTCCCGAGTGGATGACCCAGGAGTGTCCAGCAGCTGCTCCTCCTCCCTTCGGCTGACCGAGGGCCCTGGCCTGATTCCTTGAGTGGAAGGAACATCTGGAGGGATGTTGAGGTGCCCCGTTTCCCTCTCGTTTTGACACTGCAGGAATTCACCCGTGGCTACCGTGATGGAGTGTAAGTCTGCACGCATATCCGTGTTCTGCTGCTCCACGGTCTCCATGATGCCCACCATCCTTCTCATGGAGACCTCCATGTGAGCACATGTGGGCACCACTTCATCAGAGAGTGGGCAGGCGCATTCCTCCGACTCGCATGCCACTCAGTTGAGGACTTCCAACAGCACTGCATGATGTTCCCCCACCTTCTGCTGACTCTCCATGATGAGTTGGAAGGCCAAATCCAGGGGCTCGTCATCTGACTCAGATCTCACAGATGCCTCTTCCCCAGCAGTCCCCCGAGTACCGGGGAGCTGAGCTGAGCCTGCCTGCTCCTGCTGCAGACACATGTTCATGCAGTGACCACCAGATTGTGAACCCAAGCCTGCTCTATATTTAGGTCCCACTGAGGTGTGTGTTTCTGCGCTGGTGGAGGGTGTAGGTAAGCCCTGTGACTGGTCTTCCAGGCTGCTTATTTCCAGCTCTTTGATGGAGGAGATGTCCACTTGGCTGGACATGAGGACCTGGTTGGAGCTCAGAGACTGGCTAGCTGAGGGTTTCAGTCGCTTGGCAGAGCTCCCAGTGGAGGTGTTTAATTCATGACATCAGAGTCAAAAGCAGGAGAGACAACACTCACATTTGCATTGAGAGAGGGCTGATGTGATGCTGGAGCCTCACACGGGTGTTTGCAGCCGACCTCACTGTCGCCACAGGCAGGGTCCACATCCTCATCAGTCAGTGCGGTGAACTCTCCTCAAAGTGAGTGAGGGGTCTAATGTGGGCCACTTCACCGTGCCCCACCCCCACCCCTCAATGGTCTGGGACCTCTCCCTGCAGCTGTGAGCCAGCTTCTCCTGCATGAAAACAGATGGAGAGTGTGTGAGCAGGACACTGTGTCCAGTAGGCATTCAAGTGAGGCTTCGCTTAATCTGGGGGCAGCACGTTTATTCCCTTTGGCAGCCATCAGTTCCCAGCATCTTCCTATCCCTTGAAGAGTGCTATCTCTTTGCAGGGGCAGCCTTTTACTATGGCTCCCAGTTTACTGAAGGCCTGATATGACGGGATGGGCGAATCAGAGGCCAACCCGCCAACGACCCAGCATGTTTCCCGGGAATGCATGATTAATGAGGTGGGATTGGCATGATACGGCATAAAAAGCCGCCATTGCGGCTGACGGGTAAAAGGTCCTTTTTCCTGCCCACTACCTCACTTAATGCAAACCTGGGGTGATTCCACCCAATGGCTCAAAAATTGGAACCAGTGCCCATCATTAGACTTGCCTTTCCCTGTTCAATCACCGTGATATTTTGCATGACCAATTGTTGGAAGGACGGAATGTAAATAGCTTGGTGCCCTCCACAGGACTTATGGAAACTGAATGAACAGGGCAAGCCACTGTATCTGTGTTAACCAATTACATTGAAGGAGTGTGAACTGAATCGTGCAAGGACTGAACAAGGATGTGTAAGTTCGAGTAAGTGAATTCAATGTCAAATCAGGCATTTTAAGAGAATAAAGAGAGAGAAATATTGGATTAAGAGAATGAAAAAAGCACAAAATGAAAAAGTAAAACATTTTTTAAAAAATTAAATCTCCAACAAGAATTATTATCTGAAGGAATGAGATTCCATACTTGTAATAGTTAATTTTCAGTGACAGAGGTGTTTGACTGGCATTAGTTATCACACCATTAAAAGGGTATTTGGGCTTGAAATTATTTAACTTTCTGTGGTGAGGATACTTCATATTTACTGTGTAAATCCAGGACCTTCACACCACAATGGATTTGAATGGAAAATCATAGAATGAGATGCTGTTTTACAGACAGCGAGATGCTGTTTTTACATCGCCAATGACTAAGCAGTGCATCACCAACATCAACTTTTCAGCTTAATGTTTAATTACATACACTTGCCCTCACTCAGATAGTGATGAACATTATTAGCCATACTGGCTTTTGACAGCAAATTTTTGTACAATGGCCTCAGAATGGGTAAAAACAATCTCTTGCACATCCCTGATTTTAAACACTCCATTGGTGGTGCGTGTGCCATTGGCTGCCTAGGCCCTAAGCTCTGAAATTGCTTCCCTAAACATTTCCAACTCTCTACATTCTTCATGAGGTTGCTGCTCCTGCCTTTGTGCAGCCAGGAGCCTCAGTCACTCTCTTCTCTGTCCTCTACAGTCTCTGTATTAAAAATTTCAAAATGGAGCCGATCACCCTGAGACTCAATTAGACTCAGTTAGACCCAATTAGACTCAGGGAGATAAAAACAAAAAACTGCGGATGCTGGAAATCCAAAACAAAAAATAAAAAAATACCTGGAAAAACTCAGCAGGTCTGGCAGCATCGGCAGAGAAGAGTACAGTTGACATTTCAAGTCCTCATGACCCTTCAACAGAACTAAGTAAAAATAGGAGAGGCGTGAATTTGCAGAGAGATAAATGTTCTCTTTGAAGGGAATTTCCATCCTGTACAGAAAAATAATTTTAGAAAGTTTTTGCCTCAAAGTAACTCATGCGAACTTTTGTACAAAAATGCTAATACACCTGCGCATTGGACTGGGGCTGTTATTGTGAAATGTCATATGTTAGGTTCAGTATGCTATTAAGTCACAGTTAGTACTGTATGCATCTCCAGTGAAAATTATGGGTCATGAACTTAAGGTGAAAATTATTCTCCTCCTTTAATCAGCAACCAATACTGTCTGTTTGGCAGAATTTGGAAAAGCCATGAAGTGTCAAGACATGAAGATAATAGTTTGGATTTAAGGACAGTGTGAAAGCCCTCATTTAGGGATTATCTTATTAAATATTTCCAAATACCAACATACAATAATCTGTACATTGTTGCTTGTTGATACTATACACTTGCTAATGTGTATTTGTCAAAATAAGCATAATTGTAAAGATATGTTTGATCCCTAGCTACCCTCCGAGGTGGATGTAAAAGATCCAATGATCATATTTCAAAGAAGAGTAGATTTCCTCAGTAGCTGGCCAATTTTTATCCCTCAACTAACATCACAAAAACTGATAACCTGGTCATTATCACATTGCTGTTTGTGGGAGATTGCAGTGTGTGAACTGACTGCTGTGTTTCCTATATTATGACAGTGACGGGATTTCAAAAGTACTTCATAGGTTGTAAGGTGCTTTAGGACATCCTGAGGTCATGAAAGGTCATTTTATTTTTCTTCGGTGTTTATGGCAAACAAAAAACTTCACAAAATGAACAGACTACTTGGCAGTCATGATGCTTATTACACACCTCCACTTACCTGGGTTGAATCCCTAACTAGACCTTAAACCCTCATCTTGCTTTACTGAAAATACACAAAAGAGCACAAGCCAAATTATTAAAAAAAAGTTGGATTCAAAAATCTTTCAATTAAGCAATTCTATAATTGAGTAATTTTACACTTATTGGATAGTATATACAAAATAGATTCATAAATCAAACCATTCTAGGCATTTTTGTGCTCTATGGAACTGAAGTGCTTATCTTGTTCATTGTTTGCTACTTCCAGCTAGGTATTGATAATCTTAAACTAAATGGGTTAATGTCTGCCCCCAAATAGCACACAGGAGAGTGTAGTAAACAAGGCATTCATACTTTACCAATCAGAAGATTTGCTCTCACAAGTCTATAAATAGGTTATGATTTGTTGTCAAAGTAACAATGAGGTTAACAGAACTTGATACTATTTATGCGAAAATGCTACAGTACATTCAGGCAGGGCAGATGCATGGTTAAATGCAGAAATGCAAAGGTTGCTGTCTAAAATGCTTTGTAAAAATGCCATCAACACCATCTGGCTCAACAATGAAGCCTATTGAATGGTATGATGTGTCAATAGTTGCAGTCTAGCTATGAACTAAACGCACGATAGAAAGTTCAGTATTACTCATTTCAGTGTCAGAACCCTTTTAATGATGTGTTAATTACCATCAAACAACCTCACTGGCACTGAAAATTAACTTTTAGAATTGTAGAGTCTCACTTTTTAAAGTTTTATTTGCTGTTAGAGATTTTAAACCTGCAAAACTTAAAATTAAAACTTGCTTCTTGCATTTCCTTTCTGCTTTCTTTTACTCATTCTCTTAATCTAAACTTTTTTCTTTCTTTTCATTTTTCTTTCCATACCTAATTTGACGTTGAATTCACTCACTACTTTAGAGTTTCTTCTTAATCCAAGCACTGTTAGGGCGGAATCATCCTACATTTCCACAAAGTGAGGTATCAGGCAGGAAAAAAGTCATTTTACCCGCTAAAAATTACACGCCGATGTGCCTGGATGATTTGGTGTGACCGGGTGATTCCAGCGAGCAGAACTTATAATGAGATGTTAAAGTATTGAAATTAGGTTCCCGACGTGCAGCGGTGGGGAATGCAACCTCCCATTGACAGGTGGAGTGGATGATCACAAATTGGTTTCATGATGGCGTGAAACTGATTTTTGACCTTCTCGCCATATTGACCCCATCACCTGCCATGACCCCTGATGCCAAAGCGACCAGAAAATTCCAGCCTTAGTTTATTAATCCTTCAATCTGATTGAATAAGAAGATGCAGAGTTTTTTGCCTGGTTCACTCAAGTCCCAGAAATCCAGTTTCCCTAACTGTGACATTATTAGCTTGCACTTTCAGCAACTTGGCATGTAAAAAATGTATAAAACCTAAACTTGCAAGGCTAGCTCTAACTAATGACTGACACCGTTAGATTCATTCCTACACCAAATTATGACCCAATGTATTTTTGTTGATGAAACTGTTACACTCAAAATTGTAGAATGTGAGGACTAATGACAAAAAAGAAAATAGTGAAGTAATGAGCTTGATTATGATTTAAGATAATTTCTGTCTGCAAGTTTTTCAAGTCTAGCTTTGATCACCTAAGAGGATCAGAGAGGAATTCTCCAGATTCATGGCTCCTAATTGGTCTTGGTTTTTATCTGATTTTTCACATTTCCAAGGAGATTGCTTTGTTTCTGAGTTTATTTATTGTGATACACAAAACATCACAATTGTGTAGGGTAGGCTGGATGGCCTGAAGGGTCTTTTCTAGTCTGCAATTTTTTGTGTGTGTGTTTGTATGTGCCATCAGAATCCTGTATCAAAAAGTCTGTATGGAATGCCAGCAGTGAAGTTTTGCACATCAATGTTTCTACTTGTGCGACTTAGCTTGAATTCTGTGCTTTTTATGCTTGGTTACAAGAAAAGAATTGACCTCCACTTGATGAACCAGAGTAGTTGGAGCATGGAATAGGCCACCAGGGAGCTGTAGCTGGCATCATAGTGTAAAATCTTTCAGTAAGTTCCCAAAGTCAGTTTTTTAATGCAGTCTCACCTTTCTGCTTTCTTTTACTCATTCTCTTAATGAGTATTACTAAGAAATTAAGTATGCAAAAGCAATTTTGAGACAGAATGACACCCTTTCAATCAATAAGCAAAGCAGACATTCTCTCTAGAGAAGGTGATGCTAGAATACCCCTGCTGGGTGTAGCAACCAAGACTGATTAGAACATAATCGCTCTGTCTTTTTAATGTGGTCCCTGCTGATTCAACAAAAGGAATCTCTACTTCTGGGAATTTCCTTGGGAAGCAAAAAAGTATCCTAAAAATATAAATGCAAACCACATAATTAATTAAACATTTTAGCATAAAAGTGTGTACCTAACAGTCAGTTATCTCCCTTAGATTCTTCACTATTGTACTTTGAACATCAAAGGCAATCATAGTTATATACTTTACTCCCCTGCCAAGCATTAACAAGATTAAGGAGAATCCAAAAAATGGTTACAGAACAAAAGAATGCCATTTGTCCTGGTGTATCCAAGCCGTCGCTCTGCAGGAACAACTCACCTAGTGCCACCCCCTTGCCCTTTGCCTGTAGCCCTGTAAATTTTTTCTCTTTACTTGCTTATCCAATTCTCTTTTGAAGGCCACGATTGAACCCTCCTTCACCACACTCTCAGGCAGTACATTCCAGATCCTAACCACTCGCTGTGTAAAAATGTTTTTCCTCACTTCGCAGTTGGTTCTTATGTCAATCAACTTAAATTGGTGCCCTCTGGTAATCAACACTTCTGCCAATGGGTCAGTTTCTCTCTATTTACTCTGCCCAGGGAAGAATTTTATGCTGATCGAGCGGGCGCATGCCCAACCCAATTGGACGTGAAATCGCATGAAATGACGTCGGGTGAACGTCCCAACATCATCCAGCGTTCACGGGATATTTTGGTTGGCAGGCACATGCAAAAGTTGGAACTGCGCCCACCAACAATTAAGAGGGCAATTAAGCCCATTAACGGGGCAATTGTCTCCAATCTTTTATGGTCCGTCCAACCTCATGGACGTGCGAGTCATCCAGGCAGCCTTTACATTTTTCATGAAACCTCATCCAAGGGCAGGATGAGGTTTCCGTTATGAAATAAAATAAAACTTGGACGGCATTTTTATCATCTGTATTTTTAAGTGCCTGATTCTGACGTTTGGATCTTTTTTCTGGCTCTTTGAAACTTTATTTGATTGTTTTCAGGTCTGCAGCTCCCTGAGGCAGGGAGCTTTCTCTCAGCGCTCGGCCGTGTCCGCATTGATGTCATCACCCACCCTCTTCCTGCCCCCATCCCGGCTGCACTGAGCTTTGCAGCACACGTTTCAGGCTGGCTGGCCGTTAATTGGCCAACCAGTGTGAAATCGCGGCTGGGGGCCAACTGCCGTCAGCCGTCTGTTTCCCAGCTGATCCCGGGCCTGTCGATCATGCCCATCCGCAGAGCTAAAAATTCAGCCCTTGTGATTTTGGATACCTCCTCTTCTCGACCTTCTCTTCTCTAAGGAGTAGAAACCCAATGTCTCCAATTTATCTATGTAACAGAAGTCTCTCATCCCTGAAACAATTCTCATAAATCTTTTCTGCACTATCTCTAAAGCCTTCAAATCCTTCCTAAAGTGTGGTGCTCTGTGTTGTAATATGCCTTTAAGGGATATCACTAGAAGGGAAGTGTGTCATGTCTTCCAGTCTTAGTTCCACTTTTGCTTTGGGCAGAACACACACAGGTCTGATGCCTTCAAGCGGTGTACCTGTATGTAACTGTTTTCATGTATCTAGTCTTAATAAATTAACCCACAACATGTTTACCCAATCCCTTGAGAGTGATTGGTGCCTTGTGTCTTATACAGTAAATAAGCACAAGAATTATACCATTATAATAAGATGACACCCTGAATTGAACACAACACTCCAGTTGAGGCCAAAGCAGTATTTCATAAGGGTTCATCATAACTTCCTGGCTTTTGAGATTCATGCCATTATTCATAAAGCCCAGGATCCCGTATGGCTTTTTAACTACTTTGGCTATACCGAAGATGTTGGTTGGAACAGTCCCATCCTGCAGACTCTATTGGCAATGGGCATAGAAATGCTAAAACAGTAATCTGAAAAGAATATTTTTATAAAATTCTGAAAATCTGCAAGAGATCACAATTGACCAAGTTCTGCATTCAAACTTGCCCATTGACTTGGCTTAGTTTCAGAGCCTTACATATTTGCATAAGATCTGCAATCACAAATTAGTCCTGGATTTGCCTTATGCTAAAATGAACACAGAACACTAAAACCCACATTGCATTCCATTAATTATTGCATAATTAGCTCATACAATTAGACACTAATGTTAAATTAAATAACAGCTGCTGGGAAAAATCCATTAAATGGTGATAGCTACCACTGAGAAAAAGAAATGATTCATTTGTAATTACCATGAAATATCTCTTCAATAACTTTTTTTTTAGCAACTCAAGCTCTATTTTAAATTGTGCAGTGATAAATCAGGAGTTTATAGTCTGTCCAGAGATTTCTAGTATGACTTGAAGGACACATTTATCCCTACTAGTCTGAATGGATAAAAGTTGCATTATCATACATTTGCAAAGCTTGTGGGAAATAGCCGAGATTGCTGTGCCTGTTCATTTTCTACGGCATAAGTGAATGACCCACAATTTCAGACCCCTACTGACAACCATGACATATGTTAATCTTCATCCTGAGAATTTTTCTTCATCGTTTGGTCACACCTGAATAATCAAAAGCTTTATTTGCGGATGTGAGATAGTGGAGGATTGCTGGAAACTGTCTGCAAATTAACATGCTGACACAACAAAAGAGTGTTTCCCTTCAAAGCAACAGCATATTCTATAACATGACAACTGCTGTTAACTGTATGAGTGTTAGCATAGAACACTTTACTGTTTTAAGGAGATGGCAGCATGAGGTGCTGAAAGATTTCTGACATTTGGATACAGGGAACTGCAATACATGCAGAACATTATTTGTTGATTTTTTTTTTAAAAAACTGATCACATTGGGATTGGGTGATGCATTCGATTAAAATAATGCTCTTTCAGCACAGGAAGAAGAACATTTCCATCATTTACTGTTCATAAAAGAACCATATACTTGGACAATCTTACATAGAATTACATAGAACTTATGGCACAGTAACATTCTCTGCCGGTATTTATATACCAAATGAGCCTGCTCCCACCTAACTTTATCTTATTCAATGAACATATTGTTCCGTTCCTTTCTCTCTCATTTACTTATCTAGTTTTCTGTTCAATACATCCATGCTATTCACCTCAACCATTCCATATGGTAAAAGGTTCCACATTCGAAACAGAGGTCCTAGCAATAGCTCCACAAGACTACTTATAACTTTGGGGAAAACATGACAATCTCACAGAGAGCTTTCAGCGTTAACTGACATGAGAAATAGAAACAATCTCACTATTACAGTGAAGGTTTTGAGGCTGGCATTAAAAGTACCCGAATGAAGGAAATCCATGAGTTGTTTGCAGTCTTTTTGACTGCTGTAATTTTGGTGGAAAGGCTAGAAAGGCTAATACAACGGTGTAAGCACAGATTGCACTACCTTTCCAACATTCCTTTAGCTTTTCCACTTGAGGACGAGGTGGCAAAAATATAAAAAGATTCCATTCCTCATCAACATATGAACTAGGAGCAGAAGTAGGCTTCTCGGCCTGTTGAGCCTGCTCCACCATTCAATAAGATCATAGCTGATCTGACTGTAATTTCAACTCCATATTTCCACCTATCCCCCATAACCTTTTGCCCTCTTGCTTGTCAAGAATCTATCTACCTCTGCTTTAAAAATATTCAAACACTGCTTCCATTGCCTTTTGAGGAAGGACAGTTCCAAAGACTCACAACCTTCTGAGAGAAAAACATTTCCCTTCATCTCTGTCTTAAATATGTGACCCATTATTTTTAAACAGTAACCCCTAGTTCTCCCACAAGAGGAAACATCCTCTCCATATCCATCCTTTCAAGGCCCCTCAGGATCTTATATGTATCAATCAAGTCACCTTTTATTCTTCTAAACCCCAGCAGACATAAGCCTAGTCTGTCCAACATTTCCTCATAAGACAACCCACCCATTCCCAGCATGGGAATGTCTAGTAAGCAGTCTCTCAACTGCTTCCAACACATTTAAATCCTTCCTTAGAAAAGAAGACCAGTACTCCAGGTGTGGTCTCACCATTGTCCTGTATAACTGAAGCATAACTTCCATATCTTTGTATTCAATTCTCCTTGCAATAAATGATAGGATTCTATTAGCTTTCCTAATTACTTGTTGTACCTGCATACTAACCTTTTTGTGATTCATGCACTAGGATACTCAAAGCTCTCTGCATCTCAGAGCTCTGCAATCTCTCACCATTTAATTAATATGCTTCTTTTTTATTATTTGGCCAAAATAGACAATTTCACATTTTCTCGCACTGTTCTCCATTTGCCAGATCTTTTCTACCTCACTTAACCTTTCTTTTTCCCATTGTATTCTCCTAATTTCCCCTTCACAATTTACTTTCCTACCTATCTTTGTGTCATCAGCAAATTTAGCAAGCACACCTTCAATCCCTTCATCCAAGTCATTTTATAAATTGTAAAAAGTTGAGACCCAGCACTGATTCCTGTGGCACACCCTCATTACGTCTTGCCAACCAGAAAATAACCCATTTATACTTACTCTTTGTTTCCTCTTAGTTAGCCAATCAATATGTCAATATTTTACCCCCTACACCACGAGCTTTTATTTTCTGCAATAACCTTTGATGTGGCACCTTATCAAATGCCTTCAGGAAATCTAAGTACAGTACATCCACTGGTTCCCCTTTATTCACAGCACATGTTACTTCTTTAAAGAACTCCTAGGAATTTCCCATTCACAAAACGGTGTTGATTCTGCCTGATTACCTTGAATTTTTCTAAGTGCCCTGCTATAATGTCTTTAATAATAGCTTCTAACATTTTCCTTATGGCAAATGTTAAGCTAACTGGTCTGTAGATTCCTGCTTTCTGTCTTCCTCTCTTTTTGAAAAAAGGAGTTACATTTATTATTTTCCAATCTAATGGAACTTTTCCCGAATCTAGGGAATTTTGGAAAAATAAAACAAACACGTCAACTATCTCACTAGCCACTTCTTTTAAGTCCCTAGGATGAAATGCCTAAGGACCCAGCAACTTGCCAGCCCATAGCTCCAACTTGATACCACTTTTCTGGTGATTGTAAATTTCTTGTATTCCTCCCTCCTTCCATTTCCTGATTTACAGCTATTTCTGGGATGTTACATATATCCTCTATAGTGAAGACAGATGCAAAATACCGGTTCAATTCATCTGCCATCTCTTTATTTTCCATTATTAATTCCCCAAACTCCCTTTCTATTGGATTAACGGTCACTTTGTTAACTCTTTTCTATATTAAATATCTATAGAAGCACTAACTATGTCTTTATATTTCTAGCTAGCATTCTCTCATACTCTAATTTTTCTCTTCTTGTTAATCTTTTAGTGATTCTTTACTTTTTTAAAATCTTCTTTCCAATCTTCTGACCTGCCACCCATCTCTGTGCAATTATGTGCTTTTTCTTTAAATCTGACACGGGGCGGAATTGTCCCAGATTAGCAATAAGTGTGGTAGCGGGCGGGTAAAATGATGACAGTTTTTCATGCCATATCATCCCATACCTGCCATATTAATTATGCATTCCAGGATACAGGCCGTTTCCACAGCAGGTGGGTTCTCATTTGCCTGCCACGCCATCACCTCGCCACTTCAGCACATCAGGCACCATATTTAAAGTCCAGCCATGCGCACACCCCTCAGTGCTTCTGGCCCATGACTGCTGTACAGAAGACATGGCCCTGAAAGGCAAAAGGATTGCAGCCCCTACCAACGCCCCCCCCCCCCACCACCCCCCCCCAACCCCCCCAGACCCGGTTCAAAGATGCATCCCCCAAGCGCCTTTTGGATACAGTGGAAGTTAGCCGTGATGTCCTTCACCCCTGCTCAGGCCACAGATGGGCAGCAACATCACTTAACCAGCTTCAGAGGTGATGGCAGTGGTGGTCAGTGCCAATACCCTTCAAAAGAGGACAGCCACCCAGTGCCACAAGAGGATGAACCAGGGTAAGGCACTCTTCTCATCATTCTCTCATTCTCAGCTCACACACCCACAAACCAAACACATGTCCACAGGGCCCTCAATCACTGCCAGTGCAAGGGACATCATCATTCACTTTCTCACACACACTTTCATTGTCCTCATCCTGTCCACGGGACCACTCACCACTCACACATGCCAGGCATACTTATCTTCTGCAAACAAAAACAGAATTACCTGGAAAAACTCAGCAGGTCTGGCAGCATCGGCGGAGAAGAAAAGAGTTGATGTTTCGAGTCCTCATGACCCTTCGACAGAACTGCAGAACTCAGTTCTGTCGAAGGGTCATGAGGACTCGAAACATCAACTCTTTTCTTCTCCGCCGATGCTGCCAGACCTGCTGAGTTTTTCCAGGTAATTCTGTTTTTGTTTTGGATTTCCAGCATCTGCAGTTTTTTTGTTTTTATACTTATCTTCTGGCCTGGTAGGCGTCCTTCTTACACTCTCGCCATCTCTATTTATGCGGGAGAAGCTGGCACACAACAAGTGGGAAAGGTTGGCGACCGTTGGAAGAATTCCTGAAATCAAGGTCCTCATGGACTTTGAAAACAGAGCCATCCAGCTGGCTGGCGAGGATCCGGACCGGTCCTGTGCTGACGGTGAGGTCAGTGGTACTCAACCCAGTGAGGACCCAGCAGTGCAACATCCATCAGACAACCATGCTGTGAGTGATGTCTCATGTTTCACAGGCCACTGCCGTACACTAATTATCTCTCCTCGCTTTCACAGGCACATCTGGGAAACAGCCGAGGAAGTCCAGAACCCAGAGCCTCTAATCAAGCCCTGAAGAAACCACTGAAGAGGAATCTGGAGACATCCTCCTTGAAGTCCCATCACAGCATTCACCCACACCCTCCACCAGTGCAGAGACACACACCTTGGTGGGACACAGCTTTACAGTAGCCTCAAAATCACAATCGGGTGAGCACGTTGCACTGTCTGATCTGCAGCAGGTGGTGGGAAGGACTTCCCAGGTCCCCGGCACTCGGAGGACTGCTGGAGGCCAGACATTTGCTGAGTACGAGGCCTGAAATTTTCCCATGTCGGGCGCGCTCGGCGGGAGCCAGCCGGGGGTCGAGAACCCGACTGCCGCCCGCAATCGGGTGCGCACCGCCATCTTACACAGGCAGGCCAATTAAGGCCCGCACAGTATAATGCGCGTCTCCAGCATTAGCGTGAAGGGGCGGGTGGGGATGAGAGCTCAATGTCCACCGGATCCAATGGTGACCTAGCGGCCGATTCAAAAACAGTGCAGGCAGCCGTGCAAAGGCTGCCATTGACTTTGCAGAGCCATACAGATGCAGAACATCGTTGCAGAACTGGGCAGGCGGGAGGGCAGGTCAGCGGGACAGGTGGCCCCGAGGTTTTCTGACGACTGTCTCGCTGCCCTCCTAGAGGAGGTGCCAGTGCACCGGGATATCCTTGTCCCAAGGGCGGGAGGAGGAGATCCCACCCACCTCACCAAAAATGCCTGGGAGGAGGTGGCATCCAGGGTCAGTGCCAAGGATGTGGTGAAGCGCACCTGGGTGCAGTGCCCTAAGAGCTTTAATGACCTCCTGCGCTTGGGCAAGGGGGTGAGCCCTGGCTGCTTGGACTGAGTGTCTTGTGGCACCAGGGTCACGAATCGGTTGAGCCCTGTGGGTATTCCTCAGGTGGGGTTGGCCAGGCTGCAATGGCAATGCAGGTACAGGGTGGACTAATCAATGCTCCTCTCTCCTTTCAGGAGAAGACAACTCACAATAACGCTGAGAGGCTGCAGACAGGCGGAGGACCGCCCCACCTTCTAATCTTGACCAGATACGAGCAGGAGGCCCTGGAGCTGGAGAGGTGCCATGCGCCTATGTCAACAGCCGCGGTGAGGTTGGGGTGCCACAGGGAGGAGAGAGTGCAGTGCACTGAGGTCAGAATGTCTGTAATTGCAACCATTCCATTGCAGTCTTAATATTGTTGTGAGCCTTGAACATGGAATCCCCATTGATGATGGAAAGACGAGGGCACCCTGATCCGGGTGCCAGGCATGCACAGCAACAGTGTAATGACTTCAACTAATGACATGTCCTTGTTCTTCCTTTCAGGCTCACCAGAAGCCCGTTGGGGTGAGGAGCCTGAAGGCCCACCCGGGGGACATGGAGGATCTAAATACACCAGTGTCACAACTTCTCAGCCAGGCAAGCATCAGCACAGATACCAGCATCTTGGTGAGCATTCGATCATCAGCTACTGTCTAGGGCACAATGGTGAGGCCACTTCATACTTGCTTGAGGTGCAGGCAGAGATAGAGAGTGCCCAGGACGCCAGCAGTCGGAAGACTGCTGGGGACCAGGAACATGCTCAGTCGGTGACTGATGATGTGCCTCTGGAGTCATCCCTGAGGCAGCAGATGCTGGAAGGGAGGATCTGGCAGAGATACATGAGGGAATGTGTGCCATGGTCGCCGTGATGGATGAGTACATACAGAGCATGAGCAAAGCAATGATCCTCATGGCTGAGTGCACTGCCTCCTCCATGGAGAGAGTGGTGACTCTCATGGAGAGGGTCCTCCAAGAGCTGAATCAGGGGTTCCTGGGGATGTGCTCGGACCTGCAAGCCCTCACAGCGGCAATGACCTCAGGTGGTCACTGTCAGTGTGGGAGATGGATTGGGCACCCAGTATCCCAGCTAGGTGCCCATCCATCAATGGTGAGCATCGAGGTCCAAAGCGACCTGATATTGGCAGACAAGCTGCTTGTTGTCCCTGTGGGCTCCTCTCAGGGTACTCCGGATGAGAGTAGCAGCTCCTCCGCCCCTCTGCCAGTGACCGTGGCATCCAGTGAGGATGCAGTGACTGGGGAGGTGCCAGCTGTGACACTGGCCATTCCCTCCCAGGCCGGGCCAGCACAGGCTCCACTGGCCAGAGGACTCCCACCAAGGTTATCAAGGCCAACAGGACAGCAGAGTGAGCAGGCTGCCTCCAATGCCAGTGCCAGGGAGGGGGGAGCACCCACAAGCGAAAACTTAAAGCACCTTAGGCACAACATGGGCTTATCACTGGTTGTTATTTTTTTGCCCTACTTTTAAGTTCTTTTTAAGTTGGTGTGATGTTGAACACTTTGCAATTTAATATGATTTATGTATGCCAGGCACCAGCCCAATAAACATATTTATTTTTAACAAGCCTCTGGGTGCTTCACAGATGCAGGGTAACCCATGATGTTATGAGTGACTTGTTTCTCATTGCGCTTTATTGAAATGACACAAAGTGCATGTTGTTCACCAGGCAAATGTTCCTATCAGGTATCGAGTATGGAGCCTGCAGCCCTGGTATGTGGTGGTGGTTCTTATTTGGTAAGCTCGCTGAAGAAGCATTGGATCAAAGCCTCCTGGGTGTCCCTGCCTCCCTGGAGGTTTCTCAGGTCAGCATCTATCCCCCCAGCCTTCTCTTGACCGTGTTCATCCTAAGACTCACTACTGGATTCATTGTCTGCTGCCAGAACAGCTGTGTCAACATCATCTTCCTCCACTGCATCCCCCCTTTCCAGCACCAGATTGTGGAGAGCGCAGCATGCAGCCACTATCAGTGACACACAATCTTGG
Organism: Carcharodon carcharias; assembly: GCF_017639515.1. NCBI lineage: Eukaryota > Metazoa > Chordata > Chondrichthyes > Lamniformes > Lamnidae > Carcharodon > Carcharodon carcharias. Next base: position 51,253,420 of record NC_054473.1, read on the forward strand.
GGGGGATTGCAGTGCGCCCCCTGAATAGTCCAGGCATCGGAAGCGCATCTCGAGAAAACCGAAGGCTCTCTCTACCACCGTCCTTGTGGAGACGTGGCTGCTATTGTACCGCTGCTCAGCTTCTGTTCTTGGATGGTGGAGAGGCGTCATGAGCCACCTTTTGAAGGGATAGCCCTTGTCACCCAGCAGCCATCCATTCAGCCAGGCTGGAGCACTGGAGAGCCCCAGAACCTGGGAGTGCCTGAGTATGTAAGCGTCATGGAAGCTACCTGGGTACCTTGCACAGACTTGCAGAATCAGCATCCTGTGATCACACACTATCTGCACGTTCATGTGGTGGAAGCCCTTCCTGTTGACGAAGGCACCGGACTCACCCACTGCTGCCTTAATGGCCACATGTGTGCAGTCTATTGCACACTGCACACGGGGGAAGCCAGCAATCGCTGGAGAGCCTCTGGCTCGCTCTGCCTGGCTGACATCGTCCCTGCGGTAGTGAATGAAAGTGAATGCACACCTGAACAGAGCATCTGTCACAAGTTTGACACAACTGTGGACAGCTGATTGGGAGACTCCACAAAGATCACCCACCAACCCCTGGAAAGAGCCAGAGGCATAGAAGCTGAGGGCAACCATGACCTTCAGTGCCTCTGGCATGGGTGTCCACTCACACAGTCAGAGCTGATCTCCAGGCTGATCCTCTGACAGATGGAGGTCACTATCTCCCTTGAGAGACAGAGCCTCCTTCAGCACTGCACCTCAGACATATTGAGGTAGCTGCATCACCGCCTGTAAACTCTGGCAGCAGGATAGTGGCATCTTCTGTGGCACCTTCTGCCTTGAACTTCCTGTTGGCCCTGTGCCCCTTGTGCCTGCACATCTCCTCCCAAAGGTCACTCCCCTGGAAACTGAATAGGGACACCTGGCCTCCTCCCCCTTCTGGCCCTCTCTTCCTCCTTAGGGGAGGTGCCTCCAGCGGAGACCAAAATCCCCATTCCCAGGATGAGGGAAGTCTGTCTGATATCTGGAAGGCCCCAAGTGGTATGACTCCTCCGGAGTCCTGAACTGAAGCCTGTTATTTCTGTCTAAGCAGAAATGAAGATGTCCTGTTCACACAAGCAAGTAGCAGCAAGTTATAATCTGAAGTCCTAACAACTCGCATTAGTGAGTCCACTCACCCCTCTTCTCCCACCTGTGGATGAGGTTTTTGAAAATGTGGCCTACCCACCTGCACATTGTGTCCATGCGATGCCCTGAAAATCGCACGGGCTGCGAAAAATCAAATTCAATTGGTGCCTCAAGGGCCTTAACTTGCCTATTAATTAATGGCAGGTGCGCCTCCATCCTCATAGCACGTCCGCCTTCCGAAATGTCGTGATGGTATGCGCCCTACGTCATCGAGCATCATTTTATGTGCCGGTATGACGGGCCTGTCCCTGACTGTAAAATTCTGGCCCGAGTCAGATGATGAGACCCTGGACTCGGTCGTGTCACAGTTGCTGGAGCTGCAAAGGCAAGCTCGGGAACATCAGGGAGGTTTGGCCGCTGCACTCCTCAGATTGCAAGGTATAATGGAGAAGTCCGTCCAACTTCAGTCTGAGGTGATAGTGCCAGCGTGCCAACACACTGTGGTCAACACTGGTAGGACGGCGGCCGCCATGGAGAGCTTGGTCAAGGATGTTGCTCTTCAGCTGCGTGGGCTGAACTCCATCACTGATGCCATAGTTGGCCTCCAACAGCTTATACCTGAGAGGGGTGCAGGGCAGCTCAATCTCACTCCAACTACCCCTTCTCCTCAAGGAGTCAGCCAGAGGCTCGTGGGCATCCATAGGGAGGAGGATCAGCAGGTGATCCCCCAGGGGCCATCCATTCAGGTGAATCTGGGAGTGATTGGCTCATCCAAATCCCCTCTTCCTGCGACCTCCACAGTTCCATCTCCACAGGCCTTGGAGGGTGCCACTGCCACACAACAGGACCTCGGAAGCAGGCCGGGGCCCTCCCTGCCTTGACTCTGAAGAGGATGCCCACCCAGGATAACACAGACAGGGCATAGCAGTCAGCAGGCTGCCTCCCATTCCACTGTGGATTTCAGGGAGCACCAAGACGTAGCAGCAGGGTTAGGAAAGTTAAGAAGATGTAGTTGCGTGGTCTGGGTATGGGTGTTAATCACTTGTACTTACTGTACACTATTGCCAATAAACTCCCAAGAATGTCTCCCTGCCTATGGCTCCTTGTTCAGATAATCAGTGTTCTTGTCACTCAGATGTGAAACCTTTCTGCACAAGATAAAGGCAGGTGTCTCAGTCCAAGGCCTCTTCCCTGTGCTCTGTGCAGCCTTCAGACCAAAGTGATGGTCCTGCCTCACACTCCCTGGACACATTACTGATGCCTGCACCTTGGCGGTGCTTGTCATTGCTGCCAAAAAGCCATGGGCAGGTGTCACAGAGTTCCCTCATTCTCTCTGTGTGCTCTCAGTGCCTTTAAGGTGGGACTGGCCCCCATCTCTTCAGTATCTGTGACCAGTGATGCTGTGCTCCTGAAGGGGTCAGGTGCTAAAGACGGACAAATGATCAAATCCTTTTTAAGTTTTATGGCTGCATCTCTATGATATGACCCTGATCATAGAACGCAAGTGAGTTGCCCTTGGCCAGACAGGACCAGGCAGACGTCCTCGGTGTCTATGTGAAGATCAATGGAGACGATATCACTGAATATCGTCATTATCCTCCTGCAAACAAACAACTATTAGGGCTTCTGCTGCGTCTCCATGACAGGAGCCATATCACAAAGGGTATGTGTGTTGCTATAAGCCAGACTGGAGTCAAATATTCAAAGATGCAATGTGAGGATCTGTAGTATCTCTTCACTGCATGTCACCATCATCTTTCACAAATCTAGTAGCTATGAGGGCCTCTCAAGCGTGGCTGCCTCATTTGGCCAGTGCGAGGACCTCATCCCCAACATCGTCGCCATCAAGGACCTCCTCACCCTCATCCCCATCAGTGTCCTCCTCATCGGAGGAGACTTCGAGCTCCTCCATGCACTCCTCAGCCAGCTCATCTTTCCGTTGCAACACCAGGCTGTAAAGGGCACAGCAGGTGATAAAGTTGTGTGACACCCTCTGTGGACTATATTGCAGGGCTCCACCACAGTACCAGGGACCTCATTTTCAGCATCCCAATGGTTTGCTCCATCAGGTTGCGCGTTGCAGCATGAGCCTCATTATACCTTCTTCCTGCTGCAGTCTGAGACCACCGCGCAGGTGTCATCAGCGGGTAGCCATTGTCCCCAAGGAACCATCCTTGCAGCCTCTTTAGGCCCTGGAAGACTTAGGGATCTGTGATTGACTGAGAATGTAAGACTCCTGGGAAACCAGGCACACACCTTCAGGATGTGTTTCTGGTGGTGCACACCAGCTGCACATTCAGCGAATGGAATCGCTTACGGTTGATGTAGTTTACGTGTGTTGCCACAGAGATCTGAGCGCCACATGAGGTGCAGACAATCACATCCTGCACCTGTGGGAAACCCAAGATCTGGGAAAATCGAATTGCCTTTGAATCCAGGCTGTCCTAGTCCCAGGTGAAACATACAAAGCTGTGTGCCCTCATGAAGATGGCTTCATGGCCTCATGGATGCATTTGTGTGTGGAGGCTTGTGATATCCCACATAGGTCACCTGTGGAGCCCTGAAATGAGCCACTGGCGTAAAAATTGAGTGCCATGGTCACTTTCACAGTCGCTGGCAGTGGATGCCCTCCATGTCCCCGTGGCACTAAATCCTGCAGCAGCTGGCAGATGTGACTGACCAGTTGCCTAGACATACACAGTCTTTGGCAACACTGGTTCTCAGTCATCTGCAGGAATGAAAGGCGTTGTCTATAGACCCTTAGTCTAGCTAGGCACCGACTAGCGATAGCTCGCCTTGGCTCTTCAGTAGCATGTGTGGGTGTCCCAGTTGCCCCTTCTTCCTGAGGATGCTGCTCCTCCCTCTGTACAGCCAGGTGCCTTAGTCACTCTCTGCTTCATCGTTTTCACTCTCTATAAGCCATGAGGCATACAGCTAGTTCACCAGGCTCCATGATCCTGATGGACTCCTCTTGCAGGATGAAAGAGAGAGATGCACGTGTTAGCATGGGTGTACTAAGAACCTGCCTTTATTAAGTCTGAAGGCCCCTTAATGTATCCCGGAGAGTGCTGGCCACCACTTTGATGGCCAGAGATCAGTGCATTGCACGGCTGCCACCCACCACTGCCCCACTCCACCTGATCGATTGGCAGCAGCTTTGCCCACTGGACTGCATGCTGTGCTCTCAGCTCAGGCACAGGCATTCTCCTAACCCACACTGCAAGGCTGCACTGTTAGCTTGAACCATGGGGGAGGCTGGTCCAAACCGGGATGATAACATTGCAAGGGGCTGTGAGCGCCTCCACCAGTGACTGCTCCATGGCCAGCTTTAGCAAGGAGATTGTACAACTTGCCCTGTTATCCAACTGTTCTGCAGTCCACTAAAACGCTCATTAGTTTGTAGTCTGTGCCCGAGGGGTGAAAAGCTCGGGAGCACTTGGTGGCAATTTCATGCCCCTGCTTTGCTTGAGTGGGCAGAGAAGCCAGAGGCCCAACTCCACGCATGTCAATGTGGCTGTGCCTGAACTGTCTCAGCTGCAGAGGAGTGGTCACTTTATACAAGGTTTCCCTAACGCCTGGCCGCTTCCCTTGCCCACCATTTTCCCCCACCCCCCATGTGCTTGTGTGCTGCCTTCAACTGCAGTGCAGCCCTTGCCACCCCCAACACATCTCAACTGCAGGACAGACTTGCCCCACCCCCAACATGCTTCAACTGCAGGGCAGCCCCTGAACTCCCCCCCAACAAACCTTAACTGCAGGCCAGCCCTTGACCCCCCTCCCCCCATTGCACCTCAACTGCAAGCCAGCCCTTGACCCCCCCACAACATGTCTCAACTGCAGGGCAGACCTTGCTACCCCCACCAATGTGCCTTAACCACAAGGCAGCCCTTGCACCTCCCCTCAAAGCCCCTCCACCACAGGGCAGCCCTTCTGCCCACCCCCCAATGCACCTCAACCTTGAAGTTTGACAGTCGACTCGGGTGAGCGTTCTGTAACATTATTGTGTAGTCACCTCCCCGAGTTCCCCTCAAAGTGCAGCTCGCCAAGAGCACACTTTTTATATGCTGGTGTGAAGCATGTTGGTGTGCAAACATGCTGACGTGAGCAGACATTCCATGGGCGGGGGATGACTCCAGCAGGCTGGGCTTATAATGATAAGCAGATGTATTACAATGAGGCTCTCACCAGCCAATGGTGGGAAACACGGTGGAGTGGACGATGTAAACTGGTTTCATAATGTCGTGAAACTGATTTTTGGCCTTCTCGCCATATTGTCCGCTCATGCCACCAAACATACCCGATGCCAATGGGCACAGGTGATTCTGCCCACTGTCATTAGCTTTTTTAGTTCACCACAGATGGTGGGTTCTCCCCTTAGAATTTTACCTTCTCATTGAAATCTACCTATTCTGTGTATTATGAAAGATCTCCTTAAATGTCTGCCACTGCATCTCTACTGACCTATCTCTTAACCTAATTTGCCAGTTCACTTTAGCTAGCTCTGTTTTCATGCCCTCATAATTGCCCTATTTAAATTTAATATGCTAGTCTTAGACCCACTCTTCTCTTCCTCAGTCTGAATGTAAAATCTGATCATATTATGACTGCTGCTACGTAGGTGTGCCTTCAAAATGAGGTCATTAATTAATCCTATCTTGTTGCGCAATACCAGGCCTAGTGTAACCTGCTCTCTGGTTGGCTCCAGAATGTGCAGTTTTAAGAAACTATCGCAAAAACATTCTGTAAATTCTTCATCCAGGCTACCTTTACCATTTTATTTTTTCAGTCTATACATAGATTAAAATTCCCCATGAATATTGCCATACCTCTCTGATAAACTCCCATTATTTCTTCCTTTATACCCCTTTCCTACCATCTGGTTACTTTTAGGGGCCTATACACCACTCACACAAGTGACTTCTTGCCTTTATCATTTCTCATCTCTACCCAAAAGACATCTACATCCAGGTTTCCCGAACTTAGGTCATTCCTCTCTATTGTGCTAATACCATCAGTAATTAACAGAGCCACCCCACCACCTTTTCTTAGCTTTCTGTCCTTCCTAAATGTCACACACCCTTCAATATTCAGGTCCCTATCTATGTCATCCTACAGCTATGTCTCTGTAATGGCTATCAGATCATATTTATTTCTATTTGCGATATCAGTTCATCTGTTTTGTTTCGAACTCTACATGTAGACATGGAGCCTTTAGTTTTGTCCTTTTATTACTTTTGTAACCTCTAGCCTTATCTGCTGATTTACTTTTAGATTTCTACTCTCTGGCCCTTCCTGTCATGGACTGTTTACCATTTCCCATATGAATACCTCGCTCTTGCCTTGTCTCTACTCTTTGATTTACCACATCTTCCCAAATATGATTCCTTACCCCTGCTATTTAGTTTAAAACACTCACTACTTTCTTAGTTATGCTGCTGTCTAGAACACTGGTCCCAGCATGGATTAGCTGTAGACCATCCCAATGGCACATCCCCACTTTTCCCAGTCCTGGTGCCCATGTCCCACGATCCAGAATCCACTTCGCCCACAACAGTCTTTGAACTATTTCTCTTATCATTTTTCTAATCTTATTTGTCCTATGTTAATTTGCACGTGGCTCAGGTAGCAAACCAGAGATTATTACTTTTGAGGTTCAGATTCTTAATTTGGTGCCTAGTTCCTCATATTGACTCTGCAGAACTTCCTTCCTCATCCTGTCCATGCCTACATGAACCAAATTAAATGGATCCTCCCCCTTTCACTGCAAGTTCCTCTCCAGCCCTGAGCAGATGTCCTGAACCCTGACACCAGGCAGGCAATACAGCTGTCTGGACTCTCGCTCTTTGCTGCAGAAAACAGTGTCAATTCCCCTCACCACACTGTCCCCTACTACCAATACATACCATATCGCTCCGCCCACTTAAACAGTTTCCTGTACCATGGTACCATGACCAGCCACCCTGCAGACCTCGCTTTTGTCTACACAGGTTGCGAGCACCTCAAACCTGTTTGACAATTGCAAAGGCTAAGACTCCTCCACTATTGTCTGCTCAGTCCCTTTACCTATCCCACTCCTGTCCCTCATCGCTGACCAAAACAGATAACCCGATTCTAAGGGGTCTGACCATCTCCTGGTACAAAGTGTCCAGGTACCCCTTCCCCGCCTGATATTTCATCGAAAAAAATGTCTATATACCATTGGGCAACAGATACTATTTGACAACAGATAATACGTATTAATCTACTGGAATAAAAGCAAAATACTGCAGATGCTGGAAATCTGAAATTAAAATAAGAATGTTCTGGAAAAGCTCAGCAGGTCTGGCAGCACCTGTGTAGAGAGAAACAAAGTTAATGTTTCAAGTCCATACGACTCTTCATCAGATCTAAAGAGAAGTACAAACGTGATGGGTTTTATAAAAGGCCAAGCGGCCTTTGCATTATTTTTTTGGAAACATCATCCATGGGCGGATGAAGTTCCCAACATTAAATAAAAATAAGCTTATAACTTTTAAATTTATTTAATAACATGTCCCTGCTCATGTGACAGAGGGGACAAGTTTCATAACATTTTCATGATCTTTATTTTTTTATTTTGAAAACTTTTCATTTCCTTGAAGCAGCTCTGTGCCTCAATGAGATTTTCAATCCTGTGTGCATGCGCGAAGCTCACCCTTGCCCTCCCCCTCTCCCACACACATAGGCAGTGCTGAGCGCTGCCGACCACGTTCCACACTGGGAGGGCCTTAGTTGGCCCACCAGCGTGAAATCGCGGTGCGGCCCTGATCACAGGCAGCGGTCAGCTTCCTGACCGACCTGCCTGCCCCCGCCTGCCCCTGTCTGCCCCCGCCGAGCCCGCCCGCCCCCGCCGAGCCCGCCCGCCCCCACCTGCCCCCGCTGAGCCCGCCCGCCCCCGCTGAGCCCGCCCACCCGCACCTGCCCCCGCCGAGCCCGCCCGCCCCCGCCGAGGCCGCCCGCCCCCACCTGCCCCCGCTGAGCCCACCCGCCCCCGTCTGCCCCCGCCAAGCCCGCCGCCCCTGCCGAGCCCACCCACCCCCACCTGCCCCCGCCAAGCCCGCCCGACAAGAGCAAATTTCAGCCCATGGACTCGAAACGTTAACTCTGTTTCTATCTCCATAGATGCTGCCAGACCTGCTGAGTTTTTCCAGCACTTCCTGTTATGAAGCTTGGTTATGATTTAAATACTTCCATTAATGAGCTGTGTACACAATTAGCACATAGGCCGCAGCACTGGCAAAGCTTGAGGCTCACAGTGAACATGCAAACTGTATGGTTGGCCTCAGGCTTCTGTGCACAATAATGCAGTGAACTGACACCCAATTTGCTTGAGAACAATGGGCATTGACCATTACACTATTCGCTCCAAAAGCGTCCCATCTATCATGGTGATTAACTATTGGTAAATTATACCCTAGACAGCAATCGGTGGAACTGCTTAAAACCACATTCATGAGACCACTGAAATTAAATTTGAAAATTAAAATTGAACATCAACTATGACAGCTGTGCCCGCTGAAAATTGTAGCAGTGATCTGTAAATGTTGCAATCTTAGAGCTAGCCAGCAAGTGATGGCACAATAAATTTCTTTCACAGGCACGATAAATTTCTTTCACACCTCTCAATGAACCTACACTACCTGAAACTTGTGAAAGGCAAAAAACACTTCACCATAGAAGTCACAACATTAAAGAAGATGCATATATTGGAATGCTATGACTTAAGAAAGTAAATCCCCATGTTGTGACAGCTATAAAGAAATCTACAACATAGCTCTCCAATCATTGAATAATATTAACAATGAACATATTATCTTTTTTGTACACAATTCTCCTATCTATTGTTTTAATGATGGCCAGTATAATGAAGAATGAAATAAATCATAGAGTTGTTTCAGTGCAGAAGGAGGCCATTCGGCCAATCGGCTGCAATTTTCTGGCCCCATTAGTGTCGGGCGTCATGGTGGGCGTGAGCAGACAATATGGCAGGTAGGCCAAAAATTGGTTTCACACTGTCATGAACCCAGTTTGCGATCGTCCACTTCACCCATCAATGGCAGGCCATGTTTCCCACCACCAGACGTCAGGAACCTAATTTCAAAGCATGTGGGTCTCATCATCTTGTCTGCTCGTCAGAATCATCCCACCACGTCAAATTTACTGCCAAAACACATTGGCCCAGAACACATCTTGACAAGCGTGACATGCAGAAGTCAGGATTTACCATTAGGACCTGCTCAGGTTGCAGACATCTGAGGGGCAAAAGATGCTGGAACCCAAGAGCAGCTGGACCCTGGAGGAACACATGCATTGCATCATGGACACGGCTCCTCGTGAAGCAGCTCACGGAAGGTGGGAGGTCTCTGTAGATGTCTGGAGTCTGCTCTGGGACATTGCAGTCTTGGCCACGGACAGCTACAGATGATCGTTTCGTTAAAGGGTGGGTGGAAGACCCAGCTGTGAGTGGGAGAGGAAGGTGTACCGAGGGGGTGGGAGAGGAAGCCCTAGGTTTGACTGGGAGAGGAAAGTGTATTGCCGGGGGTGAGGGGAGCGGTGAGGTTGGGAGGGGGGAAATGTAGGTCTCAAGGGGGTTGAGGTTGGGAGGGCAGAGGGAAAACAGGGGAGAAGGATGTAATGAGAAAACTGTGGCAACTGAGGTAGGTGTAGGAGAAGAAGTCCGGACTGGGGAAGGAGTTTGGAGAGCGGGGGGACTTCGCGGAGAAGAACTAGTCTGGGGAGAGGAAGGACTTTGGGGTGAGGAAGGAACTTGGGGGGAAGGAATCTTGGGAGGAAGGAGTCCAATGGGAAGGAAGGGCTTAGAGGGGAGGAAAGAGTTCAAGGGGAGGAAGGAGCTTGGGTAGAGGAAGGAGTCTGGGACTCCTGGAAGCAGGGACTAAGGGTGGAGGAGGGGGTAAGGGGGGATGTCCAGGTGAACATGCAAGGGAAGGGCCTCATGACTACCTCATGAGGAGCAAATTGAGGGTGGGCATGGTATGAGGGAATGGTGAATATGAGAGAGAGCAGAATGAGCCACAAGGGTGGCAGGATGAGGGTGTGACAGTCGTGGTAGAAGGCATGGTGATGATGGTTGGTGGGGACTCGGAAGCAGTCTTGGACCTTGGGGGTGGGAAGGAGGAAGTTGGGGAGGTCAATGTGGATGAGGTGGGATTCTCGGGAAGGTAGGGAATGTGTACTTTCACCTGGACGTCCTGGAAAGAAAAGGGTTCTGGTTGGTAGGTGACAGTTGGGAGATGGAAGTGATGCAGAGGGGGCTCAACAGTGATGGGGTAAAGGACGTGGGTGACTGGGGGAGGGGAAGGACAGGGGAGTTTAGCAAAAATCTGACTACCACCATCTTTTTGAAATAGAAAGTGAGGGGAGCATCATGTTAGATGGGCACAGGTGCCCCATGGGAGTAGGTGGGCGGAGATGCTGGTCAACTCAGATGGACAACTGAAAGAGAACCCCAGCAGGCAGTGTCGAAAATGCTCAGGACAGTGAGACGAGTGTGATGCGGGAAGGCTCCGCATGTATGCGAGAGTGCTTGCACAAGGCTCCAAAAGGCTTGGCCACACATATACTTCTCCCTCCAGAATCACTTGTGGGCCGGCTGCATACAGCTGAATTTCTAGTGGAGGGGATGCAGTGGGAGGATTCACGAAGTCTGTCAATGAAGCTGAAAGACACCATTACACATTATTCAGTGAAAGTGAATACATTTTCAGGTTATGAAGTGACAAGATGTGTTCACCAGTGCAATTACTTGTGATCAGAATTTCTTAACTTTTCTAGGTCTCCCACATCTTCTAGGTGCTGCCCTGACATCCGCAGCAGGGGTGGAGACAGTCTGTGCAATGGTTGGCCCTATTGTCTCTGATAGCTTTGGCCTGGGGCCTCTGGAGTCCTGAGGCTTTGAGGCCCCTGGCTTGCTTTGACTGTGCTCCTGTGGGCCAGCTGCTCCCTCTGAGGTGACAGAGGATGAGGTTGAGGGGGTCACAGGCAAAGGGGACTCAGAGGAATGGGCAGCCTCTAAGATTTCTGATTGGATAACCAGGGGGTGTCCAGCTGCCTCTCCTCCTCCTTTCGGGTGCCTGAGGGCTCCAGCCTGACTCCTTGAGGGAAAGGAGCACCTGGAGGGTCATTGAGGTACCCCATTTCTTTCTCGTCTTGTCATTGCAAGAACCCACCCATGGCTACCGTGATGAAGTGCAGGTCTGCGCATGTTCTGCTGGACCAGGGTCTCCATGGTATCTGCCATCCTTCCTATGGAGACCTGAACGCGCGCACATGTTGGCACCACTTTATCAGAGAGCAGGCAGACACAGTCCTCCGGCTCACGTGCCACTCTGTTGAGGGCTTCCAACAGCTCTGCGTGATGTTCTCCCTCCTTCTGCTGACTCTCCATGATGAGTTGGAGGGCAAATCCAAAGGTTCGTCATCTGACTCAGACCTCACAGGTGCCTCTTCCCCAGCAGTCCCCTGAGTGCCGGGGAGCTCGGCTGAACCTGCCTCCTTCTGCCGTGAACATATCCATGCGGTGACCACCAGATTGTGAACCCGAGCCTGGTATCACCAAGGTGTGTGTCTCTGCACTGGTGCAGAGTGTGGGTAAGCACTGTTCCAGTATGTTCATTTCCAGCTCTTCAATGAAGGAGTTGTCCTCTTGGCTGGAGGGGAGGACGTGGATGGATCTGAGGGACTGGCTGGCTGAGGGTGTCAGTCACTTGGCAGAGCTCCCTGTGAACCAAAGTAGAGATAATTAGTACATGGCAGCAGAGTCAAAAGTAGGAGAGAAGGCACTCACATTTGCATTGAGAGAGGGATGATGCGATGCAGGATCCTTGCGAGGGTGTTCACTGCCGACCTCACCATCACTGCAGGCATGGTTCACATCTTTACCAGTCAGCATGATGGCATGCAGCTCAAAGTGAGGAAAAGGCCTAATGTGGGCCACTCCACTCCCCAGTCTGGGACATCCTTGCTGTTGGGAGCCAGCTTCTCCTGCATAGAACATTAAACAGATGGAGAGAGTTTGAGCAGGACACATGGCATTGTATGGAATGTTTGTGTAGTGAGCAGAGCAATGGGAGGGATGAGGATGTGAGCTCCAGAGGATATGAGCCAGCTGGAGATGTGAGGGTGTGTGTGAGAATTAGCAAGGTCACCAATCCAGCATGGGAGGCAGTGACCTTGCTTCTTGGCCATCGCCCAGAGCAGGGGTAATGGACTTCCCAGCGGGCCTCCACTGCATGCAATAGGTGCTTGAGGGAGGCGTCGCTAAAGTTGAGGGCAGTTTTTTCCCTTTGGCAGCCATCAGTTCTCAGTAGCTTCCTATTCCTTGAAGAGTGCTTGTTCTGTGCAGGGACACACTTTAAATATGGTGCCTGGTTTACTGAAGGCCTGAGGTGACGACAGGGTGGGCCAATCAGAGGCCACCCTGCCAGTGACCCTGCGTGTTTCCCAGGAATGCGTTATGAATAAGGCGGGAAGTGCCGGGAAGGGGGCGATATGGCACAAAAAGCCACCATTGTGGCCGGTGGGTAAAACGTCCTTTTTCTCGCTCGCTAATACAATTAATTCAAATCTGGGACAATTCTGCCCTTCATGTCTGCACCAGGTCTCCGAATGAGCATTTCACTTAGTGCCATTTTCCCACTTCTCTCCAGAGCACTGCACAGTCCTTTTCAGACAACAGTCTAATTCCATCTTGAATGCCTCAAATGAGCCTGCCTCCATTACACTCTTAGGCAGTGCATTCCAAACCTTAACCACTTATTGTGTGAAAAAGTTTTTCTTTACATCACTTTTGCTTTTTTTAATAATTTCTTTAAATCTGTGCCCTCGCATGCTCGATCCTTTCACAGTGAGAACAGTTTCTCTCTATCTACCCAGTCCAGGCCCCTCATGATTTTGAATACTCCATCAAATCTTCTCTCAGCCTTCTTTTCTCCAAGGAAAGCATTCCCAACTTCTCCAATTTATCTTTAAAGCTGGAGTTCTTCATTCTGGAACCATTCTCCTGAATCTTTTCTGCACTCTCTCTAATGCCTTCACATCCTTCCTAAAGCGCAGTGCCCAGAACTGTACACAATACTCCAGCTGAGGTTTAACTTATTGAAATTATTGAAATTAAACATAACTTCCTTGCTCTTGCACTCTATGCCCGTATTAATAAAGTCTAGGATACTCTATGCTTTATTAACTGCTCTCTCAACCTGTCCTGCCACCTTCAATGATTCATGTACATGCACACCCAGGTCCCTCTGCTCCTGCACCCCCTTCAGAATTGTATCCTTTATTTTATATTGCCTCTTCAGGTTTGTCCTATCAAAATCATTTCACATTTCTCTGCATTGAACTTCATCTGCCACCTCTTCGCCAATTCCACCAACTTGTCTATGTCCTTTTGAAGTTCTACATTATCCTCCTCACAGTTCACATTATTTCCAATTGTCATATCATTTGCAAATTTTGAAATTGTGCCCTGTACACCAAGGTTTAGGTCATTAACATATATCAGGAAAACATATATCAGGGAAGAGGAGCTGGAAGTTGAAGAAGAGCCTGAGAGGAGCCAGGAGTTAAAAAGGAGCGCAAGAGGAGTCAAGAGTTGAAAAGAAGCTGGGAGAGCAGAGATGACTGAGGGAGTTCGGTGAGGAGGGAACGAGGTGATCCTTTGAGTACTATGAGTAGGGACAGGTGAGTATTTACTACTTTTATTGCGTATAGTTTTTAAGGTCTTATTTTGTGGTTCATCATTTGTAAGGGCTATATTCTGTAACAAAGAGGAGCAGGGAAGAAGGGCGGGGTCCTAGAGTAATTGATATTAAGTATCCTCCAAAAGGTTTAATTTAATTTAAAGGGGTAAGTCATGGCAGGAGAGCTCAAAGCCGTGGTGTGCTCCTCCTGCTCTATGTGGGAAGCCGGGAACATTTCCAGTGCCTGAGGTCAGAATGCATACGGGAAATGTCTCCAGCTGCAGCTCATGGAAGCCTGGGTTTCAGAACTGGAGTGGCGGCTCGGGACACTGTGGAGCAACCATGAGACAGAGAGTATTGTGGATAGCACGTATAGAGAGGTGGTCATACCTTAGGCTAGGAGTCCACAGGCAGAAAAGGAATGGGTGACCACCAGGCAGAGCAAGAGGAGTAGGCAGGCAGTGCAGGAATCTCTTGTGGCTATTCCTGTGCAAAACAGATATACCACTTTGAATACTGTTGGGGGGAATGGCCTCTCAGGGGAAAGCAACAGCCAAATTCATTGCACCATGATTGGCTCTGCTGCACAGGGTAGGAGTAAAAAGCAATGGTTATAGGGGATTCAATTATAAAGGGAACAGATAGGCATTTCTGTGGCCGCAAACGGGACCCCAGGATGGTATGTTGGCTCCCTTGTGCTAGGGTCAAGGACGTCTCAGAGCGGCTACAGGACATTCTGAAGGGGGAGGGTGAACAGCCACTGGTCGTAGTACACATTGGTACAAACGACATAGGTAAAAAAAGGGGTGAGGTCCTAAAAGCAGAATATAGGGAGTTAGGAAGCAAGTTGAAAAGTAGGACTTCAAAGGTAGTGATCTCAGGATTACTACCAGTGCCATGTGCTAGTCAGAGTAGAAATAGCAGGATATATCAGATGAATATGTCGCTGATGGGATGGTGTGAGGGGGAGGGTTTCAGATCCCTGGGACATTGGGACCAGTTCTGGGGGAGATGGGACCAGTACAAACTGGACGGGTTACACTTGGGCAGGACCGGGGCTGATGTCCAAGGGGGAAAATTTGGTAGAGTGGTTGGGGACGGTTTAAACCAAAATGGCAGAGTGATGGGAACCTATGCAAGGAGGAAGGGGAATCAAGGACAAGAACCAGGGGAATAAGAAGATTGATAGGCAGAGAAATCAAGGGCAGGAATCAAATATTGAGGATGGGACAAGTAATGTTAAAAAGACAAGCCTTAAGGCATTGTGCCTTAACGCGAGGAGCATTCACAATAAAGTGGATGAATTAACTGTGCAAATAGATGTAAACAGGTATGATATAGCCAGGTTTATGGAAACATGGCTGCAGGGTGACCAGAGATGGAAACTGAACATCCAGGGGTATTCAGTATTTAGGAAGGACAGGCAAAAAGGAAAAGGCGGTGGAGTTGCATTGCTGGTTAAAGAGGAAATTAACACAATAGTGAGGAAAGATATTAGCTCTAACGATGTGGAATCTGTATGGGTAGAGCTGAGAATCACTAACTGGCAAAAATGTTAGAGGGGATTGTGTATAGATCCCCAAACTGTAGTGGTGATGTTGGGAATGGCATTATACAGGAAATTAGAGATGTATGCAATAAAGAAACATATGTAATTATGGGTGACTTTAATCTGCATATAGATTTGGCAAATTAAATTAGTAACAATACCGTAGAGGAGGAATTCCTGGAGTGTATACAGGATGGTTTTCTGGACCAATACATTGAGGAACCAACTAGAGAACAGGCCATCCTAGACTAGGTATTGTGTAATGAGAAAGGAATAATTGGCAATCTAGTTGTGTGAGGCCCCTTGGGGATGAACGACCATAATTTGATAGAATTCTTCATCAAGATGGAGAGTGACGTGGTTGACTCTGAGACTAGAGTCCTGAATCTTAATAAAGGAGACTACAATGGTATGAGGTGCCAAATGGCATTTATGGATTGGGAAATGTTACTTAAAGGGATGACAGTGGATAGGCAATGGCAAACGTTCAAAGAGTGCATGGGTGAACTGCAACAATTGTTTATTCCTGTCCGGCACAAAAGTAAAATAGGAAAGGTGGCCAAACCATGGCTGACAAGGGAAGTTAGAGATAGTGTTAGATCCAAGGGAGAGGCATACAAATTGGCCAGAAAAAACAACAGACCTGAGGATTGGGAGCAGTTCAGAATTCAGCAAAGGAGGACCAGGGGACTAATTAAGAAGGGGAAAATAGAGTACGAGAGTAAGCTTGTGGGGAACATAAAAACTGACTGTAAAAGTTTCTATAGGTATGTGAAGAGAAAAAGATTGGTGAAGACAAACGTACGTCCCTTACAGTCAGAAATAGGGGAATTTATAATGGGGAACAAAGAAATGGCTGACCAACGAAATACATACTTTGATTCTGTCTTCACAAAGGAGGACACAAATAACATACCAGAGATGTTGGGGAACACAGGGTTTAGTGAGAGGGAGGAACTGAAAGAAATCAGTATTAGTAGGGAAATGGTGTTGGGGAAACTGATGGGATCGAAGGCCAATAAATCCCCAGGGCCTGATAATCTATATCCCAGAGTACTTAAGGAAGTGGCCCTAGAAATAGTGGATGCATTGGTGATCATCTTCTGAGATTATAGTCTCTGGAACAGTTCCTACCGATTGGTGGGTAGCAAATGTAACCCCACTATTTAAAAAGAAAGGTAAAGAGAAAGCAGGGCATTATAGGCCAGTCAGCCTGACATCAGTAGCGGGGAAAATTCTAGAGCCCATTATAGAAGGTTTAATAGCTGAGCGCTTGGAAAACAGTGGCAGAATCGGACAGAGTCAGCATGGATTTACGAAAGGGAAATCATGCTTGACAAATCGACTGGAATTTTTTTAGGATGTAACTAGTAGAGTTGATGAGGGGGACCCAGTGGATGTGGTTTATTTGAACTTTCAGTAGGCTTTTGACAAAGTCCCACAAAAGAGGTTGGCATGTAAAATTAAAATGCATGGGATTGGGGGTAGTGTACTGAGGTGGATAAAAAACTGGTTGGCAGACAGGAAACAAAGAGTAAGAATAAACAGGCTGTGACTAGTGGGGTACCGCTGGGATCAGTGCTGGGACCCCAGCTATTCACAATATATATTAATGATTCAGAGGAGGGAACTAAATGTAATATCTCCAAATTTGCTGGTGACACAAAGCTGGGTGAGAGGGTGAGCTGTGAGGAGGATGCAGAGATGCTTCAGTGTGATTTGGACAAGTTGAGTGAATGGGTAAATGCATGGCAGATACAGTATAATGTGGATAAATGTGAGGTTATCCACTTTGGTAGCAAAAGCAGGAAGGCAGATTATTAACTGAACGGCTATAAATTGAGAGGAAATGTGCAACGAGACCTGGGTGCCCTCATACACCAGTTGCTGAAGGTAAGCATTTAGGTGCAGCAGACGGTAAAGAAGGCAAATTGTATGTTGGCTTTCATAGCCAGAGGATTCGAGTACAGGAGCAGGAATGTCTTGCTACAATTGTACAGGGCCCTGGTGAGACCACACCTGGAATATTGTGTGCAGTTTTGGTCTCCTTATCTGAGGAAGGATGTTCTTGCTATAGAGTGAGTGCAGTGAAGGTTTACCAGACTGATTCCTGGATTGGCGGGACTGACATATGAGAAGAGATTGAGTCGGTTAGGATAATATTCGCTAGAAACTTATAAATTTCTAACAGGACTCGACAGGGTAGATGCAGGAAGGATTTTCACGATGGTGGGGGAGCCCAGAACCAGGGGTCACAGTCTGAGGATATGGAGTAGACCATTTAGGACTGAGATGAGGAGAACTTTCTTCACCCAGAGAGTGGTGAGCCTGTGGAATTCGCTACCACGGAAAGTAGTTGAAGCCAAAACATTGTATGTTTTCAAGAAAGAGTTAGATATAGCTCTTGGGGTGAAAGGGGTCAAAGGATATGGGCAGCAAGAGGGAGCAGGCTATTGAGTTGGATGATCAGCCATGATCACAATGAACGGTGGAGCAGGCTTGAAGGGCCGAATGGCCTACTCCTGCTCCTAGTTTCTATGTATGTTTCTTTGTAAAAGCAAGAGTCCAAGCTCTGACTCCTGGGGAACTTGATTACAAACCTTCCTCCAGGCCAAAAAACACCCATTAACCATTACTCTCAATTTCCTATCACTCAGCCAATTTCATATCCATGTTGCTACTGTCTCTTTCTCATCATCAGCCGTCTCTGTTACCACTTCAAAACCCTCCAGTGAATTAGTTGAACATGATTTTCCCTTAATAAATCCATGCTGACTTTCCATAATTAACCCACAGTTATCCATGTGACTGTTAAAAAGTTTCCCCAAAGTTAAACTAACTGGCCTATAGTCCTGGACTTATCTTCACACCCTTTTTTGAACAATACATTAACATAACATGAATGTAGCAATATTGCACATTGACTGTCCTTCCTAGAAGAAGTCAGGTGGGATCTCTTGGTGATTGAATTTCTCCACCACATCAAACCAAATGTTCATTCCTTGGACTTTGAAACACAAAGCGGGAAGATCCACAGTACCTCAGTGCATTGCTGATGATTGTCCGGCCAACTTGACTTGCAAATGGCAACTGGTATTAGGGGATGGAATTCATACGAACATACAAATTAGGAGTAGGAGTAGGTCATTCGGCCCCTCAAGCCTGCTCAGGCATTCAATAAGATCATGGCTGACCAGTATGTAACCTCAACTCCACATTCCTGCCTGATAACCCCCGATAACCTTTCACCCCCTTATCAAGAATCTATCCAGCTCTGCTTCTACCACCTTTTAACGAAGGAAGTTCCAAAAACTCACAACCCTCTGAGAGGAAAAAAATTCTCCTCACCTGTCTTAAATGAGTGACCCCAAGTTCTAGATTCTCCAACAGGAGGAAACATCCTCTCCACATCCACCCTGTCAAGACCCCTCAGGATCTTAAAGGTTTCAATTAAGTTGCCTCTTACTCTTCTACATTTCAGTGGATACAAGCCTAACCTGTCCAGCCTTTCCTCATAAGGCAACATGCCCATTGGTGGTATTAGTCTAGTAAACCTTTCCTGAACTGCTTCTAAAGCAATTACTTCTTTCTTTAAATAAGGAGGCCAGTACTGTACACAATACGCCAGATGTGGTCTCACCAATGCCTGTACAACTGAAGCATAATCTGCTACTTTTGTAATCAATTCCCCTCACAATAAATGATGACATTCTATTAGCTTTCCTAATTACCTGCTGTACCTGCATATAAACCCGTTTGAGATTGATGCACTAGGACACCTAGATTCCAATGAATCTCAGAGCTCTGCAATCTCTCACCATTTAGATAATAAGCTTCCTTTTTATTCTTCCTGCCAAAATTAATGATTTCATATTTGCCCATGTTATAGTCCATTTCCCAGATCTTTGCCCACTCACTTAACCTATTAAAGTCACTTTGTAGCCTCCTTGTATCCTCTTCACAACTTACTTTCCTACTTATCTTTGTGTCATCAGCAAATTTAACAATCATTCCTTTGATCCCTTCATCCAAGTCATTTATATAAATTGTAACATGTTGAGGTCCCAGGACTGATCCCTGTGACACACAACTCATCACATCCTGCCAACCAGGAAAAGGCCCATTTATGTCAACTCTCTGCTTCCTACTAGCTAGCCAATCTTCTATCCATGCCGCTATGTTACCCCCTCGACCATGAGCTTTTATTTTCTGCCTTTTCTACCTTTTCTGTGGCACTTTTTCAAATGCCTTCTGGAAATCTAAATACAGTACATCCACCAGCTCCTCTTTATCCATAGCACATGTGACTTTTTCAAAGAACCCCAATAAATTGGGTTTTCCCTTCGACAAAATTATCTTGACACTGCTTAATTGCCTTGAATTTTTTTAAGAGCCTGCTATAAAATCTTTAATAATAGCTTCTAACATTTTCCCTAAGGCAGTTGTTAGTCTAACTAGCCTACAGTTTCCTGCTTTCTGTCTGTCTCCCTTTTTGAATAAAGGAGTTAGATTTGCTATTTTCCAATCTAATGGAACCTTCCCTGAATCAAGACAATTTTGGAAAATTAAAACCGATGCATCAACTATCTCACCAGCCACTCCTTTCAAGACCTTAGGGTGAAGTCCACCCGGACCCAAGGATTTGTCAGCCCGCAGCCCCAACAAATGCTCAATCCCTGGTGATTGTAATGTTCCCAAGTTCCTACCTGCCTTCCATTCCCTGATTTACAGCTGTTTCCAACATGTTACTTGTGTCCTCTGTAGAGAAATCCAAAGAAAAATACCTGTTTAATTCATCCACAATCCCCCTACTTTCCATTATCAATTCCCAAGACACACACTCTATAGGACCAACGGTCACTTTGTTAACTCTTTTCTTATTAATTATCTATAGAAACTCTTACTATCCGCCTTTATATTACTAGCTAGCTTTCTCTCATACTCTAATTTTTCCACCCTTATTAATCTTTTTGACATTCTTTGCTGTTCTTTATATTTTTTCCAATCTTTTGACCTGCCACCATCTTTGTGTAATTATACACTTTTTATTTAAGTTTGATACTGTCTTTAACTTTTTTAGTTAAACACAGATGGTGTGCCCCCTCCTTGGAATTTTTCTTTCTCATTGGAATGTATAGATTCTGTATACTCTGAAATATCCTTTTAAATGTCTGCCACTGACATATCCCTTAACCTCATTTACCAGTTCACTTTAGCTAGCTCTGCTTTCATGCCCTCATAATTGCCCTTATTTAAGTTTAAAATACTAGACCTGGATGCACTTGTTTTTCCCTCGAAACGAATGTAAAATTAAATCATATTATGATCGCTGCTACCTAGGGCTGCTTTCACTCAGAAGTTATCAGTTAATCCTATCTCTTTGCTCAATACCAGGTCTAGTGTAGCCTACCATCTGGTTGGCTTCAGAATGTACTGTTCTAAGAAACTGTCCCGAAAACATTCTATGAAATCGTCATCTACGTTACCTTTGCCCATCTAGTTTTTCCAGACTATATGTAAATTAAAAGCCTTCATATTTATTGTTTTTATTTATTGCTGTACCTTTGTGGCAAGCTCCCATTATCTCTTTTATACACTGTTCTCCCGCTCTGTTCCTCCCACTCAGCTCAAAATCACCCTGCAAACCAATACTCTTGCAGGGAGGGTGCTTTTTATGTCTTGGGTAAATGAGTTCATTGGTCAACCAAACTCTAACTGAATGCCTTGCTATTTTCTCTTCAGTTGCTGCTTGCAATCAATAATGGGGAGAGCCTGATATAAGAATAAACAGTGATGGTTTATTGAGACATAGGGCAGAGCACCAGATCATACTTGCTCACTCAGAAACCTCCAGAACTAGACTTACAGTTCCCAGTTGCCCACGCTGTACAGTGATTCGTCAGTGCTGTCACATGATCAGTGCACTTGCATACTCTTAAAGGAACAGGGTATCTCACTTTACCACAGTGGTCCTCAGTGGTCAAGCAAGAGAAAAGCATACCAGTGCAGTTAGTTTGTGTTAGCTTGCATACATGAGCAGCAACATTTGGTGGGTCTCGAAACTCTGCCAAGCTCTGCTTTCTGGAATTCGTTAAGTGGCACTGTGAGTTTATGCTTCATAATAGGCAAAAAGAAATTCCAGTTTTGTGGATTTCTCAGGTCCTTGACTTTCTGTGAGAATCTCAAAGAAGCTGTCAGCTATTTGGGGAAACTAATCGACCCATGATTAGAAATTACAAATACCAGCAAAAGTACTAAAACACAGAATGGAATCTTTTCACCTAAATAGACACACATACAAACACTGCACAGTGCAAGCAAACTTTATACAAGATATGAATTTTTAAATTTAGTTATGCTTAAGTGTGGTTTAATCTTCTTCTCTCCTTAGGCTGTCCCTTGGTGTTGAGGATGACTTGCTTCCACACTAAGAATTAGTTCACAGGTGAATGAAGAATCCAATGCAGGACCTACAGCCTCTGTCACAGGTGGGGCAGAAGGTGGTAGGGGAAACCGGTGGGTGGGGTACCCAGATTGCCACATGCTCCTTTTGCTGTTGACGCTTGGATTCAGCTAGCCCTTGGCAATGAGACTCAAGGCATTCAGCTCCTTCCCAGATGCTTTCTCTCCCTTTGGGCAGTCTTGGGCAAGGGATTCCCAGATGTCGGTGTGAATGCCGAACTTTTTCAAGGAGGCTTTGAGGGAGTCTTTGAAGTGTTTCCTCTGCCCTCCTAGGGCTAACTTGCCATGTCAAAGCTCTGAGTAGACCACTTGTTTTGGGAGTCTTGAGACAGGGATGTGGACGATGTGGCCCACTCAGTGGAGCTGATTGAGTGTGGTCAATGCTTCGATGTTGGCCTGAGCCTGATCTTGCGGAGGCAGTTCTAATGATACTTCACCAGAGTGTTGAGGTGCCTGCTGTACATAGTCCATGTCTCTGAGCCAAATAGGCAGGTGGGTATCACTACTGCTCTGTAAGCCATGAGCTTGGTGCCGGGTTTGAGGTCCTGGTCTTCAAACATTCTCTTCCTCAGGTGGCCGAAGGCTGCGCTGGCATATTGACCCTCATTGTCGACATCTGCACTTGTTGAAAATAATCTCCCGAGGCATGGAAAGTTGTCCATGTTGGCCAAGGCCTCGTTATGAATTTTGATAACCGGGGTGGGGTGGGGGTGCAGTGCGGTGTGGAGGGGGCAGGCTGGTAGACGACTTTTGTCTTAACGGTGTTTAGTGTAAAGCCTATGCTCTCATAGGCCTTGGTGAAGGTATTGATGATGGCTTGGAGCTCAGCCTCCGAGTGTGTGCAGATGCAAGCATCATCTGCATACTGTAACTCAATGACAGAGGATGGGATGACTGTGGATCTGACCTGCAGGTGGCAGAGGTTGAACAGGTTCCCGTTTGTTCTATCGTCTAGCTCCACACCACTCCACTCCAGTGGGGAGCTTGCTGAGGGTGAGATGGGGCATTGCGACAAGGAAGATCAAGAAGAGCGTCGGTGCGATGACACAGTCTTGCTTGACCCTAGTCTGAAAATAGATTGGGTCTGTGGTGGATCCATTGGTCAGGATCATGGCTTGCATGTCATCGTGGAGCAGGTGGAGGATGGTGACAAACTTTTGGGGGCAGCCGAGGAGGTTGCTCCATAATCTTTCCAATTGGACAATGTCAAAGGCTTTTGTGAGGTCAAAGAAAGCCATGTACAAAGGTTGGTGCTGTTCCCTACATTTTTCTTGCAATTGCCATGCAGTGAAGATCATGTCTGTTAATGGGCAGAATCTGCATTGTGGCTATGGGAGGTGCTCTTCAGCAATAGGGAGAAGGCAATTGAGGAGGATTGTTTCGATGACCTTCCCTGTGGCTGTCAGCAGGAAGATTCCTCCATAGTTACCATAGTCAGACTTATCACCATTCTTGAAGATGGTCATGATTACAGCGTCTCTGAGATCTCCTGGCATGCTCTACTCCTTCCAGATAAGGGAGAATTAAGCTATATATTTGCACAAATAGTGCTTCTTCCACCATGCTTTAGTGCTTCAGTGGGGATTCCATCTACTCCTGATGCCTTGTTGCCTTTTAGCTGTCAAATGGTCTCTTCTATCTCATTCTGAGTTGGGGTCGTGCTGAGATGGTGATGGGTAGCATGCTGTGGGATGGATTCGAGGACATTCACATTGAAGGCAGAGCCTCTGTTAAGAAGATCTTCCAAGTGCTCCTTCCAGCGCGCGCTGATTGCCTCTCTGTCCTTGATGAGCACCTCTCTGTTCTTGGCCAGCAGTGGAGTGGGACCTTGGGTGCTTGGGCCATAGGTGGTCTTGACTGCAATGGTTTGTGGAAAGCAGCTTGTTGGGATTAAGTGTTGAGTATTGAGTTTGTATAGACACGCAACAAAAATAAGTTCAGAAATTGGGCCCATTTTAAAGAGGATTGCTAATGGACAGGCAGCTGCTCTGAATGATGGTGTAATTACCACTGTAGTGAACTTGAATATATATAGCTATGGTTCTTATCACCATCCCCAATCGACTATAGAAAACTGCTTCCCCAACAAATTAAACAAAACTTACAATTTAAAGAATTATGCTTGAAAGAATCATTTTCAACTTTCTAATATTTAAATCTCTTCCATGAAAGCTGACCTCAGAGCAACATACAAGCATAACTTCAGTTTAAGATGCAATCTAGACTAGAAATTATTTCAGCATTATTTTAGTTTACATTGGGGACACAGAAAGTATATTAATGTTTCTTTCAAGTGTCAAGGTCCGATTGTCAGTGACACAGTAGGTAGTCACTTGAATATTTGAGACTGCAGGTACTATGGTACCTGAGTTTGTTTTCTGCGCAGTTCAGCTATGTGTTATCTAAATTGTCAGACTTTCCATTCAGCAGTCGAACACACTGCCAGCCCAGAAAAACAGGGGCTGCCATGGGGATATATTAAAATACTATTTCATCAGTCATCTTGTTCACACATTCCCATCCTAGAACCAAGGGTGGTAATGAAAGTAATTTAAAATACATCTATAATTAATTCAACTCTCTTGCCTGCTGCTGGCTATGGACCAAGAGGAGTTCACAGAATTGATGTCCCAGTCTTGTGGCAGGCGAGGCACCTGTGAGGCTCATTTCTTCTGTTTGCCTCAGCTGACCCAGATAAATAGAAAACAGTGGTTTGAATTACTGTTATTTATGTTTTGAATTTCCATATTCTTTCTCTATTATGATGCCTTACTTTATTGTTCAGATCCTGGTGCGTGTTACAATAGAATAGAAGCTTTCAATACTTTATGTCTTGCCGATGACGTTATCTTGGGCATCACATGCTGCACTCAGCTTCATCTGTCTGTTGAGGACCTTCGGCAGAATCCATTTGATGTCTGAGATCTTACATCTCACCTTATCATCAGTCCACAGTGATATTTTAATCCTTACTGGGTGGAATGGTCAGAAAAGGATTTTATTTGAGGGCAGACTTGCACTGCTTGATAGTGTCACATTTAGTCATTCACATTCTCCAAGCCAACTAAATCATAGATTTTTAAACTGGGATCCCTGGGTCCTGAGGGTCCATGAAATCATCAGGTTTCTGCAGTTCTTTGTATTTGATGACTGACTTACATATTATTTTTAATGTTTCATGCTAATAAAAAATGTTTTCTGCAATGACAATGCAGCTGTCATTTAGACGCTTGACACAGGAAAGTTTCAAAACCCTTGATCAGAAGGCAGTTCATCAATCTAAACAAATAATATTCTAATCAGTCTATTTTCTCATCAATTAATGAACATTCTAATCGAATCCAGTTTTATTTATTGTTTTTAACATTTCAAACTCCTTGTAAATGTATAATAGGCACCACAAAACAAACTTCCTTGCAGGGCAATATGGTGCTTAAGAGCAGGCAAAAGGAACAAACTGGGGGAGGACTCTGCTAGCCATCATGTGAAGGGGCATTGCTGAGACTGCGGGCATTATAGATGTAATCATCCTTCACATTTTTTCCTCATCCCACAATCACTTCTAACTCACAAGGAGCAGTTGAAATAAGCACTCGCTTTCTCCTTTCCCCTCACCTTACCCTTGTTTCTTTTACATTCCAGAGTCCCAAGAATGAGAGCCTTTCCAGACAGAGGAAGAAAAGGAAGTAGGCAGTGAAGATGACGGGACACCATTATTTGATCTTACGCTCACAGCCACCAGCTCAAAGATGACACTGCACATACTTTAGAGGCTAGGATAGAGGAGGGTCCAGATGGAGAAAGCATCTGCATAGGATGCGTCACTGGGCACAAGTATGCAGGAACCAGGCCGAGGGGAAAGGATAGCACAGGGGCCAGCTTGCCAGAAGCTGAGGTCACACACAAGTTCTGCTGCAGAGAAGCCAAATGAAGACTTTGATGGCCCAGGCCACAAAAGAAGTTTGATGGATGTACACAATCAAATTTTGGTGCACTGGGAAGCCTGCCAGAAAGCTGGTGTACAGTGTAAAGAAGCATGGAGGAGTCCAGCTCCAACTTGGCACAGGACTTTATGCAGGAGCTTGGAGGCCACCATTTCAACATGGAACAGATGGTCATCTCCATCAGCACACCCGTGGACCCAGCATGATGCAGTTTCGGGGACTAATGTCATAGTTTCCATTGCAGCACAAGCAGCTCCTGTCAAAGGTCTGAGTGCTGTGGGAAGCTCAAATTTCTTCCATCATGGTTCTGAATATCACTGTAAAAAGAGAATTCCAGGGACTCACAACAGCCCATCAATCTGTTCTATAAAAGATCACCAGGATTGCTGTAGCATCGCCCTGGGAGAGTGGCAATGGCTCCACGGAATAGGGGCCTGCTGTTTTCCCTCAGGATGACAGTATTCCTGCTCCCACCCCTGTCATTCTGTCAGTGCCATTGCTGTTGCCTGTCAGCCAGCCAGCCAAGTCTGCTGCTGCCCATGCTGAAATAGAGCAGAGAGAAGCCGGGCCCTTGAGGTTCAGGGCTGTTCACGGTCATCCAGCAAGACCATCTGCTGTGCCCTCAACTGAAGGTCAACAGCCTTCCACTGGCCATGCTGCAGGGAATGGGAAACATATCATATGAGCACTAGAAAAGATAAAAACACACAGTATACAGACACTAAGGCAATGCAAAAGGGTGATTAGTTTAAATTGATATGGATTATTTAATGAGTGAATTGATAAATCAGGAGATGAATTTGAGCTTGGTGACAGTTTTTATTTCTGTAATGAACTGAGGAAGGAACTGATGTGTTGGCAGAAGAAGATGGTGTGATGGTTAGCGAGAGAAGAAAGGTAAGGAGCGTGGGGCTGTTTCTGAATTTGGCGATATAGTTAGGGCTATGGGTATTGTGCATGAAAAATCCAAACATGTAGAGCCCTGGAAGGGGCCTGTCTACATTGTAATCTCAATTTCTCTTTCTCTTCCTCCACTTAATCTTTCACTTCCTCCTTCCTTTCCTAGTAGCTTGAACAACTTTTTTGGGCCTCTCTTCATGCTCCCAGTCAGTTTACAGAGAAACATTACCAGCACCCCCACCACCCCCCACCACCCCCCACCCCTCACCCCTACCCACCTCAGCACAATATTTTACATAGCATTGCATAGGATATACAGAAACAGGCCATTCGGCCCAGCCAGTCCATGTTGATGTTTATGATTCACTTGAGCCTGTTCCCATCTTTCCTCACTCAAAAATAATATTCTAAACTTATTTTCCCTACACCCTCAAATGCTTGTCTAGTATCTCCCTAAATTTAGTTACATTGCTCACTTCAGTCACTCCCTGTTGTGGCAAGTTCCACATTCTCCCCACTCTTTGCATAAAGAAGTTTCTTCTGATTTCCCTGTTGGATTTCTTGTATTGAGAGCCTTTAGTTATGCTCTTTCCACAAGTAGAAACATTCCGAGTCCACTCTACCAAAACCTTTCATAATTTTAAATACCTCTATTAGCCTCAGCCTTCTTTCACAAGAGAGGAGATCAAGCCTGTCAATCCTTTCCTATTTGTGTAACTACACATTTCTGGTATCATCCTTGTAAATCTTCTCAGCTCTCTCTCAAGTGTGGTGTAATGAAGGCTCAGTGCAGGTTTAGGATAACTTTTCAATTGTATCCCTCTAGAAATAAAACCTACTGCTTGGTTTGCTTTTTTATGGCTTTGCTAACCTTTGGTGCAACTTTTAGTGACTCGCATATTTTTACTCCAAGATTCCTTTGTTCCTTGACTCCACTTAGACTTGCAACTAATAAGTGACCTCCTTATTCTTCCTTTAAAAATGTATCTGTGTTGAACTTTGCCAATTATTTTCCCATTCTGCAAGTTTACCAACAGCCTCCTGTAATTTGTTGCAATGCTGTTTGGTATTGATATGGTATTCAGTATTAATTAATGTCATCCGCACATTTAGAAATTGTGTTTTGATTCTAAAGTCCAAATCATTAGTATAAGTTGTGAACAGCAGTGGTCCCAGTACTGATCCTTGTGGAACAACACCTTAAAATAACACAAAGAGTGCTCACTCTTTTAATTTGCTGTACCATCAGTGGAGCTCCTATTCTGCATCCATAAACAAAAGGATATTGAGAATTACAGATAGACAGTTGAATGCATAAAACTATTTTGTATGCAAGAAAGACTTTATCACTTCAGACCTGTGAATTAGAGAGTTCTCATCTTCACAGAATATACCATCTCTCCTTTCTTGCTAATTTATTACTTGTAATCTGTTTTGTTTATTGAAAATATTGCTTCAGACAACAAAGGACACCCAGCACCAGTTTGAT
This sequence comes from Carcharodon carcharias, assembly GCF_017639515.1. Classification (NCBI taxonomy): domain Eukaryota; kingdom Metazoa; phylum Chordata; class Chondrichthyes; order Lamniformes; family Lamnidae; genus Carcharodon; species Carcharodon carcharias. The sequence goes on from NC_054473.1 coordinate 51,281,605, forward strand.
GAAGACTGCTTTCTGGCCTTCTTCTGTGAAATGCATGAAGTGCTAATGTTTGACCTATGCTAGAACCAGGCAGCAGATGTCAGTGAGTGACCAATCAACTGAGCTAATTTTTAAAAATGAGATGATTTGATGCAATTGTACCTTCTGTGGTAATGACCTTGCTACTTCTATCCATGGGGAAGAGTAATCTAGTTTGACATAGGCCCAGAAGATATATTTCTACACCATGACAACTGGCATCCACATTAGAGTCACACCAGTGGTACTTAATTAGAGCTGCATCAGCTTCCCTTTGGAATAGAGCTTTATTACTTCAATATGTCATATCGGCACGTCATGGCTGCTCCCAACAGCATTATAGCTCAGTCCAAGAGTCCAGCTCATTGTTCTAATAAGCGGCGTGCGGCTACAATGCCTGAATTACTGAGTGAAACACTAAGAATTCCATTTTCCTATAGCACTTTTGATGCTGTCTGGAATCCTGCTAAAAGTTGATTCATAGGCAACAGCCAAGTAAACTGGCACCACTATTACTGTACCTGGAAAAAAATTATTTGATGTCCACTGTTGGCTTTATAAGAAAACAACTGTGTACAAGAAAACTCGGTAGGGATTACTGGACTAAACTGATGTTATTATAATTAATAATCTTTGCAAAGGTGCAGTACAATTTGTATCAGTAAATATATTTCCATGGAAACAGTTAACTGGGAGATACTACATGCATTATTGATAACCAAAGTAAAAAACTTGAAAATTAAATGAATGAGAATAAAGAGGTGAGTGTTTTATCTATTAGATAGTTCTAACAGGGATTTTTGTTACACATTTTTAATAATCTAGAAGGAATTGAGATAATGTTAAATGAAATAGTAAGCTAACTATTGTAAATAGGCTCCAAGCTGAATTAGAACTAGGTGACAGTGGGTCTAACTGTTATGTTGGTGATGCAGCAAACACTTCCTCTGATTTTTCTTTATGAACATGACAGTCATGGCAACAAAGCAAAATACAATATAAACAAAACTAGAAAAACTGCCCTGTTTGATTATGATAGCTTTGAAAGATAAAATTATAATGTAATGCTTCCAATAGCTTCCATTTTTAAATAACATTCCTTGCTAAACCGCCACCCTTTCTTTTATTACTAGTTCATGCACCATTTCCTTGCCAAAAAGGCAGAAATTATTTATTATAGTAAACACAAACTGATGAGTTCCAGTTCTATGCCTATTGCCTACACAAAGGACTCCTGATCTCACTCATTGCTGCCATTTGCAAACAGTTGAGTGGGTAGCACTGTACATAGAAAAGAATAAAAACCTGGTTGAACAAGTTGCAGATTGTATGATTCAAGTTACACTTTCCCCCTCCTTTCATTGAATGTCAGCAATAGAAAAGTCCAACATAATGGGGAAAATTGCTGAGAAACATATGAAGCAACAGACATGTGAGAAAAAAAGAAAGCATCTGCTGGCAAACTAAGCAGGTTCAGTTCCTTTCCTTGATGTGTTCCTTCTTATATGCTGCCCCCCATCCATACAATCTTCCTGTTCCAATGAAGAATTTGTTCATTCGAAACTCATTTGTTCGTTTCACAGATTCTGCCCGAACTGCTGAGAACTTCCTGCATTTTCGGGTTTTGTTTCAGAATTCCATAATTGGCAGTACTTTAAAAAAAAAGATACACGTAGAGACTAGATTGTACCAACCCAGAGGCTCAGACTCAGGCTAATGCCCTGAGGACGTGTGTTCAAACCCGACCACAACCACTGATGGGATTTGAATTCAGTTAATAAATCAGGAATACAAAAAGCTAGCCTCAGTAATGGTGACCATGAAACTATCATTGATTGTTGTAAAAACCCAACTGGTTCACTAATGTCCTTTAGAGAAGGAAATCTGCCATCCTTACCTGGTCTGGCCTACATGTGACTCCAGATCCACAGTAATGTGGTTGACTCTTAACCGTCCTCTGAAATAGCCTAACAAGGTCAGCTCAAGGGAACTTAGGGATGGAAACAAATGCTGGCCTTGCCATCAATGCCAACATCCATGAAAGAGTAAAGAAATATAGCTTGGTTCAGGTAGTTGTATTCTCATGCCTGAGTCAGGAGGTTCTGGCACTATGGTTAATTGAAATGGATGGAAAATCAGGCAAGCTCTATTGCCTTCATGCTATTCCTCCTGCCTGATTTCTAATATGTACTTATGAGTCCAGGCAATCCACTAGTCCAGATTTTGCAGTCAGTGGTGAATGAATGGTGCTCCTTTTCATTACTTTTATAGCTGTCCACAGGCTTTTCATGGGTTCTAGGAATCCAAAACTACATCACATCCTGTACAGGGAATCTGAGGCATGTATGAATAGGGCGGGCAACAACGTGTCTCTGCAACCAATCAGATTGAAAAATCCTTATTGAGACACTGAAGACGTCGTTTAACATAGATGAGTGCTTGGGATTGGGTGCATGTGGGGTTGGTTAAATAGGGATTCATTCTGAGCATGTTGGGTGGCACCAATCCATGTCTTCTGCTTCTCACGCCAGTATGTCAGGATGTCTGTAAGCAACCTCCTCGGGAAAGGCAAGTTGTCAATTTTAATATGCTACACACACAATTAGAGCAATATTGAAGTGAGTTTTTGCAATTTAACATAGGGACCACAGGTTTCCCGGGCTTCCTGGAACTCTCCAGGCTAGAATGTAGCAGCAATTGAGAGGGATAAATCTATGTCAGGAAAATATACCAAGAAATACTCAGTAATCAAAGCTACTTTCTAGCCTGCTTAAATGAATTAATCTTTTCACAGTATTTGGGCTTAGAGGTTACTTCGCACACTTTGACGGTGTCATTTACACTTTGGAGATTCAGAGGTTTAATGGAGTTATAATCTACTAGATCATCATGGGTGCCACTTACATTGCATTACTGTAGACCTCTGATGAGGACTAAAATGACCAGGAGCAGCAGCAAGAGTACCAGCTACAGCCTGCTGCTCACAGACCTGCAGCTATATGGGGGGACAGATGCACAGCAGAGCAGTGCAGCTCGCAGGAGGCCATACCTGGCACATAGGGTTTACAGGCAGAGGATAAGCTTCCCCCACAGGTCAAACACTAGTGACTGATGAGACTCAGGGTATCATAACATTAGAGCCCTGGGGGAATATGCCTTCTGCCAACTGGACCTGTTGGCCACCGTTTATCTGTGACTGTGAAAATCACTACTGAGTTCAACTCCTTTGCCTCTGCTTCCTTTGGAGAATCATTTGCAGCTTCTCACAACTCACAAATGTATAAGACAGGTTACTGTTTGCTTCTTTGCCAAAGCAAGCAGTTAGGCCAACTTTTCCTGTGATGATATCAGCCAGAGTGAATGGACTCTTGGGCTTACAGCTCTGGCTGCCTTCCCACAGGTAAAGGGCATTATCAACATGGGGCCAATTAAGGCACCCATACATCACCCATGAGTGTTCATCAAGCACAAATTCTTCCCCTCTATCAATGTGCAGCTGGTGCGAAACCACATAAAGATCTTGATACAGATGTGTGCAAGATCCCCAGGCAGCTGTCATGATGTTTTCAGACTGCAGCAGTCCTCTTTCCTGATCTCTATGCAGCTTGAGCAGACTTACCAGCCAGCTGCTTGGAGACATGCGATACCCACTTTAAACGTGGCTGATGATAGCTCTCAGAAACCCGAGGAACGAGGGATGGAAGTGATACAATGAATACCAAAGCAACATCAAATGTGTTATTAAACAAACCATCAGCAAGTTGAAGATGCACTTCAAGTACCTGTACAGATTTGGAGGTGTTCTTTAGTGTGCAGCAGCCAGGGTCCCGAGGATAGACATGTGTGCTGTGGTCTGCACAACATTGCATAGTAGCAAGGTTTGGATAGCAGGAAAAACAGTACAAAGAGCACAATACCTTTTTGAATGATTCTGAAGAGGAGAAACCTCATTATTGTGAGGTTCAATTAAGTTTCACCAGTGCACACATTAAAACAATCCTGCAAACAATCAAGCCTCTCTTTCACAGCCCCCGTTGTTCATCATCAATTCATGTCTTCTCATTCATCATCACACAACTGAAAATGCCACTTGCCAGCCCACAAGCAAGAATGGGCATGATGAAAAAGTAGTGCAGAAGAATAATGGTGTACAAATATAAAACAGAAACATGGCATTCTAACAATTTGTAACATATCTTTCTACATTCCCTAATGCAAGTGACTATCTTTATGTGATGACAGATCTTTACTCTTCCTTTTCAAGCAATCCTATAAGTGGTGCAACCCTTCTGGTTTCTGCAGTGTTTTAGGCAGGCTGTTCAAATTCCTGCTTTAAATGCTGCGACGCTGATGGCTGACATCTTGTGAGGGCCCCACCAAAGACTGCAGCTGTGAAGACTCAATCATCAGCACACGAGGCAGCATGTGCGACACTAACTGAAGAGATGGAGCAATGAGTCCCCTTGCACTACCATCCTTTTCATGCCCCAGACACACTTCCCTGCCAGCAATGAGCTGGAGGGGAACTTCACTGAAGATCAGTGGGGAGGTGAACGGCCAAGGCTAGGATCTTTCATTGTATTCAATGTGTCACTGATCATTTGCAAACCATGGCTGAAGGCCTGCACGTACTTGTGTGATTTCTGTGCTTGATGCCGCATACAGATGGTCACTCTTTCCATGAACGAAGATATTATCTCAAAGGCTTTTGACATTGTGCCAATCATGCCTGAAACAGACTCCTCCAATCTGTTTACAAGTGTGCTCAATGTTGCTGGAACTGCCAGTGTATCGCACATTCTCTGCTGCTGTTCCAAAAGTATCATGTTCATTGACAGCCCCTGAGGTACAACATCTGCATCCAGTTGAGCAGAGCTTGGAAACTCCTGTGCTTTCTGATGTGGAGTCTCCACTTCAATCCACTCCACCATCTGATGATTCTCACTTCCAAAGTGCAAGTCATTGGGCTGAATTTAATGGCCGTGGCAGTGGCTCCATCCACTGGCTGGAGAGGCTGTGGCAACCCCACTGTAGTCATTTCTGGGAGTCCTAATGGGATTAAATTCCAATCAGCCTCTTATCTGCCTGCCGTCGGGGTTTTCAGGGCCTCCAGACAAGGATCCTGCCTCCAAGAGATGCCAGTCAATCAGAGGGCAAGGAGCACTTCAGTCCCAGCAGCTCCACCAGGAGTGGTGGCCACTGCTAATGCTCCAGTAGGGTCAGGATAAGAAGCAGCCATGGAGGCCCAAGAGAGCAGATTAGTGGGGTGGCCTTGCCAGGACCAGTCAGTCACTTCCAGTCAAGTGTTTGGAGGTGGGGAGTTAGTGTAGAGAGCAGCGCTTCTTCCCACAGAGAGGCCTTGCTGTTAGTGGGGCCTTCCATGAAGCACAACATGCTCAAATCAGGAGAGCCCTTCCCCAGCCCTCGGCTTTACCATTAATTGGCCACTTAAGGGCTTCAACTGGCCTAGAGGCAGGAAGACTGACTTCCCCACCCATAGCTTAATTTGGGGGAGTCAGGAAAGCAATGGGCTCTCCATCCTGTGCCTTCCCACCCAATTAAATAGCCCCCACCTCCCAGGGATGGGGCACATTAAGTTCCACCAAACGCGAACTATCTCTCTAAGATCTCCCACTGAAGCGTGAGTATCAAGTGTGAGCGCTAGTGCATGGTCTGCATATATTCTGTGATGATGTATGCTCAGAGGGAGTGATCATCATGGGCAACCTAGGCCACTTACTGCTAGATATGTGAAGATCCTGTGGAATATGAAAGACATGAATGAGTATTATGAAGGTATGAATACACATTGTCACATCCTCAATGTTACTTAATTCTGTCACCCAATAACCTGTCACCCATCTCAGATGGACAGATAGAAACACCGCTGATCTCCAATGCCTCCTCCTCTGCAGATGTCAATTGAGATTTGGCTGGGGGTGCCACCTCCTGCTCCCTGCTTGTCCCTGGTGTTCTCTGCTCTGTTCTCCTGCAAGGAGGGAAAGAAGAGACCCATGAATGAGAGTGACTGAATGTCTTCACCTATGGATGGTGTTGTGACTAGTCCTCTGGCGAGGTCCCCCAATTTGTTAACTTCCCACATGGGACCCCAATTTTGATATGCTCCCTGGTTGAGGAGGATTGAGCTGGCTCTCCTTCTTTATTCAACCCTCCTTCAGTTGGTTGCAACAAAATTAATTTAAAAGAGATCCCTTCCCCTGTGAATACCTTATCCCAGTCCAAATGTATTTATTTTTTAGAAGGAATCAATTTAATCAGGTGTTCTTGAATCAAAGAAAGAGTAAGTTCATTAGTTACCAACACCCGATAGAAATAATAAAAATGTAACACACATACACACAGATCAGAAATGAGAAGTTAAGGGTCCAAATAAAAGTTTTTAAAAATGCAAATCAGTCTTTGGCTTGTCTGTGAGGCCTAAATGGTGGTACATTGCTGCCATTAAGTCGGGTGAATCCAGTAGAACTGACTTTGGTAGTTTGGCAGTTAGTTTGGAGACATTTAGCTTTGCAGGGTGGCTGAAAACTGTCCTATTTCGTTTTTGATTGTGGCTTCTGCTGAGCTTTGCCTCCAGCAACAGAGAGAGAGTGAGATCTTTCACCTGCAAGCTGCAAGGGGGTGACTAGCTTCTTCTTCTCATTGCTGTCACACACTGTAACACACCAGCAAGCCAGTTTTTTTAAACTGATTTTTCTCTGTGTATTCTGGAAAGGAAAAACTATGACTCGCACCCAGAGTCCGTGTTCTTTTCATCTCAGACCGTTTATACATTCTGAGATATAAATCAACAGGAGATGGATTTTAGACCTCTGCTGAGATGTGCAACTCCGCCCTTTGTCTCTGCAACCACAGGAGATTAATGTTCAGTCTTTTGCATCTTTCCTACCTCCCTTTGAAATGTCTCTGCTTGAAGAAGGCCATGTCATCCTTAGGTGCAGCATTTCATGTTCTCTCAGAACAGGTCTGTCAGTATAATCCACATAGGAACTTTCCTTAAAGTGGTTACTTTACATTATCAACCATCTTTTGCTCAGTATGCTTGTATTTTTAGAAAAAAATGTCTTCCCTAAAAAGTTTTAATTGCCTGTATGTAATTGGTGCCATTAGTCCGCTCTCGTAACAATAGAGAGCATTTGCTGAGGATGGCTATGAAGGGATACATATCACACTCCATAAGGATGAGAGTGAGTGTCACTGGTGGATAGATAAATAGGAATGTAGTGCATAGACAAAGGAGGGTGGGTTCAGCTGCAAGGTAAGTTGATATGAGGAGTGATGAAGTATACTTGAGAAGGCAGGGTGGAGTGTTAGGGTGAAGCCCCCTTCAGGATGTTGATGAATGTGGCACTGTCCTCTCCTTCCCACCCTGATTAGGTCATTAAACCACTGTCTGTATTGAATCCAGATCATTGCAACAGGTTCCTGCTGCTAACCTTCTGGGAAACCACTAAGCTTACCTTCTTTGTGTCACCTGCAGAGCTCTTTGTCCCACCAGTTGGGGAGGCTATAACATCCAAAGATGTATCATGGGTAGCTGGGCACAGCATTTGTCCATCCCAGTTTCAAACCAGCAGAACTGTGACCCTCCACTCTAATTTAAAACTCTTTTGGATTGGATGTTTGGAGTGTCCCTTTAAGTGCTGGGGTTGAAGTTATGTTGTGCACCATTGTCATCAGGCCTGCTGATGCTAGTTGGATCCAAAACTCAGGACTAAAATGATAATGAAGTGGCTCAGTTTAAAAAGTCAAAGACAGATGCGCTGCACCTATTTTCGGATTCCCAATGTACAGTATTTATCACCTCTTACAATTTACTCTGTACTGTTCTAGTGCTTCTACCCTGGAAGGTAGCACAATTTAGCTGTTGATATTTCCATTAAAACCCTGGATACAGTTCTCTGACAACAGGCAGTGCCAGTTAGTTGCCCTAGTTTAATTTTTTTTATTCTGTCAAGGTGGAATGAAACTGTTCCAGGTTGTGCTTTACAGAAAATCTAAGCTGAAAAGTGATAACGGTTCATCTAGCTGAGACAAGGGAGCTCAGAAGAGCCAAACTCAACCTAATTTTACCTCTGTGCAAGTGGGTGAAGTTAGATCAAGCCATTAACTCAAATGTCTTCAGTCTTCCAAGTTTTATTTCATCAGTTTATTTCGAGGGGCATTTAGACTTTCACATCTTTAGCCATCACCAGGGACTTAACTCTTGTTGGAAAATCTGCTAATCGTGTACAAGCTTAAATTAACATTTTTGAATCTTTCCTTCGAGGTAGGAAAACCATACATAAAAAAAGGCAGAATCACATGACTATCAATAGGAAGAACAGCATTAAAGATAGAATCATACTAAAATGAAGTATGAGTGCTTCTTCCAAGGCCAGACCGACATAATGTACAGGGAGAGTTAGAAATCATTCCTATCTCCGAGTGCTAATGCTTTCAAAGCCATAGTGGAAGTAATCATGGCAAATACAAGGAGGAAGTGAAAATTCATCTTGGGGGATGGAGTGGGGAAGAAAGATACACACCCCACTCTAAACTCCTCAATACCCATTTGGCAGCAGAGTGTGCTGAAGAGTTTGGAATTCATAATTTTAACAATATTTGTTTTTCAAGGAATAATATAATCTTTAAAGGATTACATTTTGTAGAGGGGCACTCTTCAATAATCGCCACAATGGTTGGGATTTTCCGTGTCCAGCAAGCCCAGCTGTGTTTAGTGGTGTGAATGGACAAGATGGCGGGATCGGTTTCACGATGTCATGAAACCAGTTTGCGATTGTCAATTCAGACCGCCAATGGCAGGTCATGATTCCTGCCACCAAAGGTCAGGAAACTCATTATTCAGCCAGCCTGCATAATGGAATCGGGGGAAAAGTGATCTCAAGAAAGGGAAGAGGCTGCAGGATGAGGGCTGTACGGGAGAAGGAGGGTAACCCAGGATGTGCGGGGGCGAAGATGTTGATCTCTGCAATTGGCCTCAAGATGGCAAAGGCTGAGGAGGCAATCTCCAGAGGATGAGGCCAGAAGGACATGTGAGGGTATGTGTGTGAGAATGGGTGGTGATGTCCCTTGAGCTGGCAGTGAGTGAGATGCCAGTGAATCTGTGATGGGCTTGAATGTGAGAGTTTATAAGTGCTGAGATGGTTGCCATACCCTAGCTTCATGGATGAGATCATCCATTCTCTATCTGCTTTGGATGGCCAACCTTTTCTGTGCAGCATTGGCACTAACCACCACTACCATTGCCTTCCAAGCCTGGTTTGTCATGCCGCTGCCCATCCTGCAGCGAGAGCTGGAGTAGGGGACATCACGGCAGGCCTTCGTGACAGTCAAAAGGTGTTCCAGTGACACATCACTAAACCTGGGGCTGCAGTCTTTTTACCTTTTGTGGCCATCTTCCCTGCAGTGGTCCTGGGCTGGAAGCACTGAGATGTGTGCATGTGTCTGAACTTTAAATATAGTGCCCGATGTAATGAAACAGCAATGTGATGGTGTGGTGGGCGAATGAGAAGCACTCTGCCATCACAATGGTGTGTTTTCCGGAAATGCATAACGAATGCAGTGGGTTTGTGACAATATGGCATGAAAATCCACCATTGCCATGTTTTAACCATACCTCGTGCAAATCTGGAACGATTCTGCCCTATGGCTAATGATTAAAACTGCTGCTGTCTTTTTGTGATTAGTTGTATACACAAATAATTCCAGAAGTAATGCTTATCTTTGTACTAAATAAACCTCTTAGCACAGACTCATTTCATACCTTTCAAACTGTCAAAAGATATTTTGGGTGATACTCTTTCTTTAGTATTACAGTATATTGACTAAACAACTAGAATTTTAATAACCTGAGTATAACTATGCAATGCTGGCTTTCAGCCACTAGAGATCAATCTTGGTATTTGTTGCAATGCTTTCTTAGTCAATATGGTCAGCTATCCACTGAATAAACTCATGGAAGCGCTTGGGAGCTTAGTATTTATTGTCATGCCTCTTAAGCTTCACTTCTGTCAAAAACCTGGGTTGATACAGAGAGCTCTTCCGCATGAATTTTAAAGACTGCTCCATGTCATGAGAAAGAAAAATTCCAAGAGAAGGGCCCACCATCCGTAGTTAACTAAAAAATTAAAGACAGTATCAAACTTAAAGAAAAGGATATAATTACGCAAAGACAAGCGGTAGATCAGAAGATTGGAAAGAATATAAAGAACAGCAGAGAATGACAAAAAGATTAATGAGGGAAAAATTGGAGTGTGAGAGAAAGCTAGCTGGTAATATAAAGGCGGATAGTAAGAGTATATAGAATAGGTGTTTAAATAAGAAGAGATAACAAAGTGACTGTTGGTCCTGTAGAAAGTGCGTCTGGGGAATTGATAATGGAAAGTAGGGGGATGATGGATGAATTAAACAGGTATATTGCTTCAGTATTCACTACAGAGGACACAAGTAACATCCTGGAAATAGCAGTAAATCAGGGAATGAAAGGCAGGTAGGAACTCGGGAAAATTGCAATCACCAGGAAAGTATTGAGCATTTGTTAGGGCTGCAGACTGACAAACCCCCAGGTCCAGATGGACTTCACCCTAAGGTCAAAAAAGAATTGGCTGGTGAGAAAGTTGATGCACTGGTTTTAATTTTCCAAAATTCCCTAGATTTGGGGAAGGTTCCATTAGATTGGAAAATAACAAATGTAACTTCTTTATTCAAAAAGGGAGAGAGACAGAAAGCAGTTAGCCTAAAATCTGCCATAGGGAAAATGTTAAAAGCTATTATTAAAGATTTTATAGCAGGGCACTTAAAAAAAAAATTCATGGCAATCAGGCAGAATCAGTATGGTTTTGTCAAAGGGAAACCATGTTTAACCAATTTATTGGAGTCCTTTGAAGGAGTCACAGGTGCTGTATATATAGGGAAACTGGTGGATGTACTGTACTTAGATTTCCAGAAGGCATTTGATAAAGTGCCACAGCAAAGGTTATTGCAGAATATAAAAGCTTATGGCCCAGGGGGTAACATACTGACATGGACAGAAGATTGGCTAGCTAACAGGAAGCAGAGAGTTGGCATAAATGGGTCTTTTTCTGGTTGGCAGGATGTGATGAGTGGTGTGCCAAAGGGATCAGTGCTGAGGCCTCAACATTTTACAATTTATATGACTTGGATGAAGGGAGCGAAGGAATGGTTGCTAAATTTGCTGATGACACAAAGATAGGTAGGAAAGTAAATTGCGAAGAGGAGGCAAGGAGGCTACAAAGGGACATAGATAGGTTAAGTGAGTGGGCAAAAATCTAGCAAATGGACTATAACATGAGCAAATGTGAAATTGTCCATTTTGGCAGGAAGAATAAAAAGGAAGCTCATTATCTGAATGGTTAAGGATTGCAGAGCTCTGAGATTCACAGGGACCTGGGTGTCCCAGTGCATGAATCACAAAAGATTACTATGCAGGTAATCAGGAAAGCTAATATAATGTTATCATTTATTGTGAGGGGAATTGATTACAAAAATAAGGTTATGCTTCAGTTGTATGGGACATTGGTGAGACCACATCTGGAGTATTGTGCACAGTACTGGTTTCCTTATTTAAAGGAAGATGTAAATGCGTTAGAAGCAGTTGAGAGAAGGTTTACTAGACTAATACCAGGAATGGGCATGTTGTCTTATGAGGAAAAGTTGGACAGGTTAGGCTTTTATCCACTGGGATTTAGAAAAGAGTAAGAGGTGACTTAATTGAAATCTTGAGATCCTGAGGGGGCTTGACAGGGTGGATGAGGAGAGGATGTTGCCTCTTGTGGGAGAATCTAGGGGGTCACTGTTTAAAAATAAGGGGTCGGTCATTTAAGGCAGAGATGAGGAGAAAGTTTTTCTCTCAGGGGGTTGAGTGTCATTGGAACTCTTTTTCTCAAAAGGCAGTGGAAGCAGAGTCTTTGAATATTTTGAAGGCAGAGTTAGATAGATTCTTGATTAACAAGGGGGTGAAAAGTTATCGGGGATAGGTAAGAATGTGGAGTTGAGGTTACATTCAGATCAGCCATGGTCTTATTGAATGGTGGAGCAGGTTCGAGGGGCTGAGTGGCCTACTCCTAATTCATATGTTATGTCATGATTTCTGAAACATAAAACAAACTATGGAATCATTCAAAGTTGAAAATCATTGTTTTTAAAATGAACTATATTTCTATTCTCACACTAGCTACCTTTGCAGTCTTTGAAAATAAAATTGCCAAACTAATGATCAGTTGTGTCAAACTGAACATAACCTTGTGCTGTGGGCCCATGCCAGAGAAAATCTGCATTCTTGCAAACAAAACTTAATTTAAATAGGTTGCTTATTGCGTATTGTTAGAGAAAGGAGACTCTGAATCCATCAACTGTAACTAAATTCGAAACCGGCCCTGGATGAGAAACAACAGCATTCTAACCTGACTCCTCCCCATCAAAAAGAACGTTCAACCAAGAAATACACTGACTTTCAGAACTGTCTTCCTGTTCAGTAAAAGCAGCTGCATTCTGAAAAATGGTTAATGTGTTTTTAACTCTCAGGATTATGTAAGATCATTCGTACATAAGAAATAAGTAACTTTTGGTTATGCAGTCTATTCCAAACAGGCAATCCTTTCCTCCAGTGTGGCTGTTAATACTCAATTCCCTGCACAGATGTTACTGCTAGAATTCCACCAAGATCAAAGAGAGGTAAGAATGATTACTGGATGATGCCATCTCAGATAAATAAATCCTTCAACTCACTTGGTTTCATTTATAGTTGGTCACTAGATAGCCCATTATCTACAGAAGGGATTAAGACACAATGTAATGTTAACAATTATGAGAAGAGGCAAGGTGAGGGCATGTCACATGGTCTGCAAATAAATCATTGTTTTTCAAGAAATCATTTTGGTTAAAATAAATTATTCAATGCACTAGTGAGCAGCTGTCAAATCATGGACCTCTGCAGGAGTATGTTCCAGGTTGCTAGGATTTTCGAAGAATCACTTACTTGAATCTCAGTATAAAGAATTGTCAGATGAATAGATCAAGACATATCTGTACTGCCACTTCTTTGAATTTTCAAACTCACTGTAATTTGAATTCAAAATACTAATGCACTGCTAAAATTATAACATAAAACACACACAGCTTTCCCCATCACCACCAAGGACCCAGCTCACTGATATCTGATACTGGAGTTCAAAGTGTTCCCACTGATTCCTTATTAGCAAGCATACAACGGAGGGCAGAAAACTGAGAACAGCTCTCAGGAACAGGACCCCACAGGGAACACTAATTCTCTGGTGAAGAGAGGAAATTTTCCTCATTTCCTATCCAGGAGCATTAAAAAGATCTTCTTTTACATAAGGGGTGATTTTAACTGTTGGGTGGCAGGCTGACAGAACAGCGGCAATTGCTCCATTGGGAAGTCCAATCCATTTCGAAGGCAAGGCTTTCTTAACATGCCGCTGGTGAATTGAATGGAACATGAAGGGATGTCTTGCTGTAGCTCATGGCACTGGGCTGCTACAATAGTAAGTGGCCTAGAGGCTGACCCAGCTGACAGGAAGATAGGTCTGGGCGGGGGAATGGGGTAAAGGGGAAGTGAACCCAGGGTGGCAGTAGCCAACATTATTCTTGAAGAACTAAGAGGGGCAGTCCTGTTCCTCTTGACCCCCACAGGCGTAATTTTAGACTTACTTTTTGGGGCCTCTTTTTCTGATCACTGGGTTTTACCATAATTAAAATTAATTAAATCTGATGGAATCCTGCAGTGTTTTTTGTAGATAAAAAAAGATCTCCTCAAAAGGACAGAAATCTTCCACTCACATTGACGCTCCACCCAGTTCGCCCTCGAAAATACATCAAGGCCTTATGTGCACCATAGGAGCCAATTTACATAGAATAGTGAGGTGGACACCTGGTCTGCTGAACGGGAAAGGCTGAGTTAAAATAACGGCAGAGAGGGAACTGAGTGGTCAGTCAACACTTCAATTTTAACTCCACGATCATCTGACTTCCACCGGACAGAGGGAGTTAAAAAAATCGTCCCCATAGTATCTTAAACCACTTTACAATTAATTGATCACCTTTTAAACTTGCAGGGCTACAGGGATAGACAAGGGCAATGAGACTGACTGGATTGCACCATACAGAGCTGGCAAAGACTCAGTGGGCCAACAGGCCTCCCTCTGTGCTGTAAGTGACTCTATGGGCAAAATATTGCGCTTGTCAGGCAGGTGCGCACCCATCTAGGACAAAAGTTAAAATGACATCAGGCGAGCATCCCGATGTCAGCGCGCACTCGCACGATATTTTAGGCAGCGGGTGTGTGCGGGAGTCGGCAGTGCGCCCACCAACAATTAATAGGCATATTAAGGCCATTAAAGTAAAAATTAAGTGAAAATTTTCACTGCCCTTCCAATCTTACAGTTGGCAGGCAGGCGAAAAGACCAAGCGGCCTTTGGATTTTTTAGGAAGCCACATCCATGGGCGGGATGAGGTTTCTAACAGCAATTAAAAATTAAATAAAAATTTTAAATTTCATTCAAGCATGTCCCTGCTCATGTGTTTAACATTGCTTAAGTTTTTACTTTTTTAATTTTAAAAATCTTCAGCTCCCTGAGGCAGCTCTGTGCCTCAGGGACCTTTAACTGTGTGTGCCCATGCGCATGCACGAAGTTCAGCGCTCACGCTCCTCCCTCCCCCACCCCGGCAGCGCTGAGCACTGCAGTGTGCGTTTCACGCTGGCTGGCCGTTAATTGGCCAGACAGCATGAAATCACAGTTGGAGCCCGATTGCAGGCAGCAGTCAGCTTCCTGAATGCTCCTGAGCCTGCCCGGACACCGGAAAATCCTGGCCTACAGCTCCAAGTGTAGTCACTGTTGTTATGCAGGAAAATGCGACAGCCAATTTGTACCCAGGAAGGTCCCATAAATAACAAATCAATGAATGACTGAATAACATGGAAATGTTGGCGCTGGTTTGAGCAAATATGTTGTTTAGGACACCAGGAAAACTCTATGGACGGATCTCTATGGACGGGAGTGGGGTCATAAAATGCAGCAAGCCATACAAAAGGCCTCAACCGTGTCCGACCCGTCTCTTGCGCCTCTGTCCTCATATCTTCCTCTCCCTCCAAGAACCATGATAGGGTCCCCCTTGTTCTCACTTATCACCCCACCAGCCTCCGCATTCAAAGGATCATCCTCCGCTATTTCTGCCGAATCCAGCATGATGCCACCACCAAACACATCTTCCCCCGCCCCCCCCCCCCCAACCACCGGTCAGCATTTCGTAGGGACCATTCCCTCCGGGACACCCTGGTCCACTCTTCCATCACCCACAACACTTCATCCCCTTCTCAAAAGAAAGCATCTTTCCATACAGTCACAGAAGGTGCAACACCTGCCCCTTTACCTCCTCACCATCCAAGGGCCCAAACACTCATTTCAGGAGAAGCAGAGTTTCTCTTGTACCTCCTTCAATTTGGTCTACTGCATTTCGTTGTTCCCAATGCAGTCTCCTCTACAATGGGGAGACCATACACAGACGGGTGTCTGCTTTGCAGAACACCTTCAGTCTGTCCGCAAGCATGACCCAGACCTCCCTGTCGCTTGCCATTTAGTCTCACCATCCTGCTGTCATGTCCACATGTCCATCCTTGGCCTGCTGCAACGTTCCAGTGAAGCCCAATGCAAACTGGAGGAACAGTACCTCATCTTCTGACTAGGCACTTTACAGCCTTCCTGACTTAACATTGAGCTCAACAACTTAAGGCCATGAATTCTCTCCTACATCCTCACCCCTTTTTATCTTTTTTTTCCCCCCAAAATTCATTTTTATTTTTTATCCACTTATTTTTATTCATTATTTTCATTCATTTATTAATTGCTTTATCCCCCTTTTTATCCCATTGTCAATCCCTTTTTTCCCCCCACCAACACCCCTCCCCCACCTTCATCAGTGCCCTTTACTTGTTCATGTTGGTCTTTTCAGAGTGCTGCTATTATCACATTCTGCTTTCTTACCTTAATGCCACTTTCAGCATCTTTTTTAGCCCTTACCACCACATTAACACCCTTTTGAGCTTTTGTTTATGACATCTTTGGCAATCTCTCCTTTGCCTCCACCTATCAATGGCCCTCTATCCAGCTTCACCTGTTCCAGCCCCTTAAACAGTATAAATTTCATCACATTTCTAATTCTCTGTCGCTCTGAAGAGGGGTCATACGGACTCGAAACGTTAACCCTGTTACTCTCTCCAAAGATGTTGTCAGACCTGTTGAGTTTTTCCAGCATTTTCTGTTTTTGTAAACTTCTTTAAGCACCACAATAACATTAAAGTGCTTTTGCTGGCAGATCCTTTGACATAATTGCTGCTTTACTGAGACATAAGAACAAGGAAAATACCTAATCTCACAACTGGAACTGCCAATAAAGTTTAAACCCAGGTCCTTTATGTTTCAATCACCGTGATTTTCGGATAATAATGCCATTACACACATTGCATTGAAGCAACCATTTGGTCATTGAAGAATGAATCTGATGCATTTCAAGAGAAAAAATAGAAAATGCTAAAGATGCTTAGATTACTCAGCGTTTGGAAAGAAAAAATAGGTTAATGATAGTGAAGTCTATCTTAAGTTTTTCATCATCTACAAATCTTTTTACCTGCTCCTTATCATCAACATCTCCTGCAAAAAGACCCAGAATGTGTATCAAATGGGGTGAAAATGGTTTAATCTCCTGCTTACCTCAGTACTATGAGTAAATCTGGGAGAGGAAATTAATTTTTATAAGTAGAAGCCCAGGTAACAACAACCTCTGCCAGTTCACTTGTGGTAAATTTAAAAGAGCAAATCAACATGAACGCTTTAGGTTTTGTTAACAATTATTTAATCATTTTCTCCCTCCCAGAATTAAACACTCTGGCCTGGAGTTTCCATTTGGTTGTACTGGTTATGCAGTGCAATTCACCTGAAACGGGACAAATCAAGTGCACAAAAATCAATGAACTGCAAGTGTAAATACTTGCAGCGCAAATTGAGTTTTCAGGGCCTTTTGTCCTGGTTTAAGAAACTTTGCACCAAAAGCTAAACCCACCTACAAAACCCACCCAGAGCAAATTTTCACTATTTGCCCCACTTGCAAACCGTCAAAGGGGGATCTTAACATTAAACCTGTTTTTGGAGCAAGGACACTAATAGGCACATTTTGAATAGAATTCAC
Source organism: Carcharodon carcharias (assembly GCF_017639515.1). NCBI lineage: Eukaryota > Metazoa > Chordata > Chondrichthyes > Lamniformes > Lamnidae > Carcharodon > Carcharodon carcharias. The sequence continues at coordinate 51,298,864 of NC_054473.1, forward strand.
TTTTAACTTAAGAAGTTGGCAACAGTATAACAATGAAGCTAGCAAATGATTTTGTTTAGTTGTTAAGTTATCTTCAGTTGCTTCAAAACAGATTACTCATAGGTGCCGGACTCGTCACTTTGCTTAAAAGTTTTTTTTTTCTGTTGTAAACTTATCTTCGTATCAATAACACTAAGCCAGTAAATATAAAGGAATTTTTTAAAGCAAAGTTTAGAAAGCAATATTATTTTTGAAAATTCTGCCAGATTATATCAGTTCATGGCATATTTACGTTCAGTAATATGCAAATGAGAGCAGAAACTTGAGGGATAAAACATACTTCTGAAAACTAGCTCAATATTGAGCACAATTTGCAACCAAATTGCTAACTATGTGCAAAGCAGAAACTCTTTGCCCCCTCACTACTTGAGTGATCAATCCCAGAGATTCCTTTAGAGGGAGAAATCTGCAGTGAGCTTGTGTCTTTGAATGGAATGTAAAGGTAATTCACAAACATTGCGTGATCTCAGGCTTGCTGTTAAGTGATTATCTGTCATGTCTGTTTTTAGTCATTTTACTCTCTGCTGTTGGTTTGACGTGTGTAAAGCAGAAGCTGCAATCACCTCCAATCAAAATCAATCTGGATGATTATTCAGGTATTGTTTACTGAGGTTTTAGTTGAGGGATGTTATTCATCTTCAACAAAACTCCTGGGTATTTATTTGCTTTTGGATTCAGGTTAACCTCTTGAGTACCAAATCGGATTATCCCCTGTAGTGTTGTATATACTGCCAAATACGTCTTATAATTGTTTCACTTCATGGTACTGTTGTTCATTTCTTACTTCACAGGGAGTGACTACTGCAATACTGTTAAACTCAGTTTGTTGCAAATAATAACAGAAGTTCCTAACTTGTTAAAGGGAGGACACAGGTTAAATCTTATGAGGATCATTTTCAAGTACTGCACAAGTTTGACAGTCACAGGAGCTGGTGTTCCACCAGTCAGGGGGGTCCAGCATGAGGCCCAAGCCTCATTGATAATCCACTGCAGTCCATTAGTTCTTTTTTTTAAAAAAAAACATTCACAGGATGTAGGCTGCACTGGCTGGGCCAGCATTTATTGCCCATCCCTAGTTGCCCTTGAGAAGGTGGTGGTGAGCTGTCTTCTTGAACCGCTGCAGTCCATGTGGTGTAGGTCCATGTGCTGTTTGGAAGGGAGTTCCAGGATTTTGACCCAACGACAGTGAAGTTCTGAATAAGTGGTAAATGTGCCAGGGCCTACGCTGAGCCAGCTGGCAAATCAGGTCTGGTGGGGGGAGGGGGATGATAGGGAGATGGACAGGGGAGAGAGACTTCAAACTGGCTGCTAGTAGGTTGAAATTTAGGGCCACATAAGTTGGGGTATGGTAGCATAGTGGTTATGGGAGTGGACTAGTAATCCAGGGGCCTAAACTAATGATCTGGAGCTGTGAATTCAAATTCAACTATGGCAGCTAATTAAATAGATCTAGAATTTTTAAAAATGTTATATTAGTAGTGGTGACCATGAAACTAACAAATTGTTGTAAAAACCCATCTGGTTTGCATATGTCCTTTAGAGAAGGAAATCTGCCATTTTTGCTTGGTCTGGCATATATGCAACTCCAGACCCACAGCAATATGCTTGGATCATAAATACTGAAGAGAGCCACTTAGTTGCATGCAAGAAAGTGGCTCACCGTTACATTTTTTTTTTTAAATTAGAGTCAACCAGATAAACAATCAGGGACAAAACAAACAGCCCTTAAATTAGGGAACTGCAAAAACAGAGACAAAATTTAAAGGAAACTTACAAATATTAAATCAAAATGTGATTAAAAGGGTCGATAAAACACGCCTGTGCCCACCAGGCATGGAAGGCCTCAACAGTGCCAGCAGACACTGCTTGCTCCCTCTTCAGGGACACTCAGCTGTGAACGTAGCCGTGGCAGAGAGGCAGACAGGTCAGGTTGGACGACCCCCTTGATCGCCCGCCACCTGGACCTGTTAGTGGCTAACTTGGCCAGGCCCAGGAGCAGGTTCACGAGGAGGTCCTCCTCCCTCTCGGCCCCCCTCCGCACCGGGTGCCCGTAGATCAAGAGCGTAGGGCTGAAGTGTAAATAAAACATTAATTAAAAAAGGTTAAAAGCAAAAAAACTGTGGATGCTGGAAATCGAAAATAAAAACAAAAATACCTGGAAAAACTCAGCAGGTCTGGCAGTATCTGCGGAGAGGAATGCAGTTAATGTTTCGAGTCAACAGCTCTTTGTCCGTGACATCTTTTGGTTATCTTACGGCCCTCTATCCAGCTCCACTTATCCCACGCACCCCCCCTCCCTTAAACCAGCTTATACTACACCTAGTTTCTATTTTTCCTTAGTTCTGTTGAAGAGTCATATGGACTCGAAACGTTAACTGAGTTCCTCTCCACAGATGCTGTCAGATCTGAATTTTTCCCCAGGTATTTTTTATTAATAAAAAAGGTTCTTTAAATAACTGAAAAGGGAGTGCAGCCGACAACACCCTTGTAAATGTGGTCCACAGACTCCACAAGGCCGCAAAAGGGGCAGGTATCTTGGGAGTCCGTGAACCGACACATCCTGCGGTTGTACAGGGCTGCTCTATGCAACACCCTCCACCCCAGGTCCCCAATGGAAAGCAGGAGGACACATCCATAGAGGGACCCCCAACGGGGACCTCTGCCGCCAGACGGCAACAAGGCACGCCAGGGAATGTCCAGGCGGCAGGCAAGGGCATGAAGCGTGTGCAGCAACAGTGCATGTAGGAAACCCTCCGCGCCATGCTAAGGGACATGGAGGGCATTTCCACGAGGTGGCTCAGGTTGCAGGGCACCAGGTCCCGAGGGAGGGTTCGGGATTTGGGGCCAATGTGGAATTCCGTCTGAACAGGGGAACGCTCAGACAGACGACCACTGCGCACCTCTGCCACCTCGAGGCCCAGTATGACGTCGGGGCCGAGCATGACCGTCCTGAGGTCTTGAATGGCATTGGCTGCGAGCCGGACGCCCGACCGCTACTTTCTCAAGGGCAACTTAGGAATAGGCAATAATTACTGGCCCTTGAGTGATTTAAAAATAAAAATATTTCAGCAGCTTTCAATGCTCCTTTAAAAGACCATTAGTTAGGCCACTCTGCATGTTCTAATGATGGAGCATGCACCATGCCCACTCTGCTCACGGCTGATTGCAATTTTCAGTCACAAGTCAGATCTAAGCTCTACAGTCCTGCCATGTCTGGTTGTGAATGGTAGTGGACAATTAAACAACTCACTGGAGGAGGTAGCCCCAAATAACCCCATCCTCAATGATGGGGAAGTCCAGTGCATCAGTGCAAAAGACAAGGCTGAAGCAGTTGCAACAATCTTCAGCCAGAAGTGCTGAGTGAATGATCCACCTTGGCCTCCTGAGGTCCTGACCATCACAGATGCCAATCTTCGGCCAAGTTGATTCACTTCACATGATATCAAGTAGTAGCTGAAGGCACTGGATACTGCAAAGGCAATAGTAACAGTATTGAAGTCTTGTGCCCTAGAACTAGCTGCACCCTTAACCACACTGTTCCAGTACAGCTACAACACTGGCATCTACCTGGCAATGTGGAAAACTGCCCAGGTATGTCCTGTCCACAAAAAGCAAGACAAACTCAATCCAGCCAATTACCATCCCATCAGTCTATTATCAATCACCAGAATAGTGATGGAAATTGTCACTGACAGTGCTATCAAGTGGCACTTACTTAGCAATAACCTGCTAATTAACAATCAGTTTGGGTTCCACCAGGGCCACTCAGCTCCTGTCCTCATTATAGCCTTAGTCCAAACATGGACAAAAGAGCTGAACTCCAGAGGTGAGGAGAGGAGAGTGTGTCTGCCCTTAACATCAAGGCTGCATTCGACCAAGGGTGGCATCAAGAAGCCCTAGCAAAACTGGAGTCAATGGGAATCAGGGGGAAACTCTCCATTGGTTGGAGCCATACCTAGCACAAAGGAAGATGGTTGTGGTTGTTGAAGATTGATCATCTCAGCTCCAGGACATTGCAGCAGGAGTTCCTCAGGGTAGTGTCCTCAGCGCAACCATCTTCAGCTGCTTCATCAATGACCTTCCTTCCATCATAAGGTCAGAAGTGGGGATGTTCACGGATGATTGCAAAAAGTTCAGCACCTTTTGCGACTCCTCAAATACTGAGGCAACGAGTGCCCATATACAAGACGACCTGGACAACATCCAGGCATGGGCTGACAAGTGGCAAGTAACATTCGTGCCACATAAATGCCAGGCAATGACCATCTCTAACGAGAGAATCTTACCATCGCCCCTTGACATCAAATGGCATTACCATCATTGAATACCCCACTATCAACATCCTGGGGGTTACCATTTACCAGAAACTGAACTGGACCAGCTTATAAATACTGTGGCTACGAGAGCAGGTCAGAGGCTGGGAATTCTGCAGAGAGTAACTCACCTCTTCACTCCCCAAAGCCTGCCCACCATCTAAAAAGGTACAAGAGTGTGATGCAATACTCTCCACTTGCTGGATGAGTGTGGCTCCAACACTTAAGAAATGTGGCACCATCCAGGACAAAGCAGCCTACTTAATTGGCACCCCATCCAGCACCTTCAACATCCCCACCCTCCACCACCCCCACACAGGTGCAGCAGTGTGTACCAGCTACATAATGCACTGCAGCACCTCCCCAAGGCGCCTTGAAAAGGACCTTCCAAACCTATAATCTCTACCACCTAGAAGGACAAGGGCAGCAGGTGCATAGGAAAATCACCACCTGCCAAACACGATCCTGACCTAGCATTACGGGCAGGATTTTACATCCTGTGGGCAGGCGCTGCCCAACCTGATCAGGCATAAAATCACACACGATGACTTTGGGTGAACGTTCCAATGTCATCACGCACTCGAGAGATCTTTCAGTCGGCAGGCGCGTGCAAAAGTTGGCAGTGCATGCGCTGACAATTAAGAGGCCTGGTAAGGCCCTTTAGCAGATAACTGATCGGTATTTTTCACTGCCTGTCCAACTGTTCGGCTGGCGGGCAGGCGAATTGGTCAGGTGGCCTTTGGATTTTTTTTTTTATGAAGCCTCATCCACAGTTGGGATGAGGTTTCCAGAAGTAATTTTTAAAAATAAACAAACATTTTTAAACATCATTTTTAACATGTCCCTCTTCATGTGACTGAGGCACATGTGGGGACATGGTTCTCTCATTTTTGAAAATGTTTATTTTTGTTTCCGAAATTCTTCAGCTCCCTGAGGCAGCTCTGTGCCCTCAGGGACTTTTCAGCGTGCGCTCCCCTGCACACGCACAAACACCAGCGCTCGCACTCCTTCCACCCCCACCCTAGCAGCACTGAGCTCCTCAGCACTTGTTTCATGCTGGCTGGCCGTTAATTGGCCAACAATTGCAAAATCACACCGGATTCCGATTGTGGGCGATGGACCATTTCCCGGCCGCTTCCGAGCCTGTCACCAGAAAATCCTGCCCTATATCACTGCTCCTTCTCTATCGCTGGGTCAAAATCCTGGAACTCCCTCCGTAACAGCATTGTGGATGACCTGGCACCACATGGACTGCAGCGGTTCAAGGTGGCGGCTCACCACCACCTTCACTAGGGTAATGAGGGATGAAAATTAAAAATGTTGGCCTAGCCAGCAGCATCCAAGTCCCATGAAAGAACAAAAAGAACCTAGGGTAGAACTCTTGATTTGCACATTTAATTAACCTTATACCTGTTCCAGATGGACAAGCTGCTCACCCATTGTCAAAGCTGAACTGGCAGGGAACTAAGAAAGGACAGGAAAAGCTGAATGAAAAAAAAATAACTGGTACTGAAATGCAGGTGATGCTGTATAGGATACTTGAGAAAAATTTGTTGTGTGTTCTGTTCTACACACACAGCGATCAGAATTTTAGAATAGCTGCAAAGTGGTGTAGCCAAAATTTCAGATTCTGGCTGATCCTTACTGTTATTATATGTTCCATCCCTCTGCTGCATGGCAGCTGGAGGTGCCTTTGTAGCAGATGGCATGGCCCTGCATCTGTCTTTCTGCTGACTCAGAATTACCAGGTATGTGTACCAGGGCCTTGCCAGATAGGAGTGCCAAGGCCTGAAAAAGTGTTTGGTGACATCTTGGCAGGTGCAGTCAATTAGACAATCATAGGTCTTTCTCTTTTCAAGCATCAGATTTCAATTAGAAAACTCAATGGCGCTAGAGCAAAAAGACATTCAAACAATGGGTACAATGGCTCATGAGGATTTAGTGCCAAGAGAGGAATTGAAAAGAGATGAGGAAAGACACATCATCATGCCATGTCCTGGATAACTATTTCAAACATGCGTTCTTTATATGTTCTGTATGCCAGAACATCCAGAAATAACATGTAGAACCAATACAGCCATGAGTTAATATCTTGCTGCTGGTGTGCTGGGATAAAAACCCAGCGCTGTAAGATCGTTAAGTTACTATCAGAATACTAATTGTTAAACTCTAACTTTAGGATTAGAAATTAATATCTAAATTTGTTCCGAACTTGTACTTGGTACTATAGTAAAGTTGGAAATAGGATACAGTACAGAAAAGATGCCAAAATAGTGGGACCATGGGAAATGTCAAGTCTTAAAAAGCTTACTTGCAGCAAAATTTGAGACGTTGAAACTGTCTGAGAACTGTGAGTAAAAAAGATAAGAAGGAACGTCAATGTCTCTCTCTACACAAGAGACCACACAATGTAAAATCCTTCAGATGCAGTGGTATATACGAAGGGCATTATATAATTATAGAAAGGTAAGCAACAGCCGCATGAACTATTCCTAGATGGTTGAGAAAAACATGTTCAATTTGGGCTTAGGGACGATTGGGAAGAGGGAGGGATTAATTTGATAAGAGCCATGATAACAGAGGACCTACCGATCAAATTCGCAGAGTGGAGAAACCTAGAGAAAATGACAAGAGAGAAACAAAAGAGCCCAAAGACCAAAAGCTGTAAGAGAAGCCATTGTGCTCTCTCCATCCAGACATAATACGGGAAGCATATGACCCTCATTAGATTGCAAATCACTGCCTGAGTTTATTGCTATGTGTACCTGAAAACTTAGTAAACTTGTTCTGACTTTCTCTCATTAAAGTACTCTCACAACAACTTTTTTACCAGTCTGTCCCCATAACAACTAGGGGTGAACTCCCAAAAACCAACAGCAAATTTACAGTAGCAGGATCTTGACCCATTTTCCAAAGCCAGTCACCAGAAGGTACAAATGCAAAATACTGTGGATGCTGGAAATACACTGTTTCTTTCTTCACAGATGCTGTCTGAACTGAGTTAATGTTTCAGGTGGTTGACTTTTCACCAGGATACATCTTTCATAACCCAGCCAACATTGATGGAAATTTTGGCTTCCATGTTGAATGAACCATAGGAAATTTCTAAAGGAAACTGGACATTTAGTTGAAGATGACTAATTTGCAGGGTTATGGGGAATAGGTTTGGCTGTGGGACTAAAGAGCAGGCACTGACATTACAGACGGTGGGTAGAGGGGAAAAAGGAAGAAATGGAAATGTTCTCTAATTTCACATTTCCTAAAATCAGCTGTAAATACTAATATAAATGAGGTAGAACTACTGGAAGAAATTCTGAAATTTCAGCAAGTACCTAGAATCGCACTGAGCTTTAAATTGTGGAATAATTTTGACAAGTAATTATTTTTTCTCTATTACAAAATGACCGATTTATTATATTTTTATATGAGGGTGTGTTCTGTGATAATTAGAATTAAAAAGCTAATCTAATGACTATAATCTTTGTAAACTTTAAAGTGTTTATGTACAGTTATCAATTACTATCAAATACATGTATTGTTTTAACTACTCAGATGTGCATCAGCTTGTCATTCTTTGAATTTAAATTCACTCTTTAATTTTACTTCTTTTGCAATTGAAATGCTACCACTGAAATTTATGCACAGGGAATGAAACGCCTGAACTTTGCATGGCTGGGAGCTCAATGTTAAACCAAGAACATGCATACTAATCAATACCTCACTCCTGTCTTACAAACAACTAATAACGCCCAACTGCAAGGCAGGTCAGGTAAGATTGTGAAGGTTACATTAGTTATGGTAATGGCTTCGTCGGTTTTGCTCATTAAAGTCATGTTGCTGACTGCAAGACAAAGAGGGATGAAATCAAACCCTTTAAAGCTGCCATCTCTGTAAACCATTTGCCAGCAAAGAACAGGAGATGAAAGCCAGGGGAAGTTACCCCAAGGCAAGTTCCTCTCTGAAAGAGCGATCTGGTGTCCTGACAGGCTACCATTTAATTCCTCATGCAAGGCACAATCTCCTAGCACATGTCAAGTTTCAGCATGATCCCTTTATACATCAGATCAATGCTCTAATATTTTAATAGTCATCAGCTTGTTTTCTTTCATGTTTTTTTCTGGTCCACTATGGAGAAGGTTCAGCAACACTCCTGTAAAATTACCACAAAACTGTGGAATGTCACAGTTTGGGTCAGAGCTACTCTATTCTTACAGTAATAAGTCTTTATTGCAATGATTTTCATAAAATTATACACCAAAGGAGGAAATAATTGATAACAAAAAAAACTGCAGATGCTGGAAATCCAAAACAAAATTACCTGGAAAAACTCAGTAGGTCTGGCAGCATCGGCAGAGAAGAAGAGTTGACGTTTCGAGTCCTCATGACCCTTCAACAAAACTAAGTGAATCCAAGGAAGGGGTGAAATATAATCTGGTTTAAGGTATGTGTGTGGGGTGGGGGGGGGGGGGGGGGTGTGGTTGTAGGTACAAACAAGCAATGATAGAAGCAGATCAAAAGATGTCACAGACAACAGAACAAAAGAAAACATAGATGTTGAAGTTGGTGATATTACCTAAACGAATGTGCTAAGAATGGATGGTGGGGCACTTAAGCTCACTAGAGCTATACCTTGAGTGCCCTACCATCCATTCTTAATTAGTACATTCGTTTAGATAATATCATCAACTTCAACACCTATGTGTTCTTTTGTTCTGTTGTCTGTGACATCTTTTGATGATCTGCTTCTATCACTGCTTGTTTGTCCCTACAACCACACCACCCCCTCCACTTCTCTTCCCCCCCTCCACCCAAACCCCCCTCCCCATACACCTTAAACCAGCTTATATTTCACCCCTTCCTTGGATTCACCTAGTTTTGTTGAAGGGTCATGAGGACCCAAAACGTCAACTCTTTTCTTCCCCGCCGATGCTGCCAGACCTGCTGAGTTTTTCCAGGTAATTCTGAGGAAATAATTGAACCCATCATGCCCATTATGGCTTTCTGAAAGCTACCAGTTAATTTGAAGTGTTTGTATTTTTAAAATGAGGCAGCTGGGTGAAGGGCCAAACCCAAAGTGCAGGAGACTATTTATGGTGGAAAGATGACCAGTACCTTAGCTTATGGTTCAGTGACACCAAGTTTTGGTTTTAAAACCAGCAGCTTGAAACAAGAAATGAAAGCAAGGAATTTGAAAACGCACGATGGCCTAAATCTTCTGATCTCCAGATCACCGGAGGCTGAACATGTGACTGAGATATGCATCAGGACCATACAGAAGTCCTTAATGCACTGATCCTCATGGGAATTTCCTGGGAGGATTCAACTTCCAATGGGAATATCCCTGCTCCCCATGACCCTCTATGAATGTCCCTGACTCTGAGATAGAGTCAGAAACTTGGGAGAGATCTGCAGTACTTACCAGAATAATTACCCAGGAAATGTTAAAACCTGGTCTGACATCTGGGTAACTACAAAACTGACTCCTTAAACAACCCCTGAACCACCACCCCCCCCCCGCCCCCAACCAAACTACTCATCCAACCACCTGACTACCCCCCTGACCCAACTACACTCAACCAACTGACTACTCCCCGACCACACCCACGTGACCACCCAATTACCACTCCGACCTGACCACACCCCACTGAACACAACTATACATCCCAACCCATGCAACTACACTCCCAACCCTAGACCAACAGACTACACCGCACCAACCGCCCCCCACCCCCTGCAAACCCGACTAACTCTCGGCCACCCAACTACCCTCCCAAACACCCTACCTTCCCTAACTAGCCAACAAAATTCCCCTGACTCCCAACTACCCCACTTGGCCACCTGACTACACATCTATCCCCTACCCCCTGCACACTAATCCACCTCCTCACTTACCCACCCTTCCCACCTAACCCACTTACCTATTCATCCATTTACCCATGGACTAATATTCAAATTGGCTATTTAAACTTACCATACAGCAGCTAGTGCTGTAAAGAGAGACAGTCTTCTGCACTAATTCACATCTTCTGGCTGCTGCATCAAGTTGGTCCCTTTTAAGTATAAGCGGGTAAATGTGTAGTTTTCTCACTGATCAGCATCGGGCACAGTGGTTCCGACACTGATCGGAAGATTTGGGCCAATGAGCGTTGATTGTAAAACAGTGAGGCAGGGAGGAGGAAGAGTTCATGTGGAATTTAAGGGTTACAAGAAAGCATAGTTAATGGAAGTAATAAAAAAAATTAGGGGGGGGGGGGAAGAGAGGAGAGAGATGGGGAAAAAAGATGAGAGAGATTGCGGTGGGGGCGGGGGAGAAAGAGATGGGGGTGGGGGAGAGAGAGAGAGAGAGAGAGAGAGAGAGAGAGAGAGAGAGATGGGCGGGGGTGGGGTGCGGAGAAGAGGGATTGATTCAAGGCTAGAGGTGAGACAGATAATCCACCAGGCTGACATCCAGTCTAGAATTTCAAGTTCTCCAATATTTTCAGCATATACTCAGCAAAATACATTAAAAGCATCAAAAGGGACACATTGTACCTGTACCTGTCATATATGTGAAATAAATGAGGCAGGGTTTTTACCCTGAAGACATCATGACCAACTTTGTGAGGTGACTTTCTCTGGCACTCCAGAGGCATTGGAGTCAGTAGCTGTTTAATACTTGGCTGCAGCTAGCAGCACTGACCCCAACTTTTTGCACATTTATTAACCTAATTAGCAAAAGCTGCTGAATACCTCCAAAAAAAGACAAGAGGACCCAAAAAAGCTCTAACAATTAAAACAAACAATTGTGGACCTGTTAACAAAATCACCAAAATGAGAATTGGGCCAAAATGACCCAAATTTGCACAAAGTGCAGTAGCGGGCAGGAAAAAAAGGGTGTTTTATCTGTTGGTGGATACTCGCACCGTATTGTCCCATTCCCGGTGCATCCTGCCTCATCAATAATGCGTGCCGGGGAAAAAAGCCACATCATGGGGTGGTGGCCTCCGATTCGCCCACCCTGTTGTCACCTCAGGCCTTCAGTAATCCAGGCGCCATATTTGCAGGGAGCCCCTGCACAGACCTAGCTCTCTCTAAGGCTTGAAAGCTGCTGGAAATCCATGGTTGCCAAAGGGAGGAAATGTGCTGCCCCCACATTTAGTGACACTCCCTTGGGTGCCTTTTGGATTCTGTGGAGACCTGTGAATTCCTCTGCCCCCCCTCTGGGTGAATATAAGCAAGCAAGGTCACCAATCTAGCATGGGGGGGGCGGGGAGGTGGCAGTGATGATCAGCACCAATGTCCTGCAAAAGAGGACAGCCACCCAGTGCTGAGAGGATGAATGATCTCCTCCATTCCACCAGGGTAAGTCACTCTTTCCATTACTTACACTCTCAAAACCATCACACATTACAGGGCTCACTGTCAGTTTGAGGGACATCACCATTCATACTCACACATACCTTCATCTGCCTTGTGGATCATGCCCTCATCCCATGCCAGGCATCCTTATTACCTGGCCCAGCAGGTATCCTGCTTACACACTCTTCATCTGTATTCATGCAGGACAAGCTGGCACACAACAAAAATGTAGAAGTCACAGACTGATGGAGGAATGCCTGACATCAAGGTTCTCAGTTTGAAAACAGAGCAATCCAGCTGGCCAGCGACGATCTGGACCATTCCTGTGCTGATGGTGAGGTTGGCGGTGCTCAACCAAGTGACGATCCAGCAGTGCAATACCCATCAGACAACCATGCTGTGAGTCAGTTCCCCTGTTCCGTAGTCCCCTGCCATGCACTAATTACCTCTCCTTGCTTTCACAGGCACATCTGGGAAGTATCCAAGGGAGTCCATGAGCCAGGTCCTCAACTTAAGCCCTGAAGACACCTCAAAAAAACAATCCGATGACAACCTAATTGAAGACCCGTCACAGTGCTCATCTACACCCTCCACCAGTGCAGAGACATGCACGTGCACACACCAGTGGGACTTAGCCTTAAAGTAGCCTCGGTTTCACAATCTGGGGAGAACATCTCACTGTCTGATCCACAGCAGGTGGAGGCAGGGGTTTGCCAGGTTTCTGGCAATGGAGGACTGCTGGAGGCCAGAAATCTGCTGAGTCCGAGTCAGATGAGGAGCCTCTGGCTCGGTCATGCTTCAGTTGGAGCTGCACAATAAACATCAAGGAGTGTTCCTTTACCCAATGGCTCCTTGTTCTGATGAGCAGTGTTCGTGTCACTCAGATGTGAAACCTTGGTTCCTGCCCAAGATATAGGCAGGTGTCTCAGTCCAGGGCCTCTTCACTGTATGTAACCTTCAGACCAAAGTGATGGTCTGGTTTCATACTCACTGGACACATTACTGTTGCCTGCACCTCGATGGTGCTTGTCATTGCTGCCAGAATGTCGTGGGCAGGTGTCAGAGTTCCATCATTCTCTGTGTGCTCTCAGCACCTTTAAGGTGGGGCTGGCCCCCATCTCTTCAGCATCTGTGATCAGTGACACTGTGCTCCTGAAGGGGACAGGTGCTGAAGGCTGACAAAAGGATCAGGTGCATTTAAAGTTTCACAACTGCATTTCTATGATATGACCCTGATCACAGAGCACAAGTGAGCTGCCCTCTGTCAGACAGGAGTCAGACATTCAGAGACTTTTTGTGAAGATCTATGGAGTGTCCTCACTGTATTTTTTCATCATCCTCCTGGAATCTTGCAACTATTAGGTTCTCTGCATCTCCATGACATGAGCCTGAGCACTGGGGGTATGTGCGCTGCCATCAGGCACACAAGAGTCAAATGCTCACAGGTGTAAGGTGAGGATGTTAGGACTGTTCTCACTACATCTCATCATCATCCTCCACAAATTTTGCAGCTATGAGAACCTCCCGAGCATGGCTGCCTCATCTGGCCAGTTTAATGGCCTCATCACCGGCTTCCTCGCCTTCGACGACCTCATGACTATCCCCTTTGATGTCCTCCTCATCGGAGGATACGTGCAGCTCCACCATCTCCTTAGCTAGCTCCTCCTTTTTTTAAGTGCCAAGTTGGAGTGCGCAGCAATTAACGATGCTGCGCAACTCCCTTAGTGGACTGTATTGCAGTGCTCCACCTGACCTGTTGAGGCGCCAGACCTCGTTTTTCAAAATGCCTATGGTTTTCTCTACCAAAGGCATGAGGCTCCTTATACCATCTCTCTGCTTTGTCTGAGGCTGGTCGCAGGGGCGTCATCAGCCACATTCTTTGTGAGAAGCCCTTGTCCCTGAGAAGCCAACCCTGCAGCCTGTCTGGACCCTGGAAGATGTCAGGGATCTGAGTCTTACTAAGGATGTGGGAGTTGTGGACGGTCCCTAGGAATTGTGCACAGACCTGTAGGATGCATTTGTGGCACACCAGCTGAACATTCAGTGCATGGAAGCCCTTGCAGTTCACAAAATTGTTAGTGTAGATGGAGGCCATTCAGCCCATCATGTCTGCACCAGCTCTGAGTATTTTAACTTCGTGCCCGGTTGATGCAGTTGACTGTTTGTTGCCAAGGAGATCTAAGCACCACGTGAGTGCAGTCGAATGCACCCTGCATCTGTGGAAAACTTGAGATCTGCACAAAACCCAGTGCTCCTGCTTCCTGGCTTTCCTGGTCCCAGGCAAAATGCATAAAATTCTCTGCCTTCATGAAGATGGCATCCATGGCCTCCTGGATACACGTGTGTGGAGGCTTACGAGACCCTGCACAGGTCAGCTATATACCCCTAAAAAGGAGCCATTGGCATAAAAATTGAGCATGGCAACCACTTTCATGGCCATTAGCAGTAATGCCCTCCATGTCCCCATGGCACCAAATCCTGCAGCTGGTGGCGTATATGACCGACCAGTTCCCTAGACATTCACAAGTCTTTGGTGAAACCGGTTCTCAGTCATCTGCAGGAATGACAAGCGCCGTCTATAGACCCTGGGACTAGCAAGGCACCCAAGAGCGATAGCTCGCTGTGGATCTTCAACTGCTTGTGCAGCAGATCCTGCCACCCCTTCATCTTGAGGGAGGTGCTCTTCTCTTTGCCGAGCTATGTGCCTCCGCTGCTCTCTTCTTCTCTGCTCTCTGTAAGCCATGAGGCATACCATTAAATCACCAGGCTTCATGATCCTGATGTTCTCCTCCTGCAAGTTCAAAGACAGATGTGAGAGTTAGCAAGGGTGTACTAAGAACCTGTCTTGTTTAAATCTGAAGGTCTCTTCACACATTTAGGAGTGCTGGCTGCCACTTTGATGGCCAGTGCGTAGTGCACTCACTGGCTGTCCAAAATCCCACCCACCTCCACTCATTGCACTTGACCAGTTGGCACCAGCTTCAGCCAATGGACTGCATGCTGTGCTCTCAGCTCAGGTGCATGCATTCCCCTACCCTGCACTGCAAGGCTGCACTGTTACCTTGAACCATGATGGATACTGGTCCAAACCTTAATAAAGACATTGCAAGGGGCTGAGCGCACCTCCACCAGTGACTGCACCATGGCCACATTTCACAAGAGGAGCGTACAACTTGCCCAGTCAGCCAATTGCTCTGCTGCTCCCTAAAATTCTCATTAATTTGCAGTCTGTGCCCAAGTGGTTAAAAGTTCTGGAGCATTTGGTGGCACTTTCATGCTTTTGTGTTGCTTGAGTGGGCAGGTAAGCTTCAGAGGCTCAGCTCCAAGCATGTCAATGGAGCTGCAGCTGAATGGTCTCAGCTGCGGAAGAATGTTCACTTTTGAAAAGCTTTTCCAAGTGCATGGCTGCTTCCCTCGCCACCCACCATTCCCTTCAGCCTCTTGGCATGTGCTTGTGTACTGTGTACTTCAGTCAGTCTGTCTGTCTGTCTGTGCTGCCTTGCCCCCAACCCTCACCCCACCCACCTCAGTCTGACCCGCAGTAGAGCCCTTGCCCTGGCGGGAGAGGTGTCAGGTGGTCTTCCTACTCTATGGCCAATTGAGGTCCTTAAGTGGACCATTAATAGCTGCTTAAGGGTCTCCTCCCAGCACCACTGAGATTTTACCAACAGTAGGGGGAAAGCCCCCAACATATTGTCATGGCAGCCTTGTTGGGGGCTAGGAGTTGTCTCCTATTTGGGCAGCCTGCATCCAGAGACTCCTCCACTATACTACCTGTCCTGACGTTTCCCCTCCCCCAACCCTCCTGATCCCAACCCTCCAACCACCTGGACCCAGCAAAGCAACCCCCTCACCTTTTAATTCAACTCAAGAGATGATCATCATTGAACATTGCCTGCAGTCCCAGCAGTGACCACCACTCCATATGGCGCCATTTGATTGGGATTGAGATGAGAGTGCAAGTCTTGTCCTGAGCCAATTAATGGCTCGATGGGTATAAAATTAATTCAATCAGCTTCCTGGCCACGTGTAGGCAAGCTTGCCCAGAGCTTCTAAGCTGAGGGCAGGGACACCACCTTCATGTAAAATTCCACCCAACATTTCAGGTTGCTGACATTTTGGCCACTTAAGGGCCTCAAGTGGCTATAGAGCAGACAGACTGCCTGACACCTCAAATCTCTGGTGTGGAACTTGAACCTATGATTTTGACTCCAGTGCAAGAGGACTACCCATTGATCCTTAATCTATACGTAAAGAAACACTGAACCTCCCTCGTGATCATGTGATTGAAAACATCAGCTGATCTATCGCTTGGCTGCACAGGAGAGAAGTTCCCAGTCTAGTGCCTAGTCTCTCCTGGTCATTGGGGCAGTACAATGAGCTAAAGAGAAAAAAGAAAGTCAGTCAATGTTTCTGCCTATGATTCTTATCCACTGGCAATATTGAACTTGGCTCAATCAGGCAGTTCTTGTAGTCAAAGCATTCATTTTCCTGGCTCAATGAAGAATAGCCACTTAAGAACTGTGTTAGAAAGCTGGAGTAACCTGTTGGAACCACACTCAGAAGACTACCTTTTTAATGCTGAGGTTATTTGTTATGCTGCTATTGATATCATGCTAATGATTTATGCTAATATGGTCAAAGTTAAATATGCAAATTAGATCTACATTTCAAAACTGCAAATCTTATCATTATGTTAGACATAGTGTATCTATTAGGAATGAAATGAATTAAAAGAATTAACTTTCATTTACATAAATTAGTTTGTTTACAAAATAGAGTTCTTCCTATAACTGCAAAATCATAAGCACAAATTTATAAAACTTGAGGGATATTTCTATTCGCATTCTTAGCTCTCATGTTCATATATCTTTCCCTTGCCAAGTGAAGAGTTAGGCGGATTGCCTTATGTTGGTGCCAATTCTCCTTGTTAGGGGATGGGTGACAGCCCCCGGGCACCATTCATCAACATGGGATGCTGCCTGATTTCAGTGCAACAGTATGGTGAAGACTGTATACTTACTGCATGAGATATTGCTGGCTAAAAGCTACATCCTGAAGCTCTGCAGCACCAGGCCATGACACAACAATGAGCTGTGCCATCATACTTCCTTGAACTGGAGGTGAATTACATTGCATTGTTTATTTAGCATAAACAAAATATGCAAATTAGTTTTATTATAAAATGAATAATTTAGCAAGGAAGGTACCTACATTATTTCCAATAAGGACAGACATCTCTTAAGGATAATGGGAAAGGGAATATAGTCAAAAGTCCCCCAAAAATTGGTCCTGCTGTATAGTACGTCAATATAAACACAGGAATAAAGTCAAGTACAATGAAAATTAACACTCCAACTAAATTAAGATTTCTTCAACTTTGATGTTGATTTCTGTCCAACTACATGATTAGTGTTAACAAGCAATGCAACAACAACACATTTCACATCAGACCTTGTCCCATGGAATTTGTTGGATAATTGGGATGGCAGATAATTGGAATGTGGATATCAGATAAAATTTAGTTCATGAGTGAATACATTATGTTAGTACTCAAAGCTTTACAAAATATGACAATTTGCATTATGTGCAAAGGGGGCATAATATGCCTGTAGTGCGTGAGGGTCTTCAATAGTCAGTGACAGTTGACACCTATTGTAATCTGTCATTGGTATTAAAGCAGAGTGAATTGCAGAATGTCTGATATTCTAACAGTAAAACACAATATGGGCATTCCAGTTTTCCTCAAATCTCTTTGAATTGTTTCAGATGCTGACAATATGACAAAAAGATAATTCACTGTTACAACTGAAACAGTTTTACCATGGTCCATATAGATGTGAATAACCTACATGCTAACAAAGAAAGAAATAACAGCCAGCCATAAATTCTGTTGCTATTCAGGATTTATATTTTATTGAATATTCAATTTGTTGGACCAAAAATATGAATGAGGTGATAGATTTTCTCTAATCTGCCATGGAGTAGTGTGGTGGGTGAAGCTGGATAGAAATTTACCCACTGTCCCAGCATCACTGTGATCCCCAGCCCATTTTCCTCAGTCAAAAATCAGTTATGCAGGGTCAGGCTCCCAGAATCTCTGTCACCATGAGGAAGTGTGTTCTTGCTGCAGAGTAAAATCCAAATTAATAATACTCAAAATAAAGAGGAAAATTTATCCACATGCAGCATCTTTCAGACTCAGGTGATGCCAGGAGCCTGTGTGTGTCGAGGAAGCTGTCACCAGAACTGCAGCAAGATGGGGAACATTTAAAAGGGGACAGAGGGGCCCCAAAGAAGCACAGAGGAAATTACAGATTTTAGGCCTCAGAATGGTCTTCATCTTAGGTAAGAGACAGAGGGGGAGGGATGCAACTATGGGGCCTTCACCCTCCAAAATGGGGCAAGCCTTCCACTGCAGCCGAATGAATTGTCACCTAGTACTTGGGGTTGGCTGAATCTTGGGTACAGAGCAGCAAGATTTGCCTCCTTGCCATGATGTACATACAGCAGGTAGGGAAGGAACAGACAGCAGCCATCCCACCACAAGTGGGGCAAGGCAAGGGAAATGTAGCTCACAGCAGAAGTGCATTGATACATTTCTCCACCCAGTAAGGTGAAGGAAATTTCAGCCTCATGAATGTTAAATGGCCCTGCAGTGGTTCATCTTTCAGGATTGCAAGATGATTCTATGCTTTGATTGAAAGCAGAAGATATTACCAGAAGTCATCCAAATTTCTGAGCTGAGATTTCTAAGGAAGAACACGGGTCAGTGCTGATATAAAGCTAGAATAGAATAGCTCAATAGCTCAGGTGAGAGAATTACATCCATCAGAAATCTCTGAAGCATAATTAAATTAGATTTCTCCTAAATTGGTTGTCTTCGAGCAGCAAATATTATATTGATTTGGGGTTGGTGAGAACCTATTTCTAATGAAAAATGTTGTAAAATAAAATCTACAGGTGTACCTTTTATGTGTTGCACTCTCACTGAAACCATTCCAAATTTTTGGTTTTAATGATGTAACCATAGGATGGAATGGCAGGAGAGATGTACTTACTGCCTTTCAATCAGTTGTATTTCAATCCATGTTGTAAAATTTGGGTAGTTCCAATTTTCCTTATCTTTCTGTTGACCTGAATTGAGGTCAAATCCCTATCTATACTGAATTCAGGCATACTAGTGGACAATTGATGAGGCCAAACTTGGGGTTAGTTGTGATATCTCACCTGAATAGTTTTTAGGTTTGCACACAGAGTCATCTCTGACTAAATCGCAGGTGTTGACCAATACTGTGGATCCATACCAAAGTAATACTGGTGCCTGCAGGAAAGGAGAAAATAACATTTATTTAGCCATCATTTTATTCAATTGTTTGTAACAGCAGTTCCTTTTGAACAATTTTACTTCAAATTACAGATAAATGGAAAATTGAATGTTAATTTTTACAAAAATATTAACTCAAGATGGCTGATCAAACCATGTCATATAAAATCGAATGGGACATAATCTATATCAGCTAGTGATCATGTTCCTGAGCTCTCCAGGATTGCTGCTGGACAGTACCCACTCAACTGATTATAACTTAAGGTCAAAAAAGGGAAACATTTCTTTCATTCATTTATTCAGAAAAGAAAAAGGACGCAAGTTTCTATTTTTAATGCCTTATGACTGCCTTTTTTTCCCCTTAAATGTAGTCAAATACAGTTGCAGGCAATTAGAAGTTCAAAGTAAGTAATAATATCCCAATTTTTAATTGTTTATGTCTTACATGTGATGTGGATCTTCAAGAAGAGTTAAATTTTGGACTCAAAACACTAACGCTCTCTCTCGACAGATGCTAGCAGACCTGCTGAGTTTTTTTCCTCCAGCATTTTCTGTTTTTATTTCAGATCTCCAGCATCTGCAGTATTTTGCTTTTATTTCAAAGCTTACTGACTTTGTCACCTGTGATTTATGTAGTCTTCTTCATTCAAGGCATTAAAAATAGTATTTCACGGTTACTGAGTAGCTCTACTCCAAATGTGCATAAGAAACAGTGCAATATTTTAGAGGAGTATTCTGTGGCCTTATGCTGTAAATGTTTCTATGTGGAGGAGAGATGTGCCTTCTAATTAACAGGTGCTTTATTTCCTTTATTGGTAATTCATGTTTGTAGTTTCATTGTCCCTGATGGATTTCTCATGTTTAAACGACCTAGGGGGCTTCGAAGTTCTATATCCCAGCTGATAGTTTTGCTGCCTTATATCTATATCTTTTTATGCCAAGCACAAAGTCAATGTCTCTGATGGGAAAAATGACTGGGATTTATTCTGTTAATTTGTCTATTAGTACATAGTGATTAAATATTCAGTACAAAGTGATGCATGATATGAGTATTTTTTTTAGGATTTCAGATCAAAGGCTTCTAATGATGGTTGCTTAGCAGTGTTTAAACAAAACATTCACAACCTGACTGCTGCATTACATAGAAAATGAGACTGCTTTAGGAACACAGGAATGCAAAGGACTGGAAAAAATACTTATTTTGGTGCATCTGGTCAGCTCAGAGTTCAAAATCAGTATAGCATTCATTACCTATGACGAAGCATAAGTTAACTGAGAATTGTATTGTGTTATATCTCAAACACACGACAATCCAGGACTTGTGGATATTGTACTACAAAACTATAATCATAAAAAAAAACCCCTGTACTATGCTGCATTCTTGGAATATATTTGAAATGCAAAATAAATGATCTATTCACTAATAACTATAATTAATGTCCCTGCATGTTTTATACTGGACGGAAGAAGAGGTGCTTCTTATGTTTTAATGAGTTGATGGTCCCATATAAAACACATTGGGACATTTATTGCAGTCTTTCAGCTTTGACATCTGTAAACACTTCTGTGAAATGAATTAAGAGTCTAGACTTAGTTCCTACTGGACAGGAGTCCATTGTACAAATTGCATTCCTTTCTGAATTAAATTAGCAATCTCACTTTGAGAGGCCACAGGGGTGCTTGGTATGGCTTTTAATGACCCATTAAAGCAACAGGGAATTGGGGTCCATTATTAGGAAGAAGTAAATAGCATTTCAACCTGCATTTATCTCATACTATAACTGAACTTGGAGCATTTGATACTGCCACAGGGTGCAAAACAGAAAAATATCTCATCTTTCAGAGCTGACATCTTTCATCTTCGTAAGTAGGAACTCCCACCCACCCCCATTAAAACAAGAGCTTGGCAGAAGTCCTTTTTGCCTTTAAAACATGCTCAAAGCTCAGGTTTCCATGGTGTCCCTGGGCTGAAAGGACTTAGGATCACTAGATTTCTGTCCATCTGCTATTCTATATTCATAGAACTGCTGCAATGCAATAGTGGGGAAAAAAAAAACCATTTCCAGCAATCATTAGCACAAAGTTTTGCATACCCAAAGAATCAGTTTGGAAGTTAGCATGAGGGGTCCTGAGAGCATGTGTAGTGGCATGCCTGATGCCAAGACTTGCATAGGGTTTGGCACACACGCACACTGCCCTGATTTAAAGAACACAGGACTTCAACTTGCACTACAAAGTCTGCTTTTCAGGACAACTAAGATACTTAGTTTTTTCTGTCTGCAAGAAAAAATTCATCTCAGTTAACTGGCCATTTTGAATTGTAATTTTGACACTACCAGAATATTAACACTGCTTTAGGCTTTCCTTATCTTTTTTGTCCTTGATTTATTTTACCGAATAAGTATCCAAAGTTACTTGTGGCCTTGAGTTCTTCCACCCTAACTGTAATATAGACCACAAATTAACTCACTGTAACAAAGAATTACTACAAAGGGTGTCATTCTTAGTGGAGAGACATTTCAAGATCACAGCTGAAGCACCGAGCTTCAAAAATAGCATAGAAAATGCATTCTACTGCATAAACAGAAAAGGAACGTGCCTAACAACTGTTAGAGAGCTAGGGAGCAAAGGCCACTTATCTGATGTTTGCCTATAGGAAGGTCTTCCTTTCTGTGATGGGAAATGTAAGCTCTTGATCCTTAGAGAGTGAACTGGAGAAGAGACTGTGACTGTATGTACTTAATCATTTAATCAGAATCTGCCCTCAAGGCAATTGACGAGGGCCATTCAATTTCCCTCACAGCAGGAGCAGTCATTCACAGCAATCTAGCTATTCCTGACTGCAACACTGAAAATTAGAAGGTACAATGAATTGAAGACAACACTTTCCAGAGCATGATGCAAACCAGTAAAGAAATAGAGGACATGAAACTTGGAAAGACTGCAACTTGTTGCAGGCTCTGCATGTGGGTGAAGCCTCAAACAGGTCATCAGTTCACATTTGATAGCTGTGACCTTTTTCTGATCATTTAATTTGTTACTAACTGGATCCTGACTGCATTGAACATGTCATCACACCCCAGCCTGCTGAACGTTGAAGGTTAAGTTCCTATGCACCTTCAAATGCCCAAAAGGATTAAACCCTGTTGTTCTGCTATTTTGGAGGATATAGTGATGCATGATTGACTGATCTTAAATGACTGTATTTTCTAGGATTAAAAAACATGCATTTTTCACCCACTACTTTTTCCTGTGGAGCAATGTGATATCTACAATATTAAGAGATGCAAATGTGATGTTCTTGTTGATGTTGTGGATACAGACTTCCAAAAAGCATTTAATAAAGTACCTCAGAACAGACTTGTGAGCAAAGTTAGAGCTCATGGAATCAAAGAGACAGTAGCAAAATGGACACAAAATTGGCAGAGTGAAAAACAAAGAGCAGTGGTGAATGGCTGTGTTTCAGGCTGGAGGAAGGTTTATAGTGCATTTCCCCACAGTTTGCTGTAGGAGCCCTGCTCTTCTTGATATATAATGACCTAGACTTTCGTGTATGGGGCATAATTTCAGAATTTGCAAATGATACAAAATTTGGAAGTATCGTGAACTATGAGGAGATAATGCAGGACTTCAAAAGGATATAGACAGGTTGATGGACTGGACAGACAAGTGGCAGTTGAAATTTAATGCAGAGAAATATAAAGTGATTCAAAACAGAAAACGGTAGAAAAAAAACTCAGCAGGTCTGACAGCATCTGTGGAAAGGGAAAAAGAGTTAAGGTTTTGAGTCCATATGACTCTTCTTTAGAGCTCAGAAGAGTCATATGGACTCAGAACGGCAACTCTTCCTGTCTACACAGATAATGTCAGACCTGTGTTTTTCCAGCATTTTCTGTCTTTGTCAGATTTCCAGCATCCGCAGCATTTTACTTTTAATATAATGTGATTCATTTTGGTAGGAAGAACTCAGAAAATCAATGTAAAATAAAGAGTAAAATTCTAAAGGGGGTGCAGGAGGGACCTTGATGTTTCTGTATATAAATCATTGATGATGGCAGGACAGATTAAGCAGGTGGTTGACAAAGCATGTGTCATCCTGGGCTTTATCAACAGGGGCATTGAGAACAAAAGTAAAGAAGTTATGATAAACCTTTAAAAAACACTGGTTCGGCCTCGACTGGAGTAGTGTGTCCAGTTCTTGGCACCACATTTTAGGAAATGTGTGAAGGCACTAGAGACAGCACAGGAAAGATTCATGAGAATGGTTTCAGAAAAAAGCAACTTCAGTTACGTAGACAGATTGGAGAAGTTAGGACTGTTTTCCTTGAAGAAGGTTGAGAGGAGATTTGATAGTAGTATTCAAAATCACGAAGGGCCTGGACAGAGTCGATAGGAGAGACTGTTCCCATTGGTGGAAGGATCAAGAATCAGAATTTAGGTAATTGGTAACAGAACAATGGCAATGTGAGAAAAACTCCAAGTGGTTAGGATCTGGCATGCACTGAGTGTGGTGGGAGCAGGATTAATTGAGACTTTCAAAAGGGAATTGGATCGTTATCTGAAAAGGAAAGACTTGTAGGTCTTAAAGGAAAAATGTTGGGGAGTGGCACTAGTTGAATTGCTCCTTCAGAGGGTCAGCAGAGAGATGAGCCGAATGGCCTCTTGGCTTCCTTATTAGTCAAGGATCTATCTTCTTCTGCCTTAAAAATATGAATTGACACTGCAGCCATCGTATTCCGGGGAAGAAAGTTCCAAAGACTCACGACCCTCAAAAAAAAACTTCTCATCCCCGTCTTAAATAGGATACCCCTTATTTTTAAACTGTGCCGAGTTCTAGTCTCTCCCACAAGGGCAAACATTGGCTGGGGTTTTCTGGCCTAGCCATGACAGTACCCACGCAGGGTCTTTTGAGTGGGGGGGGGGGGGGGGGGGGGGGTTGGGGAAACTAGAAAATCGTGGCAGTAGGTGGGGCTGGAAAAAAAACTTTGGCCATCCTTTCAGGATCCTCCCTGTCATGTCCCCTCAGGATCTTATATGGTTCAACATGACCACCTCATTCTTCTAAACTCCAATGGATACAGGTCCAGCCTTTCCTCAGAAGATAACAACACCCCATCCCAGGTATCAGTCCAGTAACCCACTCTGAACTGCTTCTAATGCATTTATACCCTTTAAATGAGACCAAAACTGTACACACTGCTCCTAATGTGGTCTTACCAATGCCTTCCCTGTATAACTGTAGCAAAACATCCCTACTTTTATATTCCATTCCCCTTGCAACAAACAAAATTTACCTTCCTAATCACTTGCTATACCTGTATACTAACCTTTTGTGATTCATGTACTAGGACACCCAAATCCCTCCGTACCTTAGAGTTCTACAATTTCTCTCCATTTACATAATATGCTGCTTTTCTATCATTCCTGCCAAACTGGACAAGTTCACATTTTCCCCAGGTTATTTGCCATCTGTCAAATTTTTTCCTACTCACTTAAGCTTTCCATACCCCTTTGCAGACTCCTTATGTCTTCTTCACAATTTACTTTCCTAGTTATCTTTGTCATTGGCAAATTTAGCAACTATGCATTTGGTCCCTTCAACCAAATCATTGTAATTAGTTGAGGCCCCAGCTCTGATCCCTATGGCACTTCATTTGTCACATCTTGCCAACCCATAAATGATCCACTTATGCCTGTTTCCTGTTAGCTAACCAATTCTCCATCCATGCTAATATGTAACCCCCTATACCATGAACTCTTGTTTTGCTTAGTAACTTCTGATGTGCCACCTTGTCAAATGCTTTCTAGAAATCTAAGTGCAGCACATCCACAGGTTCCCCTTTGTTCACATTGCCTATTACTTACTCAAAGAACTCTAATAAAATAGTCAACATGATTTCCCTTTCATAAAACCATGTTGAATTTGCCTGATTGCATCGAGACTAAGGGTGCTGCTATGACTTCCCTAACAAAAGATTCCAGTAACTTTCCTATGACAGATGTTAAGCTAACTAGCCTGAAGTTTCCTGCTCTGTCTCCTTCCTTTCTTGAATAAAAGGAGTCATATTCGTTATTTTCCAATTCGATGGGACTTTTCCGGAATGTAGGGAATTGTGGAAAATTAAAACTAATGCATCGATTATTTCAGCAGCTACTTCTTTTAAGACTCTAGGATGAAATCCATCAGGATCTGGGGGCTTGTCAGCTTTTAGTTTTAATAATTTTCTTAGTAGTGAAGAGGACATATGGAATCTGCAAAGGGGTATGGATAGGTTAAGTGAATGGGAAAACATTTGGCAGATGGCAGATCATCTGGGAAAATGTGAACTTGTCCACTTTGGCAGGAATGATAGAAAAGCAGTATATCATGTAAATGAAGAGAAATTATAGAACTGAGGTATAGAGTTCAACTGCACAGAAAGATTAGTAAAACTATGGGCTGAATTTTCTGGCTCATGTGCAGGTGGCGGAGCCCACACATCAGCATTTAAATGTCACATGCTGATGTCACACAAGCATCCTGACACCGCGTGGTATCGTGATATTTAGGTGGGCCAGCATGCCCACAATTAAAGGCCTTATTAAGGCCCTTAACTCGGCAATTGACGCTGATTTTGAGGAGCCCGTGCGAACTTTGGCTCGGTGCACAGGCCCAACAGGCAGGTGGGTAAATGATTTTTTTTTTTTTAAACAAACCTCATCCACTGGTGGGATGAGGCTTCAAGTTGGCTTTAAAAATGTTTAAAGTTTTTGTGCACTTTATTAAAATGTCCCATCTCATGTGACATTGTCACATGAGGGAGGCATGTTAATGATTTTAAAAATTTTTCTATTTTTAAACTTTGTAAACCTTTCAGCGATCTCCCCAAGGCACCACTTAGCCGCAGGGAGATGTGCGGTCTTTCATGCGCGAAAGAGTGCACTCTCGCATTTGGGGAATCCTTCCCCGCCCAGGAAGCGCTTAACAATTCCTGTCGGGTGTCACGCTGGGAGGGCCTTAATTGGCCCGCCAACTTAAAATGGTGGCGAGGCCCGTTTCGGTGGCGATCGGCTGCCTGCCCGCCTCGTCGATCGAGCCTGCCCGTCACAGGCAAAATTCAGCCCGAGTGACAGCTATTAAAGGCTTCCAACTGAATTTCTCTTCAGAATTAGATGTGGCATATGACAGTGTCCACAGTAGTGAAGCATGAAGGCCTTCAATGATATTGTTACTACCAGAATTAACAGATCAGCCTTGTTGATATTTCACAGATATAACAGGAGGACCATTTAAAAACCTCAGTAACAATTCATTAGCAGATGCGTAAGTTAACATTAACATAAGATGTTAATTACAGAAAAACTTGCGCATATAAATGGCAGGCCTTCTCAGAGTAACACTGGAATATTTCCCATGGTCTTGAAGTTAATCCAAACCACAAAAATGTAACTCACACGCTATCTGAGACCTTCCTTCTAATGGGAAAGCTTTAAATTTTTAATCAAAGTGAAGTTCTGTTATAAGCCTTTACATTAATAGCATCTGATGACACACTTTTGTCTGCACCCTGCAATTCACATTATTGCATTGCACCAGGTAGAGAGAACACTAGTAAGAAATGCGGCCTGAATCTTCTACTTGACCATTGCACTGGTGGATGATCAAGGTGATAGGACATCCGCCATAGGGATGCAATCCCACCCAACCACCACTACCCCCCACAACTGATTCTCTAGTCTGAGGCTCATTTACATAGTTTTAGCCTATAGGAGACCACAGCGGCAGGCCCATTGGTCATAAACCACAGGAAATCTATAAACGGTAGGAAGAACAACAGCAACGACTTAAATTTGTGTGATTCCTTTTCATCTGGTTGAATGTCTGAAGCTTCTTCACAGTAGCTTTACCAAATAAAATTAGAGACCCAGCCACAGTAAGAGATGTTAGGTCCTAAAGCTTGGGAAAAGGTAGATTTTAAAAGGAACACCCCAAAGGAGTAGAGAGAGGCAGAGAGGCCTAAGGAGGTAATTCCAGTTCTTAGGGCTCAGGTAGCTGAAGGCACAGCTGCCATTAGTGGAGCATTAAAATAGGTCATACATAAGAGGTTAGAATTTGAGGAACACAGGCATCATGGATGATTGTAGGGTTAGAGATAGTTAAAGAAGGTTTTTTTCTTGAGATGGCCATCATGGATAGCGGAAGAAAATGGAGCAACCAGAAAACTCATCCTCCTGCTAATATTTGCATGCACAAGAACAAGTAAGTGCAAGCATAGTAGCTCACACCAACCTCCATCCCTGACCCTGTAAGGGAGAGGAACATTGTCGCAGCTAAGGATTCAACGATAGCTCTTTCCACTTATTTTCATTGGCTGCTTCTGGCCTGCTCATAAATGGATGTATAACAAAGGAAAGTCCAGCTCTTAATGTGCTCTCACTAATTTCTATGGGTTAAATTGGTTAACATTAAAAGGAATGCACAGAGGAATGTCATGGAAACATGTTTGGCATCAGTCTGCCAATTTGTCAACTGTCAATGAATATAATGAAGCTTTATATCTATATCATTAATTTTTTATTCCCATTTTCTTCTTCCCCTTCTCAGGGGCCAACTTATGTGAAGGGGAAAAGACAGGCAGCAGACTTGAGTGACCATTCTTTATAGAATATATCTGGCAATTTAACCATGGAGGCAGCAGGGTGGGTGTCACCACTAACAATGTTCTCAGCAGACATACAGAAATATATTTTCCAGTTGAAGTCATCAGAAGCCAACCTTTTTCACTCCACAGCCTAGGGGCACTTGAAACAAAAAATTGCACCTGCCCCAGCTGAGGTCAGCTAACCAATGGGGAGATGGTGGCATAGTGATAATGATAGACTAATAAGCCAAAGGCCCAGGCTAATGCTTTAGAGATAAGGGTTCAAATCCCACCATGGCAGCTAGTGGAAGTTAAATTTCAATTAACTAATCTGGAATTGAAAGCTAGTCTCAGTAATGGTGGACATGAAACTGTCATTCATTGTTGTAAAAACCCCATCTGGTTCACTAATGTACTGGAAATCTGCTGTCTTTACCTGGTCTGGCTCCAGGCCCACAGCAATATGACCGACTCTTAACTGCCTTTTGAAATGGCCTAGTGAGTCACTCAATTGAAGGGAAATTAGGGATGGGCAACAAAAACTGGTCTTACCAGCAATGCCCACATCCCATGAAGGAACAAAGAAAAACAAACATTCAGCACAATCTGGAACTGAAATCGGTATCATCAGACCTATATAGACTAACACTGCATAAAGTGATGCCCTCACTTACCAGGACATCAAAGGATTGTAATTGAAGTTTGTCAGATATTTACTCATCATCCATGTTAGCTTTGAACATTCTTTCCATTTCTGTTAGCAATGAGGCTTCAGTTCTAATATAAACAGGACTTTGCCAATAAACTTACTAAATTATAATGGTCTGATATGAAATTACTCACATGGAAATCAGCATAAGGCTGCAGCATTCAGGGTAATAATTCACTGCAGAGGTCATAGTCAATAAGGTTTTGAGAAAGAACTGGCAGACCTGATTTACATTACCAACTCCACATTGCTCAAGGACAATGGAGCTTATGGATATTTACATCATTAGTAAAGGCAGGCAATTACTTTTTATAGTTAACAGCAACAAGTTTGTCCCAATAGTTGCTTAAGAAATTTGTAGTAGTCCAATGGCCTGTTAAATCAACCTCAAAATTGGTTAAGCCTAGTTTCCTTGATGCCTGACAAAGGCCAGCTTGTGCGAGACAGCCTTTCAGATGTGGGTCTTGCTTGTTTATGTGCACTCAAGTTATTTCACACTTGGAATAAACTACATAGGGCAGAATTTTATGTTCCGAGGAGTGGGTTAGTGGGAGGGGTCCTAAAATTTGGTGTGATGTCATGGACGCCTTGCCCAATTCCTTCCCACATACTCCAAACCAATTGGAATTTTATGCCATGTGAGGGAGGCATCGGGTGGCCTGCCTGCCCTTGGATCAGTGGAGGCCCTTCAGTTGCCAATTAATGGTCTCTTCCCATCCGATGCAATTTTTTGCAAGGCAGGTGGAGGAAGGAGTCAAGTTTGAAACCCAGCAGGCCCCAGTCCTTGAGCAACTGGTGGAAAAGGTGGTGTACCTCTTTATGGGCACTTTTGGACCATTAAATGTCCTCCCAGGACTGGAGTCCCATTCCACACAGCTAGTGCATTGTAGTCCCACTCTCCTCATTCCATCCCCAGGGAATTGTATCCTGGCCCTGCTGTAAAACAGCCCCAACCTCTCCATCTGGCTCCAACAACAGTTTTTGGTGTGCAGTGGTACAGTCCCAGCAGTGGTCACCACCCACAGTGGCACTGCTGGGACCAAAGAGCTGATGGCCATCCAATTGTCTGGCAGCTCTGAGACGAGATTCCCTTCCGAGATGGGGGTGGAATTCTAACCCTGAGCCACTTAATGTCCTTCCAAGCTTTAAATGGCAGCAGGGCAGCTCGCCATCAACCTTTTCATTTGTTTGGGGGGGGGGGGGGGGGGTGGCGGTGGCAGGAACCCCAGAAAACCCCGCCTATAGTTTATGTTGGGAGCTGAAGTCAGTTTTGCATTTAAACTATGCTATACAACTGACACATTCAATCTTCCTCAGAACTCCCTAAAAAGGGGGAGTTCTTGCAGCACTATTACCTTTCTATAAAATATATCCCATTACACTTGATACAAATTTTAGGGTTAATTTAATTCTTTTTGGTATTTCCAACAGCCTTCTTCAGCCACAAGATAGTTCAAGCCTAGCAATACACTTCACCTGCCAATAGCACTACAATTCAGTCAACCAGAAGCTCGCTGATAATAGGGTGAGATAGATGGCCGTCTCTGTCTTTACTCCCTACAGGGAATGCTTTCACTAACCTCCACCAAGTAGTCTGTCTCAGAGCTGAAAATTCATCACAGCTGTTGTAGATAAATCCCAGAGTCAGTCCAGGGACTTGCACTTGCCAGCATCTGGCTGTGAATTTAGCACAGTTACACATTTAAGATTAGTTATTTAATTTTACATTTTTATAAGGCTGCAGAGTGTTAATGTTCACATTAGACAGGCCACAATCAAGTGAACCAAAATTTCATCACTAAAACTTGGACCAGTTGGACACATGACTTAATTGCCAATTGACAGATTCTGCCCCCTTTTGTTCTGGATTCCCCCACCTGAGGAAAAAGAGTTTCTCTCTATCTACTCTATTGAGTTTTTTAAAAATCCTTTTTACCATCTTATTTAGACCACCCCTCAGCTGCCTAATCAAGGGAATGCCAGCTGTTCATGCAATCCATCCTCAAAATCTAAGTCCTAGTGTAATTCCAGTAAATCTGTGCTGGACACCCTCCATGGTAATATGTCCTTTGTTGAGGTGTGATGCCCAGAGTGAAATGGCATATAGTTGTGGTACACACTGGAACCAATGACATAGGGAAGAGCTGGGGGATGGTGTTCAAATGAGTTTGGTGTTGATTATGAACCACTCTTACCCTTATTATCCAAGAGCTTCCTGTTGACTGACTATGAAGCTGCATTGATAGTAAATTCAGGATTACTCCCAATGTCACATGAGATACAAATTAGGCACATCAGCACATGTTAAAACAATTAAATATTCAATTAGAGTACAAGGAAAAGTTTCAGAGCCAAGGCTTTGGAATAAGATCCAAGATGGAGAAAACTCTAGACAACACGAACTTCACTTAAATTGAACCATTTTGAGTGTTTTTATGAAGAGTGCAAGGGGATTAGGAAAATTTGGACCACTGAGGAGCAACTCAAGCAATATGGGACAGAGCTAAAACATAAATGTATGGGGACAAAACAAAGCCTAAAATATTAGTATTTTTTAGATTAGTTTTAACCTAAGTTCAAGGGGATGCTTACTTAACAGGAGGTTGAATGAGGTTTGTGATCCCAGGGGCCTGGATCTTGTGGTTAAAGTAATGCTAAGGCTAGCAGCACTCACTGCTATTAGAGTGCAAATCAATTAGCAACTTCTAGCAACTGTGAATGGACAGTTACATTAAAAAAATCAAAGCTGCCCTCCTAGTTGCTTTGTTCCTTTAGAGCCTGCATTACTGGTGTCCTGCTGGGAGACTCGGCATAGAATGCATGTAACAGTGTGTAGTTGTTGTACTAACATGATAGATGCCCAATGCCCAATAAACTCAGCAGAAAAAAAAGTTATGACTAGTCTAGTTTATAGTGTTAGTATCTGTAACAGAAAGAAAGTTTTAATTACTGCCAAACAACCTCACTAGCCTGGAAATTTTTTTTAAAAAAGTGTGGAGCTGCGTCCATTGGAATTTAGTTCTCATTTATATGACTTTTAAAATGTCTAACAACCTTTTTTTGTTTGATCTCCCTCTTAATCCAATCTTTATTTCCCACTCTATTTTGCTTTCTGTACCTGGTTTGCCTTCAAATTAAATATTCTTATTTAAACTCCCTGTTCAGAATGTGCGCCCCAATATGAATTCTTCAACCTGATTCATTCAGGAGGTATATTGCTTCCATTGTTCATAAGGTCCCAGATCCCCTGTAGAGGGCACTGCTCTGAAATGGAATTCTAATCGCTGCAAGTTTCAGTACAAAAGCCCTCGGAGAGTCTGTGGGCAAGTGTAAGAGTGATGTGTGGCTCTGCTATTCTTTTGCCACAAATTCTGGCTCCATAGTACCTGCTTTTTCAATACTATGATGAGTTTCTGGGTGCAAAATGGTGTCCCAGGTGTACATGCACATTTCTGATACAAGGTCACACCAGATGTCATTTTGGTGAGAAAATGAGCGTGGGCATTAGGAGCATGCAGATTGTGATGTCAGTCAGTATGTAACACAAATTTGACTATAATGGTGCTATTTTTTTTTTTTTACTTCAATTTTCCAGCTAACACTCTCATCCTTGAGCAGCAGAACATGTACTCAAACCTCAATGCCCACCAGCACTATTCAAAGGAATCAACAACTACTTTCAGGTTAGTTGCTGATTGATCTCTTTGACAAACAGAAGTTCTGTAAGTTTTCTTCTAGTATATAAAGCTGGTGAAGTCTACAGGGAGCGATGTTTCAGGCAGTGAAGGCCTTGGTTTGGACTTCAAAACTTCTTGTCAAACTTTGTTCCCAGTCACTGGTGCTGAAGTTACTAGCCCTTCCTGGACCTGCATTAGAACAAGGGGTCTAATTGAGATAACAGAGGAGGATAAGCTGATCAAAGGGGCAGGAGAAGAAAGGCTCTCACCAGGAGGCCTTATACACCCAGGGTCTTCACGGAACAATTCCCTTACCTGAGCTTCATCAAGGATTATTGAGTGTGACATCTCCATTGTACGAAGGAAGTGTCCAGTGAAATCTGCCAACTGTTGTAGGCAGATATTGTAGTCTCAGGTCAGGAGCAGAGAGTTCCATCAGTGGCTAAGATGACCATGGCCATGAATGTCTTTGTGTCAGGATCCTTCCAGGCTGGAGGAGGTGACATCTCCCTACTGTATCAGCAAGGTCACTGCTGTTCTTTGTGCCAGGAGAGGGAAGTACATGCATTATCTGGCCAGTGATAATCAGAGGGAGCATGCATGTTGCTTTGCCAGGATAGTGGGCTTCCCCATGGTGCAGGGTGCCATTGACTGCACATGTAATTTGGCCCCAGCTGCATCTAATGCAGTGATGTACCACAACTACAATTCAATCCAACTCTACAATAGTACCACACCTTACCTTCTGTCACTGAAGATCACAGCATCTTCTTGATGACAATTCTGACAATAAAAGCCAGCACAAACCACCCATTCCAAAACATCTTTATCTAAAATCATCCAAATATGCCAAAGGTTAACTAATCAGCCTTATGCATTCACTTGGTGCTTGGTGTTGCAGGTGTCTTTGCCTGGCTTGGTGATCCTATGCATTGCTACACCAGAGGCTGCAGCATGTCTGGTTGAAGGCTGCTGACTTACAATGAGGAAGGCTCCTAGGAATACCTCTAACAGCTTTGGATTGCATCAGCTTGGCATGGGTGCCAGCAGTCTGGCCTGCTGGGTGACGAGCAACAACAAGGGCAGTAGGTGTGGTAGGAGGATGAAAGGAGAGAGAGAGAGAGAGAGAGAGATAAAATGAGAGAACAGGTTTGTGCTCTACTGTCACTTTCCTAGGACATGGCTCAGCAATCCTACTAATCTGTAGGAGCACAGAGTGCTAGACAGCTGTGAGACCCTGAAAGCCCCTTTGAGCACAGGTATCTGTAGCCATGATGGTAAAAGTCTAAGCTTGCATTGTAGCAAGTTACACTTGCATGACTTCAGTCTGTGCTTCCACTGCGCCATGCAGTTATTGGGTGACTTCTGCTACAGTGGAGGCGGAGATGTTGGCCATCAGGTGCTGCAACATTTTTGTATCTTTAAGTGCTTTCATTGAATTGACCACCAATTAAATGAAGAAAGAATGGACTTCAAGATCTGCATTAAACTCTGTGCCAAGTTGCTGCCAGACTCCTCCATGTTCCTTGAGTGAGTTCAAGCCTTCACAGGTATCAAATACACCGAGCATTTGTATGATTACCCGTAAGTCTTTTCCTGTAAGCAGTCCCATTAAATTTCTTATGAGTCTCTTGCAACAGAACTCATATGCAAGTTCACCCTCTGGCGAGCTGGCACCAGTGCTGACCATGACCCTTGCTACAAGCCACTTTTGCCCAGTGACTGACCACATGCAAATCCCACCTCTGGTATCATCTAAAGTTCACTAAGTGTCAGTGTCTAAGTTGGTGGTTGTGAGTATGTGATCAAGTGATGGTGTTTCATGAGGAGCAGCTTCTTCCTCTTCTGCACTACTGCATGGCCAGGTTGCAGTTCCTGGATATCTGAAAGGCATTAGGCTACACTTGGTGAAGAGAGGAGTGGGAGAAAGCAGGAAGTGCATATGTGTACCATCTTCAGCTTGTAAACCAGAAGAGAAGAGGTTGTGCAATGCAAGGGAGTTGGTTTCCAAGAATGAGGATCAAATCCATCATCAACTTCAATCCTTTCAACCCTGCCTTTGCCTCAGTCATCGCTGCTCCAAAGATGGTGGAGCATCTGCTACTCCACCAGAGTGAGGACATGGAGTTGTGCCTGTCCCACACTAGTGAATGGCCTCTGTCTTTGTTTGTGCACCATCTTGTCCTGCAAGAGAGAGGGATGTGTGTCTATGAGCTGATACAATGTGTTTGGGTGATGTGGCTGTCATGGCTGAACAACCAGCATTGTGTGAGATACGCATATGAACTTGCAGCAGTGCTGTGTATGAGGGTGAGGTGAAGTTATGAATGCTAGGTGCGAGTCATGATTGATGGAGATTTTTAGTAGGTAAAAGATGGGAGTGTGGTGAATGGACCAGTGTGCAAGGCTCGTTGTTCAGTTGGTGGAATTTGGCATTTGAGGATGCATTCACTGAACTTGACCATTCAAGTGAGATCATTGAACTTTTCAGCATTGGATCCAGATCCTCAGGGCTACACTGCTGGCACTGACCTTCAGTTATGCTCTCATTGTCTTCAGACTTTGTCTGGAGGAACTGCTGGCCTCATGTGGGCAAAGGACCTCTCCTTTACCAGCCTCCTGTACATCAGAGAACATTGGAGCCCCTTTTCTACCATGTTATACCACTCCTGCATCTTTCCCAGGTGAAAGTCACTTGTGCAACAAATTCCAATATGTGCTCCAACCAAAATGTACCTCCCCTTTGAAGTATGCAGGCTTGCTTTAAGTTGTCCAGGTTCATCTGCACTCAAGCTAGCCTCAATTTTGCACTCCTGACACGGGCATGCATCCAATCAACAGCATGCTCAGCACTGGCTGCAGCCCGCAATCAAGTGCACGAACAAGCAATGTGAAGTTTGAATGCTGCCTACATTACAAAGAACAAGTTCAGGTCAATGGCAGTGATCCTTGCCCCAGTTTTTTTGGGCCTTGTTTGCTTTTACCCAGTTAGTGTCTGTGCACAATTCTTCACCAGAAGCCTCAATTCTGAAAGAAAATCAGGGAACTTTATATAACTGAAGTGCTTCTATAGCATTTCAAAGGCTAAGCAAACATATAAAATGAGCCTTTCTGGGAAGGGGTCTTTTATTTGGGTTGTTGCTCTTGATGTCAAAAAAGTTACTTAAGCTGCTTCGGTTTAAATTTAATCAAAAAGTAGAATACTGCAGGTCCAGGAAAACTGAAGTAAAATAAAAATGTTGGATATACTCAGCCAGCCCCTCAGCTCCATCCAGGTCCTCACCTCCAGCAAAGAGGACACTTCTGCCATTGAAGAGCTAGAAATAGGCAGCCTGGAAGACCCATCATAGCAATTACCCACATCCTCCACCAGCACAGAGACGCACACCTCAGTGAGAACTTGATCTAGAGCAGTCTCGGGTTCACAATCTGGTGGTCATTGGATGGACATGTGTCCACAGCAGGTTCAAACTAAGCTCCCTGGCACTCAGACTGCTGACGAAGAGGCATCTGTGAGGTCTGATTCAGATGGCAAGCAGCTGGATTGAGACTTCCAACTCAACATGGGGAGTGAGCAGAAGGCAGGGGTACATCACACAGAGCTGTTGGAAGCCCTCAGAGTGGTGCATGAGTCAGAGGAGCATGTCTGCCTGCTCTTTGATGAAGTGGTGTCCACATGTCCGCTTATGGAGGTCTCCATGAGAAGGATGACAGATGGAGACCCAGGTCCAGCAGAACACAGATGCGTTTCGACCTGCACTCCATTGTGGTAGCCATGGGCGAGTTGTGGCAGAGGCTGTCCTTTCCCTCTGACTACCTCAACCTCATCCTCTGAGTTACTGGGATGTAATTAACATTTTCTAGATAAGATTGTTGATTCAATGTCACTCTTAACTTGCTCTGCTTAATGTTTAAACCTATGTATTTAAAGGCCCCAGAAACCTAACTTCTGACCTGGAATTCCTTCTTTATTTTGATTACCCATTGTTCAAATTCTACAGATCCTCTCCACAGGAAATCATTAACATGCATGATAAAGATTCCAGCTAGTTTCTCCTTATGGTACCATTAGAACATCACAGGATCTGACTTTAACTGAATACAACCTATTTTCCACAGACTTCAGAATACTACCATAATCTAGATGCATCATCCAACCCATTAACACAATCATTTTCCATAGCTTTCCTTCTATATCCCTGACTTCTTTGGGTGGTTTAAAAACATAAAACTTCCCTTTGAAACTTCTCCCCCTGTAAAAAAGCAGCCTTTATAATCAATCGATTTGCATTCCCAGGAATAGGATGCCAAAATAACTAAAAAAATCTTCAAACTCACTTTCCTTGCAGTAGGTGAGCCCACTCTGACATCCTGATCCTCTAGGATCTCTTCAAAGCCTCAGG
Organism: Carcharodon carcharias; assembly: GCF_017639515.1. Classification (NCBI taxonomy): domain Eukaryota; kingdom Metazoa; phylum Chordata; class Chondrichthyes; order Lamniformes; family Lamnidae; genus Carcharodon; species Carcharodon carcharias. Next base: position 51,335,291 of record NC_054473.1, read on the forward strand.
CTACTAATCTCACTTTGGCCTTGTGTACTGTCTGGGAATACCTTTTCCATACAGATCCATCTGTGAGATAAAGCTGGCTGTCCTCTTATCAGGTATTTCAGAATATACCCCAAATTCCCTCCAACTTTCTAACTCTGTTTGGCTTCCTTTATCAGCTTACCTTCCAATTTATTAGCAGCTATCAGAATCTGTCATAAGGACTTCTACTTCTATTGAGATTGCAAGCTTGCTCTCTACTCCTCATTCTTGTTAAGCTATGGCCTCTACTTACATTCCTCTCCCTTTCTGGGCTGCTACTATATGATCATCCTCCCATGCGAACAGAACTGTTCAAGTCAGTGATTTTTTTTTTTCTAGGGCCACGACCACTTTCTGGTCCCCTGTCAGAACTATACTGCACTTTCTGGTTTCCCATATCTTTACCTCGGTTTGCCAATCGATAGGTCTTGTCTCTGGTCCTTCATCCTGCACATTTAGCCAATGTTTGTATTTACTAGTGGCCTTTCCTGCTCTCCTTATGATGGTGGCATCTCTCCACACACTGGTCCCTTCTGGCATGTATGTTACCTTTGTTCCTACTTAAGGTAATTGCCCTTTTGGATGAATAGCATTGTCCTGTACCTCAGAATTACTTTGTTCATAGTCAGTCAACCCTGTATCTGCTGTCATCTGCTCCTCATAACTACTCGGTGTGCGCACGCGCAGTGCGTGTGTAAGTGAAATGCATGGTGCCTCCTCATGTTCTATGTCCTGTTCAGAACTTGTAAAAGGTATAGTCAGTAACAATTAACTGCTAGGAATGTACCCTAACAGTTTGATTACCATGTTGCACAATAACTGCTTTCTATCACTCCCTTGCCAGGTCCTTTTCCACTCTTTCTGGCCTTCCCTTCTATAATATACCATGTCTCCTTGTCCAAACTGTATTCCTGATGGTTTTATGCATTGCCATAGGGCCAGCCAAATTTTCACCAAAACCTCAGCTTTAATGACAGCTTTTCTGCCCACATGCAAAGCGTTCAGATGAACAGAAAAAGTGGAGCTAATGCTAGTCCCTTCTAGAGCAGGGGGATCATCTGACAACACTAAAGGTAACTTCGAATTTCTTCCATACACTAACTGATATGGACTGTAGCCCCCAATCATTTGCAGAGAGTTATTTGCATGCACTGTCCATGCTAGCGTCGTTTGCAGTTTACAACCTGGTTGATCAGCTAATTTTTTTTATGTAGCATGTCATCTATTACTGCATGATTTCTTTTACAAAGACCATTACTAAATGGGCTCAGTTGCAGTGTGCATAACTGTTTAAATTTTCCACACATCTCAAAATTCCTCATTGGCAAATTCCCCACCATTGTTGGTGTGGCAAATTCCCCACCATTATTGGTGATGAACTTTGTTGGTGTCCCTAATCCTGTTCCTACCCATTTCTCCATGGCCTTATCAACAATGTTCCTTTTGTCTTTACTGTGTATCAGTGGATAGACCAAATCTGCTTGCCATATCTATAAAGTGTAGTTAAAAATAAACCCTATCCTTGTCCCAAACTTTCAAGTCCATTGCCACTGCATCGTTAAACTCCCTGGCTAGTGGTAAACTCAACAGGTCACGGTGATATTTAAGGCAAATTTCACACTGAGCAGTGACTTGTTCAATAAGATCATCATATCCTTTATCAACCACTCCCACATCTCGAAGTAGAGTCTTCAGTTTCTGTGGCGCAGATGTGCAAACTGTCCATGTAATTTCCAAATGATCTTTTTGTCCACCAAATTTTCATTCTCAGCAGTTAACAAAGTTTCATCAACTTTTTGATGAGAAATCTCTAGCTTCATTAGTGGCAAGCAGAAATGGCCTGACCAAGTAAAATAGAGATCTACATTTTTCCCCCAAACACGACTGCTCTATCATTCTTCATCGCTGAATGACTTAATAGCAGTATCTCGCTAGAAACCTCATCAATACTGATAAACAGATTGATCCCTGTTATCTTACAAGGGAGGACCACCCTTTGAGAATGTTAATGTATTGTCATCTCTGAACCTGAAGTAGTAAGAGCTTTCATACTCCTTGACCTTCTGCCGGTGGAGAGACTCCAGGTAGCAGTTAAGCCAGTCCATACCGCACACCGTAGAAGTGCAACCACTGTCCAGAACTGCACAGTTGAAGGATACTCATCACCGGATTCAAACTCAGTAATCAATACAATTCCATCATGAGTCACTATCATCACTTTCAGTTTCAGATGAATCTGTCTCAAAGGTCGCTTCAAAAACATGATTACTTCACTGTGGGCAGTTCATTGCATAATGGTACTGGGAGTCAGACCAAAAACACCGATTAACCATTCCCCATGCATTTTTTAGTTTTAAACATACTATAGTCATCACCCCATACACTTTTTGTCCCAACTCTTAAAATTGGCTAGGGTTATGACCATTTTGAGACCTGTCATTAACCCCATCTTTGTATTGGAATTTTCATCTAATATTTGGTCAACCGCAAAATTTGGTCACCATTGAATCTTCTATCCTTTGTTTTACAGCAGAGTTGTTTGGTTTTGCTAAAAAAGTGGCAGGGAACAACCATTTCCCCAGAAATTCTTTTAGGGCAGCAGCCATTTGGTCTAGGGGTCCTTCCCCTAGAACTGAACCCCTGTTAGTACAAAAAGACTATCAACGTGGAAAATGCAAACACAGTCCAGTAATTTAAATGCCAATACCAATCCTGGAATTAAAGTTCAAACCACTGTAGCCTCCAGTACCATTTATCAAAATCCATGACATATTCTTCCATGGACTGATCACCTGATTTCCAAACCTATCAAAGGTCATCCAAATTTCACATACTTCCAATAACTCATCCTTTTCATAGAACTTATCCAAAAAATTGTATCAGACATCTTAATCCCTCTTCATGATCCAAATCTTCCACTTTCCATTCTGAAAATACTTTACTCCTTATCTTACTTTTGGCTGGTAATGATAAAGCCAAAGCCATACCTTCTTCTTCCAGGGTATAGCAGTAACCCAGGTCCACATTTCAACTTCAGCCTTCCATTGCTGATAAAGTTCAGAGTCAGAAAAAAATTGGTGGATAGTCAAAGCTGCAATTTTGCACCATCCTTTCACCATTCCATAACTTAAATTGTTAGCAACAGTACACTTCTTTTCCCTTAGAGGATTGAGACAGAAAGCTTCATATACAGCAATCAATCAGCAATTCAAATCTTAAAGTTCATTCTCTGCTACAATGTTACTCACACTAAGAGGTTGTGGTGGAAAAATTAATCCAGGCAGGTCTCTTGGTTAAAGCTGGCTTATTTCCAAGATAACTCCTTAGTACTAGTAACTTCCACACAAAGTGTTCCAGCCGTACCTTTTTATTCTATTCAGTTGGGATAATTAATGCCCATCACCTGTTTAACTACCAATTGGTTTTAACAAGATGATTGCTATATTAACATTCCTCTCAACATCCTAAGCATTTTCAATGCTGTCTGCTGGGGTTCTCTTTCCATTGTCCAACTGAGTTGACCTGCATCTCCGCCCACCCACTGATCGCACACCCATGTGGCACCTGTGCCCATCCAACATGAAGCTCCTCTCACTTTTGATTTCAGAAGCATGATGGTTGTTAAATATGTCTTCAGCTCCTCTGTCCTTTCCCCTCTCCCAGTCACCCATGTCCTTTACCCCATCACTGTTGATCCCCCTGGCATCACCTTCCACCTCCCCACCGTCACCTACCAGCTAGAATCCTTTTCTTTCTGGGATGTCCAGGTGAATGTGCGCATTCCCTATCTTCCTGAGAATCCCACCCTATCCACATTTACCTCCCCGACCTCCTCCTCCCCACCCCCAGGGTCTGTGTCTGCCTCTGATTCCCCACCAACAACCCTTACCGTCCCTTCTACCACTACCATCGCATCCTCACCCTCCCACCTTACCACCTCACTCTGCCCTTTCTCATTCGTACCTACCATGCCCACCCTCATTTTGCTGCCCAGGAGGCAATCATCAACTCCACAGACCCCTCTCTTGCATGTTTGCCTGGACATCCCCACCTAATTGCTTCTCCATCTGTACTCCTTCTTCCCTATAACTCCTTCCTTCACCCTTTCTCCTTCCAACCCCCCCAACTCTCTCCTCCCCCACCCCACAACACCCCAACCCCGCCCCCCACCCCACCGCCCTGCCCTGGGATTCCTTCACCCTCTGAACCCCTTCCTCCCCTGGACTCCTTCCCCCCTCCAAACTCTTTCCTGCCCCTGAAGTCCTTCCTCCCTCTCAACCCCATAAGAACATAAGAAATAGGAGCAGGAGTAGGCCATTCGGCCCCTCAAGCCTGCCCTGCCATTCAATAAGATCATGGCTGATCTGCCCCAGGTCTCAACTCCTCTTTTGTGCCAACTCCTCATAGCCCTGAACTCCCCGATATTTCAAAAATCTATCTACTTCCTCTTTAAATACTTTCAGAGATCAAGACTGCACAGCTCTCAGGGGTAGAGAATTCCAGACATTCACTAGCCTCTGAGAGAAGAAGTTCCTTTGCATCTCAGTTTTAAATTAGTATCCCCTTATTCTGTAACCATGTCCCCTAGTTCGAGATTCCCCCACTACTGCAAATATCTTCTCAACATCTAACCCATCAAGCCCCTTCAGAATCTTGTACATTTCAATAAGATCACCCCTCATTCTTCTAAACACGAATAAATAAAGGCCTAACTTGTTTAGCCATTCTTGATAAGTCAACCCATTCGTCCCAGGAATCAGCCTAGTGAATCTCTTTTGAACTGCCTCCTATGCCAGTATATCCTTTTTATATATTTATATTATGTATTATATCCTTTATTTATCCTTCCCCCCCCCGAACACCTTCCCCACTCTGAACTCATTCCCTTACGTCTTCCTCCTCCTTAGTTGCCGTATTCTCCCCAGAGACCCTCTTCTCCCCCCACAACCTCAACGCCCACCCGACACCATCGTTCCCCGCTCTGAACCTCACCCCCCAACACCATCTTTTCACCCTTCCTCTCTCCCAATCTCACCCCACTGACACCATCGTTCCCTACTCCCAGCCTCATTTCGTCCTGACACAATCATTTCCCCCTCCCAACCACCACCACCACCACCACCCCACCACCACCCCCCCCCACACCCACCGCCTGGTATACATTCCACTCCCAGTCGAACCTAGACCTTCCTCTCTCACCCGCCTGCTATGCCTTCCTCTCCCACTCACAGCTGGACCTTCCTTTCCCACCTGCTCTACGATCATCTGTAGCAGATCATGGTCAAGACACTGATGTCCCAAAGCAGACCACAGATATCAGTGGTCACCTACCATCTTCCATGAGCTGCTTCGGGCAGAGCCATGTCCATCAGAATCCTCCCAGCATGTGATGCATGTGTTCCTCCAGGATCCGGTAGCAATCAGGCTCCAGCATCTTCTGTTTCTCAGATGTCCGCAATGTGAACAAGGTCTTAACAGTAAGTGCCGACTTCTGCATGTCATGTTTTCCAGCTGACGTGGGAGGTAAACTTGATGCAGGCGGATGATTCCAGCGAGCAGGGCTTATAACTTGATGCACATGTATTAAAATGATGTTCCCATCATCTGGCAGAGGGGACAATTTCAAACTGGTTTCACAATGGTGTGAAACTGATTTTTGGCCTTCCTGCCACATTGTCCACTCATGCCCGCCATGATGCCCAATGCCACTGGGACAAAAAATTCCAACCAATGTATTGGTGACACTGGATCTGTATTTGTATTATGTTGAGTTTTACAATCTGAAGTAGCAAAATGATCTCTGCAGGAAATGTGGGTGCAAGATCCCACTGACAAAATTGGCACAGAAACCGGCATAAGTCCCTCCATAAGTGCGATCCAGGAGACTGTGACCCACAATCAAGTAATCTCCTGGGATAAGTGTAAAATCAGATAGAAAAGAAAATCTAGAGCCAATTCAGGGAATACAAGTCTAAGAAATTCCTTTCTGATCCCTGTGGGTCATCAAACCAAGTTCCAAAAGATCACAGTGATAGTAAGGTGTATACAGAACATTCCACTTCCCTTTTGTATTCAGTGACATTAACCAGAGCAAAAGAACTGACCAACACCTTTGTGAACTACTGTAGCTCATGTGCATGGTCCCTGGTTTTCCCTATCTAGTTCAAGTGTCTATATGTGTAAAGCTAGATTGTGCCATGTTTCATTTTGTCTACACTACAGTGAAATCCAAAATGAAAATGTATATTTTTTAAAAACTAATTTGTTTTAACAGAATCAATTGAGCAAGTTAGAAATCATTCACAGCCTCCTTCCCTTCCCCTTGGAATGTCCCATAAGTAATTGGGGCCATGGTTTTAAAGTAGCAATTAATTAATGTCTCTTAAATCTTCTCTTCGCAATCTTGTCAGTAAGCTTCCTCTCCTTCTATCTCCTAATGCATCTTAAATGGACCAATATAGTAGCTATTATTTCTGGAGCCATTACATCAATATTTTAATATTCAAATCACAATATTAGTTTGCTGTTGGAAGCAGTTCACTTAGTCTTTTGGTACTTAGCTTAAATATAATAAATTTTGTTTAAGAGGGTACTGACCAACAGAGCAGCAGCCTAAATTGGCTGCTATTTAGTTTTAACGCTACAGGTTCATTTCTCCTCTGTCCTGCCCAGTAACAAGCTACTCCAGTCAGGCTAGCCATCAGTACCTGTACGGAGCCTAGGAAATGTTGTATTCTCCTTGCTATCAAATGGCTACAAAAGCTGTAACCTATGAAGGATTGATATGAAGGGAATAAAGAGTGGAAAACAGAGAAATAACATTTGGAGTGTAAGGGAAGGGTAGCTCCTCTCACAGTTAGTCTTTGGAGTAGCTTATGCTATATTAGTCCTTACATTCACCCAGCTCTCACCTGTGGCTCCGAGAAGTGGTTAGCATGTGACAGCGGCCATACCTCGGTAAATCTCTTCAAGAGGCAGGCCAAGCCAGGTGAGGGTAGTCTCTTCCCCTCGGCGACTTAGGTGTTTATCTACTCTGGCACGTGAAGACTGCTGCAATATAGTAAAGTTGAAGCATTTTTATTCCTCGGCATATTGTACAGCAATTATCCTCTGTACTCAGTTATGCTCTGAGCTGCTATTTAATTTTAGATATACTTTGTAATGGTCTTATTATTAAAGTGTGAAACCAGACGCCCACACAAGCACACTTTCCAGGAAGGGTCACTGGCCAGATTTCCATGCTCCACAGTTAAGAAACACTGGGATCATGTGAATTTCATCCCCACTGATGTCAGCTGAGACCTAAGTAACTCATTACAGCCTAGTGTCCAGAGATCCTCCTGGGTTGTATAGCTGAGTGCCACCCTGGGCAGTGAAATTAACCATTCAACTATTGGTGAGTTCAATTTGTTTTTTCAAATTTGAGTTTGAATCTATTGGCCATAAGTTCCTCAATTTCTCACAAAGTGTTCACCTATAGACAATGCAATAGAACTCAATAGAACCTTCGAAATCTCCACTGGAAAACACTAAACTCACATGTCCTAAAGTTTTCAAGAAGCCATCTACCAAGTCCTCAATTGTTCCATTTAAAACACACAGCTGTGAGTATGTTAGGTAAGCTGTAGAAGGATGATGCCACCTTGCCAGAATAGAGGGCAGAATTTTAATATAGACAATTAGTGCAAATTAGTCCTATATTTCTATATTTTTCACATGCTATGGTGATTAATAGTTTTAATTTGTTTAAACTGCCTGGGTAGAATCCTTTGGAGACAGACATTGCTAAAATTCCTTTAATTAGAGCTAATAATGCCAAATTTACATGTGCTAACTAGGGTACAATATTAATTACATTTTTCAGGCATAACTATACAAAGGGTATTACTGCAAGTTTGAGGACATCTGACACTTCCTCAGGGGCTTATTATGTTGACAAATAGCACATGATAAACACGAAAATGCAAACAAGCTTTTGTATCCATTTATATATGCAGCAAACCTATGAAAATAGGGCACAATGAGGCTAGTGCATCATTAATAGTAGCAGAATGGTGCATTATAATGGAAAATTATTTGCTATACAGCACCATAGTACTTTGACTCTGTTATTCGCATTGAAATGATTTCTGTCATTATTTCAGTCCAGCTTTGTGTGCCTTTCTCTGTCAATCATATCTAAATCCACAAGGACTAAAAGCCTGAAAACACTTGCACTGTGAAATTGTTACTTAAACTGCATCAATTATTAGTTTCTAAAGTAGAGGTCTATAAATAAATGAAGCAATTTGTAGTTGTATTGGGTAAAGTTACACTCTGAATGAATTTATTTTTACTGATATGTAGGATTAACTTTCAAAATCTCCAGGGTTTCTGAAATATTCTAAATGTAATAATTTGTAAGTTTTAAGTCATATGTATAATTGGGTTTAAATAAATACTTAGAAATAAACCTACTGGTGTCATTTTCAGTTTATTTTTTTTTTGCTATTGTTTCAATTATTAAAAAATGTAGTGGTGGTAAAAATTAATGACAATAGCCAGAGATACAGTTACAGGATTTTTATGCGCCTAAAAGTCTCCAATGCTATAATCACCTTTACGAAAATTTATATGAAATGAAATGATTTAGCAAACTCATTATTTTTTAACTCCCTTTAAATTCCAAGAAAATCCAAGCAGCTTTCTTATCTGAAAAGGTCCTTCCAACACCTCTCTCACATTCTGGGATGGGATACAACAAATTTTCCCTTTGATCATCAAGCAACGTCTTGTTTTTTAAATTCTCATCCTTGTTTTCAAATCCCTCCATGGCCTTGCTCTGTAATGTCCTTCAAACCCACAGTCCTCCAAAATATCTGTGCCCTTCTTATCCTGGTCTCTTCTGTATTTCCACTTATAATTGCTCCACCATTGGTGGTCATGCCCACAGTTGCCTAGGTCCCAAGATCTTGAATCCCTTCCCTACATAACTCTGCCTCTCTAACTCACTTTCCTCATTTAGGGCACTTCTTAAAACCTACCAGTTTAACCAAGCTCATCTGACCTAATATCTCCTTTTGTGGCTCATACTCCTGTGAAGTGCCTTAGGACATTTCTTTATGTTAAAGACACTATAGAAGTTGTAGTTGTGTCTATGATGATGCTTATATCATTGCCTAAGCTGCAAACGAAGGCCAGGATTTTCTGAGCTCGTTGGCATTGGGTGTGTTCCATGGCGTAAGCAGACAATATGGCATGATTGGTTTCACAAAGGTGTGAAACCAGTTTGCAATTGTCCGCTCAGCCGTCCAATGGCGGTCTGTGTTTCCTGCCATCGGATGTCAGGAACCAGATTGTAATACATCAGCATTTCATTAAAAGGCCAGCCCGCTGGACTCATCCCCCACAGTGGATCATCCGCTCACATCGGTGGGATAACATGCTGACCTGTTTCACAACAGCACATAAGCAACATGCACCTGGCCGGCTGCACTTCACTTGGCACTTCAAGGTTTGTTTGCCTACCTTACTTCAGTCAGCAGTCGCAGTCATCAGCGCCAGGCTTCACAGAAAGCACCAGGGGGGCTCACGGCAGGTCTCTACCTACCATTCAGTCATATGTGAGTGGCTTTTCAATGGCTGCAGGGCTAGGTTTTGCTTGGGGAAGGGGGAGAAGTGGCCTCAGGCAAGGGAAGATGCTGCAGGACGAGAGCTGTACTGGGGAAGGAGGGTATCCCAGGGTGTGTGTGGGGCACATATTGATCTGTACAAGTGGCCTCAAAATGTTGAGGGTTGAGGAGGCAGTCTCCAGAGGAGATGAGGCCAGATGGACATGTGAGGGTATGTGTATTAGAATGAGTGGTGATGTCCCTTAAGCTGACAGTGAGTGAGATGCTAGTGAATATGTGATGGGCTTGAGTGTGTGAGTTTAAAGTGATGAGATGGTTGTCATACGCTGGCTGCACTCATCCTATATCTGGCCAACCTCTTCTGTGCAGCATTGGCACTGATCGTCACTGCCACTGACTACCAAGCCTGGTTGGTCATGCTTCTGCCCATCCTGCAGCCAGAGCAGTGGTAGAGGACATCGCGGCAGGTCTCCATGGTGTCCAAAAGGTGCTTGAGGGCTGCAGTCGTCTTGTTTTTCGGGATATGTCTGCTTTGCTGCAGTCCTGGGCTGGAAGCACTGAGTGCGACCGTACTTTAAATGTGGTGCCTGACAGGATGAAGCGGCAAGGTGATGGCGTGGTGGGCAAATGAGAGCCCGCCCACCATAGAAAGGGCATGCTTCCCGTTAATGCAAGAGTAATGCGGTGGATTTGGGACGATAGAGCGTGAAAACTCGCTATCAGGGATGGTGGGTAAAACATCGTTTTACCTATCCGCTACTGCACTTAGTGCAAACCTGGGACGATTCCACCCTTACTATCCTGCATAATTTTCACTCTGTCCACATTCATCCCTCATTGATATTCAAAACTCATTGCGCCATCTCCAACTCTAACTCATTGTTTCCCAGGATCTCAACGTTATGGAGCTCCTTGTACTCTTCAAACATCATTCAGGCTTTTCAACACAAGATTGGTGTCATAGTATTATTACTTCCAGATTTAATTTGCCTTTTCCTCCATTTCTTTCAAGTTTGTTGGTCTGCAATGTGCATGAGAAATGCATGAGATCAGTTTGATGTGAATCATACATTTTCTTACAGGAATAATAGAGTAACTTTGGTAGGGAACTGGAAGTGGGTTTGTCTGTGCTTTCGGGGCTGAACGGTCTATTGAGGTGGCTCAAGGAATATCTTAATTTACATTTTTATCATAAAATATTTGCATTTTACATCATAGGAGGGAAATGACATAAGCAAGAAAAATATATTCTGAAATACCACATCCTGACATGTTTGTAAGAGCTTACAAAGGTGAACTATACATAACAGGTATTATTAGAAATCATTAGAAAGAAACTTAATATGACGTAAAATTGTAAAGAAATATCACCACCTGGTCACTCTCCTTTTAAAGAGTACCCAGAAATCACTTAGAAAATATGAAATTGAGCTGAAATCTACAAATATTGACAAAACTTATCGTAAATAAAACCTTGAAACTAATTTTCTTAAGATCATCAAAATGCATCGTATAATCACGAACAATATCCATCCCCAAATACCAGAGCTGTGTTCAACAGACTAAGTTATACTTGTGGTGTTGCCATGCAACAGCACGAATTGCACTGCTTTGCAAATAGGATTCTTTTAAAAATGAACAGTTGTACCTTGGGGTATTTGCCTGAAAATTGAAATACTGGTGCAGGTAACAGTACTGACATATTTTCAAGGTTTTTTAATATTTGGCTGTAGACCTAGATTGGTCATACTCAGGCAAAAGATTATATTAGCATAGAACATTCAGGCTTTGAACAATTAAAAAGAATAATGAAATAGTTTACTTGCATGCATTTTCAATGGCCTTGACTTCACAATGTTCGATGCCCTGAGACACATCCCGCCGATGTACTAATGAACTATTTGTTACTGACTTCACAGTCTTCTGAAAGTCATTTAAGTTGGTCTGTTTCCCATCATATAGAAATATATTGAAAACCATCAACATTTTAGGGGCAAGCACATGAGATAAGATGGATGAGATAAAAAATATGCAAATGCTGAAAATCTGGCGTAGAATCAAGAAATGTTGGACTGGTCCAACAGGCCAGTCATTGTCTGCAAGAGTTAGGTTAGATTGTTTCCTTTGGGTCCTTTTATCAGAACGGGATTATTCAGGTTGCAGATTAAATTTTTGGTGCCATACAGGAACTGTTTCACCAACTGCACTCCAACATTTCATTCTGATGAAGGATGGAATCTGAAAAGTAAAGCTATCTTTAACTTTTATGTGTTGACTAGCCTATGTGGTTCCCATATTTTCTACTTTTATTACAGTAAGGTATATAAAAATGTGATAGCAGTAACTCCTTTGCGTTCTTCTATTAGCCTTCAAATCTGCTGTGGTCATCTCTCTCCTCAAAAAAAACAACCCTTGACCCTTTGTCCTTGCAAGCGGTCCCATCTCCAACCTTCCTGTCCTCTCCAAAGTTCTTGACTGTGTTGTCATCTCCCAAATTTGGCCTAGCTTTCATATTTTAATCCCTCCAATCAAGTTTCCGTTCCTGCCACAGCACCAAAATTGCTTTTATCAAAATTACAAATTATATTATATGTGGCTGTGATAAAAGTAAACTATCCCTCCTCATCCTTTTCGGCTTGTCAGCAGATTTTGACATATTGTTGACACCATCCTGTTTCAACTATCATCCAGATTGGTGGGGCTGCACTTACCTGGTTCCATTCTTATCTATCTAATTGCAGAGAGAGAATCACCATCAATAGCTTCTCTTCACATTCCCTCACAGTCACTTCTGGTGTTCCCCAAGAATCTATCTTTGGACCCCTCCTATCTCTCATCTGCATGTTGTTACTTTTCAACATCATCCAAAACATGTCAGTTTCCATATGTATGCTCAAGACTCCCAACTTTAACTACCCATCACCTCCCTCGAACCTGCTACTAACTCTAAATTGTCTGACTGTATTATCTGGCACACAACACTGGATAAGCAAATGTTTTTGTTAATTAAATACTGGGAAGTCTGAAGGCATTATCTTCAGTCCCTGCCACAAACTCTGCTCCCTTGTCACCAATTCCATCCCTTTCATTGACAATTGTCTGAGGCTGAAACAGAAACATTTGCAACCTCAGTTTCATATTTGACCCAAAGTTGAGCTGCTGACCCCATACCCTCGCCATCACTAAGACTGCTGATTTCCATTTCCATAACATCATCTGTCTCTGTCCTTACCTCCGTGTTCTTGCTGCTGAAACACTCAGCCATTGACTCTGTTACCTCCAGACTTAACTATTCTCATGCACTCTGGCCGGCCTCCCAAAATATTTCCTCCATAAACTTCAGGTCATTCTAAACTCTGGTTCCCATGTTCTAACCAGCACTAAATATTATTCACCCCTGCATTCGTTGACCTACACTGACCCTCAGTTAAACAATAGCTTTATTTTAAAATTCTCATCCTTGTTTTCAAATCCCACTATGGCCTGTCCCCTCCCTATCTCTGTAATCTCCTTCAGCCCTAAAATCCTTTGTGATATCTGAACTCATCTAATTCTGGCCTCTTGAGCATTCCTGATTTTAATAGGTGGCTGTGCCTTCAGTTGCCTGGGCCCCAGGCACTCGAACTCCCTCCCTAAACATCTCCACCTCTCTAACTCTCTTTCCTCCCTTAAGATGCTCTGTAAAACTTACAATTTTGACTAAGCTTATAGTCATCTGCCCTAATATCCCCTTGTGTATCTTAATGTCTTTTTTGTTTTACAATGCCTCTTGCAAGCAGCTTGGGATTTTTTTTACATCAGAAATACTATACAAGTTGCTCATGTTGTGGTGGTTGCAGCTGTGACTCAGTTAGTAGCAATCTCAACTCTGAGTCAGGAGATTGTGAGACCAAATCCAATCCAGAGACTTGAGCACAAATTCCAGGATTACATTCCAGTGCATTACTGAGGGAGTGCTACACTGTTGGAGGTGCTATCTATTAGATATTTATCTGAGGTGGCTGTAAAAGATCCCATGGCACTACTTCAAAGAAAAGCAGGAGAGTTAACCCCAGCCTCCTGACCAACACTTATCCCTCAACTAATATCACTAGAGAAAAGATCACTTGGTCATTATCACCTTGCTATTTGTTGGATCTTGCTGTGTGCAATTTGGCTGCTGCATTTCCTACATTACAACAGTGGCTACTTCAGATAGCATTCCGTTGGCCGTAAAGCCTTTTGGGAAGCCTTGCTTTCTCCTTTCTCAGAGGAATCTTTAAAAATGCACAATTTGGGATATGTTTTACAAAAAGCCACATGCCAGGAAGCCAGGTAATCACAAAGAAACTGATGAGCTGATCTTATTCATTCAGTCCTAACTTCATGCCTTGTAATAATCAAATCGTTAATGTGATGCAGCACTCAGAATATAAATTCTTCTTGATTTGTTCTGACCTGTTTGTGAATCAAAATGTATGCAAACATTAAAAGAAAGTTTGGAATGGGTAGAATGATGCAGGTTAAGAAAGTGGTGTGGGTGGATTTCCAGTTTCAAGATTGGTACAGAAGTTCCAATGAAAACTACATGGAAAATTAATTACTTAATATTCAGTAATTATAAACAAAATACTATGAATCTTTACAAGATCCTGTCATTAACTGATCAGAATTTACTCTTTCAAACGTCCTTTGGACAATCAAGAACAAAGATTTCAAGAGGACAAACACAAGCTGGTGGAATGGGCAGATAGGTGGCAGATGAAGTTCAATGCGGAGAAGTATGAGGTGATGCATTTTGATAGGAAGAACATGGACAGATAATATAAAATAAGGGGCGAAATTTTGAAGGGTATGCAGGAGCAGAAAAACCTGGGTGTATATGTGCATAGATCATTGAAGGTGGCAGGAGAGAGCAGTTAAGAAAGCATATAGTATCCTGGGGTTTATTAATAGGAGCATAGAATACAAGAGCAAGGGGGTTATGCGGAATTTATATAAGACACTCGTTAGACCTCAGCTGGAGTATTGTGTACAGTTCTGGGTGCCGCACAATAGGAGGGATGTGGACATATTGGAAAGAGTGCAGAAGAGGTTTACAAAAATGGTTCCAGGGATGAGAAACTTCAGCTATGAGGATAGATTGGAGAGGTTGGGACTGTTCTCCTTGGAGAGATGAAGACTAAGAAGAGATTTGATAGAGATGTTCAAAATCATGAGGCGCTGGATAGAATAGATAGGGAGAAACTGTTCCTGCTCATAAAAGGATCCAGAATGAGAGGGCACAGATTTAAAGTCATTTGCAAAAGAAGCAAATGTGACATGAGAAAAAACTTTTTCACACTATGGGCAGAATTTTGCCATTGGCGAGCAGGGGGCGGGACCTGCTCGCCAACGCGTAAAATGAAGCGAGATGATGTCGGGCGGAACTCCCAATATCATTCCGCCCCATTTAAATTTTCAGGAAGGTGGGGGCACAGCAAAATCAGCTGCGGGCCCACCAAACTGTCAGTGGCTAATTGAGGCCATTGACAGGATCGTTTAAACAATTAAAGGACCTGCCCATCCAACCTTAAGGTTGTTGGGTCGGCCAGGAGCCCCAGCGGCAAATAGAGAAAACATGAAACCTCATCCAGCGGCGGGATGAGGTTTTATGCAGGGTTCTAAAAAGTTTAATAAAGTTTTACTGTAATTTATGAACATGTCCCATCTCATGTCACATGAGGTGGACATGTTACGGATTTTTTTTCTATTTTTAAACTTTTTAAAAGCGTAAGTGATCTCCCTGAGGCTGCACTTAGCCTCAGGGACATGTGTGCTCTTTCGTGTACATGTACAAAAGAGCACACTCTCGCTTTTGGGGAAACCACCCCCCCTGCCCGCACAGGGAGCATAGCACTTCCCGCCGGACGTCACGCTGGGTGGACCTTAACTGGCCCATCCACATAAAATGGCATCGGGGCCCGCTTCTCCGGCGAGGATTGGCTTCCCGTCTGCCGGAGATTGAGGTGGGCCCGCCCACCCGACAGGTAGAAAATTCTGCCCAATGAGTGATTCAGGTCTGGAATGCACTGCCTGGAAATGCAGTGGAGGCAGGATCAACCAAGGCAATCAAGAGGACATTAGATGATTATTTGAATAGAAACAATGTGCAGGGGTATGGGGAAAAGGCAGGACAATGGCATTAGGTCATAATGCTCATTTGGAGAGTCGGTGCAGACACAAAGGACCAAATGGCCTCTTTCTGTGCCATTAAAATTTTGTGATTCTGTGATTTAATGTAGTTACTTTAATGAAGTAAAATACCTCCCAGTACTTCATAGGACTGTTATCGAACAATAGTTGACACCGAACCATGTAAGGAGCTATTAGGACAGGTGACCAAAGGTTTATAAAAATGATAGGTTTTGAGGAATGTCTTTGAGGAGAGTGAAGTAGAAAAGCAGAGAGGTTTAGAGAGAGAATTCCAGACCATACAGCCTAGGCAGCTGAAGACATGGTTACTAAAAGTGAAGCGATGAAAATTGTGAATGCACATTAGGTCAAAAGCAGAGGAGCTCAAAGATCCTGGAGGGTTATCAGACTGGAGTAAAATGCACCATTTTAAGCCAATGCAGCTGCAGAATTCTGCACTGGTTTATCAATAATGACCTTTCACAAGATGTTAACAGGCAGAAGTAAGATTTTTCACATTTTTTGTGAATGTCTATTAATCTATTTTTGGAAGATTTCAATCAGAGCCGCACTGACCATAGTTAAGTCATCCATTAGAACTACTTCTGTTTTACACCCAATTTTACTCCTGTCTCATTTCTCATAAAATTATCAAACAAGAAAATTTGTAAATTATGTTTACATTGTTTAAAGCAGACAAGAGAATGTTTTTATTTAACTCACAACATAGGATTCATAGATTTCTAATTGCATGTAGGTAATGCTGCAGAGCTATTTCGCTCAAAATTATTGAATGTGATATAGGATAAAGATATCATTTGTTTAGTGAGTCACATACAATTCTATAGTCATTCCTCTAAAACCCTTTCAGATTTATCTATATGAATCACCAGGTTTACGATTTCCATTGTGAAATATTTCAAATTGTAGCATCACTTTCCCCAGGGTTTTCACAGATGTGTAGTTCAATCTGTAACAAGTTCAAATTATTTTAGCTCCATCTGACATCAAGGTACTATTTCATCCCAATATCTTTCTTCTATTCAAATCTATTTGAATTTTACCATAGCAAGCCACCTACTGAGGATCTTACTTGTAGCGTATATCAGTCTGGATAAATAGAAATCACTGGGCGTTGATCTTGAATTCACAGAGCTGATGAGACAGTGACAGCTAGATGATTGGAAAACAGATACGGCAGCTTTCAAGTTGTTTGAAGTTTAATTTGGAAAGATATAGCACCTGCCAACTTTGTTGACATTCCATTTTGATTAGAACAGCCAAGGCTGGACAGTCCCAATAGCCCAGTGGATAAATACATTGTCCAAGGTATTACGGAACCAAATCAAGCAAGTTTAAAATTCAATGGTGGCCTATTGTTAGTTAGCTGCTCTCACCCAAGGTGAGAATAGTGTTGATACCATCAGTCTCAGACTCTTTACGTGAAAGAGAGAAAAATCTTCAGGGCTCCTGTTCCTGATTATTACGCTGCAACTGCTGTTTAAGTCCGATCTAGCTCAGCTGTAATGCCCTCCACAGTCAAAGATTCTGCTTGCAGGTTAATAGCATAGTACAGCATGAGCCACCATGATTGGGACAAAAACAACAAAATTGGAGCAGGGGTGCGTGGAATGCGAGATTGGAATCAAGGACTTTAAAAAACAAATCAAATTCAAAAAGGTTAAAGAAAATTAGTGCTGAATAATCGATTCTTTGAGGAGGGGTCATATTTCTCTCCTTGTGCAGTTAGAGCTGAAATGTGCTGGGCCCAAAGAGCCCATCATGCACATTAACAGATATTTCTCAATCAGGAAGCAATGATTGAGCAGATAATCTTTTAGAGAGAGACTCTGGCAACAGAGAAAATTGTTTCATAGGTGTAGTATATGTATGCCTGCATGCCATTATAATGTAAAGATGCTCAGCAGAGCAAGGGTTAATGTGGGAATGGAGAATAGTACCGCCCACCATATGATGTATAGAGTCACATGGTAATAGACTCTCAGACAACAGTTTAGAGAGAACACTCTGGAACCAGTCTGCAAGGAGGTAAGACTTCTATGCATAACAGTAACTTGGGATCTGTAAATAGTTAAAGATTAATAATAAAGATTAAACATAAAAGTCTAACAATCTCAATGTTGAGACACCACCGTGCACCATAATACAACAGTACATTTTTAATTGGTTTGATTAAATTTATGCTCTGCAAAAGCTGCCATTTCAAAATAACAATTTGAATAAGGAAAATTCAAACACTCAAAAATGCTGTTGTCTCCTTCCTGGAATGATCTAGAAATGGCACTTGAAAAATTTAGATATTTCTGTGCATATGCACCCACAGCCAGAAAAGACCATTCCCAGTGTCAACATTTTGTCAAGTTGGCTTTCAAAACCAAAACGATTCAGCTGAAAGTGTGTTTCTTTTGTGATGAGACTTCCCAAGCTCATTGCACCAGCTGAGTCTTGTCCAGCGACATTTGGTGTGCACTGCACTGCTGCACTCTGGCAGACAGCTGGCTGTACAATTGCATTGCAATTAGTGGGAATAGATTAACATTTAAAGAAATTATCAACTGAGATGAAAGGGTGGTTTCATTCTCATCTCTACAGTTAATCTCTGAGTTCAGCCACTGACTATGATTTTAATGGTTTGGGGCCTTCTCCACAAATTCAAACAATGTGAAAGTCTGATTTGAAGTCAAGTTTTGAAATAATATAAAACAATGCGGATGACACGAAAATTGGTGGAGTGGTAAATAGTGAGGAGGATAGCCTTAGATTACAGGAGCATAAAGACGGGCTGGTCAGATGGGCTGATCAGTGACAAATGGAATTTAATCCTGATAAGTGTGATGTGTTGCACTTGGGCAGGACAAACAAGGCACGGGGATACATGAATGGTAGGATCGTGGGAAGTACCGTGGGTCAGAGGGACCTTGGTGTACATGTCCACTGGTCCCTTAAGGTAGCGGGACAGGTAGATAAGGTGGTTAAGAAGGCATATACGATACTTTCTTTTATTTGCCAAGGCATAGAATAGAAGAGCAGGGAGGTTATGCTGGAACTGTATAAAACGCTGGTTAGTATTGCGTGCAGTTCTGGAATCCGCATTATAGGAAGGATGTGATTGCACTAGAGAGAGCGCAGAGGAGATTTACCAGGATGTTGCCTGGGCTGGAGAGTTTTAGTTATGAAGAGAGATTGGATAGACTGGGGTTATTTTCCCTGAAGCAGAGGAGATTGAGGGGGGACATGATTGAGGTGTATAAAATTGAGGGGCATAGATAGAGTAGACAGGAAGGAACTTTTTTCCTTGCTGGAGGGATCAATAACCAGGGGGCATAGATTTAAGGTAAGGGGCAGGAGGTTTAGAGGGGATGTGAGGAAGAATTATTTCACCCAGAGGGTGGTGGGAATCTGGAACTCACTACCTGAAAGTGTGGTAGAGGCAGAAACCCTCATAACATTTAAGAAGTATTTGGGTGTGCAATTGCGTTGCCATGGCATACAAGGCTATGGGCCTAGTGCTGGAAAATGGGATTAGACTGGTTAGGTACTTGTTTGACCGGCACAGACGCGAAGGGCTGAAGGGCCTTTTTCTGTGCTGTAGGCCTTTATGACTCTAATGATGAATTTAGTAAAATAATTATATGCATTGTTTTAACTTTCAATTCATATACTTATTCCTGCTTTGTATTGTTTCACTTGATTTTCTTCCCGCAGAATCCTGGTTGTAGTCTAGCAGTCGGATTTGACTTTTATTTTTCCTTCTTGGGTATTTAACTTTATTTGCTCTTAATCCATTGAGGCTTTCAAAGCATTATTCAGAAGTATTCTAATTTATTAGTTCTAGGTGTTGTGTTTCTGTGGTGCCGAATTACCACTCTAAATTTCTTTAAAATGCAAGAATATTAAAAACTGCCGAACCTACCAGTTATGATCACTACCTCTGTACTAGCTCTGAATCAGTGCAGATCAGTGTCTTCATGGATACTTTATATTATGCCCAGAGTACCTTGCAGTGACAAGCTAAGAGCTGGAACAGCAGACATTAATGCTTGTGGCTAGGACCTAATGCAGATGCAGTGGCCCCACCTACTGACTGGAAAGCTGTAGATAAGCCCCCTTTTGGCAGCTCTGTGGAAATCTGGCAGAATTTTACATGGCCCAGGTAACTGGTTGCTTGAAGTCATGAGGAGGAATCATCCCAGATTTGCACTAAGTGCTGTACGGGGTAGAAAAAAAATCATTTCACCCACCAGCCGCAATGGTGGATTTTTGTGTGATATCATCCCATTCCTGCCTCAATTTTAAAAATTCATTTACACAATGTGGGTGTCGCTGGCTGGGCCAGCATTTAATGCCCGTCCCTAATTGCCCTTGGTGGTGAGCTGCCTTCTTGAACCACTGCAGTCCATGTGGCATAGGGTACACCCACAGTGCTGTTAGGGAGGGAGTTCCAAGATTTTGACCCAGTGACAGTGAAGGAACAGCGATATATTTCCAAGTCAGGATGTTGAGTGGCTTGGAGGGGAACTTCTAGGTGGTGGTGTTCCCATGTGTCTGTTGCCCTAGTCCTTCTAGCCGGTAGCGGTTGTGGTTTGGAAGGTGCTGACTAAGGAGCCTTGGTGAGTTTCTGCAGTGCATCTTGTAGATGGTACACACTGTTGCCACTGTTCGTTGGTGGTGGAGAGAATGAATGTTTGTGGAAGGGGTGCCAATCAAGTGGGATGTTTTGTCCTGGATGGTGTCAAGCTTCTTGAATGTTGTGGGAGCTGCACTCATTCAGGAGAGTGGCGAGTTTTCCATCACACTCCTGACTTGTGCCTTGTAGGTGGTAGACAGGCTCTGGAGAGTCAGGAGATGAGTTACTCACCAGAAAATTCCTAGCCTCTGACCTGCTCTTGTAGTCACAGTATTTATATGGCTAGTCCAGTTCAGTTTCTGTTCAATGGTAACCCCAGGATGTTAATAGTGGGGATTCAGTAATGGTAATACCATTGAATATCAAGGGGAAATGGTGAGATTCTCTCTTATTGGAGATGGTCATTGCCTGGCACTTGTGTGGCACGAATGTTACCTGCCACTTGTCAGCCTGAAATAAACTTGGTACACTGATAGGTTTCTTGTTAGAAACAGTTAACTTTATTTACAAAGCTCATGAGGCAGCTACATGCTTGAACCAGGTACACGACTAGAAAATTTTGCCCCTAAGACCATCCGCGCTTAGGGCTGATTCGTTTGTACAATCATGTGATGGCTAAAACAGTACGAAAGGTTTTACTTACAATCACTACACTCCCCACCCTATAATTATTTTTACATCTCTTATTTACAAGAATATCTTAACCTATAACGTATACACATATACACAGTTCATGCAATTAAAGATTAAGTCTCTGAAGTGGTTTTCTAATTCGGTTAGAGCGACGTAGCTCTACAACTTGAGATCAACTTGATCAGAAACTGCAACATCAGGGACTTCCTTCGGCCATGGCAGTTCAGAGTTATTTATTTCAACAGAGACATCAGGTATGTCTATTCTTTGTCGATCTGGCACCTCAGGGTCTAAAGGTTTGACTTCAATATAGGTGGAGTAACTGGTTGTTGGAGTATCTCTCTACTTCTTAGATGATCCACATGTTTTTGAACAATCTGGTTTTCTACTTCCATTTGGTATGACAAAGGTCCTGTTTCAGAGATAATTACAAACAGGAACCCAACTGGGTCTGTTTCCAAAACTTCGAACAAAACCTGTCTTTCCCACAGTAAATTTTTGAGCTTTACTGTGAATGTCATGACTCACTGTCTGACTTCTCTGGTTATTCTCTACCTTCCCCCGCTAAATTAGGAAACACCAGACTCAACCTTGCTTGAAAGTGGCGTTTCATTAGTAATTCAGACAATGTTGAACCCGTAGTTGCATGAGGCGTCATGTGATAGTTGAGAACAAATCGTGAAATTCATGTTTCTAACATTCCTTTGGATAATTTCTTAATTTCTGTTTTAAAAGTTTGTACTGCTCTTTCTGCTAACCCATTAGATAAGGGGTGATATGGTGTTGGTTTAAAATGTTTAATCCCAATAAAGCTCATGAATTTCTGGAATTCCGTACTAGTGAAGGCAGTGCCATTATCTGAAACAATGACTTCCGGTAGGCCATGTACACTAAAACATTGGTGCAACTTTTCAATAGTTGCACATGATGTTGGTGATCTAACTTCATACCCATCCACCCACTTAGAACGCACATCGATGATCAATAAAAACATGATACTTATAAATGGACCTACATAGCCTACATATAATCTAACCCAGGGTCAGCCAGGCTGCTCCCACAGAAGCAGTGGAGCTGTAACAGGCAACTTCTGTTGTTGCTGACACTGGAGACAGTGTTTGACCACTTTTTCTATATCACTGTCTACACCTGACCACCAGATATAGCTTCACGCAAACATCTTCAGTTTCAAAATGCCTTTGGCACACTGTGAATCTCTGTCAAGAGTGGTTCTCTTCTTTGTGAAGGGATGATGACTCTTGCTCCCCACAATAGGATTCCATCTTGACAACTTAATTCAATTTTACGGGAATGAAATGGTCTTACCTCTTCAGGAACTGGTGCATTCGACCATCCCTGCAATACCTGTTCTTGGATTTTCGATAAAATAATATCCCACTTTGTCTAATTCTTTATCTGCTTTGCACAGACCGCGAGGAGCTCAGGAAATTCAACACAAGGACAACTTCTTGTGGCACTGGAGCAGCTATAATCTGGCAATGGAAGACAACTGAGGCCATCTGCATTTCCTATTTGCACACCCAGACAGTGCATAAATGTGTGCTCATAAGCCAACAAAATTAAGGCCCGTTGTTGAATTCTGGAAGAGGCTATCGGCGGAATTGCTTTATCTTCACTACATAGACTCATTAGTGGCTTGTGATCTGAGACTATAGTGAAATGTCGACCATGCAAATATTGAACGAATTTCTTTACTCCAAATATTATGGATAAACCTTTTTCAACCTTCTCGCCTGCAAGAGGGTTCTGGAGGCATAGGCCATTGGTCTTTCAGAACCATCTTCCATCCTGTGTGATAACCCAGCTCTCACACCATAAGGAGATGCATCACAGGTTAATATTAATTTTTTTGATGGGTCATAATGTACTAGCCGACATGATGGCTATAATAGCTTCTTGATTTTTATCAAGGCTTCTTCTTGTTGCGCCGTCCATGACCAAGAATGGCTCTTCTTCAATCATAAGTGCAAAGGGGCTAACACTGTTGACAAATTCGGCAAGAAGCATTCGTAATAATTTATCATGCCCAAATAAGATTTGCGTTCAGTGACACTGGTAGGAGAGGGCACCTCCTTGACTGCCCTGACTTGCTCCTCCACTGGATGCAATCCTTGGGCACCCACAAATAAGTGACTTTAGTCGCTTGGAAAGTACACTTCTCTTTCTTCAATTGCACGACAGCTTCCAAAAATCTCCTTAAAACCTTTTCTAGGTTGGCCAACTATTCGGCCTGATTTTGTGATCAGAACATCTTCCAGGTACACTACTGCTTGGGGAAGTCCTTGTAGTAGGCTTTCCATGGTCCTTTGGAAAATTTCACAGGCAGTGATACACCAAATGGTAGTTGTGTATATTGGTACAGGCCTTTGTGCGTGTTGATGGTTACATACCCTCTATAAGTGCTTTCCAGCTCTAGCTGTTGGTATGCTTGGCTCATGTCCAGTTTGAATTTTCCATCTGCAAGCTTAGCATACAGATCTTCAATCCTTGGGTTAGAATATTTATCTAATTTAGCAGCTTTGTTGATAGGTAATTTGTAGTCTCTGCAAATGCGATAATGGTATGATCTGGAGGGACTATGGGCACTGTCCATTCTGAAAATTGGACTGGCTGATTATTCCTAACTTCTCTAAGAGCTGAATCTTCTGGTTGATGTGCGGGTGGCGGAGTCCTCACATCAGCGCTTAAAATGTCGCGTGCTGACATCGCGTGAGCGTCCCGACCTCACCGCACAGCATCACGATATTTCGGTCAGCGGGTGCGCTATGCAGCGGGACGCGCGCCCGCCATTAATTAAAGGCCATGTTAAGGCCATTAACTCTCCAATCAACCAGGATTTCGAGGGGCCCGTGTGAACTTCGGCTCAGCACACGGGCCCAACAGGCAGGCGGGTAAGTGATTCTTTTACAAACCTCATCCAGTGGCGGGATGAGGTTTGATTTCGGTTTTAAAATACTTTACTAAAGTTTTTGTGTACTTCGTTAACATGTCCCATCTCGTGGGACATTTTCACCATGAGGGGGACATGTTAATGATTTTTTTATTCTTCTACTTTTGAACTTTCACCACCTTTCAACAATCTCCCTGAGGCACCACTTAGCCTCAGGGAGATGTGCGCTCTTTCGTGCGCATGCGCAAAAGAGCGCACTCTCACAGTTGAGGAATCCCTCCCCCTGCTCGCACAGGAAGCGCTTAGTGCTTCCCATCGGGGAGCCCGCTGGGTGGGCCTTAATTGGCCCGCTCATGTAAAATGGTGGCGGGGCCCGTTTTGGCGGCAGCAATCAGCTGCCCACCCGCCGCTGAGTCGGTCGGGTCCACCCGCCCATCAAGGGCAAAATTCTGCCCTAAGTGTCACAATCCTGCATCCAACTTCCCCTTTAGGGTGTAAGGCACAGGTCTGGCCTTAAAGAACCGGGTGTTGCCTTGGAATCTATGTATGTTTTTGCTTGCATCTTTCCCAATTCATCACAAGATATGCTATCATACTTTTTTGACAGTTCAGGAATTCCTCATGTTCTAACTTGAAAAATTTCTGATCAGCTGGGCTTGATTTTTTTTTAACCAATCATGGCCCAGAAGACTAGGTCCTTCACCTGTTACAACAATCACTGGAAGCTGGGCTCTCTGTTGCCTATAGGATACAGGTACAGAGGTGATGTATGTCTTCAGCTGAGCCGTGGTTTGCTCCAGATTCAGTGGCAGGGTACCTTCACTTAGATATTAAAGATGAGTTCTCCCACCACTGTAGTCAATGTTCCTGTGTCAGCCTCCATGACTATAGACTTCCCATTCACTTGAAGGTTGACAGTGATTGGTTTAGTTTTCACTGCTTTGACATTGTATAGGGAATAGATATCAGTATCAGCAGCTTTTGGTTCAATTATATAATGCACTTCAATCATCATGGTTTGCTGTCTGATTGGCTATCTTGATTTCACCCTGCATTGCTTTATAACGTACCCTTTTTTGTCACAGTTGTGGCATTCTGCCTCTTTAAATCTGCAGGTTTTTGATACATGGTTACCCAGACATCGGTATCAAATTAATTTCTGAATTGCTGGTGAGATAATTTCAATATTCCTTTTTATTTTTCGAGTGGTAGAGCCTGTCTCCCATTTCGTGATTGTCTCCCTGGTTTTCACACCACACCCAGCAGTAGATCCCTGCCCCAACTGAAGAACGGCGCCATGTTGCACACTCTGCAAAGCCTGCGAGTCCCTCTCAGCACTCTCCATTCCTAGCGCTGTTTCCATGGAGTGCTTCAGATCAAACTGAACTTCTGCAAGTAAATGGCACTGAATGGCGTCGTCATATATGCTGCAAACCAAACGATCTCGCAGCATGTCATTGAGAGTATCTCCAAAGTCACAGTGCTCAGTCAACTGTTTTAACTTTGTGATATACGTCACGATTTACTCAATTAAATCTTTGCATGATCACTGATGGCTTAGGCTGAAAATGTGTCTTCACGAGGCCTACCAGCTCATTAAAAGATTTTGAATTTGGCATGTTTGGGACCATCAGACTAAGGATGAGGTTATACGTCTTGCCCCCGTAGACATTTAAGAGAATTGCTTTCTGCTTCTCCTCTGCTGTTATTTTATTTGCCACAAAGTAGAAACCTAGGCACTCAATATACTGGCTCCAGTCTTCCGTGGACAAGTCGCACTGGTCGATTCTGCTGAAGAGTGGCATGACCGGTGAGTATACTTTTTTTTCTTTCCTTAAAATTCACATTCAGGGGCGAGTTGCAGCGTCGGAGCTATTTATCCTCATCACCAATTGTGATAAACTTGGTGTACTGGACAGGTTTCTTGTTAGAAACAGTAAATTTTATTTACAGAGCTCATGAAGAAGCTACGTGTTTGAACCAGGTCCACAACTAGATTGCTCCTCTCCTAAGATTATCCATGCTTAGGGCTGATTCGTCAGTACAATTAAGTGACCCCTAAAATAGTGTAAAAGGTTTTGCTTACAATCAATACACAGCCTAACCCTGGATGTTGTCCAGGTCTTGTTGCATTTGGACATGCACTGCTTCAGTACCTGAGGAGTCGTGAGTGGTGCTGAACATTGTGCAATCATCAGTGAACATCCCCACTTCTGACCTTATGATGAAAGGAAGGTCATTGATGTAGCAACTGAAGATGGTTGGATCTAGGACACTACCCTGATGAACTCCTGCTGAGATGTGCTGGAGCTGAGATGATTAACCTCCAACACCCACAACCATCTTCCTTTGTGCTAGGTATGACTCCAACCAGCAGAGAGTTTTCCCCCAATTCCCATTGACTCCAGTTTTGCCAGGGCTCCTTGATGCCACACTTGGTCAAATGTTGCTGTAAGGGGCTGTCATTTTCACGTCACCTCGGGAATTCAGCTCTTTTGCCCATGTTTGAACCAAGCTTGTAATGAGGCAGAACCCAAACTGAGCGTCAGTGAGCAGGTTATTACTAGAAAGTGCCGCTTAATAGCACTGTTAGTGACCCCTTCCATCACTTTACTGATGATCCAGGGTAGACAGATGGGGCGGTAATTGGCTGGGTTGGATTTGTCCCACTTTTGGTGTACAGGACATACCTGGGCAATTTTCCACATAGCCGGATAGATGCCAGTGTTGTAGCTGTACTGGAACAGCCTGGCTGGGGGCACGGCAAGTTCTGGAGCAAAAGTTTTCAGTACTATTGCCAGAATATTTTCAGGTCCCATAGCCTCTGCACTATCCAGTCCCTTCAGCCGTTTTTTGATGTCACTTGGAGTGAATCAAATTGCCCAAAGACTGGCATCTGTGATGCTGGGGACCTCCGGAGGAGGCCGAGATGGATCATCCACTCGGCACTGCTGGCTGAAGATTGTTGCGAATGCTTCAGCCTTAGTTTTTGCTGTGCTTCACCATCATTGAGGATGGGGATATTTGTAGAGCCTCCTCCTCCAGTGAGTTGACTAACTGTCCACCATCATTCACAATGGGATGTGACAGGACCAGCTTAGATCTGATCCGTTGGTTGTAGAATTTCTTAGCTCTGTCTATTACTTGCTGGTTATGCTGTTTGGCACACAAGTAGTCCTGTGTTGTAGCTTCACCAGGTTGACACACAGGAAACATACCTCCGACTAGCTCACCGCGCCATTACCTCGCCACTTCCTCATGCAGGGCGCCATACTTAAATTGCAGTCACGTTCATAGTTCTCAGTGCTTGCAACCTAGGACTATTCCAGTGAAGACATGGCCACAAAAGCCAAAAAAGTGCAGCCCTCTATTTAGTAATGCATCCCTGAGATGCCTCTTGGGTGCCGTGGAGGCCCACCGCAAGGTCCCCTCCCCCCACTCTGGCAGCAGCAGGCCCATCAGTCTCAACATTCCGGCTTGGGAGGTGGTGGCAGAGCTGGTCAGTGCCAATGTTGCACAGAAGAGGTAGGCCATCCAGTGCAAAAAACGGATGAGTGATCTCATCCGTGGCACCAAGGTAAGGCAACCATCTCATCACTCTAAACTCTCACACTTACAAGGCTGTAACACACTCTCTGGCATCTCACTCACTGCCGGCTCAAGGGACATCATCACTCACTCTCTCACACACACCCTCACATCTCCATCTGGCCTCATCTCCTCTGGGGACTCCTCAGCTCTCACCACCTTGAGGCCACTTGCACAGGTCAACATGTGCCCCCACACACCTTGGGACACCCCTCTTCCCCAATCAGTCCTTGTCCTGTAGCCTCTTCCCTTGGCCTGAGGCCACTTCCCCCTTCCCCAAGCAAGGCCTAGCTCTGTAGCCACTGAAAAGCCACCTCCAGCTTACAGGCGGCCTAGTTGGAAGAGACCTGCCCATGATGTGGTGCTGCCTGCGAAGCCTGGAGCTGATGACTGTGAGTGCTGCCCGAAGCAAGGTAGGCAAACAAACTTTGAAGTGCTGAGCGAAGTGCAGCTCGCCAGGTGCACGTCACTTATCTACAGTTGTGAAATATGTTGGCGTGCCGGATAATCCAGTGTGGGGGGGATGATTCCAGCAAGCAGGACTTATAATTAGATGCAAATGTATTAAAATGATGTTTCCCAACATGCATTAACAGGAAACACAGCCCGTCATTGACGGGTGGAGCAGACAATCACAAGCTGGTTTCGCGACAGCATGAAACCAACTTTTGGCTTTCTCACCATATTGTTCCCCCCCTCCCCACGCGCCATGATGATTGACACCAATGGGGCTGGAAAATTCTGGCCATTGTTTCCAGCCCCCTGAGGCTGCCCCACCCTGCAAGAGCCACGGGCCAATTGGAGAGCTGGCGGTTCTTCAGTCCAAGCAGCGCCATTGGGAGTGATGGCCACTGCTAGGACTACATTAAGCCCCAGACCAGGAGCAACACTGGGGGACCTGTGAGGCAGGCCACACCAAGAGTTGGGGGAGGAACAAGAAGTTAGGGAGGTCCTTCAAGTGGAGGTAGCCCTTTCCCCTGCAGTGGGGAGCGGGCTTCCGTGGGGTACAGGGAGGGACACCCACAGACGCGACACCAGGGTTTGCCTGGTGGTCTTGCCACATTGTATCTTCCCCTCCCCATAGCAGGTAAAATACCAGCGGCAATCAGAAGAGGCCCTTAAGTGGCACCTAACTGCCCACTTAAGGGGTTTCATTGGCCCAAGGCCAACCGAGCCGCCACCACCTCACCACTGGAAAAATACCAGTGGAGGCGGGTAAGTGACAGGCATGGCAACCCCTGCCTTCACACCCCACCCCTGCCCCACTGATCCTGGAGAATGTGATCTGTGACCCCATAATCTTTAGCGAGTAACAAATAAAAATAAGATTTGGAGAAGTAAGTTAATGAATTAAAAACTGCAGCTAACTTTAACAAAATAAATAATGTTCACGGTTTTGGCTTTTAAATTTTAATGTACACCACACATATGAGATCATCAAGATGGATAATAGCTATCTCTTGAAAATGTTTGGAGGCAAACTCACTCAGCAGAGCGTTTGCAAAATCTCAATCACAATTACAGTTCCTAATACACAAGTGATTTATTGGTTTTCAAAAACAGTTATAAGATAAAGATTGGAAATGCATTAGGCAGCAAAATTCCACTTATGCCCCCTTTAGCCTAAGATATTTATTTTGGCATTCAGCTCTTATTATCACACCGATATTTGATATTTTGAATGAAATTCCTCTGTCCATTATTTTAACATTGTTGCTAATAAAAGGGAGAGATAAAGCATTTTATACACAAGTATTAATCGCTCTATGTTAGCTGTCAAAGAATCAGACTTGCTTCCCGCGTGTGTTCAGGCCACATCTACTTGTAGAAATCATTTTCTTGAGCAACCAAGGCCAGAATTTTTCCCTCGTTGGGCAGGCTCAGCGGGGACGAGCGGGAGTGGCCGGGAAGCCAACCACCATCCACGATCGGGGCCGGACAGCAATTTCACATTGGCAGGCCAATTAAGGCCCGCCCAGCATGAAACGCACGAGGTAGTGCTACCTGTGTGGTGGAGGAGGAGGAGAGTGAGTGGGGAACTTCCTGTGTGCGCACAGGTGTGCGCAGAAAAAACTCGCCAAGGCACGGAGCTGCCTCAGGGAGCTGAAGAGTTTTAAAAATTAAAAATAAAGCATTGCATAATGTTATAAAACATATCCCCTCATGTGGCTGTCACATGAGCAGGGACATGTTATTAATCATATGTTAAAATTTTTATTTTATTTTTAATTGCTGTTGGAAACCTCATCCCGCCCACGAATGAGGTTTCCTAAAAACCACAAAGGCCGCTTGGCCTTTTCACCTGCCCGCCAACCATAAGGTTGGATAGGCAGTGAAAACTTTCATTTAATTGGCAATTTAAAGGCCTTAATAGGCCTGTTAATTGTCGGCGGGTGCGCTGCCGACTCCTGCACACACCCACCGACTGAAATATTGCACAAGTACACTCTGACATCGGGACACTCGCCCAATGTCATCACGCATCATTTTATGCTCTTTCGGGTTGGTGTGTGCCCACCCAACAAGCGTAATATTCTGGCCCAAGACATAGGAGCATGGCTGATATCACAGCATGCCATTAAAGTTGAAAATAATACAGTATTTGAAAATAATATTCAGAGGCATTAGCTGATAAAAATATAGCTGATAGCACTTTTAGCTTAATCACTTGTTAAAGCATCATTGGATCAACAGTTCAGTTCTATATATACAGATACTCACATACGTTCACACACAGTCAAGGGATATTGAATTAAGTTAAACTGTCAAGATAAATAATCATAATTCTTTACCTTCTACTAACTCCTGACTTAAAACAAAGAAAGATAAACTCCAAGGTGGAACATAAAATTATTAGGAATGGCGATCAAAGAGAAAATAAATGAAGAGAAATAACAAAGCCACTGGTCAGATCATCTAAGCTTTATATGGATGCAGTTAAAGGGAAGCTGGTTATGTACATGAAATGAATAAAATGTCATGCTGATAGGTTTAGATGCAGTAGAGTGGGAATAGGTGGTTTGGGAGCATAAGCTAGTTGGGCTGAATAGCTTGTCTCTATGTTGTGAATTCTACACAATATCAGCTAATTAGCCATAGTCCACAAAGGACCATAAGCATCTCTCTCCATTTGAGATAGACAATTGGTTACATATAACTTGAGGGGCAACACTCTTCAAGTGTGGGACAAGGTGAGGAGGCAGGCCTCCATGAACTACCACAGGCAACATGGGGATTGAACCTGGACCCTTAGTGTCATTTGGCATCATGTTCTAACCATCTAGCCAGCAGAGCTAACCAACCCTCACATATATTGAGTAGAAATGTGCTGAATTATCAAAACAACGTATTTAACCTTGAATTCTCAATACCAAAGAACATATTTTGAGAGCTTTACAACTGCAACCTTCGAATACTTGGAAAAAATCTAAGTATGTGAAATTGGGCTCCATCGGTAGCTGGTGGAAGTGCTATAGAAGTCTTAATGTGAAAAAATGGTGTGCACACATTTCCAGTTGCTTCTTGTGTGATGTTCCATGCTGGGAAGGGCACTACTGGGTGAGGGCTGTGTATGGATGGGGAACTTCCATAATCAGCAGACCATGACATCAAACAGCTTCTTGAGCTGATATGCTGTGGAAGCTTGGACCACATAGGCCCAGTGAACAGCTTGTACCAACCACTAGTGTTCAGCTGCAGAAGTTAACCCCCATTGGTGCTATTTATTGGTGCTATCCAACTTAGAAGTGATTTTGACTTACTTTACTTCTGCCCTGGCAATGTTCTGGAAGTAGTGAAATTTTTCTGGAGGTTTTGTGATGAGTGGCTGGATTTAGCAGGGAGTGTTGCTGCATCCATACAGGGAGGGTACAGAAGTCTTGTGCCCTGTCCACACAAAGGTTGCAAGAGGTATAGAGGAGTTAGGTGCAGCCCCCCTATGTCTGCATCATGGCAGGGAAGTGGAGCTGAAACTGCAGAGAGGGGAGGCTCTACGCAGAAGGAGCTGCAGGAGGAGGGCCCTCCACAGAAAGGTCTAACCACCAAGGCCCTTCCAGGCAGGAGCAGGCAACATGGCAAACGCATCCTAGTTTGCAATCCATACTGCATCTGTGAGATGACAGAGGCCCTGTATGTGAGGAGAGGATAGTTCATTGTTTTCTCTTTAACCTGGTAGAAGGAGAATGAACAGGCATGAGACATTGTCAGGGAAGCAGGTTTCCCAATGGTAGAGAGAGTCACCAACTGCACACGCGTGGCTGTGTGGTCTCCACAAGTTAATCGAGAGAAACACAGGAACCATGAAGAGATGAAAGGGGAAAACAAGTATTTTAGAGTTATTGTTGAGCTGGAGAGATAGCTGTTTGAGCTGTTGAGGTAGCAGTTGGGGCTTTTGAGTTGGGAGCTGTTAGCTCTGGGCTGGAAGGAGACATAGTTTGAATCAACCATCCAGTCAAGCCAGAAAGGCCTTAAGCTACAAAAAGCAGTTTTATTCTGAAGTTTGGTTTTCCAGCAGAGTGGAAGTGAGTTACAGGTCATGTGGTATGCCTTTATTGAAGTTACAGCAGTTTACCTTGGATATTTTTACTGGGTTTTATAGTTGAACGTCTATTAGGGAGTGTTGCCTGGAATGTGTTTACTTGTGGGTCTGACCAAGTGGAGAGTTTTTTTGGGTGAATGTGTTGTCAGACTAATTTTAACGGTGTAACTGTAACCTTGTGTGCTTAAGTTTTCTTCTATCCTTGCTAAGAAAACATTTACTTTTAATTTTTAAAATCCCAAAAGTGTTATTGGGCCTTTTACTGTGGAGGTCAGTATATCATCTTTTCATTTTCAGAATACAAAAAAAAGGGTATGGCCCTGAGCCAAGTTTCCCTCTGGGATTTGGTTTGCGCAGCAATTAACATCGGCTGTGGTCACAACAGTAAGAAATCCGATGAGGTTGTCCTTGAGTATGGGTTCACAAGGTCTTTTTACCAAATCTGAAAGAAAACCAAAGTGCCTTATTTGTCTCCAAGTGCTGTATAGTGAAAGCATAAAGTCAAATAAGATTAAGAGACACATCGAGACTGTTCACAAGGGGTACGTCAGGAAACCATGATAATTTTTCCAATGTCGACGAGAAACTTTCACGGCAACAAGTTCAGTTTAAGAGTGTCTTAAGCATCTCCAAGCTAGCTCAAAAAGTATCTTTTAAGGTGAGCTATCGGACTGCACAGACATAGAAGCCTCACATAATTGTGAAAACTTTAATTTTATTTGCTGAAATTGGTTGAACTAATGTGTGGAGGCAGAGAAACTTATAGCTGTATCCCTCCCAAACAACACATGAAGCAAAGAATTAAGGCACCGGCAGCTATCAGGAATGTATGCTGGTGGAGTGCCTGAAATGCACATCTGCTTTTTCTCTTCAAATTGATGCGAACACCGAGGGGCATGATGCACACGAACTGCATTTTTGTGAAACATGCGGAAGAATAGTATTCTGGAAGACATTCTGTTCTGTCTCCCACTTCCCGACCACGAATGGCACAGGAAATATTCAGTGTGTTGCAAGGGTACATGGAGGACAAAAGGATTCCCTGGGAACACATGGTTGCATTTTGTACTGATAGTGCTCTGTCTATGGCAGGCCAAAAGTCAGGCCTGCGTGTCTTGGTGAAGGGAGTTGTTCTGTCTGCTGTTTGGTCTCACTCTGTAATTCACAGGGAATAACCAGCAACAACACAACTGAGCAGAGAGCTAGAAGTATTGCAGTGGATCACATCAATTGTAAACAGCATTAAGCCTCATCCACTTTGTACGTGTCTGTTTGCAAAACTGTGCGAAGACATAGGTCTGATCATGATGTGTTGTTTCATACTAAGGTCCCTTGCTATCAAGAGGAAGGTATTTGAACTGAGGGATCAGCTACTTGCATTTGCCATGGGCTGCCAAAAAACAGAATGTGTTGATTTTCTCTGATTAAAGCAAGATTTGCCTCCTTGCTTAGGTCACAGGTATATTTGGGAAACTAAGTGAACTGCATGCAAATATCCAAGGGAAGAACACAGACATTTTTAACTGAGTGACCAGATCACAGCATTCATGAAAAAGATTGTATTTTGAAAGAGTAAGGCATTGAAATTGAACTATAGCTCATGCCCACAACTTGCCAAGTTTCTGTCCAACAACAAAATCAAAGCAGCTGTCTGGAGATGCACTTTGCATCCTTTTCCCCCAACTTGGATGTGAAAAAATTTGATAGGGTCCAAAATCCCTTTCAATGACAGCCTGACAACATGGATTTGCCCACAGTGGAAATTGAACAGCTTATTGAAATTTCATGAGATTGATTTTTTGGAAAAACAGTTTCCAGAGTTACTCTGTCAGAATTCTGGTTCAGTGTAAAGACTAACTATCCTGGTATCCCTCCACAGTCATTGAAAGTGATGGTTCCTTTTGCCAGCACATAATTGTGTGAAGCCAGATTTAGCACATTTGTTGCATCAAATTTCAATATCGATCAACCCTAGATGTTCCATCGGAGATTGGATGTGCAGTATCAACCACACTGCCAGATTTCGAGAGACTATGGGTGGAATTGTCCCAGATTTACACGAAGTGCGGTTCCAGGCCCGCCAGCGGCGATAGCAGGTTTTCACGCCGTATCGTCCCAAACCCGCCACATTATTTATGCATTCCCGGGAAACATGCCGTTTCGATGGTGGGTAGGCTCTGATTTGCCTCCTATACCGTCACCTCACCGCTTCATTATGCCAGGCACCACATTTAAAGTTCAGCCGTGCTCAGCGCTTCCAGCCCAGGACTGAAGCAAAGAAGACATGGCCCTGAAAGGCAAGAAGACTGCAGACCTTTCACGCCCTTTGGATGCCGTGGAGGCCTGCTGTGTTGTCCTCTACCCCTCACTCTGGCCGCAGGAGAGGCAGCAACATTACCACTCTGGCTTGGTAGGTGATGACAGTGGTGATCAATACCAATGCTCCACAGAAGAGGTTGGCCATCCAATGCAGATAGACGATGGATGATCTCACCTGTGCAGCCAGCGTATGGCAACCATCTCATCATTCTAACTC
Organism: Carcharodon carcharias; assembly: GCF_017639515.1. NCBI lineage: Eukaryota > Metazoa > Chordata > Chondrichthyes > Lamniformes > Lamnidae > Carcharodon > Carcharodon carcharias. The sequence continues at coordinate 51,369,926 of NC_054473.1, forward strand.
ACACACTCAAGCACATCACACATTCACTGGCATCTCACTCACTGCCAGCTCAAGGCCCATCACCACCTATTCTCACACGCATATCCTCACGTGTCCATCTGGCCTCATCTCCTTTGGAGACTGCCTCCTCAGGCATCACCATCTTGAGGCCACTTGCACAGATCAACATGTTCTCCCACACAAACCCTGGGATACCCTTCTTCCCTGGTACAGCTCTCATCCTGCAGCCTCTTCCCTTGCCTGAGGCCAAGCAAGACCTAGCCCTGCAGCTATTGAAAAGCCACCCACATATGGCTGACCTGGTAGATAGAGACCTGCTGTGAGACGCCTAAAAGTGATGTGATGCTGTCTGTGAAGCCTGGCACTGATGACTGTGCGTGCTGCCCCAGCAAGGCAGGCAAACAAACCTGAAGTCCTAGCCAAAGTGCAGCCCGCTAAGTGCACATCGCTTATGTGCCGGTGTGAAACAGTTCAGTGTGTTTTCTCACCAACGTGGGCGGACGATCCAGGGGTGGGGGGGAGCAATTCTGGCGGGCTAACCTAATAATGACATGCTGATGTATTATAATGAGGTGCCCGATGCCTGATGGCAGAGAACGCAGCCCACCATCGGCGGGCTAAGTGGACAATCGCGAACTGGTTTCACGCCGTTGTGAAACTGATCGCACCATATTGTCCCCTCACGCCACAAACACCCCTGACACTGGCGGGCATGGAAAGTACCAACATATGTCACAACATGCATGCCATATGTCTCATTAGGCCGAGCGAGTTCATAAAATAATAACATTTTTACAAGGTACTTTAAAAACACTGCTTTTCACATGCATTTGTGTTATACATTTATCATTCATCTGCATACTTTAATAATTAAGTACTGAATGTTAATATGCTGCTCTTTTGTTGGCATCTGGAGTCATGTTAATTTTCATGTGTTAAAATAAAGGCACGTTGGAAAATAGTTTTGGAAGCACTGCTGTAGGGTATCATCCCATCACCATCATGGCCTTATTCCCCAGCCTCCTGTCCATCTGCAACATCCCATCAGAGCATTCTCTTGGCCCCCTTGGCAGTAAAACCCACAAAGAGAAACCTCTCCATAACATCTCTGTCCAAAGTCACATCCAATTATAAAAGCTTAAATTGGCTATTCATCCTTGTGCATTCCCGCAACATCTGCCTTGCCACTGCCTTTGACTGGCCTAATGCTCCTATGCAGTGCTAACCCTTGCCTGGAGCAGGGCTGGTGGAAGATTGCTGACTTCCTCTGGGGTGTTGCTGATCATCTTACAGGATATCCTGGAGCAGCTCTGAGCCCCAAGGACCCAACTTTGGACTGTACTACCACAGCATGGGTGGCAGCCAACTGGACTTTTTGCCTGTTAGACAGCAGCAAGGGCACTGGTGGAGTGGCAGTGGTGGGAACATGCATGTCGTCATCCTGAGAGACAGCAGCAGGATAGTGCTCAACAATGCCACTGCCACTCAGACGGGATGCAACCCTAACAATCCTAGTAATCTGGAGGATGAAGAGGCAAATCAGGATGCATCATGTGATTACCCAGGCTTGGCCAAGTTGCAGGTGTAAATTTTAAAAGTGTTTGCAGTTTAGAAGAAAACTAGAATTATATGACCTTTTGGCCTGGCCCGGAAGCAGATGACTAGCCTATGGATCAGTCCATGAAAAAGCTAAAGGAGTGTGATCTTTGGGTCAGGATAAAATAAGTTGATGAATGGTCTACAAGTTATGCTGTAATAAACTGATAGCTTGACCTCAGGGTCAAGATATGCAGACGATGAGGCACAACAGCAAAATAACAGGAGAGAGATGCAAAGTCACAGTTTTGGAATGAACTGTAAACATCATTTGTGCTAAAGGTCAGACTATTCCGTGATTGTTTACATATTCCTCCGGAACTGCAGAGGTGGTGAACAGGTCATTCTGTGTTTATTTTGTAAACTCATTTATAATTAAGGATGTAACAGTTAGACATACAAGATAAGAACATTGTGAGTTAATGATGAGTTATCCCAAAAGATGGTACAAATAACTGACAGAAGCTGTGTAACTTTGTATTGCTTTTTAGAGCATTCTAACAGAGCATTTCCCATGTGTGCTCACTTGTACTAAATAAAGAATTGCTGCTGCATCTACCAATAGTCGGCTCTGTGTTGAGTGTCTTGTAGACACTCTGCAACAAAAGACATATTGCTGAACTTCCATGGCAGCTTTCATGTCCCTTTGAGCACTGAAATCCTCAGCCATGATGGCAGCAGTCTGAGCCTGCACAGCAGCAAGCATTGATTTCATGGCCTCTGCATGAGCTTCCACTGCAGCCCTGAGATGTTAAGTAACTTCCACCTGTGCTCCAGTGGAAGCTGAGACAGCAGTGGGTCCACAAGTGCTGTGATGGAGCTAGTCAACACTTCTATGCTGGAAACTGTAGGCTCCATGTTCCACACCATGTCCTCTACCATGTTGGAGCTGAATTCCCCCATGCTCCATGACAGTAACAACAGACTGCCTGGCAGGCCCACCAATGCCTCAAGCAACTCAGTGTGCATGCTCATCAGTGTTCCTCTGTGGGCTGCCCCATCAAAGCCCATCTGAGTTCCCTGTAGCAGAATATGTCTGTGACCTTGCCTAATGAGAGCTGGTTCCTGAACTATCCTTTCTCCCTGGCTCACCTGCACCCCAATCGGGCCCAGTGACTCAACAAATACAGGTTCAGACTTTTTACTACCCACTGAAGTTTGCACAATACCAAAACTCAGTTGATGGCTACAAAGATCAAGTTACGATGCTTCTTCATCTGTGGTGTGTGTGGGTGCACTCTCTCCTCCTCTTGAGGCTGCTGTGACTGGACAGACAGCAGTTCCTGGACATCTGAAAGCAGAAAATCAGAAGGGAAGGATTGGGGTTAGGGAAGGGGGATAGTAAGAAAAATAAGAGGTTCATGGTCACACCATCAGCAACCTCCAAATCATGAGAGATAGCTGCATGAGGGTGAGGTGGAAGTTGAGAAGGGACACAAGGCAGAAACATACTGTCATTCACAATGTTCTCAGCAGTAATGAATGCAATAGGCTCTATCTCATCTGGCTTCATGACACAGAGAACCATCTAGTCCATAGGGCTCAGGAAATCCAAGTATCCTTGTCTCCTGCTCTGCTCCTGGCAATTCTGCACAGCCTTTTTCTGCAAGAAAGAGGGAAAAATGTCAGTGATTGAGTTACACTGTGTGTGATGCACCTGCTATAGCTGAATAGCTGCACATAGGTGGAAGCTGAGAAGGTGAGGCGGAGCATCTGAATGTTAGGTCTGAGTTCTGACTGCTAGAAATTGATGATGAGTGAGTGATGGAGGCTGTGGTGCTTTCAGCAGCATGAGAAGTTGGTGATACGTGGATGTCCTTTAAATATACCTTCACTATCCATGTAAGGTCATTGAATTTCTTTTCACACTCGGTGGCAACCTGTTCCTATTCCCTTCTCAGTGTGCTCCTTGAGGGCCTCCTGCATCCTGCCCGCCCACCCACCCACCCAACACCCCCGGGAAAGATGGCCTGTCTCCTCCTCATTATTGAGCTTCAGTTCCCTCTCTCTTGTAGTCATATGTACCATAGGCAGTCAGCCGCAGCCTCCTTCTAATGAATGCAGCTCCCCTTTGAGACAGATGGGCTAATGGTAACACATGCTAAGCACACATGCTGCTAGGCCCTCTATTCAGCATTCAGCCAGTCACAAGCACAGCTCATGCTTAGCAGAATACTATAATAATGGAAATGAGGAAGCAGCACAATGTTTGCATTGGGACTGGGCAAGGGCAGTTCACAAACCATAATCCCCGGCGCTTGAAAATGGAAGCTATTACTTTTGAAGTTTGGAGAGGCATTTTATTGTTGAAAATACTGTTGTACCGTACAACCCAAAATTAGTGGGACATTGGTATAGACATTCAAACATTCCATAAAGATTTTAGTGTTATAGTTCTGTCACACACCTTGTTATACTGGAAGAAAGTCAGGGTTTTATTTTTTGAAAGAAGAAAATTAAGAGCATGATTTTGAGATACGGGATTCCACCCCACCAATCTCATACACCCCAGCACTTGAAGGGTTGGGGGGAGGGGGGGTGGGGGGGACTTTGTTTTGTATGGCTGGGATTTTTCATGATCTTCAACATACTGTGGTTTGAATAGAAAAGTAAATTTTATGGAGGCCACTTCAACAAAAAAAGTGCAAGAGGGTTTGATCCCAGTTGCAACACCTTCACTGGTAAGAAGTTAAAATTGAGAAAATTCATTTTGATCCTTAAAAGACCTCATAGATGCCAGCTAAGGTGGCTTGTGCAAGCAATTTGAAAGCAAACTGTGATGGTCACATGTAACAATTCCATATGACAGGTCCAATTTCTGATCTAAAAGTATGCCTCGGTATATAAATACCACATAGGTGATTTACAACACCTCGATCTCAGACGATGCTCTAGTGTCAAAAATCTGATGAATATTAGTTTATAATTAATCCTTGCTTTGAGTGATTTTTGAGATTGGCTCCCATACAATATTTAGTAGGAGACTACCTGGGTAAATTTATTTACAATAACTGGAAGTACAGTATGGAAAGTATCATATTTGGTCACCAAATTTTATACTTACAGCAGAATCCCTGCGTGTAAGAATGTGACATAACTTGAGAGTCTGAAAAAAAACAGCCATTAACAAAGCAGATGTAACATGTTGGAGGGGAAAGTCTAAGAGCAATAGAATAAGTCTGATCTCAAAGTAATGGAACATCCTTAAAGAATTAATTTTAAGAAATTGTGCATAACCTAACATTAAACCCCTAAATAATGCTTAGATCACAATCAGTTTTCATATTGTCATTATGAAGTGTCTAGAAAATAACAAACAAGGTTATTTTATTCTTGTCTCAGTCTACAATCAGTTTGATGAGATAAAGAAGCTGTTAACCTTTCATTTCACACTATCTATGGTAGCTCATTTTCTATTGTAGAGTTTAGAATTATTATGGAGCATCTTTCCAGAAAATAATGAACCCCTGAGGAAAGGGCTAACTACTTGTTGTTTGTCAAAATGATTGTAGGAACTATCTTTTCCCATCACAGTTAACTAAGTCCAACTGCAACTGAACACTAAATAAATTTTGGCAAGAATATCAAAGATTTCCGTGAGCCCTATAATATTTATGAAGCGGAGCTGGTCATTTAGCAATGTATAAACTAAAGAATACATTTCAAAACAGCGGCCATCTGAACAAATGATATCCAAACAAATAATAATGATTATACGCTATCTATGATGCTACATAATATGGTGCATGTTAAGAGCATACCCTCTCTATTCCTGTCATATGGTTCTTAGTTAAAAAAAATGCCAAAGGCAGTATCACATTGAATTTAGTATATGTGTCTTTCAATATTGTAGCTCGAGTTCCAACTATCTTACAGTAGAAAAATAAATGGCAAAGCAAGCCTATGGTATTTATTTGAAATTAGAAGAATGTACAGATCTGTGCTGAACTCAAGATAGCTGCTCACATACTCAAAAACACACAAGCCTTGAGCTTTGGAATCTAACGTAAGCTTTCCTTTTTTGCCTTACCCTGCTTTATGTGCTCTTTGACATATGGGTAGTCTGGATTAGAGTGTCCCATCATTCTGAGCCCTCTCTAGCTTCTAATACCTCTCACTGTGCTGACACTGATTTACATTCAAGTTGCTGTTTCTCATTCCAGATACTGCATAATTCATTAGTCACGTTGAGAGGGAGTAAAATGGATTTCCATTCTCCAGAGTTTAGAAGACTGAGAGGTGATGTCATTGGAACATGCAAATTCATGATTGGGCTTGAAATGATTGATACAGTACTGAGAGACTGTTTTTCATAGTTGGAGAATCTAGAACAAGGGGGCATAGTTTCAGGAGAAGGGACTGATATGAGTTAAGGAGGCATTTCTTCATTCAAAAGATTGTGAATCTTTGGAATTCTCTCCCCCAGAGGGTTGTGGATTCTCCACCATTGAATTTATTTAAGGCTGGCTTAGACAGATTTTTGGTCTCTCAGGGAATCAAGGGAAGCTGGTGGGAAAGTGGAATTGAAGCCAAAGATCAGCCATAATCATCTTGAATACAGGCTCGATGGGCCATATGGTCTACCCCTGCTCCTATTTACACTCTCATGTTTTTGTGCATAATTTAAAATTTAGATAACCACAGGTGTTGAACCTGAAACTATGTTCCAAGTTGATCAAAAATGACTAGAAACAAGAAAAATGAAGATACAGTGAAATCGCAATGAGTCAAACTCAGATGACACAAAATTTTATTTGTGTCAAACATTCCCATCAGTAGATAGCAAGTCCCATAGAACAATGCCCCTGATAAGCAAAAAATCCACACTGCTAACTCTGGATTAGCTGAACTTGTCTAAGGTTATCATATGACTGCACTGACCAATCAGAGCAGAGTTAGATGACACAAGAGTGCAAAATCACTGAGCTAGGTAAGCCATCATTTGACATAGAGATCTCCCTGTGAAAGGACATGCAAACCTGCAAGTATGGCTAAACCCGTGAGAAAATTAAAAGTGTTGTCGATCAGAGAGAAAGTGAAGTTGTTAAAGAAAGTGGAAAGGCATGGTGCAAAGAATAAAGCAGATATCATGAAGGAGTGGGAGGTTCCACCATTATGAAACACAAGGCAAACCTCTTGAGATGTTTCTCAACACCTTGAGGCATCTCTCCAACAAGGAAGAGGATGAGAACGGCTGCCTATCCTGACGTTGAAGAAGCTGCTACCATGGTTCAAGGCAGCCCAAGCAGAGAACGTTCCCATCTGCTGTCCAGTCCTGCAGGAAAGGGGAGTCAGCCTGGCAAAGTAATTGAGCCACATGGAGTTCACCTGCAGCGACAGATGGCTGGTCCAATTCATGACAGGACACAGCATCATCTTCTGCATGGTAAACAGTGAGGGTGCAGCAGTCACAATAGCAATGACAGACGATTGGCTCCATAACGGTCTCGCCCACGTCTTGAATGACCATGGGACATTTTTAACATGGATGAAACCGGACTGTTTTACTGTCTTTTGCCAGACTGCTCTTTTATGTTTAAAGGTGAAACTTGTAATAGTGGAAAGCGGAGCAAGGAACGTATCACTGCTATAGTGTGTGCCAACATTGCTTTGGGAATGTCAAGACACTAACCACACAGAGGAAGCATTTTTAAGGCATGGATCAGGAAATGTGCAAAACACATCAGCAAAAGAAAAGGAAGATTGGCATCATTACACAGAACTGTCCTGCACACCCTGATATGGTTGGCCTCAAGAGCAATGTTCTTGCCTCACGACACCATGGTTAAACTCCAGCCAATGGACTAGGGGGTGATTAGGAGCCTAAAAATCCACCACCAATGGCAGCTAATCTCGCAGGTTAACAAAACCATCGATAAGAAACAAGAGTACAATCCAACTGTTCTGGAGACCATGTTTATGATGAAGAAGCTGTGGAATATGGTGGCAGAAGCCACAATTGCCAATTGCTTCCACCTGGGTTCAAACAGGTTAGTACTGCGCAAAACATCGAAAACAAGGAAGAGCAGGCTGAGGCCAACCAACCCGATGATGAGGCACTTTTCACTCGCCTGTGGAAAGCCGACATGGAAATTGCAGCAGAGACAACCATGGAAACCTATGCGGAAGTGGATGATGCTGTACACCACACAACAGAATTGACAGATGATGCAACTCTAGATGGAGTACATTCTTCAACTGAGGAGCCCGATGGTCCTGAAGAGGCTCATGAATGCTCCGGCATTTTGCACTGCAGTATAGAAACACCAATAACATATTTCACTGCATTGATGACATATGGTGGACTGTATCGTGCACATCTGAAAACAGCACACTAAGCAGAGAAAGATTACAGAGCTTTTCCAGAGCTAACTCCCGACATTTTCAATAAAAAGCTCCGACCTTTTACAAGGTCAGGCAATTGTAGTATGTGAACAAATTGAATAAAGGGCAGAATTTTCCTGTCGGCGATTTGGGGGTGGGGCCCACTCACCGATGGGAAAATGACACGGGAGGACATCAGGAGGAACCCCTGACATCATCCCGGTCCCTTTAAATATTGAGGAAGGTGGGCGGACAGCGAAATCAGCTGTCCGCCCACCGACCTGACAATGGCCAATTAAGACCATTGACAGGATAATTAAGATAATTAAAGACCTTGCCCGTCCAACCTTAAGGCTGGTGGGCAGGCCAGGAGCCCTAGCGGGTTTCTGATAATACATGAAACCTCATTCATTGGCGGGATGAGGTTTGATGTCCGTTTTTAAAAACTTTAATAAAATTATGTGCTTCTTATTAACATGTCCCATCTCATGTGACATTGTCACATGATGGGGACATGTTAATAATTTTTACATATTTCTATTTTTCAAGTTTTTTACTCTGTCAGTAAACTCCCTGAGACAGGACTTAGTCTCAGGGAGATGTGCGTGAAAGAACGCACTTTGACAGATGGGGAATCCCTCCCACCCCCGCACAGGAAGGCTGCTGGGTGGGCCTTAATTGGCCCGCCCACTCAAAGTGGCGTTGGGCCCCATTTCAGCGGCGGAGTTCGGCTGCCCGCCTGCTGCCAAGCTGGTGGGGCCTGCCCGCCCATCAAGGGAAAAATTTTGGCCAAAGACTTTTTCACACAATCACTGTTCTACTGTTTTCATTTGGCATTTGAATCTTGTTTTGACATAGCCCGTGTTTGTAGACGTATCGGGTTACATAGAGATGCGTTCACGTGGGAATGGGGGTCAACTCAGCTGTCATGAAGTTCCACTTAATTCAAATTTATGGGCCGATCCCCTGGGATTCTGCACATTGGGAGTTTATGGTATATTTTTTTCTCATTGAAATCCTGTGAGCTGGCAAACTACCCTTTACCCCTGAACCTTGCTCGTGCCCAGTGATTCTGCATGTGCAGATCCCAAATCTACAGCTGTCTCCAATGTGTGTGTAGTGCCTGTATCTGAACTGTTGTCTATGAGTCTCAGACCAAGTCATGGAGCCTCTTGCTGCACCGTTACTCTCTCCCTCCCCCTCCTGGGGCTGCTGTAGCTGGACAGATGATGGTTCTTGAGTGGCTGAAAGCAGAAAATCCAAAAGGGTAAAGTAAAAGTGAAGGATCGGAGTGGGGTGGAAAGCAAGATGTCCATGGTCACATCATCTGCAGCTTCCTCATCATGCTAGATAGCAGGATGAGGAGGGGTTGGGAGTTGAGAAGGGACACAAAGCAGGAACACACCATCATCCACACTGTTTTCAGCAATGCAGGATAGAAACAGAAAACACAGTAATGTAGAAAATATATCGCAGAGTGGGAAGCCATTAACCAGTTCTGATTTCCAGCATCCGCAGTTTTTTTGTTTTTATATATATGAGTAACAGCTATCCAGCCTAATCCCACTTTCCAGCTCTTAGTCTGTAGCCCTGTCAGTTATGTCACTTCAAGTGTATATCCAAGTACTTCTTCAATGTGATGAGGGTTTCTTTCTATCACTCTTTCGGACAGTAAGTTCCAGACCCCTACCCCTGCCACCCTCTGTGTGAAAACAAAATCTGCTAAACTGCCCTTAATATTTCTCCCAATTACTTTACATCTGTGTCCCCTGGTTATTGGCTTGTCCTTCCTATGCACTCTTCCTCAGCCCCTCCTAATTTATAGAGATCAATTAAATCTCCCCTCAGCTTCCACCATTTCAGAGAAAACAGCCCAGCCTATCCTCTCTCTCCTCATAGTTAAAATTCCCATTCCTGGCAACATCCTTGTAAATCTCCTCTGAAACCTTTTCTATTGCAATTACATCCTTCCTCTAATGTGGTAACCAGAACTGTACACAGCACTGGCTGTGGTTTAACTCCTGTTTTTTTACAGTTCTAGCATTACATTCCTGTGATTATATTCTATACCTCAACTAAGAAACAAAAGTATCCCATATGCCTTCTTAGTCACCTCACTTACCTGTTCTGCTACCTTCAGGAATCTGTGCAACATGCACTCTAAGGTCCCACTGTTCTGTTGCACTTCTCAGTCTCCTACCATTTGTTGCATATTCCCTGGCTTCATTTGCCCTCCCAAAATGCATTACCTCACACTTCTCTGGAGTGAATTCCATTGGCCAAATTTCTGCCCACCAGCCCAGTACAACTATATTTTTATGCAGTTCACAGCTTTCTTCCTCACTATCAGCCGCATAGACAATTTTTCTATTGTCTGCACCCTTCTTATTCACACCCCTGACATTTAACTCTAAACCATTGATACATGCCTCAAAAAGCAGGGAACCCCACCTTATTGGACAACTCAGGGGAGTCACCAGAAGAAAGGGAGCGCTTGCCAATGGACATGTTTCTAGGGGTTCCATTTGGTATGGATGAGCAATGGGAGGAGAAAATGAGGCCAGACAGCACCAGCTGCTGTAGGAAAGAGGGACAGCAAGGTGAGGTGGTGACCTTAGAGATGAGGTTGGAGGAGGCAGGGGAACATACATAAGAAATAGATCAAGGGTAGATCATAGGGCCCTTGAGTCTGCTTCACTATTCAATGTGATCATGGACGACTTTTTGTCTGAACTACATTTTGCTGCCCATCTCTCCATATCCCTCTGTCACAGTTATCCCTATGATGTAGAGAACTAAAATTAGAAGAAAACTAAAAATAAATTGGAGGACCTTATTGGATTCAATTTCAGTTAAAAGAATAAAGGAAACTAATGGGACAAAGGATGAATAAATCTCCAATACCTGATGGTTTCCACCCTAGAGTATTGAAAGAAATAGGTGAGGAAATTACCATAAACATTTGCCATAATCTTTCAATGCTCTCTTGATTCAGAAATTATGCTATTAGGCTGGAAAACTGCTGAATTTGCTCCATTATTTAAGCAGGGTGGAAAAGAGAAACCAGGAAATGACAGGCCTCTAAATTTAAAGTCAGTTGCAATCTTTCATTGGGGATGGAGTGGTTGAGCATTTGAACAAATAGGAGATGATCAGAGATAGCAATGTGGCTTTTTTAATGGTATTATATGTTTGAATAATCTAGCTGAAATTTGAGGGGATTATTAGTAAGGTTGATAAGAAAATGTGGAAGGATTTTATCCATATAGAATTCATGAAAATATTCAACAATTCCAAAACGGGACTTTTTTTTTAGAAAAACTGAGAACACACAGAATTGGTTGGGAGATAAGAGACAGAGGCCAAAAAATTCAACTGCTTAGAGCCTGTTTTTAAAGTGTTATGGGTTCCATTTGTGTATAAAATGGTGCCTGCACTACTCATGCATAATTCTGGCATGACCCCCGTTGGATGTCATTTTGGAAAAGTCAGTAGCATAGACGTCAGGAGCCTGCTCTAGAAGTAGACACGGTAGGCAGATGGTGATGTCAGTCTGCTTAAAATGCTGATTTATTTCTCATGGTGTTTTTTTCAACCTCAACATTTGAGCTAATTCCTTCTCTTGAAGACAGCTAAACATGTGTTCAGGAAGAGGAAGGATCCTCCCAAAAGTGCTACTTTCAGTTTAGTGCTTTCTGTGGTCAGGATAGTGGGCTTCCACATGGTACATGGTGCCATAGACTGCACAGACCTTGCCTTTTGGGCACCACATCTAATGGGTGGGGTGGGTGGGGCCGTAAAATGCGGCGAGCCATTCAAAAGTCCATTAATTTTGGCGGAACTGTAAATTCTCACCAGCATTAAATTCCGCTCAGTGGAAGAGATGAACCAGCATTGCAAAGGGTTCCACTGCTGAATGTGCAATTGGTATGTAACCATGTTTTTTTTTTAAATTCATTCTTTCATGGGATGTGTGTGTCACTGGCCAGAAGAAATTGGCAACAGAAACCTTAAACTGAGTGGCTTGGTCGGCTGTTTCAGAGGGTGCTTAAGAGTCGTGGGGCTGGAGTCACATGTACACCAAACTTGGTAAGGATGGCAGATTTTCTTCTCTAAAGGACATTAGTGAACCAGATGGGTTTTTATGACAATCAATGATAATTGTCATGGTCATTATTACTGACACTATGGCCTCAATTTTTCGGATGGTGGGGTCTCGAATGAGCATTTAGTGGCTGCAGGCGGGACTCCTGCCCCTCACTCGGGAGGAAGTCCCACCTTAGAGAGGTGTCCAGCCTCTGCACTGACAGCACTGTAGTGAACAGAAGAGGGAGTTCAGGAGAATGTCAGAGCTTAAGTCCAGGGATCAAAATTCGGACGGACATTTTCACACAAAGGATGGAAAAAAGATCTGGCATTCTTGCCCCCAAAATCATGTGTGGACATGGGGATAATTAGAACTTTCATGATTGAGATTAATAGATTTTTGTCAGAGTCGAGGGATATAAAGAAAAGGTGTGTAAATGGAGTTGAGGTACAGATCAGCCATTATCTAACTGAATGGTGAAACAGAACCAAGGGGTTGAATGACTTCTCCTGTTCCTATTTTCTTATCTTCTATCCATGAGACCTGACCGACACTCTGGCACTGGACAAATTATCTATTAGATTGAGGGATACTGATGACAGTTGTGGGGTCGAGGGCAGAGGAACAAGAGATTGTTCATAATTAAGGGAGAGGATAAAATAATTTCCTGTTATATTCAAATAAGTGTAGCAGAAGAATTACTGGTATATATTGAGATGAACAATAGGCTGCATTGTTCAACCACTTATGAATGGTAATATTGAAGTAAGGCTACTGAGCTAGTAAAGAGAGAAAAAAATTAAAATAGCTAAAAAAAACTTGATGAAGGAAAAGACATTTGCATAGCTACATTGAGTAAAAACTGAGATGTTCCTGTTTACTTAAATAGGCCCAATTTGGATGAAGTTAGATTTTGTATATGGCGTTGATATTTATTCAACAATAATAACATGCATATATATAGAACCTTTATTTCGTTAAAGTGTACCAAGGCACTTCACAGGAGTGTTACAACACAAAATGTGACACTGAGCCACATAAGGCAATAAAGATGACCAACAGCTTGGTCAAAGTGGTAGCTTTTAAGGAGTGTTTCAAAGGAGGAAAGAGAGGTAGAGAGGCAGAGAGGTTTGGAGTGGCAATTCCATAACTCAGGGCCCAGGTAGCTGAAGACACAGCCACCAATGGTGGAGCAATTCAAATCGGGACTCTCAAGAGACCAGAATTAGATGAGTGCAGATACCTTAGTGGGTTGCAGGGCTGGAGGAGATTACAGAGAGAGGAAGGGGAGAGACCATTAAGGGACATGAAAACAATGAAGAGGACTGTAAAATCGAGGCATCACTTGACTGGGAGCCAATGTAGGTCAGTGAGCATGGGGGTGATGGGTGAACAGGACTTGTCATGAGGAAGGACAGAGGCAGGGGAGTCTTGGATGACCTCAAGTTTATGAAGCATAGAATGGGAGCCAGTCGGGAGCATGCTGGAATAGTCAAGTCTAGAGGTAACAAAGGCATGGTTGAGGGCTGCAGCAACAGGTGAGCTGAGGCAGGGGATGAGTCAGCTGATTTTACAGATGTGGAAACAGGCAGTCTTTGTGATGATGCAGATATGTGTTTAAAAGTGCATCTCAGGGTCTTATATGACACCAAGGTTGTAAGAAGTCAGGCTTAGTCTCAACAGTTGCCATGGAGAGTGATGGAGTTGGTAGCTAGGGAAAGGAGTTTGTACCAGGGACCAAAAAGCAATGGATTCATAGGACTAATATTTACAAATAGTTTTCAGTTGTTGTTACCCTAATCATATTCAATATCAATGCTTAAATAGTTTTATGAATAGTTATCATGGGCCAAAGTAGTATAAATTTATTGCCTCTATTTTAATAATAGTACTGCACTTTTTTGCTTTTCAGAGGATTGGATTTCTGTGGCATGTATAGCCTTAATCAGAATAGATCTTAGCCTATTAGCACTCCACTATTTCATTTCATTTAGCACTCTATTATCACAATTATGATATAATTTAACAATTAAAAATAGAAAAGTTTGTTCATAATAAAACAGTCATTTATTTATAATTCAACTAAAGTCTCAAGTGCCTTACCATTGATTTTACAAGTTAAGGTTGAAAGCTTTGACGAAAGCAATGAAGCTCGCCATCATGAATGTATTGTTTGAGCAGGGCTTTTTAGTTTCTTTACTTGGAAACTTTCTGAAGAGAGCCATCTCAGAATATCAAACCATTCCCATCTCAAAAGCTTGTGCTTCTGCCCAGCAAGAAATAAGTCATTTATCATTACTTTGATGTTTCATTTCCTCATTTACATGTCTCCACCAAGACTGAAAATGTCACATTGATTTGACTGAGAGATGCTGTTAATTCAATCAATAATCCAGCAAAGAGGAGTACAGATCAGAGGTGTGTGATCTTTAATGTCAGTCTATTAACAGGCATTTCAGGAAGCAACAATAGTCATCAACAGTTACGAATCAAAAAGGTTAGGAATCTACCTTGTTCAGCTCTGATGACAATTGGTTTAATACTAGGGGCAGGATTTTCCCCTCGTTGGACGGGTGCGGTGGGTGGGCCCAGGAACGGCTGCGAAACGGACCACCGCCCACAATCGGACTCCAACCGCAATTTAACGCTGGCGGACCAATTAAGGCCCGCCCAACATGAAACGTAGCTCTGCACTGGGCAGGAGGGGTCGAGTGGGGGCAGGCACCTGTCAGCCACCAGGCCCAATGGCGACTCAGTGGCTGGTTTACAAACAGTCCAGGCAGCCCCCAGAAGCCTGCCACGGAGGACGCCCCTGAACCTTTGCGATGGACCCAAGTGCGGCTGGACATGGCAGGCTGGAGGGCAGGTTGGGTGGGCACTCGGCCCCCTGCTTTTCAGATGAGTGCCTCGCCGTCCTCCTGGAGGATGTGGCTGCCAGAAGGGACACCCTTGTCCCCAGGGATGGGAGGAGAAGGCCACCGCACCTCACTAAGATGACATGGGAGGAGGTGGCAGCAATGGTGAGCAGCTGTGATGTGGTGCGGCGCACATGGATGCAGTACTGTGAGTGCTTCAATGACCTGCTGCGCTCAGGAAGGCGTGGGTCAGTGTGCAGACGTGTTAAGGTCTGTCCCTCCCTCAGGGGTGCTAGAGTCCGAGTGCCAACTGTCAATCACACTGGAGCTGGCCAAGGGGGTGAGCCCTAGCTGCTTGGACTGAGTGCCTTGTGGCTTGAGGGCCATGACTCAGATGTGCCCTGCCAGGTGTTCCTCAGCTGGGGTTGGCCAGGCTGCAATGGTGCTGCAGGTACAGAGTGGACTTAATTAATGCTCTTCTGTTGTTTCAGGAGAAGGTGGCCCACAACAGTATAGGAAGGTTGCGGACCGGCGGAGGAAGGCCCAGTGTGACCTCATGTTGGCACACGAGCTGCCTGTCATCTCTGCGAGCTACTTTCAGGGCGCTCTGGATGATGGCAGCAGCCCCTCCTCCCCTCTGCCAGTGACTGTGGCATCTGATGAGGCTGCAGCGACTAGGGAGATGCCAGCTGTGGCACTGACCGCTACCTCCCAGGCTCCACTGGCCAGAGGACAACCACCAAGGTAATTAAGGCCAACAAGACAGCAGGGTCAGCAGGCTGTCTCCAAGGCTGGTGCCAGAGAGGGGGTAGCACCTAAATTAAAGGCACCATGAGCACAAGAGGAACAGACCACAGGCGATTTTATATTCATTAAGTTTAATTTATCCATACTGGTCTGGGAATGAAGACCAGAGAGGTTTATGTAAATAGTTTGGAATTGTCAGAATGAAATAAATTGTGTTTTTGTTGTCATGGCCTGAGTATGCTTCACCTTTTTATTTCATTGTTGCGGGGAACACCAGTATGTAATGCTGGATGTAAGTTGCCCTGAATTTTATTGTACAGGCATTGAGTGTTCCTTGTGTTCAAATGAAAGGGTCCTTTCAGACATGCAGGTTGGAGGCAGCCCTGGCATGCTGTTGAAGCAGATCTTTGGTAGCCTAGCTGAAGGAGCATTGGATCAAGGTGTCCCTGGTGTTCCTGTCTCCCTGCAGGTTACCAAAGTCTGGCTCCACACCCTCCACATTCTCCTCACTGTGCTCCTCTTCTGACTCACTATTGGACTGATCATCTGTGGTCTGTGGAGCTGCGTCAAGATCCTCTTCCTCCAGTGGGTGCCCCCTTGCCAGGGCCAGAATGTGGAAACCGCAGCATGCAACCACTATCAGTGACACTAGCTCTGCGGTGTATTGTAGTTCTCCTCCCGAATGGTCCAGGCATCGGGAGCACATCTTGAGAAGACAGATGGCTCTCTCCCCCACAGCCCTTGGGGAGGCATGACTCCAACTGTACTGCTGCTCAGCTTCTGTCCTTGGATGGCAGAGAGGCGTCCTGAGTCACCTCTTCAACAGAAAATCCTTGTCACTCAGCAGCCATCCATCCAGCCGGGCTGAAGCACTGAAGAGCCTCAGCACCTGGGAGTGTCTGAGGATGTAAGTGTCATGGGAGCTGCCTGGGTACCTTGCACAGACTTGCAGAATCTGCATCCTGTGATCACACAATATCTGCACGTTCATGGAGTGGAATCCCTTCCTGTTGATGAAGGCACACGGCTGACCCGCTAGCGCCTTGATGGCCATATGTGTGCAGTCAATTGCACCCTGGACACACGGGAACCCAGCAATCGCTGCAAAGCCTCTGGCTCGCTCAGATTGGCTGGCCTCTACCATACGGTCAAGAATAAAGGTCAGTGCCTGCCTGAACAGAGCTTCTATCACCAGCTTGACGCAGCTGTGGACAGCTGATTGGGAGACTCCACACAGATCCCCCACTGACCCCTGGAAAGAATTGGAGGCACAGAGGTTGAGTACCGCTGTGATCTTCAGAGCCACTGGCAGAGGATGTCCACCCATACAGTCAGAGCTAATCTCAGGCCCAATCATATAGCAAAGTGAGGTTACACTCTCCCTTGAGAGGCAAAGTCTCCCTCGGCATTGCACCTCGGACATATTGAGGTAGCTGCATCACTGCCTGTAAACCCCTGCAGCAGGATAGTGTCGTCTTTTGCGGCCCCTTCCGCTTTGGACTAACTGCTGGCCCTGTGCCTCTTGTGTCTGCGCCTCTCCTCCCATAGGCCCCTCCCTTGGGAGCTGCACAGGGACACCTGGCCTCTTCTCCCTTCTGCCCCTTTCTTCCTCCTCAGAGGAGGTGCCTCCAGCGGAGACCACAATCCCCATTACCAGAGTAAGGGAAGCTGTCTGATATCTGGAAGGGTTCACATAGTCTGAATCCTCTGAGGGCTTTGCAGGCAGCAATGAATCCTGAACTGAAGCATGGAAATGCTCAGAATGAAGCAGCCAAGTACCAATAAGCAACCAGCAGCAAACTACTTCCAAAACTCCTCACGACTCACACTGGCAATGCTGCTGACCCAGGGATAAGAAACTTCAGCTATGAGGATAGACTGGAGAGGTTGGGATTGTTTTGTTGGAGAGAAGAAGGCTAAAAGGAGATTAGATAGAGATGTTCAAAATCATGAGGGAGCTGGACAGAACAGATAGGGAGAAGCTGTTCCCACTCGTAAAAGGATCAAGAACGAGAGGTCACAGATTGAAAGTGATTTGTAAAAGAAGCAAATGTGACATGAGAAAAAACGAGTGGTTCGGGTCTGGAATGCACTGCCTGAAAGTGTGGTGGAAGCAGGTTGAATTGAGGCATTCAAGAGGGCATTGGATGATTATTTGGATAGAAACAATGAGCAGGGGTACAGGGAAAAGGCAGAGCAATGGCACTAGGTCACAATGCTCATTTGGAGAGCTGGTGCAGACACGATGGGCCGAATGGCCTCCTTCTGTGCTGTTAAAATTCTGTGATTTTTATCCCAACCTTGGGTGAGCTTTATGAAAATGTCAGCTGGCCGCATGCCCATTTTTTCCACGCGACGAGCTGGAAATTACACGGGCAAGGAAAATCCCAGTCAATTGGACTCTTAAGGGCCTTAAGTTGCTGCTTAATTAATGGCAGGTCCTGCACCGGCACCCACGCGCGCCCACTTAGTGAAATATTGCGCAAGTACGCGATGGCGTCGCGATGCTTGCCTGACGTTATCATGCACTATTTTACTCCTGATCAGGTCAGGCGCCCGCCCACGGGACATAAAATGTTGCCCTAGGTATCAAAAATCTGAGGCTGGTCTATAAGAAACTTTGTGTAAGATGCTTCCACAGTTGATGGAACTGAAATAATTAAGTAAGTGAAGTTTCTAACGAGACACAAGTAACAATATGAAATCCTTAAGTGCAATGGATGACATGCCTGAAGGTTGCTCACCCTGATAGCCTAAGTATTTTTAAGCAAACTGTAATTCAAGTCCATCATTTGAAAAATTTTCTCAACCTAGGAGCACTTTATTTTAAGTAAGTCTGATCTAAGCAAGCTTCTCTATTGCACAGCTTAATCACCCAATTGAAAATAATATTTTAATACTGCTACAGTAGAGAAAATTGATAGGTTATGTATGAGGGGGAAGATGCGGTCACCTGTGTCAAAGGTTGCAGAGACGTTGAGTAGGATAAGGAAGGATAGAGCATCAGTCACAGAGGATGTAATTTGTAACTTTGATTAGGCCTGTCTCAGCGCTGTGGTTGGTTGGAAACCTGGTTAGAGTGGAGTTGTGGGGTAGTTAGTCATGGATTTAGGAGGTGACAATACATTCATAGACTTTGGAAAAGAAAATTAACAACAGGACAGTAGTTTGCTATACAGATGGTGGCTTCTCAATGGATGAGGCAAATTTGAAAGGGAGAGGGTTAATAGCCAAGCACGAGGAACTATTCACAACATCAGCTAAAACGGAACCAGGAAAGAAAGTTGGGTGGTCAATATTTTGGTAGGATTAGGGTCAAGAGGGCAGGAGTTAGTTCTCATATGTTCCATATACAAAGTGTTGTTGAATTTTGTAGATCCTATGTTAATCAGATTATTAACAGGGGCGCAATTCATCAAAAAATCATCAGCCAGTTTAATTTTAACAGCATCGATATGCTGGAGTGGAAAATCAGAGAGATTGAACTTTGAAACCAGGCATGTGGACTGCAGTATAATTCCAACATAATGGAGTACCATAAAAGTGAAAGATTGGCGGGATGATTTTCCTGTCCAGTGAACCTGGCAAAGCTTCAAACCTAGTTACAAAGTAGAGGAAACAGAAGTGAGAACAAGAATGCTGGGGGTCCACACACTCTCGCATTGCCCTGGGATTTCTGAGGCTTCCTGAAGGAATGGGTGGGATGCTTGTACCTGGAGCATGTGCAAGAAAAATAGAGATAGAAGCGAAGTGGGAGGGGCCTAATGTGGCCTCCCACCTAATGATACGCAGAATACCAGAATAAACTGGCAGTATACCTCATGTGAGGTTGGAAGAGGATGTCCAAATAATCTAACTATTGATGTAATTTTTTTTTCAGCCTCCCAGAGAACTTTGAATAAAATTCATCAAAGCTTTGTTGCTGTTTTACTGGAAAGCAAAGGAACTAAAGCCAGCAGCTATTTCCATGCTGCTTTTTTTTTTTCAGGCAGTATTCTTGCAACTTTTTTCTAGGATTAAGGCCCTGTTGGGACAGACTTGTGCCTGGGATATGTTTTAAAGAAATAGTTTGAACACACACAAATACAAGGAGGTTCAGGTCAGGTCATGTTGGGCTAGGCAGATAGAGCAGCCGACGTCGATGAGTCCTGCCTCACACCCAGCTGTGGAGTGGAGTGCGGGTGACAGGGAAGGGGTTCGCTATGGGAGGAAAATAGGCAAGATAGTTTCACGCAAAGCTCCAAATTTCAATTGGAAAAAGTCAAATTTGAAACATTGGTAAAGATAACTGAAGTGAATGCGAATCCTGTGCTTCACACGTATTAATTTACTGTAAAATTGTTAATATGAAACTGCAGTTATTTGCTTTTGATGGAAGAATGGTCAGTCACCAGTGCCATATTTTCATTGGTCTCAACCACTTTCACTTGAGCTGCTTGCGGAAGCTTCTGAAGCAGCTGGCAAAACAAAATACCAGACACTGAGGAGCTCACTGGAACTGGCGTGCCAAGCATCCACAGCATTATAAGATCATTACAATGGAGTTGGGATGGTCATGTAGCCAGGATGCCTGACACTCGCTTACCAAAGCGAATCTTCTATAGAGACTTGAGACTGGGGTGCGCTCTCATGGTGGTCAGAGGAAGTGCTACATGGACACTTCAAAGGCTTTCCTTAGGAAATTGTTACATTGACCGCGAGTCCTGGGAGAAGTTCACCTACAGTCACTGCAACTGGCATAACCAAATAAAAAAGAGTATGGCCTCCTTCGAAAGCAAGTGCATATCAGATGCAGAGAGAAAATGCAAGGCGGGGAAATTCCGAGCTAGCAGCTCACCCAAAACTCAATCCTGTCTTTTTGTAGCAGAATCTTCTGGGTGCAAATTGGATTTAACAGTCACCCATGCACTATAAAGAACCTGTTTTTATTTTTCTTGGACTGTGGCTTTAAAAACTACCATGGCTGCAGTTGAAAAACATGTTCACTGGAACAGAATGAAGAATATCTACAATGTTGCTGGAACAGTAAAAGAACAATGGTGTCAGAAGGGAGTCTTCGACTAAGGGAAACTACCTGACGACAGCATTTTAATTGGCTCCTGAACAGGTAACCAGGGTTTTGTGTGGTAACAGTGCACGCAGTATAGCTCCTAACCTGCAAAGAGGGAAGAATTAAAACCTCTCTCTCCTGTGTTTGTAAGATTCCAGTAATTCTGCCATAGTAGCTAATTGGCTATTCCTCACATCTCTGTAACCTGCTTTCTCTGAAAACTCCTGTCAAGAGGAAAAAGGGAAAAATCACCAGTAGAGACATTGAAAAGTTTTTCAACCAGTGAACCACAGACTGAAAGTGTTGGGAGACCACCTCATGCCATCAACAACAAACTGCAAGGAATTTGGAAGACATCAGTCGCAATCAACACATCTAATCCTGTACTTCAGATTAGTGCTATTGAACTGTTTTATCTCATCCTTCAAATCCATGTTGTGTGTGTCTTATGTGAATGTGTGTTTGTGTATAGGGGTTTAAGATGGAGTATAGTTTAAGTTATAGAGTTAGAAGTTAGCAGTTCATATTTCTTTCCTTTGCTACTAGTTAAAGACAATTTGTTCAGTAAACAGTTATTTACTTATTAAACAAAAACAGAATTACCTGGAAAAACTCAGCAGGTCTGGCAGCATCGGTGGAGAAGAAAAGAGTTGACATTTCGAGTCCTCATGACCCTTCGACAGAACTTGAGTTCGAAATCAAGTTCTGTCGAAGGGTCATGAGGACTCGAAACGTCAACTCTTTTCTTCTCTGCCGATGCTGCCAGACCTGCTGAGTTTTTCCAGGTAATTCTGAATTTGTTTTGGATTTCCAGCATCCGCAGTTTTTTTGTTTTTATTTACTTATTAAGTTTACAAACCTGGTGCTCGTATTCTGTTAACCTAAATTAAACAGTTTGGTAGAATTGAGGCAATCTGGTGGTTTGATCAAACTTTTCACATTTGTCGTGGCTCAGGAACAGTGGGGCTTGATATTACATTGCACTATCCCCAGTGAGTTGTGACAGTACCCACCTGAACCCGACCAAACAGCCCAGATGATGGGCATGGTCATCTTTGCCTCAAAGTGCAACTATCATTATCACTGAGGATTCAACTAAAACTAAGTAACATGTTTCAAAATACATTTTATTGCAAAAAACCTTTATGGTTAACAGAACTGCCCCAGAAATGAAAGGCATCAATACCATGAAGCCCATTTTTTATTACAGCATGAAATGCTGCAATCTACTTCGCATACATTTCTAAACACCAACCCATTTACTAGTTAATTAGCTGCATCTTACATTAGCCTGAATAGCTCTGTTTAATTTATTGAGAAACCGTGAATATTTTAGCCTGGTCTGCCCTTCTAAAAAAATTTTTTCTGATTAAGGGCAACAGGTTTTTTTTCTCAGCTGTTCTTAATTGTTCCACAATCTCTTTTTCTACACACCCATATTTTGTTTAAATTGCATTGATTCTTTTCATTCTGTTTTTATCTTTGCCACTACATTTTGAAGTTGGCTCACTGTCACAGTTTGTTCATTGCTTAGTGACACATGTTTTGCAGGTTAATTGAACTTGAAAGTAAAGGGATTTCAGTGGAGTCAAAAGTTCCATTTGCATCCAATTTCCCAATTACTTTAATTGCAAGACTTCCAAAGTCAGTGGGAAAATAAATGGAAGTGTTCCCAGCCAAGAATCATTTCAGATAAACTCATCATGGAAATCTTTAGTGAAGATGTTCACATTTTGATACATGCAGCAAAAAATGTGTTTTGAAACTTCATATTGGCTTTATAATCACAAAGTATGAATCCAAAAGGTTAGAAAGAGAGTCTTAATGTTAAATTACTTGAATAACATATTACATGTGTCAGCATGTGAAATGGTGATAGGTCATGGAGGGCGTCATTTAATTATAGAACCTTGGAAATTAATATAGTGAGGTGATTAAACAAACACCCAATATCTTTGTACCAAATTCATCTCTGCGCTATTAGAAATCATTGAAACATGTATATATATCTTAAAAATCTAACATCATTTGGTCCTTTGCACCATTCTAAATTCTTTTGTGCACATTTATAATGGACTGACTATGTAAACTTGTCATGCTGTATTTACACACTCCTGCCAGTAGAGGCATTGCTGCATTATTAATTTTCATGTTATCACAAGTGCACAACTGCTACCTTTATTAGCAGAACAAACTAACACTCTGTTAGAATGGAGAGTAGAAACCTATACCAGATTAAAGGGATATGTAAAGCCAGTCCTTTTGTTTTTTACATAATAGTCATCTGTAGAGTTTACATGTTAGGATGAAACATTACAGATATACAACATGAAAAGTATCAACGATACATACCCCGAATTGTCTCCAGACACACAGTAGATTTACAGTTATGAAGTTGGTAGTTCTTTCCTTGCTTCCAACTTCCAACCTCTCCCTATCATGATCTTTATTTTATTGATACTGTTATGATAAATTGTTCTGGTGAATATTACCCCCTTCTGGTCCTAGGCTCTGACAAACCCTTTCTCCTCCTTACCATGTTGAAATCAAGATTAATGGCACTGCAGTCTATTCTAATTCACTGTTGAACTCCTTACTTCCTTCAAACTTTCTTCTGCTACAATGCAGAAGTTTATGCCCAATCTAGATGTTGCTTCCCATGACTTTATTGAACTGGCTTTCTCTTCTACTCATGTAAACTTTCATAGTATTCTGCTTTAAGGGAATTAAACTCTAATCTATGTTTCCCGATTCAAAATGCGAGTAACAAAAGGGATCTGCTTCACCAACCAAATAACCTTCATTTGCCATTGCAGTGCCAACACCCTGCAAAAGAGGACAGCCACCCCGTGCAGAAAGTGGACAGATGCTCTCATACATTCCGCCAGGGTAAGTCACTCTTCTCATCATTCAACTCACACACTCACAAAACCATCTCACATCCACAGGGATCTCACACCTCAAGGGACAACACCACTAATTCTCACACACATCCTCAAATCTTTCTCAGGCTCATATCCTCTGGAGCTCACATCCTCATCCCGTCCGTGTCTCCACTCACCACACACATATTCCACGTAGCGTCATGCGACCTGTTTGCACTCTCTTCATGTTTCCATGCAGGAGAAGCCTGCTCACAACATCAGGGAGAGGTCATAGACCAGGGATGGAGTGGCCCACTTTGAGGAGCGTGCCATCACGCTGAATGGTGAGGACTTGGACCCTGCCTATGGTGATGGTGAGGTCGGCAGCGAACACCCTCATGAGGATCCTGCACCACATCACCCCTCTCTCAAAGCTATTGTGAGTGCTCTCTCTCCTGCTTTTGGCTGTGCTGCCATGCACTAATTATCTGTACTTTGCTCACAGGGAGCCCTGCAAAGTGACTGACACCCTCAGCCAGCTAGTCCCTCAGCTCCACCAGGTCCTCACTTCCAGCCAAGAGGACAGCACCTCCATTGAAGAACTGGAAATGAGCAGCCTGGAAGACCCATCACAGCATTTATCCATACTCTCCACCAGCATGGAGCCACACACCATGGTGGAACCTAGATTTTGAGCAGGCTCGGGTTCACTATCTGATGGTCACCGCGTGGACACATGTCTGCAGCAGGAGAAAACAGGTCAGCTGAGCTCCCTGGCACTTGGAGGATTGCTGGGAAAGAGGCAGCTGTGAGGTCTGAGTCAGATGATGAGCCTCTGAATTCAGCCTTCCAACTCATCATGGAGAGTCAGCAAAAGGTGGGGGAATATCACATACAACTGTTGGAAACCCTCAACTGAATGGCATGCAAGTTGGAGGAGTGCGTTCGCTTGCTCTCTGATTAAGTGGCTCCCACATGGGTGCGCATTGAGTTCACCATGGGGAGGAAGGCAGATGCCATGGAGAACCTCGTCCAGCAGAATGCAGAGATGCGTGCAGACCTGCACTCCATCGCAGTAGCCATGGGTGAGCTTCTGCAATAGCAACGTGAGAGAGAAATGGAGTACTTCGATGTCCCTCCAGGTGCTCCTTCCCCTCAAGGAGTTATCCCTTCCCCCACCACCGGACACTTTCCTCTCCCCAAACCCCTTTATCCCTCCGGACTCCATCCCCAATCCAAACTCCTTTCCTTACACCTTCCTCCCCCTTACACCTACCTCCTCAGTTGCCACATTCTACCAGTTCCATCTTCGTCCCCCACACTCCCTCTCCTACTCCCAACCTCATCCCCTCAACACCTTCATTTTCTACCCCCGCCCCCCCCCACCCAAACCTCACCATGTCCCCTCCAGGAGTTGGAGTTCACCTATTGTGATGGTACTGAAACTGGATGGAACACAAAGACTATGTGTGGACTATCGAAAGGTGAATGCAGTGACAAAAGCACCATGGTTGGAAATTGCATTGAGATAATGGGAGAATCAAAATTTATCACAAATACTGACTTGCTGGGAGGATATTGACAAGTACTCTTATCAGAGAGAGCAAAAAAGGTATCAGCTTTTGTGACACCAAATGGACTATATCAGTTTAAAGTCATGCCAATTGGTATGAGAAGTGCATCTGCAACATTTCAAAGACTGACAAACAAAGTAATTGCAGGTTTAAACAATTGTGCTGTTTATATTGATGATTTGATAGTTTTCAGTCAAACAAGGGAGGAGCATTTACAACATCTGGAAGAATTATTTAGTCGACTACAAGGAGTTAATTTGGTGATGAATTTGGCCAGAAGTGAATTTGCAAAAGCACAAGGTGTCTAGGCCATACCATTGGACATAGTAAGGTGGCTCCGAGAGATGTGATGTTCAAGGCTATCGAGAAGTTTTGAGATTTCTGGACATAAACGGGTTTTACCGGAAATTTGTACAAAATTTTAGCAGTGTGGTTGCTCCATTGGCTGAACTATTAAAAAAGAACAAGGAGTTTCAATGGACACTGGAGTGTCAGAAGGCATTTCACAGTTTGAAAACTGTATTGACTATGACACCAGTTTTGGCAATACCCAATTATGCCAAGCAATTTAAGTTGGCTGTTGACACAAGCGATATTGGGGCCATATTGTTACAAGAAGATGAAACTGGAATTGAGAAACCGGTAGGGTAGTTTTCACACACAGAATTTGAATGTGTAACAGAGAAGATATTCAGCAATTGAAAAGGAGACTCTGGGTCTGGGGTTAGAATTGCAGCATTTTGAGATTTATGTTGCAAACAAGTCGTCAGAAACAAATGTTTATACAGGCTGCAAACCTTTAAAGTTTCTGGATAAATTTCGAGACAGAAGTGTAAGGCTGTTCAGATATTTATTACTGCAACCTTTTAATCTACAGATTATACATATGGCTGAATGAGAAAACCTAATTGTAGATGCATTATCAAGAGTTTGAAACTCAAAGGGTAAATTGGACATTTAAAAACCTGGACACTGGACTGAAATGACTTCTGTTGAAACCAAGGATTTGTATATTTGATATGTTAATGCATGCATCTGGTAATGTAATATTGTGAGTATATAGATAAGTATAGGAGGTAGTGTAGGATGGATTAAGAAAATGAAGCCATCTTTTTAAATTATTG
Source organism: Carcharodon carcharias (assembly GCF_017639515.1). Classification (NCBI taxonomy): domain Eukaryota; kingdom Metazoa; phylum Chordata; class Chondrichthyes; order Lamniformes; family Lamnidae; genus Carcharodon; species Carcharodon carcharias. The sequence continues at coordinate 51,396,147 of NC_054473.1, forward strand.
TGGTTCATTTCCTCGTAAGGAGGGGGGGGGGTGTCATGAAAGTATAATTCTCATAATATTATTGTGATTTATTGTAAAAGTAGTTTAATAGTGGGGTTTGGATAGTTTATCTGTGTGTGCCTGTGTGTGTGGGATTTAATTGAATTGTAGACAGCTGGTCTGGAGGCTTTTGTGTCATCAAAAGAAAATAGCTTTGAACTGCTAAATACGTAAATATGGCTGAAGTTTTAGACTGTGAGGTGTGAGGAAAATTTGCATTTATAGATAAATTAGGGTAGCGTGAATTTTAAAGAGATGGTCGGATGTTACACCTAGCCAGAAGATGTTAAGCCAAACAGTGTGTTTATTTTTCCCAAAGGTTACTGATAAATATTTTCATAGTGCTCATTTTATACTATGAGACAGGTAAAGTTCCAAAGGCATATTGGAACAATGGAAATTGGGTTAAAAGGGGTGAAACATACATAAAGAAAATGATGTTATGTGTCGGGGAAGGCATTCTATGAGCTAACAAGTGTGAAATGCCTCCAGCCTCTGTGCATCAAGTAACTGTCTACAGGAACCCAAAGCTGAGAAAACTCATTTTGAATTCTCCTATCTAGGGTATTATATGGCTTTGCCTGGCTCTGTTTAAATCTATTTGTTTTTACTGTTGCCTTAACAGGGGTGTAACTGAAAGCCATATTAATTAGGGGTTTTCGGAGTTATTACACTAATAATTTGTAGACCTATGTATGTGAGATTTTTTTTGCTAATAAATATGTCATTTAGTTTTCTAAAAACTTCTGAAGTGATGGTAGTCTTATTACTTCTGAATTCAGGGCACGCATCTCAAAATAAAATACAAATTGCAAAACAGTTGTGGCCATGTGACCAAGTTTCCCACGTGGATTTGATCTACCTGGCACTTATCATCTGCCACCTCATAACACTACTCACAAATGGACTTCTCTTCCCCCGCCCCCTGATGATCACCCATAGCAGCCCATGACCAAGAATGTGATGTCCTGGAGCAGACTCCAGACATCAACAGAGACCTCCCACCTATCATGAGCTGCATCACAGCAGGGTCATGTCCATGAGAATCCACCTAGCATGTAATGCATGTGTTCCTGCAGGGTTCAGTAGCTGTAGGGCTCCAGCATCTTCTGCTCCTTGGAAGTCCGCAACGTGAGCAAGGACCTAATGGTAAGTCCGGACTTCTGCACTTCACATTCGTCAAGATTTGTTCTGGGCTGGTGTGTTTTCCTGCCGATGTGGGTGGTAAAGCCAACATGGGAGAACGATTCTGGTGGGCAGGCAAGATGATGTGATGCAAATGCATTGAAATTAGTTGGACTGCGGGAAAGGCAGCCTGCCGTTGATGAGCGGAGTGGACGATCGCAAACTGGTTTCACAATGGCATAAAAGTGATTTTTGGCGTTCTCGCCATATTGCCCCTCACTCCTGCCATGATGCCCTATGTCAACAGGGGCAGGAAATTCCAGCTTATGTTACTCCCGGCTTTTTAATGAAAGGCTAATTTTTCAAACTTTAAAAAAAACCTCTTCATTGTCCTCCAAGCTATCCCTCATGAAGTTAAATAGAATAAGAACATTTAGTACTAAACACAATTTGGATAAACGTGGAACTGATAATGTAACACTCAGCACCTGTAGTGCCGGTGTACATTCAGCACAGATTACCTGCATTATTGAGCACTAAAGGTCACCGGGTGCCTGTTTGCATAGCATGGATTAATACAGTGTGGAAGTCCTTGTAGCACTGCAAGTTTATGTGAAGAGTCACTAAGGCCAGTAAAATGTTAATGACCTCCTTTCCTATAATTTAGTCACAGTACATATATAGCACTGTTTGGGCTCAGCACTCATATAGGGCATGTGACAGACACGTGACCTAGTCAACATTTTGGTTGTTGTTGCTTAAAAAACAAGTTTGCTTTGAAGTTGCATCAATTACCAACATTATATTGCAGTGATCTTTATTGTGTGTTTAGTGTCTGTGTACTTCACTGCAGCTGTTGTCCTACCATCTTAAAGCTGCAATCCATTTGAGACCTGTAAGTATTAGTTGGGTGAACTGTAAATGAGCTCTGCATAAATAGGATCTATGGTTATTCTACCAACCATTCCTTTGGATCTTGAAGCACAGGTGAAGAACACAAGCTACGTGTTATTATGACCAGATGAGAAGGGTTGAGCCGGCTCTCCCTCTATTCAACCTCCTCACAACAGAAGTTTATTTTTCGCGAGGATATACCTTTCCCAAATCAAATGTATTTAACTATTTAAGCTGTGAGCAACAAGGAGCAAATTAAATAAGGCTTTCTTAGTCAAAGAAAAAGCAAATTTATTAACCACCAAACCTGAGAAAATTAACTAAAATGTGACATCAAGCATTCTGCCCTCATGTAATTATTCGGGCTCAGAAACGCACACTTGAATCAGAAAAGAGGGGAGTTAGAGTCCAATAAAAAGTAAAAGAACATACAGTTAGGTGTCCTTTGATTGTCCTTGAAGTGTAGGTTTTAAATGTTGCAGCTGATTTGGGTTAGCTGGTTTCTTGGATACAGTCAGATGCAGAAGATATTGCAATTAATAGGAGATCTCGGTTCGCTGGTAGGTTTCTGGTAGAGTTGGCTTCTCTCCAAAAGAGAGAGAGGGAGAGAGAGCCATCTCCAGCATGTTTCCTCTGCTGAAGACTTTCTAGAGACCAACTGCGTCACTTGCAATCTCTCCCTCGTGGCTGGCAGCCTTGCCTTGAAATATTTGTGTATTTCCAAAAAAGTTTTGGGTGCATCTATCTGTGACAGCCTTTGGGCAGAATGTGCCCACTGGCATAGGGCATGTTCAGTGGCATGAGCGGATAATATGATGATATTGTGAAACCGATTTTTGACCATGTCGTGAAACCAGTTTGCAATCCCACCATAGGAAGTTGGAAACCTCATTGTAATACATCAGCATAAGGACAGTCTGCTGGACTCAACGGCCCCGCTGGATCGTCCACCCACATCGGCATGATTGTACGCCAACATATTTCACAATAGTATATAAAAGGCATGCGCTTGGCGGGCTGCACTTTGAGGGGAACTCAGAAGTGAATGCTCAGTAATGTTGTGGAGCACTCGAGAGGGACGTCTGTTGGACTTCAAGGTTGAGGCACAGTGGGGGCGGGGGCAAGGGCTAACCTGTTGTTGAGGTGCATTGGGGGGGGGTCAAGGATTGCCTTGTGGTGGAGGCGCATTGCGAGTGGGGGCTGCAAGGGCTGCCCTGCAGTTGAGGTGCATTGCGGGCGATACAATGGCTGCCCTGCGGTTGAGGCATGTTTGGGGGCAGCAAGAGCTGCCTTGCAGTGCGGATCAGGAAAATGCCTGTGCCTGAGCTGAAAGCGCACCACGCAGCACAGTGGGCAAAGCTGCTGCCAATCGGTCAAGTGGAGTGGGGCGAAGGTGGGTGGGGTTACGGGCAGCCATGCACCACACAAATCTCTGGCATCCAAGTGGTAGCCAACACTCTCGGGATGCATTAAGGGGCCTTCAGACTTAACCAAGAGAGATTCTTAGTACAGCCATGCTAACCCACACGTCTCTCTCTCTCTCTCATCCTACAGGTGGAGTATATCAGGATCATGGAGCCTGCTGACCTAGCTGTATGCCTCGTGGTGTACAGAGAGCAAGGACGACATGGAAGAGAGTGACTGAGGTGCCTGGCTGCGCAGAGGGAGGAGCAGCACCCTCTGGGAGAAGGGACAGCTGGAGCTGCTGCACATGCCGCTGAAGAGCCATAGCGAGCTGTTGCTGGTCAGTGCCTAGATAGACCCAGGGTCTATAGATGCCGCGTTTAATTCCTGCAGATGACCAAGAACCAATATTGCCAAAGACTACGCATGTCTAGGGAACTGGTCAGTCACATTTGTCAGCCACTGCAAGGTTTGGTGCCACGTGGACATGGAGGGCATCCACCTCTCAGGAATCACAGGTGACCTCCATGGGATATCGCAAAGCTCCACACACAAATGCATCCCTGAGGTCACAGATGCCCTCTTCGTGAGGGCACATAACTTTGTGCATTTCACCCAGGAGCAGGGCAGCCAGGATGCAAGAGCGATTAGATTTGTCCAGATTTCAGGTTTTCCACAGATGCAGGGTGCTATCGACTGCACTCGTGGCGCTCAGCTCTCTGTCGGGATGTGTAGTCAACTATGTTAACCACGAGGGATTCCATTCACTGAATGTGCAGCTGGTATGCGACCACAACAAACGCATCCTGCAGGTCTGCACACGGTTTCCAGGGAGTGTCCATGACTCTTACATTCTCATCGGTCACAGATCCCTGATGTCTTCCAAGGACCACAGAAGCTGCAGGGATGGCTCTTCAGGGACAAGGGCTATCCACAGAGGATGTGGCTGATGACACCCGTGCGGCGGCCTCAGATGCAGCAGAGCGAAGGTATAATGAGGCTCATGCTGCAACTCGCAACTTGGTGGAGCAAACCATTGGGATGCTGAAAATGAGGTTCAGGTACCTGGACCGGTCTGGTGGAGCCTGTAATATAATCCACAGAGGGTGTCACACATCATCATTGTCTGCTGCACACTTTATAACCTGCCACTGTCACAGGGAGAGGAGATGGCTGAGGAGGAGATGCAGGAGCTAGAGCTCTCCTTCAATGCAGAGGATGTCGACAGTGACAAGGATGAGGAGATCCTCGAAGGTGACAATGACAGCGATGAAGCCCTCTCACTGGCCAGATGAGGCAGGCGCACTTGGGAGGCCCTCATAGCTGCCAAACAGGAGAATGATAATGACATTCAGTGAGGAGACACCATAAGATATGAACGTTTGACTCCTGCCTGGCCTATGGCAGCACACATATTCTCTGTGATAATGCTCCTGTTGTGGAGACACAGTGGAGTTCCTAATAGTCTCTTGATTGCAGGAGGATGACAGCATGTAGTGAGGACACGCCATTGATCGTTACATAGCCTCAGGAGCCTCTGGTTCCTGTCAAGCCGAGGGCAGCTCGCTTGTGCTCCATGATCAGGGCCATCTCAGAGACACAACCATGAAACCTTAGATGCATCTGGTCCTTTGTCTGTCTTCAGCACTCACCCCTTCAGGAGCACAGCGTCACTGATCACAAATGCTGAAGAGATGAGGGCCAGCCCCACCTTGAAGGTGCTGAGAGCACAAAGAATGAAGGAACTCTATATCGCTTGCCCACGACATTCTGATAGCAATGACAAGCACCGCCGAGGTGCAGGCATCAGTAATGTGTCCAGGGAGTGTGAGGCTAGACCATCACTTTAGTCTGAAGGCTATACAAAACACAGGGAAGAGGCCCTGGACTGAGACACCTGCCTTTATCTTGTGCAGAAAGGTTTCACAGCTGAAATAGGACACATCACTGACAGCATGGTTGTCTGATGGATGTAGCACTGCAGGATCCTCACTTGGTAGAGCACCGCCGACCTCACCGTCAGCACAGGAATGTTCCAGATCCTCGCTGGCCAGCTGAATGGCTCTGTTGTCAAAGTCTGTGAGGACCTTGATTTCAGGCATTCCTCCACCAGGCTGCAACCTTTCCCTCTTGCTGTGTGGCTGCTTGTCCTGCATGAATACAGATTGAGAGAGTGAGTGTAAGCAGGATGCCTACCTGGCCAGATGATAAGTATGCCTGGCCTATGTGGGTGGCGAGTGGTCCCATGGATGGGATGACGATACTGAAGGTGTGTGTAAGATTGAATGGTGACGTCCTTTGAACTGGCAGTGAGTGAGCATCCTGTGAATGTGTTATGGATTTGTGAGCGTAAGAGTTGGGAATGATGAGAGGAGTGACTTACCATCACGGAACAGAGGAGATCATTTATCCTCTTGCGGCACTGGGTGGCTGCCCTTTTTTGCAGGGCGTTGGCACTGACCAGTGGTGCCACCACCTCCAAAGCTAGGTTGCTGTTGTTGCTGCCCATCCGGTAGGGGAGTGGGGGTAGAAGACATCATGGCGAGCCTCCACTGTGTCCAAAGGGCACTCAAGGGATGCGCCATTGGACCTGGGGTCTGCAGTCTTTTTGCCTTTCAGGACCATGTCTTCTTTACAGCAGCCATGGGCTGGAAGCACTGAGAGGTGTACGCACATAGCTGTACTTTTAATGTGGTGCCTGGTGTAATGAAGCTGCGAGGTGATGACGTGATGGACAAATGGGAGCCTGCCCGCCATGGAAATGGCGTGTTTCTGGGAATGTGTAATTAATGTGGCAGGTTTGGGATGATATAGCATGAAAAGCTGCCATTGCAGCCGACAGGTAAAACATCATTTTACCCATCCATTACTATACTTAGTGCACATCTGGGACGATTCTGACTATTGTTTCAATATCCAGCACTTTGCATTTTTAATGTCTCTTCCTTGGATAGTTATGAGCTTCAAAGGGTGTCTGGATTATAGGAAATGTCTCTCCCTTCACACTCCCCTGAGGGTAATTTGTTGGTTTATCACCTTCACCTTTGAATGTGGCCTTGCATTTTTAAGTTGTTTGCTCTGTCTCAGTTCAATCTGCAAAATTTCTAGTCAGTGGATCATGTTTTCAAAAATATTGGAGCATAGCCTCACAAGAGTGTCAAATTTGGTTGTAGCTGTAGAGATTGACAACTTTTAAAAAGGGACAAATTTCCCAGTTGCCACTGCGAAGAATCACACAACAATAATTCACGGTTTAAAGCTTTTACTGTAACAAAAAAAGCTAAAATCAACCATAACTAAACATTACTTTGTAAGGAACTAATACACTAAAAAACAGAAAGGGTATTCCCCACTAACTTCTTAACACACCCAAAAATCCCAGAGTACTTTTATACTTTTCACAGCACTCTCAGCAGAAATGTAGTCTTTTGTACAAAGTCCCTAGCTCCCCCCATCCTCAACAGGATCTCTTCTCCCTGCCTCACCAGGGTGAAATATCCAGTGTCCTTTTAAACAAAGCCCCTTTACTCAACCTTCTGAGCATAATCAAATGGACTTTGTTATGACCCTGGTGGAGACTAGTAACATTTATTTATTTTTTTTAGAAGCCAAAACCCAGCTATTTACTAAAAGAAGGAAGCCACAAGGTTCATGGTCTAAATCAAAAGACTTTTACAACACAAAAATCAAAGATGATGAACACTAATAACTCATTAATTAAGATAGAGTCTAGATACGTTAAAGACATTAAAAGTACAATGAACGCAGATGCTTATACTTTAAACCAAACTTTGTAATTCAACTTTCCTTCTACACCCATTTGTCTTACACATCTAATAAACTCATGTCAGATTGGTTATCAGAAATTGGAAGACTAACCACTTGTGCTGAGTACTATTTCAAAGATTTGTATAAAGGTGGCAATTTCTCTGGCCTTCCACTTACATCCAGCTTTTCCTTCAAATCTCCTCCAACCATCTAATGGTTGTAGACTCCCTATTTAACACAAACATTGCTGGGATCTTAAGCATGGCAATTTCAGGTCAGAACTCTGCTGGTTCTAAAGTTCTTTAACTCTGGAGTTTTGTATCTTTTGATCACTTTCACTCTTCTCAGCTTGGCTATCCCAGAAATCCAATTCACTTTTAATAGAGTCCTTCTATTATCAAGGGTTTTTTAATAAAAAAAAACTTTCAACCAAAGCATATAGAATTTCAAAGGAATCCTACTTGAAAGAAATGTCTTTAGCAAGCTTGTGCTAACTTAAAACACTAAAACCCTCTGTGATAACAGAGCCACACCTACTACATACCCCTATAATTAACTTATTGTTGACCCTATTTTCTTGTTTATCTCTCAGGCAACCTGGGCACCTGATCAGTTAATGAAAGCCAGATGCTTTACCAGAAATTGTTTCCTAGACAAATCTAGTTCTTAAAGGGACCAACACCCCAACCATAAAATGTAGATTTCCCCAAAACCACATGCGCCATCACAACTTCTAGTAGCAAGGCATCCTCTGGCAATTCCTCAGTCTTTATTTCTCCACAAACATCACTTCTTCAAACAGAGGAAGTTAATTACCATGAACTCTGCTTGGTGATTAATCCAAAACAGTTCTTTTCTTCTGCTTGGCAAATAATATCTGTTATGGGACTCCTGCCACAAATTTCTCCGCTTGACTGATTCTGATAGTTTTGAGTCCATGCACTCCCTCCTCCTTTGTGTCCAGGTGTTAAAAGTTGCATCTTACATTCAACAAGTTTTGACCTGGGCCCCTGCCCCCATGGTAACCAGGTCACATGGGCTTGTCTCCAGGCAGATTTTGTAGGAAGTCCCCCTCACCAAACTACTGAATTTTACCTTGAACTAAAGGAGACAGTTTAAAACATGGCCATCTTATAAGACTCAACCTCCATAAAAGCAACATCATGCACCATATGGAACCTAAACTTGCAAAAAGCCATTATTATGAAATAGACAGAGAAGATGAAAACCTGCCTCAACTAACGGTGCGAAGGACCTCAGCCACCTTATGTAAGTCTGTGAAAACATAGCATGCAAGCTACTTTTGTGGACTGCATGTTTGGTGTTTGCGCCTTGCCACATATATCCTGTAGATAGAAATGCAGAGTTCAGTGCCAAACAGAGCAATGCCTATGCATTTGAAAAGTAGTTGAATATTTTCCAGAGAGTTATGCTTTCCCCCTCTAGAATGCTCCATCAACCAATGACATGGGGCAGGATTTTTTGGTCATTGGGTGGGCACCTTGGGGAGTCCAGGAGCAGCTGGAAACAGGTCACAATTGGCCACTGACCGCAATTTCACGCTGGCTGGCCAATTAACGACAAGCCAGCGTGAAACGTGTGCTGAAAGGCTCAGCGCTGTCGGGATGAGGGCAGGAGGAGGGTGAGAGCTGTGTGGGTGCGGGGGAGCGTGCAATGAAAGCTACCTGAAAGCAGAGAGCTGTTTCATGGACCTGAAGGGTTTTAAACCATGAAACAAAGATTTAGAAATGCTGGAAAAATGTCCACACATCAGACTCCCTCACATGGACATATGGCTTGTAAAATCCTGTCAAAATATTTTTAAAAAATTAATATCAGAAACCTCATCCTGCCCGTAGATGAGGTTTCCTCAAAAATGCAAAGGCCGCCTGGCCAATTTGCCCACCCTCCAACCATTATGTTGGGCGGGCAGCAATAAACCATATTTAATTAATACATTAACGGCCTTAATAGGCCTCTTAATTGTTGACGGGCACAGTGCTGACTCTTGCACATGCTCGCTAATCGAAACATCATGTGAGTGGACGATAACATTGGGACCCTTCCTGACATCATGATGCGCTATTTTATGCCTGAACAGGTGTGCGCCCGACTGCAAGATGTAAAATCCTCTTCATGGTGTTCATCATATTGGGAAGCAGCATTGTAACTCTCAATGAAGTGTGAGCACATGTACCTTCAGAGAACAGAACAGAACATTTCAGCCTTCACTATTCCCAGGGTTTGGTCACAAGTGAGACAGCACAAACTCCTGTGAGCCAGCACAGAAAGGGCACCATTAGATGTGTTCTCAGCATAACCATCAGTATCATAACCTATGAAATCTCAAGCGCATTGGTCAGCAATGTTGGCCTGAATCTTCTGGTCGGCATGCAGGGGCTGGTCTCACTCGCCGACGCGTAAAATGACACGCAATGACGTCGGGTGTGCGTCCTGACCTCACCGCGCGTCATTCAGATCTGCTGCTCGGCGGATGCGCACCAGTCAGCTGCACGCCCACCGAACTGTCAAAGGCCTATTAAGGCCATTTAAATACCAATTAAAAGAATTAACATAGCTGCCCATCCAACCTTAAGGTTGGCGGGCAGGCGAAGAGCCCAGGCGGCCTTTGCATTTATCATGAAACCTTCTCCAAGGGTGGGTTGAGGTTTTATGAAGTGTTTATAAATCAAATGAAAATTTTTATTAAAAATCAGTGACATGTCCCAGCTCATGTGACACTGTCACATGAGGGGACAAGTCTGAATATTTTTTTTCTTTATTTCAAATAATAATAATCAAACTAATCTCCCTGAGGCAGCTCTGTGCCTCAGGGAGATTTCTGCGCTCTTTCGCACGCATGCGTGAAAGAGCACAGGCCACGACTCAGCCTCCTTCCCCAGCCTGTACAGGGAGCGCTCAGCGCTTCCGGGTCCACGTCATGCTGGGCGGGCCTTAATTGGCCCACCCGTATAAAGTGACGGCACAGAGCTGATCACAGGGCAACTGATCACGGATCACCTCCACCCGCTCCCACTCCTGGTCAGCACTCCCCCCTCAGATGGGGAGAAACTTCTCCCCATTGTTTCAGAAAATATTTGAAAAAATGCATTGCTGACATGACTGAAACTCTTAGCCTTTGGAGGATAAATGAGGTTAGATCAAATCAATGTACACTACAGCTTTTATAGCCTTTAATATTACAACAATAATTTATATTTTTATAGCACCTTTAATATAATGAAACATCTCAAGGTGCTTACCACAACTGAACCAAGTATCCAGTTCAAATAAATAACAATTATTATTTTTCACATCTAATATTGTGAAATTGCATTATTTTTCCAAAATCTTCTTAGGTTGTGTTGTTAATCTATGAAATCTCTGTGCCTAGTCTCATGACCCTACTTGCAGTCATACAATGATTAAAGTGGTTATTTTGTTGCTTTCATTCCATGGCATGTTATCCTTTCTATATGAAATCTTTAAAAACGTTTTTGTTTATTCATGGGTTATAACAAGCCAACGGAAATAAGTTCCATAACTTCCAGAATGTGCAAGAATAGAGCATATGTGATTTACCAACTATTTCCATTACAAACATTTGGAAACAAAATTTAACCCTAGCCGTAATTTTCCAGCCCCTCACACGGCAGGGTCTTCCAGGCCCACTGATGTGAACGGAGATTTCAATGGCTTGCTGGCCTCGCTGTGGGGGAACCCGCTGCTGGGAGACCGGAAGATTCTGGCCAATGGTTTCTTATCTCATGAATTATTAAAAGCAAATGCGTCATGATAATGTTCTTGAAATTTCCCAAAATATAACTTTCTCTCATTTTATTTTTGTTTTGTCTGCTGAGTGAACCATTGTGCTTAATGAATTTCTCAGCTTTGTCAGATCTTTTCTCAATAATATTACAAAGTATTATTAAAAATTACAGCATCAAAACAGCTTGTTCAACCCAACAATCCCATCCTGGCATTTATCTAATATATGAGCAGTTATCCCTAATCTCAAGTGAACACCCTATGTCAAGTGTCATTTTATTCTTCGTCTCATCCGACGCCTCAACGAGAAACTTTTTCTCTTTCTCTCAAGTGCTAAGGAACGCAAGCTCCAACAACTCATCGACACCAGCACCCATCTAGGCCCCTCCACCCCTGCTTGTCCCTCCGTCCCCACCCCATCTTCCAATCCCAGCCCCAGCCGTGTATTCACTATACCCCCTGACCTTCCCCTCTCCGATGCTGAACGTTCAGTGCTCAGCAAAGGACTTAGTTTCATACCCTTACGCCCTCACCTCAATGAATTTCGGGCTCAGCATGATGCTGAACTCTTCTTCCGCCGTCTTCGTCTCCAGGCTCACTTCTTTGGGCAGGAGTCCTCTCCCCATTCAATGGATCCTTTCACCCACCTCCAATATTTTCCCTCCACCTGGACCCCTCCCTCTGGATTCTTACCTTCTCTTGATCTTTTCATTGAGAACTGTCGGCGCGACATTAGTGGTCTCAATTTCTCTGCTCCTCTCACCCATTCTAACCTGTCTCTCTCTGAACTTACTGCACTCCATTCTCTCAGGTCCAACCCTGACATTGTCATCAAACCCGCTGACAAGGGTGGTGCTGTTGTTGTCTGGCGCACTGATCTCTACCTCGCGGAGGCTGAGCGTCAACTCGCAGACACTTCCTCCTACCTCTCCCTGGACCATGACCCCACCACTGAACATCAAGCCATTGTTTCCAGGACTGTCACTGACCTCATCTCCTCTGGGGATCTTCCTCCCACAGCTTCCAACCTGATAGTCGCCCAACCTCGGACGGCCCGCTTCTATCTCCTACCCAAAATCCACAAACAAAACTGCCCCGGTAGACCGATCGTCTCAGCTTGCTCCTGCCCCACAGAACTCATTTCTCGTTATCTTGACTCCCTTCTCTCTCCCCTTGTCCAGTCCCTTCCCACCTACATCCGTGATTCCTCTGACACCTTACGTCACATCAACAATTTCCAGTTCCCTGGCCCCAACCGCTTCCTCTTCACCATGGACGTCCAATCCGTCTACACCTCCATCCCCCACCAGGATGGTCTGAGGGCCCTTAGTTTCTTCCTCGAACAGGGGCCCGAACAATCCCCATCCACCACTACTCTCCTCCGTCTGGCTGAACTTGTTCTCACTCTGAACAATTTCTCCTTCAACTCCTCTCACTTCCTCCAAATAAAAGGTGTGGCTATGGATAGCCGCATGGGCCCCAGCTATGCCTGTCTCTTTATGGGGTATGTGGAATATTCCTTGTTCCAGTCCTACTCCGGCCCCCTTCCACAACTCTTTCTCCGGTACATCGATGATTACGTCGGTGCTGCTTCATGCTCTCGTCAGGACTTGGAAAAATTTATTAATTTTGCTTCCAATCTCCACCCCTCCATCATTTTCACGTGGTCCATCTCTGACACTTCCCTTCCCTTCCTTGACCTCTCTGTCTCAATCTCTGATGATAGACTGTCCACCAATATCCATTACAAACCCACTGACTCCCACAGCTACCTCGACTACAGCTCCTCACACCCCGCTTCCTGTAAGGACTCCATCCCATTCCTTCAGTTCCTTCGCCTCCGTCGCATCTGTTCCGATGATGCTACCTTCAAAAACAGTTCCTCTGACATGTCCTCCTTCCTTAACCGAGGTTTTCCACCCACGGTCGTTGACAGGGCCCTCAACCGTGTCCGGCCCATCTCCCGTGCATCCGCCCTCACGCCTTCTCCTCCCTCCCAGAAACATGATAGGGTCCCCCTTGTCCTCACTTATCACCCCACCAGTCTCCGCATTCAAAGGATCATCCTCCGCCATTTCTGCCAACTCCAGCATGATGCCACCACCAAACACATCTTCCCTTCACCCCACTATCGGCATTCCGTAGGGATCGCTCCCTCCAGGACACCCTGGTCCACTCCTCCATCACCCCCTACTCCTCAACCACCTCCTATGGCACCACCCCATGCCCACGCAAAAGATGTAACACCTGCCCCTTCACTTCCTCTCTCCTCATCATCCAAGGGCCCAAACACTCCTTTCAAGTGAAGCAGCATTTCACTTGCATTTCCCCCAACTTAGTCTACTGCATTCGTTGCTCCCAATGTGGTCTCCTCTACATTGGAGAAACCAAATGTAAACTGGGCGACCGCTTTGCAGAACATCTGTGGTCTGTCCGCAAGAATGACCCAAACCTCCCTGTCGCTTGCCATTTTAACACTCCACCCTGCTCTCTTGCCCACATGTCTGTCCTTGGCTTGCTGCATTGTTCCAGTGAAGCCCAACGCAAACTGGAGGAACAGCAGCTCATCTTCCGACTAGGCACTTTACAGCCTTCTGGACTGAATATTGAATTCAACAACTTTAGGTCGTGAGCTCCCTCCTCCATCCCCACCCCCTTTCTGTTTCCCCCTTCCTTTTGTTTTTTTCCAATAAATTATATAGATTTTTCTTTTCCCACCTATTTCCATTATTTTTAAATATTTTTAAATCTTTTATGCTCTCCCCACCCCCACTAGAGCTATACCTTGAGTGCCCTACCATCCATTCTTAATTAGCACATTCGTTTAGATAATATCACCAACTTTAACACCTATGTGTTCTTTTGTTCTGTTGTTGGTGACATCTTTTGATGATCTGCTTCTATCACGGCTTGTTTGTCCCTACAACCACACCAACCCCCTCCACTTCTCTCTCTCTCTCTCTTTCTCCACCACCCCCCCCCCCCCCCCCCCCAACACACCTTAAACCAGCTTATATTTCAACTCTTTCTTGGACTCGAATTCAAGTTCTGTCGAAGGGTCATGAGGACTCGAAACATCAACTCTTTTCTTCTCCACCAATGCTGCCAGACCTGCTGAGTTTTTCCAGGTAATTCTGTTTTTGTTTTGGATTTCCAGCATCCGCAGTTTTTTTGTTTTTAACCCTATGTCAATAATGATGCTTCAAAGATCTGGGCTAATGGGTAAATCAGCATGATTCCATTTTTGCTATCCTCTTTAAAAAAAGTATGGTTGTTCAAGCAATAATTATGCTTCCTGTTAATCTGGTCTGCCAACAAGGAATGAATCATGTAGTGGTTTCTTTCAAATTTACCAAAAGCTTCGCAACATCTGAATTTCTGGAGCCAGATTTTTCACTTGAAGCATCGTTTATGTTCATGGCGATCTAGTACTGGTGCCTTGCTGTATTTGTAAAAAGAGATAGTGAGAGTGATAGTGGCAGACTTTTTGAGCTCATTGCTCACTATTCCCCAAAGGGGAAAAGAAACAATGAAGTCTGTTGCATTGTGTTCGGTAGTGTACTGATACTGGGACAGCGTGATAAAAGTAAAACATAAAGGTTGCTTGTGTATAATCCCATTATATTTTTGCAAACACTCTGGAAATTAAACTTATGGGGCAGAATTTTGCCCTTGGTGGGCTCAGGGGGGTGGGCGGGGGCGGTGGGGAAGCCGACCGCTGCCCACAATCGGCACTGCACTACGGTTTCACACAGGATGGGGGGGTGTGCAAGCTGGCCTGGTGCAGACTTCACGCATATGTGCGAGTGAGCGCTGCATAATCCCCCGGCGGCAGCTCCGTGCCTCAGGGAGATGGAGCGCTGTTAAAAAAAATGAAAAAAATAAAAATATAAAACATGTCCCCTCATGTGACTCTGTCACATGAGCAGGGACATATTATTGAATCATTTTAAACCTTTTATTTTATCTTCATTTGCTTTTGGAAACCTCGTCCTACCCATGGATGACGTTTCCAAAAAAATGCAAAGGCTGCTTAGCCTATTTGCCTGCCCACTAATTTTAGGTTGGACGGGCAGTGAAAAATTTAAGTAAATTGATTAATTAATGGCCTTAACAGGCCTTTTTATTGTCGGCGGGTGCGCTGCCGGCTCCAGCGCGTGCCCACCAACTAGACCATCAAGCAACTGCACGTTGACGTCAGCACGCTCAGCTAACGTCAACGCGCGTCATTTCACAATCGAGTGGGTCGGGCGTGCACCCGCCTGCCGAGCGAAAATTTCTGCCCAGGATATGAGTCAAGTAATTGTAAAAATGTTTAATACACACAATTTAACTTCCTCTTACCATTCTTTTAATGGAAGCCTTACCACTTTTACCTGCAATAGGTTAAATTCTCCATTAAACTAGTGGAGAGAGAAATGTTTATTTTTAAATTTTTACTGTACATAATTTTTTTTTCACTAATTCATACTTCTCACACCTCCTTAACACAGTTACCTGCAAAACATCAATTGACTGCTCCTATTATCAGCAGCACCTTGAAGCAATTTTGTGACTTACAAGGATAAATGATAAAATAAGGGATGACATGTAGCCATGATGTTAAATTTTCTTAAAGGAGTTGGCAGTTTGCTTCATCTTTCCTTATTTGCCAATGACACTTCAACATGCTACACAATTTGATGAAATATGGGTACACACATGGTAAGCTCCTGATTTCTCAAATATATAAATTCCATAGTCAGTAGACTGGAGAGAATGACCAGTCTGACTCAATGTACATTACAGAGCACATACCATAGTGCTAGTAATATGCAAGGGCTGAATTGAGCTGTGTAGTGTAGAGCAACATGACCACCTAATGTTTGAAAATGAGGTCCGTGGTGTGTGTGCTCTTCTAATGGAAAGTGCACAAAGCAGCAAATTGGGAAATGACAAACAAGAGGCCAAGTATGAAACAGCCATTAATGAGTTTTCATTTGCAAATAAGGGAATTAAGACCTATTTCTGGTCCCTGCTTAAACTTTAGTCTTCCCCAAAGCAATTAGCGCTAGTGCTGGTTGTCACAGGGAAATCAACTCCAAACATTATATAAGAAAAATGTACATACTTACCATAATCACCGCTGCCCCCAGTATTGAGCTCTAGGCTCCCCGCTCCCCCACAACCTGGCTTTCCCCCAATCTCCCCTTGTCCCTACCCCTTCCCATTAGTAATACCAAGATGTGATATCTTCCTACCTGATCCCTAATAGCTACTCCCAATGCTTCAACAGTACTCCTGAAGCCTGGGGGCTCCTATCTGATCCCCATAAATCCCGATTATGGAGTTCAAGGCCCACCTATTCCTGCTCCAGATCCCTGTGATGCAACTCGATCACTTACCTGGAAATTGGAGCATTGACCTGTGCAGGCTCCTAATACAGCACCATTTACATAATGATGAGGTCCAAGGCCCAAAGTGCTGGTCACGTTGGATCTCACCATTTGAGTGTGAGCTGTTAACGTTTTGTAGGTGACGCACCCAAAAATGGGTGTCCCTGAATTATCTCCAAAGTGCTGTAGATGAGGCGGGGGGTCTCATTCCTAAAGCAGATAGTGGTCACAATTCCTTGTTCTATGATCATGTTGATTAAATTGAAGTTCTGACTATTCTCTATTATAGTCTTCATCTTCAGATGTTTTGATGTCTTTCAGCAATGGTTCTGGCATCTTTCCTAACACATTAAGCTAACTGATCTACAATTCACCAGATCATTATAAGTCCCTTTTTGAATTAAAATGATTTTGCTGTTCACGATCCTCTGTTATTATTCCTTTTCCTGCTGAAGTGTTATATTTGGATCCAAGCACCTCTACTATCTCTTTATTATCTTTGAGCATCAGTGGATTCACTCTTTCAGGACCAAGGATTTTCACTTTCCTCAAGTTTGGCTAGTATGGCTAGTTTCTCCTTCCTTTCTAAAAAAATAAAAAGAGGTGCATTTATATTCTTCACAACCTCAGGATGTCCCAAAGAGCTGTACAACCAATTAACCGCTTTGTAAGTTTACTCACTGTTATAATGTAGGAAACATGGCAGCTAAGTTGCACACAGCGAACTCCACAAACAGCAGTGTAAAAATATCCAGACAATCCAAGAGAGAGCTAAACATTGGCCAGGGCACTGGAGATATTTCTCCTGTTCTTATTTTAAGTAGTGCCATTGAATTTTTACGCCAACTGAGAGAGCCAACGGGACCTCAGTTTAAGGTCTCATCTAAAGATGACAACACTCCCTTAGCACTGCAATGGAGTGGCAGCCTAGATTTTTGTCCTCAGGTCTCTGGAGTGGAATTTGAACCCACAATTTTTTGACAGAGAGGGAAGAAAGTTACCAACTGAACCACAGCTGAAATAGTTAATTGCTATGATATCCCTCTTTGCTTCTTGTACTAATGTAATTTCCTCTTTCTTCCCTTCCAAAAATATCCGTTTCGTATCCTTGCCATTTCTGATCACCTCCAGGGAGTTTACCCTGCTCATCCCTTTCAAGTCACACAGTTAATATGAATTTACAGATGTTTCTCATGTCAGTGATGTTGCTGAGCTTTATTTCACATTTTTCACAGCGTTAAGACTTGAAGCACATTTAATTATTGGCAAATCAGCAAAATCTTTGCATATTAGTAGAATTAAATTTTAATTGGTATTTATTTTTTAATGCGTGAAAAAAACCTTGTGTAATGGAGAAAGCAAAGGTTGTAAGTCAATTTCTGTGTTCATATTACGTAAGATATACCTGAAGCTTTGCTAGCAAAGTCTCTGACATTAGCAGAATGCCTCCTTCAGATCTGTATTTCTTTGTCAATGGATAGAAATTTCCCAACCAGATTGAGTATGTGTTTTGGTGGGGGAAGTTAATTACCTTGAAATTGACATTGGATCGGGATCCTGATAACACCCCTTCCTCTTCCAGATTTCTGCCAAGCAGATTCCAAGTCCAGGCACATCCCTTGTGTCTGGTGGGGAAGCAATTGAGCTAATTAAAAAGGCAATTAGGGGCCTTTTTAATCCTGGAATCCTTATTTCACAACAACGCTGTGTTTGCAGCTTGCCAGGGTCATTAAGGCGAGTAGACAGCAAGAAGAGCTTCTTCAATGAAACTGATAAACTGTGAAAGCTTTGATCAGTGACACTGAAGAGCTCTAGCCTTGGCCAGATGAGAGACTGCTGTTCAAAGCACTCCTTGTCTCAGAGATTGCAGTCACACTTTGACAGGTGATGGCCAACTGCTTGGAAGGCACTTCACCTTTTTAAACACTTCACTTGCCTTCAGCTGCATTTCCCTGCTGTCAGCCCTCACCACGGCATGGGACAAGGTTATGTACCTCCGCCTTCTCATCAGCCACATGCCCCTCTATTGGGCAGATGGGATGGTTACCAAGATCTAACTGGAAGGAGATGAGACCCCCAACACAGGGTCTACAGGCAGGGGATCAGCTCACTCAACAAGTCTGAGCGCCGGTGCCTCAGGATACTCAGGCTCTCACTGCAGGTCGCTGCTGATATCTGCAGACTCCTGGAACAAGATCTGCTTCCCAGTAGAGCAAGTGGGCATGCATTCAGGCATTGCCTATGGCCAAAACCCCTCGATCATCACCCCACATAACCCCTGCCCCCCTGTATCTTATCTGCTACTTGCCAAGATGCGTGCTCTCCTCTCCCGCAAGAAGAGAAAGCAGTGAGGTATATGGCTTGTGTGAAAAGATGAAAGGACACCATTTGTTGGGGTTAATGGTGAGGCCTAGGTCTGAGAGGGCATTAGACTGAGGATGAGTGTGAGTGTTGACTGTTCAGAAGGGGATGTGAGGTTCCTGGGGAGAGAAGAATGAGTGAAGCTGAAAGGTGTGGACGAGAGGAATGCTGTGCAGGAGAATTCTGGGTTAGAGTGTGGTGGTTGGTATCTGAAAGTGTTAAGCCAATTACCATTCCTGCCCTCCTGAGTTCCTGGATTCTCTTAGTGCACTGTCTCCACTTTGAAGTGAGCACGCTTCTGCTGCTGACTTCATTCGTCACCTCCATCCATGCCTGTTTGCTTGTGGAGGTTGCCCTCTTCTTCCCATCCTTGGGAGAGCTCATCTCACTGCACCTTACATCTCACAGAAGGACCTCCAGATGAAAGACCAGGGTGTGAGGGGTGGTGGGGGGAACATTCTCAGGTCTGGTCTCCATTCCTGTGATTGCTGACGCTGCCAAAATCCAGGTGCAGGTGAGCCCTTGTAACCCATGCTGTGGTCCCTTCAATTAGAAATTCGTCCTTTGACAGAATGGACATATCTTCCTATCGACCCTTGCTGATTGGTCCGGGAGCCTAGAGGTGGGATGTTACTGCTGTTGTTTAGGGAAAGAGTCTTGACAAAATCCAACCATGAGCCAATTGGGTTCCCGTCCTAAAAATGATTCTCCCTTTCTGGCAGGGACTAAGTCCACAAGATTGCACCTTATGTTTATCCAGTTCATTATTTTGGCTTTGATCTGCCTAGAAACGAATATTTCAGCCAAAGAAATATTTTTAGTTTAAGCAAAAATTCTGTTGATTTCAATTTGTCAGTGACATCAGCACTTTTTATTTCTATACCTTCAGGATATGTCCTACAGGTTTTTGCTCAGAGGAAACCATAAGGTGAAAAGTACAATGAAAGTTTACTTCAACTGTTAAGTAAGGAGATGAAGGATAAGTGAATTATTTACTGCTTGAGTTGATGCTCATAAACGTTGAAAATTCAAAACTTTTGAGCAGTTTTGCATATTCAGAAAATGTTTAATCTGTCAAGATGTGAATTTGAACAAGACATAAATTGAACAAATTGTAAGCTGACCTTAAATTAATTCCAAGAGAAATTGAAAGTTATTAAAAAAGCAGGAAGGAAATACTCTGGATAGATGTATTGGATTAACCAAAGGTTTTCTCTTGCTTGGAACTGTTACTATCTGACAAAGAACAAGAAAGTAAAATTGCTTCATAATTAAACACAAATGGATTACTTGAAAAAAATACGATTTATTAAAATTAAATGTTTCAAAAGTGATTGTCTAAAAGTGTAATATTAAGCAGCTTTCCTGCTGCTTTATTAACATTTAAACATTGTATTAATCACTTTAAAAAATATAAAAATGACATTCAGTTATAGTAATTGGTGTACCTGATTCATGGCAATCACACTGTTTGTTCTCCATTCATCATTTTGGTTCATCCCTAGATAAAGGAAGATTTTCTCCATTGTTACAAGGATAAAGCTTAACCTAA
Source organism: Carcharodon carcharias (assembly GCF_017639515.1). Classification (NCBI taxonomy): domain Eukaryota; kingdom Metazoa; phylum Chordata; class Chondrichthyes; order Lamniformes; family Lamnidae; genus Carcharodon; species Carcharodon carcharias. The sequence continues at coordinate 51,416,433 of NC_054473.1, forward strand.
TTTTCAATAAAGGACTGGAAAATTAATACCTACCAAGTTTTACATAGACAAATATAATTAATACAAGTAGGCTGAAAATAGAATGGAGCAAAATATTAAAAAATATATTGAAACTGCAGATAAATTTAGACAAATTTTATGATACCTTAATTTTCAACACAATGCTGGGTAATATCTGTGTTTATACTCATTCTAAATTTATGTAGGAATGAAGATACATGTTTTGAGTTTAATTATTAAGAATAAACTTCAAGTTCGTAATACTTCAGGAAAAGAGAAATTGAAATTGTCAGAGAGTTGACTGGCAAGACATTTGGACTTTCATTAATGAAAAGCCTCAAGCCTGACCTTGGTAGGATTTAACACAGCAAAAGGCAGCTTTAATCCAACGTGCCCTTCTAACTACCAACAAAGCTGTAAAATGGGCTCCCACTGGGATTAAAAGCCTCATTGGAACTGTAACAAGCAAATGAAGCGTTATGCACAGTGCGTGCGTGTGCCCATGAGTCCCAGTGAGTGAGAGTGGGCAGACTACATTCTGGTCTTTTAAACCATTATTCAAGATCTGTAGTTGAGCTCTCTAGTGGTCTAGTTCTAGCTAAAAGGCTTACACCTGAGTAGTTCCGATCATGTAAGTTTGTTTAAGATGCATAATTCATGAAGGGTGCATATCACCACCCTTGAATAACTTTCTACATATAACACGCTTGACAGGAAGAGACCGACAGGAGAATACAGCTGAGGAAATCTGACATTATCACATCACATATCCCAAGGAAGGACATCAGAAAGCAATTAGTTCATTACTGCTATAGATAGACCTTTGATTCTAAATGAAAAAAACTTGCTTAGCAGAATCTGTGGTGATCCAATTCTCTAATGACAGTCTGAAGAATAACCTCCCAAAGGAATTGAGTAAATATTCTATAATATAAACAATAGCATTTTAAACAATTAGGCCCAGATTTTCGCCATTACGGAGAGCCGTGGCAAAAATGGCAAACGAGTCTGGAAATCTGAATTTCTGCCCTGGAACAGAGTGCTTTCCATTTTCAGGGAGTCTGGACTGGAGTCACAGTTTGTGGAGGCAAGTGGTCATTTAAATTATCAGCTGCCTCCAATGAAGTGTGATTTTGGTACCAGGAGTGTGAAACCCAACGTGTGCAAATTAGACTTGGTAAGAGCAGGTCAAAACTTGGTGGTTTGATTTGCTTAAAGAAGCAAATGTGATGTGAGAAAAATCTTTTTCACATAACAGGTGGTTGGGGTCTGGAATGCACTGTCTGGAAGTGTGGCGGAGGCAGGTTCAATTGAAGCATTCAAGAGGGCATTGGATGATTATTTGAATGAAAACAATGTGCAGGGGTACAGGGAAAAGGCAGGGCAATGACACTAGGTCTTAATGCTCATTTGGAGAGCCGGTGCAGACTCAATGGGCCAAATGGCCTCCTCCTATGCAGTTTCTGTGTGATTCTGTGAACTGACATTCTTTCAAAGAATTGTCAAAACTGTCAAAGAACTGTCAATGGGTTTAACTCTGCTGGGCTTTAAATTAAAAGAAAACAGCCTGCTGTTCAAAAAAAATCAGTGCTTGATATTTCATTCTTTCTGCTGACATAAGCCTGAGGGTTATCACCACAGGATTTGTGCTGCAATGACTGATTTTACAAACTAACATTATCATAGTGAGATGCCTGTAAAGGGAGCCATTTGATTTACGCTCCAAGTGGTGATAGAATAGAAATGATTGTTTATATAAGAGATTAGTTGAAATTTCTATGTATTGATTTTTTTTATCAATGAGAGCTTTTTTAAAAAATAGTGACATCATCGATAGACACGGTTTCATTTTATGTCAGCATGGTTCTTGAGGTTTGCCTATGGTGGATACTAGGTGAGTTGGCAAAGAGTGATAAGGGCAAAGGATTGTGGGTGGGGGGGCATGAGTTGGCATGAGTTGGCACTAAGTTCACATAGGGGCTATAAGGGGACATGGTGTTGTGAGGGACATAGGAGGTATGAGGGCCATGGGGTTGGATAAAGGGGCATTGGTTGGCAAAAAGGTTGAGAGGGGTCATGGGAGATGGCTAGGGGACATAGGGTTACTTAGAGGGTATGAAGGGCCATGGTGGGGTGGGTGGGGAGCATGAGGTGGTATAGGTTGATATGGGTGGGACATGGGGAGTGTATGGGGCGGTGAGGGCTGTGACGGGTGAGGGCTGGAGGGCTTTTTGTTTTAATTTTTATTAAATTCACCACAGCGCAGAGGCAGGCCTTCTACCCAGCCTGCCTCCACACCTGGCAGCCTCCACAAGGCAGTGGGCCCAACGTCTCATCCACCACCACACCACACACCGCCCCCCCGCCCAACCCTCTCCCCAGAATGAAAATCAGAACTGCAGGGCATCATTTTTAAGGATTGGGTTTGCAGAGCCAGGAATTCTCCTGTCCCTGGGCACCCAACCCAGGAGTGAAAATCTGGGCCTCAATTTTAACTAAAGTTTATCTGCAGAGCTTTAATTTAATTATGTACTATTTTGCTCCAATCCATTTTTAGCTTAGGTGTACTAATTTTATAATTCCACAAGGAACAAGGAAAACCTTTCAATATTATCTCGCCTTAATTAATGCAATGATAGGAAAAATGTTTGGAACAAAACTAACCAACTACCATTAAGAAGATGGGTTAAAATTGTTTCAAAATATTTTTCTAGCAGGTAAACTGACAGCTTGTATAGTAAGTGGAACAAAATTAGTATGATTCATTTCATTCAAATGACACAATGAATAACAGAGCACTTCATTCGTTGATATATTTCTGCTTTATAAAATGCACAGATTTTGTGTTGCAAGGGCCAGAAAGGCACGAAAAACTAATTGCTACCTGCAGTGTCCACGTGCCTGAATGTGGTAGAGATGTGCTAGGGTGGGTTTTCAATCTTTAATGGCCCACAATTAGTGATGCAGTTGTGACTAATAAGAGTTGAATTATTAATAAACCTAGTTGTACCATAAATGATTATGTTGCTGGCTGTTTAACGTAGTTTTTATTTTTGCGCAATAATTTGAGAAAGCCTATGTTGCTGCCATTGTCAATGTAAATCTGCGTTCAATCTTTCAGTTAAATCCTAATTTTTTGCATAATGATAGTGAGTTAGCATATTCTAACTTCTTGTGTTGTCAAATAAAAGATAAAAAAAAGACAACACCAATGTTCGTACCCTCACTACACTGCAAATCTAAGCAAAAGACCATCTGCAGAGGTAGTATTTAAAATAATCCTGTTTTATAATTATTTTCATTAGGTATAAACAGCAGTGCAGATGGTTCTGACTACTATAGTTTAAACATTTAAATTTTACAAAAATATTTTTATATTATTTAGGTGAGCGAATCTGAATTATAAGAACCATATAAGAATGCTATCTGTGCAATTTGCCTTTCTATCCCCTTCTATCCACTTTTGTCTCCTTTCAACTGACAGAAAAATAAGTTGACATAAATGACCTATATATTGTGTACATGGTGTATAATTCCAGGAGCTTTGCAATCATGAAACCTGTAATTCTAAAATCCTGTCAGACAGGGATTTGGGTTCTCAACAATACATTTTCAACAGCAATAACCTCATTGAAATACAAGTTTTAAAACATGTTCTCATGAAATATAATGTGCCCTCTGAAAAATTCAGTCTTTCAGATGAGATTTTAAACCGAGACACCGTCTACCTGCTCAAATGGATTAAAAGCTCCATTTGGAGCATGTGCCTAAGGTCTGAATTAACGAGAGTGGGCAAGAGATTTGAAGGCGTGCAGGGTCTTTTACCTGATATTCTGACCAATGTAGTCTGCACACTGTCACTTATTCAGACTTAGTTGGCACTTTGGAAATGGTGATCTGTGCTTCCGAGAGTGTTTCATGATGGAGTAATTCAAATTCAGTGAGCAGGTTACACCGGGTAATAACTAAAAGTCAATGTTATATTGTCTCTCTAGCTGCAAAAGTGATCACAGGCTGCAAAATTGAATCCATCCAGTTGGGGTGAGATGAGTTTAGCATATGAAAGGGTAAGGCCTTGCCCCAGCACCCAAAAATGCCTCGAGTCGGATGTCTTGTTCAAATAAGCAATTTTCATTTCAAGCTTGCAAGGAGAAGCCCTACTCTCATGAGTAGGGGTTCTATGGTACAATGTTTAAGCAGTCAATTTATAAAGTTACTAAAAGTTCACTTGACCAGCTGCCTCATCTTTAATTAGATCTTTTCATCTGACTCTGTCTCTTTCCCTAATTTCGTCTTTTCTTAATCCTGTCTTCTTGAAGGACTCTGTCTTCATCCCAGGCCTTGTTTCTTCTTGCTTAGATCTTCTCATATGATGCTCCACCACACAGACATTTACAAGGTTTAGCAGTTTTCAGTATTAAGTCAAGTATCCCATGATTCCCATATGCAATGCATCAATTCCCCCTTACAACTCCCCCTTTTGGCCCTTGGCCAGCGCCAAGGTAGCCATTACCATAGAATCCTCTGCCCAACGAATAATCTGGGGATCCTACCTGTTGGATCCTAGTTACCAGTTTGTTGGGACTTATGGATCTGGGTTACACACTTGTTGTGGGATGGCTGAGTTGGTGCAATAGACAGAGTTGATCAGCAGACATTTCTTAGGTGGAACACATACTGTTTATTTACAAAGGTACTCAGCAGCTACACTTGAGTACTTTCAACTCAAACCCTGTCTCCATTTTAGTGACTATTAATTACAGGCTACTGACTACATAGGTAGCCTGCGCTACTTCTCTATCAGTTACATAAGATCATATGATCTTCCTTTATAACATCCTTCTTAAAGGCATACTACACATTACATAATTACCACACTACCCAACATGAACTCCTTTAACTTTATTTTCTCCTCTCTATACTTGCATTATATTTAACCTCAATTATTATGAAACCAATTTCTCCAGGAAATATGTGTCAATGCCTTGCTAATCTAAAAATGTGTTCTTATTATACTGACCACTTTAACCATGACATGTCCATTAAATAAACATGTTTGGAACCCACTCTTCAGTGCCATATATTTCGCATGTTAGTCACTCCATATATTTGTGACAAACATTTGACTAATCATAAATGCACACTCGCATTGGAATCCAAATATCATGTCCCTCCTTCTGGACTTCACTAATTTATTTGTGTGTGGGGCAAACTCTTTGCTTACCATTCCCTTCTTGGTCAATACTCCAATTACAGTTCAGTTGTCTTAAAGAAGAATCTCAGACAAGGATGCAAACAGCACCAAGAAAAAATTGCCAAATTATTCAGCTAATCTACTCTTTCCTGACACTCATTAAACCTACATGGATACCAAATCAAACCCATAATTTTAATCCCAACTTGTTATAGTGAGTTCTTCCTAACTCTATCTCCTATCTCACTCACTTTCTACCTCATACAATCTACACGTCCCAATAGTTATTACGCTATCTCATTCATGAGCATTGAAGAAACTTTACTGTCCACTACAACAATGGCTTCCACAATATTTATCTTTTTCCTCTCCAGGAATCAAACATTCCATCTGATTACAGGCATTAACATTTCTTATTCATAATCATTCTGTCTTTTGTCTTTGTCACAGCTGTTTAGATCCAAGCTGATTTAAAGCACAAGCTCGGTTGCCTATATAGCTCAACTAACTCTTAACCCACCTTTACGCATTCATACTATAAAGGAACATTTAACTCTCACAAGCATTACTTAAAGCCTTTTTTAACCTCTAATTTCCAACAGAACGAGATCTTTCTCCTCCATTATCTCATCATTATTGTGATAATCCTTTTCTTTAGTTCCCAAATTCCTAAATTCCTGAGTGGAGTGATCTGCTCAAACTCTACGTTTGTATTTTAAATCTCGATCTCCATTCCATAACCCCAGGTAACCAAAAAAAAACCCCATTGCTGTATTATTCATTTCAGCTGACCTTACTCAACAACATCCCTTATTCATTTATAGGAGTACTGTTAATTCCTAAGCTATTAGCATACTAGTACATATGATTAAAACAACGGATTTATACATGCTTGCTCATTCCCACCAAATCATTGTAATATTTTCACAACATATTTGCCTGAATTTTACCTTTGGTGGGCGTGCGCAATCAGCGGGTTCAGGAGCGGCTGGGAAATGGACTGCTATCTGTCCCCTGACCATGATTTCACACTGGCTGGCCAATTAACACTACAGCTATTTATTTTTATTTTATTTCATAATGGGGATTTCATCCCGCCCTTAGGTGAGGTTTGATCTAACCACCAACTGTAAGGTTGAACGGGCCACGAAAAATCAGAGTCAATTGCGCCATTAACGGGCTTAATTGCCCTCTTAATTATCAGTGGGTGCACTTCCGACTTTTGCGCGTGCCCACTGAGCGAAATATTGCGCAAATGCGCGATGACATCAGGGCACTCACCCGACGTCATCTTGTGCAATTTTACACCTGATTGGGTCGGATGTGCGCTTGCCCAATTCTGATCTGCCCATTGTCTCCATATAACATGGCCCAAATTCAAAGAACAATATTGTTACCTAACAATATGGTCAATTTGTTTCTCTTCAAAATAAGAAAATTCTTTTGTGCACCACCTGGCCTGTTTTGCATTAACTTTTCCTTTAAAATTAAATATTCTATTTATCCCTTTAAACTCAAATAAATTATTTTTCCCTTTGAGTGCATGGAACAGCAACTCTTCTCAATCTAAATTATCCATTTAAATTTCAAAATCGATTATGCCCAAGCTTGGTGGTTTAGGAATCATCTGATCAGAAACTTTCAGAGACAGAAGTGTCTAAAGTTGTAGGGATCAGTCAACTACAGCTACTTTACACATACCTTTAAGTCTCGAAAGCTAACAAATAGTAGCAAATCTGAGTGAGTTAAAGCCAACTCTACTTAAAAAGGCAAAGCGTTCAGTCCAAATGATCATAATATTGTCTGAAAAGTTCTTTGACTCTTAAAGCTGTCAGAGTTCCTAGTTTTCGAGATTGTATATGCCACCTATTCAGAACAAGATCCATTTGGCTCAAATCCAGATTGATTAGTTCTGTCTAAATATATCTTGTCAATTTAAAAACTCTAAAGTTAATTATATCTAATATATAAAAATCTTCATTGACAAACTAAATTGTGGTGATCTCATCTTAAATTCCTACAAGCTGCTAAAGATGGGTGGAGCTATTCAATCCACTCAGACAAAGAAAGCCTGCACAAAACCAAAATTACCTGGAAAAACTCAGCAGGTCTGGCAGCATCTGTGGAGAGGGACACAGTTAACGTTTCGAGTCCGCGTGACTCTTCAACAGAACTAAGGAAAAGTAGAAAAGGGGTGAAATATAAGATGGTTTAAGGGGGGATGGGACAAGAAGAGGTGGATAGAGGGCCAGTGATAGGTGGAGATAACCAAAAGATGACACAGACAAAAGGACAAAGAGGTATTGAAGGTGGTGATATTATCTTAAGGAATGTGCTAATTAAGGGTAGAATGCAGGACGAGCAAGGTACAGATGGTCCTAGTGCGGGTGGGTTGGAGTGAAGGAATCAAAAAAGGCTAAAAGGTAGAGATAAAACAATGGATGGAAATACATTTAAAAATAACGGGAATAGGTGGGAAAAGAAAAATCTATATAAATTATTGGAAAAAACAAAAAAGGAGGGGGAAAATCGGAAAGGGGATGGGGATGGAGGAGAGAGTTCATGATCTAAAATTGTTGAACTCAATATTCAGTCCGGAAGGCTGTAAAGTGCCTAGTCAGCAGATGAGGTGCTGTTCCTCCAGTTTGCGTTGAGCTTCACTGGAACATGCAGCAAGCCAAGGATGGACATGTGGGCATGAGAGCAGGGTGGAGTGTTGAAATGGCAAGCAACAGGGAGGTCTGGGTAATGCTTCTGGACAGACTGAAGGTGTTCTGCAAAGCAGTCACCCAATCTGCGTTTGGTCTCTCCAATGTAGAGGAAACCACATTGGGAGCAACAAATGCAGAAGACTAAGTTGAGGGAAGTGCAAGTGAAATGCTGCTTCACTTGAAATGAGTGTTTGGGCCCTTGGACAGTGAGAAAATGGGAAGTAAAGGGGTAGGTGTTGCATCTTCTGCAGTTGCATGGGAAGGTGCCGTGTGAGGGCATTGAGGTATAGGGGGTGATGGAGAAGTGGACCAGGGTGTCACGGAGGGAACGATCCCTACGGAATGCCACCAGGGGGGTGAAGGGAAGATGTGTTTGGTGGTGGCATCATCATGCTGGAGTTGGTGGAAATGGCGGAGGATGATCCTTTGAATGCGGAGGCTGGTGGGGTGATAGGTAAGGACAATGGGAACCCTATCATGTTTCTGGGAGGGAGAATAAGGTGTGAGGGCGGATGCGTGGGAGATGGGCCGGACACGGTTGAGGGCCCTGTCAATGACCGTGGGTGGAAAACTTTGGTTTAGGAAGAAGGAGGACATGTCAGAGGAAATGTTTTTGAAAGTGGCATCATCGGAACAGATGCGACAGAGGCGAAGGAACTGAGAGAATGGGATGGAGTCCTTACAGGAAGCGAGGTGTGAGGAGCTGGAGTCGAGGTAGCAGTGGGATTCGGTAGGCTTGTATTGGTGAACAGTCTATCACCAGAAATTGAGACAGAGAGTTCAAGGAAGGGAAGGGAAATGTCAGAGATGAACCATGTGAAATTGATGGAGAGGTGGAAATTGGAAGCAAAATTAATAAATTTTTCCAGGTCCCGATGAGAGCATGAAGCAGCACCGAAGTAATCATCGATGTACCGGAGAAAGAGTTGTGGGAGGGAGCCGGAGTAGGACTAGATCAAGGAATGTTCCACATTCCCCATAAAGAGACAGGCATAGCTGGGGCCCATGCGGGTACCCATAGCCACACCTTTTATTTGGAGGAAGTGAGAGGAGCTTAAGGAGAAATTGATGATGCCATTTTCAAAAACAGTTCTTCTGACATGCCCTCATTCTTCCTTAACCGACGTTTTCCACCCACAGTGGTTGACAGGGCCCTCAACTTTGTCCAGCCCATCTCCCGAGCATCCGCCCTCACACCTTCTTCTCCCTCCCAGAAACATGATAGGGTCCCCCTTGTCCTCACTTATCACCCCACCAGTCTCCGCATTCAAAGGATCATCCTGCACCATTTCCGCCAACTCCAGCATGATGCCACCACCAAACACATCTTCCCTTCACCTCCCTGGTGGCATTCCGTAGGGTTCATTCCCTCCATGATACCCTGGTCCACTCCTCCATCACCCCCAACACCTCAATGCCCTCCCATGGCACCTTCCCATGCAACTGCAGAAGATGCAACACCTGCCCCTTTACTTCCCCTCTCCTCACCGTCCAGGGGCCCACACACTCATTTCAAGTGAAGCAGCATTTCACTTGCACTTCACTCAACTCAGTCTAATGTATTCGTTGCTCCCAATGAGGTTTCCTCTACATTGGAGAGACCAAAAGTAGACTGGGTGACCGCTTTGCAGAACACCTTCAGTCTGCCTGCAAGCATTACCCAGACCTCCCTGTTGCTTGCCATTTCAACACTCCACCCTGATCTCATGCCCACATGTCAGTCCTTGGCTTGCTGCATTGTTCCAGTGAAGCTCAACGCAAACAGGAGGAACAGCACTTCATCTTCCAACTAGGCACTTTACAGCGTTCCAGACTGAATATTAAGTTCAACAATTTTAGATCATGAACTCTCTCCTCCATCCCCATCCCCTTTCCGATTTTCCCCCTGTTTGTTTTTTCTAATAATTTATATAGGTTTTTCTTTTCCCACCTATTTCCATTATTTTTAAATGTATTTCCATCCACTGTTTTATCTCTACCTTTTAGCCTTTTTTGATTCCTTCACCCCACCCCACCCCCACTAGGACTATCTGTACCTTGCTTATTCTGCTTTCTACCCTTAATTAGCACATTCCTTTAGATAATATCACCACCTTCAACACCTCTCATCCTTTTGTCTGTGTCATCTTTTGGTTATCTCCACTTATCACTGGCCCTCTATCCAGCTCTTCTTGTCCCACCCCCACCCCCACCCCAACTTTAAACCAGCTTATATTTCACCCCTTTTCTATTTTTCCTTAGTTCTGTTGAAGAGTCATGTGGACTCGAAACTTTAACTGTGTCCCTCTCCACAGATGCTGCCAGACCTGCTGAGTTTTTCCAGGTATTTTTGTTTTTGTTTCGGATTTCCAGCATCCGCAGTGTTTTGCTTTTATTTTAAAGAAAGCCTGAATACTACTACATGAAATAAAGAACGTTGCATTTCCAGATTCCCAAACGTTTTAAAATGGAGTCTCTTTATTTCCAAATTATCCTTTTCCGCCTTTTAAATTTTTTTGTCAAATTAATTTTTTTTCACAGTCTGAGCTTAAAGACAGCTTGAGTGTTTTTGAGTTCCAATTAACAGTAAGCAAACTTAAAACTAATTCACATGTGAATTTATATCCAGAATAAAACTCCCACATGTGTAACAAAACAAATTCCATTCGAATTGCAACTTTAATCAGCAATTCCAACTTTAGTTTATGACTTGAAATACTTACTTTGTTTCCATCACTTGTCCCTTTTCAGATGGATCACAATTCCCATTGTGAAATTCCCTTTAACTCAAAAGTAGTCAAATTCATTACTGTAAAAGTCAACATTTTAAAAAACTTAAAACATACATTGTCCACACAAAATCTCATTATATACGCACAATCTTCTTTGAAGTTTCCAACTCATTCTCCCAACATTCATTCAACTCTAAGTTAAAACAATTACATGGCACATGCTTTACAAAGAATCAGAAGAAAATAACTTAAGTCATGGATTCTCGGGTCTTCTTTCTTCGAGGTACTTTTGAAGCAATTGTAAGTAGAATCTCAAGAGAAAAAGGTGAATTTTCACACAAACACATGCTAATTTCAAACAAAAGTTTAAACCTGACAGGCAGTTCAAAGCCATACGGTTCTTAAAGGGACAGAACTCCACAACACAGTCCTTTCATCGATCTAAAAAATCTGAATTCTCCATTCTCCTTCAGAATAACTTTCAAGTTCTAATGTTCCTTACTTAGCCACATTTGAATTGCATCTATTTTAACTTGATGCAAAAGTTTCAAAGGTTAAAATTGGATCTCCGCCAAACTTCTTCAAAGCTCTGGATTCACCTTTATATTTGAAATTCCTTCTGTTCTTTTGAGAACTGCGGCAGGAACCAAAATCCTGAAATCTCTAAACTTTGCAAAAAGTTTTAACCCAAGATCAATCGAATATGACTCAGAATTAATTATAATTACTCCAAATTTTCTAATCCAAATCATAAAGTCACAAATTCAAGCACACAATCATCACATGCCCAAAAAACACAGACAGAAAAGAGTAGCATGTGGATTTAAAGGAAGGGAAACAGAAATAAACCAATTATGTCAACCGTCCAAATCCTCCTTTCTTCGACTGTCTTTCAATATCTACAATTAGAAACTACAGACAAAAGTTAAATTCTCACAGAACAGACAAACTCCAAGAGGTTATGCAGCAGCATTTCACAGTCATTCTAATCACTCAGTTTCTCATTTTTGTCATGACTTCTTTTGTTTCTTTTTCTTTAACTTACACCCATTTGATACAACTTCACTCAGAGACGCTTCATAAACATTCACATTTACCATTCAACAACATCTGAACACTCAAAGAGACCAAACACCAACATAGACTGTTATGGCACAGCCGATGGTAAATGCTGAGTTGTTCAAATCCCAAAGGGAAACTTGAAACAACTGCCACGTGTTTTGCTATTTGTATAAATTTCAAGGTGCATGCCATGAATTCAGTAGTAATAAGATCACCAAGTCTTATAGGCTTTTACAAAACTAGATTACACATTTACTAATAAGAAAAATGATTTTAAGCATGTACATATGTCTACAAATTACTACTATTCTAAACCCCCTAATTAATCTGACTCCCAGGTACACTTTCATTAAGGCAACAGTAAGACACACACATTTTAAAAGACCCAGGCAAGGTGACACACAATACCTAGAACCAATCGAATTCAAAGTGAGTTTTCTTAACTTCAGTTCTTTGAAGACAGCTGGAGGCTTTTCAAACTTGTTAGATCTTAAAATTCCTATCCTTATACACAGCCTTCACTCCTTTATACATACTTTCCCATTGTTTCACTGTGTCTTTGGACTTTACCTTTCTGATAATAAAAATCTCTCATAGCATTAAGTTTTACAGTAATCTTTGGGAAAAATAAACATACTGGCCAGGATTTTCCAGCCCCATCGCGGGTGGGACCCACCACAGGTGAGGTGGCACCCAGCCAGAAGTCCATAGACTTGCGGCAGGACCGGAAGATCACTGAGGCAGGTGGTTGTGGAAAATCCCGTCGACTGTTTCTAAACTTCACCTGGCAAGGTTCTCCAACAGGCACTACCGTCAACACCCCTTTGTCCTTTTGTCTATGACATCTTTGGCAATTTCTTCTTTCCTCCACCTATCTGGCCCTCTATCCAGCTCTACCTGTCCCATCCCCCGAACCAGCATACATTTCATCTCATTTCTATTTTTCCTTAGTTCTGATGAAGAGTCATACGGACTCGAAACGTTAACTGTATTCCTCTCCGCAGATGCTGTCACACCTGCTGAGTTTTTCCATCTATTTTTGTTTTTGTGACACATTTCACTCCTCCTTTAAAAACTACCTAACCTGGTTTATTTAAAAATGCAAATGTCCTTTTACACATGTGTTCATCTACTTAACATTTCAAACCCAGCTCATCTTCTGCCACATCAAAGCCTTCAGGCCAAAAGACTTTAATCCAATTAAGTCTCTCACTCACACACGCACACACACACACACACACACACACACGCACACATATAGACACAGATACCACTATTTTACAACAAATTCCAATAACATTATTATATATTCCTGACACACGCACACACACAAGTTTTCCTTCTTTTGTCCTTTCAACAGCATTCTAGACTACGGTGGTAATTCCAATGTAATTTTTACTAAACATTCCCTGACTCCTGTCCGAGTTTGTTTACACCACTGATTGCTTTATTGGCCTGGTCTTGTTTCTGGATTCGCCGGCAGAGTCCCAAATAAGAATCGATTTTGATCATAATTATTTTATCCTTCCTATCTTTCTTTTGGCCCTTCCACCATGCTCTTTGTGCTTTTGGTGTGTCATTAAATTTCCATCTCTCTTTTTTCATCTTCCTGATCAATTTCTCATATTTATCTGCTATAAACCTGGTAAGGGACCCCTCCGATCCCCAGTCGAGGCCTTCTGCACTATTGGTCATTCTATCAGAATATGGTCTGCCCGAGCAGTATTGACCTACGGGACACCCTTTAAATTCCCTGGATGGTATTGACCTGTAGGATGCCCTTTAAGTCTCCTACGCGGTATATGGACCTGCGGGAATACTCTAAATCCCCTATGTGGTGTTGACCTATGGGATATCCTTTAAATCCCCTGGGCGGTACTGATGCCCTTTAAATCCCTTACGCAGTATATGGGCCTATGGGATACCCTTTAAATCCCCTCCACAGCTCAACCTCTTGTGAAGGTCTGCTTTGCGATCTCTCTCAGCACAGTAAGGGCTTTCGGGACACCTCTAAGTCCCCTGCATGGCTTCAACTACTGTCTGGCTATGTGTTGCGGCTTTCTTAGCGCAGCTCTCTGCCTGGTCCTCTCAATTCGCAACTTTCCACCCTGGCACGCACTTTGATCACTCAGCACTGATCTCGTTTCCTCTTGCCTAGATCTTCCCATATGATTCCGCCTCACAGACATTTACAAGGTTTAGCAGTTTTCAGTTTTAAGTCAAGTATCCCATGATTCCCATATGCCATACATCAATCCCCCCTTACATCTGGTAAGATCAATGTTAAATGTCTCTCTAGCTGCAAAAGTGGCCACAGGCTGCAAAATTGAATCCAAGCAGTCGAGGTGAGATGAGTAGCATTCAGAGCCCAGCCATATCCACAAAGAACATAACGTGGAAAGCAAATTCCACATACTCCTCAACTTTGTTGCCACCATATTCCCACAACCTTCCCTTCCTTTCATACAAGGGTTTTTAAAATCCTGAATTATGTGGTGGGCATTACAGCAAAATTATCAATGTTCGCCATCATTACTCCACTGAAACTGACAGCAACTTTGGGAGTCTACGCATTTGCAGAATAACATGGAAATCCCAAAGGTGTTGTCAGTGATTCTACACTCTGACAGAGGGTGTGCTGTTGAGGTCCCCCTTGAGTGTAATCCCTAAGCAATCAGTAAATTGATGAAAACTTCCACTTCCACACTGTTAGTTTCACTGTAAAAACCCTTGCAGACGTTGCACCTTATTGAATGAGGTGTAACTGGCTTCTTAATGATGTACTAGGTTCATGAGCGCTACTAAACACCCATACTGACCCTGAAAGCTAATTTTATACTTGCCAAATGTATACTTTTACTTTTACGATTAAAAATTCCATATGCTTCCTCAGCATGGCTTTCTACCTGTTCCTCTCAACTCACAACCTTCTACCCTGGTGCACACTTTGATCACTCAGCACTCAAGACTCCAGGCATTGGTTCTTTGATACCCACTTAAATTACTAGTCCCACGACTGTGAGGCAGACCTTTCCTAACTACAAGTGGTAAGATAGAAGGTCTTTACTGTTGCAGCCCCAATGTGGCCCCCTTGAGTGAAATCCCAAAGTAATCAGTAAATTGAGGAAACCTTCCACTTTGGAAGTTTATGGTAACTGGATGTGTAGTCACTCCCTCCTGCCAATCACGGGTCATGTGATGTACTGCGGGGGCTCTGAACAGTGAGCTCTTAGTGGGCAATCTGCAGTGTGGGGCTTTTCCGAGGAGAGATCTGGTCGAGCGTGTTAGCACTGAAAATGTCTCTGTAATAAAGTTTAACTGTTTCTTGACAAAAACAGTCTGCTCCATCGAGTCATCGCATTTGGTGACGGGGTAAAATCAACTTTGACTCTGCACCTCACTCTGTTGCTGTGAATAAATCTAATTTTTAAAAAAACTACTCATCAGTCATGCCACTGTTTGGAAGTTTCAATTCATGTGATGCTAATATTGAAGATCGGAGCCAGTATGTGAAGTGCCTCGGATTTTACTTTATAGCAAGTGAAACACAGAAGGAAAGCAAAAAGCAATCCACTTAAATGTATGCGGCAGTGAAACATATAACTTGATTCGTAACCTGACTGCCCCAAGTGCGTCGAGTTCCAAGTCATGTAGTGAATTAGTGGACTTAGTGAAGACACACTTCCAGCCAAACCATCCATGATAATGCAGCGCTTTAACTTCAGTTCAAGAGTTCATTGCAACCTATGTAGTGAACCCCACGTAGTTAACAGAATACTGCGACTTCGGAGATGTTTTGAACAATATGCTGTGGGACAGATTGGTATGTGGAGTCAAGGACGACGCTATTTATTCAGTGCCGATTGCTTGCCAAGGCCGATATCAATTTTAAATGCGCCCTAGAAATCTCCCTCGCCATGGAAAGTGCTGCAAGAGACTCACAGACTTTGCAGCACTTGGATAATGGTCCCATACTTCATGTTGGGCGGGAATCTGCCGCCAAGCACGGTATGAAGGCCAGACCTGCAGAACTAAAGCGCAATTCAATGGCCACTGTGAGAAACTTAAGGAAGCCTAACAGAAACGCTTCATCATCTGTTTCAGGACAAAATTCCTATAGATGTGGAGGTGACCATGGAGCAGGTACCTGTAAATTCAAAGAGGCAGAATGCCAATTCTGTCATAAGAAGGGTCACACAGTTAGACAATGCCAGACAAAGTTGAAGCAGTCTGCAAAACAGCAAACAAACATGATAGAAGTAATGGGTCCAACAAAGGCTGAAGCTGCTGCTCCTGACATTTACTCCTTTTATAATGTGACTGCTGTGAAGACCAAGCCTATTACAGTGAAAGTACAAATGAATGAGAAGCCACTGACAATGGAAATGGATACGGGTGCCTACGGTGGTAGAAGAGCACACTTTCAAGTACCTTAGTGAAGGAAAATGGCCAATAAACTTGGAGTGGGCAACTGCTAAATTAACAACTTACATGGGAGAATCTATCCAAGTAAAGAGCATCGCCACAGTCCCAGTCTCTTACAAGCGACAGACAGCACAGCTGCCTGTAATTACAGTGAAAGGAGAGGGACCCAGTCTTTTAGGTTGGGATTTTTTAGCTGCAGAAGATCAAACTTGGTTGGTCTGAGATACTTTACCTAAAATCGCATGGAATCCCAGAATTTTTAAGGAAATACAACATGGTTTTTCGGGATAAATTAGGAAAGTTAAAAGGCGTGCACACCAAGCCACATGCTGATCCTCAGGCAACACTATATTTCTTTAAGGCCAGGCCCGTGCCTTATACATTGAAAGAAAAGGTGGATGCAGAACTGTGCAGGTTAGAAAAGTTGGGTATCATCCAACCTGTCCAATTCTTGGAGTGGGCAGCACCCATAGTTCAAGTGGTTAAGTTTGACCACATCATAAGCATCTGTGGAGACTATAAATTGACTGCAAATAAGACAGAAAAACTAGATAAGTACCCAAGCATAGATGACTTATACACGATGCTGGCTGGAAGCGAGTCCTATATGAAATTAGATATGAACCACCCTTACCAACAATTAGAACAGGATAACACATCGAGAGAATACGCGACTATTAACACATACAAGGGTCTCTATCAGTACACTCATCTACCCTTTGGAGTCTCATTAGCATGTGTTACTTTCCAGAGAACAATGGAGAATTTTTTGCAAGGGTTTCCACAAGTGGTAGTATATTTGGATGATGTTATCATCACTGGGTCAAACAAGACTGAACACATGGCCAACCTGGGGGAGGTGCTAAGAGGGTTCATGGAAGCCAGCATACGATTAAAAAAGGAAAAATGCACACTTCAAGGGGCCAGAAGTTACTTACCTGAGTCATAGGGTGGAGGCCATGGGTTTGCATCTGGTAGAAGAAAAGTTCAGGCAATAAATGATACACCATCACGATCCAATGTAATGGACTTCAAGCCCTTCCTGGGTATGATCAACTACCCACTTCTTACTCAAACTGTCAACTGTTTTGGCACCATTACACTCGTTGCTAAAAAAGAAACACCATTGGTAGTGGCATTCACAATAGGAAGAATCCTTTGTAAAAGCAAAGAAATTGCTGCATTCGTCGAGTTTATTGGTATACTATGACCCATCGAAAGAGTTGGTATTAACATGTGATGCCTCTCCTTATGGTGTAAGAGCCATGTTATCACATAAAATGGAAAATGGATCAGAAAGATTCATCATTGGCTATGCTTCGAGAACCCTTTCCCAAGCCAAGAGGGGCTATTCTCAGTTTGAAAAAGAAGGATTAACTGTAGCATTCAGTGTAAAAAATTTCACCAGTACCTACATGGGTGACATTTTACCATTGTATCAAACCATAAACCATTAACAGGATTATTCAGCGAGGACAAGGCCATTCCGCCAATAGCATCAGCAAGAATACAACGCTGGGTTCTGACATTATTTGCGTATGATTATACTTTTATGTACCGCCCTGGCCTACAGATTGCAAATACAGATGTACCCAGTCATCTCTCGTTACCAGATAGTGTTGTAAATACACCCGTTCCACAAGAATTAGTACTATTATTGAATTTCTCAGATTCTTCGCCTGTGTGTGTGAAACAAATTAGAAATTGGACAAACAGAGATCCAACATTATCGAAAGTAAGAGGCTTTGTTTTGCAAAGATGGCCAAACTCGTCTGTATCTGAAGAATTGAGACCATTCCATTTCAGAGACACAGAGTTAAGCTGTCAAGGTGGAATTTTGTTGTGGGGATCAAGAGTTGTCATCCCATCACAAGGTAGAGAACCACTCTTGACAGAGCTCCACAGTGTACATCCAGGCATATCAAAGATGGAAATGTTTGCACGAAGCTACGTCCGGTGGCCAGACATTGACAGTGACATTGAAAGCATGGTCAAGCACTCTCTCCAGTGTCAGCAACAATAGAAGTTGCCTGGTTCAGCTCCCTTACATCCGTGGAATGACCTGGTCGACTCTGGGTTCGACTACATATTGATTATGTAGGTCCAATCTTAGGTACCATGTTTTTGTTAATTGTAGATACACATTCAAAATGGATGGATGTATACGAAGTCGCCAACATTGACCGCAACTATCGAGAAGCACTGTTTCAACATTCATTGCCTACCTGAAGTTGTTGTTTCTGAAAATGGTAGCCTTTACCAGCACCGAGGCCAGAGTTTTCCTGTTGGCATGTGGATGAGCCGACACGTAAAATGACGCGTGGTGGCATTGGGTGAGCATCCCGATGACACCGGGTGCCCGCGCAATATTTAGGTAGGCGGGCACGCAATGTTCTCGGATGCGCACCCGCCATTAATTAATCACCCAGTTAACGTCCTTGAGGCAGCAATCAACTGCAATTTTTCGGGGCCTGTGCAATCTTCAGGATGTCACACGGTCACTACAGGCAGGCAGGTAGGAGGCATTTGTATAAACCTCATCCACGGGTGGGATAAGAGGGGTGAGTGGGATCGTGAATGTGATCCTTCAGGTATTTAATTGTGAAAGTTACTGATACTTGCCTGTGTGAGCAGGAAGACTTCAAAACTCATACCAGCTGCTAGGACAGGAGTAACAGCCTTCAGGTCAGGACTCTACAGTAAAGATCATTTTTGGGGCCTGCAGCTTTCCGGAAGCCTTCCCTTAGCCTGGGAATAGGAGTCGTGCTCTCTACTGGAGGCACCTCCACTGAGGAGGAAGAGAGGGTCAGAAAAGGGAGGAAGCCAGGAATCTACATTCAGCCTCAGGGAAGCCACCTTTGGGAGGAGAAGTGCAGGCACAAGGGGCGCCGGGCCAACAGGAAGTGCAAGGCAAAAGGGGCCGCAGAAGACGCCACTATCCTGCTATCAGGGGATACAGGCAGCGAAGCAGCTACCTCAATATGCCTGAGGTGCAGTGCCGAAGGAGGCTCCATCTCTCAAGGGAGACACTCACCTCCATTTTTCAGATGATAGGCCCTGAGATCTCTGCAAACTGTGTGGGTGGACACCCCATGCCAGTGGCTCTAAAGGTCACAGCTGCCCTCAACTTCTATGCCTCCAGGTCTTTCCAGGGTTGGTGGGTGATCTCTGCAGAGTCTCCCAATCAGCTGACCACACTTGTGTCAAGCAGGTGATTCTATTCAGGTGTGCATTGACTTTCATCCACTACCCCAGGACAAGGCCAGTCAGGCACAGCGAGCCAGAGGCTTCACAGCCATTGCTGGCTTCCCCCGCGTCCAGGGTGCTATAGACTGCACACATGTGGCCATCAACGCGCCAGCAGCTGAGCCCGGTGCCTTCGCCAACAGGAAGGGCTTCCACTCCATGAAGGTGCAGATAGTGTGTGATCACAGGATGCAGATTCTGCAAGTCTGTGCAAGGTACCCAGGCAGCTCCCATGATGCCTACATCCTCAAACACTCCCAGGTGCCGAGGCTCTTCAGTGCTCCAGCCTGGCTGGATGGATGGCTGCTGGGTGACAAGGGCTAACCCCTCAGAAGGTGGCTCATGACGCCTCTCCGCATCCAAGAACAGAGGCTGAGCAGCGGCACAATAGGTGCCATGTCTCCACAAGGGATGTGTTGGAGAGAACCATCGGTCTTCTCAAGATGCACTTCCAATGCCTGGACCGTTCAGGGGGTGCACGGCAATACCCCCCAGATCGTGTGTCGCTGATAGTGGTTGCGTGCTGCGCTCCCCACAATCTGGCACTGGAAAGGGGGGACACAGTAGATTAGGAAAACATGGACGCAGTCGCTCCGGATGCACAGGATGAGTCCAGCAGTGAGTCCGAGGATGAGCACGGACAGGAGAACGCTGAGGGGGTAGACGCTGACCCAGGCATTCTCCAGGGAGGCAGGGACACCTGGGAGGCTTTAATCCAAAGAACCCTCAGCTAGCCCAACACAGATGGACCTTCAACACACACCAGGGCTGCAAGATCCACACTCGATACCTGAGTGCTAAATCTGCCTGGATACTAACATTAACTAAGGCCCTTGTGAATAAAGCTCAATGTCAAACAACTCACTCATAACATCATGACTTCCCGTACACCTGCAGAAATAAGGAATCACCCTGAGACATGGAAACATGTCAAAATTTATTGAGTGAACAAATGTAACTTCATAAAGCAAAACAAAAAAGGTGTTGGACATCACACCAAGTCTTCAATAAACTACTATGGGCCAACATTAAAGGACCAGTGAGAAACCCATAGTGTGCCTAAGGTGCCTTAAATTTACACTTACGTCTAGGTGCTGTCCCCTCACTGGCACTGGCATCTGAGACAGCCTGCTCACTGTGCAGTCCTGTTGGCCTCGATTACCTTGGCAGACATCCTCTGGCTTGTGCTAGCCCCGTCTGGGAAGGAGTGGCCAGTTCCACAGCTGACATCTCCTGAGTCATCGCAGCCCCATCAGATGCCACGGTCACTGGCAGAGGGGAGGAGGAGCTGCTGCCATCATCCAGAGTGCCCTGAGAGGTGACCACAGGGACGACCGGCAGCTGCTATGCTGACTTGAGGTCACTTCGGACCTCACTGCTCACTGTAGATGGATTGGCACCGAGCTGGGATACTTGGTGTCCAAACCATCTCCCACACGGGCACTGACTAGTTGAGGTCAATCTGAGGTCAATGCTGTGTGAGGGCTTGTTGGTCCGAGCACAGCCCCAGGAAGCCCTGATTGTTCTCCTGGAGGAACCACTCCACGAGAGTCTCTACTCTCTCCATAGACGAAGCATGGTGCTCGGCTATGGGGCTCATTGCATCGGTGATGTTCCACGTGGACCCCTCAAGCACAGGCACCATGCCACGCATAGCCTCATGTATCTCCGCCAGATCCTCCCACATACCGTGCTGCACTTCCAGCATTTGCTGCCTCACGGACGACTCCAGAGACACATCATCAGTCACCAACCGAGCATGTACCTGGTCCCCAGCAGTACTCCGACTGTGGCGTCCTGGACACTCTCTATCTCTGCCCGCACCTCAAGCAAGTGTGAAGTGCCCTCACCACTGTGCCCCGGGACACTAGCCGAAGATCTAATTCTCACCGAGGTGCTAGTATCTGCACTGGTGCCTGCCTGGCAGAGATGGTGTGATGCTGGTGAGTAGATTTCCTCTGGGCCCTCAGGGGTGAGAAGTGGGTCCTCTGCCTCCTCCTCCCCGGTTCCGGTGATGCTGAAAGGAAGAACAAGGATATTTGATTAGTTAAAATGGAGGCAGTGTCAATGTGCATGCCACTTCCCCAGATCATTATGCGCTCATCCTTCCATAATCAATGGTCAACCCATGTTGCAAACTTCAATCACTGAGCATTCAACAGTGCCATGGCTTTTGGTGAACTGAGTGCTTGCCAAACATACCGCCCCCTGGCACCCCAGCCTCACCGCCATCTGTGAACCTGGAAGCATGGCACCTCTCCAGATCCATGGTCTGCTGATCATAAGGTGTCAGGATCGCCAACTGGGCCTGGCCTCCACCAGTCCGCATCCACTCTGGAATTGTGTGCATTCTCCTGAAAAGGAGAGAAAAGCATTGATTAGTCCAGCCTGCACCTGGATTCCCATCACATCCCTGTCAACCCAACTAGAGTGGGACACTGAATCTTTTGCAGCATTAGACCCATGTGCGATGCACCACATCATGGGAGCTCACACTCTCGGCCACCTCCTCCCACGCATGTTTGGTCAGGTGGGGAGGCCTCCGCCTCCCATCCTTCGGAAGCAGGACCTCCCGCCATGCTGCCACCTCCTCCAGGAGGGCAACTAGGCACCCTTCAGAGAAATAAGGGGCACACTGCCCCACTGCCCTTTCCTTTGGCCTGCCCTGCCCCAATGGCCTACCCTCCGGACTTGCTTGATGCACATTAGCCCTCTGGTGAGCTCTTCTCCCGGCCATTGTGAGCAGCCTTGCAAAGGCTGCCAGGCCTTCATTTAAACAGGCTGCCGGGTCGCCATTGGACCTGGTGGTCTGTGCATGCTCGACGCCACCCGGCCACTCCCGCTATCCTTGGGAGTCGTGAATACGCTGGGCGGGCGTAAAATGGTGGCACAGACCTGATTGCGGGTGGTGACCAGGTCCGCTCCCACTCCTGCATGGCCCACCTGACATGGGGAAAATTTTCCCCCGAGTTACAGAAATTTATGGAGCTGAATGGAATCAGAGAATCAGCCCCTTACCATCCCTCATCGAATGATCTAGCCGAGAGGGCAGTTCAAACTTTTAAGTCTGGTATAAAAATATTATTTGAAGGCAGTCTGGAATCTCAGCTTTCCCGGTTTCTCTTCAGTTATCATACAACACCACATTTGACTATGGTTTTGACATCGTCGGTGTTATTAATGAAATGTACACGTTTGCTCTTGGTGTTTCTGAATTTAGAGGGGAAGGTGGCGCAGAATCAGAGTAATCAGAAATTTAACCATGACATATACAGCAAAGCTCACATATTCAGTGTGGGTGACATGGGATACGTGCGAAATTTCGGCAGTGGACCCTGCTGGGCTCCAGAAGCCATTGTTTCAGAGAATGGTCCATTATCTTTCCAAGTACAAGTAGGAGATAGAATCATCCGTAAGCATGTAGATCACAAATGTGCCAGAGAGGCATTCCAATGATTAATTGATCGATCAGTGATTAACGTTGAACTGTCGACCTCGGAGGTGAGTGATCGACCTAGAACAGACATTCCAGATGTCTCAGAAGAGTTGCCAAATCCCGAATTCCCCAGTTCGGATGATTTGTCTCACAGTGCAGCTCCTGATCCTTCCGATCCTGTTCAGGAACTTCCAGTGATAGAGCTTCGCCACTCTAGCCATATAAGAAGAGCACCTCAGGCACTTGGTTTATAATCAACTGAAATTGTATATATGTTTGTTGAATTGTTTAAATGTTTTTCTGTAAAGAGTAATTGTAAAAAACTAAGGGGGGAGAAAACATGGTAACTGGATGGATAGTCACTCCCTCCTGCCAATCATGGGTCATGTTATGTACTGCAGGGGCTCCGATGAGTGAGCTCTTAGCATGGGCAATCCGAGGGCAGGGCTTTTCCGATGAGAAATCTGCTCAAGCGTACAAGCACTGAAAATGTCTCTGTAATAAAGTTTAACTGTTTCTTGACAAAACCAGTCTGTTCCACAGAGTCATAACACTTTTAAAATAATGTTTAATATAGTTTATTTATATTTATTTTAGCTTCTATCTTAATCCATAACCATAATTATTTATTTTGTCATCTAAAAATTTAATTTAAAAGTGAAGGCATTCAATGGTTTTAACTTGAGGTGGGAAAGGAGATGTGCACATAACTGACATCTTCTAGATCAATGGTAACCACTGTTGCATTGCTGGTAGCATCAAAATCTAGGTATTTTTTTTATTGGGAAATAACACATCTTTATCTAAAACGAACCACAAATCATGCACTTAAATTATCCTTCCTAGTTACTTTTAGATGGCTGTTATCCAACGGGTGAACCTAACTGAATAATATATAAGCAACATATTCTCATTTATATTATCTTATATCTGCTGGTAGGTCAAGTGTGTCTATTGCTGCAAAGATATTCTCTCTTTATTTGATGGTATGAAAAGAATATTCTATTTCTCATTGTTTCCCTTTAACCTTCCAAAGCTAATGTTAAAACAAGAAAGGAAATGGCCAGCTAATCTTGACAAAATTAGTGTCACATCTGAAATGTGAACTTGAATGAAACTTTAAATAACTTTGCTCAGTTGAGTTGGTCATTCTCTTGATTTGATGAAAGCATTGGAGACATTCTCAGTTAGAAAGCAGTGGCTCATGTTGAAGATACAGTTCCAGATGGGCACCCCTGTCCTCCACAGGCATACCTGGTCACTGTCACCAAGAGCCACTAACTATTAAGTGCAGGAATGGTGGTTAATTTTCTACCTCCAGCCAATGGACACTGAGGAAAATTGTATTGCCTTTTACCCTAGCCTTCCTTACTGAAACCGATTAATGCAGCAAAAAATCAGGGACAATATTAGGGACTTTCCTCTTCTGGATGGCTCAGTGTTATACCATAAGGTGCATTTGACCATGTGGTATATTTGGGTGGGAGGATACGAAGCCATTTAGTACACCATTGGCTGAGCAACACCCCTCTTGTGATCTATCACTTAGGGTGTCACTGAAATCTAGGAGTTAATAATTGATTATAGCCTATTGTCAGGGGCAGGGATTACAGTTCGTAATCTGCACATCCCCATTGCATTGAGTAGGCAGCACCCAAACTTGGTCCTGCCTTCTCATTTACTTGATTGTAACAAATAGAAACAGAAAATGCTGGAAATACTCAGCGAGTCCAGCAACACCTGTGGAGAGAGAAAACACTGAACTCCTCACAGATCAGATACCTATAATGTTAACAATGCTCCTTGCTGACAGGTGTGAAGGCAGCATGGGGCTCAAAAAATCCAACAGACCTGCTCGCTGATTTTCCATCCACTCCTGCCCCCACTGCAATTTTACCAGGAGTAGGGATGATGTCAGGCAGCTGCACTTCCAGTGGTGTTATGACGCAGCCGATAGTAAATGTTGAGCTGCTCAAATCCCAAAGGGAAATTTGAAACAACTGCCACAACTGTTTAGCAATTTGTATAAATTTCAGGATACTTGCTTTGAATTCAGTAGTAATAAAACCATGAAGCCTTATAGGTTTCTTACAAAACTAAATTAAACCTTTATTAATAGAAGAAATAATTTTAAATACATACATAGATTTTAAAAATTACTACTATGAAAACTTTTGAATCCCCTAGTTAATTTAATTCCCAGTTATACCTTCCTTAAGGCAACAGTAAGAGACATGGATGAGGATTTTGTCCATGTTGGGCGGGGTTGAGCGAGAGCGGTCTGGAAGCCAATCTCCATCCATTTAAGGCCTGCCCAGCGTGAAATGTGTGCTGCAGCACTCAGTGCTGCCTGTGTGGGGGAGGGAGGGCAAGCAGGGAACTTCACGCATGTGCTTGACTGTGCACAAGAAAAGCACAAAGCTGTCTCAGGGAGATGAAGATTTTAAGAATTAAAAATAAAGAATTTTAAATTGCTAAAAAAATGTCCTCTCATATGACTCTGTCACACGAGGAGAAACACTTTATTAATGAAATGTTAAAATTTTAATTTAATTTTTAATAGCTGTTGGAAACCTCATCCCGCCCGTGGATGAGGTTTCCTAAAAAATCCAAAGGACGCTTAGCCTTTTCACCTGCCTGTCAACTGTAAGTTTGGATGGGTACCGAAAAATTTAATTTAGTTGGGACTTTAATAGGCCTGTTGACTGTCGGTGGGCGCACTGCCGACCCCCGTGTGCACCCGCTGACTGAAATATCACGCTCATTCAACATCATCATGCATCATTTTAAGCTCATTTTCAGGTTAGGCGCACGCCGGCCCAACAAGTGAAAAGTTCTGGCCATAGGTTTTAAAAGACCCAGGCAAAGAAACATGATACCCTAAACAATCCAATTCAAAGTGAGTTTTCTTAACTTCAGCACTTTGTAGACAGCAGCTTGAGGCTTAGTTGCTGAAGGCTTTTCACACTTGTTAGATGTTAAAATGCCTGCCTTTACACACAGCCTTCTCTACTTTATACACATTTTCCCCTTTGGGTGCAAATTTCCATTGTTTCACTATGTCTTTGGACTATACCTCCCTGATCATAAAAATTTGTCATGGTACTAATTTTACCAGTAATCTTTGGAAAAAATAAACACACTGGTCAGAATTTTTCACTCATCGGGTGGGCTCAGCGGGGGCAGTCTGGAACCTGGCCGCTGCCCACGATCTGCTGTGTACTGCGATTTTATGCTGGTGGGCCAATTAAGGTCCGCCGAGTGTAAAACGCAGCAGCGGCAACAGCGAGAAGGGGCGGGTGGAAGCGGGAGCTCAATGTCCACTGGGCCTAATGGCGACCCGGCAGCCGATTCAAAAGCAGCCCAGGCAGCCCCTGGAAGGCTGTCAAGGAGGGATGTGAAGTCGTCATGATGGGTCCAGTTGCTGGTGGACACGGCAGGTGGCAGGGCAGGTCAGAGGGGCAGTCGGCCCCACGTTTCCTTGCTCCCCTCCTGGAGGAGGTGGCAGCATGGCAAGAAATCCTTATCCCCAGGGACAGGAGGAGTATGACCCCCACCTCACCAAAAGGGCCAGGGAGGAGGTGGCATCCTGGGTCAGCAGCCACGATGTGGTGGGGTGCACATGGGTGCAGTATCAGAAGCACTTTATGATCGTCTGCAATTGGGAAGGGTGAGTACTGTTTTGGCATGGGTCACTTGGCACAGCAGTTAAGAGCTGCCCATCCCCCCCAACCCCCCCTTGGACCTCAAAGGTCTTACAGTGTGAAATGTCAAAAAGGAAGCATCCAGGCAAGGGGGTGAGCCCTGGCTGCTTGGAATGAGTGTCTTGTGGCTCCAGGGTCACGAATTGGCTGAGCCCTGTGAGGTATTCCTCAGGCCAGGTTGGCCAGGCTACAATGGCAATGCAGGTACAGGGTGGAGTAATCAATGTTTCTCTCTCCTTTCAGGAGAAAACATCCCATAACAATGCAGAGAGGTTGCGGACTGGCGGGGGACTGCTCTACCTGCTCATCATGACCTGATATGAGCAGGAGGCCCTGGAGCCGGAGAGGCACCATGCGCCTAGGTCAACCGGCCATGGTGAGGTTGGGGTTCCACAGGGAGGTAAGAGTGCAGTGCACTGAGGTCAGAATGTCTGTAATTGCAGCCATTCCAATGTTGTCTCTATATTGATGTGAGCCTCGATCAGGGAATCCCCATTGATAATGGAAAGCCGAGGGCACCCTGATGCATATCTCTGTTTCATCTGGCTGCCAGGCATGAACAGTAACAATGTAATGACTTTCAGGCTCCCCAGCAGCCCATCAGGGTGAAGAGCCTGAAGGCCCACCACAGATGCTGGAAGTCCAGCAGGGTGTGCACGAGGGTCTGGCGGGGATACATGAGGGAATGCGTGCCATGATCTCTGTTGTGGAGGAGTTCTTGTGAAGCATGAGCAATGCAATGACCCTCAAGGCCAAGCGCACAGCCTCCTCCATGGAGAGAGTGGCGACTCATGGAGAGGCTCCTCCAGGAGCTGAATCAGGGGTTCCTGGGAATGTGCTCGAACCTGCAAGCCCTCATACTGGCAATGACCTCAGCTGGTCAGTGTCAGTGTGGGAAATGGCTGAGGCACCCAGTATCCCAGCTCCGGGCCCATCCATCAATGGTGAGCAGCGAGGTCCAGAGTGACCTCACGTTGTTGCATGAGTTGCCTGTCATCTCTATGGGCTCCTCTCAGGGCACCCTGGATGAGGGCAGCAGCTCCTTCACCCCTCTGCTAGTGACCATGGCATCCGATGAAGCTGCGGTAACTGGGGAGATGCCAGCCTTGGCACTGGCTGCTCTCTCCCGGGCAGGGCCAGCACAGGCTCCAATGGCCAGAGGATGCCCACCAAAGTCATTGAGGCCAACAGGACAGCAGAGTGAGCAGGCTGTCTGTAATGCCGGTGCCAGCGATGGGGGAGCACCTAGACGTAGAACCTGGAAGTGAAAACTTAATCACCTTAATCACAACATGGCCTGAGCATGGGTGATGTTTGTTTTCCCCACTTTTAATTTAATTCTTAATTGTTGTGATGGAGAACACCTCTGAATTTGTTAACTTTATGACAGGCACCATATCATTAAATGTGTTTCTGTTCAACAAGCCTCTGGGTGCTTCATTGTTCTGCAGGTGCAGGGTAACCCATGATGTTATGACTAACTTGTTTCTCATTAAACTTAATTGAAATAGCACAAAGTGCATGTTGTTGACCAAGCAAATGTTCCTGTCAGGATGTGAGTATGGAGCCCGCAGCCCTGGCATGTGCTGCTGGTTGTTTTATTTGGTAAGCTAGCTGAAGAAGCATTGGATCAAAGCCTCCCAGATGTCACTGCCTCACTGGAGGTTGCCCAGGACAGCGTCTATCCTGTCAGCATTCTGCTGACCATGCTTGTTCTCAGACTCACTATTGGACTCATCATCTGTTGCCTGAATAGCTGCATCAACTTCTTCTTCATCCACTGTGTCCCCCCTTTCCAGCGCCAGATTGTGGAGAGTGCAGCATGCAACCACCATGACCAAGACACAATCTGGGGGGTACTGGAATGCGCCCCCTGAGCGATCCAGGTATCGGAAGCGAACCTTGAGAAGACCTATGGCTCTCTCTACCATCACCCTTGTGGAGGCGTAGCACCTATTGTACCACCACTCGGCCTCTGTTCTTGGGTGGCAGAGAGGCATCATGAGCCACCTTTTGAGGGGATAGCCCTTGTCACCCAGCAGCCATCCATCCAGTCAGGCTGGAGCACTAAAGAGCCTTGGCACCTGGGAGTGTCTCAGGGTGTAAGCGTCATTGGAGCTGCCTGGGTACTTTGCACAGACTTGAAGAATCTGTACCCTGTGGTCACACACTATCTGCATGTTCATGGAGTGGTACCCCTTCCTGTCGACAAAGGCTCCCAACTCACCCGTTGGTGCCTTGATTGCCACATGTGTGCAGTCAATTGCACTTTGGATGCAAGGGAGTCCAGCAATCACTGCAAAGCCTCTAGCTCACACTGTCTGGCTGGCCTTGTCCATGCGATAGTGAATGAACATCAAAGCACGCTTGAACAGAGCATCTGTCACCAGCTTGACACAACTGTGGACAGCTGATTGGGAGACTCTACAAAGATCACCCACCGACTCCATGGAAAGAGCTGGAGCCATAGAAGTTGAGGGCCACTGTGATCTTCAGCGTCACTGGCACGGGTTGTCCACCCACACAGTCAGAGATGGTCTCCGGGCCGATCCTCTGACAGATGGAGGTCACTGTCTCCCCTTGAGAGGCGGATCCTCCTTCGGCATTGCACCTTGGGCATATTGAGGTAGCTGCATCGCCGCATGTAAACCCTGGCAGCAGGGTACTGGCCCCTTCTGTGGCCCCTTCCACCTTGGACTTCCAGTTGGCCCTGTGCCTCTCCTCCCACAGGAGGCTGAATAGGGACACTTGGCCTCTTCCCCCTTCTGACCCTCTGTTCTTCATTAGAGGAGGTGCTTCCAGCGGAGATCACAATCCCCATTCCCAGGGCAAGGGAAGGCTGCCTGATACCTGGAAGGCCTGGAAAACAATACTGAGCCCTGAACTGAAGCCTGTTATTTCAAAGCAGCTCTGAAGCGAAATGAAGATGTCCTGTTCCCACAAGCAAGTAGCAGCAACTGATAAGCTAAAGTACAAACAACTCGCATTAACAAGCCCACTCACCCCTCTTGTCCCGCCCATGGATGAGGTTTTTTAAAACGTGGCCTACCCACCTGCCCGTTTAGCCCATGTGATGGCCTGAAAATCACACGGCCATGTAAAGTCCAGGATAATTGGTGTCTCAAGAGCCTTAACTGATCAGTTAATTAATGACAGGTGCGCCTCCATCTTCATTGCGCACCCGCCTAGTGAAATATCGTGAGGGTGTGCAATGATGTCAGCATGCTCAGCCGACATCAACGCACTTCATTCCTCAGTCAGACATGTCGGGTGCAAGCCCGCATGCCAACCTAAAAATTCTGCCCACGGTTTCTAAACTTCATCTGGCTCGGTGGCATATTTCATCCCTCCTTTGAAAACAATCTAGCCTGGTTTATTTAAAAATGCAAATGTCCTTTTACACCTTACATTCTAAATTTCCCCCATGTTTACCTGCTTACCATTTCAAACCTGTCCTACCCTTTGTTACATCAAAGCCTCCAGGCCAGCTGCCTTTAATCCAATTAAGTCTCTCACTCACACTATAAGACCATAAGACCATAAGACATAGGAGCAGAAATTAGGCCATTCAGCCCATCGAGTCTGCTCCGTCATTCAATCATGGCTGATAAGTTTCTTAACCCCATTCTCCTGCCTTCTCCCCGTAACCTTTGATCCCCTTACCAATCAAGAACCTATCTATCTCGGTCTTAAATACACTCAATTACCTGGCCTCCACAGCCTTCTGTGGCAATGAATTCCATAGATTCACCACTCTCTGGCTAAAGAAGTTTCTCCTCATCTCTGTTCTAAAAGTTCTTCCCTTTACTCTGAGGCTGTGCCCTTGGGTCCTGGTCTCTCCTACTAATGGAAACATCTTCCCCACATCCACTCTATCCATGCTATACAGACACATATAGACACAGATATCACTATTTTCCAATAACTTCCAGTATCATTATTATATCTTCCTTACAAGTGAGCCACTTAAGGCTCTTAAGTGGGCAGTTAATGTCCATTTAAGGGCCTCATTTCACCACTGCCAGGATTTAACCAGTGACAGGAAAGGCCCCTGCATAGTCTGATGGCAGGCAGGGAGTCCTCCTTTACAGACATGTAAATGTTTTATGTGCCCCCCCCCACCCAGGTCTCCTCCATGGCCTCTCAAATCCCAGCCAACCACCCCCTCGCCTGGGCCTGCTAGCTTGGTCCCAATGGTGCCTACTTAAATGATCCAGAGCCACAAGCCTGCAGTGCTGGAGGCCTGACCAATCTCGAGCTCTGATTGGCTGGCAGCTCTCTGAGGTGGAACTTCCTGATCCAGAAGGGTGAAAGTCCCACCTCCAGCCCATTAATGACAAGTTAGCTGTTAAATGGCTACAGGGAAGCTGGGGTTCCCCTTGACAGACTCCATCACCAACCCCCCACCCCCGCCACTCCCGGCTGTTTTAGCTGGGAGGGCAGGAAACCCGGCACCTCAGCCCAATGTCTCTCTCCATAGATGCTGTCAGACCGGCTGAGTATTTGCAGCATTTTCTGTTATTATTTCAGATTTCCAGCATCCACAGATTTTGCTTTACTACTGAATGTAGCACTAGTCCAAGCTGGTGCCACACTGCTGACTGCTTGAGTGTTCAGCAGGGGACTGAGCAGCGTGTGCTGACAGCACTTGATGCAGACATTCTTCTCTTCCTAAAGGCAGTCTGCTCTTCTTAAAGAAAAGAGTGATGTACACATCGGAAAGGAGCTTCCACTGACTGCCTGTACCGACTCTGGCTGCATTTTGCTACATAAATGGAGCACCAGAGAAGACAGAGGCCTCCTAGGTGCATGGATGTAAAACCGGACGCCTTAGTTCTGGAGCTGGACAGGGGGAGAGAGGTCTTTTCTCCAGGGGAACCAGATGGCCCTCAAGGATCACTCTCCAAAGAGACTAGGGGCAGGTAGCCAGGAATGTGAGTGCAAGGAGTCTAGTCCCAAGGTCCAGTTAGTAGTGCCAGAAGAACTTTAATGTCCTCATGTAGAATTAGAATAGTTACTGCACGGATGGAGGCCATTCAGCCCATCGTGTCTGCACCGATTTTCTGAATGAGCAATTCACCACGTGCCATGAGTGGTCAAGATCAGTGAATGCATCTTCCCTTGATATCTGCTCCCCACCACTCCACCAATCTCTCAGGCTTCTCAATGCGCCACATCCCATCACCCCCTCGGCATTCAAGACTCAAGCCGAACATTCAGATGCTCCACCTCACCCTTCCATCTACAATGCTGCCAGTCTCATACCCAGCCTTCGTGATCTCTGCACATCACCCAAACACAATGCAACACAATCACAGATATTCTGCTCCCTCTCATGGGACAAGGTGGCACACAATAGATGGAAGCCCAGTAGGACTATCAGGAGGCAAGAACACCTACATTTCCTGAGCCCTATGGGGAGGATGGGTTTCCGCAACATGGGGTCGGTTGTGACGGAGTCCATGGTATCTGGCACCACTGCGAGCATTGACGATGATGGTATGTTCCCACCTTATGCGGTTTCTCAACTCCCTCTTTCTGGCAGGATGAGCAAGCTTCTAATGGTGTGACCCATGCACATTTTGCTTTCCACCCAACTCACTTTCCTCATCCCAAACTTTCCCTCCTGATTTTCTGCTTTCAAACACCCAAGAACTTCTGCCTGCCCAGCCATAAAAGCCCCAGAAGGAGAAAGTGCAACATTACAGCACCAATGAAGAAGCAACAACACTTGATCAGACATATGCTGACACCAGCTCAAATCGTGGCACTGCACATTCCTTAAAAACTAGTATGCATAGGGATCAGCATGTGGCTCAGCTGGTGATCAGCAGTGGGCTGCAGCCATGCCAGGAGGAAAGGATAGTTCATGTGCCAGCTCCCAGAGGGCGAGATCACAAACAAATTCTGCTACTGGGTACACAGATGAGGACATTGATGTGGTGACACTAGCTGCAACAGTATTATGGATCCTAATTTCACACCTTTGATGCCTGATACTATCCCACTGACCTACTCAATCTATTGTAAACAAAAATAATGAAGAATGCTGATAATCTTTACATGGACCATAATGTAAAATAGATCCCCCTGGTTCTGATGTTAAACATACTCTTAGATTTTTTGAGGATAATTTGTGCTATCTCAAATCACAGTCCTTGACTAGAAGGTTGACTGCTTCTAAAATACAGAGATTGAATAAACCTACCTTAGGACATTATTAATGACTGTAATGCTGTCATTTGGTGATACTCAAACATTTCCATTATATGCTGTTAGAAATGGAATTTTTTTAAAAGTTCATCTTTTTTTTAAATGTTTCTAAGGCAATTTGGGTCACCTAGGCTGGAAAGTTGTAAAACTGTAATTTTAACAAATACAAATGTAAATGCTGTCTATTTCTTTGTTGGGGGATGGGGCATGTGCACTAGACTGCACATTGTAGCTATACAGTGTTAAGACCAGAGGATGAGTTACTGTTTAATATTCCGACTGTTGTTTCAATTCATATTGTAATTCTTTACATCATGAACAGCCTTTCCAAAACCAACCATTTCTTTAGCACTTTGTTGTAAAGTAGCAATGGAATATATACATATTTCCTGATCAGTCACCAATAGTTTACCTAGAGTGAAATGTTTCTGGGGATTGACTGGAACATTTCACTGAGAAATGATACACAATATCATGCTGATTTTATATATGTGACAGATCAGATATCTGGCTCAGATTTTAAGAATCTTTACATTATATGTTTGAAAACAATTGATAATTATACGAGTGCCATAGCAATTTAAAACCTGCTGCACTGAGTTGGCAGGGAAAGCGTTTCTGTGGGTTTTGTGAAGCGGTGGGGGATACACAAAGCAGGCTGCACCTTCCAAACGGAAATGCCTCATCCTGATTTATAATGATTGCTCACCACTAGTCCCTGTCAAGATAAAATCGTTTGATTGTTTAGCAGATGGATTTAGGAACAAGCTAGTCATAAAACCTAATTGATACCAAGTCCACTCTGTTGATAGAAATAATCAATACTGACCACCAAGCTGTCAACAGAACATAGGTATAGTCGACTGAATTTACAATTGCTGCAAGCCTTTTGATGGACGTTTAGATGCGATATTTGTCTCAACAAGGTGGTTCTGTTCACCAGACTTGCAATTCTGCATTGTCCTGAATGTGAGTGAATTATTTGCATCATTTCTACCAGAGAGGCTCCCGTGATATTTTTGAAGGCTAATTTATTGCCTGTTATTCCAAGAATTGTTTCACAGTGAGTCATTTCATTGGCTAATTGTGAACAGTAACTGTCTATCTTGCTTTGGCAAGAGACATATGACTGGCTGACAGTTCGCTCCGAAGAGTTTCCCTAGGCTGAATTCTCACTTGCATGGGCAGAAAACAGGGGTTGGGACTGCATCCGGATCCCGAGCCCTCCCCTGGGGGGCAGTCACTCTTTGGGATCTTCGCTGTCATGAAGATAGTTTTGCCTTCCAATTAAGAGTGGTGGAAGGCTCTTGAAGCTGGGGGGCCAATCAGAGGACTTCCAGATTGAGAGAAGCCACAGCCTGAAATAGAGGGCAAGTAACAAAGAGTACTTCAACATGGAGGCAGCCTCTCACCAATTTTTTTTTAAAGTTTAAATAAAAGACAGATACCAGTCAGGCCACTAATGTAGTGAGGTGGGTGGGTGAAGAGGGGGAAATCCCTCGACAAGGGAGCTTTTGACTGCAGCCAAACTCACGCAGCGTCTCCAGGCCTGCCTAGAATGCTGGAGAAATGTCAAGGGAATCAAAAAGCGATTCATGATTTGCATAGTCGAGAGCAACAATTTACTGTTGGAGAAGCAGTAAATGTAAAGAATTTCAGTGGAGGACCAAAGTGGTTACCTAATAAAGTAAGTTCAGTGACCAGACCGTTGTTGTACCACGACTAAGTTAAGGGCCGGATCACCCAGAAGCATATGGATCATTCAAGAAAAAGAGAGATCTGCCACCTAAATGATGTTCCACCTGTAACCATTACTGAACCAGTGGTTCCTGTTGAAGTTGCTAAACCGAGGACAGACATGCCCGCTGTCTTTGTCAGAATCGAAGGCACTAAACTGCAAGTGCCTAATGAGGTACGTGATGTTAATACGGTTCCAGAGAATGTGTTTCCTGCAAAAGAATCTGAAGTTGTGGAGCTGAGACATTCCACACGGATCAGGAAACCACCTGAAAGACTGAACTTCATGAATTTCATGACCTGTGTAAATATTGCAATGTCATGAAATAAATTTCCTTGTAAATACAAATTGTATAAGAAAGTTAAAGGGGGAGGAATGTAGTTATCATAGTTTTGGGAAATGTTGGACTGTAGCTTTATGATTAATCCTGTGTTGTAAGATCACATGATCTGTGTAAACCAAAGTGTTAACAGCACAGGGAACCTCTACAAGAGGGAGATCTTCTTTAGTTTTGGAGTTTGATGGACACATGTAGTTGCTGCTGCTGTCTTGTAAATAAAGTTAAATGTTTCCACTAAGAAAAGTTGTCTGAAGCTCAACTCTATAACAATACACCTACAGCAACTGATAACATCAGATGTAGGATACATTTTTGGCATTGGCATGCATTAAATCTTGACACAGAATTGATGACAAAGTTGCAGTATAATGAGTGTCTCAGTAGACAAACTCTACAGAAATAAAAACAGAAAATAACTATAAATACTTATCAGCAGATCTGGCAGCATCTGTGGATAGAGAAACAGAGCTGATAGTTCCAGGCTGATGACCTTTCTTCAGAATTGGAAAAGGGAGAGATGGAACAGGTTGTGAGCAAACACAGAGGCAGAGAAAGCAGAAAGGCGGGGAAAAAAGAACAAAAGGGAAAGTCTGTGATAGGGTGGAAGGCATTATGAAAGGGAGGATGGTATGGGCTACAGGAGTTTGGAATGGGATAAATAAAGAAACACAAGGGTTTAGAGGAGGTGTAAATGGCAATAGCAGAGTCATCACCAACGGCTGCTGTCCGAAACAAATATAGGAGTCATAATTATGGTCTGAGAATTCATAGGCAAAGCATTTTCCTGTTCTGATGAAAGGTCATTGACCTGAAATTTTGGGCCTGATTTTAACTTTTTGTAAGTGAATGGATTTTGAGTGAGTTAAAATCTAACCCATGAACTCTGTTTATCTCTTCCACAAATGCGACCTAACACACTGAGTATCCATTTTCAATCTTTGGGCCGTAACTTCCGACCAGCGTCGGAAAGTGCTGGCCCGCAGAAATTATAAGAAATGAATATTCACTTACCTGGTCTTGAAAATTGCGTTGCCATTTCTGTTCGCTGGAGCTGCTTGGGCCTGCATTGAAAGACTCCTCACAGGCCCCAGCGGAGTGTAGCTTCAACGTATTCAAGGAGGCCACTCCTACTTTTTTACAGCACTTGCTGCAATAAAGCAGGTAACTTTAAAGGCCAGAGAAATTGATAGGCCAGGGAAGGTAAGTGTCTAAGGTAAGTAGATAAAATTTGGGGGTTGTGGGTGTCCAGTGGTTGGGAGTCCGAGTTCTGCGGGGAACTGGTCGAAGATCGGGTGGGGGGGTGGGGGGTGGGGTGCAGGTGTTTCCAGGGTTTGAGATCAGTGTGGGGGATTCCAGGGTCTAAGGGCGGGAGGTCTGAGGTTTGGGGGTAGTCTGAGGGGGTCTGAGGTCGGGGGGTGTGCTTCGGAAATTGGGGTGGTTGGGGGAGGGGAGGTCGGAGGGCCAAGACCTGGGGGGGTGGTGGCTCCGGAGGTCAAGTGGCGGGGGTCCAAGATTGGGGGGATGGGCCCGAGGTCAGGGGGGGCCAGAGGTCGGGGTGGGGGAGGTGGGCGGGAGGCGGTGGGAGGTGAGAGGTGGGGGCATTTAGGGGTCAGGTGTTCGAGGGTTGGGCAGGGTCTCCGAGGTGTTGGGGGGACGGGGGGTTCCGACGCAGGGGTGATCATGGTCGGAGGGGGTTGGCAGGGTCAGGGTCCGAGGTCAGGGGGCAGGATCCGATGCCGAGAGGGGATGTGGGGTTGTCGGGGGTCGATGGGGGGAATGGGAGGAGTCCCGTGAGGGGTTCAGGGGTATGGGGTGAGTCCCATGGGGTTGGTCTGGATCTTTACAATAGGTATTCAGAAGTTAGAAGAGGTTTTAATTCTTCTAACGTTTTCTTGGTAACTATTGGTCTGACCCCGGCGGAAACATCGAAGCTTGGGAATAAAATCGCATTTTCGGATGGTTTCCAGTGCAGCGCCATTGCCCAGAGCGAATGTGCACTTCTGGGCAATTGCCTTGCAAACCCTTACCTGGGGACTTTGGGTACCCCCCAAATCCAACGCTGTGGAGCGCGGAAGTCATGGGCCAATATTTCAGAGTTCTAACACCCAGCATTTGTTACTTTAAACTCAACTCAAAATTAGGTGGAATCAAATGTCAGTATTTTTCACTGGAAGAAGCCTCACATCTCGGATCCTGATTAAACGATCTAGTATTTAATATTGCTGTTTCAACTATAAGGAGTCTAATTAAAACCTTAGAGTCATAATTATTTGAATGCTGAAGTTATTGACTGTATCTGATATGATAATCCAGGAGCTATCTTCCTTTTAAAAATTCACAAAACATATATTTGTGATGGCATTCAGAATAGGTATAATCTGTCCCTCAAGTAGGCTAAGGCTTGGTTATCCTAGGCAGCTATGTCACTTACACTCAGACAAATAATTAATCACAGTAACTTCTGCTACAATTGGAGTGAACAAAAATCATACAAAATGTACTCATTATCTATTCAGAGCAAATTTCAGGTTGATAACCATATGTTCCAGTGACAGTTTATGGAAAGGAAGTTATACATTTGTAGTTATATAACTTAGTAATCAATAACCCAATATTTCAGAAGTATCTATAGGCAAAACAAATATTGAAATTATATTTGCCACTTTCTCTTTGTTTTATTATCTAGTTTGTCCCGGTTTTGTGGTTCTGTAAAGAATGAAATTAGTTCATTCTGACTGGTACATGAATTTTTAAGTATGACTGTCACGTTGTATTATTGTTTCAAAGATCTCCAATAGGGTTGCTAAGTTACATGTTTCTTATGCACCCCAGCATTATTCTCCAGTGTCAGTAGCTACAAAACCTTTCTCCTTTTTGTACTTCTGTTTTTATTTTTGACTTCAAGGCTTAATTTAGTGCATAAAATTTTCCTTCTATGCTCTTCTAAGGAACTGAAATGACTGTTTGCACTTTGCTCTTTCAATGCCATGTAGTATTTCGTTTAAAGGCATACAGAGTAAGAAATATGAAAAATGGGTGCTAAGGGTTTAGACTCAGGATCTTCCAGTTGGTGAGCAGGGGCGGGGCCCACCCGATGTGTAAAATGACACGGGATGATGTCAGGTGGAACCCCCGATGTCACCCCGCTTTCATTTCCATTTTCAGGTCGGCGGGGGTGCAGCCGAGTCAGCTGCACACCCACTGAACTGTCAACGGCCTATTGAGGCCATTGAAAAACTAATTAAGGTCAGTAATGGCCCTGCAGGCCAGGGGACCTGGCGGGCTTCGGAAAAAGCATGAAATCTCATCCGTGGGTGGGATGAGGTTTCATGAGGATAATTCAACCTTTCAATAAAAGTTACAGACATGTCCCAGCTCATGTGACAGTGCCACATGAGGGGACATCTCACGGGAATTTTTTACTCACTTGGATTAAAAATTTTAATTCCAAGCCGATCTCCTTGAGGCAGCACTTAGACTCAGAGAGATCTGTGCGCTCTTTCGTACACATGCGCATGCGCAAAAGAGCGCACTCCCGGCTGAGGGAAACCCCTGCCTGCACAGGGAGCGGATGACGCTTCCGAGCGGACGTCACGCTGGGCTGGCCTTAATTGGCCCACCCACATAAAATGGCGGCGTGCCTCCAATCAGGGGCGCAGATCGGAGGCACACCCGCCCCAACCCACTCCCGCCTGCTCCTGCCCGCTCTCACATTTCTCCCCCGACAGGGGGAAAATTTTTCCCATCTAAGATGGAAAATGTTGTGAGAAACCTCTCCATAGAGTGCTGCAGGTTTGCTGCCAACTGCTTGGAAAAGGGATCAGTTAGAATCCCTTGGAGGACTATGTTAAATTTCCCTGGCACCTTGCAGAACCTACACCTGTGTCTTATGTGTAACGATTGTTGAATGATAATACAAATATAAGCAAGGCTGCTGTAAGGGAGATGCAAATTAGATGTATTTTTAAACATCAAAATGTGCATCAGGGCCAGGATTTTACATTCAGCGTGCGGGGGCAGGCCCGACACAGCGGAACATAAAGTGGCGCGCGATGACATCAGGCATGCGTCCTGACCTCATCGCGCAGCCTCACGATGTTTTGTTAGGTGGGTGCACGCCAGAGTCGGCTGCGTGCCCGCCAATAATTAAAAAGCCTATTAAGGCTATTAGCAGCCTCATTAACCTGAACTTTACGCTGCCCATCCAACCTAATGGTTGGCGGGCAGGCAAAAAAGCCAAGCGGCCTTTACATTTTTAGGAAATCTCATCCACGAGCAGGATGAGGTTTACTAAAGCTTTTACAAATTGAGTAAAAACTCTTTTTGAAAAGCAAAAACATGTCTCATCTCATGTGACACAGTCCAAGGCATCGATGCCTCGTCAAGCCAATGGCACTTTCTCCTTTGCTAATAATCAATAAATGAGAGGACAACCCAGTACAGCAGCACCACATAACACCATACTTTTACAAGCCTGTGCTGCATCTGGCACCTATTCAGAACATCCAGCCAACTCAGACTGCTTAAGTCAAATAAATGTTTATATTACTACAAATGAACAAACAAAGAACAAAGTGTCCATCCCTAAAATAAACATCAAAATAGTTAATGCAGCCGTGACACGCTGCTCTTATGCTCAAGGTGCCTTCAACTTACATCTGCAGGTGCTGCGTGTTGGTGCCACCACCCACCCGCCCAAGCCCGCGCCCCCCCGCCCCCCCCACCCCACCACCCCCCCACCCTCGCTGGCAGTGGCGTTGGAGGCAGCCTGCTGACTCTGCTGTCCTGGTGGCCCTGATGACCTTGCCGGTCATCCTCTAGCAGCTGGAGCCTGAGCAGGCTCCACCTGGGAGGATGCGTCCAGCCCCATGGCTGGGCACTCTTCAGCCGTCACAGCATGAGCAGATACAGCGGCCACTGGCAGAGAGGCGGCGGAGCTGGTGCCCTCATCCAGAGCACCCTGAGGGTAGTGCACACAAACGCCAGGCAGCTCGTCTGCCAGCGTGAGGTGTGTTTGCACCTCTCTGCTCACCATTAATGAATTGGCACCCAGCACAGACTAGGTGCCTCATCCATCTCTCACACAGGTAGTGACCTCCTGAAATCATTGCCCGTGTGAGGGCTTGCAGGTCCAAGTGCAACCCCCAGAACCCCTGGGTCTGTTCCTGAAGCTGCCTCTCCATGATAGTCGCCACTCTCTCCATAAGGAGGCTGTACACTCAGTGTTAAAGGTCAACGCAGAAATCATGCTCCTCATGGACTCCTCCATGACAGTGACCATGGCACACAGACCTTCAAGGATCTCTGCCAGATCTCCCTGTGCATCCCAATGGACATCCAACATCTGCCACCTGATGGACAACTCCAGAGGCTCGTCATCTGCCTCAGACGCAGCATGTTCCTGGTCTCCAGCTGTGCTCTCACTGTTGGCTCCCTGGGACCTCTCTGCCTCTGGCCAGCTCCTCATGCAAGTGTGATGTGCCCTCACTACTGTGCATTACCCGCAAAACTAATGCCCACCAATGCGTGAGTATCTGTGCTGGTGCCTGGTTCAGAGAGACAGTGTGACACTGCCTTCCTCAGAGCT
Organism: Carcharodon carcharias; assembly: GCF_017639515.1. Classification (NCBI taxonomy): domain Eukaryota; kingdom Metazoa; phylum Chordata; class Chondrichthyes; order Lamniformes; family Lamnidae; genus Carcharodon; species Carcharodon carcharias. The sequence goes on from NC_054473.1 coordinate 51,456,800, forward strand.
TACTGCACGCCAGGACATTTGTTGGATTGCTTCCAGACAGCTGCCTCAGCCTCCCGATAACTCCTGGCAGCTTTCAGGGAGCTGCCTCTTCCATTTTTGAGCACTCTGTCAGGTCCCCATTGGACATGGTGCCCAACGTGTTACCACCCCCGCGCACAGAAAAAGTAACTGGCAGTCGCGTTTCATGCTGGGTGGGCCTTAATTGTCCATCCAGCGTAAGATCACGTTCACAGCGCAAACTCAGCCGGGATCGGGTTTTACACCTGTTTCTGGCTACGCCAACTTCGGGTGCACTCCAAGGGTGAAATTCAGGCCCATATTTAATTCCAAATAAAGGACAGTGATTACACCTAGATATCAGTCAGAACTACTAAAAGGTAAACCACAGAGGCTAAGTAAGAGACACCATACAGTCCTTTAGCATATTCGCCTTTCCCCTCTGGATCCTTTCTAAACTGATGGAATCAAAGTTCCTCTTTTTGCTGTTGGAGGCCCTGAATGAAGAAATTTTTCATTAATCTTTATCTACTTCAGAGTAGACAAGAGGTTTCAACATAAAACTGTTTGTAAATGAACAGTAATGAGTTGGTATCACTTGAAGAGAATATTGGGATAAATGGTGTGGGAAATGGAAATGTCACAATGGTGCAGTAAGGCATGTTAAAGTACATTACATAACAGTGTAGATGGAGTTCCATATTACATATAATCCATGCATTACCCAGCCTGGAGTATTTGATGGAGGGAAATATTTCAATTGTTAACATTTCATATTTTAATATTTAATGTTAATGCTCAATATTTCAATGTTTCCTTTCATCTTAACTAATAAGAAAAGAATCACAACAAAAGAAGCAAAATAATAAAAACTTCTTAAATCAGTGAGAACAGGAAAATGTTGCTTAGACATCCTTCCATCAAACCATGCAGAATTTGTACTGTTACTTGTGTGAGATAAATATCTATGTAATTTGCCATACATGGAAAGAAACGTTATCCTTCAGGATTTTGGAGCAAGGTGATGGTAGCTGGAAAGGTATAATTTTTTTAATTGAAATTGGCAGCTTTCCATCTCAACAGATGGTGGTTTGTGCTGTGGTAGTCAGCCCTGTGTTAAGCATCACCCAGTTTTACTTAGAGGCCCCACACTGGCATGGCTGGCTCTGCTGCATTTGCTGCAGAAGAAGACAGTGGGCTGAGAAGATGCAAGATTCACTGGCCTCTGTTTTCTCTGGGCCCTCTTCTCTTCTAGCTGAGCTTTTCATTTGTGCTTGCCTCTTCCAATGCCCCTCCAAACAGTCAGCCTCCAGAGGTCATGACTGTCGGCCACTGTCTCCCAGTTGTCAGTGTCGATATCTGTCAACTTCATAGCTCACTTGCAGCGGAGGTATGCACGCACAGGAGGTTGTGAGCCAGTAGCTAGTTCACTGTACAGAAGGTCATTGGGTATGTGGCCATCATCCATCTGATGAATGTGGCTGAGCCAGCGTGGATGTTGTTTGTTTAGCAATGAGAGCATGCTGATAGAATTAGCAGACTCCAGGGCCTCTGAGTTGATGACCTTGCACTGCCAAAAGGTACCAAGAATACAGCTGAGACAGCTAAGGTGGAAACTATTCAGCTCTTTCTCCTGCCTGTCATATGTTGCTTAAGCTTCACTACTGGAGAGGAGTGCACTGAGGACACAGGCTTGATAGGCTCGCAGTTTGGTGTTCTCAGTCAGGTTGCTGTTATTCTACACCCTCTTACTCAGCTTTGACCAAAACAGCTGCAGCTTTTACAGTGCTTATGTTGATTTTAGCATCAAGTGACAGATTGCTGATGATTGTGGAGCCCAGATATGTGAAGCTATGAACAACCTCCTGCGTCACACTGTCAATACTAATAGATGGTGGTATGACAACACCCTGGACAATAACACTTATCTTCCTGATGCTGATGGTCAAACAAAATTCCTTACGGACATGACAGAGTCTGTTCATTTGCTGGTGAAGGTATTCCTCAATATGGAAGGTTAGTGCAGCATCACCAGCATAGAACAACTCTCTGATGAGGACTTGATGCACCTTTGTCTTAGATGTCAGGCGAGCAAGGCTGAACAGCTTTCCATCAGTTCTGCTAGGTAAGTAGACATCTTCTGAAGATGGCCTGAAGGCATATGACAGGCGCAAAGAGAAGAATATGCCAGAGTGTTGGTGCAAGAATGCAACCCTGTTAGACCCACTGCAAATCTCAAAGGGTTCTGATGTTGTAATGCCATAGCTGACCTTGTCCATCATGTTTTCATGGAAAGAAGAGATCAAATTGAATAGTTACGGTGAGCAGCCAATTTTCCCCAACAGCTTAAATAGATTGGCTCTGTTCACATGGTCGAATGCATTGATGAGATCGATGAAAGCAATATATGGTGGTCTTCTTTGTTTACAGTGTTTTTCTTGCAGCTGCTGGAATGAGGAGATCATGGAACACTACCTTGAGTTGTACTCTAGGGGGAATATCGCCACAAAGGGAGCTCTAGAAAGCCTGCCTGTCATGGCAGATTTGGATATTGAACCCACAGTGGAACAGCTTAGCAAAGTTATTGACTTACTTGCAATGGGAAAATCTCCAGGCACTGACGCTATACCACCTGAACTCGTCAAACACAGGAAACCAGCATCCCTGCAGTATCTGCACAAACTTCCCTGTCTCTGGAGCGAGGGGGCAGTGCTTGATACAAAGGTGTGACCCTGTGCAAGTAAAGGGCATCCGCAACGATTGCAATAACAGTCGAGGCATCTCCCTGTTGAGAATTGTGGGAAAACTATTTGTCCGTGTTGACCTTGTCAGACTGCTGATCTTGGCCGAAAGTATGGATTCAGAAATGAAAGATCTACATTTTTTTTATTAAAGTTGATTGTAGTAAAGAAATCATAAGTGCCAAGGAAAACAAAACAGATGGCTCACATTCTGAAATGTTTCCCTACCCAATGCAGTAAATCTTAATTGATTTTGGCAGGAAGGAGAGGGATGAATGAGAAGCTGAAGGGGTAGAGATGCAAAAGGAATCAGAGGCTGAGGTGAACACAAAAGAGTGATGTTGAGATGGCATGGGAAGAGAGCTGCTGAAACTTGCATATTCTCTGTAGTCCCAGTGCATGAAATGCGACTTGCAGTCTTAAGAGCCTTCCTTCCACACTATACTACCCAGCGCCTGCCATCAGAAAGGAACAAAGTGAAAGAGGAAAACACGAAAGAGACAGGCAGGAAAAGAGAAGTGAAAAATAGCGACACAAGATGATAGAGACCATTAAGAAAGAAGGGATATTCTCCAGTTTACAATAAGGAACACAATGGAAGATCTAGTTGTGTTATATTAGTAGTCTTTCATATAACAGACTGAGTACGTAACACTTTCCTTCATCATATTTTATTCAATGCACTTTGTTGATTGGCTCAAAGTAAAAGATCAGCAAATTAGCACAAATGCAGTATAGAATGTACAAATCAAACATGCTGCTGAACAGCAGCTAAAGAGTATTGTCATCAAGGCAGGAAGAAGGAAAATGTATCAAAATTGCTGAAAATGCTTTAAGAAAAACATTTGGCTACCTTATTTCTCTCAATAACTGTCATTTTTAACATCCATAAACATTTTTAAAGTGACATATTTCACAAGAGCATGAAAAGATTAACAGTAAAGTTATATTCCATGTCTTTGAGTCTTAGTGTTTTGACTTGAGGGCCTCATCATCTTGCAAAATCTTAGTGCCGCGATTGATATTTTTGCCCTCTCCACAAAGGGAACTAAATCCCAACACTCTCCATCTCCAGTGTTGCTGAGTTTCACGCCCTCAGTGCTAGCAAAGACCAGGCCCACCTAGAGTGCTGCCAAACACATGTGGTGGAATCATCCATGCCCACTGGCATTGGGCATGATCAGTGGTGTGAGCAGTCAATATGGCGAGAAGGCCAAAAATCGGTTCCACAGTATCGTGAAGCCGGTTCGCAAATGTCCGCTCTGCCCGGTCAATGGCAGGCCATGTTTCCTGCCATCAGACATTGCGAACCTCATTGTAATACATCTGCATATCATTATAAGCTCATCCCGCTGGAAGCGTCCCCCCCCCGCTGGATCAAATCAGTCTGATTGCTCGCTGACATGTTTTAGAACAGTATATAAAAGGCGTGCACTTGGCGGGCTGCACTTTGAGGGAAACCCGGAGGTGAGCACACAGTAACATTGTGAAGTGCTCATCTGGGTCGCCTGTTGGGCTTCAAGGTTGAGGCACGTTGGGAGGGGTTGGGGGGGGCAGCGGGGGGAATGGCAAGGACTGCCCTGTGGGTTGAGGTGTGTTGAGGGTGGGGGGTGGGGGGGCATTGGGGTCCAAAGGCTGCCCAGCAATTGAAGGCAGCACACAAGCGCATGCTGGGTGGAGGGGGATGGGTGAGGGAAGCGGCCAGGCATTAGGAAAACCTTTTATAAAGTGATCATTCCTCTGCAGCTGAGACAGTTCAGGCACAGTCACATTGATATGATTGGAGTCGGGCCTCTAGCTTCTCTGCCCACTCAAGCAACACAGAGGCATGAAAGTGCCACCAGGTGCTCCAGAGCTTTTCACCCCTCGGGCACAGACTGCAAAGTAATAAACGTTTTAGTGGACTGTAGAACAACTGGATGACTGAGCACATTGTACAATCTCCTTGCTAAACCTGGCCATGGAGCAGTCACTGGTGGAGACGCTCACAGCCCCTTGCAATATCATCATCCCTATATAGACCAGACTCCCCCATGGTTCACGCTAACAGTGCAGCCTTGCAGTGCGGGTTAGGAGAATGCCTGTGCCTGAGCTGAGAGCACAGCATGTGGTCCAGTGGGCAAAGCTGCTGCCAATCGGGCAGGTGGAGCGGGACGGAGGTGGGTGGGGTTTCGGGCAGCCATGTGGCTCACTGATCTCTGGCCATCCAAGCGGTGGCCAGCACTCTCTGGGATGCATTGAGGGGCCTTCAGATTTACCCAAGAGAGGTTCTTAGTACACCCATGCTAACCCATGCATCTCTCTCTTTCATCCTGCAGGAAGAGTACATCAGGATCATGGAGCCTAGTGAACTAGCTGTATGTCTCGTGGCTAACAAAGAGTGAAGATGACTGAGGAGAGTGTGACTGAAGTGCCTGACTGTGCAGGGGGAGGAGCAGCACCCTCTGGAAGAAGGGGCAGCTGAGGCTTCCAAACACACCGCTGAAGTACCAAAGTGAACCATTGCCGTCGGTGCCTAGATAGACCCAGGGTCCATAGACACCGCCTTTCATTCCTGCAAATGACCGATAACCAGTGTCGCCAAAGACTGCGCATGTTTGGGGAACTGGTTGGAACTGGCTGACCCCCATCTCTTCACCATCTGTGACCAGTGACGCTGTGCTCCTGAAGGGCTCAGGTGCTTACGGCAGCCAAAGGATCAGATCTTTTTAAAGTTTCATGGCTGCGTCTCTCTGATATGACCCTTATCACAGAGCGCAAGTGAGCTGCCCTCAGTCAGACAGGAGTCAAGCATTCTCAGAGGCTACGTGAAAATCTATGGAGTGTCCTCACTGCGTGTCATCATCATCCTCCTGGAATTGAGCAACCATTAGGGCCTCCACTCTAATCTCAATGACAGGAGCCTTATCACAGAGGGTATTCGCGCTGCCATAAGCCAGGCTGGAGTCAAACATTCAGGGATGCAATGTGAGGATCTATGGTATCTCCTCATTGCATGTCATCATCATCCTCCACAAATCTCGGAGCAATGAGGGCCTCCTGAGTGCATCTGCCTCGTCTGGCCGCTGCAAGAGCTTCATCTCCATCATCATCGCTTTCGAGGACTTCCTCACCCTCATCCCCATCAGCATCCTCCTCATCAGAGGAGACCTGCATCTCTGCCATCTCCTCCTCAGCCAGCTCATCTCCCTGTTACAGCACCAGTTTGTAAAGGGTGCAGCAGACGACGATGATGCGTAACACCCACACCCTCTGTGGACTGTATTGCAGGCTCCACCAGACCAGTCCAGGCATCAGAACCTCATTTTTAGCATCCTGATGGTTTGTTTCACCAAGGTATGAGTTACAGCACAAGCCTTTGCTCTGCTGCAGTCTGAGGCTGCCGCATGGTTGTCATCAGCCACATCCTCTGTGGGTAGCCCTTGTTCCCAAGGAATAACCCCTGCAGCCTCTGTGAACTCTGGAAAACTGCAGGGATCTGTGACAGACTGAGAATGTAGGAGTCATGGACACTCCCTGGAAACCGTGTGCAGACCTGCAGGATGTGTTTCTGGTGGTCGCACACCAGCTGTACATTCAGCAAATGGAAGGCCTTGCAGTTGACATAGTTGACCGTGGGTTGCGATGGAGACCTGAGTACCATGTGCGTGCAGTCAATAACACTCTGCACCTGTGGGAAACCTAAGATCTAAGCAAATCCAATCACTCTTGCAACTTGGTTGTCCTGGTTCCAGGCGAAATGCACAAAGTTGTGTGCCCTTGAGAAGATGGCATCCGTGACCTCATGGGTGCATTTGTGTGTGGAGGCTTGTGATATCCCACAGAGGTCACCTGTGGAGCCCTGAAAGGAGCCACTGGCGTAGAAATTGAGTGCCGCAGTCACTTTCATGGCCACTGGCAGTGGATGTCCTCCATGTCCCTGTGGCACTAAATCCTGCAGTAGTTGGAGCACTACAGAGTGAATGATGGTATTCTGTGATGCCTGCCCATAGCATTCTGACAAGCACTGTCAAGATGCAGGCATCAGTAATGTGTCCAGCGAGTGTGAGGTCGGACCATCACTTTGATCTGAAGGCTGCACAAAGCACAGGGAAGAGGCTCTGGACTGAGACACCTGCCTTTATCTTGTGCAGAAAGGCTTTATATCCGAATGACATGAACACAGCTCATCAGGACAACATTTTCTTAACTTTCCTAACCCTGCCACCACGTTTTGGTGCTCCCTGGACATCCACAACAGAGGTGGAGGCAGCCTGCTGACTGCTACACCCTGTCTGTGATGACTTTGGGGGGCATCCTCTGAAGGGCCTAAACTTGGAGGGCCCCAGCCTATTTTTGGGGTCCTGCTGTGTAGCAATGGCAGTCTCCTCGGCCTGTGGAGCTGAAGGTGCTGAGGTCACAGAAAAAGGGTTTTCAGATGGGCTGGACACTCCTAGAGTTACCTGGGTGAATGCCTGGGGGGGTACTCCTACTGAAACTCCTCCCTATGGGTTCCCAAGGACACCTGGCTGCCTCCTTGAGGAGAAGGGATAGTTGGTTTTATATCAAGCTGTCTGGCGCCCCTCTTGCATACACACTGCTGGAGGCCAACTATGGCATCAGCGATGGAGTTAAGCCCATGCAGCAGTGCAGGAGTGAAGTCCTGGTCCATGGTCCCCATGGCGGCCACCATCCTACCAATATTGACCTCGTCAATTTGGCATGCCGGTGTTCTAACCTCAGCCTGAAGACAGACAGACTCCTTCAGCCTGCCTTGCAACCTGAGGAGAGCAGCAGGCGTCCCTGTGTCATGAAGCTATTAATATATATAATATTTTGGAAAATACTTTTCTTTTAAAATAGAGGTTAAGTTTGTGGGTATATCTTAATTGGATTGGAGCCAGCTAGTCTGGGTGCTTTGATGTGCTAGTTTGAGATGTAAACAGAGAGATAGCATGTAACTCTTTTGAGTACAAACTCATTTCCATCTGTTCCTATTCAGATGAAGTTACATTGTTTGCCATTGTGAGATTTGAACTCTTAACCTTGGGGTTACAAGCCCAGTACCATAACCACTTGGCTATTTAGGCCAAGCAGAGATAGTGTGTATTTGCATTTTTTGAATAGAGCATTCAAGAAGTGAGGTGAAAACTTGGTGCCTTTCTGACAGTTACACCCAAACAATATGTTTATATTACTAATTAAATTGGTACAATGAATGGGGTTTCATTGTTAAAAGGTGAAGTTCAAAGAGGTTCTTGATACAATGAGAATTAGCATTGAATGGGGCTGGTAGGTATAACTTCAGTGGTTTCAGGTGTGCAGACAGAGGCAATGAAAGGTCAAAAGGCAGCTGCAAGCCTCCAACTGGTCCAACTAGCTCCACAGTGGAAAGAACCTCATATTGAATTTGTTAAGGTGAAAATGCTTTGCCTGGTGTCTGGTTAAGTCTATGGATTGCTGTTGCCTTAGTGGAGATTAGTTTGGGAATTTATTAGAAGTTATGATAGTAGTAATTTATGGCAATGTGTACATATATTTTAACCAGTGTAAATTAATAAAATATTTCATTGAGTTTAATGTAAAACCTCAAGCTAGTGGTCTGATTCCTGTGTTTAGAGATGGGCATGCACGTGCTGAAGAATTGAGATAATCGTGTGGAGGGCGCATGAGAGCCCGCCTGCCATGGAAACAGCATGCTTCCTGGGAATGCATAATTAATGCGGCAGGTTTAGGACGGTACTGCGTGAAAACCCGCTATTGCAGCCGGCGGGTAAAATATTGTTTTACCCACTCAGTACCACACCTAGTGCAAATCTGGAACCATTCCACCCAGGGAAACTACCTCCAAATTAGTGTATTTTACAGATCTTTCATCTTTATGGCCAGGATTTTCCGGTCAGCAAGCTGGGTGGGGTTGTGGTGGGGGGGCCATTTAAATTTTCCGGTAGGCAGGAGCTCAGCAAAATCAGCTACGTGCCCGCTGACCTGTCAATGGCCAATTCATGGACCGGCCCATCCAACCTTAATGTTAGTGGGCAGGCCAGGAGCCCTGGCGGGCAATTGAAAAGCATGAAGCCTCATCCACGGGTGGGATGATGCTTCATGTGGGTTTCAAAAAGTTTAATTGAAGTGTTTTTAAAAGGTATAGACATGTCCCAACTCATGTGACAGTTTCACATAAGGAGACATGTCAGGGAATTTTTTTTTTTCTCTATGTTTAATATTTTTTAATGTACAGCCAATCTCCCTGAGGCAGCACTTAGCCTCATGCACAAAACAGCACATTCCTGGCTGAGGGAATCCGCCCCCCTGCCCCGCCCACGCAGGGAGCACATAGCGCTTCCGTGTGGACTTCACGCTGGGCGGGCCTTAATTGGCCGGCCTGCATAAAATAGCAGCGCGCCCCCAATTGGGGGCGCCGATTGGAGGCACGCCTCAGCACACCCGTCCTTGAACTTCCTCCCTGCCGATGGGGGGGAAAATTCTGCCCCATGCCTTTGGCTTTAGGAGGTTCTAGGATGAAAATTGAACATGTCAAAAATAAAAAGTGCTGAAGAACAAAGAGAAGGACAGAAGTGGTAGGATGACAAAGAGAACCAGAAAAGAAGAGAAAGAAAGAAGCAAATGAGTGAAAAATGGCGAAGCAGCAAGACAATGGTGCCTAAGACAATTAAAAGAATACATAGGCGCAGACTTGCCCCAAGTCACTCCATAGGGGATCCATTGGTCTTTAATGATTTTTCCAACTTAGTGTAATCGGCCAAGGGAAATTTTTTGTGAAGGTCAATAAAATGCCATTGGGAACAAGAACATAACAACATTAATTCACAAAGAAATTAAAGCTCTTATTACAGTTTACACCATACAGCAAAAATGTTCAGCTCCAACACATTTTGAAAGGACAATACTCAATGAGAACGGCAACACTGATTAAGCGATGGGAAGTTTAACCTCCTAAAAACAGGTGGGTTTGTGTGGGGTGGTATGTAAAAATGAATAAAAAACTGAAACCCAAATCCTAGTTTGAACCTGCCCACTTCTGATTCTAACAGAGACAGGACAGTGGGGCGGAAAACCAAGGTAAGAAGAAGGTAAACCAATTAAAATCAGTTAAAATGTTTTTTGAAAAAAACTAATGAACCTGTTTTTCTCAAAGTACAACTGTAAAGTTATATTTTGTGTCTGAGCACCTTTGTTAATGATTTTATTTGAAGCCCTCAGCTTCTTGCAAAAACCTAGCATTAGACTTGATAAATTTGCCCAATGTTCCTCCCCACAATCCAAAACAAATACTTGGAGGCAGGTTGCTCATTTAAATATTTTAATGAGACTGTGTGCTGTAGTGTTGCAGTGTTTTGAAATTGCCCCCTCACTGACATCATGAAATTGAAAGGTGATACATATAAGTTGCATGTAGATCCCCATGTACCCCATTAGTGCATTAGCAGCGGTGAATACCACTTCTTGTCAGTATGTAGACCACAAAAGATCTCTAGCATCTAACTGACTTTGACATCATTGAGAAAGTTGGGGATGAACCTACCTCTTGGGTTTCATCCAGGCAAGTCACCAAGAAACCCAAGCGCGAGAACCAAATTACATATGAACATACAAATTAGGGGCAGGAGTAGGCCCCTCAGCCCCTTGAGCCTGCTCTGCCATTCAACAAGATCATGGCTGAACTGACTGTAACCCTCCCGCCTATCCCCGATAATCTCTCACCCCCTTGTTTATCAAGAATCTAACTACCTCTGCCTTAAAAATATTCAAAGACTCTGTTTCCACCACCTTTTGCAGAAGGGAATTCCAGAGACTCACTGAGAGAAAATAATGTCTCCTCATCTCTATCTTAAATGGACAAACCCTTATTTTTAAACAGTGAACACTAGTACTAGATTCTTCCACAATAGGAAGAATCCACCCTGTCAAGATCCCTTAGGATCTTAAAGATTTCAATCAAGTCACCTCATACTCTTCTAAACTTTAGTGGATACAAGCCTAGCCTGTCTAGCCTTTCCTCATAAGTCAGCCCGCTCATTCCTGGTATTAGAATTTGCATGGAAATGAGGTCACCAAACCGAGCCATTCAAGGAGAAAGACACTTAACACCCATAATTGATGACATCATAGAGAAAGTGCATGGTGCTAAAACTTCACTAAACTGGACCTGAATGCAGGCTACCATCAAATTGAGCTTGCAGAAGAGTCGAGTTATTTTTCAGTATTGTCCACTCGCATCAAACTTTTTTGATACAAGAGACTCAACTTTGGAGTCAATTCAGTAGCTGAGGTATTTCAGCACATGATTTAGTCTGCACTTCAAGGATTTGAAGCGATGACATTCTCATCTACGGTCACACTGAAAGTGAACTCGAGGGACAGCTACATTATCTTAGAGAATGTAACCTCACTTTGAACAAAGCCAAATGATTTTTCAATGAAAGCAGGATCAAATTATTTGGTCATGTGTTCAGCAGTGAAGGAGCACCTGATCTATAGAAAGCTGAAGTCATTGCAGATGCTGCAGATCCTACAAACGTGCAGGAAATCTGGAATTTGCTAGGATTGTCATGTACTGTAGTCGCTTCATTCCTGACATTGCTATGTTATGCTATATCTGCCCCCTATGTGGGGCAAAAAGAGACCACCAAGTGGAAGTGGACTACATCACACAAGCAGGCTGTACAGCAGATCAAACAATGGTTGTCAGCAATTTGCACAAATGCTTATTTAGACCCTGACAAACCACCCAGCTAGTCGTAGATGCAAGCCTGGTTGCTTGGGTGCCACTCTTGTGCCAAAAGACGAGGCAGGGAACCCATGATTTGTTGTGATGGCAAGCCAATTACTAACAACCTCAGAGCAACATTATTCACAAACAGGAGAGAAGCGCTGTCAGTCACATGAGGTATCTTACACTTTGATCTCTATTTTTAGCGAAGTAAGTTTGAAGTAATAACGGATCATAGGCCACTCGTAAGCTTGTTCAACAATCCACGTAGCAAACTATGTACTTGAATAGAACTTTGGATACTCAAACTACAAGAGCATAAGTTCCATGTTGAGTATTGGCCTGACAAGATCAACCGAATGAACTATCTTTCACATTGGATTCACAAAGGATTGGCATCCTTTGCCAATAATCAGTCTTAGTAGTTGTGAGGAAAAGGTTGCCAAACTATATAAGCCTAAATGTGATGCCAAAGTCGATAAAACTAACTGACGTCAAAACAGCAACTAAACAAGATGGGACGTTACAACTATGTATGATAGCTATGGAATCACGAAACTAGAAAGACATGATCAAAAAAGAGTTTCCAAATGAAATCACTTACATGCTACAAGGTCTTCACAATGTTCAAACTGATCTCACCATTACGACCACATCTGATCTTGTCTTACGCAGTAACTCCATTCACCAGGCCTCCAACTTGGAAATCCTGACTCAGTTAAGATCAGGATCAGTATGTTTGTGATAACTCATTTTTCACACAATGCTTTACATCACAGTCTCATGGACTGTTTTAAACCTGCTTGTGAGCAAAACATGACATTATGACAATACTGAGATTTTTTTTCAGATATACAAACAGCCATTGGTGTGTTATATTAAAACAGAACAAAGTACCATCATTTCAAAACAATACAGCTCCTTAAAGACAATCTGTGTCTTATAAATGTTATGTAGCAATAGTTTCAAAATACCCAACACATGAAATTAAAAAAAGGCTTCACAAAAATCAGAAGAGGGAGACGGGTGGTAAGTCTGTCATCTCCCTTGGGTAAGCACTACATATGCCTGATCTTTGGAGTGTGTAATCACTGATGAATGAAATCATTTGCCCCAAATGTAAAAGCTTGTAAAGCCGTGAAGATTTGTGGCAGGTCATTTATAATGTTTCTTATCAGGAACAATTGAGAAAGATTTTCTTTTAATTTATTGTTTCTGCATATTATGTGATCAAATCATAAACAATATTTTTAAAATTTCCTGCACAACAGAACTTCAGCATAGTTGGCCTGAGTTAAATTAAATTGAGCAGTTTTCTTTTGCTAATTTCTCATTTTAATGGAAACAAAAATAAATATTCCCTGCATGATTATGTAAAGCAAACAAATTTAATAGGTTCACTAAGATCTGAAGTTGGTACCATAAGAGCCTGAAAGCTCATTGGGTTGGATAATTAAGAGTCATCATGAGCAGTTTTCTTTAGCAAAATGATTGTGAGCTGTTTTCAGGTTTTCTCCTGGCAGCTATCAATTTTTTCCTGGTATTGCTTTTCCAACCAATATTCCTGCTCTATCTGCTTTCAGTGCTAAATAACAACATTAAGGTTTTGTAAAATGTAAGGCAATGGTTTCAGTACTAGGTTATTTTGTACATTGCCTTTGCTAGGTCTTCATGCAATCTTAAGAACACACACTGCTGCACTGAAGTTCTTAGAATGCTGTTGAAGAGAAAATTTCAAAGCACATCTCCTCTGTGCATTATTCCTTTGAGGTCTATTTTTTAATAAAGATTACAGTTTCAATTTTGCCTAACTTTAGAATATTCATAAGGTCAAATGAATGCTTGTATAATAAAATATTGCAGATGGTGTAAAAATTGATGTTAAAACACTGATTGGATATATTTGTCACTCACAATTAGGATTAATTCTGACCTATAAGGATTCCATCAACTAGAAAATCCTAAATAGATCCAACAGTACGAACACTTTGCCTTGAATTTATTCCAATCTCCACACTAGTGAATCCTCCCGCAAGGATGCTGCTATGTTCTTTCACAATGCATTCTGTGAACTACCAGCTGACAGACTGGTGATGTCCTCCTATTGTCAGTTTGTACTCTGTTCCCTGACATTGGTACTGTCCTTCCCAAAGCCACCACCATTTCTCTCATTAACATAGTCCCTGCCAGCTGTTACCTTTTCTAACAGATATAATCCATGTGCCAAAAAAATAAGAAAATATATCAATATACATTAATATAAACTTGCCAACCAATCATCACTCTTTTCTCATACAGTATAAATTGTTGTTTTCCTGTTATGTTGGAATTCTTGCAGTGTCCTGATGAGTGCAAGACAAAAATGTTCGACATGTCTCTTTTTTTAGCAATACTTAATATAATTTTTTTTCCAAAGGTAACATTTTGAAGATGAAATTCTGTGGTTAAAAAAATTAGTTCAACTTAAAACTATATGCAATCGGAAAAGCTATTTGATCCATGAAGAAAGGCTATTTGGTGTATTAATCCAGCTCTTTCTAACAGATCATGTATTATTTGTACTTTAATTGGCTCTTCCTCATCTATACAGTCTCCTGGGAAAGGCAAATAACTGCATTTAGCCCCCCTAGAAAACCAAAAACAGTCAAAAAGGAAAGCTCCAGGCTTATCAGCTGAACATCATTCAACCCAATAGGACTGAAACCATATTTTACTACAGAATACTTGACCATCAATACTTATATTTGCTCCTATAATATACAGCTCCCTTATAACCAGATATAAATCCAAGTCTGCTGTAAAGAAGTTAATTAAAATATAACCAATTACTTATATTGAAAGCCTAGCAACATCATGGCCAGAATTTTCTGGTTGGCGTGCGGGGATGGACCCAATACACCAACGTGTAAAATGACTCGCAATGATGTCGGGCGTGCATCCCAATGGCATCACGCGCCATCATGATATTTCGGAAGGCAGATGCTATGAGTTCTGAGGCATGCCCACCATTAATTAATGGGCCAGTTAAGGCCTTGAGGCAGTAATTGACAATGATCTTTTGCAGCCCGTACAATTTTAAGTGCATCATATGGGCGCAGCGGGAAGGTGGGTAGGCCACATTTTTAAAAACCTCATCCACGGTTGGGACAAGTGGGGTGAGTGGGTTCGCTAATGCGAGTAGTTATAACTTTAGTTTTTAAACTTACTTCTACTTGCTTGTGTGAACAGGGCAACTTCAATTCTCTTCAGAGCTGCTTTGACAGGAAGAACAGACTTCAGTTGAAGACTCTGGAGGAGTCATACCACTTGGGGCCTTCCAGGTATCACACAGCCTTCCCTTACCCTGGGAATGGGGATTGTGGTCTCCGCTGGAGGGGGAAGAGAGGGCCAGAAGGGGGACGAGACCAGGTGTCCCTATTCAGCCTCAAGGGCAGTGACCTGTGGGAGGACAGGTATAGGCAGAAGGGGCTCAGGGCCAACAAGAAGTGCAAGGCGGAAGGGACTGCAGAAGACGCCACTATCCTGCTGCCAGGATTTACAAGTGATGATGCAGCAACCCCAATATGTCTGGGGTGCTGTGCCAAAGGAGGCTCCGTCTCTCAAGCGAGACAGTGACTTACCTCTGTCAAATGATCGGCCCTGAGATCAGCTCCGACAGTGTGGGTGGACACCCCATGCGAGTGGCGCTGAAGGTCACAAATGCCCTCCCCTTCAATGCCTCTGGCTCTATCCAGGGGTTGGTGGGTGATCTTTGTGGTGTCTCCCAATCAGCTGTCCACAGTTGTCAAGCTGGTGACCGACGCTCTGTGCAGGCATGCATTGACGTTCATTCACTACCACTCAGACGAGGCCAGTCTGGCAGAGCGAGCCAGGGGCTTCGCGACCATTGCTGACTTCCCTCACACCCGGAGTGCTATAGACTGCACACATGTGACCATCAAGGCGCCAGCAGGTGAGCCCGGTGCCTTCGTCAACAGGAAGTGCTTCCACTCCATGAACGTGCAGATAGTGTGTGATCACAGGATGCTGATTGTACAAGTCTGTGCAAGGTACCCAGGCAGCACCAACAATGCCAACATCGTCAGACCCTCCCAAGTGCCAAGGCTCTTCAGTGCTCCAGCTCGACTAGACGGATGTCTGCTGGGTGACAAGGGCTATCCCCTCAGAAGGTGGCTCATGACGCCTCTCCGCCATCCAAGAACAGAAGCTGAGCAGCGGTACAATAGGTGCCACGTCTCCACAAGGGATGTGGTGAACAGAACCATCGGTCTTCTCAAGATGCGCTTCTGATGCCTGGACCATTCAGGGGGTGCACTCCAATACCCCCCAGATCATGTGTCACTGATAGTGGCTGCATGCTGCACTCTGCACAATCTGGCGCTGGAAAGAGGGGATGCAGTGGAGGAAGAAGATGTAGACACAGATGCTCTGGCTGTACACGATGAATCCAGTAGTGAGTCCGTGGACGAACACACACAGGAGAACGCTGAGGGGATAGACGCCTATCTGGGCAACCTCGAGGGAGGCAGGGACACCTGAGAGGCTTTAATCCAACGCTCCTTCAGCTAGTTTACCAAATAAGAACCACCAACACATGCCAGATCTGCAAGCTCCATACTCGATACCTGATAGCAACATTTGTCTGGTCAGGAACATTAACTATGTGCCATTTCAATAAAGCTTAATGACAAACAAGTCACTCATAACATCATGGGTTCCCCTTCACCTGCAGAACTAATGAAGCACCCAGAGGCTTGTTAAGAGCCAAAACATTTAATGATTGGCAACTTGCATACAGAAATCAAAGTACATTAAAAGGTGTTGAACAGCACACCCACTTAAAAACAACTGAAACGGGGTGGGGGGGTTGCAGTTGCAAAAGAAAACCATCAGTGATAAGCCCATGGTGTGCCTAAGGTAATTTATGTTTATGTTTGCGGATGCTACATCTAGGTGCTCCCCCCTCGCTGGCACCGTCATCAGAGACAGCCTGCTCACTCTGCTGTCTTGTTGGCTTTGATGACCTTGGTGGGCATCCTCTGGCCCATGGAGCCTGTGCTGGCCCCGCCTGGGAGGGAGCGGCCAGTGCCTTGGTTGACATCTCCCCAGTTGCCGCAGCCTCATCAGATGCCACAGTCACTGGCAGCGGTGTGGAGGAGCCACAGCCATCATTTGGAGCGCCCTGAGAGGAGCCCCCAAAGATGACAGGCAACTTATGCACCAACATGAGGTCGCTTTGGACCTCCCTGCTCACCAATGATGGATGGGCACCCAGCTGGGATACTGGATGCCCAATCCATCTCCCACTATGATAGTGACCACCTGAGGTCAATGCCACTGTGAGGGCTTGCAGGTCCAAGCACATCCCCAGGAAGCCCTGATTGTTCTCCTGGAGCAGCCTCTCCATGAGAGTTGCCAATCTCTCCATGGAGGAGGCAGTGCGCTCAGCAATGGGGGTCATTGCATTGCTCACGCTCCACATGGACTCCTCCATCACGGTGGCACACATTCCCTCATGTATCTCCACCAGATCCTCCCGCACACCCTGCTGGACTTCCAGCATCTGCTGCCTCAGGGATGACTCCAGAGGCTGATCATCAGCCACCAACTGAGCATGTTCCTGGTCCCCAGCAGTCCTCCGACTGCCAGTGCCCTGGGCACTCTCTCCACCTGCACCTCAAGCAAATGTGAAGTGCCCTCACCACTGTGCACCAAGATACTAGACTATGATCTTATCCTCACCAAGGTGCTGGTATCTGCGCTTGTGCCTGCCTGTCTGAGAGGTGTGACGCTGGTGCATTTAAATCTTCTGGACCCTCAGGGGTCAGTGGTGGCCCTTCTGCCTCCTGAGTCCAGGTATGCTCCAGCGAGGCTGAAAGGAAAAACAAGGATATTTGACAAGTTGAAGTTGTGACACTGTTAACGTGCATGCCTAGCACCTGGATCAGGATGCGCTCCTCCTTCCATTAACAATGGGCAACCCATGTTGGAGGCTGAAATCAATATACAGTCAACAGTGGAATGTTTGCACTGACAGACATTGTGACCTCAGTGCACGGCACTCTTACCACAGAGTGGCACCCCAACCTCACCATGGCCAGTTGACCTGGGCGCATGGCTCTTCTCCAGCTTGAGTGCCTCCTGCCCATATCTGGTCATGATGAGAAGGTGGGGCTGTCCTCCATCAGTCCACAGTCACTCTCCATTATAGTGTGCTGTCTTCTCCTGAAAGGAGAGAGAAACATTGATTAGTCCACCCTGTACCTGCATTGCCATTGCAGCCTGGCCAACCCCACCTGAGTGAAACATTACAGGGCTCATCCATTTTGTGACCCTGGAGCTGCCATATACTCACTCCAAACAGCCAGCGCTGACCCCCTTGCCCAGATGCTGTCTCCATCACATTTGCCACTCACACTCTAAGACCTTCCAAACCCATGAACACTAGAAGGACAAGGGCAGCAGATAGATGGAAGTTCCCCTCTCAGTCACTCAGCATCCTGACTTTGAAATATTTCGGCGCTCCACCACTATGGCTGGGTCAAAATCCTGGAGCTCACTCCCAAACACTACTGTGGGTGTTTCTGCATCACGTGTAGTGGATATAGAAGGCAGCTCAGCTTCTCACAGGCAACTAGGGATGGGCAATAAATGCTGGCACTCAGCCAATGCCACATCCTGTGAATGAATGAATACAAAAATAAAATTCAGAGTTGGCGGGGATGGGTGGACCAGGGGGCGCCAACCTAACCGCTGTGATAAGTGACCCATGCCAACATGGTGCTCACCCTTCCCAATCACAAGAGGCCATTAAACTGCTTGCGGCACTTTATCCAGGTGTGTCTCGCCACATTGTGGGAGCTGACCATTTCTGCCACCTCCTCCCAGGCACATTTTGTTATGTGGGAGAGCCTCCTCCTCCCATCCTTTGGCACAAGGATCTCGTGGCGTGCTGCCATCGCCTCAAGGAGGGCAGTGAGGCACTCATCCAAAAACGTCAGGGCCAACTGCCCCACCGTCCTGCCCTCCCGCCTGGCCTGCTCTCCGAGGATGCTATCTGACATCCTCCTTTCCGACATCAGTGGCGCAGCCTTTGGACAGCTCTCTGTGTCATTCTTGAATAGGCTGCCGGGTCGCCATTGGACCCGGTGGTCATTGGCCTCCTGCCACCGCCTGCCTCTTCCCGCTGATCTCGGGACCCACGGTTTACACTGGGCAGGCCTTACTTGGCCCTCCTATGTAAAATGGCAGCGCAGATCCGATCATGGTTGGCGATCAGTTCAACATCCACCCACGCCCGCTCCTGCACAGCCCGCCCAACATAAGTAAAATCCTGGCCCATAAAAACAATGCTGTTCATGAGCGCAAATTGGTTGCTGAATGTTTCCCACATTATAAGAGTGACTACACTTCAAAGGCACTTAATTGCCTTCAAGGGCTTTAGGACATTCTGAGATCATGAAATGCGCTATATAATTGCAAGTTTTTCCTTTATGTCATTTGTCAACTGATATAAAAGAACCGATTTCCTCAACCTTGACCTTGAGAAAAACAGATATCCAAAGACTACGAAGTTGTGAAATGTGTTTCTGGAGAAGGATGGAGTGGATCAGTTGGAGAGTACACAAGAGCTACTCAGAAGTTCTCAGATTGCTAATACCCAGGATACAAGAATGCTTTGCTGCACCTTTAACAGACTCAACCTGCAGCTGAGTTCCTAGGACCAAGACCAGGAACTCTGCCAGGCAAAGCCACCTGAAAGAACCTTCATTGGATCTTGACTGAATGGACCCTGGACTCAGGTGAAACTATAATTCTTATTTTTATCATGGTTTGAACTCCTTTCTTTCCCTTATCCATCTTTTAAAGTGGCAGACATTGCAAAACACCTTCCCATGTTTTAAACATAGAAACATAGAAACTAGAAGCAGGACTAGGCCATTCGGCCCTTTGAGCCTGCTCTGCCATTCATTATGATCATGGCTGATCATCCAACTCAATAGCCTGCTCCCGCTTTCTCCCCATATCCTTTTATCCCTTTCACCCCAAGAGCTATATCTAATTCCTTCTTGAAAATGTACAATGTTTTGGCCCCAACTACTTTATGTGGTACTTTTTGTGTGTGTAAAATAAACTACTCTTCTTATTTACCTTATCTCATCTTTGCTGTGGAATTATTAATAAAGGATTGGATCGCTCCCAAACTGAAGGGTTGGGAAAAATAATCCACCACTTATAAAGGGGGAAATCAAAAATCAAAAAACATCTTTCTGTTTATGGACAGGTGGTGTGAAGTGAGGACAAATCAGGGCTGTTTAAGTTAAACTCCCTCCTGTCCGTAACATGGAGTAAACTCAGCAGGCAATTACGCACAGCAAGCACCCATAACAGCAATGAAATAAATGACAGTGTTTATCTGTTTTAGGTGTTACTTTTTCAAATAGTGCTTTGAGATCTTTTATGTCCACTTGAGAAAGCAGACCAGGCCTCAGTTTAATGTCTCACCTGAAAGACAGCACCTCCACCAGTGCAACACTCCCTCAGTGCTGAACTAAGTACTAGGTACCTATAGCTCACATCACAGGAGTGGGGATTGAACGAACAACTTATAGGCAACATCTCTACCACTGAGCCAAGGCTAAAACTTACCTGATTTACTTCAGCTAGGAAGAGGCATAGTATATACATTGGAGCTAGTCTGTGTTCCTCAGCTAACCCAGGATCCTGCACTAACCTGAAGGATGGATTCTGCACAATTGGAAGCAGTGTTGTACCATAATCAGTCAATATGTTTGCGTCCACATAATATTAATTATTTTAAATGTTACTAACGATATTTTAAGGGTAAGCATCTAGGAGTTTTTATCCACAATGTGTCAATTATGCAATTATGTTAATAATGTAATATGTAGTTTAAAAATTCACACAAAAATAAATTATTTTAAATGCTTCTGATTTTGCTTATGTTACAATTCTCCTTAATAAAAATTCTCACTATTTCTCATAAATGTGTTTTGCATTATTATAAATGAACAGTTGGACAACCTATAACATTTTTGTCTTGAACAAGTTTCTGAAAGTTTATGCATCATGTCACAAAATTATTTTGCATAAACCCATCCAAGTAAAGAAGCATCACACAATGAAATGTGTCTTATTTTCCATGATAATGGCAAGGGTCATGATCTCAAGGTAAAGAGTCCTTCTCATCCTCACTGCCTTCTGGACTACTGGGATGTTTGCATTGCTCATATCATCTAAACTGAGATTTTCAAAGTATGACAGAAAAAATAATGCTCGTCAAGATCATCTTAAGAAAAGTTTCATGTTGTGGACGAATCTCAACGGGAACTATAATGAGCTGTCAGAACTTATTTTACTTGTTACTTTGAAGAGTCATCAGAAAAGAAAGACCTCATATTTCCTATATTTGAATTAAGTAGCAACGATGTTCTAATAAAGAATGTCAGCCCCATTCTGGTATTAAAATAAATAAATATATCAGCATTGTACAATCTGTTATCTGTTTCACTGACATTTTTCCATCAATTTCTCTCTAATATGCAGTAACTTGCACTATAGAAAATAAGTTTTATAGTGCTTCCTGGTAATGTTTGGGGAAAACAGTATTACAATGGGTTTCCACCTGTTTGGCATGTCACCATCTGTTTTGTTGGGTTTGTTCATTAATAATTGCTTCAAAATTTCTCTGTAGAAGTTCCCTGCTCATTAGAAGATATAGCAATGAGGACCCCCTCATGACAATGGCTAAAAATGTTGTTGAAAATCAGCAGATGTTCTTCACCAAGCAGCTGGCAGCCAATTGAATGCCCTGTCAGCTGATGCCACTCTTCATTGATCTTTGAACTAGCAACCACAGGTGGGGTGTGGGTGGCATCTTGAGTAATACAAGTGATTTAGCAACATGCCAAGAACTAAGCTATTACATTTTACGCAATACATTATGTAGCATATGTTGCTTTGAGGATGAAGCTAAGGTAGCTTTCTATCTAGAAAGCTCTTTGTAGTTTTAGGTAAACAATTGCTCCTTCTGTACCGGGCTGAAGAAACTTCACCAATAAGAGTGCAGCTTTGTTCATGCAATGGATCCACTAAGATAACATGACCTAAATTTAATCAACATCCCCAGTATGTATATTGCTTCAGTCCAATACTCCTTTTAATTTGTAGTTCACATGTGTTAATGAGATGACTTAAATGGCTGGTATACTTCCTTTCTCCAACATTATTTCCACCCAATTTTCTTCATTCATCCCTCCATTACTAACAGTAAGGACACTTGCTGGGATATGGTTACTGGTAATCCTCTTGTATTTGTCCAAATAGCTGTTGCTTATGTGTGGATAGTGAGTGGCAACAGGGTAATCAACCATCGGAGCCATTACAACTAAATTCAATTCAGTTATCACTCACCAGCCATAGCTCAATTTCCAGCAGTGATCAATGAGTACCAATCAAAAGCAGGAATTCAGGCTAATATATTCTCCTTTTTACGACAATACCAATCACCGTGTCCCACAGCTATGCTTGCTGCAGTGAATAGAGCTAATGGAATGAAGCTGACACCTTCCTGCTCTTCATGACAGTAACACTTTACATGGTGCATGAATTATTGGAGGAGCTCATCCATACAAGTTGAAGGGTCAAAGACTCTGTTTAGCTCTGCTACTTTTATTTTTATATGCTTGCAAAATTATTATTAAAATCAGTGACTCAGATATAAACTTTTCCATGCCAACTTCCTCTGGAATTAACTTCAGAGAACCTTTAGAATGTTGAGAGTGTAGGTCTAACTCTGAAATGTTATTTTTTAAGATTGAAGTTGGTTAATCACTATTTGGCTCTTCACATAGTTCAAGACTTGGCCACAATCTACAAAAATAAACTAATAAAATATTTCCAGTTTTTCCAAGTGGATTTATAGTAACTTAAGTTCTACAGCAACTGAAGCAGAAGAATAGATAACCCACGTATTCAATAGATCTCTACAAGTTATGCCCTATGTTTCTGTTGTGTACTACCATTCCAGTCTCATGTGAAATTTTTCCAAAAATCTCACTTTCTGTAACTCCTCCGTCTTTAGTGGTATTAATAAGAAATGCACAGAAGTGGATAAATGACTGTCTAGAAAAGAGTGAGTTTATTTTATGTGATTGATTAAAGAGCAGAAAAGCAGAACTAAATCCTCAGAGAATAGCAAAAACATGATTGCTATGCCTCACTGTTAAAATAGGACATAGCTCGGACTTCCTCGTATGAACGAAAGACATTAAAGGCTGAACCAAGGAAGGATAACGAGATTTGAAATTACTTTCAGAGCACAGCTTTATTATAGAAATCAAAATGAAGATACTAATCTATATTCTATTTGAAGATTGTCTAAAAGTTCCTTTCAATTATAACTAATGTTGAGGAAGTTAATGAAATAAACCATGCCAGCTGTCAGTAGTGCAGTTTTAGAAGTCTGCTGGTTTCAAAAAGGGACTTAATGTAAATGTTGAGGGTAGGGGACAGGGCAAGGCAACTATTGCTGGACAATGCATTTGATGTTGGACTATTTTGCTGGCTTGAGCTGAACTCAGTTGTCAGTTAAGATGTTGGCTCAGTAAAATTTAATATCAGCAAGAAAGCGAACATGTTAACCATCCAGAGCTTAAATCCAAAGGTAAGAAATGCAGGTCATTTCCCACTGAGGAGGTTTGGCAACTCAATACACTCCCCAATAGAGATAAAGGAGTGCAACAATCTCCTATTGAACTCAAAATACCTCAATAATCTGAAATGTTAGCAGTATTTTAAGGAGGTAAATACTGTGCCTTGTTATAATACATTCAAGTTGAACAGTAATAGATTATTGATCTAATGATTGATAATGGTTTCATTTATACCTCTCTTTGGTAGGTACTTGAAAGGAATACTGATCTTACAACGATGCAAACCTATTAGAGCTGTTCACTGCCTGAAATATGTTGTCATTTCTTAGCCTTCAGGTATTTGTTTCTGTCAACATTATTAAACGAGAGAAATTGCTCCGTTCTCATTTCATGATACAGTATATGAGAGCTTTTATGGGGAGCTTTCACAATTTAATTCATCTTGAAGTATAGATTTTTATCATTCAAACTGCAATAACTGCAGCTTCACAGTTCTAAATCCCAAGATAATGTCTAAATACATAAGTCTGAATAAACTAAAATAAATGTTTCATGGCTTAGATCTGCTGATAAATAGAACCCTTAAAAACAAATGGAGCTTTGACTGTAATATCAATAGTAACTATGTGATCTGCTTAATGATGTGCATTCCCAGCTACCCCATGTCATTCATAGTCAGCTTCTAGTCAGTGAAAATGCTGCTGAAATGCCAACAGGAAATATATTCAATATTTGAAATGCTTATGTTTATGCATAAGTATTAATTATATATTTCCACATTATCCTGATCTATGGTGAATAACATAATAATAAAAAAACTAGTTTTAATTCGAATGCACAATGCAGAATAACCAATTTGCACATTCCAACTGAGAGCAACCAATGTGATATACACCATTCTATAAATGTCATCTAAAAGAAGGGAAATAAAATCAAGTCAAATGAAACTATTTTTAGTATTGCATGTGTTCAATAAATATTCCATTACATTATTTTTCCAGTTGATATTGTTCAATCTGAACAGATCCAGCATTGATTACCTACTCATCATCTGCCCAGAATGATACATTGGAAATCAAATCCAGAACAAAACATCACCCTGGACATACTTTTGCTATCAGATCTGTTGCCAGGCTGCCAAGACGTATCTAAGGGAATGAAGTGACCAACACAGCAAGACTTCATTCCAGCACCTCTAGCCCTCTTGTAGGCTTGACATATGGATTGATTTTTCAAAATCTTTTTTGTGGAGTTTGAGATCATGACATAATTAGTAGCCTAAACTGTGAAAATGTATTTCTTTTATGAGCAGAAATCTTTCACCACTTGGCTATTATATAAATACTTAATTTAGATTTTTAAAAAGATAAACACCCATGTAGGCAAAACTGAAATAGAGAAGATGAACAATTAAACAGAGGGATGGTGGCAATATGGTGGTAATGTTACTAGATTCTAGAGGCCAGGACTAATACTTCGGCGATATGAGGTCAAATCCCACTATGGCAGCTGGGGAATTTAAATTCATTTAACAAACTGGAACAAACTTCTAGTCTCATTAATAATGATACTATCAAATAGTTACAAAAACCCATGTGGTTCACTGAAGTCTTTCAGGGGTGGAACTCTGCCTGGTCTATACCATCTGCACCTGGTCTTGATACATGTGACTCCAAATTCACAACAATGTGATTGACTCCTAACTTCCCTCTGAAATGGCGGAGCAAGCCATTCAGTTGCATAATAAAAGCTACAAAATAGTACTGTGGATGTACCAATGCCATATGGTCCATAGTGGATCAAGAAAGAGGCTCACCAGCACCTTCTCAAGGGAAATTAGGGACAGACAATAAGTGCTGGCCTTGCCAGCAATGCTTACCTCTCAAAAATGAATAAAGAAGAATAAGTGAACACCAAGATAAAAGCAAAATACTGTGGATACTGGAAATCTGGAACAAAAACAAAAACTGCTAGAAAAACTCAGCAGGTCTGACAGCATCTGTGGAGAGGAAGACAACGTTTCGAGTCCTTATGACCCTTCATCAGAACTAATGAGAAATAGAAATGTGGTGAAATATAAGCTGGATAAGGGGGGGTTGAACAGGTGAAGTTGGATAGACGGCCAGTGATAGGTGGAGGCAAAGGAGAGATTGCCAAAGATGTCATAAACAAAATGTCAAAGGAGTGTTGACGGTGGTAGTATTAGCTAAAGGATGTGCTAATGGTGACATTAAGGATAGAAAATGACAGATGTCCCTAGTGGGGAGTGGGATGGGGGGAGGGGATTGATATAGGAACCACCAAACCTTTCATGCCCATGTACCTCCATGTGGTCTTAGCTGAAAACATATTTCAATAAGTGTGGAAAACTTACAAACTATGGAGGAAAAGAATTTAATTCTATGGCATTAGGGTGTTGAAAAGAAGCTGTGACTTTGTGTTGTGACCTGAATGTTATTTATTTATGCACCTAGGCTTCAAAAGATAAAGCATTGATTTTTTCATTATTTTCTGCACATTTGATCTTATTTCTAAAGGTCTATGTTAAGGCTTGAATTAAGATAGCTTTCTGTATACTCAAAAATCAAAGATAAACCTGAAAATCTGCACTTAAGTCGATTTCCTTGCAGTAACACAACAAAAGCATCATTACACTTAAAGCAATAATTTAGGTGTTTTGCGACTCAAAAATCCAAGATGGAATCAGTGATTTCAAAATCTCACAAATGTCCCAGTCTCTTCAATCATACCTGGATGTGGCGTTATGTAAACCTACTAAAATTTTAGGCAGTCGGATCAATAAATCTCAATTAATTAATGTGCAATTGAAGATAAAATAATTTTTAAAATTAGTCACATAGTTTATGTTTATGTGGTATTAAGTTTTGACTTATAAGGAGTTGATTTCTATCTTATAAGTATTTTTAACCAAATAGAGACACCTGCTTTTACAATACAACAATAAAGTAAAAACAAAATAAAAACTTCTATATGATCCTAAGTTTAAACTTTATTTCTGCTTTGTAAGATAAGTGTTTGACATATTAAGCTATCAAATCAAAAAAAAGAGAATGCCTGTGGTAATGCAGGATAATTTAGTTAGCACATTAATCAGATCTTATGCTGAAACATTCCAACTGAGTTTCAGTTGCTATCTGTATATTATCACGCTGTTTTCCTTCCTTCTGTCAACTAGTGGTTAATTTGAACACCTTCTACCTCTGAAAAATGTTTTTATATCTTATTAGTAGCCATGGGTTACCATTTCCATATTGCTGTGTTGCATTATGCAGTTACTCCTCTTTCCTTTGAAGCAGCTATGAAAAAGCTGACAGTAATTGCCTCTGACTGTAATTGGAAGCATGGCTGTGGTTAGGTTAGGGCTGGAAGAAACGCATATCAGAACAGCTGTCAAACACATAAGCCTGGACAAGTGCCATGGAAACCAGAGCTAGCAGGAAATGAGTTGATGGTGCCCCAGAGGATGCACACACTGCCTAAGATGGGCTATATTTTTTTTCTCTGCCAAGGGATGATTTGGTGTTAGTGTGACAGACAGGTTTGCAGAAAGTTGTTTTATAACCTCAAATGGGACAAGCAGGTGAAAACATAAGAATTTCAAAAGCTTAGATTGTTCCAATTTAAACAGCAAAGCAAACTCATGCAATATTGTAAGATATGTGCACAAATGAAGTTCTATATAAAAACATTAACTGAAGTACAGATAAACACAGAATGCTTAATATTTTTGTTCGTGTTTTTCTCCTTCAATTTTCTCCTCTCCTTTCCTGAAGGTACCTAATCATGCTGGGGTTAAGATCATAAATGCACCCTGGTACCTTAACCAAGTGCTTAATCTTTCATGAATGATTTGGTAGGTCAGTCAATCGTTATCCAGAAGGTGATTGAACCTAATCATTTCCTCGACTGACAACCAGGCACATGCACTTGCCAGTAGGAGTCACTGCAGACCAGTGAGGAGTGGGAATGCTGGCCAGTTGTCCACCTTCTAGCTCAGTGGTGCTGAGATTAAGCGGAGCCTTGGTGAAACCCAAACTGAGATCAACTCACCCTGTACAGATTGAAATCTGGGGCCTTCTCGGTCTATGGAATTCAATTCCACATCAGGAGGTTTCATTATCAATGAACATTTTCATTTTATCCAAACTTGACATTTTTGGCATTCTGGCCAACACCCTTATTCCATACATGTAATATCGAAGTTGTAACGTAGATTTTCTGATCTAAGTTCCATTGTAAAGGGGGACAATAGGCTCTAGCAAACCAGAAAATTGGCTAAGATCTACATGGCCAGATCTTCCCTGCTCTCATGGAGTGCAATCTTTCCACAGGCCTTTTAAACCCTAGAATTCTTCCTGACAATGAGCCATCATTTCAGTTAAATATTATAATTCATTTAAAAAAATGTAGTGCCAATTTCTGTTTGCCCACTGGGACTGAGTTAATGGGATAGAAATTGGCTTGTGTTTCAGGTGTAAAATGGGCACAAAGTATATCATTTAACAGTGATGGCCTGCACCCAATCTGTACAGGCATTAGTCCCACTGCCAAATTCTTGATACTCATTTTTATGCATGAGGTTCTATGAATATGTAAATTAGGAGCTTACCATGCATTAAAGGAGCCCTTTGACAAATGCATCACCAATAAACAAGGCAGGTATGAAGAACCAAAGGTATGTGTTTTAACTACTTGTATTTAAGAAATACAGAGCGCAACATGATCTATGTGGACAACTTAAATACCATTGCACTGTCTGACTGTCTGTTATAACCATTTTGAAATGTCTATAATGTTCCTTGATTGTATTGAAGAACCTCAGGGTGCAACACGTTCTATGTGGAAAACTTGAATACTATTGCACTTCATGTGATGGCCATTTTGAAATGTTTTGTAATATTCTTTCGGTTATTTTATGAATAAAGTATATTTTTGCAAAGAAAACTACCTTCCTGTAGAGCTGGAGTGAAATCACCTCACCCACAACTACCCTCCCCAAACCCCAGCCCTCCCACCTCCCGACCATCCACAGCACACACCAACACCATCTCTTGGTGCTTAGCTGAAGTCCAATTATTACCGGACAACAATCATGGCCAATCTATCAGCACCGGTCTATCAGCACCTTCCCGTCGACCAAAAATGAGATGGGCTCTGCAACTGGTTGAGATGGTCTGATGCAACATTTCTTGCCTGTAGCCACCCTGATTCTGAGTGCAAACAGATGGCAAGGAGATCAAAATCACCCTTGCTATTCATAGCTGAAATGATACAAGGGGAAAGGAGGCATGCCAGAGAGAACAACAGGCACCAGAACTTGGCTGCCTGTGCTATTCTGCAGCCAACCATATCTGCAGGCATCTAACTGGCAAAGACCTTGATAAAATGACTCAGCAGACTCTGGTCAGCATGAATCCAGCTGCAGATCTGTGCCATCTGCTACATGGAGCTTGCAACCAACCTCCATTGTAAGGATGTCACTGCTAGTGACAGTTGAGGTCACCTCTTGCTTTCCGTATTGTTCTGCCATTTTCTAACATGTTAGCTGCATTATCTCCTCTGTGGAAAGTATCATGAGCAGAAATCAAGAAAACCCTCCTCCGAACCACTTCACAGAGCAGCATCTTGAACTCACCAACTGCCCTGCTCCATTAGTTGCCCGCACAATCTATTTCCACTTTCGACATTTACTGTGCGAGCCACTAGATTTTCTTTGCCACAGCTTTGGCACAAACCGATATTGGATGACTGAAAAATCCATTAAAAATATCTACAGCCTTTTTAAAGGCTAACAGATTTTTTGCTCCCACATGCAGTCACTTATCTTTAAGTGGCATACCCTTTAATTATGCCAGCTGCTCTTTTGACAGCTGCTGGCATGCAATTGCTGCTCCTCACTCTTTGCCAATGTTCCAGTGCTAGGACCAGTTTGATCCAGGAATTTGTTTGCATATTTAATTGGACCTACTCTCAGGAATTCCGGCACGACCAACCCAGCTGGAGAAGAGACAAGTTCAAAGCTCACCGTTCTGATACATTGCAGTTTCATTCATTAAATTTGTGGAAAATCTGTCCTTATATTTCTTTCCATTGCATTTTCAATCACTCTTCCCAAGCTTGGAGAGAGTTGCTTGTGCCAAAAACTTTCATGTACTGTAAACTTATATAAATACTGTCGGTTCATCATATATGTGATTGGATATAGAAGCATTTCCATTAAAATTAAATTTATTCCAAGTTCCAAATTCCTCCATTTACTGACATTATTTATTTTATACATTTTACAATGATTTTTCTTAAAATTGAGCTTCAGTTCAAAGTAAACAAACCAGCTAAGCAAGTATAAAATAGAACAATAGTTAGAGTGAAAGCCTGTGTTTATTAATGTTGACTCAGGATGTCCTGGAATAAGGTGCAAATCTCTGCTTGTTGTAGCATTGTATTCCTTCGTGTGTGTTGTGTGTCGGAGCAGAAACGAGGAACGAGTTTCTCGACACAGAAAATTCCCTGAGCAATTTGATAAACTATTTCCAAAATGTTATTTGAATTGCTGCTATCTTCCATATGATATAGCCCTAATAAAAATAAGTGAAATATTTATTTGTTACATCAGAACACTATATTAGGTTATCCAGAGGTTGCACTCCTGTAAAGAATGTTGATTGATTGCATTTGTAAAATGATTAGCTTGTACCCTGTAGCATCACGATTATTGTTACAGTAGTACTGCATTATTGGCCAGAACACCTACAGCCTTGCTTTTGTTGACTGCTAAATAAAATCTAAAAGCAACATAAAGCTAAGTGGGCTATAAATTGATTTGCTCCCATTTCTGGGTGTGAGGGTCACAATTTGTGATTTACCCTTGCTCAAACCGATTGAGACAGGCAATATGCAAACAGCATGCTGCCTCCTCATTCGAATGACTTGAGCGATCAGCCGAGTGCAACCTGTGCTGCTGGCTGACTGAATACTCAACAGGAGCACACGGTGTGTGTGACTATCCAGCACTTCTTAAAGGCAGGCTGATCATCTTAAAGGGAACAGCACTGATTGTTAGGAAGCTGCTGAAGGCTCCCAGGTTCTCATGTGTGTATACCAAATCTAGCAGAACAATCAGTGGCTGCCAGATATGTGCTCGGACCTGCATTCCGTCACTCTGGCCATGGGCTCCAACGGTGGCGAAGCAAGAAGAAGATGAGACTCCTCAATCTCCCTCCAGGTTCCCCTTCTCCTCCTGGAGTCAGGGAAGTGCTATTGCGTACTAACAAGGAGCAGGAATGCCAGCAATCCATCTCGGGAGTATCACCTCAGGGTGCTGCAAAGGTGAGCTGTTGCTCCTCTTCCCCTCTGCCTGTGAACCCGGTATTTTCAGGCATGAGGCCGAAGACGGTGCCTAAGCCTCCAACCACCAAAGGTGGCCACCAAGGTTAGCTCAGGCAACAGAACATAGCACGCTCAGCAGGCTGCCTGCACCTCAGCTGCAGATGATGGGGTAGCATCACGGTGTTGTGGAAGAAAGCATAAACTTTAACAATTATACAAGGCCATTAATCATTACATGGGCGTATTCAGTTGTGTTTAGGTATGTACTTTGAAGCACTTTATTCATGTGTGCTGAATGTTCATGATTTCTTGGAGCTTTGCTAACTGATAGGGACTTTTAAGGGAGTGACATTCACTGACTATCAATGAAGGGTGATGTGAGCCTATGGAAACACCATTTACTTCTGGGCATTGGAAATAGTGGCACCTCTGAGACTCTTGACAGGTGTAGGTTATATGTTTGTCATCTGTTGTTGGGTCTGGGGTTTGGAATCCAGCTGGCAAGCCAGCATTTGGTGCCCACCCCTTTATCATCCATCGAGGTTGTTATCTCATCTGCATCTGCAACTGAAGTATTCCATATATTGCAGGTGCACACATAGACTACTGAGCAGGATTTACAGCATGTGTCATTGTGTCATGGGCAACCTCCTTGTAATTCAGAAGTGTGAGTTTGAACCATGCATATGTCTTTGCTCATGCCAAGTGCCTGCAGCATTTTTCCTTCTAGGTGGCAGAGGTCGTGTGTCTGTACGTTGATCTGGAGGGAATGTGCCAGAACTGCTTGCACTTACATAGTGACATTTCATGAGGAGATTAAGAGATCTTGCAGGGACCTCATTCTGGTTGGACTCTAGTTGTAATGAGGGGGTCACGGGCCTGTTGGGTGCATAGTTCTATCGCCCTGGCATCTGCAGCTGCAGCCACACCATCCACTTCCCCTTCTTCCTCATCTAAGGAGGAATCTGGTTCCTCCATCTCCCCATCTGCAAATTCCTCACCCCTCTGATGTGTGAGCTTGTGTAGGATGCAGCAGGCCACAATGATCCTGGGGACTTTGTGGTGTGTACTGAAGAGCTCCATATGAGAGATCCAGGCAGTGGAACCTCATCTTCAGTGGTCCGAAGGTCTGTTCTATTGTTGCCCTTATTGAGGCAGGGGTGGCGTTATACCTCTCCCCTGCTGGGCTTTTGTGGGTACTACACAGGTGTCACAAGCCAGGTCTTCTGTAGATATCCCCTGTCACCCAGAAGCCGTGCCTGCAGTTGCTGAAGGGGAGCAAACAGTTGTGGCACCTGAGAGTGAGAATCAGTTCCCTGGGTAGTGAGCACACACCTAAAGGATTCATTTGCAGTGATCACAGACAAGCTGTACATTGAGAGAATGGAATCGCTCTCAGTTTGTGAAGGCTGCTGGCTGTTCTCAGGGGGATCTCAGTGCCCCATGTGTGCAATTAATTGCCCCATGTACCTGTGGAAATCCAGCAATGGCACTGAATTAAAAATAAAAAGTACTGGAAATATTCAGCATATCAGACAGCATCTGTGGAGAGAAACAGGGTTAACATTTCTGGTCGATGACCTTTCATTAGAACTTTCTAATGGTCATCAGAATGCTCATCCGGCATAGAAATTCAATGCTGTGGTGATTTTTAAGCTTCAAGCGTCCATAATATTTTGCTTTTGTATTATTTTTGTATCCATTCTATATCACCATTCCTTCAACGTCGCTGGGACAAAATCCTGGAGTTCCCTTCCTAACAGCACTGTGGCTGTACCTACACCACATGGAGTGAAGCAGTTCAAGAAGGCAGCTCACCACCACCTTTTCTAGGACAGTTAGTGATGGGCAACAAATGTTAGCCTTGTCAGCAATGCTCACATTCCATGGAAGAATAAGAAAAAGGACAGCAGCAAGATCAAAATCTGAAGTGAGATCTTTTAGTGGTAAGATTGTAAGAAACCTCAATTTGTTACGGAGATCATAACTTATTCATAAACCGTGCTGCTGCAAGGGTTGAAAAATCCCTTTGTTTGCTGCTGGATCTAAGGTAGTCTACTTCAAAATATACTTGGCACATTCTTGTTTTATTAGTTCAAAAGGAGGAAGATGTGAACATAAGTGGTCATCAGCTTCGTATTTCCTCTTTAAGATAATTAGTCGGTAAATAAGATGACTGAATATTTGTCGGCCAGGTGAGGAGGGGTCGAAGGACTCATCTCTTTCCCCCCTCTCTGTTTGATCGCAATAGGTTTTATTTTAAAGATAAAGGATATCTTTGCTAACTTATTGTGTACTTAACTGTTTACATACTGTGCTCATAAAAGAACTAGTCAGATAGGTTTTCTAGCGTGCAATAAGAAAAAGAGGCTGTTTTTAGTAAGCTCAACTGACCAGGGTAAAAATAATAACAATACACTCAGACTTCCACACATACATGTACACACGCTGGAAGTTGACACACACAAATAGAGGTTACAGGGTGAAGGAGGATAGATTTAATCAAATTATAGCCTGTGTGAAATAAAAGTAGGTCACAGTTCGTAGCTTGGAATACCTGCTGGCAGCAAGCCATATCTGGTTGTATTGCTTTTAGTGCTGAGGTGGTTTAAAGCTTTAGTTGGTCTTTTCGTCTTCCTGGGGACACTGCTGCGGAGTTGAATTATTTCCTTAAGAAATCTCTATCCACTGCAGAATGGAGCCAAAGTCAAAATAGTAGATGGGATCCAAGCTTGTTGAGAGAGAGAGGGAGAGAGAGATAGAGAGAGAGGAGCTTCACTTAGCTGAATTGCTAGTCCTGTTCACCTGAGAAACCTATGTTCTTTAAACCACACAAAGACAAGGCTGGTCATGTGATCTCTCTCCAACTGCCAGTAATTCAAACATAACTGTATATTCCACTTATAACTCTGTTAGTTCACCTAGAAAACTATCTCTTTTGTCCAAGCAATTAATCTTTGAATGGTTCGCCTTCAGCTTATGAATATTCCCATTGATGCCTTGTCCATAGGGCAGAAAGGAAGGTCTTTCACAGTCCCAGGGTTGGAGGGGAGGGCTCATTGTCTTTGGTGAGTTTTGCAGACTTGGTGTCTCCTCTCCTTAGGGTTAGAATATGGAATGTGTTTAGTAATGTAAATTACTGTCAACCATCTTGACGTACGTTGAAGTCACGTTAGTCTGTTTCAAAATGTCTGTCATTTTGAAAGTCCAATTCTTGTTTCCAGCCAATAAATTAAAAATCAAGCTTTGATATAAGCATGGCTTCATAACAATATGTTTACTTTCTGTGATGCAATAGGGGAAGAATTTAAGACATAGGCCAGGATTTGTGGGATGGGAAATTAAATCCCAATCAAAGTTGGGCTGGTCCCTCAAATTTTCTGTCCTGCCTGTGATGATTCCCACCAGAGGCTGGACCAGAAAATCCCACCTTAGTACCAAGGGTAGACTATTGAGCTGCTCGAGCCTGTTCTGCTATACAGTGAGATCATGGCTGATCTGTGGCATACTCCACATACCCGCCTTTGCCGCATATCCTTTAATACCTTTGGTAAACAGAAATCTAGCAATCTCAGATTTAAATTAATAATTGACCCAGCATAACTGCTATTGACAGAACAGACATCCAAATGTCCACTGCCATTTGTGTTTCAAAATGTTTCCTTATTTCAAATCTGAAAAGCCTGGCTTTAAATTTGAAGCTATATTCTCTATTCTTAGGTTCTCAGAACAGCAAAAAGAATTTTTATCCTATTTGTTCCCTTAACATACTGAAAAATTAAATCAAATCACCCCTTAATCTTCTAAATTGCAGGGAATACAACCCCAATTTGTGTAATCTCTCCACATAATTTAATCCTTGGAGTCTAGCTATTATTTTGGATAATCTATCCCGCACTTCCTCCAAACCCAATATATACTTCCTAATGCATAATAACCAAGACTGAATGCAGTACTCCAGGTGTGATTTAACCAGGGCTTTGTAAAGCTGCAACATGACTTGTAACCCCTCCTATTCTAGTCCTCTAAATATAAAGGCAAGTCTTTCATTTTAATTATTTTTGAACCTATTCATGACACTTTAATGAACCATGTACATTAACTCCCAAGTGATTTTTAAACCTCCACTACTTTCATATTTAGAATGTACTGTGATCTATCTATTTCAGATCCAATTGGATAACCACACAATTATTTGTATTGAAATCCATTTTTCACCATTTTTTGCATACACTTAAACTATGAATTTCTCTTTGTAATTTTACGCTTCCACCTACACTGCTTACAATGCTGCCTAAATTTGTGTCATTGGCAAACTTGCATATGCAACTTTCTACTCCATCTTTTAAGGTGTTGCCATGAAGGTAGTGAGTAGTTAGGGCCCTAACACATATCCCGTTGAAATGCTATCAGCAACATCCTGCTAATTAGATTACCTGCCAATTATTTTTTCTCCTGCTGCCCAGCCAATCTCCTAACCAGGTCAATAATTTGCCCTAGTGGCAAATTTTGTGCCTGAGAAATAGGCACTAGGAGTTGAAGTTTTGGCGTTGGAGTGGGAGATACCTCAGCTACTTTATTGATGCTCAAGACCTGCCTGATGTCATACATAAATGAGCGATCAATTTGCCTGCCTGAAACAAGTTAGTTGTAAGAACCCACTCCAAAATTAAGATAAAAATGGGCTACACAAGTTCCGCCTAGTTGTAACAGGCCTCAACTGATCTAACCAGCAGTTCTTTAAAGGGGCTATTAGAGGCCATGTGAAAACAATCATAAAATTTTTAAGTTTAATCGAAGTCCTGCTGGTTTCACAAAAATGGTGCTGTAGGTCCAAGTTCAACATCTCCCCACCATCTCCATCGGCTTCACCTCTTCTCTTCTTCCAAGGCTTGCCTGTGAGTTGACATCTAAGTATTCGTGTTCTCATTGTTCACCATCAGCTCATTGCTTCTATTTAAATGAGGCCTGTGTGCAATTTGGCTCTGACGTTATACCAGCATGGACTGGCACAACGAGAAATCTTTCCGTCACCGACTCACCATCCGTTTGCAACACAAGACAAGTTTCTTCCCCAATGTACTATACAAGTAAAGTCAAATGTTGTTTAATTTGTTCCTGTAAATAAAGCTGTAGAAAGCACAACAGGCATCAGTGTAACCTTCTGATATGTAGAAGAGACAAAGCAGGATGACAGCAGAGTAACAGTTGCAGGAAAAAAATGAATTTCCATCCATGTTGATACTTACCAATATAAATATCAACAAGTGGGTTTTCGTTTTTTAAAAATAGGATCCTTCAAATGCTTTTGAAATCCTGTTAAATTTTGGGAATAAAAAGTAATTTGATCAGATTGCTTACGAAGTAATGAAGCCATGCTTTTATCACTGTGTCACTAATCACTGCAACAAACAAATTATTTACATGCTGTTAAACTAATTATATTCTGCTAAGCCTATGTTTCATCTTAAATAGCGTTTGTTCAACAGTAGAACTTCAGGGAAAACACTCATTTCCTGCCATTGGCAGTTCAACAAACTCCTTATAATTTTCTGTACAATATGTAGTAATGAGCTAATTTCCTTAATGAGCAGATGATATATGTTTTCTTACAAACTTCACATAATCAAAACAATTCAGAGTATAGGTGGGGCAGGGAATCATTCACCTAATTATGCAGAGGAATAAAGTTTTGCTGTTATGGATTGTAATGAGGCTGGTGGGATTAATCCTTTGCAGCTGCTAGTTATAGATGTGTTTTCTTTTGTTATTCAGAATTTCAGTGCATCATTGCAAAGTGAAATAAACTAAAAGCAGTGATGCCAATACGTGTGACTGCTTGTTTTTCTTTGCTCAATGACTTCCAGTCAGTTGAGCAAAGAAGGCTATTCTTCCACAGGATGTGGGAGTCACTGGTTAGGCCAGCTATTATTGTCCATCCCTAATTGCCCTTGAGAGGTTAGTAGTGAGCCGTCTTCTTGAAGCGCTGCAGAATTTGCAGCCTCTGACCTGCTCTTATAGCCACAGTATTTATATGACTGGTCCAGTTCGCTTTCTGGTCAATGATAGCCCCTAGGGTGTTGATAGTGGGGGATTCAGCGATGGTAATGGCACTGTTCTCAATAGAGTAACAGTATTATCTGGAATGGATACTCAGATTGAACTGCTGCAGTCCATGTGGTGTAGGTGCACCCACAGTATTATTAGGGAGTTCCAGGATTTTGACCCAACGACAGTGAAGGAACGGTGATAAATTTTATAAGTCAGGATGGTGAGTGACTTGGAGGGGTATTTCCAGGTGGTGGTGTTCCCATCTATCTGGTGCCCTTGTCCTTCTAGATGGTAGTGGTTGTGGGTTTGGTTGCTGCAGTGCATCTTGTATATGCTACACACTGGTGCCAGGTTGGTGGATGGGGGTGCCAATCAAGCAGGCTGTTTTGTCTTAGATTGTGTTGAGCTTCTTGATTGTTATTGGGGCCACACTTATCCAGGCAAGTGGGGAGTATTCCATCACACTCCTAACTTGTGCCTTGTAGATGAGGGACAGGCTTTGGGGAGTCAGGGGGAGAGTTATTACTGCAGAATTTGCAGCCTCTGGCCTGCTCTTGTAGCCACAGTTTTTATATGGCTGGTCCAGTTCAGTTTCTAGTCAAAGATAACCCCCAGAATGTTGATGGTGGGGGATTCAGCAATGGTAATGTCATTAAATGTCTTGGGAAGATGGTTAGATGCTCTTTTATTCTCAGTAGAGCAACAGCATTAACTGGAATGGTTGCTCAATTAGATAATAAAAATTAAACAACAAAAGGAGTCTTCAAGCTCAGGTTCATTGGGCATTAGTTCATACTTAACCTTAAAATCTGGACGCAACCCATCCCCTTTAACATGTTATCAATTGTAAATGTCTCCATATCCCACATAACTCTAGATATGACCCTGAGTTCAGTCCTTGCTTTTTATTTCAGCCAGGTTTCTTCAAACTTTTGTCCCATCAAACTTAATCCTCACTTTATCACCAAATTCTAAGTCTGGAAGTACTCTAACTTAGATATCTCTGGGTAAAGAAATGTTGGTACGTGACCTTTTCAATCTGCTTAGCCCATTTCGCTTCAGATCTTTGTCCAGTTGTAAAGGCATTGGTTTGATCTGTCCTTCCACAATTAACTGCTGTGTGAAACATTAGGAAAAGATCCTCTTGTTGCCTGTACACTTTTACCCATCCACAGCAAATACAATTCTTTTAAATCACGGGGGGAGTTTTACCTTGCAAGGGGTATGGGTGCATGTGGGGCGTTAAAGAAGGAAGAAAATGCTGGAAGCCAACGTGAACTCACTGCCTTTCAGGGGTGTGCATTTTCAGACCTGTGGGAAATCCCATGGTTCAGGGATCAGTGATTTAAATATGCAGAAAGGCAACTGATTGAACATTTAAATTTGCATTCCAGGCTTAACTGCCAACACACTGGACAGTGATCCCCAGACTGTCTGCAACTTGCCAGTGCCACCAAGGTGAGGCTGCAGCGGAATTGAAGGAGCTATGAAATTAACAGGCTGGAAAGCCTTTAAATACTGAATGAGGACAGCTGCTTCTTTCTTTAAGTGAAAGGCTTTCCCTCACAGGACTTGATCTGAGAGTGAACTTTCACAGCTATGAAAGTATTTTCCAAGACTTTGGAGGTTATTGATGCTACCTTAGACTTTTTTGACTTTGATCTGCACTTTCCTGCACTTGTCCCTCCGTCTCCAGTGGCTATGCATTCGGTCAACCTGCTGTCTTCATTTCCACAGCAGCCAAGATGGCAATTACTGCAGGACAACCTCTGCTTCTTTGCCCCTCTTTTGTGTCCTGGACTCTCCTCCTGTATGGAGAGAAAGCAAAGAGTTGTGAGGCTGCAAAATGGATTGTGATGAGAGGATGGAAGGACTACATTTGTGGTGAGTGACTTTGAGGGAGCGGTGTGAGGTGGCAATAAAATGACAGTGAATGCCAGTGGTGGCTGTTTGGCTGTTCAGATGAGGCTGTGAGGGGAAGCCTTGAAACTGAGGAATGGGTGGAGCAGCAAGTTATGTTTATCTGAGGAATACTGTACAAGAGGCGGCTAATTAATTCAGAGTGAGGGAGGTGGCAATTGACTGTGGGATACCGCTCAACTTTCCTACCCTCATGGGATCCTTGAGCCTCTTTCAGCAGTGTAACCATGTGTGAGGGACCACATTCCTGCTGCTCACCTCTGCAGCCACTTCCAGCCATACCTGCTTCACTTGAGAGACTAATCGCTTCCCCATGCCCAATGGGAAGAGTATCTCCCTGTGGGCCCTTATAGCGTGACCTCTGGGGATGCCTCAGACAACTAGGGGAACACCATCCCATGGAAGTTACTGACTCTGTCCTAATAGTTGTAGCATGCATTCATTCAAATGCCTACCCAGCCTATTTAAAACGAAAGTCATTCATTGTCAGGTGTGAATCACCCACCCTGCTTGATTGGGAAACCTGGAAGCAGGGTGCTAATGCCATGGCTGAGTTAAAAAGCCACAGCAAGCATGTTCCACTAACCTGCAGGATTCTGGCCTGCTCCGTCCTTCCCCCCCTGTGAGCAGGTCGAAATATTAAAATTCTGCTCATAGCCACTGTTGTTTTGTGACAACTCTAATGAGCAAATTGGCATTTAGAACCATAGAAAGGTTACAGCACAGAAGGAGGCCATTCGGCCCATATTGTCCATGCTAGCCCAAGGACACCAAGGTGCCCTTTCTAATCCCACCTTCCTGCATCCGGCCCATAGCCCTGCGGCTTACAGCACTTAAGGTGCAGATCCAGGTACTTTTTAAAGGAGTTTAGAGTTTCCGCCTCTACCACCAACTTAGGCAGCAAATTCCAGACACCCACTACCCTCTGTGTGAAAAGGTTCTTACTCATGTCCCCCCTACACCTTCTGCCACTTATCTTGAATCTATGTCCTCTGGTTCTAGAATTCTCCACCAAGGGAAACAATTTTATCCTGTCCACTCTATCTATTCCCCTCATAATGTTGTACACCTCAATCAAGTCACCTCTCAGCCTCCTTTATTCTAAGGAAAATAACCCCAACCTATCCAATCTCTCCTTGTAGCTACACTTTTCTAACCCTGGCAACATTCTTGTAAACCTCCTCTGCATTCTCTCCAGAGCTATTACATCCTTCCTGTAATACGGTGACCAGAGTTGCACACAATACTCCAGTTGTGGCCTTACCAGTGTTTTATACAATTTCAACATTATATCCTTACTTTTATATTCTATACCTCTGCCAATGAAGGAGAGCATTCCATATGCCTTCTTTACAACCTTGTCTATTTGAACTGCTGTCTTCAGGGACCTGTGTACTTGTACACCAAGATCTCTCACTTCATCTACCCCTCTTAGTATATTCCCATTGATTTGTAATCCCTGTAACTGTTTGACTTCCCTAAATGTATGACCTCGCACTTCTCGATGTTAAAATCCATCTGCCACTTTACTGCCCACTCCACCAACCCATCTATATCATTTTGGAGATTATGGCTATCCTCTTGTCAAATCGCAACACAATTACAAGAACGCTGACTTGTTAGAAGCAAAACTATATTTATTCAAGCGTGCTTGGGAGTCGGCTGCTCAGGACACCACACACAGTTCCTAGTCAGCCTACCTCACAGAATAGAGAATCCAGCGTTGTTTATACAGAACATAACAGGAAGTTCATACCGTATAACATCAGGAAATCACAGTTATGTCATGGTTAGCACATACATAGGGCGAGCGCAGTAATACAATTACAGGCAGATGGGACATTTCACAATAAGACAGGAGATAGTTTAACTACAACTATGTAGATAAAGATTACATAAATTGCCATACCAGCAGATTTAATCAGGGCACCATTGTTTCATCTAACACATAACAGGACGCAGTTGTAACCACAAATTTTTCAAAGATACTCCGCGTGATTAGTTTACACGGCTTGATTAGTTTATACTGCATGGTTAGTTTACATCATTCTTTAGTGCAATATGATCACTTTTAGATCATTTAACCCATAAGACACTTTAGCTGACTAAAGCTCTATTCCACACTCTACGCTATCCACTGCTCGGCCAATTTTCGTGTCATCTGCAAATTTTCCAATCATGCCCCCCACGTTCCCATCCAAATCGTTAATATATAACACAAACTGCAAGGGTCTCAACACCGAGCCCTGTGGAACACCACTTGAGACAACTTTCTATTCGCAAGGGCATCCATCAACCATTACCCTTTGTTTCCTGTTACAAAGCCAAACTTTTATCCAGTTTACCACATTACCCTGAATCCCATGGGCTTTTACTTTTCTCCTATTTATTTCTCCTATGACATAAGAATTATGTCAGCAGTATTAGTCTTAAAGTTTACTATCCTGCCATTCATCTTCAACTCCATGTCCAACGATTACCCATCACACATATCTAACCTTCCTAGCCACATGGCTTATCAATATCCAGAAATGTTTTGCTTGACATAATAAACTACTTCAAAAGTTCCAGTTTGTTACATTTCTTGCAATTTGATTATATGTTGGAAAACTATTTTCCATGTGCCTTCAATTATACAGTTACAACACCATAGGTAATTTTAGTTTGCCAAGCTCTCCTCTTTTGAAAATTACTCCATTTATTTCCCATCAGTGCATAAACCCTGACTTTCACTTAACATCATCTAGCTCTTTAGGTGACCTCTGACTTACTACCCAGTATATTATCAGCTCTGAGTGACATCCCATTTGGGTGGCTGTGTTTTGTGTCAACTCAGATGTCATTTGCAGGTTCTGTGAAAGATCTCTGAAAACAATACCAATCACAATTCTGACCTAAATTCACTCATTTTAGCTCGAGTTGAATTCACAGGGAGCGACTACACAAAACAAAAAATTGAACAAGTCATTCTAGTTTCTTGTACTGATATTTTCTGGTGGCAGAATGTCCCACTGTAGATCAGGTTCTGGAGAAAAAAATATTTATTAGGTTTTTGCTATTTCATAGTTATTTTTCTGATCTTCTATCTCAAACACGCAAGTTTTCCAATGCACTCTGCTGCTACTCCATAAACAAAAGTGGTAACCTGTACATCTCTATCCTCCATTTGAAACTATGCTGTATTTCTGAACCATGAAAGTCTTTCTTTTCACACCCACCATAGTGGTGGCTGTCTAAGGTTTCATCTTTCTGTGAATATTGACATGTTGAATAAATTTTGCTTTCCACAGAAAGCAGGTTACTTCACTCCTGAGTGATCAGTCATCTTGTATAAACTGGTCAAGAACAAGGAGGAAGCAAGTGAAAGCTGAACCTCAGGAATTGGGCTGAAGCAAAGCAGATACTCCTTTCCAGAGAAGTACTGAAGGGTGATAACTTAGCAGATTAGAAGCTGGTAACATTCCAGGTTGCAGCTAGGAAACATTGTAAGGGGAAGGAACATAAGTCTTGAAAACTCTTGTGCCAGGATCTTTAGGTCGGTGAGCGGGGTGGGGGGGCGGTGGGGAGTGCTCACCAACAAGTAAATTGATGGAGGATGAAGTTGGGTGGAACTCCCGATGTCACCCCACCCCATTTTAATTTTCAGGTTGGCGGGTGTGCAGGCGAATCAGCTGTGCGTCCGCCGACCTGTCGACAGCCAATTGAGATCATTGACAAACTCAGTAACATCATTAATGGACCTGCCCATCCAACCTTATGGTTGGCGGGCAGG
Organism: Carcharodon carcharias; assembly: GCF_017639515.1. NCBI lineage: Eukaryota > Metazoa > Chordata > Chondrichthyes > Lamniformes > Lamnidae > Carcharodon > Carcharodon carcharias. The sequence continues at coordinate 51,499,016 of NC_054473.1, forward strand.
CCGGGAGCCCTGATGGGCTTCAGAGAAACCACAGGCGGGATGAGGTTTCATGAGGTTTTTTAAAAACTTAATATATGTTTGATTTAAAGTGATGGACATGTCCCAAATCATGTGACAGTGTCACATGAGGGGACAAGTCAGGGAAATTTTGATTTTGTACATTTGCCATTTTTAAATTTAGCGCTGATCTCCCTGAGGCCGCAATTAGCCTCAGGGAGATGAGTGCGCTCTTTTGTGCGCATGCGTGAAAGAGTGCACTCTCGGCTAAGGGAAATCCCCCCCCCACCCCATCAGGAGAAGTATGAAAATTAATTCAGCTACTTTAACAGTGTAATCCCAGAAGATGCTATTTAGGGTACTGGGGCTTGTAGGATTCTCCTGATCTCCTGCCATAACTGCAGCAGAAGACTGGTGGAATCTTGGAGAAATGGTGTAAATGACTATTTTTAGCTGCTTCTCCTGTGTCTCTGGAGGTTCCACCAAATCTCATGGAAATTCTCAGTTGTGTATACATTGAATACCAGAGTACTTTTGATATGTAATCATCCTCATTTAGATCCATTTTTCATTTCCCCTCTCTTTATAAACAAAAATCCTTGGGCCCTCTGCCACCCTGTGGAGCACAAAAGTGTAAAAGAAAGGCAAACAAAGGCCAAGAAGAAACGACAGAGATGAAGAAAAAAAGATGAGATAGAAAGATAAAAATGTGAGCCAAGTTAACTGATCTCAGTTGTGCAGCACTAAGCTCACTCTAATTAGCCTCGATGTCCCCAGTCCAATGAGAATGGGTGAGAGAACCAAAAACAAATGCTTCCAAATCCTGATCATTATCCACTGACTGCTGAAAAGTGCATGTGTGCGGAAGCAGGTGAAGACATGATTAGATTCAGTTGTACTGCGCCTCTATGGTTAAACAGCCTGCCCACACTAACTGCCTAGAGACACACAATAATAGCCACTTGAATGAGGCACTCAATGCTGTCAATCCCCATGGATCCATAGGCCAGCTTGAATCAGAAAAAAGACTAACAGTAAAAAAAATATTAGGAGCAGAAAAATTAAAAATAGAAAATTGGGGAAAGAAACTAGGGTCAACAAATGTCCCAAAATAAATGAAAAGAGATTCAAAGAAAGAACTACTGTTGAAACAATATTGAAGAAAGGAACTAAACAAGATAAAAGGCAAGTGTGCAAGACTGCTGCCAAGAAAAATAATATCCTATGAATGCATTAAGACTTCAATGTTAAAATTTTATGCATCTTTGGCACTTCTTTGTCAATTATTTTATCAAAGCTGTTAAACCATGAAAAGGATATTTCAAATAAATGGATTAATACAAATCTCCCATGAGCCAAACCTTATATCCCTATGCTTATAGTGAACAAGATTGTTTGACAGGAGGCTAATAATTACCCATTAATTATTACTCTTCAACAATGCACTGAAGGCCATGTGCAACGTACACTACACTGCTTTATATTCTGAATGATGGTAACTATGACACAGGCAGGCTATTTCATTCTGGTTTCAACCATAGTGAGATTTATTTACAAGACAATCATAAAAGACTTGAAAAATATAGTAGGACTGATACTATAAAATAGTTCAGCTTGAATCAATCCAGAAAGTGTTAAAATATCTTCTTTAGAATGTACATCTGCAAGACTTTGGGGCAAATCCATTTTATGCGGAATTCTTGATGTAAGAATTATACAAGGGTGCCTATTTATATAGACCCTGGGCTGGATTTTCCTTCCCCATACCATTTATAGTGAAGGAAATTTGGGTTTGGAGCGCAACTGATAGCTATCCTGCCTTTGCCCAAGGAAAATTTCTTTGCCCTTGCCATAGCAGGAATCAAAGCAATTGACTTTTGCCTAGCATATCACATTTAAGTAGCTGTTTTGGATGGGGTAGGGCAAGAGTTGTCAATCTGGATGTTTTCCTTGCCTTCTCCAGCTGCTGTCAACCATAGAGACTGTGAGAGGGACCACAATCACCCTAGAGGTAGCAGTGGCAAGCCTGCTTTGCTGGATATTAGAGGGAAAAATGTTTTGTTGTGTGGTTAGGGATTAGGTGGGGTTCGGAGATTGTGGTCTCCCAAAATCATGCTGCTCAAGTCCATAATCTTTTTAGTCAGAACAGTTTATTTACAACAAGTATTTACACATTTGGACCTCCAAATAAGGTAAGAGTATCTGCTCTTTTACTACTCAGTCATGTGATCTGACATCATTACTATCTCAGCACCATGCTTGCTTTTGACGTTAACCCTTTACTCTACATTTCCCCCCAAGTCTTCCTCCCCATCATATTTACATCCTCCTACATCTCCCTCCAAAGTCTCAAACTTCACAGGGCTAGTCCCTGTGATGTCTTGTCTTGACCAATCTCCCTGATCCTGTTCTGATCTCCTTTTGAGGTTGAGGATATTATGTTCTCTCCCTTCTGTCAGAGTGTTCTTCTCCTTGATGACTGTAGAGCTTATAATAAGCCTTTCCTGTTCTTCAGGATCTGAGTAGTAAGACAAAAGCCATATTCATTCATTTTCTTTTCAAAGATATTAAGGTGCAACGGTTTCTCTTTATGATACAAGGTCAGTCTCAACCCTGTGCAATCTTGGGTGTAGAATTGTTTTGAATGTCTGTACCTTCCCTCTGTTGGTCTTGGACCCAGCCTTCAGCACTGGCAACTCAGGTGCTCCATGCCTGTGATTAAAGTTCTGAGCCTGGTTGTTTCTCTATTCTTCCTCACACTGTTTTACCCTCTTGTGATCATTAATGGTGACGTTGGGTTTGAATTTCTTTGTCAGAGATGGAAACTATGTTCTCAATCTCCCATACATTTTTAACTCAGGTGATGAGAAAGCATTCTGTAGTGGTAAGGGTCGATAACTTAGAAGAGATAGATTAAGGTCTTCATTTCTCTTTAATAACTCCTTTATGCTTTGTACTCCTCTCGTGGCCTCTCCATATGCTTGAGGGTAGCAAGGTGAGCTGGTTACATGAACAAAGCCATATTCATTTGTGAAATTTTGAAATTGCTCATTTGCAAGTTGTAGCCCATTGTCAGACACTACAACGTCATGCGTTGAATAAATTTGCTTGAGGGATTGAATGACTGCTTCTGCCATGACACTATGCAATCAGTTTACTACAAAACACTGTAAATCATTATCACGAACGATAAGGAAGGTTTTTCTTACTGTAAAGTAAGTCCATTCCCAGGTGCTCCCATGGCCTTGATGGAATAGGAGAAGGTAATAGTTTCTTTTTTTCATGGCTGCTTATGTTACAAGTTAAATAATTTCGTCTATAAAGTGAGTAATATCAGACTAATTATTGTACCCTTGCATGACAATTTGTAATTCTTAAATGTCCTTTGTGAAGTCTTTGAAGAATATCAAGCTGACGGGCTCTCATTGTGACAAATCTCTTTGAACACTAGTAAGTCATCAATGACAGTGAGGTGCCTGCCTGTTCAAAATATTGATGTAGTATCAGATTACTGGGGATATATGATGGCCATCCTTACAGACAATATTCTCAGATCTGAAGAAATTCTTCATCTGGTTTCTGGGCTTGCTTTATTTCTCGCAGCTTTCTTATAGTAGTTGGTGAGTGCTGAGTGAATAAGGGTGTATATCCTTCAATCTACTTGATGATGTTAAAATCCCCTTGTTTAATTCCTTCTGATGGTATTTATGATGTGTGCCTGCTGTTTATTGACATTTTTCTTGAACATACTCTGTGATAGAGTTGTATCTCATCAATCTTAATCTGAACTGCTGGACTCTGGACAGTATATTCACAATTATGTTCATGTTCAAAAGGGCGAATAGTGGTTTACAGTCTGTTTCAATTTTGAAATGTAATCCCATAATATAATCTGAAAGTTTTACATATGCACAATTTGCTTCCAAAACTTCTTTTTCTATTTTGGCATATCATTGTTCCATTTCCTTCAGTGACCTAGAGGCATAGTAGACTGGTATAGTCTTGCCGTCTTTTTGCACTTGAAATAGTACTGCCCACAAACCTGCAGATAATGCATCCGATCTACTATGGTCAGTAAGAGATTAAAAGTTGTTTATGCCATTCAAAAGCAGTTTGTTGGTCCATATTTCAGCACTATTATCGACCCCAACACAAAATCTGTCTCAAGGGCTCATTGAGCTCTGTTAAATTCGATAGGAACTTATCCATTTGGTTCACCATCCCTAGGAATCTATAAGCTCGGTTATGTTCCTGGGTGCAGAAACTCTTATAATTATTGTTTTTTGCAGATAAACTGTGATTCCAGTGGCATGTACTATGTGATCTACAAACTTAATCATGGGTTTAGCAAACTCAAGTTTTTCATTCAGTGCTGTGCCTGCATCCTGTAAGGCTCTCAGGACCAATCCCACGACCATGCTCCTCTCTCGTGGATCTATGTATGAGTATATCATCCAGATGGCATATTACTCCTTTCATGCCTTCTAAAGCGTTGGACATTGTTTGCAGGAAAATTTCTGGAACCAGCATAATTCTAAAGCGCAGTCTATAGAAACAACAATGACCAAATGGTCTTATGAATGTGGTCAGCAATCTGGACTCTTTGTTCAGAGGCAACTGACAAAATCCACTGTTCACATCCAATTTGGTAAATGAAGTTCTCTTGGCTGGATTTTCAATGCTCTTATCCAATGAGGCCATCAGGTGAATCTCACTTTCCACTGCTTTGTTTAGCTGAGCTATATCCATGCAGATTCTCATAGAGCTGTTTGGCTTTGGGACCATAACCATACCTGAACACCATTTTGCTGGCATGGTGACTGGTGGGATAACCCCTTGCTGCTGCATCTTTTCTATTTCAACATTGACTTTTTCCAAGAGTGGGTGAGGGACCTACCTCGGGATAAAGAGGCAAATTGGTTTAGCATCAGCTTGTAGGGTGATGTGACATTCAGTTTTTAATTTCCCCAGCACTGTAAACAATTTTATGAATTTGGTTTGGAATGTAGTGCTGTAGTTCTCATCAGCAGCTTCATCCACCTCACAGATTAATTTCAGTTTTAGGCATGCCTTTCTGTTAGTTTCAAGCATTCTTGATTTTGAATGACATAGAGAGGTTCTCGCATTTCTCTATCTTTATATTTCAGCTTCATTATGAACTGGCTTTTTGCTTTTAGCATAGTCTCCCCAGGACCTTGTAATTTAATAGGTGAGGATTGCAATGGAATTTGTCTGAGCCATTTTACTTCATCTGATTAAAATAAAAACCCATGTTCCTGTCCCTATTTTAAAATCTGTGGGATGTCCATCCACTTTAAGTTTAACACTCCAACACATGTTTTTAGTGTCATTTATCTCCCCTAGGATGGTTAATTTCTGTTATTGTGGTTCTTCCACTTCTCATACATGTCTCTGCTTTAAAATGTTCTCCCTCATTTTACAGGTTTTCAGCATTTTCAAGTGACAAGCAGTTTTAAAGTGGCCTATTTTCCCACAGTTGTGGCACTTTGCTCCCCCTACTGGACATTATTCTCACTTGTGCAGTTTGTTCCTTCCACACCAGAGATATTTTATATTGGCAGTCGGGCACTCTTCCCCATTTTGGCGGGTTTAGGCTTTGGCACACTTTCCATTTTATGGCCTACAAATTCAATGGTCTCACTTAATCTTCTCTATGGGACCTCTCCTTCCCCACAACCGAACACCCAATTATGCTTCCTAAGCCCCTTTGTTTCACAATCCGCAATGCCTTCATTAGCATTAAATCCTACCTTGTCTGTAAGAGATGTCATAATGCTTCATCCAACATCCCTACAATGATGCTATTGTGAATCAGCTTGTCTCTTAAAATTCTCTAAGCGTAGCTCTCTTTCAGCCTATAGAGATCATTGATGTATGAACCCATGTTTCCACCTGACATTTCTTTTCTTCCATTAAAATTAGCCTTCTCAATTATTAGATTCTTACAGAAATAAGAGTCAAAAGCTTGCAAGACTTCTTCATAAGAAGCTGAAGTCTCATCAACTCCCTGTCATGCTATTATATAATCAGCGATTGTTCCTACAGCATAAAGCATGGTGCTGGCCTCGTCTTTCTGGTCTTTTCTATGTAATTCTGAAGCAGTTCTGTACCTTGTGAACCTTTCTTTCTCCTGTTCTCTCATTTCTGGAACTGCTGTCGGCCTTCTGCACCCTGAAATGGTCCTGGGGGTAATTGGGTGCATTTCATGCTTCTGCTGAGCCCTGGAATTGTTCCTGCATTTCATCCTGCTTCTCAGCAGCTTCTTGCTGTTTTATGCCTATCCCCACTGCTGTCTGGTCTCTGGGTTTGTGTCACACCCTGCTTCTGCTGCCCCTGTGATGTTCCAACACCTTGGTGAGTCTTGGAATATTTTCATTTGTCCTCCCTTTATGGTTCTCTTTGCTTACCAGCTCTGTAGCTTCTTTCAGTTTTTGCTGGATCCTTCACTCACAGCTACCATGCCTTCTTGTGTGGTAGAGTTTTAAGATGGTGTTTAGGGATTGTCTAGTCTCCCAAAAATATGCTGCTTGAGTCCATAGTTTTTTTAACCAGAACTATTTATTTACATACAGGGTAGGTCAGAATGCAGCACAGTTACTATGCTTACTATTTTTTGAATTTTTGAATTTCTTCAATCCTTTTTATTCTAGTTATTTGTGCTTTCCCTGGGCTGCATCTTCCAGTCGGCGAGTGGGCCCCACTCTCCGCTCGCCGGTGCATAAAATGATGCGGGGTGACGTTAGGCGTGAGTCCCGATGTCACCCCGTGCCATTTAGATTTTCAGTTCAGCGAGTGGCTGTGTGCCCGCCGAACTGTCAAAAGCCTATTAAGGCTGTTAGAAAAGTAATTAACATGATTAATGGACCTGCCTATCCAGCCTTAAAAAAAAACAAAAATACTTTGAAAAACTCAGCAGGTGTGACAGCATCTGCGGACAGGAATACAGTTAACGTTTCAAGTTTGTATGACACTTCATCAGAACTAAGGAAAAATAGAAATGAGATGAAATATAAGCTGGTTGAGGGGGGTGGGACAAGTAGAGCTGGATAGAGGGCCAGTGATAGGTGCAGGCAAAGAATAGATTGCCAAAGATGTCGTAGACAAAAGGACAAAGGGGTGTTGATGGTGGTGATATGAGCTATGGAATGTGCTAATGGTGACATTAAGGGTAGAAAGCAGGACAAGCAAGTGACAGATAGCCCTAGTGGAGGTGGGGTGGGGGAAAGGGATCAAAATGGGCTAAAAGGTAGAATTAAAACAATGTATGGAAATACATTTAGAAATAACAGAAATAGGTGGGAAAAGAAAAAAAAAATTAAAAAAAATATATAAATATTTTAAAAATATAAATGATTGGAAAAAGGGGGATCGGAAAGGGGGTGGGGATGGAGAGAGTTCATGATCTGAAGTTGTTGAACTCAATGTTAAGCACGGAAGGCTGTAAAGTGCCTAATCGGAAGGTGAGGTGCTGTTTCTCCAGTTTGCGTTGAGCTTCACTGGAACATTGCAGCAGGCCAAGGACGGACATGTGGGCATGAGAGCAGGGTGGTGTGTTGAAATGGCAAGCAACAGGGAGGTCTGGGTCATGCTTGCGGACAGACCGAAGGTGTTCCGCAAAGCAGCCACCCAGTCTGCGTTTGGTCTCTCCAATGTAGAGGAGACCGCACTGGGAGCAATGAATGCAGTAGACTAAATTGAGGGAAGTGCAAGTGAAGCGCTGCTTCACTTGAAAGGAGTGTTTGGGCCCTTGGACGGTGAGGGGGGAACCTTAAGGTTGGCGGGCAGGCTGGGAGCCCAGGCAGGCTTCTGAAATATCATGAAACCTCATCCATGGGTGGGATGAGGTTTCATGAAGGTGTTAACATTTTTATGAACTGTTTAAATAAAAGGAATTGCCAAGTCCCAGCTCAAGTGATAGTGGCACATGAGTGGACATGTTGGTAATTTTTTTCCCCTTCTTTATTGAAACTTTCAGACCTGAGCCAATCTCCCTGAGGTGGTACTTTGCCTCAGGGAGATCTGTGCGCTCTTCCACATGTGCGAAAGAATGCAATCCCGGCTCAGGGAATCCACCCCCACCCACACAGGGGGCGCATAGCACTTCCTGGCAGACGTCATGCTGGACTGGCCTTAATTGGCCCGCCCATGTAAAATGGCGCCGCGCCCCTGAAAGGGGGAGCCGATCAGGAATCCACCCGCTCACGCACAACCCCCCTGACGGGAGGAAAATCCTGCACCTTGTTTCACATTGTGTTGGTTCCATAGGAAATAAGCTAAAAAGTCACAAGTCACCATCAATGATCTCTTCCACATTGGAAAATGCAACAGTGTGGTCATACTGAGCATCTGATTTGTATTCCTATTGGTGGTAAGTAAGAAAAGAGTTGGCTGTATATCAGCTAGTTGTTTGACATCATCGAGTAAAACACATTATGGTGAGGAGGGGAAAATGGTCTTGATAGAAGAGGATCAAAGACCTTTTTATACTAGACCAGAAGTTGGCAGAGACAAGAAAGTTGAAACCTGCTGTACCATTGAAAATGTTAACCCTGTTTTTCAGGTTAGCTCTGTTGTTCTTGGAACAAATGATACAGTGCAACAATTGGTTCCCTGCCATGTGCAGGTTGTAAAGCCTGTTTTATATTGACAAGCTCCTTCTCACTAATGTCCAGTGCTGCAACACCAAGCCCACAAATTGCATTATCTCTTAGCTATGTTAATGCTTGCAAACATTGATGAGACGGACAGAGGTTGCTGTGAAGATGTATCTTGTCCTAGGCCTCTGGCAATGATGGCAGGTTGCTCTTCTGTTTTTATAATCTCAGAAAAGAAACAAATATGATAATTTTGTCTCCAAGAGATGCCTTTTGACAAAGTTTATATGCACCAAGATATTCACTGTGTATTTTGTGTCTATGCTTGAGTGTGTGACATCTGGAGCAAGCTGTTGGAACAGGATAGAACTAACTTACAGCTTGTGGGACCTTGAGGCTTCATCTTTCTTAGCTCCTTGATAGTCTTTTAGGCAAAGTTGTTCAGGGTCAGAAAGCTGTTGCAGTACATTGAATCATTGGATAGACTTTTCTTGGCAGCTTCCCTAAAGTTTGTCATCTTTCATAGATGTTGTAAGATTCTGTAAACAGTGCAAATTGTGTTGAACCTCACTATCCCTTCCGGCCAGGCATGCTGCCCTTCTATTCTCTGAGGAAAATGCCCTAGATTGGAAAACCATGGGAAAGAGAAAAACCCTCTTCATACCTACCTCATGCAACATTCAACAGCTATCAAACAGAGTTCAAGCACTATCCCTAATCCATCATTTCTCCTGCCTATCTCCACACTTATTGTGACAGCCATTGGAATTTGTCAGCAAACAATGATTGCAAAGGCTGAAATATTTATATGAAATATATATATGCTTTTTAAAGGTTTGCAAAATGTATTCTCCCATTTGCAGCTATTTTCCTTTCTACTTTTTCAAATGCTCCCTGCAATATTTGACGGATTCCTTCAAAGGAAAATTGACAAATGATTTTCCATACTTATCTCTATCAGACACCCAGTACCAGGTTCAATATGGTCAAGACTTGCCAGTTTTATTATAGTGAAGTTTACCTCCAACATTCTAACAGGGCCAATCCTCCTCGGATCAGGTAGCACAAAAATTGTCATGTCTGCCTGGGAGGGCAGGCATGAGAATTCGGGTTTGTGCATGGATGGGAACCAGTCCATGTACAAACTCCAACATTCTCCTTAATCTGTTTTCACTGAAAATTAAATTAAAGAATGTCCAAATGAAAGAGCAATAACCAAGGTATTCAATTAATCATTAATATCCAAATGCAAAGAAGTATAATTATCCATTTCCATGCCAAATGATTTGACCTATTTATTAATATACAGGTGAGAAGGCAACATTTCCACATATACTGTAACATGCCAGAATTTTACAATCCTGAGGATGATTTTTGAAGAGATATAGCACAATGTTATACAATTTCAAATCTAGTTGAACAAATCAATTTACTGAACATTACAATGGTGTAACAGTCAGAATAGGTAAACATTTAAAAACTATAGATAGTTATTGATTTCTAATTACGTTTTATTATGCAAAGTATCAATTTAATATTTTGCTAAAGTATAATGCAATAAAATTGTCATATTATTAATCTCACAAACATATTCCACGTTGTTTACACTTTGCTAATCAAAATGTACCGATTATTTTACTAAAGAAAACTGAAAATAGTGACAGATACCCTATTCATTTAGTGAATTTCATTTTATCATTGCGTATTAGCAGCACCTGACCCAATTGTCATGCTCCGGTCAAAAAACACATTGCTGCTAAACCATTGGCCTGTGTTTTACGTGAGTTGGCAATCATCGTTAGATTGCTGCTCTGCTCAAACTTTTCTGCTCCCTTATGCTGCTCTGGTTCAGTAAATTTTTGGCCAGGTCTTCCAAACCCGGTTCCTCCAAAAATGTGGAGTTTACAGTCGCTCGAGGAACTCTAGTGCAGCATTGGGAGGAATATTGGACACACCCCTTTTAATGACACTGACTGCCTTAAAGTAAGTTTAAATGTCTATCGTGGAATGTTAGTGAATGGATGCATGGATGAATGGCTAGCATGGGTAGATGGGTGAGGTAAGTTGGTAAGTGTGTAAGGTGGTAGGGGGCTGAGATTGTAGGTGGGTAGGGTGGCAGATGGGTGAGATGGCAGGTGGGTAGGATGGCAAGTGAGTGAGGTGGCAGGTGGGTAGAATGGTAGATGAATTAGTTGGCACATGGGTAGGGTAGTAGGTGGGTAGGGTGGCAGATGCGTAAGATGATAGATGGTGAGGTGGTAGGTGGGTAAGGCGGAAGGTGGGTGAGGTGGTTGGTGGGTAGGTTGGCAGGTGAATAGTTTGGCATGTGGGTAAGGTGGCAGGTGGGGAGGGTGGCAGGTGGGTATGGTGGCAGGTAGGTGAGGTAGTAGGTAGGTAGGATGGCAGGTGGGTGAGGTGGTAGGTGGGTAGGGCAGAAGGTGAATAGGGTGGAAGGTAGTTGAGGTATAGGTGGGCAGGGTGGCAGGTGAATAGGTTGGTGCATAAGTGGGATGGCAAGTAGTTGAGGTGGTAGGTGGGTAGGGTAGTGTTGTAATATGCCTTTAAACTGTAGCACCATGCCATCACTAGAAGGGATGTGTGTCATGTAATACAGTCTCAGTTTCATTTTTGCCTGTGAGCAGAACACAGCACAGCTCTGATCTTTTCAAGCTTTCTATCCATGTATAGATGTTCTCATGTGCCTAGTTTAAATAAATGAACCCACAACCTGTTACACAAACCCTTGAGTGATTGGTGCCTTTATATCATTATAAAAACACAACAGGTGGCAGCTAGGTATGATGGCCGGTAGGTGGGGTGTGTCAGTGGGTAGTCAGGTCAAGTTGGGCGTGTCAGAGTCAGGGGGCAGTCAAGGAGGAATCGGGGGTGTCAGTGTGAGTAATCGGGGCTGGGGGGTGATGTGGGGGGGGGGGGGGTCAGTCAGTTGCGTACTTACCCAGGAGCTGGGCTAGGACTTTTCTGTCAAACATTTCCGGTATAACTACCCAGGTACAGTGAGTATGTCGGACTGTCCGATGTCTCTGAATCTAACTCAGAGTTGAAGACCTTCACAGAGGCTGCCTGGGCTCTTTGCCTGCCCACCAACCTTAAGGTTGGACGAGCAGCACTCTTAATAACTTTAATTAATTTAATAATGGCCTTTGACAGTTTGGCAGGCGCGCAGCTGCTGCTGCTGCAGCTGCATGCCCGCCAAACTGACAATCTAAATGACGCACGGTGACGTCGGGACACACACCTGATGTAACCACGCGTCATTTTACACGTCGGCGAGCAGGCCCCGCCCCCACTCGCTGACGGGAAAATTCAGCCCCAAAACTGCACACTCTACTCCGGGTGCAGTCTCACCAAGGCTCTGTATAATTGCAGTGAGACGTTGTTCCTCCTATACGCAATGGCCAACATACCATTTGTCTTTTTAATTGCTTGCTGTACCTGCATGTTAGCTTTCAGTGACTTGTGAACAAGGACACCCAGTCCCTTTGAAGTTCAACACTTCCCTGCTTCTTACCATTTAAGAAATGCTCTGTATTTCAACTTTTTCCAACCAACATGAATAACCTCACATTTCTCCACTTTGCATTCCACCTGCCAAATGTTTGCCTGCTCGCTTAGCCTCTCCAAATCCCCTTGAAGCATCTTTGCATCTTTCTCACAAGTCTCACACTCACCTGCATATTACATTTAATCCCCACATCCCAATCATTGATATAGATTGTGAATAGCTGGGGCTCATGCACTTTGCACTTTTGGGTATTCCAATAGTCACAATCTGCCAACCTGAAAACGACCCATTTATTCCCACCCTGTTTTCTGTCCATTAACCAGTTCTCAGTCCATATGAATATATTCCACCCAATCCCATGAGCTCTAATTTTGTTTATTAACCTCTAGTGTGGGACCTTATCAAAAGCTTTCTGAAAATCTAAATATACCACATCCCCTTATCTATTCTGCTAGTTACATCCTCAAAAAACTCCAACAGGTTTTTTAAACATGATTTCCCTTTCATAAATCAATGTTCACTCTCCCCAATCCTAACATTATTTTCTAAGAGTCCTGTTATCACATCCTTTATTATAGATCCTAGTATTTCCCCTACTTTTGATGTCAGGTCTGTAGTTCCCTGTTTTCTCCTTCCTTTCTTAAATAGTGGGGTTACATTTGCCACCTTCCAATCTTCAGGAACCATTCCAGAGTCTGTAGAATTTTGAAAGATGATCACCAATGCATCCACTATCTCTATCTTCTTGTCAGCAGTGAGGCCGGGGCAGTTGCCACTGACTGTGCAGTCTTATCTTTTTACAACCTGACCTTTGTTGTAGCCGAGACTTCCTGTCCCGGCTGAGGGACACGGCCATTCGTGAAGGCAGCCACAAGGGGTACTGGTGAGGCACAGAAGCACCAAGACCACAGCCACTTTGATATCAACAGCACAAGGAACGCCCTTTGAAATCCAGCAGCCTGCAGTAAGTTGAGGTGAGTATCTTTCAAAGTTCTCGAATGTTTTTAGCTACTTTTAATCTTTAAGATTTTCTATTGCTTTTATAAGTTTATGAGTTAATGTAAGCATAGGAAATCTTAAATTGAATTATAAATTATTTGACATGAAGTAAATGGTCAAGTGCATTGATATTTATTGTTTATAGAAAGGATTAAAGTAGACAAAAGTTTGCAGCTGTGCCTTGTCCTCAAGCTTGCCCAAACATTGAAACCAGGCAACATCGTGCCAAGACAGTGTTGGGCCTGCTGTGCAACAGGTCTCCCAGTCTAAAAATCACCACACACAGGCCCCTCTAAAGATGGCAAAAAAAATCAGAGAAAAATTGACCTTGAACCAAAGAAGAAGATATAATGATTAAAATGTGGCCAAAGGGGGTTTTAAGGAGTGTCCTGAAGGAGAATAATTATGGAGAGATTAAGGGAGAGAGTTCTAAAGAGGGTCTAGACAGCTAAAGGCACAGCAGCCGATGGTGGGGAATGCATAGAAGGTCAGAGTTGGAGGAATGCAAAATTCCCAGAGGAGTATAGGCTGCAGGAGATTACAGGGATAGGGAGAGGTGAGTCCAAAGAATGCTTTGAACATGAGGATCAAAATATTTTAATCGAAGTATTGATGGTCCAGAAACCAATGCAGACCAACAAGCACAGGGGTGATGGGCAAACAAGATTGGTACGAGTTTAGATATGGGGATTAGATTTTTGGATGAACTCAAGTCTATAGAGGATGGAAGTTGAGAAGTCAACCAGGAGAGCACTGGAATAGTCATGTCTGGCAGTAACAAAGACATGAATAAGATTTTCAGCAGCAGATGTTCCAAGCAGAGGTGACCCTTATGATGATGCAAGTAGGCGGTCATTCTGATGGAGAGGCTATGGGATCAAAAGCTCAGCCCTGGATCAAGTAAGGGGCTAAAGTTGCGGATAGTCTAATTCAGCCTCTGACAGTGGCCAGAGAGGATAATGAAATGAAAGACTAGAAGTGCTAAAGATAATGGGTTCAGTTTCCCAATGCTTAGTGGGAGAAAATTTTGACAGTGCAGGGCTTGATGTTAGGCAAACAGTCTGACTATACAGAGACAGTAGAGGGGTCAAGAAAAAGGTGATGATGAGGTAACAGGCACCTCCTGCAAGTTCCTACCATCACAACTCTATAGCCTGCCATTCAAGTGCCTGAGACTGGACCATGATGATGTGTCCTCTGATTTTCCATCCTTCCACCTACTTGCACTGTAAGAAAGCAATAGTTTAATTTGTCTGTTTTAACATCAATACACTTACACAATATTATGGGGTCAGCTGCACCTATGCTTGAATTATCAGTGCTCCATTTCAAAATAACTCTGCTAAGAGTCTCAATTCAGCCAAAATATCAGGTAGAAGGTGAGGAGGACTTATCTCCAATCTGGCAGATGTGACAATTCACAGGACAGCAATGGAATCTGGTCTGTGGCAAAGTCCCATGTCTCTCTGTCTTTTTGTCATATGAATATGACATGAGGTTTGGTATTTTCCACTTCAGTGCTTCTGGTTCATGCTGGGACTGCATGTCTAAAAATTGTGCACCAGCTCATAACTGTCCATTCATTAAAATTATTGGTCAGATAATCACAAGCTGTGCATAAGCAATGACCCTATTTTGTTGCTAATTTCTAATTGTTTTGGTCAAAACGCATCCTAGGTCCAAGCAAACAGTCATCTGCTAGAAAGTATCTGCACTACCGCACTGCTGTCGCTCAGCCTTTCCTGCTAGCAGCACACATCAGAAATGTTAACACATGCTGTTATGACTGGGTGAGAAGGCATGAACTGGCTCCCCTCTATTCAACCTTCTCAGTTGGTCACAGCAGAAGTTTACGTTCCTTTTTCACGAGGAAATGGCATTTTCAAATCAGAATGTAACTATTTATGTGGTGAGCACTAAGGAGCCAATCAAACAAGGTTTTATTGAGTGAAAATTTATTCACCACCAAAACCAAGCAGAAAAAATACAAACGTGACGCCACACACACAGGTATCAGAAATAAGGGAAGTTAGAGTCCAGTAAAAAATGTTAAAAGACTATACGGTTGAGTGTCCTTTGCTTGTCCTTAAGGCATAGATTGTTAAATGTTGCAGCCAATTTAGGTTAGCTAGTTTCCTGGATACGGTCAGGTGTAGAAGATGTTGCAATCATTAAGAGGTCGCAGTCCGTTGCTAGTTTTCTGAGGGTTGGCTTCTTGAACCGGGTGACACACACTTTTTCCAAAAGTGAGAGGGAGAGAGCACAGCTTTTCTACCTGTTTCCTCTGTTGAAAACTTTCTTGACACTACCTGTGTCACTTGCAAACTCGCTACAGTGACTGCAGCCTGGCCTGTTATCACCAATGGTACATTTCCAAGGGGTTTTTGCTGGACCTGTCTGTGGTAGCCATTGTTTCAATATCCAGCACTTTGCATTTTAAGGCCTCTTCCTTAGACAGTGATGAGTTTCGATGGATCTTTGAATTGTCGG
Source organism: Carcharodon carcharias (assembly GCF_017639515.1). Taxonomy (NCBI): domain Eukaryota; kingdom Metazoa; phylum Chordata; class Chondrichthyes; order Lamniformes; family Lamnidae; genus Carcharodon; species Carcharodon carcharias. The sequence continues at coordinate 51,514,640 of NC_054473.1, forward strand.
AAATATCCCTCTCATCACACTCCCCTGAGGGTGTCTTGATTGCTTTTTAACCCTTACCGTGGAAGATGGCCTTGAATTTTTAAGTAGTTTGTTCTGTCTCATTTCAAATTGCAAAATTTCCAGCCACTTGATGGTTGAAAAGCCATATATTTTTAAAAGTAAAGGGGCTTAGTCTTGTGACAATGCTACCTACAATTTTGCTCCCTGGATATGTGTTCAAAAGGAAAAAGAAAGCTAAAAGAAGAAAGAGAGTCAAAATTGAAAGTAGGAAAAAACTATCAAAAGGCAGAGAATATTTTCAAATGCCTCGTTGAAATTTGTAGTTCTTTCATTATGTAGGAAATATATGTCATAAATAGTTTAAAATTATACATAGCCCAATGAACAGAGACTACTAACAAAAGTTGAATGTGTAGAATGTCACATTCATGAAACAAGCATATTGGCTTTCAAATTGCTATTAAAATTGAATCAGTTTAATCAAACTGCAGTGGTATCATTTTATAGGTTACTGGCCAGAGAGATGATTTCTGACAAAATTGATGTGCTGTAGGATCACAGACATGAAGTCCTCAACAGCACAACCAACTTTACAAGCTCTTGTACTTGTCAAAATGTGCCATTTCCACTATTCCAGTAATATGACTTTTCAATTATGAAGCAATCATCAAAGCAGTTAGTGTCAAGTAAAGCAATCTGTAAACCTGATCCCAGATTTTGATCTTGAATACTTTAGCTGAGATGGACTTTCTTTTCTCTCAGGTTTCCATGCAGCAGTCATGCTAAATGAAATCAAGCTAAGGGACATTTCCCTTCTGCCCATATCTGCCTCCATTCCGTACATAGGAACATGACATGAGGCTTGGTACTTTCCACTTCAGTGCTTCTGGTTCACGCTAGGACTGCATGTCTAAAAATCGTGCACCAGCTCATTATTGTCCATCCATTAAAATTATAGATCAGAAAATCACAGGCTGTATATATGCAATGGCCTTATTTTATTGCTAATTGTTAATTGTTTTGGTCAAATTGAATTCTAGGTCCAAGCAAATAGTCATCTGATAGAAAGTACCTGCACTACCACACAGCTGCCACGTAGCCTTTCCTGTCAGTAGTGCACATCAGAAATTTGGACACACGCTACCTACAATTTTCTGACCACGACAACACATGCCTAAATTTTCAAAATGCACTACAGCAGACTTGCATGAAGCTGCAAAATTATCTCCTTGTGTCAGTGTCAAACACTTCCACTTCCTAACATTATTTTTCCTTAACCCAACTTCAGAAAGCAGCTTACTACAACAATGTGAATGTTCCAATGCTGGCAAATGCCAAATTAACTGCTTCTATCGGGATATCAATTTCGAGCCAAATTGCAGCCCTTTACGGGTCAACCCACAACCACTGGGCCATTCAAACTCAAGTTTCATAGAGAACTCTTACTGCTAGCAGAGAATGAAGATATTAAATCCCATTGGCCTGAACTAGATTTGAATCCTGATCTTGAGTGAAAATACAGTGTGCTAAATTACTGAACCATCCAGTCCCTTCATGCAATTACTATTGTCAGTGTGATACCTGCAGCATTAGCAATTATGTTTCAAAAAATTCCAAACTTTAGGAAAGTAGAAAGCCAAGTTATTGGAACAAACTTTCAAATAAAGTCCAGCAGGCTGTAAGCTTCCAAATACTACAATCCACCTCCATGAAATGTAACTTTCAATACACTGGCCTGGGAACCCATGTAACACAGTCTTGCTAATAACAGCCATTTGCAAGAAAGTATTTCAATTGGAGAAATTTTAACTGTCCATGTCTGAGTCAAAACTGCTCTGCACTGCTCCAGTAGCAATAATGTCCCAAACCTTTTGATCAGGGCCTGATCAGGAAAACATTTGTTTCCAACCTTGATCAAATAAAAGAAATACCCACTTACCTTCCTTCTATCTTTCTAGGCAATCTTCCAATGGAGGACGCTTTCAAATGCACTCAGCACAGGAAACCTTGGAAAAAATCAGTGAAGGTAGTCCATGCTGAAGGCATGTCCCCTTTTTGCAGCATTAGCTGCTGTGCCCTGGTAAATAAAAAATTTAAATGTTCCAAAGCTTCTTTGAAACGTTCTTGAGAGAGGGTAAGTGGGTAAGGGGATAGGGTGGGGGAAGTAAGTAGATAAGAGGCGGTAAGATAGGGTAAGCCAAATGGGTAAAGGGGTAGGTTGGATGTGGTAAGGGGTAAGGAGCTGGGGTGGCAGCTGTGTAGGTGAGGGTTGGCAGAGTGGCAGCTGGGTAGGGTGGTAAGGCCGAGTCAGGTCAGGTTGGGGGGAGTTGAGTTCTAGGGGCTATTCACATCAGGTCAAACTGAAGTCCAGGGGGAGTTGCGGGTTCAGGGGGAAGTCTGGTGTTGGAGGCTAGTCAGTTTGGGTTGGGGACGAGTGGGGGCTCGGGGGATAGGGTGGTGTGGTTGGGTCATCAAAGGGTGAGTCAGGGGAGGGTGAATCAGTTGTATATTTACCCAAGAGTTAGACTTGGATTTTTTTGTTTAACATTTCCTGGGTAACGATTCAAGTAAATAAATCAGAACTGTCCAAAGTCTCCAACTCCAACTCAGAATTGGAGACCTTCTCAGAAGGTCCTGGGGAGCCAGGGCATTGCACATCAGAAGGTCAAACTTCCTGGGCAATTCCCATGGAGTCGGTGTGTTGGGACTTCTAAGGAGTCCTGTAGCACAGCTTGGGAGTCTGGTCCCCTATGATCTGGAGACTAGAAGATCTAGGCCTATAACTGAGTCCATTCAGTACTGAAAACTATTAGTAACTAAAGCTACTCAGTGTCACAGAGATTATAGTTAATTATAATTACTTATTTATTTTTTGGGTAAACTTTGTGCTCAGGAATAGACACTTTTTCCACCTAATGTAAAAACCATGAGGCCAAATATGGCAGTAAAATTAAATTTCTTTTACATTACTCTAATGATGCACTTTAGCCCTAATTCTAGAAAAGAAGTACCTCTCAAAGTGACAGAGACACACTTATAGCTAATTTCATTTCTTTTAGTGAGAATGCCAATTTATGTAATTTTATTGATGGTTATGCACCTTAAGCTAGTTCTGATTAAGGCCAGGTTAAAAATACCCCAAATCATTTCACCCTTGCAGCAATCAGAAAGAAGATTATTTCATCCCATGGGCAGAATTTTGCCCTTGGCGTGCGGTGGGGGTGAGCAAGGGTTGTCTGGAAGCCGACTGCCACCTGCAATCCACTGCGCACCTTGATTTCAAGCGGGTGGACCAATTAAGGCCTGCCCAGCGTGATACATGAGAGGCAGCACTGAGTGCAGCCTGTGCAGGCAGGGGGATGACAGCGAGTAGGCCTAGCACGAACTTCATGCATTCACATGAGAGAGCGCTGAATAATCTCCCCGAGGTACGGAGCTGCCTCAGGGAGATGAAGAAATATTTTTTCAAATAATAAAGAGCACAAAAAATATAATGAATCATGTCCCTTCATGTAACTCTGTCACGTGAGCAGGGACATGTTTTTAATTAAAAAATAAAGTTTTTATTTTATTTGTATTTGCTTTTGGAAACCTCATCCCACCCATGGATGAGGTTTCCAAAAAAAATGCAAAGGCCGCTTGGCCTCTTTGCCTGCCCGCCAACCATTAGGTTGCCATCTCTGGCGCACACCCGCCAACCGAACTACCAAGCGACTGCGCGATGATGTCGGCATGCTCGGCCGACATCTTTTCATGCTCGGTTAGGTTGGGCGGGCGTACACCCACCCACTGAGCTAAAAATTTAGGCCCATGTGACCGAAATGGATTTAGCTCCAGGGCCTAGGTTCTAGCCCATTGTGCCAGTTAATCCCTTTGCCCACATCGTTCTTTCTTACCAAGAGCATGATCATATTTTGCATTTGTTGAAAGCGTGCTTAGTAAGGATAAAAGAGTTAAAATAGTCCTTGAGCTGACAGTCATTATAGCTAGTGAAACATTTGTTTGACAGGAGCATTGGTCTTCTTGTATAACCATTTTAATTAAACTGAGAGACTACTCAAAATATATGTTAAAGCACCGTGATTACTTGTTGCTTAGAATCTTAGTATCAAACCAATGACATTGGCTTAATCCTGCTGAACTGCTGATGTGACATTTGAAATGATCTGAAACGATAACGTGACAGAAAGATCAATAATTCTCATCGAGGAAAAGACATGACAAGATTCATTATAATCCCCTGATATCACATTATACAAGAGCCCTAAACCACATCAATACTCCATATTCACATGGCATTATTCTTCCATGATAAGCTGGGGTCCAATTCTTTCCTTATATCCTTTGATAGCTAACAACTCAATTAACTATTTGTATTCTTGACCAGTTCAAAAACTGTAGGCAGCAATACACTTTTACTTAAAATGAGAAAGTTAAGTTTCTATCGACTTCATTTGATTTTTTATAATTATCTTTGCCATCAAGTGCAACATGATAAAGTGATTCATTAGCTTCAATAAATGCCCTCGATGTCATTCTGACAACCTGGCTGGATCTTCCCTGTGGCTTCCTGAACCCTGTCGCCAGGCTAAAGGGGAGTGAGGGGCCAGCACTCTGTGAGAAACAGTCACTAATTGTGATTTTCCCCAGGGTGGCCAATTACTGGCCAGAGGGGGAGTTGCGCCATCAAATTAAAGATGGTGGGATGGGCTCTCAAAGCTAAGGCCAATCAGAGACCTTCCAGTTTGAAAGGAGCAACAGGATGCAAAGCAAAGTAACTTGGAGGGGCCTGAAAATGAAGGCACCCTCTCTCCAACTTGTTTAAATTTAAACTAAAAAAAGGCTCGTGCAGCCAGGCCATAATTGTAAGAAGGGGTGGGGGTAGATGGTTGGATTTAAGGGGGAGAGTTATTAGGGAGGTGGGTGGGGGAGGCCATCTGCAGCTTTCAGGTGGACAAAGAAGTCTGCCTGGAGTGCTGATCCTCCCAACTCCCTAGTCCAATGCAAGGAAGGCATCTCCAAGCTATTAACCTAGCCCCCACTGCCTGCAGGAATCTGGAGACTGACCTGAAAATCGCCAGTCAGCTTCCTTTAACCTCCCTCAATAGACTCTTAAAGAGCCCTCTCAGCTATTCAGCCTGTGTGAGTGAATACCCCTCACACCTCCAGCCCATCCAGCCTCTGCAAAATCGCCAGGGGGTGAGATGGAACCGGGGGACTAGCATGCAAGCTGGCGGCACTATTTTTAGTACCTGAACACTTCTGATCCTGCCCCCACCCCCACCATCCCATCCCCTGCCCTAAAGGACCTAAAAATAAAGCTCCATTTTTCCACCTCAGTTTCACAAGTGTTAGCTCCTTAATTACGTAAAATTACTTTTTTAAATATTGTGTGGACGCGGAACTTGCAGGGCATGGACAAAAAGCTTTGATGTGAAACTAGACATGCCTGTCCATTCAGAGGAGCAGTGCAGAGATAGAAGGTGCCAAATGGCCTTCAACTGTGCTCTGGGTTTCAGTGATTCTAGGATCATTATTATCTTTTAGGAACTGATGACTCAGCACCAACTGGAGCAATATTTAAAATTCCCATTGGGGCTTCATATCTGCTGCAAAATGACTTGAGAATATCCACATTCATTTAATTCAAACTGGCCGGCCTTCATGGCAAATGTGCATTAAACACCATGGGCATTTAAAAATAAGTCCCTCCAATTAGTTGAAGTGGTACGATTCTGATGCCTGTCAACTCTGAAGACACAGCCTTTGCTTTAGGTTTAAATTCCATAAAAGCCAAGTTTACAGCTTTCTGATGGGGAGAGAGAACACATGTATAAACTCAATGGCCTGAATTTTTCAGGTGGCGGGCGGGCTCAGCGTCAATGGGTGGAGGTGGACGCAGAGCTGATCGCCACTTGCAATCAGCTCCGCACAGCCATTTTACCTGAGTGGGCTAATTAAGGCCCGCCCAGTGTAAGACATGAGTGGTAGCACTAACTGTGCAGGCAGGAAATGACACTAGGAAGTTCTGAGGAACAAAGGGACCTTGGCATGTGTGTCCATAGATCTCTGAAGGCAGAGGGGCATGTTAGTGGGATGGTGAAAAAGGCATATGGGACACTTGCCTTTATCAATCAAGGCATAGATTACAAAAGTAGGGAGGTCATGTTGGAGTTGGATAGAACCTTGGTGAGGCCACAGCTTGAATACTGTGTGTAGTTCTGGTTGCCACATTATAGGAAGGATGTGATTGCACTGGAGGGGGTGCAGAGGAGATTCACCAGGATGTTGCCTGGGATGAAATATTTAAGTTACGAAGAGAGGTTGGATAGACGTGGGTTGTTTTCGTTGGAGCAGAGAAGACTGAGGGGGCGACCTGATCGAGGTGTACAAGATTATGAGGGGCATGGACAGGGTGGATAGAAAGGGAGAAATTGTTCCCCTTAGTTGAAGGGTCTAAGTCACGAGGGGACATAAGTTCAAGGTGAGGGACAGGAGGTTTAGGGCGGATGTGAGGGAAATCCTTTTTACCCAGAGGGTGGTGACAGTCTGGAATGCGCTGCCTGGGAGGGTAGTGGAGGTGGGTTGCCTCACATTCTTTAAAAAGTACCTAAATGAGCACTTGGCACATCATAACATTCAAGGCAACGGGCCAAGTGCTGGTAAATGGGATTAGGTAGGTAAGTCAGGAGTTTCTCAAGTGTTGGTGCAGACTCGCTGGGCTGAAGGGCCTCTTCTGCACTATGTAATTCTGTGATTCTGTGAGGGAGGAGGGACAGTCGGGGCGAGCGCTCTTTCACGCATGTGCGCAAAAGGGCGCTTCAATCTCCCTGAGGCACGGAGCTGCCTCAGGGAAATTGAATTGCTGCTGAAAATATTAAATACATGGATTAAAAATTTATTTAAACATTTCCCCTCATGTCACTGTGTCACATGAGATGGAACATATTTTTATATTTTGGAAAAAATTTTTACTGGATGAGGTTTCCTAAAAAAGGCAAAGGCCACTTGGCCTTTTCACCTGCCTGCCAGCCTTAAGGTTGGATGGGTAGCATTAACAATTACATTAATCACTTCCTTAATGTCTTAATAGGCCAGTTAAATATCGGTGGGTGCACAGCCGACTCCAGCGCGTGCCCACTGAACGAAACATCGCAAGACAGAGCGATGATGTCAGGATGAATGCCCGTCATCGTGCGTCATTTTATGCATCAGAATGCATCTGCATGCCGACTGAAACATCCTGCCCAATATGTTAAATACAGTGAGGCACAGCTAGGTTTCCAATATAGAAAATTCCATCAACTATGCCTCCACTTTCTACCTTTCTTTCACCTTCACATGGTCTATCACCATCTCTTCCCTTCTCTTCCTCAACTTCTCTGTCTCCATTTCTGAGGTTACGCCAACAATCAATATTCATTACAAGCCCACTGACTCCCACAGTTAATTTGACTACACTTCACACTCTGCGTCCTGTGAAGACTCTAATCCCAGCCTCACAGTTTCTTTGTTGCCATTAGATTTTACAACCTTCCATTTTAGTACTTACGATATGTTATTTTCCTCAAACAAGCATTCCCTCTAACTATAGTTGACATATCTCTGACATGTCTACTTGAATCCCTTCCCCTCCTTTCCAGAATCATCATAGGATTTCTTTGTCCTCATCTTCCACCTCACCAGCCTTCACAATCAACAGATCATCCTCTGCCATTTCTGCCACCTCCAGTATGATGCCACCACCAAAAACATCTTCCTCTCCCCTTTCAGCATTTCAAAGGCACCATTCCCTCTGCAACATCCTGATTTACTCCTTAATCACCTCCAACAAACCCCCCTTTTCCTATGGCACCTTTCCATGCAAGTGCAACACCTGCCCTTTGACCATGTCCTTTCTCATCATCCAAGGACCCAAACACTCGCTCCAGGTGAAACAATGATTTACTTATATTTTTTTCAATTTAGTATACAATATTCAAGCCCACAATGTGGTTTCCTCTACAGAGGGAAGACCAAGCACAAGCTTGGTGACCATTTTGCGGAACACCTCCATTCAGCCCGTAAACATGACTCTGAGCTTCCAGTTGCCTCCCATTTTAATTCTCCACCTTGCTCCCACTCTGACCTTTCTATCTATGACCTCTGGCAATGCTCCAATGCAACTCAATGCAAGCTCGAGGAATAGCACCTCACCTTGCCACTGGGCATTTTCCAGGCTTCTGGACTCAACATTGGATTCAACAATTTTAGATCATAACTTCTTCCCCTATTGTATTTTGTTTTTCTTTGCTGTTTTTCTCCCTTCTTACTCTCTTATTCTCTTTACCTTGTTTTCAGAGAGACAATTATTCAAGATCCCGCCTTCACGCCTCCTCTAGGCACATCTTTTGTTTCTTAACTTGTCCCATGACCATTCCCTTTGGCCTTGCACCATAAAACCTTTTATCATGTAATTTCTCATACCTTCCACCCTACCACAGAGCCTTCCTTTGATTCTTTTGCTTCCCCACTACCAGCATCCTCCCCCACCCCCTTTCAGTTATTCAAAACCTATTACAGCTCTAGCTTTCCCCAGTTCTGACAAAAGGCCACAGACCAGAAATGTTAATTCTGTTTCTCTTTCCATAGCTGCTGCCAGACCCATTGAGTATTTCCAGCATTTTCTGTTTTCATTTCAGATTTCCAGCATCTGCAGTATTTTGCTTTTGTAACTTTCCCATATTCTCTTTAAACACCTTACTGGAGTACAGTTCTCTTTTAGAAACCATTGTAGATACTCTTCAAAAGCCATACAATAGAAATAAACATACAAATAAAAGATAAAGTGAGAACTCCCTCAGCAGCACAAGATAGCTCATAAACAGTAAAATGGAAAGTCACTAAAAGATTGCTGCTGCATTATATCATCAGCTGCCTTGACTTTCTTCTGTTCCCAGCTTGCTCTCTGCCTCCTTCATTTCTATCTCAATTCCAGATCACAAGCTGAACACCTGAACGAACGATGATCACACTGCTTATGAAAGTGACTAGTGCCACTGTACCTGAAAGAATGTTTAAGGCAAGAATCTAAATTCGTAACATTGATTCAATGTCAGTTAAGCTGAATAATAACAATTTGCATTTATACAGCATATTTAATGCAGTGGAATATTCCAAGGTTCTTAACAGGAGCATAATCAGACAAAAAATAAACTCAGAATAAAGGAGGACAAATAACATTTGCACCTCACAAGTGCCAGGCAATGACTATTTCTAATATGAGAGAATCCATTCATCTCCCCATGACATTCAGTTGGATTTCTATCATTGAATCCTTCACTATCAACATCCAAGGAGTAACAATTGACCAAAATCTTAACTGGATTGGACCATGGCTACAAGACCAGGTCAGAGGCTGGGATTTCTGAGGCAACTAACTCACCTAGTGACTCTTCTAAACCTGTCCACCATTGTCAAGGCAGAAGTCAGGAGTGTAATGGAATAAGCTCCACTTGTCTAGATGAGTGCAGCTCCAACAACACTCAATAAGATCAAACGTATCCAGGATAATGCAATCCAATTGAATGGCACTTCACTTTAAACATCGCTGCCACCACCATAGTGACAGCAGTGAGTACCATCTACAAGATGCCTTGCAGCAACTCACCAGGTCTCCTTTGACATCACCTTTCAATCCCATAACCTCTACCACCTAGAAGGACAAGGGCTGCTGACTGCAAATTCTCCAACAAGCCACACACCATCCTGACTTGGAAATATATCACCATTCCTTGTCACTGGGTCAAATTCCAGGAACTCCTTACCTAATAGCACTGTGGGTGTAGCTACACCAGATGGACTACAGCAATTAAAGAAAGTGACTCACCATCACCTTCTCAAGGATGATTAGAGATGGGCAGCATGTGCTGGCATTGCCAGCTATGCTCACATATCATGAAAGAATAAAAATAAATTTGGACAACGACCAGAATCTTGACAAAGGTGTTGAGAGTGCCTTAAAGGAGAAAAGACAGATGGGAGGGAATCCCAGAGCTTGGTCGCCAATGGGTCGGGTGATGCACAAAAGCCCAGACTTTCCATCTTTCTCCCTGTCTCAATGCATTCTCTTCTATCCCTTCCCTTCTCCATTTCATCTCAAATAGTCTGGCCTCCTGCTACACTTCCTTCCTTCTGTCTTTCCACATAGTGTCTCTGTTGCATTAATGAGCACTGCTAAATCTCACAAAGAACAATCTTTGCTGTAATTTCACCAAGTTGACTCAGGTTCTCACAGAGGGTTTTGCCCATGTTCCTTCAGTCCAACAATGAATTTTTGACAGACCCTACAGCTTTTAATTGCTGCTGAAACAGCTTCCACCGGAAAAAAAAAATCATGACTTTTTGATCTTATGGAGCAAGAAATGACAGCCCACCTTTCTCCCTTTAAGAAAGTATACCCAAATGAAAACATTTGTTTCTTTATTATATCATTTGAGATCTCACATCTGCTTTATTTGATTCCCTCCACAACCTTTTAAGTCTTAGCTAACTTACTAAAAAGCCAACAGGCCTAGCAAGCTTGAGAATTGAAACAAAATAATGATCCAGTTATTTTCACAGAGGAGAGAATTAATTGTGATATATTTTGACACCATTTGAGAAATTAAAAGAGAAATTTAACTGCAGAAGAGTGATAGGAGGGAGAAAGGTACCACAGACCCTTCTTGTCACTGCCATTTATTCTCTGAAACAGTTTATGAAACACTACAGGGATTACTGACATTATTTTAAGGAAAAATAATTACCCTGGACATGGTCAGACCTCTGCCCTTTCCCATTCGTCATTGCACAGCGAATAAACTGTTCAACAATATGATTTTGAAGCCCTGATTTCAACAGGAAAAAATACTTTGCCCTCAAACTCTTCTTTCTGTTGTCGCAGTGGTGAATACTCTGGCATGGTTCAGATGTTGGCATTAGGAGATTTCACTGATCATTCTAAATCCCAATTTTTTTGATGTAAATAGACAAAAACATGCCTCTTACCATTAACTATAGGTCAGAAAATCATTTTTTTGCTTTAATTACCTGATTCCTTTTAACTAAATGTCAAGAAAGGCAAATCAAGTGTAATTAGTACAATCTTTAAAATGCCTAAATATCTATAATTATAGAGTAATGAATTGAATAAATTATCGTTATGGTTCAATATATATTATATCCACCTAATGTCAGTATGTATCCCGTAAGTACATAAAAATTGCATGAAGTCAATTATACACTTAACTAAAGAGTGCTGTGCTTTTGTAGTTTGAAACAGAGCAATCTAATGGTGAAACAGTAAAGAGAAAGGCCAGGTAATAAATATACATCAGAACTAGAGGAACAAGACAAGAGGAAAAAATGCTGAAAAGTAAGGAAGAAATAAATTACACACTCACATTTTCGATATAGAACTTATTGGTCAAGAAAAGAGACTATAGGGGTAGAATTTTCACTGTGGGTTTCTGAATCCTGCTGCTTGGCTGAAATGGGGTTCAGAAGCCCAAACTCTGTGAGAAACATTCATTCAGTATGATTTTCCCCAGAGCAGCCAATTAGTGATCAGAGGGCAGGCTCGCTGATCAATTAAGGACGGCTGGTGGGCTCTTGAAGCTGGAGGGCCACTCAGAGGCCTTCCAGTTTGAAAGGAGCAGCAGGTTGCGGTGGCAGGTAAGTAAGGGAGAGGGTGCTTCAAAATTTCCTCACATCCCCCCTCCTCAACTGGGACTGTTGGTGGAAGTTATTGGGAGTAACTTTTGGCAGTTTCTGAATACAACCAAGGAGGGGGAAGGACTACCTGCTACAGGTATTGGGGGGCAGTTGTGGCAGTGCCTCCTGGTCTTCAACATGATTCAGATATGGAACAGACCTTTTTATCCTCATTTGTCCCTTGGTGTACTTAATGTAACCAGTAGCTGGATGGGCGATGCACAATCATGAGATAGGTTGAAAGGTTTGATGTTTTGCTGTTGTTGTTTATTTGTTGAAAGTCAGTTCTGTTACAATGTCACAATAGTTTTTATAGTAACTATGTAATCAACCTTAACTTATAAAAATCATGAATGTAAGCTTCGGTACAAAATGAAAATTCTACTTCATTTTCTGCTACCCTGTTATACTGCATTAAATACTGAGGTATTGATCTACTGCTTTAAAATGTGAGTGTTCAGAAAAAATACTTATCTTTATCTCATAACAATGTTTTTTCTTAGTAGTCATACTATTCTTTCTTAATAATATATGACAAATTATTGTTTTTTGATTTGTACATTAAATTCCACAGTAACGTGCAATCTGAGGCAACTGTGAGAGGGACAGCTGTCACTTCCATAACATCACCCACTGCCACCCCTACCCTAAACCCATCTCTCACTGAAATCCTTAGACAGCTTCCTTCACCCTCCATAAACTCCAGTTCATCAAGAATTGTGCCATTTATTTCTTAGCCTGAAACAAGACCAGCTCAGCCTACACCCCTGTTTTCATTGACCTATATTAGCTTCTGGCTCCACAAACTTCATTTTATAATTTGCATCCTTGTGATTAATTCATTCAAATCTCTATAAACATCTTCAGCACCACATACCACCCACCCTCCCCCCGAACGCTTCATTCTTCTGACCATGACCTCTTGTACATTTCTCGACCCTTCACCCCACCATTGCCAACCATGATGGAATCCCATCCTGAAGCTTTGCCTTGAAGGCGCTATACAAATCCAAACTGTTGCAATGTTTTCTTTCCTGCAAACATGAAGAGTATTGAACACTTTCAACCTAAGTTATAAGTCTGTATAACTACTTATTTTCACATATCATGTGTCATTTTTGGCAGCTGTTGTCAGTTTTCTTGACTGGATTTGTGTTAATCTGAGGTGTAATACCTGAGGAACGTTGCCCACGTGACTGTAAGACCCAACAGCTGTGTAGCACAGGCTACCATGTCAATGTTAGTCTAGAGTAGGATCTGTTTGGAGAAGCATACATCATGTTAGTGCTCTGTTGTCTGTATAAATAAATAGCATGTGCTTCATTTCATATTGGTCTCTGCATCTGCCAAATATTGTAATCAACTCGCCTGCAGACAGATAATCAAGTGACCAATTCACGAGCAAAGTGACCCATGGTTAAAGTATAGCAACTGGCAACAAGGCAAAACCCGACCAGTCGACGACACAGAAGAAAGCCATGAAAACTCAACCGTAGTGAATCAGCTGTGCCCTGCAGGCCAATTGTAAGTAGATTACAATTGTAAACCCTCACCATAATCAGCGAAGCCATTGTCCTCTAATATGCCACAATTTGGCCACATCGAACTGTTTGATCAGACCACTGATGACTGGTCACGTTATATTGAACGCCCCATGTTTCTCTTTTTGGCCAACCACTTATTGGGGGAGGAGAAGAGGCGGACGATCCTCTTATCAACATGTGGCAGTAAAACGTACAGCCTTATCGTAGACTATAGGCACCCAACGCTCCAGATTCCAAGAGCTTTGATGAGATGGTGAATTAAGTGAAAAGCCCTTTCAGCTGAAACCCTTGGTAACAATGCAGCATTTTAAGTTCAATTTTGAGTTGTCGCACCCCTGGAGAGACATTGCTTATTATGTAGCAGCCTTACAACAACTGACAGAGCACTGTGAGTTTGAGACGTCAAGTAATGACATGTTAAGAGAGCGATTAGTGTGTGGGATTAACAAAGACGCCATTCAAAAAAGGTGGAAGTCTGAGACAAATTTGGATTTCAGCAAGGCGCTGGAGTTGATGTTCACAATGGAGAGCCCAGTTAGGGATTCAGAAGCAATCAAGGGAGCACAAAATGGTGATGTTCTTCACATCAGGAAGGAGGTACCGGCTAGAAATGATGCAGAAATGTAGGGCTCTGTGGAAAGGCGGGAAACAGCCGCCATTAACAGACCAGCAAAAAGCAATGACTTGACGGACAAAAAACATTCATAATGGCAGAATTGGAACCAGACAGCTGACAAATGAACAACAATTTAAAAGAACTGAGTGCTTCTACCGCTGTCGCAATGGGCACATTATGTGATATTGTAAAGAAAGATTGAGGGCAAAGTTCAAACAAAAAGGCAGAAGTCGTGAAATTTACTAATGAAGAAGCCAAAAGAAACAGAGTCAGATATTTACTCCCTGCACAATTTATAAATGAGTAAAACAGAGGCAATCCACGTGACAGCAGAAGTCAACAGAAAACCCTTTCGAATGGAGGTGCATCCCTGACAGTCATGGACAGACACATTTAAGGCCAGTATTTTGCCCTCATCGGGGGGGGCTCGGTGGGGTCGGACGGGAGTGGTTGGGAAGCCGACTGCGATTTCACACTGACGGGCCAATTAAGGCCCGCCCAGCATGAAACACGTGCTGCAGCGCTCAGCCCTGCCTACGTGAGGGGTGAGGAGGGTGAGCGGGGGACTTCACGCATGCACGCGGGTGTGCGCAGGTAAAGCTCCCTGAGGCACAGAGCTGCCTTAGGGACATGAAGAGTTTAAGAATTAAAAATAAAGAAGTTTAAATTGTTAAAAAACACGTCCCTTCATGTGACTCATGACCAGAGACATGTTATTAATGAAATGTTTAAATTTTTATTTAATTTTCAATAGCTGTTGGAAACCTTATCCCGCCCATGGATGAAATTTCCTAAAAAACCCAAAAGCCGATTGGCCTTTTTGCCTACCGACCAACTGTAAAGTTGGATGGGCAGTGAAAAATTTAATTCAGTTGAGGCTTTAATGGCCTTAATGGGCCTGTTAATTGTTGTTGGGCCTGCTGCCGAGTTCTGCATGGGCCTGCCAACTGAAATATTGATCGAGTGTGTGATGACATCGGGACGCTTACTGACATCACCGCGCATCATTTTACGCTCGTTCGGGTCAGGCACACATCTGTCTAACGAGCTAAAAATTCTGCCCTAATTATCTGAACGGAGGAGGCCAGCCACCTATACATTATGAGAAAAAGTGGATATTGAATCGGACAGGCTGGAAAGGCTGTGAATCTGACAACCTGTACATTTTCTGAATGGGCAGCGCCCATAGTTCCAGTACTAAAGCCTGACCAGAGTGTGTGAATATGCAGGGACTATAAGTTAACCATTAACAAAATGGCCAGACTTGGTAGGCACCTATACCAAAAATTGATGAATCGTACTCCCAGCTGGCAGGGGGAACCGCATATACAAAACTCGACATGAGCCACGCTTACCAGCAAGTCAAGCTAGAAAAGGCCTCTCGGGATTTTGTGACTATCAACACTCATAGGTGGGGTATACCAGTAAACCAGGTTTCCCTTCGGAGTCTTATCAGCTTGTGCCATTTTCCAACGGACTACACAAAATTTTCTCCAAGGTCTACCCCATATGGTGGTTTATTTTGATGAACAGGACTAACTGATGAAGAACACTTGGCTAATCTGGAAGAGGTATTGAAGTGTTTCTCACAAGCCAGAGTAAGCTTGAAAAGGGAAAATGTATCTCCCAAGCAAACAAAGAGATTTACATGGGTCATAGGGTCAACTCGTAGGGCTTTCACCCAAGGCGAGAGCTATTCGTGAGGTGTCAGCCCTGAAAAACACCACAGAACTCAAGTTCTTCTTGGGAATGGTTAACTACTATGTTTTCTCCCAAATTTGTTAACAGTACTGGCTCCATTATATGGGTCACTGAAGAAAAGCCACAGGTGGACTTCTCAAGCCCCACAACAACAGGCTTTTATGGCAGTGAAGCAGTTATTATGTTCATTGGCCCTGTTGGTACATTTCAACCCAAAGAAACAATTGATTTTGACATGTGGTGCATCCCCTTAAGGAGTAGGGGCAGCACTCTCCCACAGGATGGTGAATGGCTCCGAATGGCCCATTGGCTACATTTCAAGAACACTCAGTGTGGCAGAACGAAGGTACTCACATATAGAAGGCTTAATCATCGTATTTGTCATTAAGAAGTTCCACCAATACATCCATGGTCACTATTTCACCATAGCATCCAACCACAAGCCACTATTAGGCTTGTTTGGTGAAGATAAGGCAATATCCCCAATCATCTCGGCATGCATCCAAAGGTGGGCACTGATCCTAGCTGCTTACGAATATACTTCTGTCCACTGGCCAGGAAGCCAGATTGCTAATGCCGACGCACTGAGCCGATTATCTCTACAGGGCAACAATGTGAATGTCCCCATCCCTCAAGAACTAGTCTTGTTATTAAATTTTCTGGATTCATCACCAGTAAATACCAAACAGATCAGAGAATAGGTAGACCACTATCCAGTTTTGTCTCATGTTAGGGAACAAGTCTTGCAGAGATGGAGTAATGAGCCAAAGTCAGATGAAATTAAGCCCTATTTTAACAGGAGGTATGAGCTCACCTGCCAGGATGGCATCTCACTGTTGGGAGCGAGGGTCATTGTGCCTCCCAGAGGAAGACAACCTTTATTGATAGAATTGCAAAGCACTCACTCCAGCACTTCTAAAATGAAAATATTGGCGCACAGCTACTTATGGTGGCCAGGAAAGGACACTGAAATCGAATACTTGGTCAAGAGCTGCATGCAGTGCTGACAGGTGCAGAATTTGCTTCCTTCTGCCTCACCACATCCTTGGGAATGGCCAGGAAGGCCAGGGGTCCACCTCCACATTGAATATATGGGATTTTTTTGGGGCACAACGTTCTTCTTACTTATCGACTCCCACTCCAAAAGTTTGGATGTATATGAGGTGCGATCACCCACAACTGCCGTCACCATAGACAGAATGCGTCAGAGTTTCGTGATACACAGTTTACCAGAGGTAATAGTGTCTGATAATGAAACGGCATTCACTAGCAGGGAATTCCAAAGATTTACAACTCTCAATGGCATAACACATGTCAAGACCTCGCCATACCACCCTGCATCCAATGGGTTGGCTATGAGTGCAGTCCAGATCTTCAAGGCCAGAATGAAAAAACTAGAGGGGTCTCTATAGCAGTGAAGTTATCACACTTCCTGCTCAGCTACTCAGCTACAGAACCATGCCACATACAACCACCGGCATTGCCCTCGCAGAGTTACTAGTGACGAGATGTCTCAGGACACGGTTAAGCGGGGAGAGTAGAAAGAAGTCAGGAGGCCCAGAAAAATGAACACGATTACCACAGTCGTGGAAGAAGCTTCACTGTAGGGGAAGCTGTTTTCACAAAGAACTTTGGAGATGGGTTCAAATGGCCATCAGGTAAAGTCAGTGCAGTGACAGGACCCCTGTCCTATCATATATCAGTTGAAGGTCGGATAATCTGGAGGCATATAGATCACCTCAGAAAATGGGAAATAGATCCACAAGAAAAGGTGCACCAAGCATTCCTGTTGGAGTCTACACCACAGGTAAAGGGAACTCCTCCTGCTTTGGTAGTACCTGTGGAACCCGTTGTGCCTGAGAGAGTTGAAGAGGCAAACTTACAGGTTCCTACTGAGGAGCCTAGTGGAGAGATAACTCCTGAGAGGGAGGCCTCAGATAAACCATCCGAAGTCGTAGAACTACGATGGTCGACATGTTTGAAAAAGCCACCTGAGAGACTGAATTTGTAAATAGTTCATTTTTTAAATAGTTAATATATTGTAAGGGGGAGGGATGTGGCAATCTGAGGTGTAATACACCTTTAAGGGACTGTGAGCAGATTGACAACGTGACTGTAAGACTCAATAACTGTGGAGCGCAGGCTACCATGTTAATGTTAGTCTAGAATAGGGTCTGGCTAGAGAAGCACACATCATGTTAATGGTCTGTTGTAAATAAGTAATATGTGCTTCATTTCATATTGGTCTCTGCGCCTGCCGTATATTGTAATCGGCTCGCCTGCTGACAGATAAGCGTGCGACCCATTCACGAGCAAATTGACCCATAGTTAAAACATCTATGAAGCTAGCTTATGTCATGTAGCTGTAAGGAGCTGACTGCAAGATTGTTCAAGATAAAACAGAGGAACAGCAAAAAGTCAGAAAAATGGGTAGAAAAATGCACAGCAGGTATTTGCAGGAAGTCCAAATAAATCAGCACTCTTGAAGAGCTAAGAGCCAACATGAACGAAGGATCTCCAGTGCGATTTTATGTTGTGCAGGTTCTGAATGAGCTCTGTCCAAGCATGCCAGCAATGTAATGGGATCTATCCCTACCTAACATCATTCTGCATGTCCTTGACCAGTTTAGCGCACAAGATCTAAGCAGCTTTGAGTTAAATTACAGTGCTACATTTAAACAGGCAATCAGCAGGCTCCAAGTTCCAGGCACACTAAAATGCAAAATATACCATCGTACAATGGATCCGACATGTAGCAACATTATAGCATCAAAGGTTGGTTTGGCACCAGCAACTAATCTTGCCTGAAGTTATTGCTTTAAATGTCCAACAGAAAGTTTCTTATGCTTAAGCAGAGCACGGTTAGAAATTAGAAATGTAAATATATATAATAGGTAAAGAAATAGGTTAGTGTTGTAACTTCTGTTTTACTGGAAAGCTAAAAAAATGGTTATTCATAGATGACGACAACAGTGCCTAGCCCAAAATGGGGCCCATGATAGACTTAGTGCAAGCGCAGCTATTAGATACGTACAAACATACAAACAAGGAGCAGAAGTAGGCCATTCAGCCTCTTGAGCCTGCTCGCCATTTAATAAGATCATGGCAGACCTAATAGTAACTTGAAATCTGCATCCAGCCTACCCCCGATAACCTATTCCCCACCAGCCCCCACCCCCCCACCCCCCCACTTACCAAGAATTCATCCACCATGGCCTTAAAAATATTCAAAGACTCTGCTTCCACCGCCCTTCCAGGAAGAGAGTTCCAAAGGCTCACGACCCTCAGAGAGAAAACATTTTGCCTAATCTCCATTTTAAATGGGTGACCCCTTATTTTTAAACAGTGACCTCTAGTTCTAGATTCTCTCACAAGAGGAACCATCCTCCCCAAATCCACCCTGTCAAGACCCCTCAGCATCTTATATGTTTCAATCAAATTGCCTCTTACTCATCTAACCTCCAGCAGATACAAGCCTAGCATGTCCAACCTTTCCTCATAAGACAACCCGGTCATTCAAGGTATCAGTCTGGTTATGAGCTGCTTCCAGCACATTTACATCCTTCCTTAAATAAGATGACCAATACTGTACACTATTCTCCAGGTGTGGTCTCACTAGTGCTCTGTACAACTGAAGCATAACCTCCCTACTTATGTATTCAATTCCCATTACAAGAAATGATAACATTCTATTAGTTTTCCGAATTACTTGCTGTACCTGTATACTAGCCTTTTGCAATTCATGCACAGGATACCCAGATCCCTCTACAACTCAGAGCTCTGCAATCTCTAGCCATTTAGATAATATGCTTCGCTTTTATTCTTCCTGCCAAAATGGACAATTTCACATTTTCCAACATTATAGTCCATTTGCCAGATCCTTGCCCACTCAATTAACCTGCCTACATCTTTTTGTAGCCTCCTTATATCCTCTTCACAACTTACTTTCCTACCTACCTTAGTGTCATTAGCAATTTTGGCAACCATCCATCTTCATCCAAGTCATTTATGTAAGTTGTAAACAGTTAAGGTCTCAGCACTGATCCCTGTGGCACATCACTTGGTTACATCTTGCCAATCTGAAAAAGACACATTTATGCTTACTCTCTGCTTCCTGCTAGCCAGCCAATTTTCTATCCATGCCAATATGTTACTCCCTATATCATGAGCTTTTATTTTCCGCAATAACCTTTGATGTGGCACTTTATCACATGCCTTCTGGAAATCTAACTACAGTATATCCACGGTTCCCCTTTGTCCACAGCACATGTTACTTCCTAAAACAATGCCAATAAGTTGGCTAAACATGATTTCCCTTTCACAAAACTATGTTGACTCTGCCTGACTGGTTTGAACTTATCCAAGTGCCCTGCAATAGCTTCTTTAATAATTTTCTTCTAACATTTTCCCTATAGCAGAAGTTAAGCTAACTGGCCTGTAGTCTCCCGCTTTCTGTCTCATTCACTGTTTGTATAATGGAGTTACATTTGCTATCTTCCAATCTAATGGGACCTTTCCAAAATCTAGGGAGTTTCAGAAAATTAAAACCAATGCATCAACTATCTCACTAGGATGAAGTCCATCAGGACCCAAGCACTTGTCAGCTCCCAGCTCCAGCAATTTATTCAGGAACACTTTTCTGATGATCGTAATTTTCCTGAGTTCCTCCCTACCTTCCATTTCCTGATTTCCAGCTGCCTCTGGGATGTTATTTGTATACTCTATAGTAAAGACTGATGCAAAATACCAGTTTAATTCATCTGCCATTTCCTTGTTTTCCATTATTAATTCTCCAGATTCACTTTCTATAGGACCAACACTCACTTTGTTAACTCATTTCTTTTTTAAATATTTATAGAATCTCTTACTAACTGTTTTTATATTTCTGGCTAGCTTTCTTTTGTACTCTAATTTTTCCCTCCATATTAAACTTTTAGTCATCCTATCTGGTTCTTTATATTCTGTCCAATCTTCTGGCCTTCCATCTATCAGTACACAATGATATACTTTGTCTTTAAGTTTACTGAATAGTTACTTTAGTGAACAACACCATGGTTCATGACATGTTAATAAGAACAGTTAAACTGTTATGAACATTCTGAATAATTTGTTAGCAGATCTTGTGAACAGTCTTAGACATGGGTAACTGACAGTGTAATAGATACAGATAATGAAAATTTTGCAAGTTAGCTTTGAAGGCTAGAGATGGAATGTTACTAGAATCCTGGTGAGGAAGGACAGCTTGAGATGTGATAAGGAAAAGATGAGGGAAGAGTGATTGATCAAGGCCATGAGGTACGTGTGAAAGATCAAGAAGTAAATGGCAGATGAATAGTATTTAAGGCAGGATTTTCAACTCAAGGTTTAGACAAAGAATACGTTTTGTAGTGTATTTCAAAATGAAGAAGATCATTATAGGGTGAATAGGCTTCGACAATAATCCATCCAGATCCGCCCAGGGAAAAGGGTATAAAGTAAGAGACTTCTGGCAGACCTCAGTGCAATAGATGCTGGAAAATAATTCTCAAGAGAGACTCCAGTCAAACACTCCTGACAGGTTCAAGAAGACATGAAGACTTGGGCACTGAGAAGAAGAGTGGAATCAGAGATCTGTTTGTCCATGCCAGCCACCCTGCTCAATCTGGACCACTGCTCACTATTTGTCACAGTCATGTGTTTTGCTGTATAGCTAATGTGTTATATTCCATCTTAAGTTCTGATTAAACTTTACATCCCACCATATTGGTTGCAGTTGATCCTGATTG
The DNA here is from genome assembly GCF_017639515.1 of Carcharodon carcharias. Classification (NCBI taxonomy): domain Eukaryota; kingdom Metazoa; phylum Chordata; class Chondrichthyes; order Lamniformes; family Lamnidae; genus Carcharodon; species Carcharodon carcharias. The sequence goes on from NC_054473.1 coordinate 51,535,999, forward strand.
ATTAGGTAGTGATAACTCTCAGCTGTATTTCAAAGATTAAAAATTAGTACAGTACTTCGAGTTTTTTAAAACAAAATGGAATAAATTCATGTTTTATAAAAATTGAAACATCAGTTTACATGCCCTGCAGTCTCCAGGTTCAGGGGCTTAACTGATGAAAATCATTTGATTAAATTTTGTTTTAATTTTGTCCCAAAGACATGATGTAAGCCTTTAGTGATGGCTACAGAAAGCATTCGATCTTGTTCTACAAGCTAAAGTCATTGAAAGATTGCACAGAATTTGACCTGACAGGAGAAAGCTGAAAAAACTATTGGTTTTGTCGTGATTAATCTAAGTGTGCAGTAGACTGTCTCTCTATGCATCTGTATACAAAGGCCATGTTTAATTTACTCCATGGATTCACATAGTGGAAAAGGTCAGGATTGGAATTGTAGTCCTCAAAGGATGGTATAGAATGTAAAAGTCTGTCTGCCTTTATTAATTGCTTTCAATCAGAGGCGACTTTCCATTCAAGGGAAATAATTTTTTAAAAAAGCAAAAAAATTATTCTGAGTGTTTGACTGAAAGTATACACTGAAGTGAAAGCACAACCACATTATCTTCAAAACCAGAGGTGGGGGTGAGGGGGTGGTGGTGGGCACTCAAACACTAGTCTTGCATGATGGGTCAAGCAAAAATGAATAAAAGTTATACCCAATGTGCAGTGACGATGGAGTCTGAGTAAGTGATGAAGTAGTGCAGCCCCTGAGGACTGATAAAGTGGGTGTGCTGCTGCATGAAGTAGTTACAAGGAAGGTTGCACCATCTAGCAATTAAAAGCACCCTTCCAAGAATACAGTAATACACCTTGTCTGTGAGGAGCTACAGCCAGGTTCAATGGACTGTACACTATTGTGACTGTCCAGAGTTTTTGATTGTTTTTCCAAAGAACTCCATTTAAATGTGTTTTTCCCCTACAATATTAAAATGAAAGGGGAAACACTTACATTTTCAGTGGTATGTTCTTATAGCTATAGATATTGGGCATGTGACTTAATACTGGAATGTAAAGGATGTGGATCTGTTTAAAGGAGTGACATATGCTAATGAATCCCAACATATAATAGCCAATTGATTGGCTTGGAATTATCTGGTAATGTACAAGTTTAATGAAGATTTAATGAGACATTCCTGTGGTAATACTGACCCAAAAGCCTGAAGCTCTTAGAGGTTGGAGGTAGTTTCTATGGCATCAAGGAACTTGGGCCATTATGGTCGGAATATCATTATTAATTTGAATGCCTTTCTTCCCAGTCACGCTAACTGCCCAGTCATAATATTAAATTTGCCTTTGTGCTAAGTGGTTTCAACCACGCATCAATGCAAACTCAAATAGCTTGGACATGAAGTTAGCCAGATTGAATTCTAGCAAGCGTTACGAGACACCTTCAATTAAGCCCACCAGGAATTAGTTTAAAAAGCAGTTTAATTTTGGCAAAGAGCCAACTGCCCCATCAAGTTTCCTTTGACATTAAAAATTTAACAAGGTGTTGGATGATCGTGCTTTTTTACACTTACACAGTTTCAGAGGTCTGTGTTATCTCACCAAGTTACACACGTTGTTGGCACTATGACTTGATGGGGCATTTGGCTCTTTGCCGATATTAAACTGCTTTTTAAACTAATTCCTGGTCGGCTTAATTGAAGTCATTTTGGCACTTCCCCTACTTTTAAGCACTGGTCCCAGCTATGACGTAGATCTGAGCTGGAAGTCAACGCAGGGCCATGCAGGAGAATGAGGGCTAAATTGGTTAGTCCTCAAAAACGGGTGTGGGAATCATGGTGTGTGATTAACCCCTACAGTCATTAACTAAAATGCAGGCAGCACAAACAATTCATGCTGTCTGCCCGCTAAAGCGATTCATGTGTACAGCCAGTGTTAACTCTACTCTTCATCGACTGCAACACATCTGAAATCATGGCTTCCAGCACTTCTTAATACTAGCTTGCAGTGCTGAAAGGAGAAATGTATTGTGGCTGGAGCAGGTGTTAGCAGTCATGCAGGAAGTGAATCTGACCTGGGAAACATTGAATAATGCCACAGCAGGAGAGGTAGTAGTTGTCAAGATTTGGTGGAGGAGGTGGAATGTAAAAGTGATGTCCCCAATCTGCAGGAGGTCATGAGACTCTCCAGACACACATTCAGAAGGCAGTGGGAGCAGATATCCATGGCAGTCAATGCCAGGAGTCATGCTCTGATGACCTGGGTGCAATGACGCCAAAATTTCAATGACCTCAGACAAGTGGTCAAAGGTCAGTGAATGCATCTGCAAATATTACATCATAACATCATGCCAACTGCAGCACTAGCCTCACACCATTCACCTAACAATAATCTCTATCAATCAGGACTCGTAAATAACGTAGAGATAAAAACAAAAAACTGCAGATGCTGGAAATCCAAAAGAAAAACAGAATTACCTGGAAAAACGCAGCAGGTCTGGCAGCATCGGCGGAGAAGAAAAGAGTTGACGTTTCGAGTCCTCATGACCCTTCAACAGAACTAGATGAATCCAAGGAGAGTGGTGAAATATAAGCTGGTTTAAGACGGGGATGGGGGGTGGGGCGGTGCGCGGTGGTTTTGGGGGAGAGAAGTGGAGAGGGAGGGTGTGATTGTAGGGGCAAGCAGTGATAGGAGCAGATAATCAAAAGATGTCACAGACAAAAGAACAAAAGAACACAGAGGTGTTGAAGTTGGTGATATCTAAACGAATGTGCTAATTAAGAATGAATGGTAGGGCACTCAAGGTATAGCTCTAGTGGGGGTGGGGGGCATAAAAGATTAAAAAATAATAGAAATAGGTGGGAAAAGAAAAATCTATATAAATTATTGAAAAAACAAAAGGAAGGGGAAAGAAACAGAAAGGGGGTGGGGATGGAGGAGGGAGCTCAAGACCTAAAGTTGTTGAATTCAATATTCAGTCCGGAAGGGTGCAAAGTGCCTAGTCGGAAGATAAGGTGCTGTTCCTCCAGATGCGTTGGGCTTCACTGGGCACTTTACAGCCTTCCTGACTGAATACTGAATTCAACAACTTTAGTTCTTGAGCTCCCTCCTCCATCTCTACCCCCATTCTGTTTCTTCCCTCTTCCTTTTGTTTTTTCAATAATTTATATAGAAATTTCTTTTCCCACCTATTTCTATTATTTTTAAATCTTTTATGCCCCCCCACCCCCACTAGAACTATACCTTGAGTGCCCTACCATCCATTCTTAATTAGCACATTCGTTCAGATAATATCACCGACTTCAACACCTCTGTGTTCTTTTGTTCTTTTGTCTGTGACATCTTTTGATTATCTGCTCCTATCACTGCTTGCTTGTCCCTACAATCACACCCTCCCTCTCCACTTCTTTCCCCCAAAACCACCACACCCCCTACCCCCCCACCCCCATCTTAAACCAGCTTATATTTCACCCCTCTCCTTGGATTCACCTAGTTCTGTTGAAGGGTCATGAGGACTCGAAACGTCAACTCTTTTCTTCTCCGCTGATGCAGCCAGACCTGCTGAGTTTTTCCAGGTAATTCTGTTTTTGTCTCGTAAATAACATTCCTAGACTCATGTCATCCTCAGAGGTTTAGTACTGCTGCAAGCCTCACACCCACATCTCACAACTTGCACACACTACCAGCTATTCAACTACAATAGCCATATTACCTAATCAATTTGCATCACATTTACTGACACGCTTTCCTGAACCTTGCAAGACAAGATTGCGCATAACCAGAGGCAGTAGGAGCTAACTAGATGGTTGGGGGCGGGGGAGGCGGATGGAGGGGAAAGTGTGGGGGAATGACAGGCACGCCTGTATGTCCTAACCCCATGAAGGAAATTCTGCAAGCCATTGTTGGAATGGTAATTGCTGAGACTGTGACCAGCGGCAGGCTGAATCAATTGAAGATGATGGTATCCTCAAACCCAATTCTCCTTATTACATCCCATTCCCCCTCATCCCTCACTTTCTTCTTACTTACAAGCAACAAATGATATCTTCCCCATCTTTTCTTCATCACAAGCTCACCCTTGTGCCTTTCTCTTTTTAGATACTCAAGAAATTTAACCTGGTCAGATAGCGGAGGAACAGTGAGAAGACAATGCTGAAGGAGGCACACTATCAGTCGGTCTGATACTCGCAACTGTTGTGGCATACTTATAAGGATATGAATATGTATACATCATTAGAAGGGAAATGATGTAATGTGTAATCTCATTCCACCTCTGTGTGCAGTGTGCAGGCAACAGCTCAGAGACCTTTCCAACTTCTGCAACAATGTAAGACTGTTATCATTTATCAAACCCTTAATAAATGAACCTCCAAATAATGTGTTAACCAATCACCTCTGCATAGTTGGTATCATGATATTTATATAGCAAATAAACTCAAGGACTTATTTTATAAGAACACAACATGATGACAGCACTGGAGTTTTTTAAAGGCTCCACATGGTAGCAGCATTTAGAATTAGATTGCAACAAAGGTGAAGCATCGAAGAGTTCTTAAAAACACAGCATGATGACTGCAGTGAAAAGCTTTTAAAACACAGCATTGTGCCAGTGCTGAGACAACAAGCTGGTGAGCAGACAACATTGAAGTTTGTTCCAGCACTTAGTCAATGCTGGATGTGTGATCTCTAGTGGGGGCTCGCAAACCCTCAGCCTGCCAGTTCCACTTGTGAGTTAATGCGTCAAGAGGACTAGCATAGAGCTTTGCTTAGTCGGGAAAGGCGAGTAGCTGGGGTGTGGACCAAATCAACTGAGGGCAAGGGAGGGCTGAGAATCGTCATGGAAACTGGGCCAAGTAAGGTTGTGAGAACAGCAGGCAAAATAAGGAATTGCTGAGAAATAAAAAGCAACAACGCTATTACCTGCTTTGCGAAGAGCTTGCAGTCCATTCTTTCCAGCAAGCAAGTGGTAGTCAAGTCCATTTGCAGACCATTCAGATCCAAACAGGTTGTAGATGCTGAGAAATAGTTTCTGTTGTTCGGGGAATCTAAAACATGGGGGGCACAGTGTCAGGGTAAGGGGCTGACCGTTTATGACTGAGATGGGGAAAAATTACTTCACTCAAAGGCTTGTGAATCTTTGGAATTCTCTGCCCCAGAGGGTTGTGGTTGCTCCATCATTGAATACATTTAAGGCTGGGATAGATGGATTTTTGATCACCCAGGGAATTAAGGCATATGGGGAGCGGGAAAACGGAGCTGAAGCCCAAGAAGCATGATTGTATTGAATAGCGCAGCTGTGTGGTCTACTCCTGTTCCTATTTCTTGTGTTCTTGTGTATGTAGCACCTGATGGCTGTGTGCTGAATCATTCCAGATTTGCACTAAGTGCAGTAGCAGACGTGAAAAAAGATGTTTTACCCACCGACTGGAATGGTAGGTTTTCGCACCATACCACCCCTTTCCCACCTCATAAATTATGCAGCCATGGGAAACACGCTGGATCACTGGAGGCCAACATCCAATTTGCCCGCAATTCCATTACCTCACTGCTTCCTCACTCCAGGCACCATACTTAAACAGCAGCCACACACACAGTTTTCAATGCTTGCTCCATGGCCCCAAAAGCCAAGAAGAGTGCAGCCCACTAATTCAGTAACACATCCCTGGGATGCCTTTAGGACACCATGGAAGACCACTGTGATGTCCTCTACCCCTGCTCTGGCCGCAGGAGTCCCATTTTTCTCACCAATCTGGCATGGGAGACAGTGGCAGAGGTGGTCAGTGCCAATGCTACACAGGAGAGGTTGGCCATCCAGTGCAGGAAAAGGATGAATGATTTCCACCAGGGTAAGGCAACCATCTCATCACTCTAAACTCACACACTCACAAGCCCATCACACATTCACTGGCACCTCACTTACTGAAGCTCAAGGGACATCACCACTCAGTCTCTCACACACACCCTCACATCTCCAACTGGACACATGGGGCCCAAATAGCCACCTCCTCACCCCATCCATGGCTCCGCTCAGCACACACGCACGCCTGACATCCTTCTCATTTAGCCTGGCATCTGCCTTGCTCACGCTCTCACCATCTTTCTTTATGTAGGACAAAATCGCGCATAATCATTGGGAGAGGTCCCAGACTGGGTGGAGAGCCAGACATCAAGGTTCTCACTCCATTTGAGAGTCACGCATTGGAGGTGGCTGGAGAGGGTGTGGACCATTCCTGCAGTGATGGTGAGATCAGTGGCAAGCATCCACATGAGGATCCTGCACCAAATCATCCCTCTCTCAATGCTACTTTGAGTCCACTATTCTGTGCGTAACACGGCTGCCAAGCACTAATAATCTCTACGTTCTCTGCAAGGCACATCTGCTACATCTCCCTCAGGCAACCTTGACCCCAACCCCAGCACTGAGAACACCTCGGAAGAGGACCCTGAGGGCAGCACTGTTGAAGACCAGTCATGGTGCTCACCCACACCCTCCACTAACGCAGCAACACACACCTCGGTGGGACCTAGATATAGAGCAGCCTCGGGATCACAATCGGGTGAGCACAGCACACAATCTGTTCCATACCAGGTGGAGGCAGGGATATTCAAGGTCACCGGCACTCGGAGGGGTGCTGGAGGCAAGGAATCTGCTGAGTTTGAGTCAGATGATGATGAGCTTCTGGAGTCGTCAATCTGTTGCTGGGGCTGCAAAGACAATCACTGGGACATCAGGAAGGGATGTCTGGTGCACTCCTTATATTGCAAAAGATGATGGAGGAGTCCGTCTGCCTTCAGTCTGAGGTGATAGCGCCAGCATGCCAATGCACTGAGGTCAACACTGGCAGGATGGTGGCCGCCATGGAGACTTTGGTTCAGGACATGGGTCCTGCACACTGAGTGGGCTGAATTCCATCACTGATGCCACAGTTGGCCTCCAACAATGTCAACGTGAGAAGGGTGCGGGGCCGCTCAATCTGACTCCTCAAGGAGACAGGCTGGGGTCATCAGGCACCTATATGGAGGAGGACTAGCAGCTCAACTCCTTGGGACTATCCACCCAATTGATTCCGCGAATGTCCGGCTGATCCAAATCCCCTTTCTTCATGTGGCCCCAACATCTCCAGCTCCACAGGCTGAGGTGGTTGCATCTGATCCACAGCAGGATACCCAAAGCAGGTCGGGGCCCTCCAGGTCTCAGCCCTCCCGAGAACGACTGCCAAATTCATCACAGACAGGGCATTACAGTCAGCAGGCTGCCTCCACCTCCGCTGTGGATGTCAGGGGAGCACCAAGATGTAGCAGCAGGGTTAGGAAGATTAAGAAGATGTAGCTGCACAGCCTGGGCAGAGGTTTTAATCACTTGTATATAATGTTCACTATTGTAAATAAATCAAGAATGTATCCTTGTCTATAGCTCATTGTTATGCTGAGCAGTGTTTGTGTCACTCAGATGTGAAATCCTGATTCCTGCACAAGACAAAGGCAAATGTCTCAGTCCAAGACCTCATCCCTGTGCAGTGTGTAACCTTCAGACCAAAGTGATGGTCCGGCTTCACGCCCACTGGACACATTCCTGATGCCTGCACCTCGATGGTGCTTGTCATTGCTGCCAGAATGTTGTGGGCAGGCGTCACAGAGTTCCATCATTCTCTCTGTGTGCTCCCAGCACCTTTGAGTTGGGGCTGGACCCCATCTCTTCAACACCTGTGTCCGGTGACACTGTGCTCCTGAAGGGGTCAGGTGTTGAAGGCTGACAAAGGATCAGGTGCATTTAAAGTTTAATGGCTGCATCCCTATGATACGATCTTAATCACAGGGCACAAGCGAGCTACCCTTGGCCAGACAGGAGTCAGGCATTCACAGAGGCTATGTGAAGATCTATGGAATATTCTTATTGCATGACATCATCATCCTCCTGGAATCTTGTGACTATTAGGGCCTCCACTGCAACTCCATGAGCCTGAGCACTGAGGGTATGCACACTGCCATCAGCCACACAGCAGTCAAACGTTCGCAGATGAAAGGTGAGGATGTCAGGGCTGTCCTCATTGCATCTCGTCATTATCCTCCATGAACATTTCGGCTAAGAGTGCCTCCTGAGTGCGCCTGTCTCATCTGTCCAGTGCCTCATTGCTGTTATCATCGCCTGTGAGAACCTTATCACCCTCATCCCCTTTGACGTGCTCCTCATCAGAGACGTGCAGCTCTTCCATCTCCTCCTCAGCCAGGTCCTCCCCATTGTTTCAGTGCCAGGTTGTATAGCGCGCAGCAAGCGACAATGATGTGTGACACCCTCTGGGGACTGTATTGCAGTGCTCCACCGGACCTGTCAAGGCACCAGAACCTCATTTTCAAAATGCCTATTGTTTGCTCCACCAAAGTCCAGGTATGAACCTCATTATACTGTCTTTCTGCTGCAGTCTGAGGCTGCCGCATGGACATCATCAACCACATCCTCTGTGGGTGGCCCTTGTCCCCCAAAGGAATGAAGCTGGACGGACAACCCGCCATCAACCTCGGCACCAGAAACGACAGTGACAAATTCAACCTTGTCGACCCTGAAAAGCTCTCCTTACTAACATCTGTGGCTTGTGCCAAAATTGGGAGAGCCCACTGGCAGGACAGGCCCAGCAGAGGTGGGGACACAGTGGTATACAATCAGGAGGGAGTTGCCTGGGAGTCCTCAACATCGACTCCGCTAGTCTCATGGCATTAGGTCAAACATGGACAAGGAAGCCTCCTGCTGATTATCACGTCCTCCATCCCGCTCCCCCCTCTGCCCCTCAGCTGACGAATCAGTGCTCCTCCATATTGGACATCACTAGGAGGAAGCACTGTGGGTGGCAAGAGCACAGAATGTACTCCGGGTGGGAGACTTCAATGTCCATTACCAAGAGTGGCTCAGTAGCACCACTACTGATTGAGCTGGCCGAGTCCTAAGGGAAATATTTGCTAGACTGGTTCTTTGGCAGGTAGGGAGGGAACCAAAAGGAGGCAAAAACATACTTGACCTCATCCTCACCATACTGCCTGTCACAGATGCATCTGTCCATGACAGTATTGGTAGGAGAGACCACCGCACAGTTATTGTGGAGATGAAGTCCCACCTTCACATTGAGGGTGCCCTCCATCATGTTGTGTGGCACTACCACCATGCTAAATGGGATAGATTTCGAACAGATCTAGCAACTTAAGACTGGGCAACCTTGAGGCATTGTGGGCCATCAGAACCAGCAGGATTGTACTTGAACACAATCTGTAACTTCATGGTCTTACATATCCCCCACTCTACCATTACCACCAAGCCAGGGGATCAACTCTGGTTCAATATAGAGTGCAGGAGGGCATTCCAGGGGCAGCACCAGGCATATCTAAAAATGATGTGTCAACCTGGTAAAGTTACAACACGGGACTTCTTGCATGCCAAACAGTATAAGCAGCAAGTGATAGACGGGGCTAAGCAATTCTACAACCAACGGATCAGATCTAAGCTCTGCAGTCCTACCACAACCAGTTGTGAATGGTGGTGGATAATTAAGAAGCTCACTGGAGGAGAAGGCTCCACAAATATCTCCATCCTCAATGATGGAGGAGCTCAGCACATCAGTGCAAAAGATAAGACTGAAGCATTTGCAACAATCTTCAGCCAGCAGTGCTGAGTGGATCATCCATCTTGACCTCCTCCGGAGGTCCCCAGCATCACAGGTGCCAGTCTTCAGCCAATTCGATTCACTCCACATGATATCAAGAGATGGCTGAAGGCACTGAATAACGCAAAGGCTGTGGGCCCTGACAATATTCCAGCAATGGTACTGAAGACTTGTGCTCCAGATATTGCAGTGCCCCTAGCCAAGCTGTTTCAGTACAGCTACAGTATAGGCATCTACCCGGCAATGCAAAGAATTGCCCAGGTATGCCCTGTACACAAAAGCAGGACAAATCCAGCCTGGCCAATTACCGCCCTATCAGTCTACTCTCCATCATTACTAAAGTGAAGGAAGGGGTCTTCATCAGTGTTATCAAGCACCACTTGCTTAGCAATAACCTGCTCAATGACACTCAGTTTGGGTTCTGCCAGGGTCACTCAGATCCAGACCTCATTACAGCCTTGGTTCAAACATGGTCAAAAGAGCTGAACTCCAGAGGTAGGCCAGGGTGACTTCCCCTGTCATTTTACTGAGTGTAGCATCAGGGAGCCCTAGAAAAACTGGAGTCAATGGGAATCAGGGGGAAAACTCTCCACTCGTTGGAATCATACCTAGCACAAAGGAAGGTGGTTGTGGTTGTTGGAGGTCAGTCATCTCAGCTCCAGGACATCACTGCAGGAGTTCCTCAGGGTACTGTCCTTGTCCCAACCATCTTCAGCTGCTTCATTAATGATCTTCTTTCCATCATAAGATCAGAAGTGAGGATGTTTGCTGATGATTGCACAATGTTCAGCACCATTTGTGACCCTTCTGACACTGAAGCAGTTGATATCCAAATACAGCAGGACTTGGACAATATTCAGGCTTAGAATGACAAGTGACAAGTAACATTCGCACCACACAAGTGCCAGGGAATGACCATCTCCAACAAGAATCTAACCATCACCCTACTATGACACAGTAGTTGGTAAAGGCTGTTATTTAAAAAACCAGAGAGAAACTTAAAACAACTGTCATCACCTATATTTTCAAGTGGTATGTTTGAGATGCAGCTCTAACTTCAGGAATCAGCCCACTAGCTCTTGAGAGGTTTTTACATCAAAATACATGAGACATTTATTAATTTACACAAGTTAAATATATACACATGGCTACAAATTATCACTATCATAACTTTTTAACAAATTCCCAAACTAATCTCCACTAAGGCAACAACAACCCACAGACTTTAACCAGACATTAGGCAAAGCATTTTCGCCTAACAAGTTCAAAATGAGGTTCCTTTCACTTTGGATCCTTTGCAGACAGTTGTAGGCTTACAGCTGCTTTGATGTTACAGGCCTCTGCCCTGCACACAAAAAAACTCCCTTCTGTTATACCCAGTACCCACACTTGAATGCCATGTTCAACAAAATGCAAATACACTCTACCTTACTGTTTACATCGCAAAACTACGATACATCAAAGCACCCAGGCTAGCTGGCTTTAATCCAGTTAAAACACACACAGACATACCCACAGGCTATACCTTTATTTTAAAACAAAATAATTTCCAATAACATTATATACATTAATAGCTTCATGACATACCCCTTGACATTCAATGGCTGAATCCCCCACTATCAACTTCCTGGGGGTTACCATTGACCAGAAACAGAACGGGACTAGCCATAGAAAAACTGTGGCTAAAAGAGCAGGCCAGAGGCTAGGAATCCTGAGGTGAGTAACTCACCTCCTGGCTCCCCAAAGCTTGTCCACCATCTACAAGTGCAAGTCAGGAGTGTGATGGAATACTCTCTGCTTGCCTGGATGAGAGCAGCTCCAACAACACTAAAAAAGCTGGACACCATCCAGGACAAAGCAGCCCACTTGATTGGCACCACATCCACAAACATTTACTCACTCCACCACTGACCCACAGTAGCAGCAGTGTGTGCCATCTACAAGATGCACTGCAGAAACTCACCCAAGCTCCCTAGGCAGCACCTTCCAAACCCATGACCACTATCATCTAGAAGGACAAGGGCAGCAGATAGATGGGAACACCACCAACTGGAAGTTCCCCTCCAAATCACTCACCATCCTGACTTGGAAATATATCGCCGTTCCTTCACTGTCGCTGGGTCAAAAACCTAGAATTCCCTCCCTAACAGCACTGTGGGTGTACCTACACCACATGGACTGCAGCAGTTCAAGAAGACAGTTCACCACCACCTTCTCAAGGGCAATAAATGCTAGCCTAGCCAGCGAAATCCACATCCCATAAATGAATAAGAAGAAAAATGACTAGCGCCATCTATAGACCCTAAGAGCGAAGGCTCACTGTAGATCTTTAGCTGCATGCGTAGGAGGCCCTGCCACCCCTTCATCTTGAGAGTGCTGCCCTTCCCATTGGTGAGCCAGGCACCTCCATTGCACACTTTTCCTTCTCCTCTGCTCCCTGTAAACCATGAGGCATACCACTAAATCACCAAACTCCATGATCCTATGTTCTCCTCTTATGCAATCAAAGAGAGAGAAGAATGTGTTAATATATATGTCCTAAGGACCTCACTTGGTTCAGTCTCAAGGCCCCTCCACAAACGTCGGAGAGTGCTGGCCACCATTTGGATTGCCAGTGTTTACTGTGCTATCTGAAACCCCACCCACCTCCATCCCACTCCACTTAGTCAATTGGCGGCAGCTTCAACCACTGGACTGTATTCTGTGCCCTCAGCCCAGGCACATGCATTCCACTACCCTACACTGCAAGTCTGCAGTATTAACTTGAACCATGATGGATACTGGTCCACACCTTAATAAAGATATTGCAAGGGGCTGTGAGCACCTCCACCAGTGACTGCGCCATGGCCACCTATAGCAAGGGGATTGTACAACTTGCCTAATCAGCCCATTGTTCCGCTGCCCCTTAAAACTCTCATTAATTTGCAGTCCAAGCTCGAGGGGTGAAAAGTTCTGGAGCATTTGGAGGCACTTTCATGTTTTTGCATTGCTGGAGTGTGCAGAAAAGCTTCAGAGAGCCGAGTCCAAGCATGTCAATGGGGCTGCAGCTGAACAGTCTCAGCTGCGGAAGAATGTGCACTTTTGACAAGCTTTTCCAATTGCTTGGCTGCTACCGTCCGTCTGCCCCTCCCATTCAAACCCTTCCCCCATTGCCCAGCACGTACTTATGTACTTCCTTCAGTTTGTGCTGCCCTGCACACCACCCCCCACCCCAGTCTCACCCGCACTTCAGCCCTTGCCTCAGCATCGCATTGAAAGTCTGCCAGGAAAAAGTAACTTGCCTGTGCGCCCCCCCCCCCAGAATGCGAGTGCTGCGCAAGGTTGTGTGCACTCATCTCTCAGTTCCCCTCAAAGTTGATTTTGCCAGGTGCACGCCTTTTAAAGGCAGTTGTGAAGCACACCATTTTGCGGTCACGCCAACGTGGCTGGTAAATTTGACGTGGGGGTTGATTCCAGCATGAGGGCACAAGGATGAGATGCAAATGCATTAAAATTAACTTCCTGACATTGGATGGCAGGAAACACAGCCTGCCAGTAACAGACAGAGCGGACAATCGCAAACTGGTTTCACGCTGGCATAAAACTGATTTTTGGCCTCTGGCCATAGTGTCCGCTCACGCTCACCAAGACGCCCGCCGCCAATGGGAGCAGAAAGTTCTGGCCTGTGTCTCAACTTCTACTGCAACACAAGCAGCTTCCACCAGGGGTCTGAGTACTACAGTGAATTCATGCAAGGTCTGCTTGTTGCAACACAAGCACAGCCTGCTGCCAACATGACTGCAGATATCAGTGTTCAAAGACTTCCACACTCCATGATAAACTTGACTCACCCTTGCAGGATATGTTGATGTACAACTGGAGGCAGCAAGGAGCTAACCCATTATTGGCCACAGATGAAAATATTTTCAAGCCTCATCTTTCTTTGCATATCCCACTTCGCTCTCATCCCACAATCTCTCCTGATTTACAGGCTGTAGGTGGTGTCAGCATGCACCTCTTACTTTGCCACCTTCCCTTCACCACCAGGTATCAATGTTCAAAGAGTGTGTAACACTGATTTGATACCAGCATTTTGGAGTTCAATGCTCCAGCTAACCTGTATTGACATAACGCCATTCATAACTTCAGGACATCCCAAATTGTTTTACAAGCAATGAAGTACTTTTCAAGTGTAGTCACGGTTGTAATGTGGGAAACTAGGCAGTCCATTTGTGCACAGTAAGCTCCCACAAATAGCAATGTTATAATGCCCAGATCATCTGATTTTTTTTGTTAATGATGTTTGTTGCGGGGGTAAATATGGAGCAGGACACCAGGGATTCTTCAAAATAGTACCTTGGATCTTTTATGACCACACCTGAGAGAGCAGATCGGGTATGATCTGACTGTTCTGCTTACTTCCAGCAGATGTTAACTGTGGCTACTCTAAATGTTTCACTTTTATGGAATCCACCAGATTTCACTGTAGAAATGTGCACGCAGACAGGAAATGGCATTTTCGTTCACACCTGTAATATACAAAAAATGGATGCTATCAAGTCATACCAGAAAAGTTGAGGAACACAGGGTTTCGTGAGAGGGGGGAGCTGAAAGAAATCAGTATTAGTAGGAAAATGGTGTTGGGGAAATTGATGGGATTGTAGGCCAATAAATCCCCTGGGCCTGATAATCTACATCCCTGAGTACTTAAGGAAGTGGCCCTAGAAATAGTGGATGCGTTGGTGGTCATCTTCCGAGATTCTATAGACATTGGAACAGTTCCGACAGATTGGAGGGTAGCTAATGTAACCCCACTATTTAAAAAGGGAGGTAGAGAGAAAACAGGGAATAATAGACCAGTCAGCCTGATGTCAGTAGTGGGGAAAATTCTAGAGTCCATTATAAAATATTTAATAGCTGAGCATTTGGAAAACAGTGGCAGAATCGGACAGAGTCAGCATGGATTTACGAAAGGAAAATCATGCTTGACAAATCTACTGGAATTTTTCAGGGTTGTATTTAGTAGAGTTGATGAGGGGGAGCCAGTGGATGTGGTTTATTTGGACTTTCAGAAGGCTTTCGACAACAAGTCCCACAAAAGAGATTGGTGTGTAAAATTAAAGCGCATGGGATTGGGGGTAGTGTATTGAGATGGATAGAAAACTGATTGGCAGGCAGGAAACAAAGAGTAGGAATAAACGGGTCTTTTTCTGAATGGCAGGCAGTGACTTGTGGGGTACTGCAGGGATCGGTGCTGGGACCCCAGCTATTCACAATATGTATTAATGATTTAGATGAGGGAACTAAATTTAATATCTCCAAAGTAGCAGATGACACAACGCTGGGTGGGAGGATGAGCTGTGAGGAAGATGCAGAGATGCTTCAGTGTGATTTGGACAAGCTGAATGAGTAGGCAAATTCATGGCAGATGCGGTATAATATGGATAAATGTGAGGTTATCCACTTTGATAGCAAAAGCAGGAAGGCAGATTATTATCTGAATGGCTATAAATTGAGAGAGGAGAATGTGCAACGAGACCTGAGTGTCCTTGTACACCAATTGCTGAAGGTAAGCATGCAGGTGCAGCAGGTGGTAAAGAAGGCAAATGGTATGTTGGCCTTCTTAGCCAGAGGATTCAAGTACTGGAACAGGGATGTCTTGCTGCAATTATACAAGGCCTCGGTGAGACCATACCTGGAATATTGTGTGCAGTTTTGGTCTCCTTATCTGAGGAAGGATGTTCTTGCTATAGAGAGAGTGCAGTGAAAGTTTACCAGACTGATTCCTGGGATGGCAGGACTGACATATGAGGAGAGATTGAGTTGGTCAGGATTATATGCGCTGGAGTTCAGAAGAATGACGGGGGATCTCATAGAAAATTCTAACAGGACTAGGCAGGGTAGGTGCAAGAAGGGTGTTCCTGGATGGTGGGGGAGTCCAGAAACAGGGGTCACAGTCTGAGAATACAGGGTAGACCATTTAGGGCTGAGATGAGGAGAAATTTCTTCACCCAGAGAGTGGTGAGCCTGTGAAATTCGCTACCACAGAAAGTAGTTGAGGCCAAAACATTGTATGTTTTTAAGAAGGAGTTAGATATAGCTCTTGAAGCAAAAGAGATCAAAGGATATGGGAAAAAAGCAGGAGCAGGATATTGAGTTGGATGATCAGCCATGATCATAATGAATGGCAGAGCAGGTTTGAAGGGCTGAATGGCCCTCCTGCTCCTATTTTCTATGGTTCTATGTAAGCCCAATTTTGTGCCCAGCGCCATTGTCACATGGAATTAAATTTCCCCCAGGCAGTTTCTGATAAGTGTAGGGATGGTATGGTATGTGTGCTCTGCTGTAAGGCAGGTCCTTGCTTATTGCCTGCTGATGCTTCATCTTGAGCCATTTTTCTCAGCAGTTTTGTCAGTGGTGGCTTGCCATTGCCTTCCACTCTCAGGAACAGGGTCAGGAAGCAACTCCCATGCCTACCTCAGCCGGAACGGGTATCAAACCCGTGCTGTTAGTGTTATTCTAAACTGTACGCTAGCCATCTACCAACTGATCTAACTGGTCCCCCATCTATAGGGATATGTTTTGGCAGTCTCAATTCCTATTGGGTGCAAGAAATTAGCAAGCGCCACTCAGACACTTTTGATAATTGACAGGAGAAATGCAAAGGCTCATGCTGCTTTTCTGTGCCTATGTTAAGACACACTGTTAAATGGAGCTTTATTTTTTAAAAACCTTGTTATACTTCAGCTCAAAGTGTTTGACACTAAAATTGGTGTTAAAAGCAGATGCATTCATGTCCCAAACACAAACATTTCTCACCAAATAAATTTGGATCTCAGGTTTGACTGATGTCAAAATGTATCCATCTTTAATGTGAAATTTCCAAGTTTAAGTGCAGACTTAATTGAAATACAGTCACTTTTCTCAACAGTTACATGCAAGGAGGTAATTGTAAATCATAAAGTAGTAGTATTGCTCACTGTGGAAGTCTCCATGGTCCAAATTGGAAGAAAAGCCAGAACTAAGATGCCTAAAAGAGAAATAGGACCAATACAATTTCATCACTAGGCCTCGGGTTGAAACCAGCTTAGACTGAAGGGATGATAGTTCCTGACACCTATAAAGGTGTGGAGTGAAATGAAGCCAGGGAATTTCAGCCCAATTCCTATGAAGGATGAGTTTTCCCTATTCTAGTGCATATAATTATGCAGTGGCTGGTAATCTCATACAAGGATCACTAATATTGGACAAGTAAACAAAATCGTGCTATCACGCAAACACATGAATGGGTCTAAAGCCATCATCTTTCAGCCCTGAAAGGTGCCCAGTCTACCCTAGAATACCTGGAAAGGCAAGGTATCTCAAAGATTTGAGCAACAAATGAAGCTAACTGTTTTGTGCTTCTACTATGCAGTAACAGCATGAGTGGTATTCGCCACTAACAGGATGCTGCCCTCAAGACAAAAAGACGTTCTGCCTATCACACAAATGAGTAAAGTGGTGTATGAATTTCAGTGCCAGTGTGGTGCTGGGTGTGTAGGCCGTACGTCCCAAAGGCTCACGGATCATAAGGAACAGCATGTTCCAGCCACTGTTCCCAATGGTCAAGGTACACACACCCAACCAGCCTGTGCTTGCAAAATTCAAAACATAGTATCCAACATTAGATGTGATTCTGCAATTGGACAACATTTACTAAGTAATCCTCAGTGTGCTAAGAATTTCACTGACAACCAATTTAAGCTGCCTGGTTTAAATTTTAAACAATGCTTGACAGTTAACTGTTAGTCACCATCACTGGTGCATTCTCCATTACAACACCTCTATCAATCAGAGTCCACTTGCCAACCAGTCAGCACTCTCTTCACGTACAGTATAAATTGTTGTTTTCCCCTTAAATTATTATTCTTGCAACTTGTCCTGATGAGTGCAAGATGAAAAGCTTTGACATGTCTCTTTTTTCAGCAATACTCAAATGCACATTTGTTGAAATTCTAGGAGAATTAAAATAGGTAAAGGATAGTGGGTGATTCAAAGCTAAAGCTGAAATGTGAATCTAAACACAATTTCTGTGTGATAACACATCAGGAGATACTCAAAAACTCAAAAACAGACGCTGAAAACAAATATCTCATGAACCCAGCTGCATCATACACCAATGGTCCTGAACCATCAGAAAATTAATGCCACAGTTGCATAGCTCTCGAGATTACTGCAAAAACAAATATTACACACAGCCATTGGTCTCAGCCAGTGAGAGATGTCAGCCACATTAAGATGCAAACTACACGCAGTTAGAAGGGATATTTTAAATAAGAATTTAAAATAGTCTCCTTCCTAGGAATTGCCATCACCAGAATGATCAATTGTAGAATTGTACATATGTTTGGAGTGTCACTGTCAATATGTGTACTGCAATTGTATTCAAGGAAAAATCTTATTATTGAAACTGGGAAAAATGTAGATTGATTCAGATTTAAAATTTGCAGTTTACTTTCAATTGAATATATGCACAGTAATCACATGCACATACATATGAGGAAAGGTGGCAGATGCGAACATGTTAGTTTTCATTTTCCTTTATGGTTTTGGTTGGTTCGAGATTCCTTGAAAATAAGCAGTAAAAGGCAAAGTCTTTCAGCAGCAGCACTGCGAGAGTTTGTACAGAATTGAAAATCACCTCAGGAATACAGATGTTGGTTTAAAAATTTGATGTACAGAAGTGCAATAATGAAGTGATTTCTGGGAGCCTAACATATTACCAGCCACTCACTCTGCAAATCAGAAGCTAACTAGTGATGAAAGGTTAATTTGAACATATAGTTTAATTATTCACACAAGTTGATCAATAAGGTGCTTTCCTCAGACTGAGGGCTGCTTTTGTTTCCTCTGCACCAAGGCTGGATCTAATATGTTAAAGCATTAATGAATTGTAATGTTTCGCTTCTAAAAAATATATTTTATACAGCACTTCACCGAAAAGTAGAGGTTATATTCATGATTCAGATTTTTGGAGATTAATTTACGAACTAATAGCCCAAGATGAATTAGAAATAGCAAATCAGCTTACACTTACATAAATTTAACTTTCATGAATAAAATTTATTTCTGGAGTCAACCACAGATAAAGGCACCTTGTTTTAAAAGCTTCGTTACAGTGTACTTACCACATTTACATGTTTTTCAAAGTTTAAAGAAGTGGTTTTTGCCAACAATATCATTGGTGATGCACTGGTGACATCTCAATGCAGGTAAAATTACCAGAAAACAATTTAACAATTAATTAGGCAGGATAAAAAGAAATATATAAATTAAAAACCTAACTTGGTGAGATGGAAAGAGATAAAACATGTTAAAAATAGGAAATTTGTAATATATTTATATTAGCCATATTAATAAGATGAAGATAAGTTCCTTTTAAGGTCAGCTTCAAAAATTATTTTTTAATATTATAGCGATTATTATATTTATAGCCAATGATACAGTCCGTTCAGTTCAAACTGTTTTGACAAATAAATTTGATCCAATGAATCAAATTAAAATGCAATTTTCACAAGTATACACCATCCATAACTGTGTCTGCATCAGCTGAAAGTTCTGACGGTATAAATTGTACCACCAACAAGAGCAGAAATTGGATATAATAGCTGGTACTATAAAAGGCTGCAAGGTTGACTTTCAGTAGAAGAATAATAGCCAAGCCACTACATGTTTACCTCACAGAATTCTACTGGATTCTCTCACAATCAAATATCTCCTTTAGGTTTACCCTGGT
Organism: Carcharodon carcharias; assembly: GCF_017639515.1. Classification (NCBI taxonomy): domain Eukaryota; kingdom Metazoa; phylum Chordata; class Chondrichthyes; order Lamniformes; family Lamnidae; genus Carcharodon; species Carcharodon carcharias. The sequence goes on from NC_054473.1 coordinate 51,555,389, forward strand.
CTAACACCATTTAACAGGCAAAACTTTACAAAATTGTCACGTATACTTTAATATTTGTGTCCCTTTTATAGATCTATGCTGTTATGTTTTGAATGTGTTGTTTAGCTTGCCGTACTTTGCAAGCCACTGCATTATGGGATTGCAGAATCCATGTTGCTTTGTTAGCTCTGTTACTGCAGTCGACTAGAGGAGAGCTGCAATGCTCAATCACTTGCACATCTCTGTGAGTATTGATTAGTCTTTAAAAAGTTATCAGCCATATCAATATTAAAACATAACAAATTGGCAATGAGAACGATGGATCTTTGCGATAAGGCAACTTGAAAAGTGAAACAAAAATAAAAACAAAAAAACTGTGGATGCTGGAAATCCAAAACAAAAACAGAATAACCTGGAAAAACTCAGCTGGTCTGGCAGCATCGGCGGAGAAGAAAAGAGTTGACGTTTCGAGTCCTCATGACCCTTCGACAGAACTTGAGTGAGTCCAAGAAAGGGGTGAAATATAAGCTGGTTTAGGGTGTGTGGGGAGGGGGGGGGTGCTGCGGTTTGGGTGGGGGGAGAGAGAGAAGTGGAGGGGGTTGGTGTGGTTGTAGGGACAAAAAAGCAGTGATAGAAGCAGATCATCAAAAGATGTCACAAACAACAGAACAAAAGAACACATAGGTGTTAAAGTTGGTGATATTATCTAAACGAATGTGCTAATTAAGAATGGATGGTAGGGCACTCAAGGTATAGCTCTAGTGGGGGTGGGGGGAGCATAAAAGATTTAAAAATATTTAAAAATAATGGAAATACATGGGAAAAGAAAAATCTATATAATTTATTGGAAAAAACAAAAGGAAGGGGGAAACAGAAAGGGGGTGGGATGGAGGAGGGAGCTCAAGACCTAAAGTTGTTGAAAAGTTCTTGAAAAGTGAAACAGCTAGTAAAAGGAAATTACTAGTTAAAAAGAAGCGCAACTACTCTCCCGGAGCACTCCCAAAATTCAGACAAAAGGGATCTGCAAGGCAAAGATAAAAAGACTATTATGATGAGGCAGATGACGTGTGCCAGGCAGATTGAATCCACAAGGGAAACTCGATCCCACTATCGCAATGGTTTTGCAATTTGTATTTATTTCGAGATGTGTGCCCTGAATTCAGTAGTAACAAGTTGCCCTAGACTTAGAGATTTTTAGAAAACTAAATTAAACATTTATTAACAGAAGAAAAGATTTCAAGCATATACATAGGACTCCAAATTGCTACTATAATAACTCCTAAAACCCCTAATTAATCTTCTAGTTACACCCCTGATAAGGCAACGGTAAAAAAAATAGATTTAAACGTTCCAGGCAAGTTACCACAAGACCCTGGACAGTAGAATTCAAAGTGGCTTTTCCCAGCTTCGGTTTCCACAGACAGCAGCTTAATGCACAACTACTGTAGGCTTTTTACACTTCTGATAGATCTTGTAATGCATTCCCTGACACATAGCTTCAATCTCTTTATACATGTTTCTCCCTTTTAATGTAAATTCCATTGTTCCCATATGTCTTTGTAACTTTACTTTTCTCATAATATAAATCTGTTCATGATTCTAATATTGTCAATAACCTTTGGGAAAAATAAGCACACTGCTTGACCTAGCTTCTCTGGCTAGCTGTAACACCCTACCATCTCTTTATATTCAAACTACCCTGATTTAACTAAAGATGCAACTTCTCCTCATCTCACATTCTAAAACTTCAGTCATGTTTACGTATTTAGTATTTCAAACCTAGCTTCTTTTGATGAGTCAAAGCTCCAGGCTAGCTGTCTCCAATTCAATTAAATTCCCTCCCCGACGCCCCCAGCACACACACACACACACACACACACACACACACACAAACTATCCGAACCCCACTATTAATCTACTTTTACAATAAATCACAATAATATTTTGAGAATTATTATACTTTTGTGACAAGGCAATAAGGGAAGAAATTGCTACTGTGCTTTTCTGAACAGGAAAGTTTAGAAAAATAAGCTTACAGAAAAAAGCGAAACAGCCACGTTTGCAGAAAAAAAGAGACCCACGATTGTGAGAATCCTGAAAAATACAGCAACAGGGCCACCGGCTGCAGACAGCCTCAGAAGTTCCAAATATACAGGACATGCAGGGTTCAAAAAGAAGACACAGAGAGAAGAACATGCTGCAGTTTTAAAAGAGTTTAAGAGCTTACAGAAAGGGAAGGTCTGTGATCACTGCAGAGCTCACAAAAACCCAAAAAGTGTGGGAAAAACCACAGGGACATAACCGCTGCTGCTGACAGCCTGAGTTTAAAAAAATGATTACTGTCTTAAAGCGGTAACAACATTTAAAGTGGTAACTACAAAAAAGAGGAAACAACAGTGAATAAAAAATAACTGAAGAAGAGAAAATAAAAAGGTAGAAAATGACTACACTTACCGGACCTATGTGATATTTCATTGAGGCTGTGGAACAATGGAGCTCCGATACTGAACGCTTTGAATTTTTTGTCCCTGCAAATGGAATTCAAAATGATAGAAAGGTGGCAACTTTCTTAAGTGTGATGGGAGCTAAGACCTGTAGCTTACTAAGAAGCTTGGTTCAGCCTGACAAACTTGGCACAAAATCATATTGTAACAGTCCTAAAGACGCATTTTTCCCTTAGGCCACTTGTCATAGCAGAAAGATTTAGGTTTCACAAAAGAAACCAAGAGGGGGAAACAATTGTGCAGTATATTGCAGTACTTTAAAAAGCTCATTGAATATTGTGACTTCAAGGAAATACTGAACGATACTCTTAATGAAATTGAGGTACCGGAAAGGCTTCTTACTTGAAACAGATAACTTTGTTACAGAGCTCTTTTAGAAGCTACATGCTTGAACTACGTCCATGAATAGAAAGCTACACCCCTAAGATTACCAGTGCTTAGGGCTCATTCGTCAGTACAATCTGTACTGGAGGCAGTAGGAAAGGTTATACCTACAATCATTAACTTTCCTCACCCCTTAGATTTTTTTATATTTCCTATTTACAAAGAATATTATGATCCACAACATATACATATATACACAGGTCATGTGATTAAAGATTAAGTCTCTGAGGTGTTTTTTTTTATTAGGTTAGAGCAGCATAGCTGTCTCACTTGAGATTCTCCCACTGGATCTACATGATCAGGAACTGCAGCATCAGGGGCATCCCTAGACAGTGGCAGTTCAATATTAGATAATTCAACAGAGACATCAGGTATGTCTATTCTAGGTTGATCTGTCCTCTCAGACATTAACGGTTCGATATCAATTACAGGTGGAATAACTGGTTGTTGGAATGTTTCTCTACTCCTTAGATGATCCCCATGTTATTGACCCAGTCTTCCACTTCCACTTGGAATGACAAGAGTCCAGTTTCAGAGACTATTATACCAAGAACCAAACTAGGACCATTTCCAAAATTCCGTCCAAAAAACTGTATCTCCCACAGTAAATCTTTGAGCTTTGCTATGAAAAGCACGATTCAATTTCTAGCTACTCTGATTCTTCGCTACCTTACCCTCTAAGTTGGGAAGTACCAGAATTAACCATGTATGAAGGCATCATTTCATTAGTAATTCAGAAGGTGTTGAACCCATTGTTGCATTGGGAGTCATACAATACTTGAGAAGAAAACGTGAAAGTCTAGTTTATAAAGTACCTTCGGATAACTTCATTCCTGATTTGAAAGTTTGCACTGCTCTTTCAGCTAATTTGATGTGGAATGATATGGTGCTGTTTTAATGTGCTTAATTCCATTTAAAGCATGAATCTCTGAAATTCCGTACTAGTGCAGACAATACCATTATCAGAAACATTGACTTCCAATACGCCTTATATATTAAAATATTGGTGCAGCTTTTCAATAGTTGCACACGATGTCGGTGATCTAACCTCATACACATCCATCCACTTAGAATGTGCATTGATGATCAATAAAACATGGTACCTAAAAATGAACCTATATATTTAATATGTAGTCTAACCCAGGGTCAACCAGGCCACTCCCATGAATGCAGTGGAGCTGAACCAGGCAACTTCTGTTGTTGCTGACACTGGAGAAAGTGCTTCACCATGCTTTCAATGTCACTGCCTATGCCTGGCCACCAGACATAGCTTTGCACAAGCATTTTTATCTTCAACATGCCTGATGTGCACTGTGAAGCTCTGTCAAGAGTGGTTCTCTACCTTGCGAAGGGACAATGACTCTTGATCCCCACAAGATTCCATCTTGATAACAACTGTTTTGCGGGCATGAAATGGTCTTATCTCTTCAGGCACTGGTGAATTTGACCATCCTTGCAACACCTGGTCTCGGACTTCTGACAAAATTGAATCCCTGTTTGTCCAATTCCTTAATTGCTTCATACAGACCAGCGAAGAGTCCAAAAAATTCAACACTAGCACCACTTCTTGTGGCACTGGAGCATGTACAATGCAATCTGGTCATGGAAGATGACTGAGTGCGTCTGCATTTGCAATATGCACAGCAGGATGGTGCATAATGGTACACTCATGCTAATAATATCAAAGCACAATATTGAATACTTGCTGAGGCTATTGGTAAAATGGCTTTATCCTCAATAAACAAAACCATTATTGTTTTATGGTCCAACACTATGGTGAAATGTTGTCCATGCAGATACTGATGGAATTTCTTCACTCCAAATTTTACTGATAAACCTTTCTTTTCAAGTTGTAAATAACCCTTCTCAGTTGCAGAGAGGCGTCTGGAGACATGGCCTATTGGCCTTTTGGAATCATCTTCCATCCTGTGTGACCACACCATTCCTATGCTTTAGGGAGATGCATCACATTAATCGACTTACCCCACGTGGATTTCAACTGAAATTCCAAGCCTCATGTTTCGAACCCACCCAGGATTACAGGTATCTCCGGGACATAAAATGTTTCTCGGACTGCTGTTCCCATCATATTCTGAAATCCACACACAGTGCCATGCGCCGCCATATGAACACACTCGATCTCTCCCTCCAGCAGCACCGCCGTACCCTTTTTCAAAGCTGCGCGTGCCCCCAGTTTCATTTTATTCTTCGGCTCATCTGACGCCTCAACAAGAAACTTTTTCTCTTTCTCTCAAGTGCTAAGGAACGCAAGCTCCAACAACTCAACACCAACACCCATCTAGGACCCTCCACCCCTGCCTGTCCCTCCGTCCCCACCCCATCTTCCAATCCCAGCCCCAGCCGTGTATTCACTATACCCCCTGACCTTCCCCTCTCCGATGCTGAACGTTCAGTGCTCAGCAAAGGACTTAGTTTCATACCCTTACGCCCTCACCTCAATGAATTTTGGGCTCGGCATGATGCTGAACTCTTCTTACGCCGTCTTCGTCTCCGGGCTCACTTCTTTGGGCAGGAGTCCTCTCCCCATTCAACTGATCCTTTCACCCACCTCCAATATTCTCCCTCCACCTGGACCCCTCCATCTGGGTTCTTACCTTTTCTTGATCTTTTCATTGAGAACTGTTGGCGCGACATTAGTCGTCTCAATTTCTCTGCTCCTCTCACCCATTCTAATCTCTCTCTCTCTGAACTTACTGCACTCCATTCTCTCAGGTCCAACCCTGACATTGTCATCAAACCTGCTGACAAGGGTGGTGCTGTTGTTGTCTGGCGCACTGACCTCTACCTCGCGGAGGCTGAGCGTCAACTCGCAGACACTTCCTCCTACCTCTCCCTGGACCATGACCCCACCACTGAACATCAAGCCATTGTTTCCAGGACTGTCACTGACCTCATCTCCTCTGGGGATCTTCCTCCCACAGCTTCCAACCTGATAGTCGCCCAACCTCGGACGGTCCGCTTCTATCTCCTACCCAAAATCCACAAACAGAACTGCCCCGGTAGACCGATCATCTCAGCTTGCTCCTGCCCCACAGAACTCATTTCTCGTTATCTTGACTCCCTTCTCTCTCCCCTTGTCCAGTCCCTTCCCACCTACATCCGTGATTCCTCTGACACCTTACGTCACATCAACAATTACTAGTTCCCTGGCCCCAACCGCTTCCTCTTCACCATGGACGTCCAATCCCTCTACACCTCCATCCCCCACCAGGATGGTCTGAGGGCCCTTAGCTTCTTCCTCGAACAGAGGCCCGAACAATCCCCATCCACCACTACTCTCCTCCATCTGGCTGAACTTGTTCTCACGCTGAACAATTTCTCCTTCAACTCCTCTCACTTCCTCCAAATAAAAGGTGTGGCTATGGGTACCCGCATGGGCCCCAGCTATGCCTGTCTCTTTATGGGGTATGTGGAACATTCCTTGTTCCAGTCCTACTCCGGCCCCCTTCCACAACTCTTTCTCCAGTACATCGATGATTACGTCAGTGCTGCTTCATGCTCTCGTTGGGACTTGGAAAAATTTATTAATTTTGCTTCCAATCTCCACCCCTCCATCATTTTCACGTGGTCCATCTCTGACACTTCCCTTCCCTTCCTTGATCTCTCTGTCTCAATCTCTGGTGATAGACTGTCCACCAATATCCATTACAAACCCACCGACTCCCACAGCTACCTCGACTACAGCTCCTCACACCCCACTTCCTGTAAGGACTCCATCCCATTCTCTCAGTTCCTTCGCCTCCGTCGCATCTGTTCCGATGATGCTACCTTCAAAAACAGTTCCTCTGACATGTCCTCCTTCTTCCTTAACCGAGGTTTTCCACCCACGGTCATTGACAGGGCCCTCAACCGTGTCCGGCCCATCTCCCGCGCATCCGCCCTCACGCCTTCTCCTCCCTCCCAGAAACATGATAGGGTCCCCCTTGTCCTCACTTATCACCCCACCAGCCTCCGCATCCAAAGGATCATCCTCCGCCATTTCCGCCAACTCCAGCATGATGCCACCACCAAACACATCTTCCCTTCACCCCCCCTATCGGCATTCCATAGGGATCACTCCCTCCGGGACACCCTGGTCCACTCCTCCATCACCCCCTACTCCTCAACCCCCTCCTATGGCACCACCCCATGCCCACGCAAAAGATGCAACACCTGCCCCTTCACTTCCTCTCTCCTCACCGTCCAAGGGCCCAAACACTCCTTTCATGTGAATCAGCATTTCACTTGCATTTCCCCCAACTTAGTCTACTGCATTCGTTGCTCCCAATGTGGTCTCCTCTACATTGGAGAGACCAAACGTAAACTGGGCGACCGCTTTGCAGAACACCTGCGGTCTGTCCGCAAGAATGACCCAAACCTCCCTGTCGCTTGCCATTTTAACACTCCACCCTGCTCTCTTGCCCACATGTCTGTCCTTGGCTTGCTGCATTGTTCCAGTGAAGCCCAATGCAAACTGGAGGAACAACAGCTCATCTTCCTACTAGGCACTTTACAGCCTTCCAGACTGAATATTGAATTCAACAACTTTAGGTCTTGAGCTCCCTCCCCCATCCCCATCCCCACCCCCTTTCTGCTTCCCCCTTCCTTTTGTTTTTTTTTCCAATAAATTATATAGATTTTTCTTTTCCCACCTATTTCCATTATTTTTAAATATTTTTATATCTTTTATGCTCTCCCCACCCCCACTAGAGCTATATCTTGAGTGCCCTACCATCCATTCTTAATTAGCACATTCGTTTAGATAATATCACCAACTTTAACACCTATGTGTTCTTTTGTTCTATTGTTGGTGACATCTTTTGATGATCTGCTTCTATCACTGCTTGTTTGTCCCTACAACCACACCAACTCCCTCCACTTCTCTATCTCTCTCTCTCTCCGCCACCACCACCCCACCACCCCCCCCCACCCCCCCCACCACACACACACCTTAAACCAGCTTATATTTCAACTCTTTCTTGGACTCGAACTCAAGTTCTTTCGAAGGGTCATGAGGACTCGAAACGTCAACTCTTTTCTTCTCCGCCGATGCTGCCAGACCAGCTGAGTTTTTCCAGGTAATTCTGTTTTTGTTTTTGACATTAATTCTTTTGATGGGTCATAATGTACTAGCAGACATGATGAGTGTAATCACTTCTGGACTTTTATGAAGGCTTCTTCTTGTTGCGCCTTCCATGACCAACTATGGTTATTTTTCAATAATAAATGTAGAGGTGCTAACACTGTTGACAAGTTTGGCAAGAAATGACTATAATATTTTATCATGCCCAAAAAAGACTTGAGTTCAGTGACACTAGTAGGAGAGGGCATCTCTTTGATTTCCCTGACTTTGAGTTCTACTGGATGCAACCCTTGGCATCTATTCAGTGACCCAAATAAGTGAATTCTGTCCCTTGGAATGTACATTTCTCTTTCTTCAATCATACCAGCTTCCAGAAATCTTAAAACCTCTTCTACATTGGCCAAATTTTTGGCTTTCGTTGACCCTGTGATCAAGTCATCATCTGGGTACACTGCTACTCAGGGAAGTCCTTGCATGATCTTTTGGAAGGTTGCATATGCAGATAATATTTCAAAGAGTAGTTGTGTATATTGGTACATGCCTTTGTGCACATTGATTGTTACATACCCTCTAGATGTGCTTTCCAGCTCTAACTGTTGGTATGCATGGCTCATGTCCAGTTTGGTGTAGGATTTTCCTCCAGCAAGCTTAGTGTTCAGATCTTCAATCCTCGGAATAGGATATTTATCTAGTTTAGCAGCCTTGTTCACAGTTAGTTTGTAGCCTCCGCAAATGTGAATAACTTGGTTCTGATTTCATCACAGGGATTATGGGCACTGCCCATTCCAAAAATTGAACTGGCTGGATTATTCCTAATTTCTCTAAGAGACACATTTCTGCATCCACTTTCTCCTTTAGAGCATAAGGCACAGATCTGGCCTTAAAGAACTGGGGTGTTGCCTCCGAATCTATGTATATTTTTGCTTGTAAGCCTTTTATCTTTCCCAATTTGTCACAAAATACATTGTTGCACTTCCTCAACAGCTCAGGAATTCCTCCTGTTCTCACTTGAAATATTTCTGACCAGTTGAGCTTAATTCTTTATAACCAATCACAACCCAGAAGATTAGGTCCTTCACCTGTCACTATGATCACCAGAAGCTGGGCTGTCTGTTGCCTTTTGGACACAGGTAGAGTGGCAATGTCTTTTACCTGTATTGACTCTCTAGTGTATGACTTCAGTTGAGCCGTGGTTTGCGCCAGATTCAGTGGCTGGATACCTTCATTTAGATATTTAAATGTGTGATCTCTGGCCACTGTTGTTGAGGCTCCCGTGTCTACCTCCAAGATTAGAGGCTTCCCATTCACTTGAAGGGCGATGGTTATTCGTTCCATTTTTACTGCTTTGACATTGTATAGGGAATAGATATCAGTATCAGCAGCTTCTGGTTTTGTACACTTCAATCATCTTGACCTGCTGTCTGATTGGCTGTCTTGATTTCGCCCTGCAGTGCTTTATTGCATGCCACTTTTTGGGATAGTAATGGCATTCTGCCTCCTTAAAATCTGGAGGTTTTCGGTACATGGTTACCCCCAAATCAGTAACAGGTTGATTTCTGAATCGCTGGTCAGATGCTTCCACTATACCTTTTCATTTTTTGAGCAGCAGAGACTGTCTCCCACTTCATGGCTGTCTCTCTGGTTTTCATGCCATGCCATGCCAGGTTCCTGCCCCAACTGAAGAACGACGCCATTTTGCACACTCTGTATAGCCTGTGACTCCCTCTCAGCACTCTCCATGGTTAGCACTACTTCCATGGTGCGTTTCAAGTCAATGTTAACGTCTGCAAGTAAACAGCGCTAAATGGCGTCGTCATGAAAGCCACAAACCAACTGGACCCGTGACATGTCATTGAGTGTATCTCCGAAGTCACAGTGCTCAGTCAACTGCTTCCGCTTCACTATATAATTTGCAATAGGCTCACCCGGGGTTCTTACTCTGGAGTTGAGCGTACCAATGGCTTCAACTGAAAATGTTTCTTCACGAGGTCTACCAGCTTGTTAAAAGCTTCAGCATTGGGCACGTTGAGGGCCATCAGACTGTGGATGAGGTTATATGTCTTGCTACCATGGACACTTAAAATAATTGTTTTCTGCTTCTCCTGTGCTGTTATTTCATTTGCCACAAAATAAAAACCTAGGCACTCTACGTACTGGCTTCAGTCTTCCATGGACAAGTCATAAGAGCCAACTCTGCCAAAGAGTGGCATGACTGATGGGTATACTTTTCTTTCTTTCCTTAAGAATTGATGTACTCACATCCACGACACGAGGTGCAGCATTGGAGCTATTTTACTTTCGTCGCCAAATGTAATGAGGTACTGGACAGGTTTTTTATTTGAAACAGATGACTTTATTCCAGAATTCTTTTGGAAGTTACATGCTTGAACCAGGTCCACAACTAGAAAGCTCCCCTCCTAAGATTACCCACGCTCGGGCTCATTCGTCAGTATAATCATGTGACCCCTAAAGACAGTAGGAAAGGTTATAGCTATAATCATTACATATACCCTCTGTGACAGGTTACTGTTTGGCCTTCATACTGAAGCAAACCAGAAATGCCTCCTGACAGAGGCTAACCTTACTTTGCAGAAAGCCACAGAGATTGCAGTCCCCATGGAACTGGCTGCAAAAGAAGCACTGCAGCCGAATGCATCAACTCGAGTGCATAATGTGAGCAAGCAGCCATGAATGTTACTGTTGTGGAAAGCCTGGTCACTATCCATCTGAATGTTGGTCCAGAGACCTTGGATGCCGCAGTGTGGCAAGAAAGGACACATTGAACGTGCTTGTAAAAACAAAAAAGTAGCTGTGAATCAGAAAAGCAAGCCAGAGAAAAAGGAATCTGCCGTCTGGCATTACAAGAAGAAAAATTTGCAAATCATACAGCAGGAACGGGCGGACCAGGCTGACACCAAGTCCGAGGAAGAAGAGGCCCCTCCACATCTTGTCAGTAGCAGGTGGTTCACAGGACTACTGGGTGACACCACTGCTGGAGGGCCAACCAATACGCATGGAACTGGATAAAGGTTCAGCAGTTTCTCTGGTCCCAGATGCTGTTGATAAGGAGAAGCTTAAACATCATCCCTTGCAAAAATCGTTCTGAAAACATATACAGGGGAATCTGCCTATGATGGCAGAATGGAAATTAAAAAGTAGAACTAACTGGACAGACTGCTAAGCTACCACTGTGGTGAAAGGCAACTTCCAAGCTTGAGTTGGACAGTCATGGCTTGAGAAGATCTGGTTAAACTGGGTTGAAGTACACAGCCTTGCAAAAGAAGAACCTGGGGTCTGGCAGCTGTTGTAAGGAAACATGCAGTTGTTTTCAAAGGAGTTTGGGAAACATGAAGGGAATCACTGTAACATTGAATATCAAAGCTGATTCTCAACCAAAATTTCTGAAGGCCAGAACTGTGCCTTAGGCCATATGACCAAAAGTCAAAGCTGACCTGAAGCTTCTGGTCAAGGTAGGGGTCTTGGTACCTGGTCTCCCATTGCAAATGGGCAACACCCATCATTCCAGTGCCCAAGAAAGACTGCTCCATATGCATCTGTGCAGATTTCAAAGTTACTGTTAACCCTGTGTTGTGTGCTGAATTATATCCACTTCCCCATATTGAGGACCTTTTTACTGGCCTGGCTGGTGGGCAGAAATTCAGCTAACTAGATCTATACCAGACCTACTTACAAATGCACATTGATGAGAAGTCACAAAAATATCTTACCATCACAACACACATGTGACTGTACCAATATTGCCGTTTGTCTTTTGGAATAACATCAGCTCCAGCCTTGTTTCAAAGGGTCATGGACCAGATCCTGAGAGGCTTGCCTGGAGCTCAGTACTACCTGGATGACATCTTGGTAATGGGCAGGACTGATGAGGATCATCTCAAGAACTTTGATACCATCCTACAAAGGCTAGAGGAGTATGACCTATGGGATTGCAAAGACAAATGCGAGTTTTTTCAGCCCTCTGTGTAATATTTGAGGCATTGATGCTTCTGGGCTTCACAAAGCACCCTCCAAAGTCAAGGCTATTGTGGATGCTCCAGCTCCTCAGAATACCAGCCAGCTTCGCTCGTTCTTAGGACTGCTGAATTATTAGATGAGATTTATACCACAGCTGCCGACCCTGCTGAAACCCCTGCATGAGCTTTTATGTCAGAACAAAGCCTGGAAATGGACAGAAGCCGATGATGCTGCATTCAAGAAGGCTAAAGTAGCGCTGACAGATTCTGAGATACTGATGCACTTTGATCCCTCCTTACCTCTACAGCTTGCATGTGATGCATTGCCTTATGGAGTTGTGGCCGTTGTTTCACACATAATGCCCTCAGGTGTGGAGAGACCCATAGCATTCACTTCACGGACTTTAAGCAAAGCAGAGAACCAATACCCTCAAATTGAACGTGAAGCACTGGGAATCATTTTCGGAATCCAGAAATTTCACCAGTACCTGTTTGGACGGAAATTCACACTGCTTACTGATCATCGACTACTCACCTTAATATTCGGTCCACACACATGAATCCCTTCTTTAGCTGCAAGCAGAATGCAGCATTGGGCATTGATGTTGAATGCTCACATATATAACATCAAATATCAGAAATCTACCTTGCATGGCAATGCGGATGGTCTTTCGAGGCTGCTGCTACCAATCAGCCATGCTCAGAAAGACATTTTCTACTTTACACACGTGGAGAACACACCCATCACTTAAGTCCAAGTCAAAAAGGCCATTCGAGTGGACCCAACATTGTCCAAAGTCATGGACCTTGTGATGCATGGGAACTCTTCCCTGAACTTCTGAGTTTCATCTGACATTCAAACTTACGTTTCCAGGAGGGCGGAGTTATCAGTCACTTGAGGATGTTTGCTTTGGGGCAGATGAGTATTATTCCACCAACATTGAGGAAACCAATGTTGGACCGATTGCCTTTTGGACTCTGTGGATTAGTTCACATAAAAGAGATTGCAAGGGGCTACTTTTGGCACCCTGGTCTGGACCAGGACATTGAAGCCAAGACAAGATCATTTTCTTCATGTCAGAGTTTGAGAAACATGCCTTAATTGGCACCCCTCCATCAATGGGAATGGCCGGAAAACCCTTGGCAGCGCATCTACATCAGTGTGGATTCATTTGAAGGAACAATGCTCATTGTTGTTGTGGATGCTCATTCCAAATGGCCAGAAGTTTCAGTGATGTCCTCTACTGCAGCTGAGAGTATAATTCTAAAGTTAAGAGAAATGTTCAGTCATTACGGGTTACCAGAACAACTTGTGACTGACAATGGACCCTCAGTTTGTCTCGCAGGAGTTTAAGAATTTTTTGAGAGGTAACGAATTCATCACATCACCTCAGCACCATACCACCCATCCACCAATGGAGTAGCTGAGAGATTTGTTCAAACCATGAAATACGCTTTAAGTTTAGCATGAGGACATTCCTCCATTCAAAAATGTCTGGGCACATTTCTGCCGACATACCACCACTTGCTACAACTAAAGCATATTCAGCCTTCCTATTAATGGCGTGGCAACTGTGCGCTTGTTTTGATCTGCTGAGACCAACAAAAACATGATAAGTTATGCAAGGTCAACAGCACGATCAAGTGGAGAGAAGAGCATAAAGATCAAAGCCAAGAATATCCTGTTCTGGACAAGAAGGTCCAGCTCCTAATTATGCTACCGGAGCTAGCATGAGAATTACTTCATAGGTTCCTATGGTTCCTGCTACAGTGATTGCTCGGAGAGGACCTGTTTCATACACAGTCCACACTGCAAATGATCCCACCTGATGGAGACATGTTAACCAATTGTTGCCAAGTCAAGAACCATCTAAAGATGCATCTCTTATGGAAGAACCATCTCCAAGTCAAGGAGTGCCGACTCCAGTCTCACCTCCTCAGTCTAGCTCGACTGATGTTAAAGTCATCTCACCTTTACCTGCATTAGACACAATTTCAGATTTGGCTACAAGTCCTAATTTGCCATCAGCCTCCAATGAACATGACCCTGTAAAAGCACCAGAAGCCCACCGTAACTGCCACAGGACAGAAGACCTCCTGAGCATCTGAATTGATAAAGACAGAGACTTGAGATTGGTTCAGCAAAAATAGAGGCAGTCTACCCTCTTTCCCTAGTTCAGAAAATGTTTTGTTAAACTGACATTTCCAATAAGGAGGGAGGAATATGTTACATACTGAATGTCTTGTTTACCTTGCCATATTTTGCAAGCCAGTGCATTATGGGATTGCATAATCCATGTTGTTTTGTTAGGTCTGCTACTGTAGTAAAATAAATGAGAGCTGCAATGCTCAATCACCTCCATGCCTCCGTGAATATTGATTTGTCTTTAAAAAGTTATTGGCCGTATCAATATTAAAACATAACATAAGTGTCATGAGCCATTTTATTACACTGACACATTGCATGTGCTGCTCTTAGTCCTGTTCCATTTTGCTCTGTAAACAGCTCTATTATGTTCATTCTATTGGATCGCTTTGCTCTGCGAACACGGTTGCATACCTATCTACTGGTGAGTGAGTTGGTAAATAATATATGCAGATGCAGAGACAGATGTAAGCTGAACCACATGCTGTTTATTACAAGTAACAGAGCACACATACATGTGTGCTTCCCAAACCAGACCCTATTCTAAACTACTGATTAACATTGTAGCTAGTGCTACAAGGCAATTGGGTAATACAGTCACATGGTCAATCTGCTCACATTCTGTTAAAGGTGTATTGCACCTCAGATTACCACATCCCTCTCCCTTTACTCAAAAGTACAAATTACAATCTTTACAATAGATTAACTACTTACATAAATAAACTATTTACATATTCAGTATCTCTGGAGGCTACTTCAAATGTGTCGAACGTCATAGTTCTATGACTTCGGATGGTTTATCTGCAGCCTCCCTCTCGGGAGTCACCTGTCAACTAGGGTCTCCAGTAGGAACCTGTAGGTTTGTCTCTTTGACTCTCTCAGGCTCAACAGATCCTACAGGAATTTCCAAATATGTGGTGTAGACTCCAACGGGAATGCTTGCAACCAATTTCAGGCTCAATCGCATGCACTCCTGTGGCCCTTTCCCTCTTAAGCTCAACAATATGAAGGTCAACTGTCAGGAAGGTTCTGAGAATCATGGTGTTGGGCAAGGCTAAATGCAATACGGTTTGATCAGCTTCCTGTTGTGTAAAAACAAAATTTCGGGGCCTTGTCAGTAATTCCGCTTTTTCATCCAATGTGTCTTCTTTTGATGGGTTTTCTTCTTGGCAGCGCTGACTTTAATCTCGGCCTTCTTTTCAACTTCCCTATTGGCCAGACTAGACTCAGGTATGAGCTTAATTTGGGCGAACTCAGTGGTTGAGTCTTCCAGCATTTCCTCATCTGTCAGCCTCTTTGAAAACTCAGGGGTCTCTATTTTTAAGGCTTCTTGGCTTCCACATAGCTGGTTCTTCAGCTCTTCCATTTCTTTTTTATATTTATTAGTTGTTTCTGGAGAATTAAGCATTGTTGTGTTTTCGCAGCTAATTTATTCTTCACCTTGGCCAGAGATATGCTGAATTCTTTCTGTTCTTCCTCCTACCTTTTTAGCAGTACAAATTGGGATCTGAGGGAATCTTGCAATATGTGAAAGACCTTCAGCAGGTTTACTTTTTCTTTTTGGAGGTTAATGCCTTCAACTCAAACTCTGTCCTGAAGCATCAACTCTATGAGTTCCTTTTATTGAGGCTTTACGTACTTCTTTTTCCAAACAGTGACATTTCATGCTTCTGACTGAGATCTCAATAATCTCTCAAGATTAATCTCTCTTAGCCAGTTTCTTCCCAGGAGACCCGGTCCTCTGCCACTATCACTATTAGGGGTAGATTAACAGACTGATTTCCATACTGTACTGGAACCTTCCATATACCCCATATACCTCTTACTCATATGTCTGCACCAGCATACATCTTTAATTTATCACGTGAATTTTCCAGATTTAATGAGTGGTCTCCTTTGATCAGATATTTGAATGTATGTTCCCCTATAACTTTCATGGATGCCCCTGTATCCACCTGCATTCAAATGTGTTTCCCATTGACTTCCACTGACACATAGATTGGCTCTGTTTTACCCATTCTTAAGTTGTGTAGTGAGTAAATATCTGGCTCTGTTTCTTCTGGTTCCTCTGTTATGTGGATTTCATGATTTCTACCTTTCTGCTTAAAGTTTTGTCTTAATCTGTCTTTATGTGCCAATTATGATAGCAGTAGATACACTCAATTCTTTTAAATTGTCGTTCGCTTACAGGGTGTCTGATCCCATTTATGCTGTTATTATTCTAGGTTTTCTCTGTTAAACCATTGTTTTTTGCTAGTCTGTTAATGGTGGCTGTTTCCCATCTTTCCACGGAGCCCTACACTTTTGTGTTATTTCTAACCAGTGCTTCTCTCCCGACATGAAGGACGGCGCCATGATTGCTTCTTGACTACGCTCTCGATTGCGAGTGCCAACTCCCAGCACCTTGCTGAAGTCTCAATTCAAATCTAACAACAGCCTTTTTCAAATAGCGTCTTCATTAATCCCACATACTAATCGATCTCTTAACGTTTCTTTAATCGACATCCCAAACTCACAGTGCTCTGTCAGTTGTTTTAAGGCTGCAACATAGCAAGTGTCTGTCTCTCCAGGGGGGCGACATTTCAAATTGAATTGAAAACGCTGCATTGTTACTGAGGGTTTCAGCTGAAAGTGACTTTTCACAAGATTTACCAACTCATCAAAGCTCTTGGAATCTGGGGCGTTGGGTGTTGTTAGACTACGATTTAGGCTGTATGTTTTACTGCCACACATCAATAAGAGGATCGCCCACCTCTTCTCCTCCCCCGATATGTCATTGGCCAAAAGGCAGAATGCGAGGCATTCAATATAATGTGAGGCATTTAATATAATGTGACAGTCATTGGTGGTCTGATCAAATGGTTCAATATGGCCAAACTGTGGCATACTGGAGGGAGAAAACTTCGACGACGACAATGATGAAGGCTGTACTTACAATCACCTTGCAAGATATGACTGATTGACTTCTGTTTAATTCCCGTGGCTTTCTTTGGTGTCATCGACTGGTTGTGTTTTGCCGCATCGCCAGTTGTTATGTTCCATCTGTCGGGTCACTATGCTCAGTGAACATGGTTGCACACCTATCTACTGGTGAGTGAGTTGGTAAACAAGATACTGCAGATGCAGAGACCAATATAAGGTGAAGCACATGCTGTTTAGTAACACAAGTAACAGAGCATTAACATTTGTGCTTCTCCAACCTGATCCTACTCTAAACTACTGATTAACATTGTAACCCATGCTACACAGCAATTGAGTAATGCAGTCACATGGTCAATCTGCTCACATTCTCTGAAAGGTGTATTGCACCTCACATTACCACAAGCTCCTAGAAGGATGCAGCAGTAATTTCAGGGTGACTTGCCTTTTGACCTTATACTTTCCCCCTCCTTTTTACTCCCTTACCAACAACCGAGAAGAGATCTGTCACTGCCAAGGGTAAATTTCAGCTTATTATGCCTGGCAGTGATGACTGCAAAATGATAGCCTTGCTGCCCTGATAACCCCACCAATATGCCCGGCAACATTTTGAAACTCGCCTATTGCTAGTTGGCCAAAGCTGCCCCCGTTTCCCTTCTAATATACAAATGATGGCCCAGTCTTACTCCGTGCTTCACTGGGCTGCTCTCATCCCAAGACCCACTCTCCATGATACAACACATCTTCCCTCTGTACTTACCTTTCTGGCAACTGGGAGGGGCAAATATTGACCAGGTTTTGTCTGGCGATCTACACCCTTTTGGCACCCCACAGCTGACTGGCACAATGTCAAGGAGGGTGGGACCTCAAAATCATTGGGAGTTCTTTGTTGTGGGTTCCGGCAATGGAACACTGAATAAGAGTCATACGGATTCGAAACATTCGAAACAGCCACACCTGCTGAGTTTTCCAGCACCTTCTGCTTGGAGATCGAGCCATATCTGCCGAACATTGATCATTGAAGGCTATTTTCTTGAACCCTGGGTCATCAGAGAACCAGACATATAGCTGTGTCTTACTGTGAGGAGACCTACAACATGCATGCAGCAGAGGGCTGATGTATTCATCAACAGCAATGATCAGCTTAAGCCTAAACCTTGGCTCCACCTCCTGATAGGCTTGTTGTAAGGCATGGGGGAATGGGTGCTGTGGAAATTCACACCTAGCCAAAGCTTTGTGTTTTGTTATATTAAATGAAATGGGCCAAACAAGGGGTTAACAGTCAGCTATGAGAGACCTGGAAAAGGAATCCAATGAAAAGCACTAATCCAGCAGGTAGGAGATTAGTATTCATGGACACTCTTTTGATGGTCATATCATTTTCAAAAATTGGGAATCTCATTGGAAAATAATTCAGATAAATTGACAAGTTTGCAAATCAGAAACTGGAAGCAGTGAGGACATTCAACTATGATAATAATTAAGGAACCTTCTCTCAGTTTATAAATATTTCATGATGTGTGTTAGAAGAGTTGTACCAGTGCATACTGAATGCATGCTTAGCAGCTGTGAAATGACTAGACTAATTATGCAAAGATCTTGGAAATTTAGGACTAGAGGCAGTGAAATTTGACAGACCATGTCATAGGCTATGAATCTGGGCTGCACTCAAAATAACAGTCTGCGGTTTCACTGGATTCTTATTTCCATCACCTTTTTTTTATTGGATGACATTTTTCATTTGACTCAATGTGACATTTAGGCCTCGCTAGAAGGGAACGTCTTTTGGCTGGAAGTTTATGTCACCTCATCTAAATATAGTGTATCTCAATGATTTCCTTGCAGCATGCTATTGACTAAGTGTGGGAAACTGTGGAGAAGAATATATTGAGGTTGTTTGAGACTGGGATCCTGTTCAACAATTTCTAATTTAGTTTGGAAGCCTTACGATGAGTTACTTAAGTTAAACAAAAAGCAAAGCTTAACATTCTCTTTGTTTTTTTTCTTTGAAATCAATAGAAATTGAAAAGAAAATATTGCTACAGAAAAGCAAACAAAACTTTCTTAAAATCAATCAGTGGGGTAATTTTCTGGTATATGCAAGTGATGGGTGGGATTTCCCTTTCACTGCGACTTCAGTAGAGCCAGCGTGAGTTTGAGATTTTGTGAGGCTACGATAGGAAGGTATGAGTGCATCAGGTCAGCATTATAGTGCTTGTAGCCAAACCGTTATGGTTTAAATCTACCTAGGCGGTTCATTCCCGTCTGTTTCATGTGAGGTCTGAGTCAGATGACGAGCCCCAGGATTTGGCCTTCCAACTCATCGTGGAGAGTCAGCAAAAGGTGGTTGTATATCACTCAGAGGTGTTGAAAGCCCTAAACAGAGTGGGATGCAAGTCGGAGGAGTATGTCTGCCTGCTCTCTGATGAAATGGTGTCCACATGTGCACATATGGAGGTCTTCATGGGAAGGATAGCTGATGCTGTGGAGACCCTGATCCAACAGAATGGAGAGACGCGCACAGACCTGCACTCCATCGCGGGAATCATGGGTGAGTTCCTGAAGTGGCAACGCAAGAGGGAAACAAGCACCTCGACATCTCTCTAGGTGCTCCTTCCCCTCAAAGAGTCAGGCCAGGGCACTGAGAAACCCGAGGGGAGGAGGAGCGGCTGCTGGACACCCCTGGGTCATCCATTTAGGAGTCTCAGAGGCTGTCCTCTCCCTCTGAGTTCCCTTTGTCTATGACCCACTCAACCTCATCCTCTGCCACCGCAGCAGGAGCAGCTGGCCCACAGGGGGACAGCCAAAGCAAGCCAGGGCCCTTGAAGCCTCAGCTCTTCAACAGGCCCAGGCCAAAGTCATCAGAGGCAACAGAGCCAGCCATTGCACAGGCTCTGTCCACCACTGCTGCAGATGTCAAGGCAGCGCTATAAGAAGTGATAGGCTTAGAAAAGTTAAGAATTTCTGATCACATTTGGTTGCACAGGTGAACACATTTTGTCGCTTTATAATCTGGAAATATATTCACTTTCACTGAATAATGTGTAATGGTGTCTTTCAGCTTCATTGACAGGCTTCACAAGTTTTCCCCGCATTCCCCACCCCCAGCAGCAGTTCAGCTGCATGCAGCCAGACCACAAATGATTCTGGAGGGAGAAGTATGTGTGGCAGGGCCTTTCGGAGCCTCGTGCAAGCTCTCTCCCAACATGCAATCCTTCCTCCATCAGACTCACCTCAATGTCCCGCGCATTTTCAAAGCTGCCTGCTAGGGGTTCTCTTTCAGTTGTCCATCTGAGCTGAGCTGCATCTCCATCCGCCCACTAATCGCACTTCCATGCAGCACTTGTGTCCGTCCAACATGAGGGTCTGCTCACTTTCGACTTTACAAGATAGCTGTTGTGAAGTATGTCTTCAGCTTCCCCATCCTTTCCCCTACCCCAGTCACTCATGTCCTTCCCCCATCATTGTTGACCCCCCTGGCATCACTTCTACCTCCCCACAGTCACCTACCAACCAGAACCCGTTTCTTTCCATGAGTCCATACATGGCTTACACGGCCCCTATCTTCCCAAGAATCCCAACCCCATCCACACTGACCTCCCCAACTCCTCCTTCCCACCCCTGGGGTCCATGTCTGCCACCAAGTCCCCACCAACCACCCTCGCTGTCCTTTCTATTGCTAACATTGCACCCTCACCCTCCCAATCAACCAGCTCACTCTGCCCTCTCTCATTCTCACCATTCCCTCCTACCACGCCCACCCTCATTTTGCTCCCTTGAGGCAGTCATCGACTCCACAGACCCCTCCCTTGAACATTCACCTGGACATCTTCCCCTTTACTCCTTCCCCCACACTTACTCTTTCCTCCCCCTGGACTCCTTCCCCCCTCCGAACTTCTTCCATCCCCTGGACGCCTTCCTCCCTCTGAACTTCAACCCCGAAGTCTAGCCCCCGTCTGAACTCCCTCCCCTCGAAGTCCTTCTCCCCGTCAAACTGCTTCCCTTTATACCTTCCTCCCCTCTTACATCTACCTCCTCAGTCGCCTCGTTCTCCCCCATTGCACCCTTCTCCTTCCATACTCCCTGCCCCCTCCCAACCTCATTGCCCCCAACACCTTCATTCGCCACCTCCCAACATCACGCATCTCCCAGGTACACTTTCCTGTCCCAGTCAATCCTAGACCTTCTTCTCCACCTCTTTGACAATCATCCGTAGCGGACCATGACCAAGACATTGATGTCCCAAAGCAGACCCCAGACATCAACGGAGACTTCCCATCTTCTGCGAGCTGCTTCGCAGCTGAGCCATGTCCATGAGAATCCACCCAACATGCAATGCATGTGTTTCTGCATGGTCTGGTAGCTGTAGGCCCCCAGCATCTTCTACTCCTTGGATACCTGCAATGTGAGCAAGGCCCTAACGGTAAGTCCTGACTTCTGCACATCACACTTGTCAAGAAATGTCCTGGGCTGGCATGTTTTCTCGCTGAAGTAGGAGGAAAATTTGACACTCAGGGCTGATTCTGGCAAGTGGGGCTTATAATGAGATGCAGATGTATTAAAATGACGTTCCCGACATGCAGCAGTGGGAAAGACAGCCGGCCATCGGTGGGCAGAGTGGGTGATCGCAAACTGGTTTCATGACGGAGTGAAACCGATTTTTGGCCTTCCCACCATATTGTCCATCATGCCCAACATGATGCCCAACACCAATGGGGACAGAAAATTCCGGCCCTAGATTCAGATTGAAACAAAGAGCAGACATTGCCTCAAGCTCATACATGCAAAGTCTGTGTAATGGAAGATGTTCATGTAGGCACGTTTAACTGTGTGCATCTGTATATGGATATGCAAGTGCGCATTTGTTTAAAAAGTGATGAGGTCTACCACAAAATGGAGCAGCTGGAGAGGGGGATGGCGTAGCAGTAGGAAAAGGCATGAATTGGAGACCTGGGTCCTGAGTCCTGTTGCCTGCCAAAATAACTCATGTCTGTTTAGAATCTAGATAGCCTTTCTTAAAATAGAAGCCAAGAGTTAGGTTGATGATTACTTGGGCTCCATGGATGAAGAAATAAGGGCTGGCCTTTTGCATTTGAGGCAGGGAATCTTCTGACTCGGGAGACCTGTGCTTATGGAAATGACCTCTACACACCTGATTTTCATTCTCTGTGGGGGTGCCAAGAGGTAGGGGCTTGATTGGGTCAGGCCCGTCACCTCTAGAGATATTTTGGAGATGGCCACAGAGGCATGTGAGTGCCAAGGTGGGCTGGTTAGGAGGCCTGTCTTGGTTCTTTAAGTCTTCAACCCAGTTGTATTAAAGGCTGTTGGCTCTCTAGCCCTCACCCCCATGCCACCTCCATGCCCCTTCATACCCCCAAGCCACCTCTGTAGCCACTGATCCGGTACCCACTATGGATAGATCTCAGGAACCATGCAGAGATTTTTTTAAAAGTCTAACCATCTATAAGACTCTCACTCATATACACTAGATACTGAAAAAAATTCCAATTCATGATATCCATTCAAAAAATTCAATTTGTTATAAAAACAAACTTTGATTCACTAATCACATCAAAGGCAACTAATCCTTTAATAGCCCCTTAAAACTGTCAATTAAATTGCAATCTTAACCCCCTTGCTCAGATAAGTGGTTTGGAGCTTTAGAAACTAGGCAAGCATTCATAATGGGCTTACCTATAAAAACAGCCCTTGGGAAATGTCAAAATGAAGTCTACTGAAACTGCAGGAACAGAAAGCTAATTTTTTTCTAAGCTACAACAGATGGCCTGGCAATTAAAGCACTTCAACAGCAGGTGCCTGCTTTTTTACTCGAACTAACAGCTGCAGCCTGTTTTTTTCTCATTTTCAAAGGGATGGGGATTTAAATAACTTCACATGGCATTTAAAAAGACCTTATCTGAACTTCACAAGTGTTATCACCTCCTCCATAAATTCATGACTCCCTCACTGTTGGTTAAGGCCCTTGGAACAGTGGAAATGGGCTGTGTTTGAACTCAGCACTAATTTCAAATGGCACCCCTGAGTTCAGGTTTCCTGCCTGTGTGATTCACACATCTTGCCGGCAAAAATGGGATCTGCCAGAAATGGGGGCACGACTTCAGCATCTTAGTCCTGTCTGCTGTTTTTAAAGACCTCCAGAGATGGCCAACTCAGTGAAAATCCAGCCCTAAGTTGCCCAACAGATAACAGTTCACCAAAACATTTGTGACCTTTTAAATCCTGGAGAATCATAGAAATTTACAGTACAGAAGAGAGCTACTTGGCCCATTGGGCAAAATTTTACCAGCCTGCATAAAGTGGGAACAAGGCTAAGGAGCCAGGGAAATCATAGGGGCCAATGGTGGGCCAGGTCTCCAACCATATCCCACTGTCGTAGAATTTTACCGAAGGCTGGAACAGGATCGGACTGGCTGGCTGCCACAGAGTAGGCATCATACCAATCTAGAATCACATTTATGGCTGCAGAAATGCCTGTCGGTTCCTAACTGTTTAATCCCCAGTTACTATTGCTTTTCTGACACTCTTTCTCCTGACCTGTACAACTGAGCCATTTATGGTGCAGTGAACATAATGGCACTGGCTGTACTTCCCAGATGAATCATCACCCTCACCAGAACTGAATTCCTTTAGAGGATAAAATGCACTCGGAATCCCTGCACCCCCTCCCTCCTCCTCCCTGTCTGCCAGGGAACTCCTGCACCTCCCACCTCACTCCTCCCTGTCCACTTGGGAACTCTTGCACTCCCTTCCTGTCCATCTGGCGGTCACCCATTCCCTGCCTGCTAACTTTGTGGGCCTCCAACTGAGGCCTATTCTCAAAGGCTCACTCCTTATAACTATCCCACCATTCCACTGCTACCCCCTGCCCCCCAGCGATATCTCTTCAGGTCAACTTTCCCTTCCCGGAGCCTCTGTAATTCTTTCTTAGAAACTGATCTCTGAAAGACTGAGATGCTCCCACTGACTCTTCAACACTGCTTTTACCTATTAGTCTTTCACACTGTTTCCCCTCGGGCCCATGCTCCCTACTCTCACTGAATCTCTGCCACCACTTTTACCTGTTGGCCTGATGCACTATTTCCCCTTAGGCTCACTCCCTCCGTCTTTATTAGTCTTTCAAAAATGCATCAAAGGGAAAGATGTATTATAATAAAAAGGTATTTGTGAGTTTCCAATTTGTGAAAAATCAATAAATTCTGTTTCTCAGAAGCGACAGTTTATCAGAAAACTTTTTACAGAGACGTTGTTGTGAAATATCGGGCAAGTCTGCCATATTTTAACGAGCAAATTTCCTAAAAATAAAGCTGACAAAGGAAGTTAACGAGAGACCATTCAATCAGTCATAAAAGATGTCAAACTACTTTGACTCAAATCAAAAGCTGCTTGGAGAGCCAATTGGTTCCTAACTAAATTAACTTCAAAAGTCAGAACAGCAACAAAGATATTTTTCAATATTCACCCTGCAGCAGAATGATGCATTGAGCTAATAATTCTGTCTTTTACTCTGCAGACCAACCATCTACAACAAAGTATATGCAATGCTTGCAAAATGAGGTTCCATATCACGCGGCCTTGACCAGTTCAAAGAAATGATGAATGTAAACAAAGTACAATTAACATTGTAAATAGATAAGGTCATTTTCTGTGTAGGCCTTGGTCTTTACCTCGAGTCAATAACATGTCCAGAGTAAAAGAGGATGAACTCTTCTATTTTTGATGTGATGCTCTGGATCCTGTTCAAAGACCAAGACTGGAATCTTTGGATATTAAGTTGTGGTTTGGCAAAGGAAGTGTAAAAAACAAACTTTGTGCAGAGATTGATAGTGAAAGAATGTACAGGGCAATAGTCTACAAGAGTTATTTTATAGCATGCAAAATTCATGGGGACATAAATTGGTAATTGTTTAATCTTTATTTAATGCTGTGCTTGCTACGAAATAGGATTTCTGATTACCACAATAATGTATGTAACTACTAAAAACAAGCCTTCCAGAAAAGAAACACCACAAACACTGAACAATTCATTCTGGATACTATTTTTCTAACATCTTAGAAATATATTGTAGTTAAAGCAAGACCTTTTAGATCTATAGGGGTAGTTTTGTACAATTTTTATGCATCTTCCTTACAACCACTATCTTTTGTGATAAATTGAACGACACCTAATAATGATGAAGGTTCCCAAAATGTGGAAGAACTTTTAATCAGCAGCATCTCTATTATTGTCTTGTCATGGCTCAATACCAAATCACAAAAGATTGGATAAATGTAACACATACTGGAGCTTTTGTGAATTTCAAAGGCAGAAACTGACTTTTTCTCGACTACTGTTCCCTCTACCTGCATATGCCCTTTCCCTCACTATTACTGTACTGTAAATATATCTCTAATGTTAACAGTATTTTACAGCAATCTCATACTTTGAACTCATACAACACTCTAGTTAACATATTTTTTTTAAAACAGGAAAATGAAATTATTTTGGTTTGCCAGTTTGTTTGCTAATACCCCCTTGACAGATTTTTCACGCAGTCCGTATATTTGGGTTAAATATCAGGACTATTTCAGATATTGTATGACCCTTTAGTTTGCTGAAAAACATTAGTTGAAAAGCTCTGAAGAAAAATCTAACGAGTTGAATTTGTTGGAGCAAATTTTAAAAGATAAATTTTTTAAGAAAACTTGCCAACAGTCCATGAACTAAAATATGATTTAAAAATCACACAAGAATATTCCATGAGGAGCACTAAGCATACATTTTAATTGAAGAATCAGTTCAACAACAGCTGTTTATCTTTCAATTGGCAACTCTTGTATTCCCTTGGTCTTCATTTGGATGCTACCTTGCTTATTCACAAGTAAAAGAAAACATTAATGTTGTCTGCTGCAGCTACTGACCCATCCTTCTGCCCTTTGTAGATTTTAAAGGCTGTCCAAACTATTGGCCTTCCGAGAGGAAAATAATTCATTGGCCTAAATAAATTCTGATTCAATAAGCTCATTAGAAATGGGTTCTTAGTGAGTAACCATGCGGATTCCTCTCAATCTGTTGGTAGGCATCCCAATGACACAGCTGCCCTTGTTCTGTCTTTGAACATTGGCGTTGTAATTTCAACAATTACTAAGAGGTGCTGCCAAACCCATCTTTCCTGAAAGCAAAATACACAATAATTGTTGTAATCATAGAATTTTGAGAAACATCAATCGCACCACACAGTTTTGAACATGGAAAATCATCTGTATTTTGGTCCTGACCTTAAATACTCTAAGGTTCAATGTGTCTGTTGAAGCTTCCTCAAAAGAGATGGAAATTGAAGGACTTTTGAGAAAATAATTTCACTTTGCAATATTCTTCTTAGTTATTGTTATGATGATATAAAGGTACCAATCACTCATAAAGGATTATGTAAACATGTTGTGGGTTTTTTATTTAGACTAGACACATGAAAACATTTATACAAAGGTAGAAAGCTTAAAGACATCAACAGTAGAGCTGCGTGTGTGCTTTGCTCAAAATCAAAAGTGAAACTAAAACTGGATTGCATGACACACTTCCCTTCTAGTGATGTCATGCTACTATCTTTTAAAGACACATTACAACATCCCCCTTTCTTTTTAAAGATACTTTTGCCCCTTCCAAAGAATATTAACTATTTACAATACATGTTCATGTTCAGTTACCATTACATGAGTGTATAGAACTGATGAATCTATGAGTCTCTAAAGCATAGAGGTAATCTGCTGGTATGCATACATCTGGTAATGGCAACCTTCTCTGGATGTTTCTGTAATTGCTCACAGTGATCTGTGGGATTGTCATTCTTGGATGTTGTTCTTGGTTGTCTTTGGGGTCTAGTCCTCAATGCAATAGGAATGTACTGTGGTTCAGGAGCCGAAATGGATCTGATTTATCATTGGTTACACCTCACCATTGCACCTTTGTGTGTAATTACTTCGCAGGGTCTTGGTTCTGAATGAGTCATTGTCAGCTCGACTAGTTGCCACATATGTTTTGTGGGATCCTGGATGTAAACTTGTTGCCACAACTGTAAACTTGGCAATTCTGTACATGTATTTTTATCAGGCACGTTGGTCATCTTGTCTTGTAGTTTTAAAAGTTGCTCCCTATTATCTGAGACAGTAGGATGGGTAAGAATAGGTAAATGGGTGCGCACTGGTCTGCCAAATATGAGCTCTACCAGCGGTTGAATAGTTGCAATTAAACATATCGCTCTCAGACGTAAAATTGCAATGTGTAGATCTTGCTTTGCCTGTCTACATTTGAGAATTAGGGGTTTTCACTGTGCAAATCATTCATTCAGCTAGGCCATTAGGTTGTGGGTAGTAAGGAGGAGAAGTAAAGTGATCAATATTCCACTTCTCATATATGTCCTGAAATGGCTTAGCAATAATTTGCGGACCGTTATCCATATTGATCTGTCAAGGCACAACAAATAAACTGAAAATAGCACTTGGAATGTGCATGACAATTGTGCTTGATGTATTGTGCAATTGTTGAAATATGGATTATTTGGTAAAGATGACAATGAAGTCAGTGCCATAGACATGAAAGAGGTCAGATGCGATTTTGGACAAGGGTTGGGTAGGAACTTCATGTGGAATCAATGGTGTTTTGTGCTGAGTTGGCATATGGTCTTGACATGCCTCACACTTCTTGATGATGACTTCAATGTTATTGTTCATAGCCGGCCATTAGACTGTCTCTCATGCAAGTCTTCTTATCCGATCTATGCCCTGTTGTGAGTGATGAAGTTGTTGAAGAATATTAGGTCACAAAGATTCCAGCATGTTGATATGCCTGCCTTTAAAAATGACTCCCCAGGAGATGCCTTGCTCATCCCGAAAAAGCCAAAATGATTTCATATGTTCATGGACATGATCAATTGAATCAGGCCTTCTTCCAGTGATGCTTTTCCAGTTTCTTTGCTGAAGAATCTTTTGTCATTTCATCATGTAGCCTCTGACATTTGCATTGCGCAAAATGTGCCAGATGAATTTGGAGAACATTTTCGAGTTCAATATTAATAAAATCAACTTGTAGATCTAAGGATGTATCTTGCTTTTGTGCTGGGTTAGGCAATCTGCTAAACGTACCTGATGTGACCATCAAGTTACCAGTTTGTACCTGATCTCACAGTCGCAACCTTGAATCTTTATCAAGAGGCATTGAAATCTTGGTGATGCACTGGTCAATGGTTTTTGCCAGATCATCTCCAGTGGCTTGTGGCCAGCCTCTACCATAAATCTTTTGCCAAATGGATAGATATGAAAATGCATGATTCCAAACACTAAAGCTAATGTTTCCTGCTCGATGTTGGAGTAGTTGGATTGTGTTACAGGCAGAGATTTTGAAACTAAAGCAAATGGTTTTGCTTTTTCTGGTATGCATGTTCCCAAACTTTTCCGTGAGGCATCTATCTCCAGGATAGCCGTCTCCCTAGGATCCTAAAATTGCAATGTCGCTGCTTCTGATAACTGTTTCAGTGTTTCAAAGGGTTAGTGGTCTTTGTGCCACAGGAAAGGCACATCTTTCCTCAGCAATTCCCTTAGCGATGAAGAGTTTTGAGCGAAATTGGGGATGTATGGAGACAAAAATTTAAAGAGATCTAGAGATCCTCAAAGATCATCTTTATCTTGTAGAGCTGGCAGAGCCTTAATTCCTCTATTTTACTGGCTGGGAAATATGCCAGCACTGGAATAAATTGAAATGAAGAAATTGATCTGCTGCACATTGATGGGTCATTTCAAATTGTCGAACACCAATCCTTCATAACATGTTGTTTGCATCAATAAGTGCAGATTATGGTCAAGTTCTTGCTATGTTCTGCCCAGAACAGCTATTTCATCAGTAGTACAGATACATCCTGGTACAGTGCAAGTCATGCACTCAATGTGAGCTTCAAAGTGATACTGACTAACAGAAAGGAAGTTATTGAAAACAGTATCATCCAAATGGGGTATGAAATGTAGTAAGCTCTTGTGACTTTTTCACAAGATGTATTGACCAGTAACCATGCTCGGCATTAAGCTTCTAGAAAAATTTTGCACATGCAAATCTTGGATTTAACACTATAAATGTGGGTGTTTTGTAAGGCAGCGTTTCAAAGCTGTGTTTAAACATCATGGATTGAGGTATACTCTCAATTATCTGTAATTGAGCTGCAGCAATCAGTGTGCTCCTGTACTCTTCTAATGATTCTGTTTTTCTCTATAATATAAAAACAAAAAAACTGCGGATGCTGGAAATCCAAAACAAAAACAGAATTACCTGGAAAAACTCAGCAGGTCTGGCAGCATCGGCGGAGAAGAAAAGAGTTGACGTTTCGAGTCCTCATGACCCTTCGACAGAACTTGCATTCGAGTCCAAGAAAGACTTGGACTCGAACGCAAGTTCTGTCAAAGGGTCATGAGGACTCGAAACGTCAACTCTTTTCTTCTCCGCCGATGCTGCCAGGCCTGCTGAGTTTTTCCAGGTAATTCTGTTTTTGTTCTGTTTTTCTCTATTTTGTCTAGTTCAACATTCAATTTGTCTTGTAAGTGAATGCTGCACTTACATAGTGGAACAATTGATGGACTTGCATTGTAATGTTTCAGCTCCCTTGAAACTGCCAATTTTGTCAAAACATTCTGGATATTTTATTGTTAGGTTGTGAGCTGAGGTGATAGGATTAGTTTCTGATCTGCCATATGAGGTCTGGCTGATTCCATGGATTGTCACTAGTAAGAAGTCACGGCATGCCGGTATATCTACAATCTTTGGACCTTTAGCCTCCATGATGTAGAACATCTGTGACACATAGGAGGATAGATTGTACTTGCACTTCAGGGCTCTGGATCCTGCACATAGTATACGCTGAACGTTTGCAGTGGTAGGTTTTGCCATGGCCTTCCATCTCTGCGGATACATGTCTTTTAGAATCCGCAGAGGTACTATGTTAGCTATTTCCCCTGTGTCAGTCTTGGCAAGTAATGAGTAGTTACCAACTTACTTGGGGCAGATAATTTGGATCTTGGCAAACACTTAGGATGGCATTCATGTTTTCCTCGAGACTGACGGTGTGAAGCATATGTTCACCGCTCTTCGTCTCAATCGTGCACGTCACCGTCATTTCCTGGTTTGTCAGTCACCTCATGTATATGTTTCTGACAGGATACCAGATGATCATTCCACTTGCCTGATGGTACCTATTGTGTACGGTCTGTTTGGATCAGTGCATGGCTCTTTGTAGCTGCATCAGTTTTTGCTTTAGTGCACTGCTACTGCCAATGGCCCTTTCTGCCACATGTCTTGGAGAATTTGTGGAAAGTTGGGCATTTCTTTGGTACATGCAGAAGGACACACTTTCCACATGTCTTGCTAGGTTTGGGTGTTCTTTAGTGAGTGCATCAACAATTGGGGTGGTAATTAGGACTTGTAAACTTCATCAACCTGCGAGGATCACTTCATAATTAAGTCCATCCTTGAGTAGCTCTTTGATGGTATACGTTTTGGTCTTGTCTAGCAGATCTTTCTTGAATGCTTCAATGGGAGTGGATGTGACCACCCACTCAAACATTCTGTCTCCTAGTTCTGCTTTTGAAAAATCACAGTACGTAGCTTTTTCACTGCATCTGCTGATGAAGTGGCCTATGGATTCCGTCGGCTGTTGTCAAAAATACATGAACACTAGTCAATTGAATGCAGAAGTTGAACCTGATTCTGAACCTGTCTTCCAACGTAGTCCTTATCTTTTGGGGATCCATTTGCTGTTAATCCTGACGTATTCAGCCTGGGTAGATCTTCATTCTCAATTGCAAGGTGAATTTTTATGGTTTGCTTGTCTGGTTCAGACACACCTGAATCAAGAAACCATGGCTCTGTACACTGTTTAAACATTTTGAATTCAGATAGTAGGTCCGCTGTATCCCAATTCAAACTGGGGAATTTTGTGGACATTTTGGCAATATTTCTTTGACCTTGCTTCTCCCATAGAAGTTGGGATGAGTATCACTGCTTTCACTTGCTTTTCCAAAGCCCCATCGTTTATAATCACAAACTTCTCTGGCCCGATTTTGATTACAGTTTTTTTTGTTTGGCTCTCCCTTGCTCGTTATTTATCCGGTCCACACCCTGGTCATTCGCCTTTCTGACTGAGCTAACCCAGTGCTGGTCCACTCGATGCACTGTCCTACTCACCACAAAGGATCTATCTACTGACCAGATCTTTATTTGAGCAACACCTCACTGTGTTTTCCAAGTTTTTCTGTGCCATCACCACGCTACGATTTCAACACTGTCCAGTACTGTGACTCCATTGCATCTGATCAGAATGTTGAGGCTCATCTCATGCAATGTAACATGATTTATGGCTGTTCACCAAGTTGTACCTTTACTTAAACATGCTGCCACACTGTTTGACCACTGCTGAGTTCAATGTCATGTTGTTCTAATGATATAAAGGCACCAATCACCCACAAGGGATGTATAAACAGTTTGTGGGTTCATTCATTTTTACTAGGCACATGAGAACATTTATGCAAAGTGAAAAAGCTTGAAGACATTAGCAACAGAGCTCTGTATGCTGTGTTCTGCTCACAGGCCAAAGTGAAACTAAGAGTGGATTTTTGTCACACTTCCCTTCTCATAATGTCACGCTGCTATCCCTTAAAGGCATATTACAATAATTAGTTATGCTTTGGGAATAAGATTTGAACAATATTTTGCAAGCTCCATTTTCTCTGTTTAATAACTACTAGGCTAGTTGTTGAGATCAATGCAGATCGTAAGTTCATGTTTCTAGAACAGTACAGCTGGAGTAACAAACAAAATGTGAATATTATCTTTTATTTATAAGCATTTTAAGGGAAAAATATTAGCTAAGTGTGTGCGCAAGAACATGGCAGGTGGAAATATAATGTGAATAAGTATGAAGTTATCCACTTTGGTAGAAAAAAAGCAGAGAGGCAGAGTATTTCTTAACTGGTGAGAGTTTGGGAAGTGTTGATGCCCAAAGGGACCTGGATGCCCTTGTTCATGAGACAGTAAAAGCTAGCATTCAGCTGCAGCAAGCAATTAGGAAGGCCAACGGTAGGTTGGCCTTTGTCATAAGGGGGTTTGAACACAGGATGTCTTGCTGCAATTGTTTAGAGCCTTGGTGACACCGCAGCTGGAGCATAGTGCACAATTTTAGTCTTCTTATCTAGGAAAGGATACGCTTGTCATAGAGGGAATGCAACGGAGGTTGACCAGACTAATCCCTGGGATGGCCGGGATTGTCTTATAAGAAAAGATTCAGGAAACTGGGCCTGTATTCTCTAGAGTTTCAAAGAATAAGAAACTTACAAGATTATTAGTGTGCGTGACAGGGTAAATGTACATAGGATGTATCCCTGGCTGGTGAGTCTAGAGCCAGGGAACACAGACTCAGGAAAAGGGGAAGGCCATTTAAGACTGAGATGAGAAGGAATTTCTTCACTCAGAGGGTGGTGAATCTTTGGAATTCTCAACCTCAGAATGCTGTGGAAGCTCAATCATTGAGCATGTTCAAGACAGAAATCGATCAATTCCAGGGGACTAATGACATCACAGGATATGGAGATAATGGGGGAAAATGGCATGGAGGTAGATGATCAACTATGATCTGTTTGAATGACAGAGCAGGCTCGATGGGCTGAATGGCCTATTCCTGCTCCTATGTTCCTAGTGTGTTAAATGTACACTATATTACTAATATATTTAATAACTTTGCAGTCTTTTGATTGTAATTGTAATAAACAGAAAATATTTGGCCAAAATGAACATTTTTTTTTGAAGAAGTGGAATAGACTCGAAGGGATTATTAGCCCATTCCTCGTCCCATATTCCTAAAACTGAAGAATCCTTGAGCCAAAAACTACCAATTTAATGAAAATCAGGAGAATTTCTTTTTTCTTCACAATTAACACCCTACCACAAAATCATAATGCAATCTCTTTTGAATGTGATTTATCTAGTGCGCTGTTAATCACAGAGAAAAAGGCATACTCCTTTCATTAAAAAATGTTTGCTATCTTTGCTTTAGAACTGATTTTATTCATTTATATTTAGCTACAGCACATAGAGTAACATACTATATTATTCTATTAAGCTTAACTCACATCAGATGTCATTGTGGTACTTCCCTACATCAGACATATAATGGTAATTCGGTTCAACTGTTTACCTCGCTCTCTTTCTCTCAGATTAGGAGGACACACACTGCCAACAGACAATCTGCAATGCAGCAACAGTTGCAGAGGTAACATTAAAACAAATGCATAGTTCAAATGATACTTCCATTTCTTTGAAGCAGCAGATGAGCTGTTAACCTCCCATCACCTTCCAGCAGAATACTAAATGAGTATCTGTCAGCAATGACATATACATATTCCTTCCGGCCTGCCATGGCAGGCAGCCCAAAATTTGAAAAGGGTGGATGTTAGTGGTGCTTAAATCCCTGACTTAACATCTACAAAGACTATCTTCATTTCAACACAAAGCAACATATTAGGCAAGAATTTATTTAAGTTGAGATGATGATAAGAAAGTGAAAGCAAGTCAATTTAAATATATTAAATGTGAACAAAATAAATATTCAGCAATGAAGTATACAGAGACTCCTTTGGTCTTTTACTGCCTCATTTGTACCTCAAAATGAGGCGGGAGCATCTTAAAAATGGGGCAGGTGTGGAGAATGAGAGGCACATCTGGGACACAGAGCTCCTGTCTGAAACATGTAAGAATTTCTTCAGCAACAATTTGCATTTATATAATGCCATTAATGCAGTAAAACATCTCAATGTGTTTCACAGAAGCATTATCTTTTATGTTCTTCTATTCATCGTAAATATATCAATCATATGGCAAGGATTGGTAAAACAATAATGTGGGTTCTTTATTTGAAGATAAGACTATATAAATACAATGGTAACTGTGAGGCTATTTAGACATGTCTGACCTGTAGGACTGCTGTTGTGTTCTGTCTACAGAGTCATAGCATCAGACATTACATCCTGTCTTGTGGTGGATTGTGATGGGCAGCAGTTTAAGATATGCCTCCTTAAAGGTACATGAACATCACAATGTTATCAGACAAAATTTAACATGTCAGGAGATATTGGAACAGGTAACCAAATGTTTAATCAAAGAAGTGGGCTTTAAGGAGTGTCTTAAAGGGGGAGAGAGGTGGGGATGCAGAGAGGTTTAGGGACAGAATTCCAGAGCTTAGGGCCTAGGAAACTGAAGGCACATCCTCCAATTGAGTAGGCGAAGGAAATTGGGGATGCATGAGACCAGAGCCTGACTTTTACCCTTGGCGGGCATGCACAATCGGCGGGCCTGGGAGCGGTTGGGAAACAGGGTCCCGACCACAATCGGCCAACGAACGCGATTTCATGCTGGCTGGCCAATTAAGGCCCGCCCAGTGTGAAACATGCAATGGTCAGAAGTGTGGGGCGGGGGCAGGGGCCTGTCGGGCACCGGGTCAAACGGCGATTTAAAAACAGCAGAGGCAGCTCCTTGAAGGGTGAGTACTGTATTGGCATAGATCAGTGTGTTGAAGTGTTAAGGTCTGGCCGTCACCCTGTGGAGCTCAGGGGTGTTAGAGTCTGATTGCCAACTGTCAATAAAGCTGGAGCTGGCCAAGGGGATGAGCCCTGGTGGCTCGAGGGCCATGATGTGGATGTGCCCTGCCAGGTGTTCCTCAGGTGGGGTTGGCCAGGCTGCAATGGCAGGTAGAGAGTGGACTAATCAATGCTCCTCTGTTCTTTCAGGAGGAAGCGAGCTACAACAACTTTGAGGAGTCATGGTCAGACAGAAGCCCCCCAAACTTCCTAATCATGACGAGATTTGAACAAGACGCTTTGGAGCTGGAAAGTTGCCACACAACTCGTTCAGCTGGCAGGGGTCTCAGACGAAGGTAAGAGTATAGTGCACAGAGTTGAGAGTTTCGGATGGTGCAAACATTCTTGTGTAGTCTCTTCATTGATGGGAGCCTCAAAGCTTGAGTATCCATTGAAAAGCAATGGCACTATGATGCAGATCTCCATTGTCTCACCAGGGTGCCTGGCACGCACAGTGACAGTGATGACTTCAACTAATGACATGTGATTGTCCTCCCTTAGATTCACCAGCAGGCATTTGTTCGCAGGACCCCAAAGAGCCACCCCTGATGCCAGAGGACCGCCGGGCTTCAGCTGCACCTGCGTCACACCCGCTCTCTGTACCAGTCACCAGTGCAGATGTCAGCACCTCAGTGGGCGTTAGATCTCCAACTAGAATATCAGAGCACAGCGGTGAGAGCACTTCACACTCATTTGAGGTGCAGGCGGAGGCAGAGAGTGCCTGGGGTTCCGGCAGTCAGAGGACTGCCGGGGACCAGGACGATGCTCAGTCGAAGGCTGATGATGAGCCTCTGGAGTCGCCCATTAGGTGGCAGGTGCTGGATGTCTAGCAGGATGTGCGAGAAGATCTGGCGGAGATCTATGAAGGTATGTGTGCCATGGTCTCCATTATGGAGGAGTTCATGTGGAGCATAAACACTACGTTGCCTGTCATGGCCGAGCGCACTGCCTCCTCCATCGTGAGAATGGCGACTCTCGTGGAGAGGCAGCTCCAGGGACAGAATCAGGGGTTCCTGGGATTGAACTCAGGCCTGAAAGCCCTCACATAGGCAATGATCTCAGGTGGGCAGTGCCATGGTAGGAGATAGATGAGGCACCCAGTATCCCAGCTAGGTGCCTGTCCATCAATGGCGAGCAGGGAGATCCAGACATGTTGGCGTATAAGCTGCTTGTTGTCTCTGCAGGCTCCTCTCAGGGTGCTCTGGAGGATGGCAGCAGTTCCTCTACCCCTCTGCCAGTGACTGTGGCATCTGATGAGGGTGTGCTGACTGGGCAGATACCAGCCATGGCACTGGCCACTCCCTCCCAAGTGGGACCAGCAGAGGCACCACTGGCCAGAGGACTACCGCCAATGTCATCAAGGCCAACAAGACAGCAGAGTCAGCAGGCTGTCTCCAATGCCAGTGCCAGTGAGGAGGGAGCACCAAGACACAGAACTCGTAACTGTAAGTTAAAGGCACCACGAGCACAAGAGGGACTGTTCACGGCTGATCTTCTGTTCTGTAATGTTTTGCTTATATGTTCACTGGTGTTGACATGAACACCAGGGATGTTAATGTTAATTTGTTTTGAGTGTGGAAATTATATATATTTTGCTTTTGTAGCAATGGCCTGAGTATATTCATTTTTTTTTGGTGCAGGGTACGCCAGTATGTAATGCTGGACGTGAGTGGCTCTAAATTTTATTGCACAGGCACTGAGTGGACTTTGAGTTCAAATGACAGGGTCATTTCAAACATCCGGGATGGAGGCAGCAGCCCTGGCATGAGGTGGAAGCAGATCTTCGGCAGCCCAGCTGAAGGAGTGTTGGATCAAGGCGTTCCTGGTGTCCCTATTTCCCTGAAGGATACAGAAGTCTACCTCCACACCCTCAGCATTCTCCTCACAGTGCTCCTCTTCTACCTCACTATGGATCCATTCTCTGTGGATTGTGGAGCTGTGTCAAGATCCTCTTCCTCCAGTGGGTCCCCCTTGCCAGTGCCAGGAGAGCGCAGCATCTGACATCTGCTCTGCGGGGTATTGTAGTGCTCCCCCTGAACGGTCCAGGCATCGGGAGTGCACCTTGAGAAGACCCATGGTCCTCTCTAACACCGCCCTTGTGGAGGCATGACTCATATTGTAACTCTTCTCTGCCTCTGTTCTTGGGTGGCAGAGAGACAACATGAGCCAAATTTTCAATTGATAGCCCTTGTTACCCAGCAGCCATCCATCCAGTCGGACCGGAGTACTGAATAGCCTCGGCACCTGGGAGTGTCTCAGGATGTAAGTGTCATAGGAGCTGCCTGGGTACCTTGCACAGACTTGCAGAATCTGCATCCTGTGGTCACACACTATCTGCACGTTCATGAAGTGGAAACCCTTCCTGTTGACGAAGGCACCGGGCTCATCCGTCGGCGCCTCGATGGCCACATGTGTACAGTCGATTGCACCCTGGACGTGGGGGAAGCCAGCAATCACTGCAAAGCCTCTGGCTCGCTCTGCCTGGCTGGCCTCATCGTATGGTAATGAATGAAAGTCAATGCACACCTAAACAGAGCTTCTGTCACCAGTTTGACGCAACTGTGGACAGCTGATTGTGAGACTCTACAAAGATCCCCCATTGACACCTGGAAAGAGCCAGAGGCATAGAAGTTGAGGGCCACTGTGACCTCCAGAGCCACTGGCATGGGTTGTCCACCTACACAGTTGGAGCTGATCTTAGGCCCGATCCTCTGATAAACGGAGGCTCAGTGTTGTCTTCCAGGCCCCCGGAGGATACAGACCGCCTGGGCTCTCCCAGGTATCAGACAGCCTTCTGGTACCCTGGTAATGGGGATTTTGCTGTCCACTGGAGGCACCTCCTCTGAGGAGGGAGAGAGGGGAAGAAGGGAGAGGAGGCCACCATGAAAAAATTCAACCAAAATGGGGAAAAAAAATATCATCCGTGATAATTCTGTCTTGTGCTTAAGGTGCTTTACATTTACATTTGCGGGTGCTATGTCCAGGTGCTTCCCCCTCTCTGGCACCAACATTGGAGACAGCCTGCTGATTCTGCTGTCTTGTTGGCCTTGATGACCTTGGCAATATGGCCAGTGGAGCCTGTGCTGGCCCTGCCTGGGAGAGAGCGGCCAGTGCAACAACTGGCATCTCCCCAGTCACCGCAGCCTCATCAGATGTCACAGTCACTGGCAGAGGGGCAGAGGAGCTGCTGCTGTCATCCAGAACGCCCAGAGAGGAGCCCACAGAGACGGCAGATAGCTCGTGCACCAATATGAAGTCGAATTGGACCTCCCTGCTCACCATTGATGGCCGGGCACCCAGCTGGGATACTGGGTGCCCAACTCATCTCCCAAACTGACACTGCCCAGCTGAGGTCAGTGCCTGTACAAGGACTTGCAGGTCTGAGCGCAGCCCCAGGAACCCCTGATTGAGTCCCTGGAGCACCCTCTCCATGAGAGTCACCACTCTCTCCTTGGAGGAGTCATTGCGCTCGGCCATGAGGGTCAACACAGTGGTCATGCTGCACAGGGACTCCTCCACTGAGGACACCATGACATTCCCTCATGTATCTCCGCCAGATCCTCCGGTACACCCTGCTGGACTTCCATGTTCTGCTGCTTAATGGACGACTCCAGAGGCTCATCATCAGCCACCAATTGAGCATCGTCCTGATCCCCAGCATTCCTCCAATTGCCGGCGTCCTGGGCACTCTCTGCCTCCGCCTGCACCTCATGCGAGTGTGAGATGCCCTCACCAATGTTCACTGAGATGCTAGATGGTGATCTTATGCCGACCGAGGTGTTGGTATCTGTGCTAGTGCGTGAGTGACAGAGAGGGTGTGACGCATGTGCATGCACAGCATGGTGGTCCTCCGGGGTCAGGGGTGGCCTTCAGGGTCTTCATAGCAAGCGCCTGCTGGTGAGTCTAAAAGGGACAAGAAGGACATGTCATTAGTTTAAGTCATCACACTGTCACCGTGCATGCCAGGCACCCTGGTGAGACAGAGATATACATCATGGTGCCCTCATCTTTCGATTATCAATGGGGACTCCAGGTTCAAGGCTGACATCAACATAGAGACTGCAGTAGAATGATTGCAATAACCGACATTCTCACCTCAGTGCACTGCACTCTTACCTTCGTCAGGCACCACAACCTCACCGCAGCCACTTGACCAAGGTGCACGGCACCTCTCAAGCTCCAGGGCCTCCTGCTCATTACGCATAAAGATTAGAAGGTATGGACGTCCCCCGCCAGTCCGTGACCTCTCAATATTGTTATGGCTCCTCTTTTCCTGAAAGGATACAGGAGCATTGATTAATTCACTCTCTACCTGCAGGACTATTGCATCATGGCCAACTCCACCTGAGAAACATCTCACAGGGCTCAGCCATTTCATGACCCTGGAGCCACAAGGCACTCAGTCCAAGCAGCCAGGTTCAGCTCCTGCCTCACTGACATTTGCCACTCACACTCTAACACCTCTGAGGTCTACAGGGGGATGGGCAGCTCTTATCTGCTCTGCAAAGTGACCCACGCCAACTCGGTACTCACCCTTCCCGATCTCAGCAGATCATTGAAGTGCTTCTTGCACTGGACCCATGTGCGCCTCACCACATAGCGGCTGCTGACCCCTCCTCCCAGGCCATTTTGGTGAGGGGTGAGGGCCTCCTCTTCCCATCTCTGGGGACCAGAGTTTCCCTCCTGGCTGCAACCTCCTCCAGGAGAGCTGCAAGGCACACATCTGAGAAACGCAGGGCCAACTCCCCCACCGACCTGACCTCCCACCTGCCGTGTCCCAATGCAATGGGATCCACCTTCACTTATGCGTCCTTCCATGGCAGCCTTCCAGGGGCTGCCTGGACCGGTTTTGAATCAGCCACCAGATAGCCATTGGACGCAGCAGACATCATGCCCCCGCCCGCTCTTTCTCGTTGATTCCCCAGCCACCTTTCACGCTGGGCAGGCATTATTTGGCCTGGCAGGGTGAAACCGTGGTGCGCTGCCGATCACAGGTGGCAGTCGACTTCCCAACCATCGCTGCCCACCCCCACTGAGCCCGCACACCAAGGGTAAAATTCTACCCCTGCTTTCTTAGGACCTAGATCAGCTTATGGGCAGATGCTAAGCTGTGGCAACTGCTGTACATGTTTAGAACCAGTAATGGTGAGTTATCACCTAAAGGCTGGCCACAAACACACTTTCCAAGCCACCGGCTCCATCCTTCTTCCTGGCCACTGTCCAAGGCAGAGTTGTTCGCAAACATGGCTTCCTATTTGACCTTGTGATGAGCTTCCACCTCATATCAACTCCATCACCAAGACTGAATACTTCCACCTACATAACAGTGCCATTTTCCAGCCTTTCCTCAGCTCATCTTCTGCTGAAACTCTTTTTCATGTTTTCATTATCTCCAAAATCTGCTATTTCAATTCTCTCCTGGCCAGT
This sequence comes from Carcharodon carcharias, assembly GCF_017639515.1. Lineage (NCBI taxonomy): Eukaryota > Metazoa > Chordata > Chondrichthyes > Lamniformes > Lamnidae > Carcharodon > Carcharodon carcharias. Next base: position 51,595,466 of record NC_054473.1, read on the forward strand.
CTCCTATCTTTCAGCCTTTGTAACCTTGGAATCATCCAGAACGCTGCTAACCATACCCTAACTCACATCACATTTCCTTCACCCATCTACACAGGGTTTCCAATCTGTGGGTGGAACTTTCAGCGTTGACAGTGTCATATAACAGATGGTACCAGAGTAACCCCATTCTTATCTTACCTTACACCTTACCCCATTTTCCTCCAATGGAGAGTAATCGAATAGAATGTATAACAGGTGGCTGTTCAGCTACCAGCCATTTTATAGCCCACCAAAATGAAAAATTTTATCAAGTACTATGTATAATTACGCAAATATGGTTAAGGAAAACTTAACTGCTATTTGCACATAAGATTCAGATAGGTCTGAAGGAAATGCAAATCAACTTTTAACTGCCTTACAGCTTAATATGACAATCAGCCCCATATGTATCTAAAATATATATATATTCTTTGTAATGAAATTAACATAAGAATTAAAACCTTCAATGTCATTTCCTGAAACATAAATATATATCTTCATCTTTCATTTCCATATAAGTTTTCCAAAGTGAATGATTTTAAAAATTAAATCATTCACTTACATCACCATTAACCCCAGCCATCCAAGGAAACTCTTCTCTAAAAAACAAGAGATGTTCCATTATATCAGGCATTTTAATCTCAGTATAATTCTTCCAATATTATAATTCTCCCGTCAATGTTGGTAAAACAATCCAATATCAAACCAGTCTTCAGTACTTGTTGACAGTGAACTACCAGCATAAATATCAAAATTTGGACTCCAAAATTAAACAGCTTATTTCTCAATGGCTACATTGTCAATAATTTATCCTGTTTGACATAAAAAGAAAATAAGATGTGTCCAGTCACTCTTTTTTTGCAAAAATATACTTTATTCATAAACCTTCAAAAACATTTCGAAACATTTCAAATCACCATTACAAAAATACAGACAGGTTCAACTTTTACAACATGAAACACAAGGTGTATCTGAAAAATCAATGAAAATTTCAATCATTGGCAGACATACATTTTAATCTGTACAGCTTGAGGGGCTCTTTACAGTTCCCAGCCCCCCAGTGCACTGTGGCAGAAAGGTCTTAGGCAGCGACCCTTCCCCATTGCGCCTTTGTGGCGGCTGCCCCAAGCTTAACTGTGTCCCTCAGCACGTAGTCCTGGACCTTGGAAAATGCCAGTCTGCAACACTCAGTCCGGGACAACTCTTTGCGCTGGAAAACCAACAAAGAGCGTCTTTCACCGAGTTGATGATCCTCCAGCTGCAGCTGATGTTTGTCTCGGTGTGTGTCCCTGGGAACAGCCCGTAGAGCACAGAGTTCTCAGTCACAGAACTGTTCGGGATGAACCTCGACAGAAACCACTGCATCTCTCTCCAGACCTTCTTTGCAAAGACAAAATCTACAAGGAGGTGAACAACGGTCTCTTCCCCACCACAGCCACCTCGAGGGCAACGTGCAGAGGGGGTGAGACTCCTGGCGTGTAGGAAGGATCTTACAGGGAGGGCCTTTCTCACCACCAGCCAAGCTACATCCTGGTGTTTGTTGGAAAGTTCTGGTGATGAGGCATTCTGCCAAATGACTTTGTCAGTCTGCTCAGGGAACCATCCCACAGGATCCACCCTCTCCTTTTCCCTCAGGGCCTTTAAGACGTTACGTGCTGACCACTGCCTGACGGACTTGTGGTCGAAGGTGTTTCCCTGCATAAATTTTCCCACGAGGGACAGGTGGTACGGCACAGTCCAACTACTTGGAGCGTTCGGCGGCAGCGTGGCCAGACCCATCCTTCGCAACACCAGGGACAGGTAGAACCTCAGCATGTAGTGACACTTGGTGTTTGCGTACTGAGGGTCTACGCACCGCTTGATGCAGCCGCACACAAAGGTGGCCATCAGTATGAGGGCGACGTTGGGCACGTTTTTTCCCCCTTTATCTAGAGGCTTGTACATCGTGTCCCTGCGGACACGATCCATCTTCGACCTCCAGATAAAGCGGAAGATGGCTCGGGTGATTGCCACCACACAGGAGTGTGGAATGGGCCAGACCTGCGCCATGTACAGCAACAGCGAGAGTGCCTCACACCTGATGACCAGGTTCTTACCCGCAATGGAAAGGGAGCGTCGCTCCCACATGCCCAGTTTCCTTTTCACCATAGACACTCGCTCCTTCCAGTTTCTAACGCGTGCCCTGGTCCCTCCGAACCATATCCCCAGCACCTTCAGGCCATCAGCCCTGACAGTGAAGGGGACAAAGGATCGGTCAGCCCAGTTCCCAAAGAACATGACCTCGCTCTTCCCACGATTTACCTTGGCTCCCGAGGCCAGTTCGAAACGGTCGCAGATGTGGATAAGTCTGTGCACCGACAGCGGATCCGAGCAGAAGACGGCGACATCGTCCATGTACAGGGAGAATTTGATCTGAGTGCCTCCACTACCTGGGATCGTCACTCCTCTTATGCCCGGATCCTTCCTGATGGACTCAGCAAAGGGTTCTATGCAACACACGAAAAGAACAGGCGAGAGAGGGCAGCCCTGCCTGACTCCAGATTTAATAGGAAAGCTATCTGATTCCCACCCATTGATTGAGACTGCACTACTGATGTTAGTGTAGAGCAGTTGGATCCAATTGCAAATTCCCTCCCCAAACCCCATTTTGGAGAGCACATCTACCATATAGGTGTGCGATATTCTGTCAAAGGCCTTCTCCTGATCCAGGCTGATGAGGCAGGTATCCACACCCCTGTCCTGTACATAGGCAATCGTATCCCTGAGCAGCACAAGGCTGTCAGAGATCTTCCTGCCCGGCACAGTGCAGGTCTGGTCAGGGTGGATCACCAGAGCAGATTTGACCCGATTGGCGATGACCTTGGACAGAATTTTATAGTCCACATTCAACAGTGAAATGGGTCGCCAATTTCTAATTTCCTCCCTTTCCCCCTTGTGCTTGTAGATGAGGGTGATAATGCCTTTCCTCATGGATTCTGACGTACTGCCAGCCAGGAGCATATTCTCGTACACTTCTAGCAGGTCTGGGCCGATCCAGTCCCACAGAGCCGAATACAACTCCGCCGGCAAGCCGTCGCTTCCGGGAGTTTTACTCTTCTCGAAGGACTCAAGGGCCTCAGTCAGTTCATCAGGAGTTAGTGCCTTGTCCAGATTCTCCCGTGTACTGTCATCTAAGACCTCCGTGATAGAGGACAGGAAGGACTGGGAGGCCGTGCTGTCTGTGGGCTTCACGTCATATAATCCGGCATAGAAGGATTTGCTGATCCTCAAAATGTCAGATTACAATGACTTAACTGAGCCGTCTTCTTCCTTCAGACTGCTGATCACAGAGCTCTCTCTGTGTACCTTTTGCAAGAAGAAACGTGAGCACGTCTCATTCTGCTCCACGGAGCGGACTCTGGAACGGAAGATGTTCTTGGAGGCCTCCGAGGCAAAGAGCGAGGCTTGCTGGCTCTTCACCTCTTGGAGTTCCTCCTTGATATCGACCCCCATCGACCGCAGCCAGAGCAGATTCTGTATGTTTTTCTGGAGTCAAGACATTTCCCTCTGTTCCTTTCTAGCTTTCTGGGTGCCTTTGAGGACAAAAAACCTCTTGATGTTTCCCTTGATCGCTTCCCACCAGTGTGTCAGTGACTCAAAGAGGGGTTTCATGGTTCTCCAACCTTTGTAATCCCTCTTGAGCTCCTCAATGTTCTCTGGGGTCAGCAGTTGCACGTTTAGCTTCCATACCCCCCTGCCAACCCTCTGGTCCTTCTCTAAGTGACAGTCAGCCAGTAGGAGGCAGTGGTCAGAGAAGAACACCAGCTTGACGTCGGTGGATCTGACTGTGAAAGCACGGGACACAAACAGGAAGTCTATACTGGAACGGACAGACCCGTCAGGCCGTGACCAGGTGTATCTACGCTGCGCTCCATCTGCAGGGTTGCTGAAGACGTCGTGCAGCTTGGCATCCTTTACTGTTTCCATCAGGTATCTGGATGTAGCGTCCAATCTGCTGTCGGCCCTGCCGGATCGTCCAGCCGCATCGATGATGCAGTTGAAGTCACCGCCCAGAATGACCAGTCTGGAGGTCGCCAGCAGCAGTGGGAGCTGCTGAAAAACCTCCAGCCGCTCAGCCCCTTGTGACAGAGCGTAGACGTTAATTAAATAGAGTGGAGCATTCTTATACATTACGTCTGCTACGAGGAGGCGCCCGCCCACCACCTCCTTAACCTGGGAGACGGTGAAGCTGCCTCCCCGCAGCAGAATCCCCAGGCCGGAGGAACGAGAGTCGTTTCCTCCCGACCAGATGGATGGCCCATGGGACCACCATCGTGACCATTGCCTGTAGGAGCTGAGGTGCGGTATCGCACACTCCTGTAGAAACAGCAGGTCAGCTTTGACCTTGGCAAGGTAGTCCAAGGTCGCAACACATCGCGTAGTAGATTTAATGCTACGCACATTTATGGATACAATCTTTACACCCATTTTAAAGCAGTTAGTCGCTTACCAAACCTGTTGTCCCTGAGAGTTCCTTCATGCCCGTGGTGTGCTCAAATTGCTTCACTTGGGATGGGCTGAGGAAAGCGTCCTGAACCTCCCCATTGGAGATGTTCTGCTCGGGTGGCATCTGGGGGTCTGTGCAGAGAGCGGGGTTTGAAATGTCCTCTGTTGGAGCAGCTTCTCCAATCCTCTCCCCCTCTGGGGCGTTGCTGCTCCCGGCTTCCCGGATCTGGGGTGCGCTGGGCGCCTCACTGCTCCCAGATTCCTGGGGTTGTGGTGCACTGGCCTCTTTGGGTTGTGGGCAAAGTTGGGGTGCGTTGGTCTCCTCATTTTCTCCAATGTTCTGGAGCTTGGGTGTCTCGTCCTCCAACTCCCTAGCGTTTTGCCGCTTCTTCTGTTGGCGCCACCCTGGCACTTCTTCATCCGAAGAGCTGCTGCTCTTGTTATCCGTGTCGGATAGGAGACGCCTCTTGACTCTTGTCTGGGAAGAGGCTTGGTTTCTTTTTTGCCCCTTCTTCCTTTTTGCTGTCTTCACCAGCTGCCACTCCCCCTGCTGCTTTTCCACTGCTGCCTCTTCCTCCTCCGTTGATTTGCTCTCCTGAGGAGTGGGAGGTTCAGGGGGCAGTGCTGTTGATTGGCCGTCTGTTGCCCCAAACTTTTCCTCCACCTTGTCTCTCTCTGTGTCCTCCTTTGTCTCATTGTTCTCCCTGGGGACCTTGGTGGTTGGAGTGACACGAGGCATTTCTTCTGCATCCCCCTCGTTGGCTTTAGCATAAGTACGGCAATGTTTGGGGCAGGTCTTGTAGAGGTGACTTGCCTCGCCACACAGGTTGCAGCACTTAGCCTGTTTACAATCTTTTGTCTGGTGCCCTTCCTGTTTGCAGTTCTCGCAGAGGACGGCGCTGCAGTTGGCCACCACATGACCAGACTTGCCGCATGAGCGACAAAGTTTGGGTTGCCCAGTGTAGACAAGGTACCCACGGCTTCCCCCGATAGCGAATCTGGAAGGGGGGGTGGAAAACGGCTCCCTTACCGTCGGTCTTGAGCGTTACCTTAACCTGGCGTTTACATGTCCAGATCCCCAAATTATCTTTAACTTCAGTGCAGCTCCCAACCTTATCGAAGTACCTGGTAAGGAAGGTGAGCACGTCAGCGACAGGGACGTAGGGGTTGTACAGATGTACCGTCGCAACCCGTTCACGATGCAACGGTAGAACAAAGAGCGGCTCCGCCGTCAGGATCTTCATTTCTGGCAGGTCTTTCTTTTCCTCAAACACCTTCAGGAGTTTGACACAAGCTGCCACGTGCTTGAAGGTCACATCAAAGAAACCAGCGCTGGGGAAATCTTGGAGGCAGTAGATCTCCGCAGCCTCAAAACCACACAGCTTGAATAGGATCCTCTTGATGAAGCAGGTCCTATCCATTCCTGTTCCTTGCTCGCTGCCCTTCACCATGACTTGGATGGTGTTAGGTACCCCATGGTAAGGGGTTTGACTGGTTATAGCCATTGCTCTTTCCCTGGCAGAAACGCGATAAAGGTCTCTCCCCTGCCAGGTAAGATGTGTCCAGTCACTTTGCAGTATAAGCAGTCGCTGCTTCATTACAGTAAAATGAACGCTTGTGCTAAAGATTCGCCACCCATCATTATTAATTCCTACAAAAGTTCTAGTGACTTCTTAAAATATTTACACAGCAAGTAGAATAGCAATTTAAATAATGAAATAATTGGTTATAGTTACTTATGTTATCACTATAGTTACAGTTTAGTTCTTAGAATTTAAAATCCAATTTCTATCTTTCAATCTCACTTACATAACACCAAGTCAAAGAACAGTACGTTAATGTAGTTTACATCAGTACTCAAGGAAACCTCTTAAATGGACAAATTTTCTAAAGGTTGTTAATTATAGGAAATAGCCATAAAAATTCACGTACAATATTAATCCAAACAAGTTTTCATGATCATATTGTGATAAACTTGATATATATTATTTCGTAAATATGCTCCAAAACGAATGCCATCGATACAATTTGAATTTTATTACAAGCGGCTGAGATTACTTAGCAACAAAAAATTGAAGCTGCATATGCCGCAAAGCTCATTGAAATAGATATGGTCGTTGAGCTGTTCAAAGATTGAATAAAATGGTTAGTACATGATTGTGAAACTGAGTAGCTAGTTAACAACTACCGGTATCTGCCATAGCAATTACCGTGATGATCTGTTCTTGATTTACCTTTGGAACCATTCATATGACTCAACCTGCTGAAAGAACTAGATTGGTTCAAGCAATTCTTGGCACATACTGCCAAAGGATGGATGTTAGCTGAATTTTTAATTCAAGTCTAGCAGTCAACCATTTCCATAAATGGTCTGAGTGTGTTTTATAGGAGTTGACTCATACTACCCTATATCTACTTGTCCAATAGCATAAAATCAGTGACATAGCAGTAGCATCACCTTGTGATCAGAACTTGATACTCATAAATTTCACATGAATGCTTCTTCAATTTCTCAAAAGGTAGACTGAGCAAACAGCTGGTGATATGAGGCATGATATGAAATCAATAAGCTACTTCTTTCACAGTAAGGTGAACATACAGAATAGCATTTATGATCAACCTCGCTTAATTCAAACAGTTTAACATATTTTTATGTAATGATATGAAATAAGGAACATAAACTCCCTGACATCAGTATGATGTACTTGATTTGTCAAAATACTTGATTTAAATAACTTCTAACCGTCCCTCCAAAACACATAATGGTATAGTTTTCATAAAAGTCCTTTCATCTCCCTCTTTAAAAACCTGAATGCTTTTCACAGCATCCTGTTTAAATATCCTCTATGCCAGCCTGCGCCCCATTTCATATCTCTTTGCTTACTGTGAGAAAAATCAGACTTTCAAAACAGTGGCCTGAAATTTTCACTCGTCGGGTGCAAGCGATTGGTGGGCCCGGAAGCAGACAGGAAATGGGCCGTCGGCTGCAATCGACCTCCAACCACAATTTCACGCTGGCTGGCCAATTAACAGCCAGCCAGCGTGAAACGCACATTGAAAAAGACTCAGCACTGCCGGTCAGGGTGGGAAGAGGGCAGGCGCTGACATCGCTCTGGGTGCTGGTGAGCGCTTCAGGGGAGCTCTCTGAAGGCAGACAGTTTCCTTAGGGAGCTGCAGACCTCCACAGACTAAAGGACATGTCAAAAATGCTGTAAAATAAGTCCATGTGGCACAATCAAGCACCTGAAAGCATACCTCATAAAAAAACAGCACCCAGATATCTTTATTTTATTTCCCCATGGAGATTTCATCCCGCCCTGGATTGAGGTTTGAGCAAAAATATGAATGCCGCCTGGGAGAATGGCCCATCCGCCAACTGTAAATGTGGATGGGCCACGTGAAATCGCTGTTGATTGTATCGTTAATGGGCTTAATTGTCGGTGGGCACGCTTCCAATTGCCGCATGTGCCCACCGAGCAAAATACCACTCAAGTGCGCAATGACATCGGGACGTTCACCCGACTTCATCTCACGCTATTTCACATCCATTTGGGTTGGGTGCACGCTCACCTGCGGGACATAAAATTCTGGCCAGTATGTGAGACGCATTTTCTCCACAGCTGGAACAAACTAATGAGCTGCATAGTGTTTACAGGTTAGGAGAAAACAAAAGTAAAAATGGGAGCATCTTAACTACTTAGCATATGATTTTTTTTTAAAATCCCATGCTTCTAAAAACCCAACATTATGAGTAATTCATTTTTCCCAAACCCCAAAATGTGACAGTGTGTTTTCAAAGAGGGATTCACATCTCCACAATAGTCAGTTAAAAGTTTGGAAGGAAAAGCGCACGGAGCACCTCCACAGTTCTGTAATAATTTTCAATCACGTAGATCAGTTCTTCCATGTGGAATAACCCTATATCACTGGCCAAATTTACAGATGATATTGAACTGAGTGCTGGGGGTGAGGGGAATATTTGAATAGGAAGAAGCAGGCTAGGAACTACAAAAGCAGTTAGATAAAGCCTTAATATGGATGGAGAATGGTAGTTGAAATTCAACAAACAAGTGTAAGGTACTTCATGTTAGAACAAAAAGAAGCATTAAGCATCCTCTACAGGTGGTATGGCATTAGCTGAAAGGTTGTCAAAATCTAAGGGTGACTAAAAATTGGCACTTCATATGTTAAATCACCTAGGATCAAAGATAAACAATGTAAGTGGAATGCTTAATCATATTGCTAAATCATTGGGTAAAGGCTAGTTTTCATTACAAAGGTATGCAGTACTCTGGTCAGACTGCACCTTAATTACTGTTTCAGTTTTGGTCAGAAAGATACAAGGGGAATATTCAAGACATTAAGGCAGTGCAGAGTAGAAGTGATCACTGGCATCAAAAGATTGTGTTACTGGAAAATATTAGAGAACTGTAGCTCCATGCTTTGAAAAGAAGCAATTTAGAAATGACCTCATTGAATCATATGAGATGTCAAATTGTAGAATTGTCAAATCTGATGCATTACTTAGAATTAATTCAAGGCCCTAGAACAAGGGGTATGGGTTAACATTCCTGAAAAAAATAATTTAACAATACCATGAAGATTTTTTAATGCGAAGCAATGATTAACACATGGGAATGTCTTTCTGATAAATTGGCTGAGAAAAAAAAATAGCTCCTTCAAGATGATGTAACGGGAGAGAAGGGATTAAATATTTCCTTTGATGGGGTGAGTTAAAATGGCCCATGGTCTTCTTCATCTCTATTTAGTTGGTGATGATGTTGCAGACTTCTATTATCATGTGGAATAATGCTGCATTGTAAGGCACAATCAACCAGAATACCGCTTTGTAATGCTCTCAGTTCTTATTATATTCTTCTACAATATCATTTTTAACTGAAACTGCAATCATAATTTCCCTAGCTGCAATCAACTTATATATAATATTATTTACCTGATTATATTAATGTTTTGTGTAAAAAATTTTAATTCAAAGTGTGGAAATATAAAAAAGAGAAAGAGGTAAAATTTATTTTCTAACCTAAAACCAGAAACTTACAAGTAGTTGGCAACATGCAAATTTCTCTCACCAGGGAGCAATTAAACTGTGCTCAATTTCATGACCTATTTAGACTGCTTCCCCACAAGAAACACTTCAGCAGTGACTTTAAATGATAAGGCCAACTTAGTAGCTAAACATCATAACCATGCTGTAGAGTGAGGGTAACATGTAAGCAGCCCGATCATTTATAATATCATATTCTAGAGAGCCTTTACACTATAAAATAAAGTCGTGGAAAGAGAAATCAAATAGTATCCTTCTGTGTATGATAAGTCAAGACAGAGCAAAGCCATAGAATTTGGTGACAATCCGTATAAGTAAATGAGCATTGCCTTATATCATTCAATACATAGCTTCAAATATATTTCCATACAATCTGAAACAGAGGGTTCTGACAGGTCTTAATCTAAGGCACAAACATGAAAATTACCAGAAGCAATTTACAGCCTCACTTGTTATCATAGTTTTAAAGCTAGATAAATCATACATCGAACTGTCTACCAAAAATGCACTTCAAGAAAAAAATAATATTGAAAAATACTAGCAGTGTGCTAGAGATTAGCAATGCATTGATATCCAATCAATCCCAACTGATGGTGCAACTTTGTGTTTAATTGCCTTTGCGGAGTTTCTGTACTGTAATCGTGGGCCAGGATTTTCCGTGCGTACCGGCATCGGGCGTGTTCAGTGGCATGAGCGGACAATATAGCAAGAAGGTCAAAATTCTGTTTCAAGACGCCATGAAACTAGTTTGCAACCGTCCGCTCTACCCACCATGGCAGGCTGCGTTTCCTGCCATCGGACGTCAGGAAACTCCTTGTAATACATCAGCACATCATTATAAGGCCAGCCCACCAGACTCATCCCCCCCACGTTGGATTGTCCATCCATGTCGATGGGAAAATATGCCAACATATTTCACAACAGCATATATAAGGCATGCACTTGGCGGGCTGCACTTCGCTTGGGACTTCAAGATTTGTTTGCCAACTTTGTTTCGGCCAGCACTCGCAGTCATCAGTGCCAGGCTTCACAGACAGCACCACGTCACTTTTAAGGGCTCATAGGTAGGTCTTTACCTATGAAATCGGCCATATGTGAGGGCAAGGTCTTGCTTGGGGAAGGGGGACAAGTGGCCTCAGGCAAGGGGAGAGGCTGCAGTTTGAGAGCTGTACCGGGGAAGGTGGGTATCACAGAGTGTTTGTGGGGGCACGTGTTGATCTGTGCAAGTGGCCTCAAAATGGTAAGGGCTGAGGAGGCAGTCTCCAGAGGAGATGAGGCCAGGTGGAGATGTGAGGGTATGTGTGTGAGAATGGGTGGTGATGTCCCTTGACCTGGCAGTGAGTGAGATGCCAGTGAATGTGTGATGGGCTTGAGTTTAGAGTGATGTGATGGTTGCCTTCCACTGGCTGCATGGATGAGATCATTCATCATCTCACTGCATTGGATGGCCAACCTCGTGTTTGCAGTATTGGCACTGATCACCACTGTCATTGCCACCATGTGGAGTGGTAATGTTGCTGCCCCTCCTGCGGCCAGAGTGGGGGTAGGGGACATCACAGCGGGCCTCCACAGCATACAAAGGCACTTGAGGGCTGCAGTCTTCTTGCCCTTCAGGGCCATGTTTTCTTTGCTGCAGCCCTGGGCTGAAAACACTGAGCACAGCTGCGCTTTAAATGTGGTGCCTGGCATGATGAGGTGACAGCGTGGCAGATGAATTGGAGCCCCCCTGCCATCGAAATGGCGTGTATTCCAGGAATGCATGTTTAATGTGGCGGGCTTGGGATAATACAACATTAAAAGCCACCATTGCAGCTGGCAGGTAAAACATGCTACCGCACTTAGTACAAACCTGGAACTATCCCTCCCTAAGTTTTTGTGTGGATGTGAGAAATTTACTGTGTCCAAGTTAGCATGGCAAATCAAGGGCTAGAGTCATGTTGTTGCCTTATAAAATAAGATGAAACAAAGGCATTTTCCATTCAATTGCTGTTGCTGTCAAAATTAACTGGGCACATCGACCTTTACAAAAAGAAACTAGCCCGGGTGGTGCACCTCAGCACTGAGCTCCAAGTCAGTACTACCAAATCAGCAAAACAGATTAGGATGCTTTTATTCCTTTGTAAATTTTTTTAAAATGAAACTTTGAATTCAGTTTTGAACATGCCAGGCCAAGCACTAAAAAATACAGGATGAGATTATAATCTCTTGAAATTGAAAACTGAAGCAATGAGCAAGATATGCTTTTGGCATGATTTTGTTATACGTGGTCAACTGTAAAAATGATCCTTGAATAAGAGTACAGCAGCAAATAGACCGTAACACTATCCACTTTTACAATTATTCAAGCAAAATAACACTGGAAACATAACATATCTTGCACTTAATGTAAATCAAACTGATAAATATTAGATTTTTTAAAAATGCTGCTTTTTGGTTGTTATCCTTCAGACATGCACATAATTAATCTATAAATGCCGACAATCTTCCATTACCTTTTTCAAATTACCCACTAATGCTTAAATCAAAATGTTTTTTTTAGTCGCAGGTTGCCTGGAATTTGATTCACCATCACTTTGTTATGGAGAAGCTACCATCAGCAGACTTTTTAATCTTGTGAGGAAAAAAAAGATTAAACTGTCAGTATAAGGATGAGCCACCATGACAACCAATCTCATGGAGTCAGGCTTCAGACTCCAAGCTAATTGTATGTATGCCAGGAATGTATTTTCTTTATAATGCATGTAATTAGTAGTAAGCACAAAATACTCTATTCAAATTCATAACATGCACAACTAATAAGGATGAGAGGCTGAGGCTCTTTGCTATTTATTTGCACGAAAAGCTTCAATATAGGAAATATTTCAGAGAAATTAGTTTTTAATCTAAGTGACTAGATGAGATTTTGACCTGGGCTGTTTTCGAGTTGACCTGCGAGGATTTGTACTGAAATACAACCCAGAATTTTATATCTGAGGCAGACTGCAAACATACATTATCTTTTCATTAATTTCTCAAAGCCACACATAGTCAATATAAGCAGAAAATTGTCCCTTTCAAACCTCACCTCATGTGGATTCACTTTATTAGGTGCAGTCAAAATATATCTTGGGATGGTTTTGTTTTCAGATTTGCAGAATCATAGGATGGAGGTTAGGTACATAGATTGCCTTTGACCTAGATTGTAAAGTAGAAAACTAACGACTATAAGTATGGATGAACAACAAAAGAAGGCCAGACAACATTTGAAACAATAGCAAAAACCCATGCATCTACATGATAAAAGAGGATACACTTTCAGTTCAGCTATGTCAGATTAATGGAAATAAAAAGGGCCAAATAATCAGAAAACTGGTTAGATTTCCACTCATTTATCATTCCATCTAATTTTCCAGTTGGGTTTTGCAACTGATGCTGAAGGTACGCATCAGTTTACAGTTAAAATGATATTAAAAGTTCTTACTCAATTATGTTCTTATGATGAGCAGGCAATTTCGCAGTGTCTGCTTCAGTACAGTGCTCAATCATCTAACAGCTGGTTTAAAATGGTCACCTATGATGCTATTGTATGCTGTTTACAGAGGTCTGTTTGAAGAGCATTGCAACAAGATTCATAATAGCATTTGGAGGCTATTTCTGAACCATCTTTCTTTATTTTTCCATTTCCAATTAATTGGGTGAGAGGCTTTATACCTGCTGATTTTCCTTGTATGTCAACAATGTTGACACAGTGGAAATTTCCTTTACTTAAGTGTGGGAATAACTGAGAGATGTGAGGAAGGTCAGCCTGTGCCAGAAGCAAGCTGTGCCCACCTGCCCAAATCCTCCCCTTCTTATTTATATCACAAGTCCAACTACATAGAAAATACGGTTACATAGGGAAACAGAAAGAGGATGCAGAGCTATACTATTTGTTCTCACGGTACAGTAAAAATCCACCAACTGGGTGGCACTGCCAATTTTAACAACTGTTACCTGTAGCTTCAAATCCTTGTCCTCTGCCTCCCTCTGTTCCAACAGTAAGGTATCCTGAAATGGCAAGTGGGTCTACTGTTCCCACTATAATCTCATTTCACAACACTTCCACATTAGCCAGCCAGCAAGAAAAAAGGTTGGAGTGTTACACCACTCCACTGCAGAGCCATAGCCAGTTTAATAACCCCATATTTTTGTACGAGTCACTGGGCTTTGCCAGACATTGTCATAACCCAAACAACATTGTCATTATACATTAAAGATATTTGTAGTTGTAATTACTCTCAGTACTTTATATTTTGATATGTGTGCATCACTAACAAGGTTTCCCAAATCAACTTACTCCTCCCACCAGCAGCCCTGCCAGGGCTAAGATGAACCAAAATCTCACTCTTCTCCCACGGCAGTATGGGCTGACAGCTCATCTATAAATGAGGCTGAATCTGCAAACTCAGACTGTCAGACAGGCATTTGAGCTGATGCTAATATGGCAGCACCCAGCTATATTTGTTCAGAGGCCTGATTGTAAAATCTGCTGCAGTACATCTGGAAGCTGAAATAGATATTTGAGGATGTTTTCTACTGAGAGGTTAACCACTTTGGTTTGATTCTCATCAAATTTAGGATCTCATATTGTGTAAAATGGCCCAAAGGTTTAACAGTTTAGGCTTTCTTTTAAATAAAAGTAACCACTGTTCTAACTGAGCCATAAATATACATACGTGTAGTCGGCATTTAGGTAGCTTTGGCTACCCGACCACATTCAGGAAAGTGTGTGGAATTGGTCTAATGGAAAGGGAGGATGTGGAATACAGGATAGAGACATTTCAACTTTCCTTATGGGACACAGAGGAGCACTTCTGTCCCTTCTAGCTCTTCAAAAGGGAATAGAAAACATATTTATTTGAACCTCTTCATTTTCCTAACAGGTCCTGAGTCCTTTCAACCTAAATGCTAAGAACCACCAACTCAGGACTGAGTTAAAATTGCAGTCAAGGGCCAGTAACGTCATTGGACCATGGTTTGCCCTTTGCAGCACAAACAGAAAACACCCAACACCTGGGTGCTGAAGTAGAACTGAAACTGATATCATGAAACTCAACTTGGTGCCATGGAGACTTAGAATGCTGCCATTATGGTTGTAGATAACAGTGTTCATAAAGGCTTGCAGGGGCTCATGTCAGTCCAGCAATTTCTCTTCCAACAGATTAATAGGCATACCAGTGTAGTGCTAGTGGCCCTGTGGAGCACAAGCCCACTGTCTATTGTAATATACCTTTAACGGATAACAGCATGACAGTACTAGAAGGGAAGTGTGTCATGTGATCCAGTGTTAGTTTCATTTTTGATTTTGAGCAGAGCACACACACAGCTCTGCTGATGTCTTCAACCATTCTGCCTGTATAGCTGTTCTTATGTGCCTAGTCTAACTAAGTGAATCCACAATGCGTTATGAGAGATTGGTGCCAATATCATTATAACAATGCAATATGGTGCTCAGTGGTGGTGAAACAGTGTGGCAGCAAGATTAAGTACAGGTGCGACATGGTGGACAGCCTTAGATCATTCTACATGGCATGAGGTGATGCTCAACATTCTGGTCGGAGTGCAAAGGAGTTGCAGCATCTCAGACTGTTGAAATCACAGTGTGGTAATGGGACAGAAAAGCCCTGAAGATACAGTGCTGGGATAGTCCTCAAATAAAGCAGACAGGTCCCTCATGGTGAATAGAACAGTGTGTCAAGAGGACCAGCACCAGGTTATCTCTATTGGGAACGCTGAGTGACCAGGGTGTGAGCTGGATAGTTAGTGAGAGAGGGTGAGTCAGACAAACAAAAAACAACAAAAAAAAGTCATAAAATCAGGCCAAAGGTGGTGCGATTATAAATGGCAGAGCTTCAGAAAAGCACACAAAAATGGATACAGCGACACTCATCCCAGGTACTATAAGAGAAGGAGGGTATTGGCCAAACGTCCACATAGTTCCCCTGTTTGAACTGGGATGCAGCTAGCCTACTATCTGAATTCAAAATGTTTTAAAAGTGCACAAAGCTATAGTTTCTTGATTCAGGTATGTCTGAACCAGACAAGCAAGCCTAGCAATTGGGAATTAAGTTCTACACTTGCTGAGTATGTCATTAACAGCAGAAGAGTTAAAGGATCCCTTTATAGAAGATAAAAGATATGGACTACATTGGAAGACCGGTTCAGAATCAAGGTTAACCTTCCATATTCATCGACTAGAGTTCATGAAATTTTGACAACAGCCTACAGAATCCATTGACCACTATGTCAGCAGATGCAGAGAAAAGGACCAGCACCAGGTTATCTCTATTGGGAACGCTGAGTGACCAGGGTGTGAGCTGGATAGTTAGTGAGAGAGGGTGAGTCAGACAAACAAAAAACAACAAAAAAAAGTCATAAAATCAGGCCAAAGGTGGTGCGATTATAAATGGCAGAGCTTCAGAAAAGCACACAAAAATGGATACAGCGACACTCATCCCAGGTACTATAAGAGAAGGAGGGTATTGGCCAAATGTTCACATAGTTCCCCTGTTTGAATTGGGATGGGATTTTTCAGATGCAGAACTAGCACACAGAACTGCTGAGTTGATGATTGCATCCACTCCCATGGAAGAATTCTAGCAAGATCTACTAGACAAGCCCAAAACATATTGCATCGAAGAGCTACTCAAGGGTAGATGTAGGTATGAAGCGACTCTAGATGTAGCTTACAGGTCCTAAATACCACCACATTTGTTGATGCACTCACTGGAACTCCTCAACCTAGCAAGACATGTGGAAGGTGTAGCCTTCTGCATGCACCAAGGAAAAGCCCAGCATTCCAGCAATTCTGCAAGACATGTGGTAAAGAGCCATTGGCACCGGCAGTGCAGTAGAGCGAAGGCTGATGCAGCCACCAAGAGACATGCACTGATCCAAACAGGTGGGCATCTTCAGGTGAGAAGAATGACCATCCAGTAGCCCATCAGAAACATATCCAACAGGTGACTGACAAACCAGGAAATGATGGTGATGTGCATGATGAGATGAAGAGTGGGAACACGTGTCTCACATCGTCAATCTCATGGAATACTTAGATGCCGTCCAAAGTGTTTGTCAAAATTCAAATTATCTGCCCCAAGAAAGTTGGTAACTACTCATTATGGGCCAAGATTAACACAGGGCCAGGTACCAACATACTACCTAATTCTAACAGCGTGTATCCACAAGCATGAAGGGCCATGGCGAAACCTACTACTGCGCAACTTTCGCACTACAATGGTTCACTAATTCCATTTGCAGGATCTGTAGTCCTGGAGTGTCAGGACAATTAATCCTCCCAGGTGACACAGATATAAAGGCCCAGTGATCGCAGTTCTACCACCAGGCTGTGACCTCACTCCAGTGACAATCCACGGAATCAATCGGACTCGCACAGCAGATCAGCCTCAGAAACTACTCCGATCACCTCAGTTCATGACCTAACATCGAAAGTTTCAAAATGTTTCAACAAAATGGCAGTTTCGAGGGAGCTATAACATCATGCCTGCAGGAGAATGCAAATCCATCAATTGATCTGGTACATCTTGGGCAACGTAACTGCCAGCAGCTACCAGAAGAAACAGTGAACAACTCTACACTACAGAAACTGTGGGAACCATCATTGAAGGATGGCCTGATTCAATTCAGCATTTCCACAAACACATGGGACCCTTTTGGCCTTACTGGGATGAGCTAGGCATCTTCCGGGGAGTCATTTTTAAAGGCAGGCAGATCTTCATAACGGAATCTTTGCAACCTGATATTCATTAACAACATCATCACTCACACGTGGACATAGATCGGACAAGAAGACTCACAAGAGAGACAGTTCATTAGACGGATATGAACAGGGACATTGAAGTTGTCATCAAGGTGTGCGTGGCATGTTAAGAGCAAATGCAAAGTTTGCACAAAGTACGATTAATTCCACATGAAGTCCCTACCCATCCTTGATCCAAAATCACATCTGACCTCTTTCATGTCCATGGCACTGAATTCATCATCATTGTTGTCTACCTTACCAAGTATCCCATTGCTCAACAATTGCACAATACATCAAGCACAACTGTTGCGCACACTCTAAGTGCTATTTTCAGTTTATCTGGTGTGCCTAGAGAGATCGTTATGGATAACAGTCCACAATTAATTGATAAGCCATTTCGGGATATATGTGAGAAGTGGAATATCAATCACAACTATTTCTTCTCCTCATTATCCTAGATTTAACAGGCTAGCTAAACAAATAATTCACATGGTGAGGTACCTAATTCTCAAATGTAGACAGACCAAGCAAGATCTACACATTATCTACATCACTATCTGAGAGTGACACCGTTAATGGTAATTCTTCCATTATTGGCAGAGCTCTTATTTGGCAGACCAGTGCATACAATTTACCTACACTTACTCATTCTACTTTCTCAGAAACTAGAAAGAAACTTTTAAATCTGTAAGGAAAGGTGCCAATATGCATGATAGAAATGCAGGTGCATAGTTGCCAAGTTTACAGTCCAGACAACAAGCTCACATCCAACGTCCCACAGAAAGTACATGGCAACCAGTTGAGGTGACAAGGATTTGTTCGTAACCAAGGCCCTATGAAGTCATTACACACAAAGACACAATGGTGAGGTGTACCCGAGGACAAATCAGGTCCATTCCAGCTCCTCAGCCACCATACACTCCTATTGCATCGAGGACAAGATCCCAAATGCAATCAGGAACAACAGAGTGATAATTCCATCGTTCACTGTGAGCAATTAAAGAAAGCTCCAGACAAGGTAACCATTCCAAGATCTGGGCATACCAGTAGATTCACTCTACGCTTTAGAGACTCATAGATTCATCAGTTCTATATTCTTATAACTTGTAACTAAACATGAACATGTATTGTAAGTAGTTATACTTCTTTGAAGGGGTGAAAACATCTTTAAAAAGAAAGGTGGGTGTTGTATTATCAGCATGATAGCACTAGAAGGGAAACATGTCATGTGATCCAGTCTTCATTTCACTTTTGCTTTTGAGCAGAGCACACAATTCTACTGATATTTTCAAGCTTTCTACCTATATACAGCTGTTCATGCGTGCCTAGTCTAAGTAAATCAACACACAATGTGTTTACACAATTCCTTATGAGCGATTCGTGCCCAGTGTTGTTCAAAATTGTCCTGCAAGTTAATCTACAGTTTCCCCCATAGAATATTTGTAGCCTTCCATCAGCAACTGAGATAGCTGTGCATAGGAGCACTAGGCCAGGCAAAGACGTTTTGGGTTATTGTCCCATTGATTTAAGAAATCCACCTTGGTGCGTTAAAACAATTACTTTCTTTTCAAAAAGACCCATTCAATTCAGGAATTCCTTCAGGGGTTTTTTCAGGATCTGTGTCATTAACAACCCTTAGCTTGGAATACACCTTCTGTCTGTCTTTAGGACATGGCCAGATTGTGGGTCAGTCCCTTGAATGAACAGACCATGTCATCTGGCCTCTAGTGGCCATCTTGGAACACATTTTCCATTTTGAAAGTCAATTCAAAATATTCCACGTTGAATAAGGTTCATATTTTAAGAGTTATGAAAATAACATGCCTTTAATGGGCATGGGAATCAACTGTTAAGCAGATAGCCCTTCTCACCTAGCAGCTAACCTCTGGTTTGACATGGTAGGTCAGGTACTAATGGTATAGTGGACTGGAACAAAACAAAAGTATCATGACTGCTCCCAGGATAGAGGATATTCACCTGCATGATGTGTTGAGCATGGTCACACTGCAACTTCACATTCAGGGAATGGAAAAACCTTTGCAGTTACAGTACATCTCTGAATTTAGATGCGGCAACCACAAAGTCTTGTGTGTGTATTCGATAGTACCCTGCACCATGGGCACTCCGTCAGCTGCCCCAGCTGCTCTGTCAGCAGCTTGTCCTCTTCTGTGCTGCCTATGCTCTATCTCCCTCTTGTGCTGAGCCACAAGGGGGATGGGAGCTTTATTGCACTCATGACTAGGAACAAGTGGTCTGACTAGAAATCAAAACCAAGTCCTTCACCACATCCACTCCCTGTTTACTTTACCAACTATAAACAACTCTGCAAATTGTTTTGCTGTGTGCTAGGGGTTTTGATGAGGTTTGGCAATTGTCGAGTCTCCCAAAGGTATGCTGCTCATGTCCATGGTCTTCTTAACCAGAACGATTTATTAACAGCAAGTATTTACACATTTGGACCTCCAAATGAGGTAAGAGTATCTGCTGTCTACAAGATCTTCCTCACTACTTAACCAGGTGATCTGACACCATAATTACTTCAGCATCGTACTTGCTTCTGATGTTAACCTTTTACTCTACATCTCACTCAAAGCCCATCATATTTACAGCCTTTACAGCCAGTCTCAGACTTCACAGGGTTAGTCTTGTTAGTGCTTGACTAATCTCCCTGATCTTGTTCTGATATTCTTTTGAGGTCAGGATATTCAGTACTGACCCTTCTGTTGATGTGAGTATTCTTCTCCTGGGTGACTGTAGAGCTTGTAGTAGATCTTCCCTCTCCTACAGGATCTGAGTAGGAAGCCCAAGTATCTCTTGGCTTTCTCGCCAAGGATATTAAGGCTCAACGGTTTCTCCAAATGATACCCTGGTCTGTCTCAATCCTGTTTTATCTTGGTTGTGCAGCTTTTCAATGATTGGACCTTCCTTCTGTTGGTCTCTTCCTTCTGCTGGTAACTCACATGCACTATGCTTGCAGTTAAAGTTCTGAGCCTGATTGTTTCTCTATTCTTCTTTTTGCTGTTTTAGCCCTTGTAGTTGTTTGTGGTGATGTTGGGTTTGAATTTCTGTATCAGAGATGGAAGCTGTGTTCTCAATCTCCCACCCATTAATAACACTGATGGTGAGAAAGCATTCTGTAGTGGTGAGGATCGATAACTCAGAAGAGATAGATTAAGGTCTTCATTTCTCTTTAATAACTCATTAACGGTTTGTACCCCTCTCATGGCCTCTCCATATGCTTGAGGGTAGCAAGGTGGGCTGGTTACATGAACAAAGCCATATTCATTTGTGAAAATTTTGGAATTGCTCATTTGCAAGTTGTAGCTCATTGTCAGACACTACAATGTCTAGAATGCCATGCATTGAATAAATTCCCTTGAGGGATTGAATGACTGCTTCTGTCATGATGCTATGTAATCGGTTTACTTCAATCCATCAGGAGCAATAATCAATAATGATAAGGAAGTGTCCCCCTTTAAAGTCAACTAAGTCTATCCTTAGGTACTCTCATGGCCTTGATGGAAAAGGAGAAGTAATAGTGGTTCTTTTTGTTCTTGGCTGTTTACAGCACAAGCAATACAGTTAGAAATTATTTCTTCTAAAGAGTGAGTAATACCTGGACTCCAGATACTTTGTAATTCCAAAATGTCCTTGGTGAAGTCTTTGAAGAATATCAAGCTGAAGGGCTCTCGGTATAACAAATCTCTTTGAAGGCTAGTAAGTCATCAATGACAGTGAAGTGGTTGCGCTGTTCAAAATAATGACGTAGTATAGGATTTCTGGGTATATAGTCTGGCCATCCTTCCAGACAATATTCTAGGATTTGAAGACCTTATTCATCCCATTTCTAGGCTTGCTTTATCTCCTGCCACTTTCTTGCAGGATCTGGTAAGTGCTGAGTGATTAAGGATGTATAAGTATAACCTCCTCTTGTTCAGTTCTTTCTGATGGTAATTGTGATAATATGTCTGCTGTTTTTTTTAACATTTTCCTTGCACTTACTCAATGATGGAGTTGTATCTCAACAATCTTAATCTGAAATACTGGTTTATGAGCAGCATCCTCACAATTTCTTTATGCTCAGAGAGGTGTCTAGTGGTTTACAGTCTGTTTCAATTTTCAAATGTAATCAAATAACATCATCTGAAAATTTTACATACACCCACATTGCTGCCAAAGATTATTTTTCTAACATGCGTATAATTGTTCCATTTCCATCAGTGACCTAGAGGCATAGTAGACTGGTCTACACTTGCAGTCATTTTACACTTGAAATAGTATTGCCCCCAGACCCGTAAATGATGCATCTGCTACAACTATGTTTGGTAAGTCTGGGTCATAATGTGCCAAGATTTCAGAAGAGTTTAAAAGTTGTTTAATCCATTCAAAAGCAGCTTGCTGGTCTACATTCCAGCACCATTGTTGACCCTGTCTCAAAAATTGTCTCAACAGCTCATTGACCGCTGCTAAATTCAGGAGGAACTTGTCCACTTGGTTCACCATTCCTAGGAATCTTTGAAGTTCAGTTATGTTCTTGGGTTGTGGAAATTCCCTTATAAATGTATTTTTTTTTTGTGGATTAAACATAATTCCAGTAGCTTGTATTATGTGACATCAAAACTTAATCATGGGTTGGCAAACTCACTCATTCAGTGTTTTAGGCCTGTATTCTGTGAGGCTCTCAGGAGCTCTGCGATCGTGCACTTTTCTTGTGGATCCATGTACAAGTATATCATCCATTAAAGCATCTTATTCCAGCCATGTTTTCTAAAGTGTTGGATATTGAAAATTTCTGGAGTGGATATGATTCCAAAGAGCAATCTATTGAAATAATAATGACCAAATGGTGTTATAAATGTGGTCGGCAATCTGGATTCTTTGTCCAGAGGCAACTGATAAAATCCACTGTTTACATCCAATTTGGTAAATAAAGTGCTCTTGGTGAGTTTTGCTAGGCTTTCATCCACTGAGGACATTAGGTGGATCTCATGGTCACTCCTTTGTTTAGCTGAGCTAAATTCATGCAAATTCTTAGAGCTATTTGGGTTTGGGGCCATAATCATCCCTGAACACCATTTTCTTGGCTTGGTGACTGGTGAGATAACCCCTTGCTGCTGGATCTTTGCTATTTCAACATTGTCAGTGTCCGAGAGTGGGTGAGGGACCTACCTCGGGGTAAAGAGGAAAATTGGTTTAGCATCAGCTTGTAGGGTGATGTGACATACAGCTTTTAATTTCCCCAGCCCTGTAAACAATTTTGGGAATTTGGTTTGGAATGTAGTGCTGTAGTTCTCATCAGCAACTTCATCCACCTCACAGATTAATTTCGGTTTTAGGCGTGCCTTTCTGTTAGTTTCAAACATTCTTGCATTCTTGATTTTGAACGACATAGAGAGGTTCTCGCATTTCTCTATCTTTAT
Organism: Carcharodon carcharias; assembly: GCF_017639515.1. Taxonomy (NCBI): domain Eukaryota; kingdom Metazoa; phylum Chordata; class Chondrichthyes; order Lamniformes; family Lamnidae; genus Carcharodon; species Carcharodon carcharias. Next base: position 51,618,234 of record NC_054473.1, read on the forward strand.
ATTTCAGCTTCATTATGAGCTGGCCTTCTGCTTTTATCATAGTAACCTTGTAATTTAATAGATGAAGGTTGCAATGGAATCTGTCTGGGCCATTTTACTTCATCTGATTAAAGTAGAAACCCCTGTCCCTGTCCCTATTTTAAACACTGTGGTGCCCATCCACTTCAAGTTTAATACTCTAATATTTATTTTCAGTGTTATTTATCTCCCCTGGGAAGGTTAAGTTCTGTTCTTGTGGTTCTTCCACTTCTTATACATGGCTCTACCACCACCAGCTGCCCCCACCGCCCCCCACCACCCCACACCTCTCCCCACCGCCCCCAACCCCCAACCCTATCCCCGCTGCTGGACATTCTTCTCGTTTGTGCAGCTTGTTCCCGCCACACTGGACATATTTTAAATTGGCAATTGGCATGCTTTTCCCCACTTTTGCAGGCTTAGGCTTTAGCATGCTTTCCATTTTATGGCCTATGAGTTGAATGGTCTCACTCGTTCTTCTCTCCGGGATCTCTCCTTCCCCATGAACGAGCACCCAATTCTGCTTGCTAAGTTCTGTCTGTCTCGTGACCTGCACTGTTTTCATCAGTGTTAAATTCTCCCTTGTCTGTAAGAGGTCCGATCATGCTGCGTCTAACACCCCTACAACAATGCTTGTCTTTAAAAATTCTATAATCACAGTATCCTGCCAGCCTATAGAGATCACCTGGCCTTTGCTTTCTTTTGTTAAATTTAGCCCTGTCAATGATTAAATTCCAACAAATGCTGAAATAAGAGTCAAAAGTTTGCAGGACTTATTCATAAAAAGCTGAAGTCTCATCTACCAGCTGCTTGGCTATCACATCATCAGCATAAAGTAGAGTACTTGTTATGACCGGGATAGGAGGACTGCACAGTTTATCTAGCTGCACAACTTCACAGGTCGTAACCTTAGTGTAAATGTTTAATTCACTTACCAAAGTGGCCAATCATTTACCTTCACTACTGTTAGACCCAGAATAAAAGAAACTTTAACCAGGCTTCTTTCGATAAACTCAGAATGATTGATTTATTATAAAACAAAACTTCTTTTTGAAACATGTTGCAAGAACTGGTTAACACACAATTTGTAACCTGGAAAGTAACTAACTAGCCATTTTAAAATTCCTCAGCACACAAACACACACACACATACAAACATGCACACACACACACAAACAAAGGATAAACAAATAGAGTCTCTGCAGAGATGAATGGTTGAAGAAAAAACTTTAAAAAAAAATTAAGTTCAAGTTTGCAGGGTTTTGGCACAGTCAATCTGGTGCTCCCCTGTGAGAGCATGGGACACCAATTCTAGTAGATGTCTGGAGGTTAGCACCAACGGAGCTTCAGCATGGAGGGAAAAAGAGCTGGAACAATCCTCCTCATTTGTTTTCAAATACAGATAAGCTCCCCTGAGAAGAGGATTCTTACTGTGCTGATAACCACACTGTATTTCAAGCAAGGCAAGGAGAGCCCGAGCTGGGCAACTTTTCCCCTTCTCACTTCATTCCCAGCTCAGTTCAACCCAACAATTTCAAAACTGAAAGCTTCTCTGTCAGCTGATTTCCAGTAAATCGCCAGACCTTTGCCTTTAAAACAGTCTTTTTCCAATCAATTATAGTGATTGCAGTTCAAATAGACAAATAACTCTCCTCCACAATTGCCATGCTGGTTATTTAGCTGATGTCATGTGATTTTTTTGGAAAAGGCATGCTTGTTCTAGTCCAGAATGAACTTATGACCTTATATTTTTCAAAATACAGGTCAGTTCCCAAGTGTCCAAATAATGTAATGTCCTTTCATTTTTAAAAAATATATAGTTCTTATAGATATGGTTTTAACATACAACCCTGGTCTTTCTTGTCTTTTTTATGTAACGCTGAAGCAGCCATGTATCTTGTGAACCTTCCTCTCCAGTTGTCCCACTCCTGGGCCTGCTGTGGGTCTTCTGCACTTTGAAATGGTTCTGGGAGTCGTAGGGTGGATTCTGCGCTTCTGTTGAGCCTGGGAATTGTTCCTGCATTTGATCCTGCTTCCTAGCCTCGGGTCTATGCTCACTACTGTCTTCTCTCCCAGTTTGTGTTACAGCTTGCCTCTGCTGCTCCCGTGATGTTCTGACATCTTGGTGAGTCTTAGAATATCTTATTTTGTCCCTCCTTCAAAGTTCTGTTATCTTGCCAGCCCTGTAGCTTCTTTCAGTCTTTGCTGGGCCTTTCACTCACTGCCACCATGTTCTGCTGGGTGGTAAGGGTTTAGACAGGGATTGGGAATTGTCTCATTTCCCAAAAGTATGCTGCTCAAGCTCATAGTCTTTTTAACCAGAGCTATTTATTTACAGCCGTGTTTATACATTTAGACATCCACACAAGGTAAGATATTCTGCACTGTTCAAGATTTCTCTTACAATTCAGTCTTGCGATCTGACATCATAATTACATCATGTATGCTTCTGATCACCAAGCACTTCTCCAAGCTCAGAGAGTCAGCAGAAATTAAGCAGCAACTAACCTAAGAGTGCTTGATGATTCCTTTAGCACTGGTGGTAGAGTTGGTTCCTTCCTTCCATTTTCAGATTGTTTGTTTAAGAGAGGGCATTAGCTGGAGCAGTGCAAATGGCTTTCCTGGCATCAAATCAGCATTAGATTTCATTGACTGACACTAGCAGATACTAACGTATGTCTACATTCTGTCTACTAACCAAGTCTCACTCCTAGAGTCCAAGATAGAAGAACCATCTCAGAACATGGTGGCAGCAGTGGAGAACATCGGTGAGAATACCATGGATCACCCCGGACCGTGACTTGGGGAGGGGAAGAGTGGGAATTGGAGTTGGCTAGAATCTGAAGTTGTAAGAAGGGAGATACAAAAATGCAATGTAAATAGTTAAAGATGTAGTTTCATGTTGTTGTTAAAAGCAAGATAGTATACTTGGGGGAGATGTAGTATAAAGGGCTAATTGATGAAATATGCTAATGAATGACGGAGCTGATGATGTATCACTGACATCTGTCAGTCATCTGTTAGACGAGAGAGAGAGAGAGGTTGGAACACAATGCCTAGGAACAAGTAACCTGTTTAGAAGTAGTACTAATAAGGAAGTGATAAGCAGATATCAGAGTATGTCTACATTCTGTCCACTAACCAAGTCCCATGTCTAACGTCCAAGATAGAACAACAATCTCAGAACAGTTTTCACATGGTATAAAATGGAATTTACAAAGCAAAGAAGAGAACAAGCTTGGAGCTTTAATATTTAGTGGATTATGAATTAGTTTCAATGTATGACATTAATCAGGGCCATGTATGGTTAACTATATGATAGATTACATGTCAGGTTACACTGCTTCTGCACTAAAGTGGGGCAGTTCTGCTAAATAGAGTGTAAGGGAGAAAGAAAGAAAAAAGAACTTGAATTTAATACTTAAAATTCATGAAGTACTTTTGAGTTGCAGTCACTATAGTCATATCAGCATCCAATTTACTTGCAGCAAGATCCCATGAACAGAAAATTAATGAATGAGAAGATAATCTGTTTATGGTTATTCTGGTTGAGGGAAAGATGTCATTGGGAACCAAGAAAACTTTCCTGCTCTTCCATGAAGAGCAGTATGGGATCATTTCTATTAACCTGAATGGGCGAATGGGATCTCGATTCAGCTTTCATTGAAAAGGCTGCAACTCCAACAGTGCAGCAGTCCCTCAGTCCTGCATTGATGGGCTGAATTTTATCTTGGGCTTTGGGACCCTGAAGTCAGGGTGAAAAGTGTCTCCTGAACCAGCAACTGCCTGCTGTGGACTAGCTCAGCAATTTTAATGCAGGGGGACTCCTAATCATTCACCTCCAGGCCCAGCAGCCAATTATGGGTGGGCTCCTGATACTGCCAGCTCAATTAGAAGGCCAGCAGCTCTCAGCCTGAGCAGTGCCACTGAGTGAGGTGGGCACAGCTGAGAGTCAGAGGGGAAGCCACTCCAGGTTTATTGTTGGGCCTCATGTTGTTTCTTCCCTGCATGTGGCTCCCTCTTTGGGAAATGGACCCTCCGTCAGGCTGCTGCAGGCAGATTGCCTCCAGTAAGCTCGCATCCTCTACTCACAGCAGCGAGCCACCCTGCCTTTGGCAAAATGCTGGCAGCCCCGTAAAATGATCTTTAATAGGGCCTTAGAGGGGGCAGCCAATTTGCCTCACCTCATGTCTCTAGAAAACATCCTTGTTGGTGTGATTGCACCAGGCCACCCCCACCCCCACCCTCACCCGAGTACCTGCATTTTCCCCACCAGGTGGCTGGTAAAACACTGTCCGACCCATCATTTAGCTTATGTGCTCTGGTCTTTGATTGGTGCTTAAATCGATGACCTAGAGGCAACACTGCTACCAACTGAGCTAAATAGTCGTATAAAATACCCATAGGTTATTCTTAAAATAAAAATGTAGGTAGGCAGCCTGATTGGCATTTAGGAATATCCCTAATATAAATAAGTAGGCATTAGATTAATGGCCGGAAAAAAACAGAGGGGTATGTGAAGAAAAAGGTATGTTGCCAGATCCTGATAATTTGACTGTGATGTACTTGAGTTAGTTTTAAATATCAAAGGACTATTACCTGTCAACTGTCGATGTCTGTCTCATCTAAAATTCATTCTTGTCTCTCAGCATTACTTGTTCCTGATGCTCATAGATATCCTAGTCTTTATACATATAATGAGTGTGTGACTGCAGACATGAATGTAAAATATCAGAATTATTCTTTTAACTATTGCATTCCAAAGATGTGTCAAAGAACATCTGGCTAAATAAGTAATATCGTTTTGATGCTATATTTGTGAACAAAGGTTCTATTGAACATTTCAAAATATTTCTGTAATGTACAAGTATGGTAAGGAATGTACCGAAACACAAACTATAGATTCAGTAAGAACAGAAGAAATAGGAGCAGGAGTAGACCACATAACCCCTCAAGCCTGTTCAGCCATTCAATAAGATCATGGCTGATCCTGTGATCATGGCTACCTCCGCTCTACTTTCCCACCATATCCCCAAATTCATTGATTCTTTTATTGAGTTTCAGCTAAAAACTAGGGTACTGGTGACATCAAATTCTTATTCTGATGGAAGTTGGGGTTCTGGAACAGCTTAATTGGGATTTTGCACACATGCATTCAAAGTACTAAACCTGGAGGCACATTTCAGTCACAATTGAAGGTGGCGGATGCTACCAAAACTGTTATGTTTTTTTCACATATTGCTTTAGCCCATCTAATTAATTGCCCTTCAATTGTTTACACAGCCTTTAAGGCCCTTTAATTTTTAAACCACTTCCTGCCCTGCCTGTAGCAATGTCAGATACCAAGGATATTACTGTTCTTGAGGTAAAAATAATCAGAAACATGTCAGATGATATGTTCCAAGTATTTGCATCACATTACTCACCTGCCCATATTTGTGTTGAAAAATTAAACGCCTGATATTTCTTCCAACAGGAAGCAGCATTGTGCTCATATTACTCCAGGGAGCAGGCATTACTAGGATGGAAAATCCTGACTGTCGTGTGCAGGTTCTCAGATTGTGAAGATCCGTTCCATATGGGAAAGATAAACAATAATTTCACTTATGGAGTAGGAATGCTGGGGAGGGACAGGACAGAGGGCTACACAAAATGTTAACAATACAACTAAGGCACAACAGTGGAGAACCATCTTCCCTGCGTATGATTTAGAGCAAAATTGGAAATGCAAAATATAGTGTGATTTTGCAGTTTCAATTTTAATATGAACGTTGCATATCTTCTATCGTAAAGACTTTAGGTTTTTTTTATTAATTAGGATTTTGTAACAGTTCAACTGCATATACTTTTTTTCTTAAGGTTCAAAGGCCAAATGCTGAAAAATTAAACATTGTACACTATATTTCACGACTGCACTCTTCGTATATTGTCTGTTTTTCAGTCTTGTGAAGGAACCACTATAACCATAAGGAACACATCTTTCATTAATTTCTGTATTCATTTATTAATCACTGACAAAAAATGTGACACTACCTTTGCACTTCTTTTGCTATTTGCCTGTAATTTATAAGTCCAGCCCACTATTGTATGTGATCTTTGTGCTGATCCATTTGGAAGTTTGTGCTGGTGGACATCAAAATGGCCCAAGTGATGACCTTTGACATGGAAGCAATACCGTAAGGAAAATTTGTAATTTCTTTAAAATGCCTATAATTGTTTTTAAGAATGTTTGAAAATTACTTTTAAGATTTTTCATGAATTGTAAAGGGATCAATTCTAATTTTCTTGCACAATAAGAAATACTGATCCATGTGACTTGGCGACCTTTGACCTGGGAGCATTACCAATAGGAAGAAAATTAACAGATGAAAGCTGGCAGACACAAAGGGGAACTGGTGGCAGAAGGCAATCAGTACACATTTGCAGGAGCTCTTGGAGACACTGTGTAAGCTGGCTAAAAAGGCCTAAAACATGGAAGGCTGTGTGAATAGCTTGGAGATGCTAAAGAGATAGGTGTTCACCAAAATTAGCCGAACTATGAACCAGGGTATTATTGATTGGTTGGTTAAAAAGGAATTCTGGAGAGCTATGCCATCAGGATTGTTATTACCCGAGGGAGAGAGAGTTCATAGAAGGGCCCCTTGCTGATGATAATTGTACCTATGAAACTTGGGGCTGAAAACTATCATCATATAGGATTCCTGACCTACCCTGCATGAATAAAGAACAGCACATTGTAGAACTATGCAGTTATGTAATGCCATTCATGCTGAAGAGGAATGATTGTGGTTGTGTAAGAAATATTTTTGTTGCACTGACTATTTCAAGTAAAATTTACCTTTTTATCTGAAATATCATTTGCCTGTTAATTCATGTTTAATTTGCATTGGTTTTGAATCATGTTAAAGCGGAATTTACAAAAAGTGAAATCTTGTTTCTACTTTCTTCATTTGGGTGCCATTCAGTAAATTTAGTTATTTGGGTTTATAATTCCCCTATGGGGATCGTAACACCCATCAAGAAAAATTAATGGGTACTAAAGTGAAAATGCTTATAACACAAAATCACTTCAGAGTACCTTCCAACCCTTGATCCATCTGATGTGGGACTGTAATGAGAAAGTAGATTGTTTGACATCAAGCCATCTATAGTTTCACTTGGGTTATTTCTTCAAATAGGGAATCACAGTTTAGTTACAACTGTACTTCTATTCAATAACTGACAACGTAAGTACAGTTAAAACTGAACTGATGTTAAAATAAATTATTTCTAAGCAGTGCTTTAATGGCAACCTTTCCTCTTGATTCTTCCGAGATCTCATTCTACTGCTCTTGAACACTGGTGTGCTTGAGACACTCACTTTTCCAGAACTGCTTCATCCAATTCAATGATAAAAACAAAAAAACTACGGATGCTGGAAATCCAAAAAAAAAACAAAAACAGAATTCCTGGAAAAACTCAGCAGGTCTGGCAGCATCGGCGGAGAAGAAAAGAGTTGACGTTTCGAGTCCTCATGACCCTTCGACAGAACTTGAGTTCGAGTCCAAGAAACAGTTGAAATATAAGCTGGTTTAAGGTGTGTGTGTGGGGGGCGGAGAGAGAGAGAGAGGTGGGGGGGGTGGTGTGGTTGTAGGGACAAACAAGCAGTGATAGAAGCAGATCATCAAAAGATGTCAACAACAATAGTACGAAAGAACACATAGGTGTTAAAGTTAAAGTTGGTGATATTATCTAAACGAATGCGCTAATTAAGAATGGATGGTAGGGCACTCAAGGTATGGCTCTAGTGGGGGTGTTTTTTTAAAAAAATAATGGAAATAGGTGGGAAAAGGAAAATCTTTATAATTTATTGGTAAAAAAAAAGGAAGGGGGAAACAGAAAGGGGGTGGGGATGGGGGAGGGAGCTCACTACCTAAAGTTGTTGAATTCAATATTCAGTCCGGAAGGCTGTAAAGTGCCTAGTCAGAAGATGAGGTGCTGTTCCTCCAGTTTGCGTTGGGCTTCACTGGAACAATGCAGCAAGCCAAGGACAGATATGTGGGCAAGAGAGCAGGGTGGAGTGTTAAAATGGCAAGCGACAGGGAGGTTTGGGTCATTCTTGCGGACAGACCGCAGGTGTTCTGCAAAGCGGTCGCCCAGTTTACGTTTGGTCTCTCCAATGTAGAGGAGACCACATTGGCAGCAACGAATGCAGTAGACTAAGTTGGGGGAAATGCAAGTGAAATGCTGCTTCACTTGAAAGGAGTGTTTGGGTCCTTGGACGGTGAGGAGAGAGGAAGTGAAGGGGGAGGTGTTGCATCTTTTGCGTGAGCATGGGGTGGTGCCATAGGAGGGGGTTGAGGAGTAGGGGGTGATGGAGGAGTGGACCAGGGTGTCCCGGAGGGAGCGATCCCTACGGAATGCCGATAGGGGGGTGAAGGGAAGATGTGTTTGGTGGTGGCATCATGCTGGAGTTGGCGGAAATGGCGGAGGATGATCCTTTGAATGCGGAGGCTGGTGGGGTGATAAGTGAGGACAAGGGGGACCCTATCATGTTTCTGGGAGGGAGGAGAAGGTGTGAGGGCGGATGCGCGGGAGATGGGCCGGACACGGTTGAGGGCCCTGTCAACGACCGTGGGTGGAAAACCTCGGTTAAGGAAGAAGGAGGACATGTCAGAGGAACTGTTTTTGAAGGTAGCATCATCGGAACAGATGCGACAGAGGCGAAGGAACTGAGAGAATGGGATGGAGTCCTTACAGGAAGCGGGGTGTGAGGAGCTGTAGTCGAGATAGCTGTGGGAGTCGGTGGGTTTGTAATGGATATTGGTGGACAGTCTATCACCAGAGATTGAGACAGAGAGGTCAAGGAAGGGAAGGGAAGTGTCAGAGATGGACCACGTGAAAATGATGGAGGGGTGGAGATTGGAAGCAAAATTAATAAATTTTTCCAAGTCCCGACGAGAGCATGAAGCGGCACCGAAGTAATCATCGATGTACCGGAGAAAGAGTTGTGGAAGGGGGCCGGAGTAGGACTGGAACAAGGAATGTTCCACATTCCCCATAAAGAGACAGGCATAGCTGGGGCCCATGTGGGTACCCATAGCCACACCTTTCATTTGGAGGAAGTGAGAGGAGTTGAAGGAGAAATTGTTCAGCGTGAGAACAAGTTCAGCCAGACGGAGGAGAGTAGTGGTGGATGGGGATTGTTTGGGCCTCTGTTCGAGGAAGAAGCTAAGGGCCCTCAGACCATTCTGGTGGGGGATGGAGGTGTAGAGGGATTGGACGTCCATGGTGAAGAGGAAGCGGTTGGGGCCAGGGAACTGGAAATTGTTGATGTGATGTAAGGTGTCAGAGGAATCATGGATGTAGGTGGGAAGGGACTGGACAAGGGGAGAGAGAAGGGAGTCAAGATAACGAGAAATGAGTTCTGTGGGCAGGAGCAAGCCGAGACGATCGGTCTACCGGGGCAGTTCTGTTTGTGGATTTTGGGTAGGAGATAGAAGCGGGCCGTCCGAGGTTGGGCGACTATCAGGTTGGAAGCTGTGGGAGGGAGATCCCCAGAGGAGATGAGGTCAGTGACAGTCCTGGAAACAATGGCTTGATGTTCAGTGGTGGGGTCTTGGTCCAGGGAGAGGTAGGAGGAAGTGTCTGCGAGTTGACACTCAGCCTCCACTCTACACCTCTACACCTCCATCCCCCACCAGGATGGTCTGAGGGCCCTTAGCTTCTTCCTCGAACAGAGGCCCGAACAATCCCCATCCACCACTACTCTCCTCCGTCTGGCTGAACTTGTTCTCACGCTGAACAATTTCTCCTTCAACTCCTCTCACTTCCTCCAAATAAAAGGTGTGGCTATGGGTACCCGCATGGGCCCCAGCTATGCCTGTCTCTTTATGGGGAATGTGGAACATTCCTTGTTCCAGTCCTACTCCGGCCCCCTTCCACAACTCTTTCTCCGGTACATCGATGATTACTTCAGTGCCGCTTCATGCTCTCGTCGGGACTTGGAAAAATTTATTAATTTTGCTTCCAATCTCCACCCCTCCATCATTTTCACGTGGTCCATCTCTGACACTTCCCTTCCCTTCCTTGACCTCTCTGTCTCAATCTCTGGTGATAGATTGTCCACCAATATCCATTACAAACCCACCGACTCCCACAGCTATCTTGACTACAGCTCCTCACACCCCGCTTCCTGTAAGGACTCCATCCCATTCTCTCAGTTCCTTCGCCTCCGTCGCATCTGTTCTGATGATGCTACCTTCAAAAACAGTTCCTCTGACATGTCCTCCTTCTTCCTTAACCGAGGTTTTCCACCCACGGTCGTTGACAGGGCCCTCAACCGTGTCCGGCCCATCTCCCGCGCATCCGCCCTCACGCCTTCTCCTCCCTCCCAGAAACATGATAGGGTCCCCCTTGTCCTCACTTATCACCCCACCAGCCTCCGCATTCAAAGGATCATCCTCCGCCATTTCCGCCAACTCCAGCATGATGCCACCACCAAACACATCTTCCCTTCACCCCCCTATCGGCATTCCGTAGGGATCGCTCCCTCCGGGACACCCTGGTCCACTCCTCCATCACCCCCTACTCCTCAACCCCCTCCTATGGCACCACCCCATGCCCACGCAAAAGATGCAACACCTGCCCCTTCACTTCCTCTCTCCTCACCGTCCAAGGACCCAAACACTCCTTTCAAGTGAATCAGCATTTCACTTGCATTTCCCCCAACTTAGTCTACTACATTCGTTGCGCCCAATGTGGTCTCCTCTACATTGGAGAGACCAAATGTAAACTGGGCGACCGCTTTGCATAACACCTGCGGTCTGTCCGCAAGAATGACCCAAACCTCCCTGTCGCTTGCCATTTTAACACTCCACCCTGCTCTCTTGCCCACATGTCTGTCCTTGGCTTGCTGCATTGTTCCAGTGAAGCCCAACGCAAACTGGAGGAACAGCACCTCATCTTCCGACTAGGCACTTTACAGCCATCCGGACTGAATATTGAATTCAACAACTTTAGGTCGTGAGCTCCCTCCCCCATCCCCACCCCCTTTCTGTTTCCCCCTTCCTTTTTTTTTACCAATAAATTATAAAGATTTTCCTTTTCCCACCTATTTCCATTATTTAAAAAAAAACCCCACTAGAACTATACCTTGAGTGCCCTACCATCCATTCTTAATTAGCACATTCGTTTAGATAATATCACCAACTTTAACTTTAACACCTATGTGTTCTTTTGTATTATTGTTGTTGACATCTTTTGATGATCTGCTTCTATCACTGCTTGTTTGTCCCTACAACCACACCCACCCCCCCCACCACCTCCACCTCTCTCTCTCTCTCTCCGCCCCCCACACACACACCTTAAACCAGCTTATATTTCAACTGTTTCTTGGACTCGAACTCAAGTTCTGTCGAAGGGTCATGAGGACTCGATACGTCAACTCTTTTCTTCTCCGCCGATGCTGCCAGACCTGCTGAGTTTTTCCAGGTAATTCTGTTTTTGTCATCCAATTCAACGTCTTGGGGAGTTAGAGCCTATCCCAACAGGCAATGGCACTTGGTAGGGTACACCCAGGACAGGATGCCAATCCATCACAGGGGACAATTTACCGTAGCTAATCAACCTAAGCAGCACATCTTTGGACGGTGGGAGGAAACCAGAGCAAATGGCGGAAACCCACGCAGACATGGGGAAAACGTGCAAACTCCACACAGACAGACAACCGAGGTCAGGATCAAACACAGGTCCCTGCAAATGTGAGGCATCAGTGCTAACCATTGCGCTAACATACCACGATCTTGAGATGCTCAGTCAACATATATTTAAGAAGTCAATTACTGTTATGATAGATGACTCTGTTTGGCTTCACTGGGGGAAAAAAATGTCTGTGCTTCTTTCAGGAAACAGTCTCATAGTTTTAACCAAAGCCCCAAGAATTTCCATTACATAATTCTAGAGCGGAATTTTCCGAGCCTGCTGGTGGTGGACGTGATAGGTGGTGTGTGCAGGTAATATAGCGCGACCTGCTTCAGGACGGCGTGAAGGCAGGTCGCGATCATCCGTTCAGGCCACCGACGGCAGTCCGCGTTTCCCGCCATCAGACCACGAAGCAGTTGGACTGCACACGTTGTGCAATCTCCTCAACAACCATGTAGCAGTCACAGCTGGAGGCGCTCACAACTCCTTGCAAACTCAGCATCAGGGTTTGGACCAGTTTCCCCATGTCACAGGTTGACAGGGCAGCCATGCAGTGCACTCATCTCTGGCCATCTGAGGGGTGACAGCACCCTCCAGGAACCATGCAGTGAGGTATCCCCATAGCTCCTCACATCGCAGCTGTGAACGTTTGACTCCAGTCTGACTTAAGGCAGTGCCAATACCCTCTGTGAGAAATGCTCCTGTCATGGAGATGCAGTGGAAGTCCTAATAGTTGCTCAATTGCAGCAGGATGATGACAACATGCAATGAGGACAATCCATAGAGCTTCCTCACTGGCTGACTCCTTGAGAAGAAGGGGTAGCTGGAGCGAGATCGAGCTGCCCAGCACCCTTCGCACGTGCACAATGTTGGAGGCCAACTATGGCATCAGCGATGGAGTTAAGCCTGTGCAGCAGTGCAGCAGCAACGTCCTGGACCATGGTCTCCAGGGTGGCTGCCATCCTGCCAGCGTTGACCTCGGTGCATTGCAGTGCTGGCGCTATCACCTCAGCCTGAAGACAGACTAACTCCTCCATTTTGCCTTGCAACCTGAGGAGTGCAGTGGACATCCCTTCCTAATGTTCCCGAGCTTGCCTTTGCAGCTCCAGCAACTGAGGGGTGACCGAGTCCAGAGGCTCGTCATCTGACTTGGACTCAGCAACGTTCTGGCCTCCAGCAGTTCTCCGCATGCCAGGGATCTGATGTGGATCAGAAAGTGGGTGTGCTCACTAGATTGTCTTCCTGAGGCTATTCTAAAGTTCGGTCCCACCAAGATGTGTGTCCCTGCACTGGTGGGGGGTGTGGGTGAGCGCAGTGACGGAACTTCAGGGAGGTTGCCTTCAGATTCCTCTTCAGAGATTTCTTCAGGGCTTGGTTGGAGGCTCTTTCAGCTGTGTGGCAGATGTGCCTGCGGAAGCAAGGGGAGAAAATTAGTGCTTGGCAATGGCCTGTGAAAGAGGTCACATCACTCACAGCATGGTTGTCTGTTGGATGTTGCACTACTGGATCCTCACTTGGTAAAGCAGCACCGACCTCACCATCAGCACAGGACCGGTCCCGGTCATCGCCGGCCAGCTGGATGGCTCTGTTTTCGAATCCTGTCAGAACTTTGATCTCCAGCATCCCTCCACCTGTCTGCGACCTTTCCCTCCTGTTGTGAGCCAGTTTGTCCTTCTTGGATAGAGATGGGGAGAGTGTATCAGGATGTCTGCCGGGCCAGATGATAAGTGTGCCTGGCCTGTGCAGGTGGTGAGTGGTCCCATGGACGGAATGAGGACAGTGACAGTGAGTGTGAGAGGGTGAATGGTGATGTCCCTTGCACTGACAATGAGTGAGGGCCCTGTGGGTGTGTGATGGGTTTGTGAAAAGAATGACTTACACTGGCAGGGCGGAGGAAATATTTCATCATTTTGCGACACTGGGTGGCTGTCCTCTGCAGGCATTTGCGCTGACCACCACTGCCACTGCCTCCCAAGCCAGGTTGGTGACATTGCTACCCATCCTGCGGCCAGAGCGGGGGTAGAGAAAATCCCAGTGGGCCTCCATGGCATCCAGCAGTCGCTCGAGTGACCCATTATTGAAGCGGGGGGGCTGCAGTCTTTTTTCCTTTGCTGGCCATGTCTTCCGGGCAGCGATGGTGAGCTGGTGGTGGTGAGCTCTTTGCTGGTGGCTGCCTTTTATAGATTGCGGCCAGCGTGATGCAACAGTGGGGTGATGCCGGGTGGGCGAATGAGAGCCTGCTCGCCATGGAAACAGCGTGTTTTGCAGGAGTGAATAAATAATGAGGTGGGCTTGGGAAGATACGGTGTGAAAACCCGCCATTCTCGTCGGTGAGTAGGACTTCGTTTTACCAGCCCACTACCACACTTAGTGCAATTCTGAGAAAAATCTGCCCCTAGGCTTCTGGAATCTTCAATTCATAGTAGCCATCTCACAACCAAAAACTCAGGTAGGGGAACTTATCAAAACAAAGGAAAAAGAAGCTTGTTTTTCAATATTTAGAAGAGGAAGCAGAGCATGTGAATAAGCTGACAAAAGACTAAATGGTAAGAATTCAAATAACTGACAATTAAGCATTGCACTATGAAATTAGCTGATGCATGTATCATAAACTGGATTAATCCTCATCCATGCCCCAGGAGCATTTATTCAGACTTAATTCTGAAAAAATTAAAGCTCTGAGTTAATGTCTCCCGCTCCTTTTACAAGATGCCAATTAATAGAAGTGAACCTGACATCTTTTATAGTCACCTTAGCCACATTTTCTATCCCTCGATTTTCACTGGTAGTAGAATAGTGTTTATAGGTTTGTACTGCATCATAATCCTCAGACTTCCTCCAGTGACGTGTTTTTCTGCTTGAAGGAACCATTGGGCAGGATTTTCCCCTCAGTGCACTAAGTGTGGTGGTGAGTGTGAAAATCGGCTGAAATGACTTGTTTTTGCGCGTTTCGTCTGCTTCCTGCTCCATTAAATATGCGTGGGCAGGAAACACGCTGGATTGCAGGTGGACGGCCTCTGATTCACCCGCTGCTTCTTCACTCCAGGTGCCCATATTCGAAGTGCAGCCATGCATAGCGTTCTCAATGTCTGCAGACCAGGACTGCTCCACTGGAGACATGGCCCCAAAAGCCAAGAAAATGGCAGCCCCCAAATTCCATGACGCCTCACTGGAATGCCTTTTGGACAGAATCGAGGCCTGCTGCGATGTTTTCTACCCCCAGTCTGAAGGTCCAGTAAGTTCACCAATCTGGCTTGGGAGGCAGTTGCAGGAGTGATCATTGCCAACACTACACAGAAGAGGTCAGGCAGCCAGTGCAGCAGGATGATGAATGATCTCATCCGTGCCATCAGTGTAAGTCAACCATCTCATCACTCTCAACTCACACACTCACAAGCCTATCATACATTCACTGGCATCTCAATCACTACCAGCTTAAGGAACATCACCACTCACTCTCTAATATGCACCCTGACATCTCCATCTGGGTTTGTCTCCTTTGAATACTGCGTCCTCATCTCATCCATGGCTCCCCTTACCACCCAACCACCCACACATGCCAGGCATCCTTATCATGTGCCTTGGCATGTGTCTTGCTCACACTCTCTCCATCTGTCTTTAAGCAGGACAAGATCGCACACACTCTCAGGAAGAGGTACCAGACTGGGCTAGAGTGCTGGAAATCAAGGTTCTCTCTCAGTTTGAAGACTGAGCCTTTGAGCTGGCTGGAGAGGATGTGGACCATGCCTGCTGCAACAGTGAGGTTGGCCATGTGATGATCCTGTACCAGCTCATCCCTCAGACAGCCATACTGTGAGTGCATTGTTCTATTTAGAGTCGTCTGATATGCACTATTTATCTCTACTTTCTTTCATAAGCATTTCATCCAAGTGCCCAATGGCCTTACCCAACCAAGCCCTTAGCTCGAGCCCTGACGCCACCTCTGATGAGGATCCTGAGGACGTGACAGCATTCACCGGCACCTTGGTGGGACCTGTTTCTAGAGCAGTCTCAGGGTCACCATCTGGCGAGCACAGCACACAATCTGGTCCACAGCAGGCGCAGGCAGGGACATCCAAGGTCGCCGGCATTCAGAGGGCTGCTGGAGGTCACAATTCAGCTGAATCCAAGTGGGCCTTGGAAAAAGGATATCTGTCACCTCATGTATGCATTTATGCGTGGATACTTGACAGATCCTGCAGAGGTCCCCGGTACAGCCCTGGAAGGAGTCACTCACATAGAAGTTCTTTCACAGCCACTGGCAATGGATGCCCTCCCAGTTACCTTGGTGCCAATTTCTGGAAAATGTGGCAATTGAGAGTCATCAGATCCCTGGACATGAGAAGGCATTGGTGACACTGTGTCCTGCTCATCTGCAGATAAAACATACGAATTTTGCATACCCTTGGTCTTGCAAGATGCCTACTCAGGATGTTTCTGTGAGTGCCATCTGCTGCGTCCAGAGAGGGCCCTGCTGCCTCTTGGTCCTGAGGGTTTAGCTCCTCCCTTTAGCTAGCCAAGCATCTCTGTCACAATCTTCTCCTTCTCTCATGCCTGTATGTGATTATGCAGCAGCACAACCCAGGCCGTCAGCCATCTTCCTGATGGTCACCTCTCTGCAGCATCAATGAGAAACAGACATGAGCCAGCATCAGCCTGCTGAGGTCCTATTTCTGTTAATGACTGGTCAGTGAATGTAGGGTAAAGGGCTTTGTTCCAGTGTCGGCAACTGTCCGTCCCTAAAATCCTGGCCAGAGCAGGGTGTGTTTCAAGTTCCGCCTTCACCCCACCTACCCCTTTACATGACTGACTGCGATGCGATTTCTTTGGCCAGGTGCTTGGATGCGTTGCTTTCAGCCCAGGCATTTGGATCCTCATTCACTGCACTCCAATACCATACTCTTCAGAAAACACAAGGGAAAATATTTAGTCAAGAACTGAGATTATTTAAGGGGGCCTGAAGCTTCTCTCCTGTGAAGCTGCCAGCACCATGATTGTAACACGCATCTGAAGCTTGCCCAGCTGTCCAATTGCTTTGGAGTACATTACCGCTCTGGGGGATCTCCATCTGTGAACAAGGGGTTAATACAAGGAGATTGATTAGTGCCACTTTGCGGGATTAGTCCCTTATCATAGTTTCACTTTCCTGATTCTCTGCATTGTCACTGAAAGGTTCCTAACATGTCCCAATTGTGCATCTTTCCTCATTTGGAAATGCACAGTTCAGTTGGGTGCCCCTTTCATTAACTGCACTACCCCCTCCCCCAGTGTATGCACCTGCCTGCCTTCCAATCGGCCCTCAGAGCCCTCACCAGCAGAGTATCTCCTCACTTTAATTTTGCACTGCACCATTGCTGCAGATTGGAAGATGGTGGTGCTGAGGTCTCCCTACCAGACCAACTTTGACCCTCCCTGTGCGAGTGTGGAAATACCTCCCATTGTCCTTCAGGAGCTTAGTATTCAGGGTTCCCCTCCTCCAAGAACCTCTCAATCACCCCCCTGTATTCCTTGATCCAGCATGACTGCAGTGGATATCTTTTTGTTACCCCCAAAACATGATGTGGCATATTTGGGGAGGCAGTGGTGTAGTGGTATTGTCACTGGACTAGTGATCCAGGAACCCAGGGTAATGCTTTGGGGACCCAAGTTCGAATCCCACCACAGCAGATAGTGGAACTTGAATTCAATAAAAATCTGGAATTAGAAGTCTAATAATGACCATGAACCCAATGTCAATTGTCAGAAAAACCCATCTGGTTCATAATGTCCTTTAGGGAAAACCAACAGCAACATGGTTGGCTTTTATATGCCCTCTGAAATGGCCCAGCAAGCCACTCAGTTGTATCAAACTGCTGAACAGCCCAAAAAAAGGAATGAAACTAGACGGACCACCTGGCATTGACCTAGGCACTGGAAATGACAACGGCAAACTCAGTCCTGTTGAACCTGCAAGTCCACCTTACCAACATTTGGGGGTTGTGCCAAAATTGGGAGAACTGTCTCACAGACTAGTCATGCAACAGCCTGACTTAGTTATAATCACAGAATCATATCTTACAGATAATGTCCCAAGCTCCACCATCACCATCCCTGGCTGTACAGTGGTATGCAGTCCCAGACACCACCAGCAGAGGTGACAGTTCAGTGGTATGCAGTTGGGGGGAAATTGCCCTGGGAGTCCTCAACATTGACTCCCAACTGTCATGGCATCAGGTCAAACATGGGCAAGAAAACCTCCTGCTGATTACCACATTCCGCCATCCCTCAGCTGATGAATCAGTGCTCCTCCATGTTGAATACCACTTGGAGGAACAACCAAGGGTGACAAGGATGCAGAATGTACTCCAGATGGGGGACTTCAATGTCCATCACCAAGAGTGGCTCAGTAGCACCACCACAGAACTAGCTGGCCGTGTCCTAAAGGATATAGCTACTAGACTGGGTCTGTAGCAGATGTTGAGGGAACCAACATGATGGAAAAACATACTTGACCTCATCCTCACCAATCTGCCTGCCACAAATGCATCTGTCTACAACAGTATCAGTAGGAGTGACTACCACACAGTCCTTGTGGAGACAAAGGTACAATCCATCGTGTTGTGTAACACTACCACCATGCTAAATAGATTCCGAACAGATCTAGCAGCAGAAGACAGGGCATCTATAAAGTGCTGTAGGCCATCAGCAGCAGCAGAATTGTGCTTAATCTGTAATCTTATGACCCGTTATCTCCCCCACTCTACCATTACTACCAAGCCTGGGAATCAACACTGGTTCAATGAAGAGTGCAGGAGCACATGCCAGGAGAAGCACCAGGCTTACCTAAAAATGGGGTGTCAACATGGTGAAGGACTATTTGCATACTAAACAACATAAACAGCAAGTGATAGATAGAGCTAAGCAATTCCACAACCAACGGATTAGATATAAACTCTGCAATCCTGCCACATCCAGTCATGAATGGCGATGGACAATTAAACAACTCACTGGAGGAGGACGCTCCACAAATATCCCCAGCCTCCATAATGGGGTGGTCCAGCACATCAGTACAAAAGATAAGGCTGAAGCATTTGCAACAGTGTTCAGCCAGAAGTGCTGAGTGGATGATTCATCTCGGGAGATCAACAGCATCACAGATGCCAAATTTCAGCCAATTTGATTCACTCCACATGATATCAAGAAACGGCTGAAAGCACAGGATGCTGAAAAGGCTACGGGCCCTGACAATATTCTGGCAATAGTACTGAAGACTTGCATTCCAGAACTTGCCGCACCCCTAGCCAAGCTGTTCCAGTACAGCTACAACACTGGCACATATCTGGCAACATGGAAAATTGCCCAGCTCTGTCCTGTACACAAAAAGTAGGACAAATCTAACTGGGCCAGTTACCGCCCCAACAGTCTACTCTCGATCATGAGTAAATTGATGGAAGGGGTCATCAACAGTGCTATCAAGAGGCACTTGCTTAGTAATAACCTGCTCACTGATGCTCAGTTTGGGTCCCGCCAGGGCTACTCAGCTCCTGACCTCATTGCAGCCTTGGTTCAAACATGGAAAAAAGAGCTGAACTCCAAAGGTAAAGTGAGAGTGACTGCCCTTGACATCAAGGCTGCATTTAACCGAGTGTGGCATCAAGGAGCCTTAGAGAAACTGGAGTCAATGGAAATCGGGGGAGAAACTCTCCATTGTTTTGAGTCATACCTAACACAAAGGAAGATGGTTATGGCTGATGAAGGTCAATCATCTCAGTTCCAGGGAGTTCCTCAGAGGAGTGTCCTAGGCCCAACTATCTTCAACTGCTTCATCAATGACATTCCTTCCATCATAAAGTCAGAAGTGGGGATGTTCGCTGATGATTGCACAATGTTCAGCACCATTCTCAACTCCTCAGATACCGAAGCAGCCCATGTCCAAATGCAGCACGACCTGGACAATATCCAGGTTTGAGCTGACAAGTGGAAAGTAACATTCGCACCACAAGTGCCAGGCAATGGTCATCTCCAAGAGGTGAAAATCTAACCATTGCCCCTTGATATTCAATGGCATTACTATCACTAAATCCCCCACTATCAATATCCTGTGGGCTACCATTGACTAGAAGCTGAGCTGAACTAACCATATAAATGCTCTGGCTATAAGAACAGGTCAGAGGCTAGGAATCCTGCAGTGAGTAACTCCCTTCCTGATCCCCAAAGCCTGTCCACCATCTACAGGGCACAGGTCAGGAGTGAGACGAAATACTCTCCACTTGCCTGGATGAGTGTAGCTCCAACAACACTCAAGAAGCTTGACACCCTCCAAGACAAAGCAACCCACTTGATTGGCACCCCGGCCACAAACATTCACTCCCTACACCAGCAACGTACAGTGACAACAGTTTGTACCATCCACAAAGTGCACTGCAGAAATTCACCAAGGCTCTTTAGACAGCACCTTCCAAACCCATCACCACTACCATCTAGAAGGACTAGGGTAGAAGACACATGTGAACACCACCATTTGGAATTTCCCCTCCAAGCTACTCACCACCCTGATATGGAAATATATCACTGTATCTTCACTGTCGCTGGGTCAAAATCCTGGAACTCCCACCCTCACAGCACTGTGGGTGTACATACACTATATGGGCTGCAGCTGTTCAAGAAGGCAGCTCACCACCACCTTCTCAAGGGCAATTCAGGATGGACAATAAATGTTGGCCTAGCCAGCGATGTCCACATCCCATGAATGAATAAAAAATATGTGCCTATGCCCCATGTAGACTTCACCCCTACCATTCTTAAGGACACTTGCACAGGCTGACATATAACTCCCCACTTCCAGCACCCTCAAATGCTCCCATAATACCTTTCCTTCATCTAAAGGCTGCAGGTGCCTCCCTGCCTGAGTGTGCCACCTGCTGCCCAGTATGGTGTCAGAAACCCCCGGACCAACAAGTGTGATGTTACGATCTTGCCCTGGGCACAACTGAGATTGGGCTGACATGCCCTCCTCTGAGTGCATGAGGGTAAGGACAGTTTTTGCAAGTTCAACATTGAAGCGCTTCTTTACTCAGCGATCCTCCCATTCTGGCCCAAAATCACTGCTGTCATTCTGTAGGCAGCTCTCTGCCCATCCTGGTGCTGAGGATGCTTCCACACCAACACTCCCCACCCTTCTGATCATCTGTCTGAGTGAAACCTTGCCCACTCTTACCACCCAGTGGTGCCCTTGCCCTGCAGCCCCCCCCCCTTTCCTCGGGCCAGTTCACCCCCTTCCCCATTGGAAGTCTTGCCCTGCACGCCTTAAAAGCAACCCCCGCCTTACCACTGGTCTGGTAGGTAGAGACTTGCCTCTGACACCCCCTGAACGTGATGTGGAGCTGCCTATGAAGCCTGGCATTGAGTCTGAGTTGCTGAGAATGCTGCATGATGCAAGGTAGGGCAACAAACCTCGAAGTCTCAAGCGAAGTGCAAGTTGCCAGATGCACGTCTCTTATATACTGTTGTGAAACACGTTGGTCTAATTGTACGCTGACCAGCCCTCTTGATCCAGCCAGTGAGTGGTTGATTCCAGCAAGCAGCCCTTATAACGAGATGCAAATGTATTAAAATGATGTACCACGGCAGGAAACGAGAGCCCACCATTGACGGTTGGAGCGGATGATCCCGGGACTGCAATTCAGATGGCGGTAAACCGATTGTTCCAATCTTGCAATACTTTACGCTCCCACCCACCATAATGCCCTAGCGGGTGGGGCCGGAAAATCCCACCCATTGTCTTTCTAATGTCCATTACTTCCAAACGTTCAATAATGGATACTCTGAATCTAACATTTGAGAAACTTTAACCTTGAAGACTGCAGGCCACAAGAACAAACACTGTTACCATTGTAAACAAGAATTCTAACACTTGACAAAGAAAACATAAATATCATCCTGAGTGGAAACTGCAGTCAAGAGAAAAGTGGCTGTTAGTACTAGGAGGCAACAAGGTTCCATTGTAAAGAATGCGGAAGAATTTTGTCAGTATATGCTCGTGATTTCAAAGTATCTTCATGAAAAGGCAAGTGGCAAGGGGGAAAAAAAGATCAAACTGTGGGGAGAAGACAACCTATCTGTTGAGTTTAAGCCAAAAAATGCTATGGATAAAGAGGACAAGGAGCCTCCTTTTGAAATGATTCTATTTGCCATGATCAGTATGCATAGAAAGCTCTTGTGAATTGAAGGAGGAAGAGCAGTTTTAAAAACCTAAATTATGTATAGCTTAGCTGTCAGTAATTAAGACTTTATTTTTGCTCACTTAAATCTTTTAAGCTGCTGGGTAGAAGTAACTGACTTTTGGAGAAGAAACTAGCCTCTACATAAAGAGAAGCAACTATGGATGACATTGTTCATTTTACTAACCTTTATAGTAGTAACCAGGAAGTTACATAAGCTTTTCCTCAGTTTTATTAATGAATGCTAATGACCTTATTAAGAATGGAAAAATTCTATCTTTTTACAATTTCCATTTTTGGTTTACTATTTTTAATGTATATTCACACATTGGCTGGATTTCATGGAGCCTGCCAGAGCATGCCAGGTGATGGGCAAGCCCACTTAGACATGGGGGAGGCCCTGATCCCACTGGCAGGAAAACTAACCCTCATTTAGGCAGCAGCAGGAATTTGTCAATGTGGGGACCCACCTATTGGCCAATTAGGCTCATTGTTGAGTCCCTTAAGGGATATTATTACTACCCCACTGGGATTTAGTGGCTGCTCAGGGGTTTGCCCTAATTCACATGGGTCTCCCATGCCTCCTGAAGGCCACCCAGCAGTGGTCTCTATGATGGAATATTCCCACATTATATCAATGCATTTTTGGAATGGGGGCTGGGTCATGGTTGAAGAACTACAACTCCTAACATGCCTGGGCCTCTACCGCAAGTGCATAGTGCGGCAGGGAGACAGGCCACACATGCCAATTTTCCAGCATTCTTTTGACAGCTGCAGGGATTGGGCAGTGCGCTTGCAGTGCGTGGTATTGTGGCACAAACCAATGATCACGGCACCTGTGTGTAGCGCAAAAGTGAGCCCACATGACAAGTTTTAGTCCGGAGCAGAAGAGATGGAACCTGCAGTGCTTTCATTAGCTCTGTGTGCAGTTGGGGCTCAGAGAAGCCCACAGGAGAACTGGGGCTGAGAGAAACCCAACAGAAGTAGATAGCTCCATGCAGTTTGAGATTGGGGTTCAGGGAAGCCCAAGAGCAGTAGTTGCTTGGTGCAGCTGGGAATTGGGGCTCAGGGAAGACTAGGAGCAACGCTGTCCTGCTCAGAGCAGCTACATAGCTGAGATCATGCCGGTGATTTATTCCTGGAGTTTGGCCTTATGAATCCAGTGGGACACAGTCTCAGAAGAAGAAATTGAACAGCTGGGCGGTGAGCAGTTGTTGGGGCAGTCTGAATTGGAGCTGCTGTTGAGGGAAATCAGAGAATAGATCCTCAAAAGAGAAGAACTGAAATCTCTTGCAAGGAAGACAGAGTTTTAAAGAATTTTTGTGACTCACAGTGATCACTGACATCTGCATGGGTTGCTAAGAAATTCATGGGATATGTCTTGGCTGCATCTGCCATTTAATGTACAGATTGTGGTTCAACCACAGTTTGCCTGTTAATTTATGTTTAGCTCATGTTAATAATGGATGGTAGAGTATATGATGGATAGTATTGACTGTTTACTTTATCGATTTTTGTATAGTAAAATTTCTTCTGTTTGTTTAAAACCATGGAATCTTGTGACTTTATTTTCTTAGTAAGTAACTGGGATTTTGAACTTCATCTATTTTAAACAGAAAGTTACTGATCCCTAACCAAATTGTAACAAAATTTTAGGTCTCATCCGGGATTGTAACAAAATTGGGGGCTTGCCCATCTCCCAAGAGCTTCCTCTTCCAAAGGCATAGTGCCCAATTGAGGAACCTGGCATTGGGAAGAGGAATACCTGCTGAGACCCACCCATCATCAGTAACCCCTTCCCCATGACCCCCAACCAGCCCACACTCACCCATCCCCAGCGATCCAAAGATGATAGCTGGTGAAGGCCTCACTGAATTACCAACAGCAACTATTGCTCCCGGTGATGCCACCTGTAATATAAAGCTGCCAGCCTATGATTGGTCAGCAACTTTTGGGGGTGGCATTCACATCCTACTTAACTCTGTGGGAGGCCCAATGCTGCCTACTTAAGTGCCTGATTGCACCTAATATCGTCAGACACTCCTTGGGGAATGACATAGGTTTCTCACCGGTTCTCCCACCAGTGGGCTAAACCTGAATCACCTACACTTAATTCCACCTATCCATATGTGACAAGGAGTACACAATTTTATTTATCTTCTACTAGCTGGATCATCATCCACTGACAAGATGCAATCAATGGAACTGAATCTTTTAATGTTTTAGTTTGCCTCTTCCCAGCAGAGTAGCTTACATGACCACAAACAAAACTAGCCCAGAATAATAATTGATCTAAACTCACTTTCTCCTACTAATCCAGTGAACCTTTTAAAAATATCTGTTTTTTCTTCTCTTTAAGAGAAGGTTATGAATCATGACATGGCATTTGATCCAGCTGTCTGCTGTTATAAATTTGGAGTAGCTGTAGATAGCTTCTCAAGCTTAGTGGCATTGGTCATTTCCTTAAGGGACTTGATCATCTTACTTTCATGACAGTTGATCCACATTGCCTTCCATCTAATTGGATCATTCAGGAATGTAATGACAGTATTTCTTTGTGATCTGGGCTGTTGCACATGTATCTCTTCAATCTTTCTAATGAGTTACCATTAGACGAGATTATACTTGTTTTAAATTGATAAATGTCTATATTACATCGAAAAACAGACCTAAAAAGTAATGTAATGGTTATGTTATTAGACAAATAATCCAGATGTTTAAACAAATCTAGAAATAAAAATCTTACATCAGTGGAAGTGACCACAAAGCTGCCAGATTGTCATAAAAACAACCGATTCACTTTAGAGAAGGAAACCTGCAGTCCTTACATTGGTCTATAAATGACTCCAGTCTCAAACCAACATAACTGATTCATAACTACTTTCTGAAGTGTACTGGCAAGTCACTCAGTTGTGTTAAACTGGCCCACCATCACCTCCTCAGGGCCACCAGGGATGGTCAATAAATGCTAGCCTTATTAGCAATGCCCACAATCTGAGAACGAAGATAAGAGAAGGTCAGACCATTTGGTCAATCAGTAAAACAAATTTTTGTGTATACGCTCACATAGAATGCCTCAATGGGCCTTCAAGGGCATTAGGTATACTATATGCATCATTCAATAATCTGCAAGAACCAATATTACAAAATCTCCTTATAATCATGTTTTTGTACTTAGATACTTTATATGTGTTCTTTCTGCCCTGATTATTAAATAATGATTATATTTACTTTAGATATAGTAATCTATTGTTGACTGTTTCTATCAATTATAATTTTGTATTAATGATATTGCTTCACAATTGTGTGTTACTTTTCTGTTATTTGGAACCAAAGATTTAAACAGCGATAAATTCTCAGAAATACAGATGGCTGTATACTTATTTTCAGTACCTCATAATATAATGCATTATCATTTTCAGAATCTTAACATTAGTAAAACTAGGTGTTGCTGACTGCCCACCATCGCCTCCTCCTCTCATTATGCCCAATGATTTATCACATCGAAAAATCATCAGTGACAGCCCACTTTCCTGGGTGAAAAGCTCAAAAGAAACATTGAAGCTCAGGGCCCAATGAAAGGTATTTGATGTCAATACCATTTGACACATGTAGGTTTGATATGTTCACTGCTCCTAAGTGATGCCAAAAGAATGCATCTTGTGAGAATAGCATTAAGAACAGAGGACAAAGATCTAAACGAGCTCAGATAATTGCTGTTAGCTGTGCAAGGTCACCTTCATGCACCACACAGGAAGCACTTCCAGCTTGGTACCAACGCAAGGGAAGGCAGTTCTGTTAATGATTAGTAAAATCTGTAAAACACAAAATGCTTTATTCATAGCATTTCTCTGTTATTTCTCCTCATGTTATCTCCCAGTTCATCTTCACCATGAGACCCGCCTTTGGCTTTCTCGATCCTATTGCCACTAAACTGCTGACTGCCTGACTTCCCAATCTGGCCTCCATGTTAATTGACTTTGTAAACAGTTCCCTCTCCTCAGGTACAAGCGCTTCCCTTTCAAATCTGTTGTCATCAACACCCTCCTAAAAAAAGACCCCTTACCCTTTTCCAGCCAAGCTACCATCCATCTTATACCTCCCTACAGTTCTCGATTGTGTTGTTGTTTCCCAAATCTCTGTCCATTTTTGATGCAACTCCATGTTTAAACTTATTAAATCAGGGTTCCACGCCTGCCACCACACTGTAACTGCTCTAGTCAAAGTCACACATAACATCCTCTGTGAATGTAACCATGGGGGGAGTGCACCATCCCTCCATATTTTTCTCAACCTGTCTATAGCCTTTGGTACAACTGACCACACATTCCTCCTCCAACACCTCTACTCCATTGTCCAGCTGAGTGGGTCTGCTTTTGCCTGGTTCCAATCTGATGTATCAAGTCATAGACAGAGAATCTCCGGCAATGGCTTCTCTTCCCGCCGTTGCTGCACTGTTCCCTCTGTAGGTCCCCAAGGATCTATCCTGTGCCCCCTCCTATTTCTCATCTGCAGGCTGCCACTCAAAGATAGCGGCCCAAGAATTCAGAAGACATCATGATTCAAGAGAGAGAGAAGGAGAGACAGAGAAAGAAAGAAGAGAAAGGGAAAGAGACCAGAAGCTCTTGAAACCAGGGGCGGTAATGTGATGTGTTGGACTGGGAGCAGTGGCAGTTGGGTTCTTTAATGTGGGGTCAGGAGGAGCACAACTGCCCCTCAAGGCTCTACATTTAAGTCAGTTGCTTTCTTTCTTGGTTAGGCTTGGCAGATGATCCTTAGATTGAACCAATCTTGACAATAGGGGCTGATCCCTCATTTGCATATGTTAAGGGGCTAATACCTATTTCAAGCATGGGTAAAGAAAGCACATGTTTTGGCTTTAGCCAATACGGTAAGTGGTACACTTCCTGCCTATCATACTGGTACTGTAGCGTTCAAGTGCTGTGCAGAAATCTATGTTTTATAGACAAACTTAAGAGCATAATCTCAAATTCCATATGTATGCTGGTGATAGCCAGGTCTACCTCACCACCACATTTCTCAAGCCTTTCACTGAACTGCTATTGTCAGTCTGCTTGTCTGATATCAGGTCCTGGATGAGTCTCAATTTCCTCCAACTAAATATTAGGAAAACCAAATCCATTGTCTTTGGGTGCATTACAAATTTTGTTTCCACATCTCCAAATCCATCCTTTCCATGGCCACTGTCTCATGCTGAACCAAGCGGTATTCAACCTCAGTGTCCTATTTGACCCTGAATTGAATTTCTGACCCTATATCCTCTCATCACAAATACCCTCTACTTCACCCTCCACAATGTTGCCAGTCTCCTCTTCCACAGCTCATTTTTTGTTGAACCCTGATTCATGTTTTTGTTAACTCTAAACTCACCATTATCCTAATGTTGTCTGAGTAGGGTTCCTATTTTCCACCCTCCGTTAGCTTAAGATGCTAAGCTGAATCAAGTCGTGCCGGTGCATTGCCTCTGTGATGTCTGACACAAATTTGCACCTGATCCACCAAAGCCTTGAATTTAAAATTCTCATCTTTGTGTTCAAATCCTCCATGGTTTCATCCCTCCACACCTCTGCAATTTCACCTGTCCAACAACCCTCTGAGAACTCTGTGATCTTCCAACTCTGGCCTCTTGTGAATCCCCCATTCCTTTCACCCACCTTTGGCATCCGTGCTTTCAGCTGTCATAGCCCTGAGCTCTGGAGTTTCCACCCTAAACCTTTTTGCATATCCCCTCTCTTAAGAACCTTCTTAGACCATATCACATTAATCAGTTTATAGTCCCATCCTAATGCTCCTTCTTTTGCTTTTTACACTCCTGTGAATCATCCTGGGACATTTCATGATATTACTCATGGCCTTCATCCTTCCTATGCCCCACAACAGACTTATGGGCAATGTTAGAGCTGATGGAATGAAAGGAGCAGTAGCAAATGGGGCAGGATTTTTGGGTCATCGGGCGGGAGCAGTGGGTGGGCCCGGAAGCCAGTGATCGACCCCCGACCACGATTTCACGTTGGCTGGCCAATTAACGGCCAACCAGTGTGAAATGTGCACTGAAAAGCTCAGCTGCCCGGTGGGGGCGGTAGGAGGGCGAGCACTGAAGTCCTCGCAGGTGCAGGGGAATGCGCACTGAAGGCAAGGAGCTGCCTCAGGGAGCTGAAGAAATTTAAAATAAAAAAAGATTTTGAGAATTTGAAAAAACGTCCCCTCATAGCACTCACTCACATGAACAGAAACATAATAAAAATTATGTCAAAATATTTTTATTTTTTTTTAAATTAATGTTGGAAAACTCATCCCACCCATGGATGAGGTTTCCTAAAGAATCAAAGGCCGCCTGGCCGATTCACCCACCCACGAACCATAAGGTTGGACAGGCAGCGAAAAATCTGTCTTAATTAATACTTTAATTACCTTACTAGGCCTCTTAATTGTCAGCAGACACGCTGTTGACTTTCGCATGTGCCCACCAACCAAATATCGCATGAGTGTGCGATGACGTCGAGACGCTCCCTAGAAGTCATTGTGAGCTATTTTACGCCCATTTGGGTAGGGCACACACCTGCCCGCAGGACGTAAAATTCTGCCCATGGATACAAAATTGACGGAGTCACAAGAAACATGGTGTGGTGGTAAACAGTTGATTTCCAGACTAGAGGAAGATTTATAGTGGCATTCACTCCTGCTCCTCTATAGATATATTAAAAAATGCAAATACACACACACATACACACCTATATACATACATATAAATACACATGCGCGCGCACACACACACACACGCACACACATATATTTCTATAAATACACACACAAATATATACGTACATATAAATAGACACGCACATATACATATATACAAATACGCACACAAATATACATATATATAAATGCACACACATATATAACTACACACACACACATATATACAAATATAAATACACACGCGCACACATATATACATATATAAATGCACACCTATATATACATATATACATACACATATATAAAAATACGCATACACACACATATATGTATATATATGTATATATACACACACATATATATAATATATATACATAGATGTATAAATACACACACATATTTATACATAAATATATAAATACACATGCACATATACATATATATAAATACACACACACGTATACATATATAAATACACACGCACACACATATATACATATATATAAATACACACCTGAACACATATATACACGCATATATAAATAAACACACACACCACTACTCCATGGGCAGGATTTTTACCTCGTCAGGCAGCCACTATCTGCGGTCGGGCCCCAACCACAATCAGGCTCCGACCACAATTTTACACTGGCAGGCCAATTAGGGGCCACGACTCGGATGTGCCCTGTGTGGTTGGCTAGGTTGCAATGGCACTGTGCATTTAGTGGACTAATGAATGTTTCTGTCTTTTCAGGAGAAGACAAGACATAATCAAGTGGGTAGGGCAGTTACAGGCGGAGGTCTGCCCAGCCTCCTGCTGCTCAGTAGATTTGAGCAGGATGCCCTCAAGCTCGAGAGCCGGAACATTTTGTACAATGGGGCATGGGGAGGAGGGGCTGTCAAACAAAGGTAAGAGCACATTGCACAGAGGAGAGAGTTTTGGATTGTAGAACCATTGTAGTGTAGTCTGTTCATTGATATGAGCCTCAAACCTGGAGTCCTCATTGATCATTGAAAGACAATGGCACATGATGCAGATCTCCATTGTCTCACCAGGGTACCTGGCATGCACAGTGGCAGTGTGATGAATGTAACTAATGACATGTGCTTGTTCTCCCTTTTAGATTCCCCAGCAGACGTACGATCTGCAGACCCCAAAGGACCATAAGACCATAAGACATAGGAGCCGAAATTAGGCCATTCGGCCCATCAAATCTGCTCCGCCATTCAATCATGGCTGATGAGTTTCTCAACCCCATTCTCCCGCCTTCTTCCCGTAACCTTTGATCCCCTTACCAATCAAGAGCCTATCTATCTCGGTCTTAAATGACCTGGCCTCCACAGCCTTCTGTGGTAATGAATTCCATAAATTCACCACTCTCTGGCTAAAGAAGTTTCTCCTCATCTCTGTTCTAAAAGGTATTCCCTTTACTCTGAGGCAGTGCCCTCGGGTCCTAGTCTCTCCTACTAATGGAAACATCTTCCCCACATTCACCCTATCCAGGCCTTTCAGTATTCTGTAAGTTTCAATCAGATCCCCCCTCATCCTTCTAAACTCCATCGAGTATAGACCCAGAGTCCTCAAACATTCCTCATATGTTAAGCCTTTCATTCCTGGGATCATTCTCGTGAACCTCCTCTGGACTCTCTCCAGGGCCAGCACATCGTTCCTGAGATACAGGGCCCAAAATTGCTCACAATATTCTAAATGTGGTCTGACCAGAGCCTTCTAAAGCCTCAGTAGCGCATCCCTGCTTTTATATTCTAGTCCTCTTAAAATAAATGCCAACATTGCATTTGCCTTCCTAACTACCGACTCAACCTGCAAGTTAACCTTAAGAGAATCCTGGACTAGGACTCCCTAGTCCCTTTGCACTCCTGATTTCTGAATCTGACCACCTCTGACACTGGAGGACCACTGGACATCATTTGCAGCTGCGTCACACCCGGTCTCTGAAGCAGGCACCAGCGCAGATATAGCACATCAGTGGGCATTAGACGGCGGCTAGTATCTTGGTGCACATTGGTGAGGGCACTTCACCGTCGCTTGATGTGCAGGTGGAGGCAGAAAGTGCCCAGGGCGAAGGGAGGGCTGGGGACCAGGACGATGCTCAGTCAAAGGCTGATGATGAGCCTCTGGAGTTGTCCATTAGGCAGCAGATGCTTGATATCCAGTAGAATGTGCGGGAGGGTCTGGTGGAGATTCATGAGGGTGTGCATGCCATGGTCTCCATGATGGATGAGTCCAATTGGAGCTTGAGTACTGCAATGACTGTCATGGCCGAGGACAATGCCTCCTCCGTTGAGAGAGTTGCGACCCTCATGGAGAGGCAGCTCCTGGGGCAGAATGAGGGGTTCCTGGGGTTGCATTCAGACCTGCAAACCCTCATACAGGCAATGACCTCAGGTGGTCAGTGACATTGTGGGAGATGGATGAGGCACCCTATATCGCAGATAGGTACCTGTCCATCAGTGGTGAGCAGGGAGGTCCAGAGCAATCTCACATTGGTGCATGAGCTGCCTGTCATCTCTGCGGGCTCCTCTCAGGGCTCTCTGGATAATGGCAGCATTTCCTCCACCCCTCTGCCAGTGACCATAGCATCTGATGAGTCTGCGGCGACTGGGGAGATGCCAGTCATGGCACTGGCTGCTCCCTCCCAGGCGAGGCCAGCACAGGCTCCACTGGCCAGAGGACGACCTCCATGGTCATTAAGGCCAACAAGACAGTAGAGTCAGCAGGCTGTCTCCAATGTCAGTGCCAGCGAGGGGGGAGCACCAAGACCTAGCACTCGCAAACATTAGCTAAAGACACCATGAGCATAAGAGGGGCAGGTTATGGGTGATTTTATGTTAATTTCTATTTACTTTATGTATACTGGTCTGGAATTGAAGACCAGAAACATTTATTTAAATATTTTGAAGTGTCACAAGGAGATAAACTTTGCTTTTGTCATCATGGTATGCTTCACCTTTTTATTTTATTGGTGCAGGGTACGCCAGTGCTGAACATAGGTGGCTCTGAACTTGATTGCACAGGCATTGAGTGTTCTTTGTGTTCAAATGAAAGGGCCCTTTCAGACACCCAGGATGGAGGAAGCAGCTCTGGCATGCACTGGAAGCTGATCTTTTGTAGCCTAGTTGAAGGAGCATTGGATCAAAGCGTCCCTGGCATCCCTGCCTCCCTGGAGGTTACTGAGGTCTGGCACCACAACGTCAGCTTTCTTATCACCATCCTCATCTTTGGACTCATTATCTGTGGCCTCTTCCTCCAGTGGGTACCCCCCTTGCCAGTGCCAGATTGTGGAGAGTGCATCTTGCAACCATCATCAATGACACCCGCTGTTGGGGGGGTACTGTAGTGCTCCCCTTGAATGGTCCAGGCATTGGAAGCGCATCTTGAGAAGACCCATGGTCCTCTCTAACACCGCCCTTGTGGAGGCATGACTCATATTGTAACTCTTCTCTGCCTCTGTTCTTGCATGATGGAGAGGGGTCATAAGCCACCTTTTCAACGGATAGCCCTTGTCACCCAGCAGCCACCCATCCTGTCGGGCTGGAGCACTGAAGAGCCTCGGCAGCTGGAAGTGTCTCAGGACGTACGCGTCATGGGAGCTGCCAAGGTACCTTGCGCAGACTCGTAGAATCAGCATCCTGTGATCACACACTATCTGCATGTTCATGGGGTGGAAGCCCTTCCTGTTGACGAAGGCACCCAGATGACCCGCTGGCGCCTTGATGGTCACATGGCTGCAAAAACCTCTGGTTCGCTCAACCTGGATGGCCTCATCCGTATGGTACCTGTTGGCCCTGCACCCCTTGTGCCTGCACTTCTCCACCCACCGGTCCCTCCGCTGGAAGCTGCATTGGGACACGTGGCCTCGTCTCCTTTCTGCCCCTCTCTAGAGGAGGTGCCTCTAGCCGAGACCACAATCCCCATTACCAGGGTAAGGGAAGGCTATCTGATACCTGGAAGGGTCCATACGGTCTGAATCCTCCGGGGCCCTGGCAGACAGCAAAGAGTCCTGAAAGAGGCCTGGAAATGCTAAGAATGAAGACCCAAACAGAGATGAAGCTGCTAAGTACCAATAAGCAACCAGCTGCAAACTGTCTCCAAAACTGCTCAGTACTCACAATGGCAATGCTGCTGATCTTTTTTACCCCACTCATGGATGAGGTTTGTGAAAATATTAGCTGGCTGCCTGCCTGTTTTGACAGAGAATCACACGGGCAGGGTAAAATCACAGTCAGTTGGACTGTTAAGGGCCTTAAGTGGCCTGTTAATTAATGGCAGGCACTGCTCCAGCACCCGCGCATGCCCACCGAGCAAAATATTGCGTGAGTGCACGATGACATTGGGACGCTCGCCCGACATCATCACGCGCTGTTTTACTCCCGACTGGGTTGGATGCGTGCCTGCCCATGGGACAAAAAATACTGCCCCTGGAGTATTGTGACCCATGAGGAGGATAGTGTATAAGTATTCAAAATCATGAGAGGTCGGGACAGAGTTGATGGAGAAAATTTGTGCCCATTGGTAGAAGTGTCAAGAACCAGAGGGTACAGATTTAAGGTAATTGGGAAAAGAAGCAATGGCAATATGAGAAAAATGATTTTTATGCAATGAGTTGTTAGGGTCTGGAATGCCTGAGATTGTGGTGGAGTCAAATTCAATCATGGCTTGCAATGGGATTATTAGTTGAAAAGGAAAATTAGCAGGGCTACAGTGAAAAGATAGGGGAGTGCCACTAGGTGAATTGTTCTATGGTTTTATGATGCTATCTCTAATCACCTTCAGCCCTACTACAACTTTCCAAGAACTAAGTGTTCCCCAATTCTGGCCTCGCGTATATCCCCAAATTTCTCATGACTACCATTAGATGTGCCTTCACCTGTCTAAAACCCAAGCACTTGAATTCTCTCCCTAAATATCTTCACCTTTCTGACCAAGCTTGTACTCATTGGTCCTAATGTCTCCTTATGTAGCTTGTTGTCAAATCTTGTCTGATTGTATTCCATTGAAGCCCTATGGTACATGCTATGTTAAAGGTACTAAATAAATGCATGTAGTTGTTGTTGATATTGCTGTGCCCTAATTTGCATTTTTGTTGCTCCATTAGGTTAAATTCCGCAAAAGGAAAACAAGTAAAACAATGCGACATGTAAACATTGAACACTTCAATGTTCAAAGTAATGCAAGTTGTGTACAACAGTTATTATACTATAAGACATTGTACACTTTATGGGATAAATTATGGTTTGTGTGTAGGAACAATGATCTCAATGTATTTATCCAAAGCTAAATGTAACATTACATAAGATTTATCATAATACCTTTTAAGTCTTTACTTAAAATTATGCTTCTGAATAATTGTACATTTCCAAATACCAGCTATTCTGAGATAAAACAGTTTTACATACCATGAGAATTAAAGATCACAATTTTTGCATAGAAAATTTGTAACTCCGGCAAGTGAACAAATTGCATCTCGCAAATAATCGTCATTGTAGCGTTTGCAGTTGTCCAATCATATTCCATAAAATTTATGTAATCTTCTTATAAAAATAGTTTAATTGCAACCTTTGTAACGTCAGCCCTGGCTCAGTGGTAGCACTCTCATGCCTTAATCAAAAGGTTGTGGGTTCGAAGTCCACACCAGAGACTTGAGTACATAATCTAGGCTGATATAGTGGTGAAGTACAAAGCAAATCCAACACCATCAGAAGTACTGTCTTTCACGTGAAGTGTTAAACCAAGGCTCTTGTCTACACTTCAGGCAGACATACAAATTTTCATGGAACTAAGCGTAGGAAATCAGGGATATTTCATGATACAGCAGCAAATATTTATCACTCAACCATTCTCATCATAACGTATTATCTGGACATTTTTCTTGTTGCTGTTTGTAGGATTCTTGCCTTGCACAAATTGTCACAATTTACCTACATTACGACAGTGACTATGTTTCAAAAGAGCTGCTGCTTTGGAGATGAAGTGTTTTGAAACATCCTAAAGTTGTGAAGGGAGTGATATGAATGGATGTTCTTTATTCCCTTTATAGAAGATTGCTTTCAATGGTACACTCAGGCCAAAAATGTTGCTTCAGTGATGCACATGCTGTTTTGTACTATTAACCTAACATTCCAGATGTGTAAACATGCCTCTGAGTTTCGCATTATCTTTATTTTTCATGTCCTACATGAATTTTAATAAGCTGGCTGCTTAGATTATCCCTTCTACAGATCCCAACAACTAATTATGAGCCAACCATTCATTATGTTTTCTTTCAGTCAGAAAATCACAAAATGGTCTCATGAAAAAAGTGTGCTTAATTAGTGTGAACTCCCAAGAAGAAATTGTGTTTCCATTTCCTTTATACTGCCTCCCTCAGTGGAAGCCTCTTTGCAATTAATTAAACTTGGCTATAGCATTTTAAATATTCCAAAAGCTGGAGACTGACAAAATTTATTCCCTTCCATCAGATTTGTTTACTACAGAATTAGTCCCAAAAATCATGCTGTGCAATGTTAATATAGGAACATTTGATCTATTCATATGAAATGAGTATTTTAGGAAAAAGGTGTCAACCCAAACTTTGCTCCGAATCAAAGAATAAATTGTAAAATCATGTACTATAAACATGAAGGAACAAACAAATTTATACTTCACATGTGGAAAATGAGTGATGACTGTTTCTTCAGTGTAGCATTGAAGTGACATGGAGAATGTTGCACTAAAGGTACAGCTGTCACCATACTTAGGGCATTACTTTCAGTAGGGTGGCCGTTGTGCTATTAGTAATAGGGTTGAACTTCAGACACTTTTTAAGTGGAAATATTAAAACTTTCTGGTCAGCATGCGGGGGCGGGCCCCACTCGCTGACGCATAAAATGACACGTGGTGATGTCAGGCGTGCATCCTGACATCACCACAGGCATTCTGATCTTCGGTTCGGCGGGCACACACCTGAATCAGCTATGCGCACGCCGAACTGTCAAAGGCCTATTAAGGCCATTTAGCAACCAGTTGAAACAATTAACATAGCTGCCCGTCCAACCTTAAGGTTGGCAGTCAGGCGAAGAGCCCAGGCGGCCTTCGAATTGATCATGAAACCTCATCCATGGATGGGATGAGGTTTCATGAAGACTTAATTAATCAAATAAATTTTTTTATTATCATTGACATGTTCCACCTCATGTGACACTGCACATGAGGGTACATGTCTGAATATTTTTTTCTATTTTTTTTTTGAAGTTTTCATAATGAAAATAATCTCCCTGAGGAAGCTCCGACTCTACCAACCCCCCCGCCCTCCCCCGCCCGCCCACACAGGGAGCGCTGAGCACTTCCAGATGCGCTTCACAATGCCTTAATTAGTAGCACACAGCCGATCATGGGTGGTGATCGGTTGCCCGCCCAGCCCATACGACAAGGAGAAAATTCTCCCCTAAATTTATTTACAATTTACTCAGCAGCAACTACACATGTGTTTTCAACTCCAACTCTACCTCTACACTGTATGCTGAGGTAGCCTGTGCTACTCTCTTGTTGTTTACTACAGATTATATGATCTTTCCTAACAAGTATTATTCTTAAAGGTACATTGCACCCTAAATAAAACCATAATTACACAGACTACCTATATATGATTTTTGTATCAAGATATTCTGAACACATCAGGACTTTGCTGCTGTGTGGACACGTTTATCAAAATCCATCTGGTTTAAATATTGCAATGAAGTGAATGAATGAACATCAATTTATAAAGTGCCAGGCAAGATCCTAATCAGAC
The DNA here is from genome assembly GCF_017639515.1 of Carcharodon carcharias. Taxonomy (NCBI): domain Eukaryota; kingdom Metazoa; phylum Chordata; class Chondrichthyes; order Lamniformes; family Lamnidae; genus Carcharodon; species Carcharodon carcharias. The sequence continues at coordinate 51,654,646 of NC_054473.1, forward strand.
TGAATGGTGTTACTTAACAACATAGTGACAAATCTGTCAATCTGAAAATAATCAGTACCTCCTCAAGAGCTAATGGTCATTTATAAAACAACAAGCAAGTTCACTTAGAGGTGAAAAAACAATCATGGACAATTAGAAACTTTCTGACTCGTCGAAGCAGGGATTGTACATTAAAACATGGCACATCTGGACACTTGGCGGGTCTACACAGCCACACCATTCTGCATCATAAAGCAGTGTCTATATAAGCAGGTCCAGCACTAGTGTAGCATTTTCAAATAAACTAGGTGATCTCCTCCAAGGGAAGATGTGCCAGAGTGGGCAGCCAGTGGTCCTTAAAGGCAACAGGTGTTTTATTGGCTAAAGAATGCAGATGTAGTTTTCTTGCAGCTGCTTTGAAATGATGCCTTTAAGAACAATTTTTAATCTCCTTACCTCCCCAAGTTCGGCAGTTTAATCAGAGAAGAAACACAGCCTGAATCCCATTTGATTTCTGAAACATCCATGTCTATTGAGCCTTGATTTTTGTTAGGAAATAATAATTATTTCTTTGTCTTACTGTATTTCTGGTTATGGTGTTATTGCAGAGTATCGGCTGTGGTTCAGAGGGTAACTCTCCCATCTCTGAGTTGCAAGGCTTTGGGTTCAAGTCCCACCCTCCAGGGGCTGGAGCACAAAAATCAAAGCTGGCAAACCCATGTAGTACTGAGGAAGTGCTGCACTGTCAGAGGTGCAGTCTTTCAGATGAGATGTTCAGCCCCTGTCCCGTCTAGCTGTTTAGACAAATGTAAAAGATTGCCTGGAACCATTTTGAAGAAAAGCAGGAAAGTTATCCCCTGTGTCCTGGTCAATATTTATCTCTCAATATCACAAAAGAACAGATTGCCCAGTCATAATCACATTGCTGTTTCTGGGAGCTTGCTCTGCACAAACTGGCTGTTGCATTTTCTACATTACAACATTGGCAACACTTCAAAAGTACTTCATTGGCTGTAAAGTGCTTAAGATGTCTGGTGATTATGAAAAGCTCTAAGTAAATCAAAGCCTGAATTTCATGCTCCCCCAATGGTGGGTTTTTAGGTGGGGGTTGGAGGGAGGGGGGAGTAGGTTGAAGGTTCAGGATTCCCTCTGGGTTCCTGCCCCAACCTCCCTAAGCTGGAGCAGACAAGGCCTCCGATGAGCTGCCCGCCCTTGCCCCAATTGAGGCCCTTCAGTAACCTTAAGTGCCGTTTCCAGCCCAGCATCAATTTTTAGGCTGGCTGGAGGATATACCTGGCGTAGGGGGAACTTGAAAAAAAAAAGGCTTAGATTTCGGGCCAATGGCTGGTTGGCCTCCATCAGAAGCTCCCTTAGGTTCAGTAGGCACTGGACCTCCCTCCACCCCACCCCCAGCTTCACCCCCAGCATCCTGATCACCTCCTTTGTGCCCCTTCCAGGCCTTCCCTACCACCCCTGCCCTGGGACCCCTTAAATTTACCTTGTCCTCCTGTCTTGGGGTTTGGCTCAGGCATCTTGCTGAAGTTCCCCTTCAATCCACTGCACCTCTTGTCACTGCAGGGACTGAGGACCTCTCTGAGACAAAAATGCTTCCCGAGTGAGGGGCGGAAGTCCCGCCTGCAGCCAATTGATGCTCATTCGAGTGTGAAATGGCTGCGGGCCACTTGGAGTCAGATGGCAGGAAGGGAAAACCCGCCATTTGAAAAATTCAGGCCCAAGCCTTTTTTTTTAACTACTAAATTTAATGGCGTAATGACACCATGAATGAGTTTGTCATTCTCTTTCTGTTCTTTTTCTTAAATCTGGTCTTCACACTACAGTTTCCTTTAGTAGGAAAATGCAAAAGTTGCTGCTAACTAGATTACATTTAATATTATATAGGTCTATGTCAAGTGCTTCATCTGATTGATGTACAATTCCCTCATGCCTGCAAAGTAATCACACGCACATGAAGTAATACCCAGGCTTAAAATCAATATTATGAAATGGCAATTCACTGTTACATCTAATAGAAATCAGCTTACTATTTCAGAAATCCATATTAAATCCTAAATTATAGCTCTCCAATTCATGTTATGCTTCATGTATTTCAGCAGGCCAGGGAGCTAAAAAGAAAACAGTGAATGCTGAGAAGCAAAACAGAAAATTAGAGAGATGCATTCTCACAGAAGATGAAAGGTTTATGTTTTGAGTGTGATCATATATCAGAGCAGATGAAGGGTTACATCTGAAGCATTGATCTATTTTTTTCTTTTCAGACGTCGATCAACCTGCTATGCAATTTAAGTATTGTCCATTTATTTTAAAGTTTAGTTTCTTTGGGCAATGTTACAAAATGCCAAAAAAACATAACAATGTATTTGAATTTTGGGAAGCAAGAAGTGGTATGTGCAGGATAACATTCCCTGTCTGTGCCACTGGAAAAGTGTCAGGAAACCTCCAAAAAAAATTCTGCATTATTTCCCAGGGATTGTAAATCAGAAAATATTAATAAAACAAAAAAAAATCACAAAATTAATTTTCTACACTTAGAGCAAGCATATTGAATTTAAATTTGCAATCATTTTAGATGTGTGAATGTAGCTAAATTTATTTGAAACTGAAAATAAGACAATAATTTACTCTAATTGTTACAGATGAGTAAAAATTGACTTTACAAGCACAATAATGGCACAGCATTTTATTTCTGGGATTCAACCAGCTGCTGTCTAGCAGTAAATAGCCAAAGGCAGATTCTTTTCTTAAAATTAGCTTACAAATGTAATTAATTCTTGATTGCAGTTTGAGATCTTGACCATATTTGGTAAGAGCAATGATTCACTTGAAAAATCATCTAAATGAAATGAATTATGAACTATTGTTCCTGGCACAACATTTCAAAATTATTGGCTTCATGATTACGGCCCATTGACTGTTTCTAACAATCATCAAACTCCCTGAGATTAAAATAATACATTTAAACTTATCTCTGTAATGCAGTTAAATCAATAATATCCTTTAAATTCTAGTTATTATACCCTAAAATTACAAAATTCCGCGTGCCCATGATATTTGTTTCATTGTTGAAGTAAATACTGGGTAGTGTGGTGGTACTAAGTGTGAGTGTACTAACACTCAAAGCTTTGCAGCTCAATTGCATGTCTAAGGCATGTGAAGCAGGCCTTTACCCATTGCAGGCTGCAATTTTGACTGGTAAGGGATTGAATCAGGGAGGTATACCATTGGAAGGATCATGCTGGGAAAGTCAATTAGTGATGGAAGCATTTATGACAATTTTAAAGGAGGCTATGTCTTTTGAACTGCAAGATATCAGACTCGAGAAACAAAAAAAAAATGGACAAACATTTTCAGAAAAAAGAGAGAAAATTTTCCCAGTAAAATTCTCTATTTGGAAAAATATAAAGTCAGAAATACTTGGAGCTCTGTGCGCCTTTTGAATATAGTCGTGCAGAAATAAAGATTCTTGGTAATTGAAACACCATTAAGATTTTCATTCCCTCAATTCAGTAATATTCATAATTAATTCTATTACCAAAATGTAGTGGGATTCACTTTTATTTCTAATGAGAAGTCCTCAATTCTAGTGTTAGCATATGTGCTGTGCTGCACTCAGTTCCCATGGTGCCTTAAAAATAAATCCTCTACTGTTTTAATTTAAAGCCACAACTTTTTTTCAATCATATAAAAGCAATATTAGTCTGGCCCTAGCCTCTGGATGAGGCTTCAATTAAACTGGAAATTAATCTGTGATTTACTGCAGGCAGAGGGAGATAAAAACAAAGAATGAAGAAAACCAAGTGTAATTGAATTTTACAAAAAGCTCCCGATATAACAAAGCACCAACTTGTCTCTTTATTGGAAGCTCCCTAGATGATCTATAGGCAAACACAAGTGCTATTAGCAGCTACGTGATACAACATTACTTGGAGTCACTGTTGAAGAATACTATTGATTACTTGAAAATGATTATTTTCAAACTAACAGGGAATAGCTTGCACATAGCACAATGTACTGATGCCCATCAGTACCAAACAAATATTCATTATAAAATTGTGTTTGGCTAAGTGTCCAACCCCAATAATGACTATCTTAAATTAGTTATGGTTCTTAATGAAATTATTGCTGCAAGAAATATACCGTAAGTGGATAGCACTGGTTTGCAGTACACTTTAATCACAAGGATTGGAAGGCCTTGCCTTGTTATATATTATCAGTGACACTGTACCATAAATATTATGCTGATATTATACTGATCCCTCAACAACTCAACTTAGCTACGCAAAAGCAGGCACATGATGGTACTAGAGGAAGCATTAGAAACACTAAATGGCTTCATATAATTTGTGATATTGTTATAATTTTTGATTCCAAATACAATCTTTTTATACAATAGAGTGAATTTTAGGCTCCAAATATATGTGTTATTAAACAAAATTGGCCAAGTGCAGGAATAGAAATCTCCACCCACTGGCTGTCCGGACTGGTGCAATAATTATTGAAAATAGCAGGAGCTTAAATTTGGTATATTTGACTGGTGTTATGGAGAGGTTTGAGAGAGAACTGAAGCTCTTGTTCTCTTCCCCCTGCTGTCTGTTATCAGTGTGTTTTTTTTTTAAAGAAAGAGGTGTGTGTTTCTTAACTCCTGAGTGTGTGGACAATTTGAATAAACATCAGCAAGATTTTCATGAGTTTCAATAAAGACACCTATTTATTTACATGTTTTCCCCAAAAATCTAATTCTATGCCACAAACTCACCCACACACAAACACACACTTGAGGAAAATACATTTAAAGAGAATAGTGCATTTTTACAAGTTATGAACAAAAGAGTAGTTCATAATTCACATGATTGACTTGTCTTGGAAAACACACCGTGCAGGCCTGGTGAAGAAAAGGTTTTTCACTCCTGAATTGTAGTTAACTGAATTCAATAGATAAGGTTTTATATCAGAGTCATTGCAGGATTCTCTCAAAGAGATGGACTTTCTGCAGCTCATGAAGTTAGTTACTTGCAGTCTTGTTACCAGAAGGTTGTTTTGCTATATTGATGGACTTGAAAAAGAATAGGCTTGGAGACCTTGGAGAGGATTTTCCCCTAGTCGGGCAGGCCCTGACCACGATTTCATGCTGGCTGGCTAATTAACAGCCAGCCAGCCAGCATGAAATGCACGCTGAGAACATGGGTGGGGGCGGGAGGAGTGCGAGTGTTGATGTTTGCACATGTGTGGGGGTCTACTTGAACTGCTGCCTTCAGGGACCTATGTACTAGTACGCCAAGATCACTCACTTTATCTACCCCTCTTAGTATATTCCCATTTATTGTGTAATCCCTGTAACTGTTTGACCTCCCTAAATGTATGACCTCACATTTCCCTATGTTAAAATCCATCTGCCACTTTACCGTCCACTCCACCAACCCATCTATATCGTTTTTGGAGATTATGGCTATCCTCTACACTATCCACTGCTCGGCCAATCTTTGTGTCATCTGCAAATTTCCCAATTGTGCCCCCCACGTTCACGTCCAAATCATTAATATATAACACAAACAGCAAGGGTTCCAACACCAAGCCGTGTGGAACACCACTTGAGGCAACTTTCCATTCGCAAGGGCATCCATTGACTATTACCTTTTGTTTCCTGTTACAAAGCCAACCTTTTATCCAGTTTGCCACATTACCTTGAATCCCATGGGCTTTTACTTTCCTGACCAATCTGCCATGTGGGACCTTGTCAAATGCCTTGCTAAAATCCATGTACACAACATCCACTACACTACCTTCATCAACCCTACTTGTCACTTCCTCAAAGAATTCAATCAAATTTGTGAGGCAAGACCTTCCTTTAACAAATCCATCTCTGACTTGAGCTATTGTTTGCAGGCATTCACCCTGGGGGTTTGAGACAATCACTGTCTTACTTTCAGAATGGCCCATCCAAGTCAGGAAACACCTTTTGAATGGTTTCAGCTGATGAGCAGGGACACGTCTTAGTCTAGAAAGTATCCTTTTGTCCTTTTGAGACAGTGTGGTAGGTTGAATTCACAGACCAAGCCAGGTAACTGTTGGCAGCCATCGTTTGCAGTGTTTTAATGTCTATTTTTAAACGCAAAGTCAGTTCCAGAAGATTCCCCACTGTTACGGTTCATGTTTTGAAAGTTATGGGTAGGACATGCCTTTACTGTGAATAGCACTTGATTATGACATCCTTTTAATATCCATTTATTTCCCCCTGGGACTATCAGAAGTGCAATCCTTGCAGTACTTTTTATATATGTGTGGCATGCAGAGCAGCATGGCTGTGGCTTTGAATGGAAAAAAGAACGATTAGCATGTTAATCACATGTTTTGCATTGTTATTTTGAGACCTCTTTTTGGCCAACTCAGTGACAACTCAGTGTGTTTGTGCCAAAGTTTTTGGGACAGCCATTTCTATTTGCCAACAATAAACTCGCCTTTTTCTTCCAACCAAAATGTATCACTTCACCCATCTCTGCATTAAATTTCATTCACAACGTGTCCATATATGGATTCAAAACGGCAACTCTGTCTCTCTCTCCACAGGTGCTGTCAGATCTGCTGAGCTTTTCCAGCATTTTTTGTTTTTGTTTTTGCATTCATCCCTAGTTTCTGTTTCCTGTCACTCAGTCCAACTTCAATGCCATGCTGCCACTTTCTCTTTTATTCCATGGGCTTTAACGATGCTGGCAAGTCTATTATGGCCTGAATCATCCATTCAGCATATGGGGGCGGGCCCTGCACGCTGACGTGTAAAATGATGTACGGTGATGTCGGGTGTGCGTCCCGAAGTCACCACGCGTCATTCTGATCTTCAGTTCGGTGGGCGCGCACCACCGGCTGCACGCCCGCCAAACTGTCAAAGGCCTTTTAAGGCTATTAATCAACTAATTTAGGTACTTGTCAGGGCTGCCCAACCAACCTTAAGGTTGGCGGGCAGGCGACAAGCCCAGGCGGCCTTCGCATTTTTCATGGAACCTCATCCACGGGTGGGATAAGGCTTCATTAAGGGTTTATTAATTTAGTAAAAGGTTTCATGTAAATCCATAAACATGTCCCAGGGGACATGTCTGAATAATTTTATGTTTTTATTTTTCACATTTTTGTGACTCTTCTTAATCTCCCTGAGGCAGCTCCATGCCTCAGAGAGCTTTCTGCGCTCTTTCACGCGCATGCCCCGACTCTCCCTCCTCCCCCCAACTGCACAAGTAGCGCTGAGCACTTCCAGATGCGCGTCACGCTGGGCAAGTCTTAATCGGTCCACCCATGCAAATCGGTCCACCCTGCGCCCACCCGACAAGGAGAAAATTTTCCCGTGTGAAACTTTATCAAACACCTTTTGAAAGTCCATGTACACCACATCAATCACATAACCCTCATCAACCCTCTCAGTTTCCTCATCAAAAAACCAATCAAGTTGATTAAATATGATTTGCCTTTAAAAGAATTATGATGGCTTACCTTCATTGATCCACACTTGTTCAACCGGCTTCTAATTTTGTCCTGGATTATTGTTTCTAAAAGCTTTTCCACCACAGAGGTTAAACGGACTGGCCTGGATTTGCCAGGTTTATCCTTACTCCCTTGAAATAAAGTTTATTGGTCTTTAATAATAAAATGGACCCAATAACAGATCTGTACACACTGGAGTGTTGTGAAACTATAACCCTTCTGAAACTACAAAATCTTCCTCTTCCTTTTTCTGGTATTTTTATGTGGTGCTACTTCTGTAGCTTGAATAGAGTTAGAAGCAGTTTGTTCCTTCTCCTGCTCAAACAGTTATGATGGCCTCAGACCGACATCCTCCGAGATTTGGGACACATGATGGCCCCACCGAAGACTGCTCCACCTGCAGCTGACTCCACCACTGGGACAAGAGGTGGCATGTGGCCTCTGACTGATGGTGGAGAGGGGTAAAGGAAATGGAGAGGGAGGGCCTTGAACAGAGTCTCCGCTCCTATGTGCCCTGTCTCCACTTCCATCTCATAGCCCAACCACACTTACCCAGTAGCCAGAATTGGAGAGAACTTTGTTGCAATTCACCAAGGGACTGAATGGCCAAAGCGAGGCTTTCCCCCATTTTGCTTAAACTGACAACCTGAGTGTGCAGACCAATGGTCAGGGCCAGCATGCATGGTTACCTGCCAAACCTGATGCTTCATGGAAGTGGTCACTTTTTCTCTGGAGCTGGAGGCCAGGGTAAAGGTTGGAGATACCATGGCACTCATGCTGTAGATGGAGTCATCTATTCTCTCCACAAGGAAATGTCAGAACCTTACACATTTTCTGCTGCTGCTCCACAATATTCCTCTGCTTGGTTGACCCCCAAAGCTCAACATCTGTGTTCCATTGAACAGAGCTTGGACAGTCCAATGCCATTCAACAGGGACTCTCCGTTGCTGTCCCTGAATCCAATAGCTGCTCATGTTCACTTACGATGGATGACTCATCATGAAACAACACAACTACCTGTCTTGGAGGGCCTCCTAAAGGTGTGTGAGGCTGCACGAGTTGTGTGATGGTGCTTCCTCAGAGTGCACGACCTCTTCTGAGGACTCATCCTGCACCAGCTCCCATATCAAAATTGAAGGACCTGTGAAAGATGAAAGACTTGAATTGGAACTGACAAGGAGAAAAGGTTCAAAGTCATAAACGTGGAGACGATCATATTTCAGTTATTGGTGACATTAATTCAACATGAGTAATTATTGTGTGTATGATGTACAAGTCTGTCATCAGATATCTGGGAGACCCTCATCCCTTCACTTCCGATGGCCCTACTTTCCGACGTCCTGCTGATTTCTGGTGCGTTACCTTCCACAGCGAACAATTATTGGATTACCTCAGGTTTTCTGATTCTCCCTGGCGTTCCGTGCTCTCTTTTCCTGCAAGGAGAGAAAACAGAGAGTTGTGACTGTGAAAAGAGGAATGTTTTAAATAGGTGGAAGGACAACATTTGTGAAGGATGCCTGTGAGGGAAGAGTATGAGATGGCAAAAGATGACAGTCAGTGTTAGCTGTTCGGATGGCAATGTGAAGAGGTGCCTCGAGACAATGAGTAATGAGTCGAACTCCAGGAGAGATATGTGGGTCTGAGGAGTGCTATTCAGGAGAATGCCAGTGAAGTCAGCGTAAGGGGATTGGAATTTGACTGTGGGATGCTACTTGCCTTCCCTGCCCTGATGAGGTCATGTTTCATCACCGTATCCATGGCCTGAATTTTACCTTCGGTGTGTGGGTGTGTACCCGACATGCCAGAACATAATATGATGCGTGATGACATCAGGCGTGCACCCCAACATAGGTGGGCACGGGCCTAAGGAGATATAATCATAAATTTAGGGCTGGAGTATTCAGGAGAGAAATCAGGAAATGCTTGTCGCACAAACGAAAATCTGGAACAATAGCACCCAAAGGTTAAGGATGCTGGGTCAATACATGATAGATATGTGAGGTAAGGGCATCAAGGAATATGGAGCTAATGGCAGGTTGAGGGACACTTGATAGAACAAACTTAACGAGCTGAATAACCTAATCCTGTTCACATATAGGCAGATTTACCCCAACTTGTTTGAGGAAGAGTGGGCTGGATTTTACGCCCTCCCCCACACGGCCCCTGGGTGTGTTTCCAGCAGGAGGCGGCACAAAAAATATGTTGGGTAGTTAGCCCATTGCCTTCCCCCACCCCCTGATTGGGTCCCCAAAAATGGTAGGGGGGGCTGGCATCGAAATCGGCAGCCCGCCCGCCATTTTGAAATTTTTAAAAATGGGTAATTGAGCTTGTTGTCAAGCCAGTTGACCTGAATATTATGTTGCACACACCATAACACAGTTGGCGAGGCCAGGCAAGCGGGAGTGAGGTGGTTTTTTTTTTCAACTTTGTGGAAAAAGTGGGAAAGAAGGGGATGCACATCATTCTGATTTGGAGTAGGGATGTGGGAGGCTCGAGTGCCCTGTGTGCGCTAGCAGAATCCTCCATCCAAGATGTTATCCCCACTTCAGTCCTCCAAAACCCATGTACCCCTAATTGCCTCTGTAGACTCCCTGATCTCGCTCTGTTCAAAACCCTGGATATAGCTGTGCCCAGACACCAAGGCTGTCTTCATCTTGGGGTCTACTTGCAGTTCCAGCAGCACCCACTACTCAGTTCTAGGGCAGCTAGGACCACCAGAGCTGCCAGCCAACCTGATTGGCTGGCAGCTCTCCAGGGTAAGGACTACCTCCTACTAAGGGGTGGATGTCCCACTCATTTAGATCTCTGCCAGCGCAGTATTGGTGTGGGGCAGGTTTCTTTTAAGTTGAGTGGCTGGCGTCCAACTTTTGCAACAGGGTGGCAGTACGCCCACCCCCTTGTGAAATTCAGTCCAGTGTCTGCTATGCTAAGAATTCTGTGTCAAAGTATGCTGCATGCAGCGATAAAGCCTACAGGCAAAGTCGATCAGAAGCAAGGCCCTGTCAATATCGTCAGAACTTTTATGCTCAAACTCTTTAGGGGCTGCCACAGTTTATTTTTTATTCATTCACGGGATGTGGTCATCGCTGGCTGGGCCAGAATTTATTGCCCATCCCTAATTGCCCTTGGAACTGAGTGGCTTGCTAGGCCATTTCAGGGGGCATTTAAGAGCCAACCACATTGCCGTGGGTCTGGAGTCACACATAGGCCAGACCAGCTAAGGGCAGCAGATTTCCTTCCCGTCCAGATGAGTTTTTACGAAAATTGACAATGGTTTCATGGTCATCATTGGACTTTGAAATCCAGGTTTTTTTTAATTGAATTCAAATTTCACCATCTGCCATGATGCGATTCAAACCCATGCCCCCAGAACATTACCCTGGGTCTTTGGGTCCACTGCCTCCCACGTTGTTGGGTCAGTAAGGAAAAGTGGTTGGCTTGTAGGAGACAAATTTACCCTCGGCAGCTTTGTCTCATATTACCAGTGTAAACTGAGAGAATCACACGAGGATGTTCTAATTCATTTACAAGTGACAGATGGAATTAATACAGAGAAGTGTGAGGTGATGCACTTTGGCCGAAGGAATAGGAAGGGACAATATAGACATAATGGCACACTTCTAAAGAAAGTACTGGGACAGAGGGACCTGGGATTCATGTGCATAGAGGCGGCAAGACATATTAAGAGAGTGATTAAGCATGAGACCTTGGGCTTCATAAATAGAGATATTGAAAGTTGATATGGTATGCTGAACCTTTATAAAACACCGGTTGAGCCATAACTAGAGTATTGCATCGAGTTCTGGTCACCACGCTTTAGGGAGGACATAAAGGTCATTGAAGGTATGCAGAGACGATTTACCATCCAAGGTTGGATTTATTTTTCTTTGAGCAATGGAGGTTGGGAGGAGGTTGACAGAGGTGCACCAGATTATGACAGTGTCACCGACAGAATTTATGGCTTGAATTTTATGCACATTGTGCGTTAGCTATCGACAGGCCGAGAAGCGGGTCATTATCCACTCCCGCCCACGATTGCAACCAGATGCAATTTTCACACTGGCTAGCCAATTAAATGCTGGGCCAGCATGAAACACGCCCTGGCATTGGCTCAGCGCTGCTGGCTGGGGCAGGAATGAAGTGGGTGCTGGGTCCAATGGTGACTCGGAGGCGGCTTTTAAAAGGGCACAGGCAGCTCCCTGAAGACTGCTTGGAGTTGGTGAGGAGCCTTAGGGGAGCTGCCCGCGCGAGAATATAAGATTTTTGACTTGGCAGGAGCTGTGGCCTCAGCATCCGCTGGGCACGCCAGGCAGGAGGGCAATGCCAGTGGGCACTCTGCCCAATTCTCTGACGGGTGCCTGTGCACTCTCGTGGAGGCAATGAGTGTGTGGCGTGAGATCCTCATGCCACAGGATGGTAAGAGGAAGCCACCTCACCAGACGAAGAAGGCCTGGATGGAGGTGACTGCCAAGGTGAGCCTAAAGAGTTACGCACCACACATGGATCCACTGCTGGAAAAGGTTCAATGATCTTCTGCGCTCTGCAAATGTGAGTATTGACTTGACATGGAACTGAGAATAGATATCCTGGAAGGTGACTGCTCCTCGTGGCATTCAGGGGTGTGAGATGGAGAGTGGAAAATGGCACATATCCCTGTGCCGGCCAAAGCTGGGAAATGTGCTCATTTGCCTTGGGTGTGTTGAAAGGTGACCTCAACCTGGGTCTCCTTGGGATGGTGGGATCAATGGGTGGGGGTGAGGCTGGTATGGTGTGACAGGTAGATGGTGCACTCTTGAATGCAGTTTTGTCCATACAGGAGAAGAGAAGCCATAATGTGTTGGAGCAGAATGGGTGTTGGCGTTCCCAACTTGCTGATACTTTCCAAGCTAGAGATGGACCCCTGGGCATGGAATGTGACCATGAAGCAAGGACCCATAGGTCGTGGAGAGGCAGGAGTCTCGGAGGACAGTAAGAGTCCAATGGACAGGTGAGAGACTGGGGAATTATGTAAGAAATGTAGGGTTCTGGCACCTCCAATGAGAAGTTCAAACCAAGAGTTTGCTCATCCAATCAGTGAGGCAGTTGTCCATTGTGACAAGCAATCGTCGTGCATGCACAGTCACTTTGTTACAATCTAATCAACTGACATATTCTCTACTTCCCTCAGAGGAGCCATCCTCACAATGTCTGAGACACCCCAAGGACCCTCCCTTGACACCCGATGAGGAGCCACGGACAGATGCACTTGCATCACTTCCTCCCTCTGTTCCAAGCACCAACACAGACACAGCTACGTCGATGGGCAATAGCACATCAGATGGTAGTGCACAGTGGTGAGGGACCTTCACACTCGAGCGAGGAACTGGTGGAGGCAGAGTGTGCCGAGAAAGCTAGCAATTGGAGGATTGCTGGAGACCAGGACCATGCTGAGACCAAGGCAGATGAGGAGCTTCTGGATTCGTCTATCAGGTGGCAGATGCTGGATGTTCTGCAAGATATACATGAAGACCCGGCAGAAATCCCTGAGGGTGTGCATGCCATGGTCTCTGTATTGGAGAAGTCCATGCAGAGTGTGAGTACTGCGTTGAACCGGAGCTCCGGATGCATAGCCTCCTCCATTGAGAGAGTGGTGACTCTCCTAGACAGGCAGATTCAGGGACAGGATCAGGGGTTTCTGGGGCTGCAATCAGACTTGCAAGCCCACATTCTGGCAGTGACTTCAGTGTGAGATGGATGAGGCACCATGACTTTGCTAGGTGCCCGTTCATCAATGGTGAGAAGGAAGGTTCGAACCAATCTCATGTTGGCAGACCAGCTGCCTGTAGCCTCTGCGGGCTCCTCTCAGGGTGCTCAAGGTGAAGGCAGCAGCTCCACCACCTGTGGCATCTGATGAGGATGCGATGACTGAAGACTGTCCAGCCATGGCACTGGACACTCACTCCTAGACAGTGCCTGCACAGGCTCGGCCAGCCAGAGGGTATGCACCAAGGTCATCAGGACTGATAGGCATCACAGTCAGAAGGCTGCCTCTAATGCCACTGCCAGTGAAGGGGAGGGTGGGAGGGGGCACCAAGATGCAGCACTTGTAAGCGGAAGTTTAATTCACTATAAACATAAGAGGGCTTGTCACGGTTGATAAAACTTCAGTTGACACGTGTTCTATGTTCGAACTGTGTAAACATGACCACAATTTAAAGGTGTCATTGTGCATCATGGCCTGAATGAGCTTCATGTTTCTCATCGGTGTTGGATTTGGGAGTGACTTGTGACAGACGGAAGGGCTGCAAACTTCATTTCAGAGGTAATAGTTGACATAGGGGGTCACAGGATGACCTCATCAGGAACATCCAGTAAGGAGGCGTCACCTGTGCTCTCACTTTCCAGCCAAGTTCTGGATGCTGAGCTGAATGAATGGAGAATCAAGGCCTCCCTGGTCTCTCGGCCGCCCACAAGGTTTCTCACTTCTGAAGCTACATCCTCACCCTGGGCCTCCTCCAACTCCTCATCAGAACCATCAGTTGAGTTGCCCTCTGTGGCCTAGGGACTGCCTCACTGTCTTCATCCTCCAATGGGTCCCCCCTTGAAAGAGCCAGATTGTGTGCTGCACTCTGCTCAAAGACAATAAACAAGCCATGCTCCACAGGATATTGTAATGCTGCCCATGATCAGTCCAGGCAGCGGAACCTCATCTTGAGTAGCCCAATGGTCCTCTCAACTACCACCCTTGTAGAGGCATGAATTTGATTGTACCTCTCCTCCGCTTCTGTCATGGGTGTCTGACTGACATCATGAGGTGCCTTTGTGCCCAGGAGCCAACTATCCAACCAAGCTGGAGTGAATAACAGCCTAGGCACCTGGGAGTGTCACAGCATGTAGGCATCATGGGAGCTGCCTGGGTAATGTGCAGTCCTGCAAAATCTGTGTCCTGTGGTCACAAACAATCTGGATGTTGATACAGTGGAAGCCCTTTCTGTTGACGAAGGCATCCGGCTCGCCCACTGGCCTTTATGACCACATGAGGTGAGGGGAGTGTGATTGTCCTTGACATCAAGGCCACACTTGACTGAGTGTGGCCTCAAGGAGCTCCAACAAAATTGGAGTCAGGGGGAAAACTCTCCACTAGTTGGAGTCATACCTAGCACAAAGGAAGATGCTTATGGTTGTTGGAGGTCAGTCATCTCAGTTCCAGGACATCACTGCAGGAGTTCCTCAGGGTACTGTCCTAGGCCCAACCATCTTCAGCTGCTTCATCATGATCTTCCTTCCATCAAAGGTTCAGAAGTGGGAATATTCGCTGATGATTGCTCAATGTTCAGCACCATTTGTGACTCCTCAGATACTGAAACAGTCCATGTCCAAATGCAGCAAGACCTAGACAATATCCAGGCTTGGGCTAACAAGTGGCAAGTAATGTTCACGCCACACAAGTACCAGGCAATGACTATTCTCCTTAGAGAATCTAACCATCATCCCTTGACATTCAATGGCATTACCATCTCTAAATCCCCCACTGTCAACATCATAGGAGTTACCTTAGGATGCTGTGGACGAAGAAGATGTAGACAGAGTGGCTGCGACTGAACATGATGAGTCCAGCAGTGAGTCCAAGAATGAGAATGCATGGGGAAATGATGAGGGGGTGCAGGCAGACCCGGGCCTACTGCAGGGAGACAGGGACACCCGGCATGCTCTAATCCAAGGAACCTTTAATTAGCACAGCACATATAGGTCTCCAACACAAGCCTGGCCTGGAGCCTCCATCCTGGAGAGCTTAGTGCAAAATCTGTCTGGATAGGAGCATTGACGATGGGCCCAGTCAATAAATGTAAATAACATACAAATCACTCATCAAATCTTAGGAATCCACGCCCCTGCCCAAAAAAGGAGGCACCCCCAGCCATCTTACATGACATAAATTTAATGCTGTAGCAAAAGTCTCTTGACGTAACAGAAATAAAATTGTGTTGCACTTCACACACAATCAGAAGGAACTCATGGGGGGCCAACAAAAAACCACCAGTGATGAATCCAGGGTGTGCCTCAGGTGCCTTCATTTTATGTTTGCGGGTGCTACGTCTTTGTGGTGCCCCATTGCTGGCACTGGCATCTGAGACAGCCTGCTCTCTCTGCTGTCCTGTTGGCTTCGATGACTTTGGCGAACATCTTCTGGCCCGTTGAGCCTGTGCTGGCCCTGCCTGGGAGGGAGCGGCCAGCTCCACAGCTGGCAACTCCCCAGTTGTTGCAGGCTCATTGGGTGCCACGGTCACTGGCAGAGGGGTGGAGGAGCTGCCGGCCTCATCCGGAGCGCCCAGAGAGGCTCCAGCAGAGATGATAGGCAGCTGCTCCGCCGATGTGTTGTCCGTTCGGCCCTCCCTGCTCACGAGGTGGGATACCTGGTGCCCAAACCACCGCCCACACTGGCACTGACCACAAGGATAATTCCCCTGTGAGGGGTTACATGTCCAAGTGCAAACCCAGGAACCCCTAATCCTGTCCCTGGAGCTGCCTCTCCATGACTGTCGCCATTCTCTCCATGGAGGAAGCTTGGCACTAAGCCATGAGGCTCAATGCATTGGCTATGGTCCACGTAGATTTCTCCACCTCTGACACCAAGCCAAGCACAGCCTCATGTATCTCCACCAGATGGTTCTGTGCACCCGGCCATGTTTCATGATTTGGCTGCATCACCAATCACTCCAGAGGCTCATCATCAGCAATGGACTGAGCATGTGCCTGGGCCCCTGCAGTCCTCCGTCTGCTGGCGCCATCGGTGCTCTCTGTCTCCACCAGTTCCTCCAGCAACTGTGAAGTTCCCTCACCGCTGTGCCCCGGGATATTAGCCGAAGGTATGATGCCCACTGAGGTGCCAGTATCTGCGCTGGTGCCTGCCTGGCAGAGATGGTGTGATGCTTGTGATGGTGCAACTTCATGTCCCTCAGATGTCAGAGGCATTAACAGCACAGGGCCGGGACCCTGTTGCTCCAGCTCCTGGCCGTGCACCGCTGATGCTGAAAGGAAGAGTAAGGACATTCAGTCAGTTAGCCTGCGGGCAATGTCAATGTACATGCCTGTCCCCCAGATCATCATGCGCTCATCATTCCAGACGCAATGGGCAAGCCATGTTGGTTAAGTCACTCACTCAACAATCAGCACTGCCCTGGATGTTAGGAGACTACTGGTGATGTGAATGCTGGCCATACATACCTGCCCATGGAGCCCCAGCCTCTCCGGTTCCAGTGGACCCGGGCGCGTGGCGCCACTCCGGGTCGAGGGCCTCCTGCTCAAAACCGCTAAGCAGCAAAATCTGGCCTGGTCCACTGCCGTTTCTCAGCCACTTGGCATTGTTATGAGAATTCTCCTCTTGGAAATGAAAAAATAGCATTGATATTGATACTTGTACCATCAATCTCCTGGCAGCTGGCCCACCTCAAGTCCAGTTGCCCATTGCAGGGCTGCAGTGCATCCTTCCCCTGCTGCTGGCCAGCACTCCCCCAAGTATGCCAGGTCTGCCCTCCCACCTGACTCCCTGCCCCCTTGGCCACATGCTGCCTTCATCACAGTTGGGAGCACACAGTTGTAGCTTCCACTGCAAGGAGGCACAATGATGTGGAGTGCAGAGGGCAGCAGATCCATCTGTGCCACTCGACCTTGAACATCCCCTCCCACTATGTAATCACCCTGACGTCATCACCCTGACTTAGACATGTCCTGGAGTTCGAGCAGTGCACCTGGGTGCAGATCCTCCAGGTTGCCCCAACCACATGTGAATGTCAGTCCACCACATGCTGTGGGTGCAGAACCCATCTCATCACCATCCTCTCATGCTGACGAATGCATAGGCAATATCTGGTGGCCCGCCCAAATAAGGACACATGCTGTCACTGACTCATTACACTCAGGCCACTCAGACATGTGTGGGGCGCTGGGGGGGAGAAGGTTACATGATGGGTGAAGTGAACGATACCAACATGCAACTCACCCTTCCCGTGCACAGCGCCGCACCACTTCATGGGAGCTCACGACCTTTGCTACCTCCTCCCATGTATACTTGGTCAATTGGGGGTGGCCTCCTCCTCCTCCTCTCCTAGGGGACGAGCACCTTCCACCATGCTGCTACCTCCTCGAAGAGGGCAGCAAGCACTCATCTGAAAACCTGGGCGCACACTGACCACCCGCCCTACCCTCCTGCATGGCTAGCCTCAATGTGCCTTGGCCCCGACCTCTGCCCTTGTACAGCAGCCTTGGAGCGGCTACAGCTTGGCCTCAATTCACATTCGTTTGACACACATTGAATTTTCGTGTTTCTTTTGTCCATGATGAAACATAAAGGTGAGCCAGCTGAAGTGCTATCATTCTTTAGTTGATGGTCCATCCTTAAACAAAGGGATGTGTGAATTCTCCTGATGCCTGTGAATTTCCATATTTAAATAGGCATTTGTTGAGACTCTGGACTATGTGCAGCTCTCAAAATAAAAGGTCACAAGATTTGTGGTAGACATTTTAATAGACTATTGCATTCAAAACTTCTTTATTAAATAAGTATTAATAAATATTTTAAAAGTTCATAATAAACAGCAACAGAGTTAGATTCAGAATAGATCTAGCAGCACAAGATTGGACATCCATGAGGCACTGTGCACCATCATCAGCAGCAGCTCTGATGAAGAGTCATATGGGCTCGAAATGTTAACTCTGTTTCTCTCTCCACAGATACTGCCAGACCTACTGAGTATTTCCAGCATTTTCTGTTTTTATGTCAGATTTTCAGCAGCCGCAGTATTTTGCTTTCATCAGCAGCAGAATTGTATTCAACCACAATCTGTAACATCATGGCCTGGCGTATCACTCACTCTACCATTACCATCAAACCAGGATATCAACACTGGTATAATGATAAGTGCACATGAGCGTGCCAGGAGCAGCACCAGTCACACCTAAAAATGAGGTGTCAATCTTGTGAAGCTCAACAACGGAGGAAGCATATAATAAACAGAGCTAGGTGATCCACAACCAGCAGATCAGGTCAAAGCTATAGGGCAGAATTTTTTTGCTGAGCAGGCGGGCGTGTGCCCAGCCCGCTCCAGCATAAAATAGTGCGTGATGATGTCAGGTGAGCGTCCCAATGTCATCGCGCACTTATGCGATATTTTAGTTGGTGGGCACGAGTGGGAGTCGGAGCCATGCCCCTCATCAAAAACAAGGCCATTAAAAAGGCAATTAAACTGTAATATACAGCTTAACTTCGCGCTCGTCGCACAGGCAAAACGTGCAGGCGGGCAGTTGACGTATGGTTAAACCTCATCCAAGGGTGGGATAAAAAGGGTCAGCAGTATTGCCAGCGTGAATAGTGAGGAGTTTTGAAGATGGTTTTGCAGCTGGTTGCTTATTGGTACTTGGCAGCTTCATCTCTGTTCGGGACTTCATCCTTAGCATTTCCAGGCTTCACTTCAGGACTTATTGGTGTCTCCAAGGCCCCCAAAGGATTCAGACCATGTGAACCCTTCCAGGCATCAGACTTCCCTTACCTTGGTAATGGAGATTGTGGTCTCCACTGGAGGCACCTCCTCTGAGGAGGAAAAGAGGGGCAGAAGGAAGAGGAGAACAGGTGTCCCAATGCAGCTTGCAGGGAGGGATCTGTGGGCAGAGAGGCTCAAGCAGAAGGGGCACAGGGCCACCAGGTAGTCCAAGGCAGAAGGGGCCGCAGAAGGTGCCACTATCCTGCTGCCAGAGTTTACAGGCGATGATGTAGCTATCTCAATACGTCTGAGGTGCAACGCCGAAGGAGGCTCCGCCTTTCAAGGAAGGCCATGACCTCCATTTTTCAGATGATTGGGCCTGAGATCAGCTCCGACTGTGTGGGTGGACACCCCATGCCAGTGGCTTTGAAGGTCACGGTGGCCCTAAACTTCTAAGACTCCGGCTCTTTCCAGGGGTCTCTCAATCAGCTGTCCACATTTGCGTCAAGCTGGGTTCAGAAGCTCTATTCAGGCTGGTAATGACATTTATTCTTTACCATACCTAAGAGGCCAGCTAGGCTGGACGAGCCAGAGGCTTTGCAGTGATTGCTGGGTTCCCGCACATCCAGGGTGCAATAGGTGCACACGTGTGGCCATCAAGCCGCCAGCGGGTCAGCCGGGTGCCTTCGTCAACAGGAAGGGCTTCCACGCTATGAATGTGCAGTTAGTATGTGATCACAGGATGTAGATTCTGCAAGTCTGTGCAAGGTACCCAGGCAGCTCCCATGACACCTACATCCTCAGACACTCCCAGGTGCCGAGGCTATTCAGTGCTCCGGCCCGACTGAAAGGATGGCTGCTGGGTGACAAGGGCTATCTATTGAAAAGTTGGCTCATGATGCCTCTCTGCCACCCAAGGACAGAGTCAGAGCAGCGGTACAATAGGAGCCACGCCTCCACAAGGACAGTGATAGAGAGGGCCATAGGTTTTCTCAAGATGCGCTTCCGATGCCTGGACCATTCAGGGACCGCACTCCAGTACCCCACCGAGCGGGTGTTACTGATGGTGGCTGAATGATGCACTCTCCACAATCTGGCACTGGCAAGGGGGGGACCCACTTGAGGAGGAGGATCTTGACACAGCTCCACAGGCCACAGAGGATGGATCCAGTAGTGAGTCAGAAGAGGAGCACGGTGAGGAGAATCCTGAGGGTATGGAGGCAGACCTCGGTAATCTGCAGGGAGGCAGGGACACCAGGGACACCTTGATCCAATGGTCCTTCAGCTAAGCTGCCAAAGATCTGCTTCCATCTCATGCCAGGGCCGCCTCCATCCTGGACGACTCCAGAGGCCCATCATCAGCCACCAACTCAGCGTCGTCCCGGTCCCCAGCAGTCCTCCAGCGCCCTGGGCACTCCCTGCTTCTGCCTGCACCTCAAGCAAGTTTGAAGTGCCCTCACCAATGTGCACTGACATTCTAGCCACTGATCTAATGCCCACTAAGGTGCAGGAATCTGCACTGGTGCCTGGTTCAGAAAGCGGGTGCGACACAGGTGCAAATGAAACCCAGTGGTCAGGGGTGGCCCTTCAGGGTCCAAAGAACGACTGTGTGTTGGCGAATCTAAAAGGGAGAACAAGGACATGTTATTAGTTAAAGTCATCACACTGTCACTGTGCATGCCAGGTACCCTGGTGAGACCATGGAGATCTACATCATGGTGCCCTTATCTTTCAATGGTCAATGGGGACTCCAGGTTTGAGACTCCCATCAATGAAGAGACTACACTAGAGTGGTTACACATCCGAAACTCTCACCTCTGTGCACTGTACTCTTACCTTCGTCTGGCACCCCCACCTCTCCATGCCTGTTGCATGTGGAGGGTGCTGGCTCTCCAGCTCAAGGGTGTCCTACTTGAACCGGCTGAGCAGCAGTAGGCTGGGCAGACCTCCACATGCATGTGACCTCTGATTGGTTATGGCTTGTCTTCTCCTGAAAGGATAGAGGAGCATTGATTAATCCACTCTGTACCTGCAGCGCCATTGCAGCCTGGCCAACCTCAGCTGTGGAATACCTCACAGGGCACATCCGATCGTAGACCTCAAGTCACAAGGCACTAAGTCCAAGCAGCCAGGACTCACCCTCTTGGCCAGTTCCAGCGTCATTGACAGTTGGCACACAGACTCTAACACTCCTGAGCTCCACAGGAGGGACGGCCAGACCTTAACACTCTGCATCCTGATTCACGCCAACATGGTACTCACCCACGCAGGTCATTGAACATTTTCTGTCACTCCACCCATATGCACCGCGCCACGTCATGCTGCTAACCAGCGCTGCCACCTCCTCCTACGCCTTCTTTGTGAGGTGCAGTGGTCTCCTCCTCCCATCTCTGGGGACAAATGTGTCCCTCCTGGCAGCCAACTCCTCCAGGAGGACCACAAGGCACTCATTCAAAAAGCTGGGGTGGGGAGACAAGTGCCCACCTGGCCTGCCCTCCTCTCTGGCATCTCCAGCCACAATTGACACCATCACTTTGCTAACGCAGCACAAATGTTCTTACGTGGCAGACTTCCAGGGGCTGCTTGGGCCGTTTTTAAACCGGTCCCCGGGTCCAATGGTGACCCGGCGCCCGACAGGCCCCTGCCCCCCTCGGCCCTTCCTGACCAGTGAGGAGCCGCATTTCGCACTAGGTGGGCCTTAATTGGCCTGCCAGTGTGAAACCACGGCCGGGGGCCTACTGCAGGTGATAACCTGTTTCCCAGCCACTCCCAGGCCCGCCCACCAAACTGAAACTGAAAGCTCTGCCCATTCAGTGCTGCCACATCCAGTTGTGAATGGAGGTGGACAATTTAAATAACTAATGGGAGGAGAAGGCTCCAAAAACATCCCATCCTCACTGATATGGAAGCCCAGCATATCAGTGCAAAAGGCAAAGATGAAGCATTTGAAATCATCTTCAGCCAGAAGTACCAAGTAGATGAACCATCCCAGCCTCTTCCGGAAATCGCCAGCATCACAGATACCAGTCGTCAGCCAATTCAATTCACTCCACATGATATCAAGAGACAGCTGAAGGCATTGAATACTGCTAAGGATGTGGGCCCTGACAACTTTCCGGCAATAGTACTGAAGACTTGTGCTCCAGAACTAGCCATACTCCTTGCCAAGCTGTTCCAGTACAGCTACAACACTGGCATCTACCCAACAATGTGGAAAATTGTCCAGTTAATTGCTGTCCACAAAATGCAGGACAAATCCAACCTGACCAATTACTGCCCATTAGTCTATTCTCAATCACCAGCAAAGTGATGGAAAGCACCGTTGTCATTGCTAGCAAGGTCCCTTACACAGCCATAACATACCCACCAATGTTCAGTTGGGTTCTGCCAGAGGTACTTGGTTCCAGAATGCATTACAGCCTTAGCCCAAACATAGACAAAAGCATTGAATTCCAGAGAGGTGTCTGGCCTTAGCATCAAGGCAGCATTTGACCCAGTGTGGCATCAAGGTGCCCTAGATAAAAAACAAACTAAAGGGGAATCAGGGGAATACTCTCCACTGGTTGGAGTCTTATCTAACGCAAAGGGAGATGTTTCTGATTTTTGGGGATCAATCACCTCAGTCCCAGGGTATCACCACAGGAGTTCCTCAGGGTAGTGTTAGAGGCCCAAACATCTTCAGTTGCTTCATCAATGATCTTCCATCTATCATAAGGTCAGAAGTGGGGATGTTCGCAGATGATCGCACAATGTTCAGCACCATTCGCGACTCCTCAGATAATGAAGCAGTCCGTGCCAATATGCAACAAGACCTGGACAATATCTGGACTGGAGTTAATAAGTGGCAAGTAAAATTCTTGCCAGGCAATGAACATCACCAGCAAAAGAAAATATAACCATTTCCTCTTGATGTTCAGTGGGACTAACATCACTGAATCCTTCAACATCATCAACATCCTGGGGGTTACCATTGACCTGAAGCGTAACTGGACTAGCCAGATAAGTACCATGACTACAAAAGCAGGTCAGAGGCTGGGCATTCTGCTGGCAGTAACCACCTCCTGACTTCCCAAAGCCTGTCTATCATTTACAAGGCACAAGTCAAGAATGTGATGGAATATTGCCCACTTGCCTGATCCTACAACACTCAAAAAGCTCGACATTATCCAGGACAAAGCAGGCTGCTGTTTGGCAAGTAGTCCTGTGTTGGAGCTTCACCAGATGGACACTTCATTTTAGGTATGCCTGGTGCTGCTCCTGGCATGTCCTCCTGCACGCTTCTTTCAAGCAAGGTTGATCACCAAGCTTGGTGCTAATGGTAGAGTGGGGGATCTGCCAGGCCATGAGGTTACAGATTGTGGTTGTATACAATTCTGCTGCTGCTGATAGCCAACAGTGCCTCATAGTTGCCCAGTTTGGAGTTGCTAGATCTGTTCAAAGTCTATCTCACTTAGCACGGAGATAGTGCCACACCATACAATGGGGGGTGTTTTCAAAATGAAGTGCAGTGGTCACTCCTACCAGGACTATCATGGATAGATGCATCTGCGACATGTACATTGGTCACTCACCTTGGGAAGAGTGGTTGGAGAGTTCAGGGGATGAAACAGCGAGATTTCAGGGGGCGAAACAGCGAGACTTCAGGGGGCGAAACAGCGAGACTTCAGGGGGCGAAACAGCGAGACTTCAGGGGGCGAAACAGCGAGACTTCAGGGGGCGAAACAGCGAGACTTCAGGGGGCGAAACAGCGAGACTTCAGGGGGCGAAACAGCGAGACTTCAGGGGGCGAAACAGCGAGACTTCAGGGGGCGAAACAGCGAGACTTCAGGGGGCGAAACAGCGAGACTTCAGGGGGCGAAACAGCGAGACTTCAGGGGGCGAAACAGCGAGACTTCAGGGGGCGAAACAGCGAGACTTCAGGGGATGAAACAGCGAGAGTTCAGGGGATGAAACAGCAAGAGTTCAGGGGATGAAACAGCGAGAGTTCAGGGGATGAAACAGCGAGAGTTCAGAGGATGAAGCAACGAGAGTTCAGGGGATAAAACAGCAAGAATTCAGGGGAGAAAACAGCAAGAATTCAGGGGAGAAAACAGCAAGAATTCAGGGGAGAAAACAGCAAGAATTCAGGGGATAAAACAGCTTGAGTTCAGCGGGTAAACAGTTTGAGTTTGGGAGATAAAACAGCTGATTGGAGAGACAGTTGGGAATTGAAAACGGCGCGAACATAGAATTGTAAACATCTAAACAATCACACAGAAGGTAATAATTTATAGCCACGGGAGAAGGAGCTGATTTGTAAGTAAGGGCAAAGAATTTCTACTTTCTACTAATCTCCAGTTTATAGTTAATATTACAAGAGTGAGGTTAAAGTAAGTAAAAATAACTAAAATTTAAGCAAAATGTGATTTAAAAGTTTCAGGTTAAGGTATGGCAGGACAGCTCAATCAAGCGGAATGCCTATCCTGTGGCATAGGGAGTCATGGACACTTCTCGTGACCCAGACGAGCTCTTGTGCAGGAAGTGTCACCGGCCGCACAATCTTGCGTTCCGCATTTCAGAGCTTGAGCAATGGCTGGAGTCACTGAGGTGCATCCGTGAGGCAGAGAACTACATGGTTAGCACGTTCAGAGAGGTAGTCACATCGCAAGTTAAGGGCAAGCAGGCAGATAGAGAATGGGTGAACACCAGACAGATCAAGAGAAACAGGCAGGTAGTGCAGAAGTCTCCAGAGGTCCTGTTCACTAACCGATTTTCCATTCTGCATATCAATGTGACTCCAGGATGGTTTGCTGTCTCCCTAGTGCTAGGGTCAAGGATGTCACAGAACGGCTTCAGGACATTCTTGTGGTGGAGGGCAAACAGCCAGAGGTCATGGTCCACATTGGTACTAACGAGATAGCTAGGAAGGGGGATTTGGTCCTGCAATTGGAATTTAGGGAGCTAGGTGGAAAATTAGCAAGCAGGATCTCTAAAGTAGTTATCTCCTGATTACTCCCAGGGCCACATGCAAGTGACTACAGAAATAGGAAGATAAGGCAGATGAATGTGTGGCTGGAAAGATGGTGCAGAAGGAAGGGCTTTAGATTCCTGGGACACTGGGACTGGCTCTGAGGTAGATGGCACATGTACAAGCCACACAACTGCACATGAATAAAGCCAGGACTGAGTTCCTTACAGGGTGTCTTGATAGTGCTGCTAGGAGGGTTTAAACTAAATTAGCAGGGGTGTGGGAACCAGGGGAGAAAGTAATACTAGGGTACACAAAATGCTAGGAGAGGCAGATAGCACTTAAATAGACAATAATAAGTTAATAGATGAAGTCAGAGTAAAGCAGCAAGTAATGAAGTCTTAATTAGTGTTTTACTCCATGTATGTGAATGCATGGAGTATTGTTAATAAAATTGGGGAGTTACAGGCACAGAGTGCCTTGTGGGATTATGATGTTGTGGCAATAACAGAGACCTGACTTAAGGAAGGGCAGACCTGGGTGTTAGATATTCTTGGTTATAAAAGTGTTCAGAAAAGATAGGAAAGGGAAGAAAGGAAGGGAGGTCTAAACATTGTAGAGGAGTTATAATGGGGGACTTTAATTACCCATATATAGACTGGGAGAGTGGTAGTGTAAGGGGCAGTGAGGGAAAGCATTCATAGATTGTGTTCAGGAGAATTTCCTGCAGCTGTATGTGTCCAGTCCAACAAGAAAGGGGGCACAGATAAATTTGGTTCTTGGGAATGAGGTGGGCCAAGTAAATCAAGTGACAGTGACAGAACATTTAGGGGACAGTGATCATTGTATCTTAAGGTTTAGGATGAAGGTGGAAAAGGATATTGGTCAACCCAGAGTAAGAATAATCAACTGGCACAGAGCGGACTTCAATGGGGTAAGAACTGAGTGGGGCCGGATAGACTAGAACCAAAGGTTGGCAGGAGAAACAATGGGTTAACTTCAAAGAGGAGATGATTTGGGCACAGTCAAGATATGTTCCCTCAAAAGGGAAGGGTAGGACAAACAAATCCAGAGCTCCATGGAGATAGAAATTAAGCTAAAGAAAAATTATGCTCATGGCAGGTGTCAGGTAGCAAATATAATTGAGAATCAAGCTGAATACAGAAGTTTCAGAAGGGGTGTGAAAAAGCAAAGACGAGAAGCAAAGAGGGATTACGAAAAAGGATTGGCAGCTAACATAAAAAGAAACCCCAAAGTATTGTCAAGCATGTCAACAGTAAGAGGGTGGTAAAAGGAAGAGTAAGACCAATTAGGGACCATAAAGGGGATTTACACACTGGGACTAGAGGCATGGCTGAAGTGTTAAGTGAATACTTTGAATCTGTCTTTACCTACGAGGCAAATGCTGGCCAGGCCATGGTGAAAGAACAAGAAACTCAGTCATTAGAAGGGTTTAAAATTGATAAGGAGGAGGTATTGGATAAGTTGTCAGTAATTAAAGTTGATAAGGCACTGGGGCTGGATGAAATGCACCCAAGAATATTGAAAGAAGTGAGAGTGAAAATTGCAAAGGCACTGGCAATAATCTTTCAATGTTCCCTGGAGTCGGGGGAGGTGCCAGAGGACTGGAGAATTGCAAACATTACGCCCTTGTTCAAAAAAGGTTGTAAAGATCTGCCCTGCAGTTACAGACCAGTCAGTTTAACTTCAGTGGTGGGGAAACTTCTAGAAACAATTATTCAGGATAGAATTAATAGCCACATGGGAAAAGTGCGGATTGATTCAGAAGAGTCAGTATGGGTTTGTTAAAGGAGAGTCATGTCTGATTAACTTGCTGGAGTTTTTTGGAGAGGTAACAGAGATGGTTGATAAGGGAAAGGCCGTTTATGTGGTGTATATTTACTTCCAAAAGGCGTTTGATACAGTGCCACACAACAGACTTGTGAGGAATGTTATAGGTCGTGGAATAAAAAGGACAGTAGCAACATGGATACAAAATTGGCTGAGTGGTAGGAAACAGAGAGTAATGGTTAATGGGTTTTTTCAGGTTGGAAGATGATTTGTAATGGAATTCCCCAGGGGTCAGTATTGGGACCCTTGCTTTTCCTGATAAATATAAATGATCTAGATTTTGGTGTGCAGGGGACAGTTTCAAAGTTTGTAGATGACACAAAACTTAGGAGAATTGTAAACTGTGAGGAGAACAGTGTAGAACTTCAAAAGAACATTGACACATTGATGGAGTAGGCAGATAGGTGGCGGATGAAGTTCAATGAGGAGAAATGTGAGGTGATGCACTTTGGTACAAAGAACATGGAGAGACGGTATAAAATAAAGGATATTATTCTAAAGGCTGTGCAGGAGCAGAGAGATGTGGATGTACATGTACATAAGTCATTAAAGGTGGCAGGACAGGTAGAGAGAGCTTTTTCTAAAGCATACAGTATTTTAGGCTTCATTAATAGAGGCATAGAGTGTAAGAGCAGGCAGATTATAATGAAATCATATAAGGCACTGGTTAGACATCAGCTGGAGTACTGTGCACAGTTCCGGGTGTCACACCATAGGAAGGACGTGAACACATTGGAGAGAGCGCAGAAGAGGTTTATGAGGTTGGTCCCAAGGATGAAACACAACAATTATGAGGGTAGATTGGAGAAGTTGGGACTGCTTTCCTTGGAGAGGAGAAGGCTGAGAGGAGACTTGTAGAAGTTTTCAAAATCATGAGGGATCTGGACGGAGTAGATAAGGACAACCTGTTCCCATTTGTAAATGGATCGAGAACCAGAGGGCACAGTTTTGAAGTGTTTTGCAAAATAAGCAAATGTGAGTTGAGAAAAAACATTTTCACACAGCGAGTAGTTTGGGTTTGGAATGCACTGCCTGGAAGTGTGGTGGAAGCAGTTTTGATTGAGGCATTCAAGAGGGCATTGGATGATTATTTAAATAGAAACAATGTGCAGGGTTACGGGAAAAAGCTAGGAGATTGGCACTAAGTTAAAATGCTCAGAGAGCCAGTGTAGACACAATGGGCCAAATGACCTCCTCCTACACTGTATGGATATGGCCTGTAAGATATGATTGCATGAGTATGTCTATGTCAGGCTATTGCTCGACTTGTCTGTGGAACAGTTCTCCCAGGTTTGGTACAAGCCCCCAAATGTTAGGAAGGAGAACTTAGCAGGGCTGGGTGATCTGTTGTCGTTTCTGATGCCGGGTAGTCCATCCGGTTTCATTCCTTTTAGACTTTGTGGCAGTTTAGGCCACTTCAGAGGACAGAGTCAACCACATTGAAACAACGACTCACATTGTGGTTCTGGAGTCACATGTAGACCAGACCAGATAAGGATGGCACATTTCCTTCCCTAAAGGGCATTAGTGAACCAAATGGATTTTTACGACAATCAACAATAGTTTCATTGTCACTATTACTGAGACTAGCTTTTAACTAGGGATTTTTTATTTATTAATTGAATTTAAATTCCACTAGCTGCCATGATGGGATTTGAACCCGTGTTGCCAAAGCATTAACCTGAGCATCTGGATTGCTAGTGCAGTGACATTACCGCTACACTATCGCTTCCCCCTCACTGAGGAATATGCTTCGAATTGGCTTGAGGTCTGACTGTACCATACTTTCTCCCTCCCAAACAGATCCTGGTTGAAATGCTCACAAAGACAGAGCCAGACACTCTTTCTCGATCTGTGCCTTGCCCAATTTGCATTAACACTGGGCAGGTTTTTCCGGTCGGCAAGCGGGGGCAGGACCCACTTGCTGACGCGGGGATACAGCGGGCGTGTGTCCCGATACCATCCTGCGTCATTTAAATTGTCAGTTCAGCGGGCGCGCAGCCAAATCAGCTGCGCACCCACCGAACTGTCAACGGCCTATTAAGGCCTTTAAAAAACTAATTAACATGATTGATGGACCTGCCTGTCCAACCTTAAGGTTGGCGGGCAGGCTGGGAGCTCAGCCAGGCTTCGGAAAAAACATGAAACCTCATCCACGGGTGGGAAGAGGTTTCATGAGGGTCTTTAAATCTTTACGAAAGGTTTCAATAAAAATTATGGACATGTCCCAACTCATGTGACAGTGCCACATGAGGGGACATGGCAGGGACATTTTTCAAACCTCTTTATTTCAAGTTTTACATTGGAGACGATCTCCCTGAGGCAGCACTTTGCCCCAGGGAGATCTGTGCACACTTCCGCGTGCATGCGCAAAAGAGCGCACTCCTGGCTGTGGGAATGCCACCCGTCCACACAGGAAGCGCATAGCGGCCCCGACTGGGGGCACGGATCGGAGGCCCGCCCGCCAGCATCCACTCCTGCTCCCGCTCTTCCCCCCCAATGGGGGGAAAACGTTGGCCACTCTGAATGCAAACACAGCTGGTTGTAACTTGCTACATGAGGGTTGCTCCTAGTCCTGTCTCAGTAGCAACCTGTCTGCAGGTCGACTTCAGCACTGACACCATAGAACTTCAGCACTGGTGTTTTCGTAACTAGTTGCTTGATGCGAGTAAAAGCTGCTCCTTGTTCTGTGCCCCAATTCCACTGAACATTCTTTGCAGTGAGCTTGCGTAGAGGCTCACACTCTGACAACAAATTGGACAAGAACTTGGCTAAGTAGTTCACAAATCATTGAACCACCTTCATATTTGTTGGTTGCTACAGCTGCTATAGCTGTCATCTTATCAGGATCAGTGTGAAGTCCTTCCGAAGTGTATGATCTATGTACTTGTCTTCAGTCATCATCAGCGGCAGTTTCTTCTTGTTCAGCTTCAGGTTCATCTGGCAAGCTCTCTCTAGCAGTCTCACTAAATTCGAATCATTGTCTGTGATGGCTTCTTTCATTGTGTCTCTACATCCACAGACTAGCAGATCATCCACAATCACTTCCACTCCTGGAAGATTATTGACTGCCTCATGCTGTTGGTGTTGATGCTCTTCCAGAGCAGTAGAAATGCCAACTGGCATGTGCAACCATCTGTATCTCCCAAATGGTGTCCAGAAGTCATCAGAAAATTACTGCTTTCATCCAACTTCACTTGCCAGTATACATCCTTCACATCTAGAGTCGTAAAGACTGCCTTGGCTAGCTGTGACAGAACTTCTTCAATAGTTGGCATGGGGTAGTGAGATCTGTTCAAAGTTTTATCGAGGTCCTATGCACACTATCAGCTTTCCAGGTTTTTGCACTGCTACCATGCTGCTAATCCAGTCTGTACAAGTTGTCACTCTCCTGACTTCTCCCATCTTTTCAAGCTCCTCTATCTTGTCTTTCAGGCTGGACTGGGGGGGCAGCTGGAACTCTCCTTGGAAGATGCTGAATTGGTCTTCCACTCCCATCTACTTCTAGGTGATATTCACCAGGGAGTCATCCAGGGCCTGTGAAAGAAACTCTGGAAAGTTACAGCATCATGACTATTGTGATTCGAGGGAGTCACTTGCTGATGATAATCATACCCATGAAACTCGAAGGTGAAAGCTTTTGTCAGATAGGACCCCTGACCTAACCTGCATGAATAAAGAGCAGCATATTGTGGAACTGTGTAGTTATTTATGTATACAGATGCCACGTGCTTGTTGGGAGTGATGCGAACGCTTGTAGTTGTGTAAGATATCTTTGTTGTGTCAACTATTTAAAGTGAAATTTACCTTTTTATTTGAAGAGAATCCATGTGTAATTTATATTGGTTCTGATTCGTGTTTAAGTAAAAGTTACAAGAAGTGAAACCTTGCTGGTAATTTTTTTCCATTTGGGGGTGGTTTGATAAATTTGTTATTTTGGTTTACAGTTTCCCCATAGGGTCCCTAAGATTGTATTGGGCCATCATTTAACAGAAACCATACAAAATGGTGCACAGAGAAGAAAATGCATATTTCTCCCTCACAGGCTTAATCTTTAAGGTATTGCCATACCTGTTAGAAAGGTCAGCTCCATTATTTTCAAATCATCTCACAATGTCGTATGCATGTAAGCAGGTTTTAAAATATCGGTTTTTTTAAAAAAACGTCACTTCGAACACCTATAAGAGTCATTGAAACATCAAGTAAGTCAGATAAACACTGATAAAGAATCACATCTTTAAAAATCTTTTTGAAGTCACTTCAATCTTGCTGGGATCTTTACATGAAACAAAGGAGTCAAATAAATACTGATAAAGTCATACACACTTGGAGATCTTTTAAAAGTCATTACAATCTTTAATAAAAAAAATCAGATAAACAAAGTCCATTTAAGAAGTTTGTTAAGCCATGCTATAGTGTTTTACAATTAAAATAATTCAACATTTAAAATACCTGCACTTGCCTCTGAATGTTCCTTGCTGCTGTTGCTGGTGACTTCCTGGAATCATGGAGCTACTGAATAGAACAGAGAAAAACTACCTGAGCAAGCTCTGTGCCTGATAATACCAGCTCTAAACAAACGCACTTAAAAGTCAGCATTAGTTGTAGGTACCTGTTATGTTCCTTCTGTCGGGTCACTGTGCTCAGCGAACACAGTTGCACACCTATCTACCGGCGAGTGAGTTGGTAAACAAGATACTGCAGATGCAGAGACTAATGTAAGATGAAGCACATGCTGTTTATTAACACAAGAAACAGAGTACTAACGCATGTGCGCTTCTCAAACCAGACCCTATTCTAAACTATTGATTAACATTGTAGCCCGTGTACACAGCATTTGGGTAATACAGTCAGAGGGTCAATCTGCTCACATTCTCTTAAAGGTGTATTGCAACTCAGATTACCACAGTAACCTATCTGAAATTCATGAACTATAAATTCCAGCCACTTTACAAAGCAGGGCAGCAGGACTGTCAGCAGAGGTTCCTGCAGACAGATTTGCATATACCGCAACTTCCAGTTTTCAACACAAGCATGCACATGTCGGCAGTAGCGATGTCATTATGACCGTCATTGTGGTGAACATCTGTGTTTGTACTATTGGGATTGCAAAATCCAGCCCGCTGGTCTCTTGGTAGAAATAGGTATCAACCCCCCCAAGAAGATTCTACATATTTGCAATGTGCAACAACAATAGCCTCCATTTATATAGTGCCATGAACTTGGGAAAATGTCTCAAGGTGCTTCACAGAGTGACAACCAAACAAAATTTGACATAGGAAATACTTAAGCGTTGTGAATAACTTACAGTAATTTATAATACATTTATACAGAGATTAAATTCATACGGAGCATGGAAAGATCCCAAATTCATAATTGCCACATGACTAAGAATCTATGATGCATGCCTACAAAGTAGACTGCTGCATGGTGCTGAAAGTTGGGCTACATATGAAAAGTATGAATGCAGATTGAACTCATTTACGTGCTCTCCTTGAAAAAGTTCCCTAGGATCTATGGGGTTCAGCATAGAGTCCCTAACAGAAGTACTGAAGCTTTCTAACTATTATGGCAATGCTCAAGTGATGTCGACTATGATGGCTGGCCACATCAGTAGAATGGATGATGGTCACCTATCAAAAGACGTAGTGTATGGAAAGCCTGATAATGCCAGTAATGTCATTGGGTGGCCAAAACCAAGGCACAAGAATTCATGCAAGCAAGCCATCATTTCATGTGAGATTAAGACCATAAGACCATAAGACATAGGAGCAGAAATTAGGCCATTCGGCCCAGAAAAGTCTGCTCCGCCATTCAATCATAGCTGATAATTTTCTCAACCCCATTCTCCCGCCTTCTCCCCGTTACCTTTGATTCCCTCACCAATCAAGAACCTATCTATCTCGGTCTTAAATACACTCAATGACCTGGTCTCCACAGCCTTCTGTGGCAATGAATTCCATAGATTCACCACTCTCTGGCTAAAGAAGTTTCTCCTCATCTCTGTTCTAAAAGGTCTTCCCTTTACTCTGAGGCTATGCCTTCGGGTCCTAGTCTCTCCTACCAATGGAAACATCTTCCCCACATCCACTCTATCCAGGCCTTTCAATATTCTGTAAGTTTCAATCAGATCCCCCCTTCATACTCCTAAACTCCATCGAGTATAGACCCAGAGTCCTCAAACATTCCTCATATGTTAAGCCTTTCATTCCTGGGATCGTTCTCATGAACCTCCTCTGGACCCTCTCCAGGGCCAGAACATCCTTCCCAAGAGACGGGGCCCAAAATTGCTCACAATATTCTAAATGTGGTCTGACCAGAGCCTTATAAAGCCTCAGCAACACATCCCTGCTTTTATATTCTAGTCCTCTCAAAATAAATGCCAACATTGCATTTGCCTTCCTAATTACCGACTCAACCTGCAAGTTAACCTTAAGAGAATCCTGGACTTGGACTCCCAAGTCCCTTTGCACTCCAGATTTCTGAATTCTCTCCCCATTTAGAAAACAGTCTATGCCTCTATTCTTCCTACCAAAGTGCATGACCTCACACTTCCTCAGGTTGTATTCCATCTGCCATTTCTTTGCCCATTCTCCTAACCTGTCCAAATCCTTCTGCAGCCTCCCCGCCTCCTCAATACTAACTGTCCCTCCACCTATCTTTGTACCATCTGCAAACTTAGCCAGGATGCCCTCTGTTCCCCCATCTAGATCATTAATGTATAAAGTGAAAAGTTGTGGTCCCAACACAGACCCCTGCGGAACTCCACTAGTCACCAGCCGCTATCCTGAGAATGACCCCCTTATCCCCAATCTCTGCTCCCTGCCAGACAGCCAATCTTCTATCCATGCTAATACCTTGCCTCTAACACCATGGGCTCTTATCTTACTGAGCAGCCTCCTGTGCGGCACCTTGTCAAAGGCCTTCTGGAAGTCCAAGTAGATAACATCCATTGGCTTTCCTTTGTCTAACCTACTCATTACCTCCTCAAAGAATTCTAACAGATTTGTCAGACATGATCTCCCCTTGATGAAACCATGCAGACTTTGCCCTATTTTACCATGCACTTCCAAGTATTCTAAAATCTCATCATTAATAATGGACTCTAAAATCTTACCAACAACCGGGGTTGGGCTAATCAGCCTGTAATTTCCCATCTTTTGCCTCGCTCCCTTCTTAAACAGGGGGGTTATATTAGCGATTTTCTAGTCCTCTGGAACCCTCCCTGACTTGAATGATTCCTGAAAGATCACCACTAACGCCTCCATTATCTCTTCAGCTATCTCCTTCAGAACTCTGGGGTGTAATCCATCTGGTCCAGGTGATTTATCCACCTTCAGACCTTTCAGTTTTCCTAGCACCTTCTCCTTGGTATGGTCACCATACTCACCTCTGCCCCCCAACTCTTTTGAACTTTGGGGATGTTACCCGTGTCTACCACCGTGAAGACTGACGCAAAGTACCTATTCAGTTCCTCCGCCATTTTCTGCATGTGACCAAAGCAATTGACACTGAAGTCTCCACAATGGAGTATGAAAATTTAAAGAACCATGTCTTCATATTGCCACAGCAAAGCACCATTCCAGGAAGGAGCATGTGGCAGTGGCCCCTGCATCAGTGAATCATGACCTACAATGCCCCCATTGCAATCAACAACATCTGACATGAATAGGGCTGTACAGTAACTTGAAGACTCACAACAAACAAGGAGATGTGAATCAATGGCAATGATGCAAAGCCAAGGAAGCACTTATACAACTAATGCCTAAACTTTAGGATTCCTATAAAAAATTGTTTAGCACTGGTTTTACCAAACTGAATGTTAGTCCTTGTATTCACCCAACTAGATCAAACTGAAATTACCAACTATATAAGGCAGTCCAGTTGGCTTTTAGACACCATTGTAATGATATCATGGCTTTCTACTGAGATGTATATCTTTACAGCTTACAAGCTCAACTGCAAATTTTATTTTGAAAAAAATCAATCATACACAACATAGAGTTAACAAAGATAGCACATCTAAAGGATTAAACAGGATGTGTAAAAGAACATAAGTTCTGTGCATCTCCCAAAAAGAGAAATGTATATGATCCCAGAGATGCTACATGATCTGCTGACTGTTTCTAGTTTTTCTGGTTTTATTTCATATTTATCTGCAGTATTTTGCTTTTTTAAAAAAAATATATATTTTCACTGGTCTTCATAAATTTAAAAGCATTATCAGATACAACTAAACACGTATAACAACCTGTAAGTTTCTAACTAACTCTAATTAGATCCATAGAATGATACATCACGGAAGCAGGCCATGTGGCCCATTATAATTGTGCCAGCTCTTTGCTAGAGGTTTCCAATTAGTTCCACTCCCCTGCTCTTTCCCTGTAGCCCTGTAAATTATTACAGCAACATTGTCCTTTACAACAAATAACATGTTTTTTGTGTGTTCATATATAGTGCCTAGGGGTGTTTAGTGGAGAATTGGTCTACCGAGCACACCACAGGCTTGTTCTGTACATTGAGGTCTTCATGCCATTTTCATCCAATAGCTTTCAAACTTTTTTGAAGCTATTTCAATTGATCCACCGTACAACTGGTTATGTAAAATTCAAAGGCACTGTAACCAGAGTTAGATGATAGTATTAATGGGAGACCCTGTCACAGACAGCAATGTTATTTGTAAGCTGGTATGATAGTGTTTCAGACAGTTCTGTACTAGGAAAGCAACATTGCTTTCAAACATCACCCAATCTGCCAACCACATTGTGGTACCTTTTAAATTAAACAGAGAATAAAGTACTGAAAACATTAACATTATAAAGCTACCTGAATGCTTTAATGCATTTCTACATGCAGCTAAACCAAAGGAGTTCCAATTCCAATAATGCAGTCTCGGATTAAATACTCCCTGAAGAACGATCAAATTAACCCATGTTTCTTTCCAATATTCCCCTGCGAGTTACAGACCTCTATCTATTTGATCCTTCAGAAGCACTGGTCTCCAAGCTCCAGTTTCTGATAATTTTTCAAGCTATCCTTATTCTGACAACATTCTGTTTCTGAATATACAGCTAAGAAGGCCATTTTGGTTATTTATAACAGATCTCAAAGCGAGCTCATCAGCTGCACAATTCAACAAATTTTCCAATTAACAGTTCCCTTAGTCTTGCAATGACCTCCCTTCACATCTGCCTTCTTGATTTTCTTGCTCCCTCTTTAGCCTTCAAGTACTTAATTAATCTAAGATTACTAAAGTCAGTGGATGGAAGGATAATTTAAACACCTTAATTTTAGGAGTTCAAAGTATAATTAAGAAGGCCACAGTTGATCCACTATCTTTAGTTATTAACTGTTTAAACAATTTTATACCATTTCAGACAAACTGTATTTAACTTGCTTTTCATACTTACCAGATATTCCAAAAGTAGAGTTGGTTGAGACCACACATATAAGATTTCTATTAGAACCAATTATTCTTATTGTTAACCATTGACAATAAAGGCTTTCTGACATGGATTTATTAAAAGGTGAATAACTGAAATGGGCATTTTAATACCCTGACTTACTTTAAATGTATGTATTAAAGTTATTAAGGTTGTCAACTAAAGTTAATGCATATTAATATAATGGTGCCAAGAATTTTCTGTAATTATATTTTTAATTTGACTTCATGTTAACTGTCTATGTAATAAACTGTAATACTAGCCTCCTGGGTAACCATTAGCCAGTCCAGAGAAACTGATTTCAAAGGGAACAATTTTAACAGATAATTTTAGTTTAAGGCTCATGCAGGGCTTTTCCTTTACAACATATGCAATGTCTCATAAAATAATAATTTTGTGGACTGGGGGGAGTATCAGAAGACTGGAGAAATTGGGGTTGCTTTCTTTAGAGCAAGGGAGGCTTGCACATGACTTGATAGTGTCGGAAACTGTTTCATATTGCTGAAAAGTCAATAACCTGAGGGAACAGATTTAAGACGATTGCAACAGAGCCCAAGGTGACAAATGGTTCGGACTTGGAATGCACTGCCTGATAGGGTAGTGGATAAAGATTGAATAGTAGCTTTCAAATGGAATTGGAGAAATGCATGAAGTAAAAAATATTGTAGGATATAGGAAGAAGTGGGGGCTTGAAACTAATTTTGATTGTTTGTTGAAAGAGCTGGCACAGACTAGATGAGCCAAATGGCCTCCTTCTATGCAGTACGGTTCTATGATTTTAATGGTTCAATGGTTACCCAGGAGCTATGATTTTAGCTAACTGCTCCCCTCCAACAGGAATATTGTCCTGAGGCTGGAAAAGGGTAAGCATTCACTGATAACAGTTTTCACTTCAAATTCCTTTATCCCTCACGACATTTCTGAATACACAGCCATGAAAGCCATTATGGCAATTTCTGTGTCAAAACTGGGTAGAATGTTTTGCATAGAACCTTTCTAGGAGTATTGCAAAATTATGTGCAACATTAATAGTTATTTTTTTGCTTCCCCAAAGATACTTTCTTTTGATTTTATTTTTGGCTTTCTTTTAAAGTTGCATTTTATTTTGCTGAAAATGTATTTTTCTGAAGGTTTTTCACAATAAATCACAATTACGTGTTGTCAGAGCCTCTGCTTGGAGTTTGCTTCTTTCCTTCTTTGATTTCAAGAACTCAAATACTAATAAAGGTTAACACCAAACATTGATGTACTGAGGTGATTTCATGAGAAACTGGAATCTCGGTTTAATAAACACATTTTCAAAATTCCTAAAATGGCTGCAAGACTATGCCTCAGCTTGAATAAAGATTCTGGTTTGTAAATGTGGAAGTCCCGATGAAAATGACATTTTTTATTCCTGTGTAATTATTTTTCTCATCAATTTTCTCCTCTCTACTCCTGAATGCAGCAACTCATTGCTGGTACTGTTTATCTTCCAGTATTTTGCCAAAATGGACATTATTTCCATTTGACTTTCAATAGCTTTTTACATCAGGGGAAGTGCAAGCAAGTGAAATCCTCCCCTCACCCAACGTCAACATGTACACGGTCAGCAGAGTGCACTGGGCAGTGGTCAGCAAAGGGAATCTATTGATTTTTCCCTCCCTAACCAAGCTTTACTGAGGTTAATCACAACAACTCTGCCAGCCTGCAGCTGTGGGTCAAATCAGAATTGAACATAGGATTTTCCTTGTCTGCAAGTTTCAGCCGATCATAGGACATATTAAATTTTGAAGAGCCTCACCAGCGGTACAGGGCTGTGCTGGCAATGGAGGTGGGACACAAAAGAGTACACACCCTCCCAACTACTGCCTGCCCCGCTAACAATATATCTAACTTCAGTTGATGACTCTGACATGTCATCTTGCTGTATATTCTGAGCCTTAAAACAGGTTAGGGATTTTAAAAAAAATACAGAAGTAAGGAAACATACAGTTAAAGAACAGCCACCAAAAGTACTGTCTACTTGCTCAGGTAGACATTGAAGATTTTGTGCTAGTAACTGAAATGCCTACTGATTAACATTTTGTATTGCGTGTGACTGTGTAATGATATTGAGTTTGCTTTGGATTTTATAATTCAGTGTTAGTTATTTCTTTTTATTCCTGTAATGTTCAAATCAGCAATAAAACAAAAAAAATTCAGTCTTATAGACTTTCAGCAAATGCTTCCTACAGGCATCCAATCTATTTGAAACTTTGTTCTCCTTGATATAAACACAGGTGACAATGCAGCCTAGAAAGGATGGAAATAATTCACTTTTCCATATTTTTATCCAGAGTATATTCCCTCGTCATCTCAATCAAAACCAATCTGGAGCACACTGACGGCTTACAAACAAGATTAGCCAGCCTGTAAAGAACATGGGCATAGAGATTTTTCAATTACAGCAGGATCATTGAGGCCATTTTGCTGGTTAGCCTGGTCAACTCTTACATTTACTCAAATTACTGCAAAATATGAAAAACAGCAAGAAAAAGGAACTTAGATTTGTAGCCAATGAAGTGTTTTAGGAAGCACAGCAGCCAATTTGCACATGGTCCCACAAACAGCAATAACATAATTACTGGATAATTAATTTTAGTGATGATTATTGAGCGATGACTGTTGGCTAGGATATCAAGGGGAACTTGCCTGCTCTTCTTCAAAAAGGACAGAGGGGTCTTCAGTTTAATATGTCAGTATTCAGTACTGCATGGCAGTGTCAGTCTACAGTTTATACTCAAATTTCCAGAGTGGGACTTAAACACACAATCTTCACAAATAGAGGTAAGGGTGCTATTACTGAGCC
Source organism: Carcharodon carcharias (assembly GCF_017639515.1). Lineage (NCBI taxonomy): Eukaryota > Metazoa > Chordata > Chondrichthyes > Lamniformes > Lamnidae > Carcharodon > Carcharodon carcharias. Next base: position 51,693,640 of record NC_054473.1, read on the forward strand.
ACAGCTGACATCTAATGGAACAGCCAGATGTTGTTTTTTTCTGCCTACAATATGTGCAAAACAAGAATGTTGAAATTAAAGGGATGCTTAAAATCTACACAGATCTGTCTGTTGGTTGCCTGTGTATCAAAAAAGCAAGGGTAGTGTCCTAGGCCCAACCAGCTTCAGTTGCTTCATCAATGACCTTCCTTCCATCATAAGGTCAGAGGTGGGGATGTTCGCTGATGATTGCACAATGTTCAGCACCATTCGTGACTCCTCAGATATTGAAGCAGATCATGTCCAAATGCAGCAAGGGCTGGACAATATCCAGGCTTGGGCTGACAAGTGGCAAGTAACATTCACACCACACAAATGCAAAGCAATGACCATCTCCAACAAGAGAGAATCTAACCATTGCCCCTTGATGTTCAATGGCATTACCATCACTGAATCCCCCACTATCAACATCCTGGGGGTTTCCATTAACCAGAAACTGAACTGGATTAGCCATATAAATACTGTGGCTACAAGAGCAGATCAGAGGCTAGGAATCCTGTGACAATTAACTCACCTCTTAACTCCCCAAAGCCTGCCCACCATCTACAAGGCACAAGCCAGGAGTGTGATGGAATGCCCCCCACTTGCCTGGATGAGTGCAGCTCCCACAAGAAGCTTGACAATGCCCTGGACAAAGCGGCCCACTTGATTGGCACCACACCACAAACATTCACCTCCTCCACCACCGACGCACAGAGGCAGCAATGTGTACCATCTACAAGATGCACTGCAGGAATTCACCAAGGCTCCTGAGGCAGCACCTTCTAAACCCACGATCACTACCATCTAGAAGGACAAGGGCAGTAGATAGATGGGACACCACCACTTGGAAATTCCCCTCCAAGTCACTCACCATCCTGACTTGGAAATATATCGCTGTTCCTTCACTATTGCTGGGTCAAAATCCTGGAATTCCCTTCCTAACAGCACTGTGGGTGTACCTACACCACATGGGCTGCAGCTGTTCATGAAGGCAGCTCACCACCACCTTCTCAAGGGTAACTAGGGATGGGCAATAAATGCTGGCTCAGCCAGCGAAGCCCACATCTCATGAATGAATAAAAGAAATACTGCAGATGCTGAAGGTCTGAAATAAAACTGAAAGTGCTGGAAAAACTCAACAGTTTTGGCAGCTGAGGGAGAAACAGAGTTAACTTTTCGAGTCCAATATGACTCTTCTTTGGAACTATGTGCATCATAACTACCGGGCTTATCAACCTATGCTTACTTAGAAAGCAACTAACTCCTTTACTCGTATTGAGCTTTGCTGGCAGATTAGGATCATTCAGAGGATATAATGTATTATAGGACAAGCTTCATTTTAATGAAACATATTTTCCTGTGTAATAATGGTATGTGACCTCTCTCTTAGAGGTTTGCTTTACTGTTTAATATTACAGTAACATGCACACTCACGTCTTGCTTCGAATTGAAGTGTAATTCTGTAGTGTTTAATTTTCAAAGTGTTTACTGAAAGTAATTACAAAAATCTTTGCAAGTTTCATTTGCTTACTAATCACTTCAAAATGTATTCAGTCTCAGCATCACACAACACTGTAAACAACAGGTTAATTTAACCACTCAAGAGTTTTTCTTTCTACACCTTAAGAATTCATCACATCTTTCACACCCCAGGATTTTTTTTCCTTTTCTTTTGTACAAAAGGTTTGCAGGAAAGGAAGATTTCTGTTTCAAATCATAGGGGAGAATTTTCTCCCCGTCGGGGGGTTGGGCGGGAGCGGGCAAGGGCGGGCACACAGCCAATCAGCACCCACAATCGACTGCACGCTGCCATTTTATGTGGGGCACGTGGCGGGTGACCCAGCATGACGTGCACCCAGAAGTGCTGAGCACTCCCTGTGTGGGCAGGGGGAGTAGGCTGAGTCGGGGCCTGTGCCCATTTGTGCATTCGCGTGAAGGGGAGCAGAAATCTCCCCGAGGTACAGAGCTGCCTCAGAGAGATCAGTTCAATATGTAAAAATTTAAGTAAAAGAAGAAAATTTTTTTTAAAGCATGTCCCCTCAGTGACAGTGTCACATGAGCTAGGACGTCTATGAATTTTTTTGAAAAATTTCATTAAAGTTTAAAAACCTTCATGAAACCTCATCCCGCCCGTGGATGAAGTTTCATGATAAATGCAAAGGCCGCCTGGGCTCTTCGCCTGCCCGCCAACCTTAAGGTTGGATGGGCAGCTATGTTAATTATTTCAATTGGAATTTAAATGGCCTTAATAGGCCTTTGCCACTTCGGCGGGTACGCAGCCGACTCCCATGCGCGCTAGCTGAACTCAAGATCTGAATGATGCGCGGTGACATCGGGACACTCCCGACATCACCGCGTGTCATTTTACGTGTCGGTGAGCGGGTCCCGCTATCGCTTGCTGAACTGAAGCTTCTGCCATATTCGTATCAGTATATAAAAAAAATTCTCAGGTGATATATGGTTAATATGCTAATGAAGTTGCTCTTCCAATCCAGGACTGAGTACATAGATAGTACAAATATAGAGTAGGAGGAATGCTATTATTTTAATATATAAGTAGGAAGTGCTTGAAATCATCTTTACCTAATATTATTTTTACAAAGATCATGTAATTACTATATTTTAAATAAGCTGAATAAGTGATTAAAACGTTGGTTACTGTCTGAGTTGAAAAAAATAGCTGTATGAATAGTATCTGCCACTTTAAAGATATTTAATATTGCTGTACATAACAGCAGGTGAAGAGTTCAAATCCCAATTAAAGGTTCTATTTTAAGAAAGTTATTCGTTGTCTGCTTCTTAGCTGCTATAAATATTGTGATACATACAAAAATAATGAGACACTAGAACATTTATATTGTGTACTTAGAGGAGACCTGATAGAGATCTTTAAAATTATGAATATGTTCAGCATGTTACAACCAGGATGGGAGGACTGCACAAGCTGACTAACCCCACTTCTCCACAGGTCGCACCATTAGGTTAAAAATTTGATTCCCCCACCAAAATGGCCAATTATTTACCTTCACTACTGTTACACAGAATAAGAGAGACTTTATCCAGGCTTCTTTCAATAAACAACATACTTTATTATAAAACCAGTCTTGTTAAATAGAAAGACAAAGCTTATTGACATACAATATGAAAAATGCAAGTACACCAATGACTCTTTCAAGATACTCTAGGTCTCACACACACACACACACACACAAATAAATAAAAATAAAGGTTAAAAGTCAATGGCTCAAGAGAAAAGGAAAGATGATGGAGTCCTTGAAATGGCATCCAAGTTATGCGGTTGGTCTCTCAGTACTGATCTGCGAAACAATTGATGAATCTTGATGCACTGCTTTTCAGGTGGACTTGAGGAGCACTTGCAGGTACTCAATTCCAGCACATAGAGCAACTTAGAAGCAGCTTATGTTCACTCCTTCAGTAGGCTGGCTCTGGACTGCAAAAAGGGATGCTGTCTTCTTTCACAAGCAGTTGGTCCTTCTTCTTCTCAAAGCAAAACCTAAAACCAACTTTGTAAACATAGTGTAAGGCATGGTTTATTTTTTCCAGAAACATAAACTACTATGTGACCCCTTTTGTACACAGTCGACCAGGGTCAAGAGGTATCCAGTTTCTTTACAACTGCTCAAATTACCTATTCTTGTAAATGGATGTCTCTTCCAAGAAAAGCAGTCAGAGTTCTGGCATTAACTCTTTAAGGAACACTGTTTTTTCAAACACAAATTCTTTCATAATGCTCTTAGTATTTGAAGATGAACCATTTTCTGTGATTAAAGTGTTCATCACAAACAGGAAAGATGTGAAGAGAATATTTCCACTTGTGGGCAAATTCAAAATAAGGGACTATATATGTGAGATAGTTACTAATAAATCCAATAGGGAAATGAGGAAAAGAGTGTGGAACTCGGTACCACAGGAAGTGTTTGAAGTAAATAGCTTTGATCATTTCAAAAGTAAATTAGACAAGTGTATGAGTGAAAGGGAACTAGATACATATGCTGAAAGGCTGAGATTGAGGGAGGTGGAATCATAAAATCATAATAGGTGCAGGAGTAGGCTATTCAGTCCATAAGCCTTCTCCGCCACTCAATATAATCATGCTGATCTGATTTTGACGTTAAAATTCCACTTTCCTTCCTGCTCCCATAACTCTTAACTCCCTTTTTGATCAGAAGTCTGTCTGACTCAGCCTTGAAAATATTCAATGACCCAATCTTTACTGCTCTCTGCAGAAGTGAATTCCAAAGACTAATGGCCCTCTGAGAAAAGAAATTCCTCCTCATCTCCATCTTAAATGGAAGACCCCTTATTTTAAAGCTGTGCCTCCCAATCCTAGATTCCCCAAGAGGATACATCCTCTCAGCATCTTTCGTGTCAAGACCAACTCAGAATCTTATATGTTTCATTCTTCTAGACTCCAATGAGTATAAGCCCAACCTGCTCAATCTTCCCTCATAAGACAACCCTTTCATCCCAGGAATCAGCCGAGTGAACCTTTTCTGAACAATGCAAGTATGTCCCTTCTTAAGTAAGGAGACCAAAACTAGGCACAGTACTCCAGGTTTCACAGTGCCCTGTACAGCTGTAATAAGACTTGCTTATTTATATATATCACCCCCCTTGCAATAAAGGCCAACATTCCATTTGCCTTCCTATTTACTTGCTTGAAGGAGATTCATGTGGTGTATAAAAATGAGCACAAAATAATTGGGCTGAATGCTCTTGTTCTGTGCTGTGTATTCCATATAATTCCATGTAAAATGCATTTTGATTTATATAAAACCAAGTGGCTATATGAAGCCCAATTGTGCCTAAGTAACAAATGAAATATACATGCATACTCATAGCCATTGTTTCATATTACTTTAAATATAACCCAGATCTCATTATGGCATTCAATCATTTAATTTGTGAATATCTGCATATTCAGCCAAATAGATTGTTCTGCACTAATTGTATTTAACTTTTGCAATTTATACTGAGCGCAATTTACTTCTAGGAAAGAAAGGAAGGTAGGTTTGTAAACATATACTATGGCATGCTCTTCATTCACTAGCATTATAGGAATGACTTGCAGTGGTCAATAACATTTAAGTCTTATCAACATTTATGCAAAGTTTATTTTTCAGCTACATTCCTAGTGGCAATGTTAGAACACTTTCAAACTCCTGTGAGGTTATTCTGAGGGCAATTTAAATTCAAATTGATGAGTTTACAATTGGCCAAAATGGGAATGATCGTTGAGAGCGTTAGGAAGTAAAAAAACCACCAATTCAGAGAGTTAGTAATAGCATAACTCTAATTTATTTGTTTCCATATCTTAGATCAGGAGGTAAGCTACCTCTATTTTGAAAGTTTTGGAATTGCAGTAATAACACTGTGGGTTATTCACCAGCAGCAGGAATCGTGGCAAAAAATCTGTTTCTCAATGGCGGGATAAGCTGTTGGAATTTTGTACTACCGACTGTCAAGGTGGGTTAAAGGCGGGTCAAACTTCCTAGTGAACAATGTTGGGAATCCCATTTGCATGCATTAGCATCTCATGCATGCTCATTAAAAGGCCATCTTGCTGGATTTACGTTCACCCTCCAAATTAAGTTCCTCAACAGCGAGAATTTAGAACGTTCAGTTTTAGGATCATCTATAAGTGAAGTGCACATGGCGAGCTTCACCTCTTCCATCAATTTGAGGTCAATAGATGTTGATTTTGCCTTCCTGGGGACATCACATTACTTCACTCAACTGCTAGTCACAAACGCTGTGCTAAGTCTGGACAAGGGAGGCAAGCAAAGTCTGGAAGCGGAGGTAGGTTGGAAGGTTGGAGTGGGGAAAAGAGTGTCTTAGAGGGGGAGTCAGTGGTGCCAATGGTAGGGTCCTGGGGGGAGAACTCAGGATACTGGTGAAAGCAGGGAGCAGTCACAGGGGTGTGGGATGCAGTAGGGTGGCAGGCATGAGAGTCTGGTAGGTAAAGGTGGGTCATGAAGGAGGACAAGACAGGTGGCTCGTGAGAGGGCAGGGGGTGGGCATGGTGATGGCAATAGATATCAGCTCTGGAGGTGCTATGATATGGCAGATGGTAATTACCAGGCTGACCAAATCCCAAAGGGAACCTTGGTCAAGCTATCACAACGATTTTGCAATTTGTATTTATGAGAAGGCTTGTGAACTGAAGTCAGAAGTAATAAATCCACTATCAGCTTTGGAGATGTTAAAGATTAAATTAAAACATTTATTTACAAAAAAAAGTTAAACACACAAGATTAAAGGCTATCATTATACAGTTAAACTTAGTATTTTAACAGTTCCCAAAAATTTTCTACTTAACTAGACTCTCAACTATACACCCTTTTCAGGCAACAGTTTGAATAGATTTTTAATCAATAAAAACATCCAGTAATATTACCACAATCACCCACTGTTACTATAAGGGAGGTGTTTCACAGCTTCTCTCTCCCTTACACTCGATAATGGAACTCCAAGGTTTTTAACAAGACCTTGCACTCTGAACCAAACCAGCACTTCTCTGGGGTGGCTAGAGGCTACTTTTTCACAGGTCTATTTCACAGTCCGCCTTTCATGATCTTACAGGGCCACTCCTCATACAGCTTTCCATCTTTCTTTAAATATATTTTCTCCCTTTTGATTGGTAAATCCCATTGTTCCACTCTTACTTTGGAAGTTACTTTTCCCAGAATATAAAAATCTTTCATGATGTCCTTATGGCCAGCACTTTTGGGAAAAATAAACTTAATAATTTTACCTTATTTATCTTGTCAGTTGTAAAACATTTTATCATGTCCCTTTGAAAATCAAACAACCTCTCAACTTATCTAAAAAATGCAAATTCCATTCACACTGTATCTGCTGAGACCTCATCTTAGCTTACCCAGCTCCATTTCAAAATGCCTGTTTTACACTTAACCCCTTTTTTTGATTCAAACCTTGCAGTCTAACTGTCTTTAGTTTAAATAAATCAGTCATACACACATACACACACAAGCCTGCTTCAGTATCCTACAGTAATATCATGGAAAAAAATGATATTTCCTTTACAGAGGGGAGGAAAGGCATGTGGAAGTGGATCGTGATAGGGTCCAGAGTAATGGGGGGAGGTTCAAGGGTGACAGAGGGGAAGAGGAATGGTGATATGGGGTGGTTCTATAGTGATGGTGGGGCAGGGGGTCAGTGGGTGACTGGGGGAGGATAGAAGGTGGTGGAGTGAGTTTGAACGGCGCACCATTTTTCCAAACTGACCTTGACCATGCAGTTATTCGGTCACTGAAATCTTGCAAAGTGGAAGGAGGGTCTTTTCAGATGGGTGGAGTTCAATGTCAGCACATGTGACCGACTAATACTTATGAGGCAACTGGATGTCAAAGGTGCTAACTCGCATTCTCCTCTCTTTGGTGAAGCCCACACTGCAGCAGGTTTGTTTGCAACTCATGGGTTCTACAACATAGAGATCCCAGCAAAGTGTGGAGCTGCCTTCATTCTGTGCAATTTACCATCTGCTGCAGTCAGAGGCAGGGATGAAGGGATGGAAGGAGGCACATGGTTGGTGGAGGGCATCCAACTCGTGACTCCAAACCTGTGAATGGGTATGGATGACAAGGGGTCATGCAGTTAGTCTTTCTGTGCTGCCAAAGCAATAGTCGCTCTATAGAGTCTTGAAGGTAGTGGAGACAAGTGGAAAAGTGTCCACATGGGTCTTCATGCACAAGGCTCTCATCACTCTGGTCAAAGAGCAATGTCTCCATACGCATTTAAGTATGAATGGGATGAACACCCATCTCTGGTCCTCCAGGATGTCCTTTACCTGAAAGGGATGTGGTGGGGATGTCATGTCTAGAGAGAGATCAGGTGAAGGGCTTAGCCCTTGTGTGTGGGCCTTGAGATGGAGGGAAACCTGTAAAGTACATGCTCACTTAATGTATCACTTCAATTCATTCACACATCTACTGAGATGTTGATGATGCAGGCTGCAAGCACCCCTGCCTTGGTAATGGCTCTCATCCAGATGAAGAGAAGGAGGGCCCTTGGCTGGTTGGCAAAAGGCCATGAGGAGCAAAGGCCTGAGCAGCAAGAGGCAGCTGGGTCTCTATAAGGTCAAGATGCTGGTGAACATGGCCCACTGCAATAGTAAGTATTGGCCTGACCATTGGTGTATCGCCGGTGGTGCTATTATCTAGAGATGAGAGAAAGACAATGCCAGAGGCACCCTCGTATGTCCCGGCATATGGTTGTTCACAACTGCAAGCATCTCCAGTATGAGCTGCAGCCACAAGGACACTGGAGTAGTGTGGAGCTCTGCAATGAAGCCTTTAAATATGGCACCAGACTTTCAACCCCATGAAGTAATGGCAAGGTGGGTGACTTCTTGCCCAGCCTGCCATGAGATTCACCGAGATCCTCGCTGATGCAAATTAATGAACTCAAAAGTGCAAGACCTGCCCCAACGCCCAGCAAGAATCAGGCCAACTTTCCTGTATGCCACCGAACTTAGTCTCCAGAATGGAAAATTCTACCTATGTTCCTAAAAATCATCATTAGATGGGCATCAATCTGAAACAATCTTTACCATTAATGTTTAAAATGTTCTTATACTGAGGAAGGATGTGTAGCAGCCTCATAAAAAAAATCAAAAAGAACACTTTACAATTTCAATAAACACAATTAATGGCCAATGAAGAGCCCCTCCTTCCTATATTGATGTTCACTCTATCCCAACAAATGAAATACATTAGAGTTAAGGTCATTATGGACTGCTGACCATTAACTGAAACTTTTACTTGATGACATTTTATTGACTGATAAACATTTGTTATTTTAATTACAAATTGCAGATAAAAGAAAGTCCTTTAATAAGCGCCTGAAATTATGACCAATGTGGTTAAACTGCTCTCTCCTTAAAAATTTGGCTGGGTTTTACATTCTTCAGTTGGGCAAGGGAGGTAGAACAGAAACTGAGTGGTCTGCTCACTTCTGCCCCCTCCAGTTCAGCTCATTGAATTGAGCATTGGTTGGCCAGTTAGTGGCTGTCCAGCAAGGAGGCCAATTAGAGGTCCAAAAGGGGCCTCTATGTCCAATTGGGACTGTAGGCATAGCGTCATGCAGCAGGGTAGTAATGCTGCGAACAGGGAGTCGGTTATGGCTACAAGTTTAAATGACCGCCGCTCTCTGAATGGCTCTTTACATTTTATTGAAGGTTCAAAAAAACTAAGAAAAGGAGTTAAAAGAACATGCAGTTGCTGCCTCTTCCACCAGCAGAATCTGCTGCTACATTCAGCCATGGTCCCAGTGGCAGGCCTTTTCTCCTGCCAATTCTTCATAGCTGCTGTAAAACACTCCCAAACTTTTTCACATCAGGTGTCTGAAAAATGTAGCTGGCAACTAAAACAATTGCAGATGATTGGATTGTTAACAAACTCAAAAGCTTGTTAATTAGTGTTTTCAAAATGGAGGGTATATTGCTGATTTCTGCACCCACTTGCCTTCTGTAATTTGGGATCCTGGCGTGATGACATCATATTGTCAATCCGACATCATCATGCCCTACTTTACATTCGCGCTGTGGGGGCCAGCCTGATTTGTGGCTGTAAAATCCAGCCCATTATTATAAACCTGATATTATAAGCTGAAATTCAGTCATTTCAAGTAACGGTGTTCCCATTACGTGATTACAGATGATACAAAGAGCAGCATGATTAAACTTCTGAAATCTTGTGAGAGGTCTTAAAGGGATCTAGACTCAAGTTGAATTCCAACTTTTAGAAAACTGAAGCTGGTACATTTATGTAATGCACAAACCTCAAATTGTTTGTTAACATTGCCAAAGATTTGACTAGAATGGCCCTGACACTAATTAAGTTATGGATTAATTCTAATAAACGCTGTTTTCTAATTAGTTCCAATAAACATTGATTTCTAATTAGTCTATTTGATTTCAGCTTAGAGCAATTAACAAAGACAAGGCTGTGATTCTTATAAAACACTGAAATAATCTCATGTGGCATGCTGTACAGTGTGTTGAAGCACTAATGTGCCATGCTATGAAATATGGGATACCTGATTGAATCCATTGTGCAACTGAGCTCTGAGTCTCAGGCATGACACTGTGAGGAGCTGTTTCTCATCAAGGAGAAAACATAACTATGGGGGAGAGTTTTCCCAAAAGGCTTGTCACGTTTCTCTAGGTGGATGATATAAAGTAGCATTGGCAGTCCCTGAAAACAAATGTCTTATTTCCTAACTGCTGATCTTCCAGAAACACCTACCATGCAAATTTCTGAATTGTCTGGTGACAGCTTGACGCAAGATCGATTCAATTAGTCTCATTTTCCTGATCTTTCCCCATAACCCTGCATCTTGAATCATTGGGCAGAATTCTCTGCCTGTCGGGTGGGCGGGCCTGACCCAATCTCTGGCAGGCGGGGAGCCGCTCCCAGTCAGAGAAGCGGGCCCTGCCGCCATTTTACGTGGGTGGGCCAATTAAAGCCCACCCAGCGTGACATCCGGCGAGAAGCACTATGTGCCTCCTGTGCGGGTGGATTCCCCAAAAGTGAGAGTGCGCTCTTTCGCGCATGCGCATGAAATAGCGCACATCTCCCTGAGGATAAGTGCTGCTTCAGGGAGATCGCTTACACTTTTAAAAATATTACAAATAGAAAAAAAATTCCGTAACATGACCCCTCAAGAGACAATGTCACATGAGATGGGACAAGTTTATAATTTATGTGATAACTTTATTAAAATGTTTAAAACCCTGCATGAAACCTCATCCTGCCGCTGGATGAGGTTTCATGTTTTCTGTATTTGCCGCTGGGGCTCCTGGCCGACTCGCCAACCTTAAGGTTGGATGGACAGGTCCTTTAATTGTTTAATTGATCCTGTCATGGCCTCAATTGACCATTGACAGGTCGGCAGGCCCGCAGCAAAATCAGCTGCGGGCCCGTCTTCCTGAAAATTTAAATGGGTGGGGTGACATTGGGGGTTCCGCCCGACATCATCCCGCATCATTTTGCGTGTCAGCGAGCGGGCCCCGCCCCCTGCTCACCGACAGCAAAATTTTGCCCATTATCTTTCTACAATCACAGTCTGAACCTTACTGTTGATTGAGAATGCTCTGCTGATAAAGATTTAGGGAGAATATTTACATTTCTTTATAATATATTGCTTTCCTGTTACGCTTGCTTAAGTACAATACAGAACATTTCAACTAGCAGGCAAGAAAACTTCAGGCAGGTGTTTGCTAGTATAACTCTGGAGTCAGAACAGCAGGAGAACAATTTCCCTGTGGAAAAGAATTTAGTTCAGGCTCACATGGCCCAAATGGTTAGGAAATCTTTGCCTGCGTGGCCTGCATTTCCAAAATGCAATCTTGGCATCTGAGATTCCCTGTCGGCTCCTTTACTTCAGGTTTGCATGTCCCTCAATGGCATAATTGATATTTGAAACTATTAAAGGCAGAAACCTATAACATGCCACCATAACGCACTGCATTGGTTCATTACAGTCTCATTATGATTTTTTGTCTTTTACTTGATAACATTACAATAAAGTTTCGGTCAATGCGGCCAAGTTACAATGGTTAACAATAATAAAAATAGAATATGCTGGAAAAACTCAGCAGGTCTGGCAGCATCTGTGGTGGGAGAAGCAGAGTTTGTGTTTTGAGTTTGTATGACTCTTCCTCTAGGCCAGCATACATTGCCCAACCCTAGTTGCCCTTGAGAAGGTGGCGGTGAGCTGCCTTCTTGAACCATTGCAGTCCCTGTGGTGTAGGGAGTTCCAGGATTTTGACCGAGCAGCAGTGAAGGAACGGCAATATATTTCCAAGTCAGGATGGTGAGTGACTTGATGGGCAACTTCCAGGTGGTGGTGTTCCCATGTATCTGCTGCCCTTGTCCTTCTAGATGGTAGTGGTCATGGGTTTGGAAGGTGTTGTCCAAGGAGCCTTGGTAAGTTTCCATAGTGCTTCTTGTAGATGGTACACACTGCTGCCACAGTTTGTCAGTGGTGAATGCAGTGAATGTTGTGGAAGGGGTGCCAATCAAATGGGCTGCTTTGCCCTGGATGGTGTCAAACTTCTTGAGTATTATTCAGGCTGCATTCATCCACGCAAGTGGAGAGTATTCCATCAAACTCCTGACTTGTGCCTTATAGATGGTGGGCGTGCTTTGGGGAGTTAGGAGGTGAGTTAAGGGAAGTGGCTGCAGAGATAGTGGAGGCTTTGGTCGAAATATTCCAGAACTCACTGGATTCCGGGTGGGTCCCAGTGGATTGGAAAACTGTTAATGTGATGGCCCTGTTCAAGAAAGGAGCGAGACAAAAAGCAGAAACTATAGGCCAGTCAGCCTAATATCTGTCGGGAAAATGCTAGAGTCCATTATTAAGGAAGAAATAACAGGACATTTAGAAAAGCTTAACGCAATCAGAGTCAACATGGTTTTGTGAAAAAGAAATCATGTTTGACAAATTTGCTAAAGTTCTTTGAGGATATAACAAGCAGAGTTGATAAACGGATGTAGTGTAGATGTAGCGTATTTGGATTTCCAGAAGGCATTCAATAAGGTGCCACATAAAAGGTTATTGCACAAGATAGGAGCTCACGGTATTGGGGGTAATGTATTAGCATGAATTGAGGATTGGTTAACACACAGAAGACAGAGAGTTGGGATTAATGGTTCTTTTTCAGGTTGGAAAGATGTAACTAGAGGAGGGCAACAAGGATCAGTCCTTGGATCTCAATTATTTACTATCTATATTAATGACTTGGAGGAGGTGGTAGAGTGTAATGTATCCAAATTTGCTGACGATACAAAAATAGGTAGGAGGGCATTTTGTGATGAGGACATGAGGAATCTGCAAGGGGAAAAGACAGGTTGAGTGAATGGGCAAAAACTTGGCAGATGGAGTTTAATATAGGAAAGTGTGAGGTCATGCACTTTGGTAGGAAAAATCAAAAGGCAGACTATTATTTAATTGGAAAGAGACTCCAAAAAAGTGCAGCACAGAGGGGTCTGGGTGTTCTTGTGCGTGAACACAAAAGGTTAGCATGCAGGTGCAGCAAGTAATTAAGAAGGCAAATGGAATTTTGGCCTGTATTGCTAGAGTTTAAAAATAGGGAAGTCTTCTTACAACTGTTGGTAATGCCACACCTGGAGTACTGTGTACAGTTTTGGTCCCCATATTTAAAAAGGGATACACTTGCATATGAGGCAGTTCAAGAGAGATTCACTAGGCTGATTCCTGGGATGAAGGGGTTGACTTATCAAGAATGGCTAAACAGGTTATGCCTTTATTCATTAGAGTTTAGAAGAATGAGGGGTGATCTTATTGAAATGTACAAGATTCTGAAGAGGCTTAATGGGGTAGATATTGAGAAGATGTTTCTGCTAGTGGGGAAATCTTGAATTAGGGAACATAGTTACAGAATAAGGGGACACTCATTTAAAACTGAGATGCAAAGGAAATTCTTCTCTCAGAGGGCAATGAATGTCTGGAATTCTCTACCCCAGAGAGTTGTGGAGGCTGGATGACTGAAAGCATTTAAAGAAGAGATAGATAGATTTTTGAAATATTGAGCAGTTGAGGGCTATGAGGAGCTGGCACGAAAGAGGAGTTGAGGCCTGGGACAGATCAGCCGTGATCTTATTGAATGGAGGGGCAGGCTTGAGGGGCTGAATGGCCTACTCTTGCTCCTATTTCTTACCTTATTGTGCACTTGCCGCAGGATTCCTAGCCTCTGAACTGCTCTTGTAGCCGCAGTATTTATGTGACTGGTCCAGTTCAGTTTCTGGTCAATGGTAACCCCCAGGATGATGATAGTGGGGGATTCAGTGATGGCAATGCCATTGAATGTCAAGGGGTGATGGTTAGATTCTCTCTTGTTGGAGATGGTCATTGCCTGACACTTGTGTGTCCCTAATATTACTTGCCACTTGTCAGCCAAAGCCTGGATATTGTCCAGGTCTTGCTGTATTTGGACATGGACTGCTTCAGTGCCTGAGTTGCTGAATGGTGCTGAACATTGTGCAATCATCAGTGAACATTCCTGCTTCTGACCTTATGATGAAAGGAAGGTCATTGCTGAAGCAGCTGAAGATGGTTGGGCCTAGGACACTCCCCTGAGGAACTCATGTTGTGATGTCCTGGAGCTGAGATGATTGACCTTCAACAACCACAACCATCTTCCTTTGTGCCAGGTATGATTCCAACCAGTGAAAAGTTTCCCCACTGATTCCCACTGACTCCAATTTTGCTAGGGCTCTTTGATGCCACACTCAGTCAAATGCTGCCTTGATGTCAAGGGTAGTCACCCTCACCTCACCTCAGGAGTTCAGCTCTTTTGTCCATGTTTGAACCAAGGCTGCAATGAGGTCAGGAGCTGAGTGGTCCTGGCAGAACCCAAACTGGGCATTAGTGAGCAAGTTACTGTTAAGCAAGTGCCACTTGATAGCACTGTTGATGACCCCTTCCATTACTTGACTGATGATCGACAGTAGACTGATGGGGCAGTAATCGGCCGGGTTGGATTTGTCTTGCTTTTTGTGCACAGGACAAACCTGGGCAATTTTCCACATAGCCGGGTAGATGCCAGTGTTGTAGCTGTCGTGAAACAGCTTGGCTAGAAGCGCGGCAAGTTCTGGAGCACAACTCTTCAGTACTATTGCTGGAATATTGTCAGACCCCATAGTCTTTGCACTATCCAGTGCCTTCAGCCGTTTCCTGATATCAAGTGAATTGAATTGGCTGAAGACTGACATCTGTGATGCTGGGGACCTCCAGAGGAGGCTGAGATGGATCTCCAACTCAACAGTTCTGGCTGAAGATTGTTGCAAATTCTTCAGCCTTATCTTTTGCACTGATGTGCTGGGCTCCTCCATCATTGAGGTTGTAGAAATTTGTGGAGCCTCCTCCTCCAATGAGTTGTTTAATTTCCCACCATCATTCAAGACTGGATGTGGCAGGATTGCAGAGCTTAGATCTGATTCATTGGTTGTGGGGTAATTTAGCTCTATCACTTGCTGCTTATGTTTTTTGGCATGCAAATAGTCCTGTGTTATAGCTTCATCAGGTTGACACTTCATTTTTAGGTATGCCTGGTGCTGCTCCTGGCATGCCTTCCTGCACTCTTCATTGAACCAGTGTTGATCCCCTGGCTTGATGTTGATGGTAGAGTGGGGTTTATGCCAGGCCATGAGGTTACAGATTGTGTACGAGTACAATTCTGCAGCTGCTGCTGATGGTTCACAGCCCCTCATGGATGCCCAGTCTTGAGTTGCTAGATCTATTTGAAATCTATCCCATTTAGCATGGTGGTAGTGCCACACAACAGAATGGAGGGTATCCTCAATGTGAAGGCGGCATCAAGTGGTGGTCCCTCTTACTGATACTGTCATGGACAGGTGCATCTGTGGCAGGCAGGTTGGTGAGGATGAGATCAAGTGTTTTTCCATCTTTTTGGTTCCCTCACCACCTGCTGCAGACCCATGGCTATGCCCTTCAGAACTTGGTCAGTAGTGGTGTTACCAAGCCACTCTTGGTGATAGACATTGAAGTCACCCACCCAGGGTATATTCTGTGCCCTTGCCACCCTCAGTGCTTCCTCCAAGTGGTGTTCAACATGGAGGGGCACTGATTCGTCAGCTGGGAGGACGGAACGTGGTAATCAGCAAGAGGCTTCCTTGCCCATATTTGACCTGATGCCATGAGACTTCATGGGGTCCAGAGTCGACGTTGAGGACTCCCAGGGCAACTCTCTTCTCACTGTATACCGCTGTGCCACCACCTCTGCCTGTGGGACAGGACATACACAGAAATGGTGATGGTGGTGTCTGGGACATTATCTGTAATGCATGATTCTGTGAGGATGACTATGTCTATCCAGTTTCATTCCTTTTTTGAGGCTTGATACAACTGAATGGCTTGCTGGGCTATTTCAGAGGGCATTTAAGAGTTAACCACATTGCTGTGGATCGGGAGTCTGGAGTCACATGTAGGCCAGGTGAGGATGGCAGGTTTCCTTCCTTAAAGGGCATTAGTGAACCAGATGATTTTTCACATTGACAATGGTTTCATGGTCATCATTAGACTTATAATTCTACCATCTGCTGTAGTGGGACTCGAACCCAGGTACCCAGAAGTATTATTCTGGGTTTCTGGATTACTAGTCCAGCGACAATACCACTACGCTATCGCTTCCCATTCAATACGATCATGGCTGAGCTTGGCCTTCAACTCTATTTTCCTGTCCGCTTCCCATATCTTGAATTCCCTGAGATACCAAATATCGATCCCAATCTTAAATGTATTCAACAATGAAGCATCAACAACCGTTTGGGGTACGGAATTCCAAAGATTCACAACTCTTTGAGTGAGGTAATTTCTTCTCATCTCAGTCCTAAATGATTAGAAATACCAGTGCAACTCATCATCATGCAAGTGGAAATCAGACAGCCATTTCTGGCCACAGCACATGCGCAATTAAATGCAGAAATCCAAGAGTTACTATCTGAGATGTCTTGCTTCTCCAAAAGATTCCTGAAAATGGCATTTTGCAATCAGAATCACTGATCAAATACATTGACCAGCGCGATGTTGCTGCAGTTACTTCATAGATATGAACTAAACTTATCAAAATTAAAGTGTGCTCATTGCAGCGCAAGTATGCTTTTCACAGCACGGTTTTAATTAAGTGCCAAAAAAATCCCGAGCATTGAGAATTAACTTTTATAAGTGTGGGATCTCATTCCTTCTGATTTTATTATTGGAGATTTAAAAAACATTTCAGTAAACACTGTTTTTGACTACTTCTTTTCTCCTTTATCTCTTTTTTAAAATATCTTTTTTTCTTTCCTTCTCTTAATTTCAGTGCCTGAACCTAATTTGACATTAAATAAAATGTTTTAGATGACATTTCCCAGGACATTTGGTACCTCAGGGAATTCAATTTATGGGGAGCAGGTGGGAAAATGGAGTTGAAGCCCAAGGTCAGCCATGATCGTATTGAATGGGAGGTGATAGCACAGTGGTATTGTTGCTGGACCAGAAACCCAGAGTAATGCTCTGGGCACCTGGGTTTGAAATCTATCACGGAAGGTGGTGGAATTAAAAGTCTGATGATGACCGTGAAACCATTGTCAATTGTTGCGAAAAACCATGTCCTTTAGGGAAGGAAATCTGCTGTCCTTACCTGGTCTGACCCACATGTGACTCCAGACCCACAGCAATGTGGTTGACTCTTAAATGCGCTCTGAAATGGCCTCGCATACTCTGCACTATTCATTAATGCATCTTCGGTCTGATTGGCTAGAGAGATACACAGTTGTTTAATATGTTCACGCAGCTCCCAGATCCCTGTATAGGGGGCTTTAACTCTCTAATTTAAGGTAAGTTCCAGTGTCAAACAACATAGAAAGCCTTTGGTAAATGGAAGTGTAATGAATGGCTGGTACTGTTCCTTTGCCACTGAGATCAAAATCCAGCATGATAATAAATGTAAATCCAGGGTAAGAATTGCAAATGCTTTTTGGCATGTTCAGTTCTTTCATTGGTTTTCTGGAATGTCTTACAGCTTTCTGACATAGTTAAACTGTTCTGCAAAATTACCATAATAGTCGTAGGCCAGTATCACTTTCCGATTCCCAAACCCATAGGCCCACCTCAACTCTGGCTGCTCAGCAGAAGCCACACACAATTTTGGTGTGAATTGACTCACATTTCAAAGTCTTATGCCGAGGATTTGCCTAAGTCTTTCAAACTGAGAATGATGTTTGGTACAGTTTGGTATATATGGAAGGCAAGATATGCATGGGAGGCTGGGTATATAGCAGCAGCGAAAAAAAAAAGAACAATAGAGTCTACGGCCAGGATTTTCTAGCCCCCTCACGGGCAGGACCCGCCATGGGCAAGGCAGCGCCCCAGATGGAAACCCATTGACTTGCAACGGGACCGGAAGATCGTGATGGCGGGCAGGAGTGGAAAATCCTGCTATACGTGTGGGTTCCAGCCAATCCCTATAGTGCAACACAATACCAGCCTGAAAAGAGAATGTAACCCCATGCTTGAATTTTAGGGATGTGTAGATTAAACATAAACAGGTCTTAGGTTTAGGGAAAGAGAAATTCAAATGGAAACAAGAAGTAAAAGCAGGTTAGTTTTGTTTTTAAATTAGTTGACATGAGTTCAGGTTGAGATTATTATCCAAGAACAGTAAATTACATATTTATAACCTTTCCATGTCTTTCTGCTGCAGTAAGGCTGGTGGTTAGTTATCTTAATCTTACATTAGTCCTACATTATCTAAAATGATGGATAAACATTAATAACATTAACAAGTGTAAAAGGTTAGCAGGATTTGTACAAACGCAATTTACAATAATGTTGTACTTCTTTCTGGCCATTTATATAATAGTTACACTTAATAAAATTCAAAAATATTTTATGATTTCTATACAGAAGGTATTAGAAAATGATTGCCGACACACAATGATAGAAATGCATTTTAGGTGGTAGGATTGTTACAATCCCCATAGAGATCAATAACTTTAAAAAAGAGAAATTCAAATTTCCAGTTCATACCTGAAAGGACGACACAAGAGTTCACATTTAAAAACTTTTACTGCAACAAAAGACTAAAAGCACTATTGACTAAACACTATTTTTATAGGCAACTTATACTTTAAACCACAAAACAGACATTCTCTTTTTTTTTCAGCACAACCAAAAACACTTTAGAGATATACTTTACACTGTCCTTTAAGTAGACATTCAATTCTCCGAGAACCAGTACTAGGTGATTCTTAGCTCCCAAGAATTTACTTTTTTTCCTTTCTCAGCCTGGGCACTTTTAATCTCAGAACTGCCTTTTACATAGAAACTTTCCTCCTGGAGACTCTTCCTCTAATGAAAGACAGGCAAATTTTTGAGCCTTGTTTTAACTCCTCATGAATTTGGTCTTTACAATCCAAGCACGAGCTCCCATCCTCATTCCTGCATGTTGTACCACAGCGTCTGTTGCCTTCAGTTGCGCTCCCTCTCCCGGATCCAGGCAGACTAACCTGTCTGTGAATTTCGGAGATACTTAGAACCCTTCCCCTCTCAAAGCCCATCTGCATGACAACACACATCACATGGGCTTTATATCCAAGTAGAAATGCTGATTAGCTAATCTTGAGGCCCCAACTTTCCTTTATCTTGTAAGTTAATGGGCAGTTTAAAGCAAAACTGTTTACTACTTGACATTCTCAACATTTTTCTGGAACTTTGGAGATTCACAGTCTATCCACTGACAGCATCCAGGCTGCTATCTCCAAGTATAAACACTTTGCACCCCATTCTCAGTAAAACAGTCTGGGCTCTTTTTAATCTATAACAATCATGCCACCCAGGCTTGCTATCAGGCAGACTTCAAAACAGGTCATTGACCCCTTCATTTTGCCTTAAAATTAAAACACAGTTCCAAAACATAACAATCTTATAAACCTCATAATTGTAATAGCATGTAGTGTCTGTTACACAGCCCAGCTGATATTCAAATCCAATTAGGACAATTGAATTTCTACACCATTAACTCTATTGGTGGAGCCTTTGTCCAATAATTCCCTGCAATACTTATGAAACAACAATCATGGGATGCCAAATATAACATAGAATTAGTAGAAAGATAAGTACCCTTGTTCTGCAATTTATGTTAAAATCACTTTTGATAAAGAAAATGCTATGCATAATGAATGAGTTGATAGGGGCTGGAGATGATGCTTTATTGCTTGAGAACATTAGTAAATATTTGAATCTGACTTTCCTAGTGCCTTTGCCATATCAGCCAGTTTTCAAAGGCACTATGAAATTGCAAGTTCCTCTTTTACTTTCTAACTTTTAATATATTGAATCAATGTCTTGTCTTTTAGTCATGGCTTGATTTAAAGTATCGTTCCAAATCTACATTTTAGACACTGTTTTCCTATTTATTTCAATCGTTTATTATTTTACCTCAGCCCAATTTTTCTAGTCTTTCAACTTGGTTCTCTGATCCTGGGAATCAGCCTCATGGTCCAACCTTGAACCACCACCGCCAGAGCTGGAATATCTCAGCAACCAGAACGGAGCACAACGCTCAAAGTATGTTCTGACCAGAGCATTATCAGTTTAAGCACAACTTGCTCCACCTTGCAAAATACTACTCAGCATTCTATTTGCCTTATTGATAACTGTTCTGTCATTATTGAGGGCGAGCAGAGCAACTCTAATGTTACCCATCTCTGACTTTGCCTCACTTGTTGAAACACTCATCTATGACTCATCACCTCCAGATTTGACTGTTCCTATGCTCATCTGGCCAGCCTCCACTTTCTTACCTGCAGAAATTCAGCTCATTCAAAACCCTGCTCCATTTCTCACACCGAGTCCTGTGCATTTATCACTCCTGTGCTTGTAAGTGTACAGTGGCTCCATGTCATCCAGAGCTTCAAATTTAAAAGTCATCCTCATGTCCAAAACCCTTCATAGCCTTGCCTCTCCCTATTTAACTGTAACATTTTCCAGCTCTACAACCCTCTGAAAACTCTGTATTTCTCTAACTCTGGCATTGTATATCCACCCACCCTTTGTTCACCATTGGCAGCTGTGTCTTCAATTCTCCAGGCCCCTGTGCTCAGGAATACTCTTCATTAACCTAGTCACCTCTCTCTTCCTTCAAGACCCTCATTAAAATCCATCTCTTTGACCAAGCCTTTAGCCTCTTAGTTCCTTCGGGTTGATGTCAATTTTTTGTCCATTAATGCTTCTGTATAGTACCATGGGTATAATCATGCTGCAATTCCCAAACTGCCTTCCAAGATTCAAATGTCTCTCCAAGTTTATACTGTCACTAAATTTGATCAAATTGTTTTGACCTTCTGAATCTAAGTTATTAATGTAAATAGAAATAACAAGGGCCAAGAGAAAGCATGAGAAATGATTAACAGTCAACATAAAAGGGGACCCAAAGGTCTGTTATGAATACATAAATAGTAAAAGGAAGGATTGGGCTGAGGAGGGACCAAAAAGGAGATATTCTTAGGAAGACAAAGCGTATAGCTAAGGTGCTAAATGCATACCTGTCTCCGCAAGAGGATGCTGCCAATGCAGCAGTAAAAGCAGAGGGGATTCAATAATTAGGGGATAGATAGCAATTTTTATAAACAGGATTGAGAGTCCCACATAATATGTTGCTTACTTGGTGCCAGGGTGAGTGACATTTCAAACCAGCTTAAAAGGATATTGAAGAGGGAGGATTCAGTTATTATGGTCCATGTTGGGACCAACAAAAAGGAAAGAGTAGTCAAGAGGTCCTGTTTGCAGAATACCAAGAACTAGGAGCTAAATTAAAGAGCAGGACATTAAGGTTATAATCCCTGGATTATTATACAAGCCATGTGCAAATTGAGGTGAGGATAAATAGATTACGGAGGTGAACATTTGGCTTAAGGAGTGGTGTGGGAAAGAGGGGTTCCACTTCAAGGGCCAGTGGCACCATTAGTGAGACAGGAAAGAATTATCAGTGGGATGGGCTCCACCCAAAATGGGCTAGGGTCAGGGTTCTAGTGGAAAGGATAAATAAGAGTCAAAAGGATTTTAAGTGGGATGCAGCTGAAAATGATCGTATAAAATACTAGTTTGAAAACATACAATGATAAGAGAGTAACAGTCAGAAGGTAAAGGGAAAATTAAAAGTTTTAAAGGCACAAATCCAATTGGGAGGGTATGACATGATAGCCATTTCAGAAGCATGGCTGCAAGACAGTTAGGACTGTGAACTGCCAAGGAATGGGCAGGTTGTCTTATGAGGAAAGGCTGAAGGGATTAGGCCCGTATCCACTGGAATTTGAACAGTAAGAGGCAATGTACCTGAAACCTTTAAGACCCTGAGCGGTTTTGACAGGGAGGATGTGGAGAGGATGTTTCCTCTTGTGGGAGGATCTAGAACTAGATGTCACTGTTTGAAAATAAGGGATCGCTCATTTAAGACAGAGATGAAGAGAATTTTTTTTCTCTCAGAGGGTTGAGTGTCTTTGGAACTCTTGCCCTCAAAAGGCAGTGGAAGCAGAGTGCTTGAATATTCTTAGGGCAGAACTAGGTAGCTTCTTTATTAACAATGGGGTAAAAGGTTATTGGGGGTAGGCAGGAATGTGGGGTTGAGATTACATTCAGATCAGCCATGATCTTATTGAATGGCGAGGCAGGCTGGAGGGGCTGAGTGGCCTACTCCTGCTCTTAATTCATATGTTTGAATGAAATCAATATACCAGGTCATTAGGTCTTTGGTAAAGTTAGGGAAAATGGTGGAGGGGGAGGAATAGTCTTAGTGATTAAGGGTGAAACCATTTCGATAATGAGAGGATATAATAAGAGGTAAAACAGTAGTGGAGACTTTATGGGTAGGATTAAGAAATATAAAAAGATTTAAGACAGTGGTGGGGATTTTGTATAGGCCTCCTGATGTTGTGAAGTCATAAATTATGCAAATGTAGAGAACAGAACAGAAAACACCGAGCAAAGACAAATGGTTTTAATAGGAATTTTGATTTGCATATAGTTTCACATTAACAGGCTAGTACATATCAAAAAGGTAGTGAATTTCTTGAGCGCGTTTAGATAGTTTCCTGCATCAATGCATCCTAGAACCAACAAAGCAGCAGACCATAATTGATTTAGTGAAGAAGAGTCGTAAGGACTCGAAACGTTCACACTTTTTTTTCCTTCCACAGATGCTGTTAGACCTGCTGAGATTTTTCAGCATTTTCTGTTTTTGTTTCAGATTTCCAGAATCCACAGTATTTGGCCTTTATAATTGATTTAGTAATGAGTAATGCACTAGATTTAACTAGCAGCCAAGATTTATCAAATAGTAATCATAATACAATCAGTTCAATGTAGTATTTGAAAGGAAGAAATGCAAAACAGTTACTAAGATTCCAGATTTAAGTGAGCTTGACTTCAACGCATTGACACAGAGACTACGACAGAAAACTGGGCAAATCAAATTGTTAGAATCAGGTGAGAAGAGGTGAACTGGCTCCCATCGATTTAACCACCTTGGTTGGTCACAACAAAAGTTCAAGTTTATTTTACACGAGGATATGTCTTTTCCAAATCAGAATGTATTTAACTATTTAAGCTGTGAACAATAAGGAGCCAATCAAATGAGGCTTTCCTGAGTCAAAGGAAGAACAAATTATTAACCACTAAAGCCAAGAAAAATAACAATAAAAACATGACATCAAGCATTCGGCCCTCATGCAGTCACTAGGGCCCACACACACACACATAGGGCAGAATTTTGATCTGGCTGATGGGCTCAGCAGGGGCGGTTGGACTGCGATTTCACGTTGGTGGGCCAATTAAGGCCCACCCAGTGTGAAACGCAAGCAGCAATGCTCAGCGCTGTCTGTGGCCAGCAGGGGGATGAGAGGAGGGTGAGTGCGAACTTCGCGCATGCGCATGAGTGAGTGCTTTATAATCTCCCTGAGGCACAGAGCTGCCTCAGGGAGGTGAAGAGTTGTTAAAAAAAGGAAATGAAGAAAATAAAAATGTAATAAAACATGTCCCCTCTGTGACACTGTCACATGAGCAGGGACATTATTAAATCAATTTTTAAACTTTTATTTTATCTTTATTTGCTTTTGGAAACCTCCCGACCATGGATGAGGTTTCCAAAAAAATGCAAAGGCTGCTTGGCCTTTTCGCCTGCCTGCCAACTGTAAGGTTGGATGGGCAGCAAAAAATTTAAGTGAATTGATTATTAATGGCCTTAACAAGCCTTTTAGTTGTTGGCAGGCACACTGCCGGCTCTGGCTCGTGCTTGCCTACCAAACTATTGCGACTAAGCGTTGACATTGGCATGCTTGGCTGACATCAACATGTGTCATTTCACACTCGAGTAGGCCTGCCAAGTGAAAATTTCTGTAGGTTTCAGAAATAAGGAAAGTTAGAGTCCAATTAAAAAAAGGTAAAAGAATATACCATTAACCGTCCTTTGACTGTCTTTGAGGTGTAGATTTTAAACATCATGACTGATTTAGCTTAGCTGGTTTCTTGGATGCAGTCAGATGTAGAAGGGGTTACAATTATTACAAGATCTTGGTTTTCTGGTAAGTTTCTGGTGGACTTGGCTTCTCGGCCAGAGCGACATGCTTATCCCAAAATACAGAAAGGAAAAAGGGCAGCCCTCAGCTTATTTTCTCTGCTGAAGACTTTCTGGACACCGCCTGCGTCATTTGCAATCTTTCTCTAGTGGCTGGCAGTCTTGCCTTGAAATACTTCACCCATTGTATATTTCCAAAAGGTTCTGGGTATTTCTGTCTGTGCCAGCCATTGTTTTAATATCCAGTACTTTTCATTTTTAACGTCTCTTTCTTAGGCAGTTATGGCAGTTATGAGTTTCAATGGGTGTCTGGATTATAGGAAATGTCTCTCTCTTCATACTCTCCCTAGGATGATTTGTTCTTCTTGGAATGTGGCCTTACATTTTAAACAATTCAAATTGCAAATTTTCCAGTCAGTTGAAAATAAAGGGGCTTCATAATAAAGCTTAATAGTACTGTTAATGTCTCTTGACCAAAACAGCAGAAGGTCTTTGGGATATGATCAAAAAAGATACAGAATCAGTTTGTATCCCTAAGAGGCAAGGGCTCTACTTGCCAAAAAAACAGCCATGGAAGACTAAAGAGACAACAGAGCTAAAAAATGCAGAAAAGAAACACAGATCTTGACAAATGGAGAAGATACAAATAGCAACATAGGGTGACAAAGCAGAAAGTAAGAATTAGAAAAAAGGAAGCATGTAAGGAAACCTGCAAGGATATCAAAATCAACACAAGAGGGTGGTGGTCTGGAGCATTGTGGATCCCTTGAAAACCGATGATGGTGATATTATGAATAAAAATGTATAGGGCTATTGGGAAAGAGCAGAACAGGATTCATTGAATAGGTCTGCCAGAAAGCCTGCAAACACAATGGATCAAATGGCCACTTTGTGTACATATCCATGCCAGACTCACTCTGCTCATCCCCTATTTGATCTACTGTGCTAATAACTCTGGTCAATTTAAACTCATTGCAGAAATCCCTAGCACTGCATGTTTAAATAGTAATCTTTTTGGCAGAATTATGTCAAGTTCTTTTAAGGTGTCAAAGTATACCGTGTCATACTGCTATCTGCAATCCACTTCAAATGTCAGCATCTTTGATTGGGAGTTGGAGAAAAAGAAAAAAATTTCAAGGAGAGAAAAAAATTCCTGGTTGTAAACATTTAAAGATGTTCAATTTTGATTATGACAGGTGGCAAATGTGTAGAAGGATCCCGTTTTTCCAATGGATAGGCAGAAAGTTCAAGCTGTTTTTAACTATTGTACATTATTTGATAAAAACAAGAAGCTCAACATACCATGGAACTTTAAGGAAGGAGCACTGGAGCATTCACATGTCTTAAAGCACTTCTCTTGGGAACTAAATCAGATTCTCATTTACTTTTCAAACACATCCATTTAATTGAAAGCATTTTATTCATATTTGGAAGACATTTGATGCTACAGGAATTAGCCACAGGAACAGATTTGTATTCACTTGCTTGTACTGAGATACTTGGCTTCACAATTGTTTAAAACACTGTAAACATGAAAAGGGCCATAAAAGGATGAAACAACAATATGGCTTTGACAGTCATGTTCTGGCATGATGTAAATCAGTTTTACAAAAAAGAAAATAATTGGTGACAAGAGAAAAAAAGCTGTTTAAAATCTGAGTTTAGTCAGGTTATTTGTCCACTGGAATAATATCAACAGTACAATTTATTCATGTGCTAAGTTCTGTACATCTCCAGTCTGAGCTGGCTACAGATTGACTTTCTTGGCAATATTGAAGGTTAAGGCTTTTAAGACAGCACCAATTTGTCTAAGTATAAGGTCTGTTGCTATATAAGCAGTGGTGCTGTTTTAATCAATTTGAGATTAAGGCAAAGGCGAAGCTCATTGAGCAATAACTGAAGATTACAAAGATGTCCAAAAATCATTTTGTGCCATCAGATTATTCAGATTTCACAGGTCTAAAAAACTTATTTTTCACAAAAATTCCACATTAATCACTGACATTAAAATGCAGGGACTGTCAGAAACAAGTACATAATTCAATATATTTGTAAAAAGTATGCAATGTTTACCTTTTTCTAAAAATCCATCGCTGTTGTACAGTTTGCATGAATGTATTGATAATTCTTCATGTTTTTCCAGTTATTGTGTGAAATATCCATGTAAAATTATCATTCTAAAATTAGTGGAAACCCATGATTGGGGAATACAGTATAAAGAATATTCATTGATTAAAAACTTCCTTCAATAGGCTATTTTGGGGCCATGCTGGCAACTGCCTTCTTAGCTGCATCTTCCAGGTTGCTGGCAGAAGTGATTGGCAGTCCACTCTCATTCAGGATGCGCTTGGCTTCATTAACATTGGTTCCTAGAAACAGAAGGGAAACAGACAGTGATGAATGATAGATTAAAATTAAACAACATGTTTTCATCCCTCTGGAACAATAGGTTTTTGTAGGTTGAAGTAATGCCCTGATATGAAGTGCATTTTATGTAAGATTTTAAAAATATATTGATTTGCTAATTTGCTAAATTAGTAAAAGAAACTGTTGTAAACTTTTTCTATCATGCTTCAGGAAATGGGATTGCATGCTGACTCACACTGCACTGTAGTAGATCATGTACCTGGAAGCAAAAAATATGTTAAATGTAAACTGGGATTGGGGAGTGTGCTGCCTGCAATACCCAGATTCTGGGACCAGAAATACCTGGCTCCAGACAAATTTCTAACTAACATCTCGCTTTTTCTAATACACAAACAAAATACTGCAGATCCTGGAAATCTGAAATAACAAAAAACTTTGGAAATACTTAGCAGATCAGGCAGGATCTGTGATGAGAGAAACAATGTTAATGGGCGGAATAAAATCCAGCCATGGGGATCTTGCCTGCTGGCTGGAGCCCTGTGTCCCCTCCTGTGGGGAAGGTCCGCTGTATCATATGCCAGTCAGGCACATAAGTAGCCAACGGTGGGCCTCCCCCAGGATCAAGCAGCCCAGGAGTGGAAATCCCACCTCACAAAAGTTGCTGGCTAATCTCATTGAATACCAATGGCAGCGGGATGAGGCATTAATTGCTCACTTAAGGGCCTCAATTTGGCATGGGGTCAGGAAGACTGTCCACAAGCCTTCTCACCCAAGACTTAACCAGGGCAGAGGTGGGAAGAGAGTGGGGTCCCCACTTGGCACATTCCTGCGTGATTAAATGTGCCTCCTGCCACTTCCAAACTCACCCTGGGGAAGGGCTTTAAATTGCGCCTAGTGTTTCAGATTGATAACCTTTCAACAGAACTGGAAAATGTCAATATGTAATAGGTTTTGAGCAAGTGAAGTGGGGGGATGCAGGGTGAAGGGGTGGGGGGACAGGGCAGTAGGAGGTCAGGAAAAATAACAAATGAGGAGGTCTGTGATAGGATGTCCTTTTTAAAAAACACACTTCCCTAAAAAAAGTTCAATATGCCTGTAAGTAATTCGGGGCTATGATCTGCTATCATGGCACAAGGGTGGCAGCAGGATGCCTTCCCATCTGACCTAGGCAGCCTGGATGGAAGTGGCAGCGCATGTCAGCAGCTGTGGGGCTCAGAGTAGAACCTAGGTGCAGTTAAGGAAGAGGTTCAGTGATCTGCTACGTGCCGCAAGGGTAACTGGCACTTAGCTTTAACCGCAAGCCAGCACTCAGAGGGCAGAAAGCACTGTAGATGGGTGAGCGCAGAGCAATGCTAGACAGGAGTTATGATTGCAGGCCTCAGCATCAGATGGGAAATGTGAACCAAATGTGGGAGCCACTTTATGCCCTGCTAGGTGTACCAGCTGCAGGACAGTTTGTGTGTGGAACACTTACTCAGGTGGACACAGGAGGACACAAGTCATGGGCATGCTTGCTCATTTACTGGTTATGGGCCCTTTGGGATAAGACCCAATCCTTCTGTTTGTCTGCAGAAAAAAAGAACTCACAATCAGCATGAGTGACAGAAGACTGAAGGAAGTGTCCCTGATGTCAAACTGCTCACTCCAGCTGAGGAAGAGGCCGCAAGAATAACGGGGGAGCGTTGTGGCCAAGAATGTGCCATTGGAGAGGCTGGTGTCTCCACAGAATCCAGTGAGGATGCCGCCAGTCTTGTGCTGACCAATGCACAAACGGGATTAGGTGGGCAAAGGGAGCGTGCTGAACCATGAGCTAATTCTTTGCATCCTCCACTGCAGGTTTCAGAACCAAGGCCAAGAAAAAGAGGCAGAGAGAGCCTATCCCCTACTCCACCACCACCTCTGAGGATGACGACACCGAATCCTCTGAGGATGCGCTGCCACAGCGTTCGCCTGCAGCATCCACCAGCACAGAGACATTCACCTTGGTGCGTTCACATTCTAGATTAGGCTTGAGGTCACAATCTGATGAGCACATCACAAACATGTGCCTGCAGTCGACAGAGGATGTGACATCCAAGATCCCTGGCACTCGGAGGGCTCCCCTCTGCCAGCAACCCTGTCGTCTCCAGCAGGTCAGGCCGAGGAGGGTGACCTGCAGCTATGCCAGAGACCCTCAGCAGGCTGGAGTCATTTAGGCCTCAGACCACCAGAGGATGGCTGCCAAAGTGACCTCAGGCAACAGGGCATAGCAGTCAGCCAGCTGTCTCCACGTCAGCTGTGGATGTCAGTGAGGTTGCACAGAGGCATAATAAAAAAAAAAATTAGGAAATCATAAGGGCACAAAGATAGCTCAGGTGTCTTATCACTGTACATATGAAACACACATGTAAATATGTTTAATTTCACTTTATACATGTGTCTTATATTTTCATTGTGCTGCCAGTTGCTGCAATGGTCACTTGTTTTTAAGGGCATTGCTTTATTTCCAATCAAATTCAGATGATGTGGGCCTATGGATGAACCACTTAATGTGTCAGATTGTCAGTATTTGCCTCTCAGAGTATCCTGACATGCGTCAGGACTGAACCTTGGTTATCATTTGTAAACTTGAGGCCACCTGGCAACCCATGAGATAGTGTTCACCCAATTATTATCCCTCTGAGTCTGAGCAGCATCTGCAGCTGAGTCATTGCAAGTCTAGTTGGTGTCCGCATGACAGAGTTCTTCGCAAGGTATTGCCCCCATTTGGAGAATGTGTCCCTGAGAAATGAGTGTATCACTAGCAAATTAAGGGTGCATTAAGAGTGCACGTGGCTTCCAATGTAGCATAAATATGGGTTTGCATGTGCCAAGGGCCTGCAGCATTTTTCCTTCTAGCTGTCAGAGGCCATGGGAATATGCAGTGTTTTGCATGTAATGTTACGCTCCTGCTGGCAATGGCGCCATAGTGTTGTCGGAACAGCACATTTTGTGTAAGTGGGAGAGGTTTCACTTCAGGATGGTCCATACACAGGATCACGATACCAACAGTTGTAACATGAAAATGTAAAAGTTAATGCAGCCACCAGGGCATAAGAGCAACGAAATGGAACAAAAAAATCCATGCCCACAAGGGAACCCACAGCCTCTCAGCCAACAGAGGAATATAAACCAAAGTGTAGTAGCGATGATTTGGTGCCTCACTCGGCCTGGAATCTGGTGCTGATGAGATTATCACAGGTCTGTCTGCCACGTCACACCATTGCCTGGCATTTGCAGCATCCACTCCCTCATCAGCAGCATCGCCTTTTCCGTTCCTTCTCGTCTGAGGACATATCCAGCTCCTCCAACCCACACCTTCTGCAAAATCATCCCCCAATTACTGAGCATGGTTGTGCAGCAGATCACAATGATCCTGGAACCTCCTTCTAGCGAGCACATAGGTACTCCACCTAAGCGGTCCAAGCCACAGAACCTCATTTTAAGCAGTCTATTTGTCTGCTCTATTGTTACTCTTGTTGAGGCATGGATGACATTGTACCTCTCCTTGGTGACACTTTGCAGGTTTCACACTGGTGCCATCAGCCAGGCCCTCTCTGGGCATCTCGTGTCTCCAACAAGCCAGCCCTACAGTTGATCAGGTGGAGCAAACACTTGTGGCACATGCGAGTTGTTCAGGATGTCGGCATCGTGAGAGCTCCCTGGGTAGTGCACACACCTGAAGGGTTTATTTTCTGTGATCACATATCAGCTGCACATCCACAGAGTGAAGTCCTTTCCATTAATGAATGTGGTGAGCTGATCTTAGGGAGCACTTAGCGTGTAGTGCATAGTCAATTGTCCCTTGCACTTGTGAGGATCCTGCAATTGCAGTGAGTCCCACTGCTCTGGTTGCCTGGCTCTCAGGACCCATGCTGAATTTAACAAAATTATTTGCTCTTCCGAGGAGGGCACCTGTTATCTCTCGGATGCATTTGTGTATGACAGACTGGGATATTCCACACATCTCACCCTTGGAGCCATGGAAAGGCCACAGTGGCGAAGAAGTTCAATGCTGCTGTTACTTTTCACGCTATCGGCATTAGATTGCCTCCCTGTCCTCGTGCACCCAGGTCTCCATGGATCAGCTGGCATGTGAGTTACCACATGCCATGACATCCTAAGCCAGCTCTGGTATTGCCTCTCAGACATCAGCAGGTAGCTACACCACTTGTGGTATAAACAACTGTGTGCCATTGCTTGCTGTCAGACTGGCCCCTGGTTGCCAGCATCCTGCGCTGCTTCTCCCTGTTGATGTTTTGGCAGCTGCTCTGCCTTGCACTGGCCTCCTCTGGTGGTTCTTCCACAGCTGCATCATAGCTATCAGAAGTGCTGGACTGACTTGCCCCATCGTCATGTCTGCCTGAAGTTACCTGTGAACAAATTGCAGGGATCGATCTGGTCAGCATGTTCAGCCCTATGGTCTGAGCATTTCTGCCCGATGGGAAGCCCTATAATTAGTATTGGGCAAACCTGGCCTCCACCTACCTCATCTTGGTCAATCCTGTCCTGGACGATCAATGTTCAGTTCTCTTCTTGTTGATGCAACTATGTGCATGGAAACTGGAGCATTGACACTGGAATTGCAAGCCACATCTGTGCACCCTCATATCATTGCTGAGCTTCCCTCCATCTTCCTCGAACCACAGTTTGGCACCCATACCATGGCTGCAGATAAACTCCACCCATATCAGCCATGACCAGCCATCAGAGACCATCGAGATTCCCAACTAGCACTATATGCCATCCCCCTACCTTAATCCTCAACCTGCCATCAACTATTATATGTACTTCCTCTATTCATCCTTGAGCTTCCCTTAGTTATTGCTGAGAATCAGGACCTTGGGAATAACTTCCCTAATGTGTTGCTTGCTTTTCCCACAATCATTCTGGACTTGCAGGCTTCCAATGTCGAGCTTCCCTGCACAGTCCAGTATCCTCCCTATACAGAGGAGAACACACTTTAGCATGGCCCTCATCCAATTGGCTCATGATTATTAAAAAGCAGTCTAGCCAGAATTAAGTTCCCCTTCCCAATTAAATGAGGAGCAATACATGCCTTCAGATTTACAACTGCATATAAGTAGCGTACAACAGGTGAGGTATTCAACTTGCTGGAATTGGAGTGAGTAACCACTGTCTTTTTCTTCTTCGGGGTGCGTTGTTCAATGATGCAATGATTGAGGTTGAGATCCCTATAGTTGGCCCATTGTGCTGACTGCACCCACCTAAAAAGACCCTCCTCCCACTTAAGGGGTTGTACTTTCACAGTGTGTTTTCTAGTTGAGACAAAAAAAAGGTGCACATCACATTCCAAACATACTCCAGCACCTTCCACCCTCCCCCGTCACCCACTAACTTCCCCCCATCACCCGTGACTTACCCAATATAATCGTTCCTCTCCCCTCTGTTCACCCAATAACCATCACCCTCCATATGTCTTCTCTGCTGTCTGAGTCTACACCCACTACCGTCCCCATGCCCACCCTGACCTTGACCACCTGTTTTGTCCATCTCAATAGCCGCTCCCCCTACCCACCCCTTGAGACCATCCGATACTCGACCATTAACCTGGGCCTGCCACCCTACTGTATCTCACTCGCCCCTCTTACTGTCATTGTTCCCTCTGCGGCCAGTACCCTCAGTTCAATCCCTAGGACCCTACCCTAGACAAAAATGACGCCACCCTTTAGGACCGCTTCTCTCCCACCATCCCTCTCCAGAAACATTCCTGCATCATTCACAGGACCCCTCCACACAAAAGGCAAGGTTTTTCCCTTCCTCCCATGTCCCTGCACCCTCGCCTTCCCTCCCAGTCTCTCTCTGTGCCCTGGACTCCCTCCCTCAAACTCCTTCCCTCAACCAGCCCCCCTGCCCCGTGCTCCTTAGACTGCCGCCACCTGATCTCAGTCACTGCATCACTGAACAATGCTCCCCAAAGAGGGAAAAAAAGTGGCTACTCACTGCAATTCCAGCAAGTTGATTACCTCACATGCTGCACGCCACTTATATGCAGTTGCAAATCTGAAGACACGCATTGCTCCTTGCAAATAACTTAATTGGGAAGGGGCACTTAATTCTGGCTAGGTTGCTTTTTAAATGAGCATGCACGACATGCAAATGCAAAAGTGCAAAAGGGCTTCCCGATGCTTGCTGTCAGGAAGCTGCACCCGCCTTCAAATTTCCCTGAACTAAACAGCTTAGTTTCATTCCACTGTTGATTTTTTGCCTCAATTAAGTTCCTCTTCCTGCCTTGCTTTCCACTCCCATGAGCTTCATTCCACGCTTCATTTTGTTGTGTAACAGCTCATGTTACATTTTGCACAGATTTTTAAACTAAAGCTCCCTAAGTTCATTAGATATCTGAATGTTTCTGTATTCATTTGTAAAGCATTATTTCTGCTTCAATACATTGATATAAGTTTTCTGCAATTTAGTACTGTATTCTTTTTTAGGAATGAGCACCCTGGGAGCGTCTCAGTATTTGTTAGGGCCCTAAGGACTATGTTATATTAGAAAGCTGCTCGTCAAAAAGAAAGTTTTATAATTACTCGCACCAATCACAAGACATAAAACAGTGATGAATGTAGACTAAAAATTATATTGGAGGAATAAGGCAGAATAACACAGTAGGTTATACGTTATTTCACCTATAGGAACTTGAGCACAGAGCCAGATAAAATTTATGGAAGGAGGGTTTCTCCTTTCTGTTGGATTTAAGGATTCTGTATAGAATGAGTCTAGGCATTCCCAACCTAGGTCCTAGTGACAATAACTCCAGGAACAAAACTGTGCAAAGCTGGCAATCTCACTCAGATGGTGCAAGATTTGTTTCCAAATCTTCTCAGGACTAAGTGAACTATTACATTTGCAAGTGTAATGTTCTACCAATCAGCTCCTAAAGTACAATGGGATAGAAATTCATCATTGTCGTGCTCTGTTTTCCAGATTGAAAAAAATTTACAGGGCTGTGTCTATGCCCCAAGGATGCCTAAAAACGCCTAATAGCCTGGAACAATTTTCAGGCAGCTGCCGAAAACAGATTCCACAAGTACAGCAACTGTCAGGATCTTAGATTTTCCTAGAATGGATGTGCCCCAAGAACCGGCCAACATTAAGAAGGTAAGTTTTCTTTATTTTTTAAATTCATGTACAGTCAGGAGTAACAGACTCCTAATAGCTGCGATTGAGCCCCTTCCTGTCACTTACCTGAGAGCTGCTGCTGGTGGGGCTAGCAGCCTGAAATTCATCTGCGGAAATGGGTGAGCTATGTGTAGATGTGTGATAGGCATCAACAATTGACATAAGTTACAGAAATGATGTCTGAGACACAATTTTAGTCCTGCCTTGGGCTTCCTCATTAGGGAATGTGCTATCTGCATAACAGTTTCTGGACCCCAAAATAGGCCCAGACAAATTTCTATCCCAACATGTTCCTTCTTCTCTCTCCTCACCTGCATAGACCATAATCTCCAATTACTCAATCTTTAGGCTTCTTTGAGATGGTTCTTGCCAAAGACATGCCGATTTCAGTGCGTTTTTTCTATTTTTTCTGCAACTACTATGATTTGGAAAATATATGTTCCAACTGTAGGTTAGTATGGAAGTATTAATTCAGAAAATGCCGAGAAACAAGGCACAAAAATGTTTAAATAATGTATGATTCCGATGTATGAGGGACAGTGGAAAGAAATGTCAAGCTGTTATAAAAGTTTAGGTCAGGAAGTATTCTGATCTTTGGCTGACTGGAAGCTTGGAGAAGCTGAACTGTAATAAGACAATAGGAAAGACAAAAACTATATTAACTATGTTAGCTAAAGAGTCTGCTGTTTTATAAACAAAAATGCCATGCATGAGGAATATGTAAGATTACAATACAGTAATGGACAATAATGAAATAATGGTAAACTAATCAGGTAAATAGTAAAATGATAGTAAACTAATCAGGTCGGTTGAGGTGAGGTTTCCCCCTACTCAAGTATGAACTAATCAGTCACCTAATACGGCACAAGGCTGGACTCAAAAAAGGTATAAGAAGAATCTTGTGACCCTTAAGACACAACAAAGAGAAAAGGAGATAGACTATGGTCAACAAGAATGCAACAGTAACAAGAACAGAGCAGGAGACAGCAGCCCAATCAACCAGAGAGTCCCGAGCTAGTGTTTGTAAGAACAGAGTGACTACTGCCTTGCTAAGTACTATTTTGTTGTACCACTTGTGCTTCTACTTAATAAACTTACTACTGCTTATACCAAATGCTTCATAACCAGAGTGGTCAGTGACTAGTTGGAACTAAAGGTCCCAAAAGTTGACTCGAAATTACACAACCTCAGGTATAAATACCTAATTGTACTACAAAGAACAACACCACTCATATCATAAAAGCAAAAAACTGCAGATGCTGGAAATCCAAAACAAAAATAAAAATACCTGGAAAAACTCAGCTGGTCTGGCAGCATCTGCAGAGAGGAACACAGTTAACATTTCGAGTCCGTATGACTCTTCAACAGAACTAAGTAACAATAGAAAAGAGGTGAAATATAAGCTGGTTTAGGAGGCTGGGTTGGGGGGGTGGGGGGGAGGGGTGGGGGGGTGGTTGGGACAGGTGGAGCTGGATAGAGGATCAGTGATAGGTGGAGTTAGCCAAAAGATTTCATAGACAAAAGGACAAAGAGGGGTTGAAGGTGGTGATATTATCTAAGGAATGTGCTAATTAAGGGTAGAAAGCAAGACGAGCAAGGTACAGATAGCCCTAGTGGGGGTGGGGTGGCGTGAAGGGAAGGGATCAAAATAAGCTAAAAGGGAGAGATAAAACAATAGATGGAAATACATTTAAAAATAATGGAAATAGGTGGGAAAAGAAAAATATATATAAATTATTGGGAAAAAAGGGGGGGGGATCAGAAAGGGGGTGGGGATGGAGGAGACAGTTCATGATCTAAAATTGTTGAACTCAATATTCAGTCCGGAAGGCTGTAAAATGCCTAGTCGGAAGATGAGGTGCTGTTCCTCCTGTTTGCGTTGAGCTTCACCGGAACAATGCAGCAGGCCAAGGACGGACATGTGGGCGTGAGAGCAGGGTGGAATGTTGAAATGACAAGCGACAGGAAGGTCTGGGTCATGCTTGCGGACAGACCGAAGGTGTTCTGCAAAGCGGTGACCCAGTCTGCGTTTGGTCTCTACAATGTAGAGGAAACCGCATTGGGAGCAACGAATGCAGTAGAGTAAATTGAGGGAAGTGCAAGGGAAATGCTGCTTCACTTGAAAAGAGTGTTTGAGCCCTTGGATGGTGAGGAGAGGGGAAGTAAAGGGGCAGGTGTTGCACTTTCTGCGGTTGCATGGGAGGGGGTTGAGGTCTAGGGGGTGATGGAGGAGTGGACTAGGGTGTCCCGGAGGGAACGATCCCTGCAGAATGCCGCGGGGCGGGGGGGTGTGGGGAGAGGGTGGGGGGGGGGGGGGTGAAGGCAAGATGTGTTTGGTGGTGGCATCATGCGTTAGATTTGTTAGTTGCGTGGGAGATGGGCCGGACACGGTTGAGGGCCCTGTCAACCACCGTGGTTAGAAAACCTCGGTTAAGGAAGAAGGAAGACATGTCAGAGGAACTGTTTTTGAAAGTGGCATCATCAGAACAGATGCGACAGAGGCGAAGGAACTGACAGAATGGGATAGAGTCCTTACAGGAAGCGGGGTGTGAGGAGCTGTAGTTGAGGTAGCTGTGGGAGTCAGTGGGCTTGTAATGAATATTGGTGGACAGTCTATCACCAGAAATTGAGACAGAGAGGTCAAGGAAGGGAAGGGAAGTGTCAGAGATGGACCATGTGAAAATGATGGAGGGGTGGAAATTGGAAGCAAAATTAATAAATTAATAAAACCACTTATAACATGATGAGCAAAAGAAAAAAAAACAGCTCTCTAAATCATGAAAGACATTCATACAGAATTTCACTGTTGTCAAAGTCTCAAGTAGCTCACAAAAGACAAATATACACTTGGATAAGTTACGGTTAATCAATAGGGAAGTCAACTGTCAATCTTAGTTCTCAGTTTGGCATTCTTCAAGTAAAGAAGCAGGCTTATTGAAACAACTCAGATTTAGTATTTTAGCTGACACTATGACTACGTGGTTAACTGTATGGAATTGTCACGACTTTGAAATAATTGTTCGAAAGTAGGAGGTGTAACAAAGCCAAGTTTTTGGAACTTCAAAGCTTCATTCATGCAGGACAGTGAAGCTTTGAAGAAATTGGCTGCTGGGGAAAGATTATGGTTGAGGAAAGCCAAAGGAAGAGGCAAAAGGAACTTGAAAGTCCAGTAAAATGAGCAAGACCTCATGGTTTAAAAAGATTTGTTGCAAGCATTGTTGGAAACATTTTGAGGATTTGTTTCTAATTTCAATGTAACGTATTTTGTTTCCATATACCTCACCAGCAGGAAAAACATTAACATTCACAACACTGATCCAAAAGCTCTTTTCACTTGAAGCGCTTTTGCTATTGACCTTTGATCTTGCTTTAGATTTTTAAAAGAGAATTTCCACTTAACATTGCTGTTGGCTGGCAGAAAGATCAGCATTACTAGAGAGAAAAACCTCTACATCCAGAACTGTTACATAGGCCAGAATTTTACGTTCAGCATGCGGGCCCGCGCCTGCCACGCCCGAGCATAATATGACGCACGATGATGTTAGGCTTTCAGGGCAACGCACACAGGCGAAACAGGCAGGCGGGTAGGCCACAATTTCAAAAACCTCATCCACGGGAGGGATAAGAGGGGTGAATGGGCTTGCAAATGCGAGTTGTTTGTACTTTAGCTTATAAGTTGCTGCTGCTTGCTTATGTGAACAGGACATCTTCATTTCGCTTCAGAGCTGCCTTGACAGAAATAACAGGCCTCAGTTCAGGACTCCGGAGGAGTCATACTACTTGGGTCCTTCCGGGTTTCAGACAGCTTTTCCTTACCCTGGGAATGGGGATTGTGGTCTCCACTTGAGGCATCTCCTTTGAGGGGGAAGAGAGGGCCAGAAGAGGGAGGTGGCTAGATGTTCCTATTCAACAGTGACCTGTGGGAGGGCAGGCACAGGCACAAGGGGTGCAGAGCCAACAGGAAGTCCAAGGCGGAAGGGGCTGCAGAGGACGCCACTATCCAGCTGCCAGGATATACAGGCGGCAATGCAGCTAACTCAATATGTCTGAGATGCATTGCCGAAGGAAGCTCTGTCTCTCAAGAAGACAGTCACCTCCATTTGTCATATGATTGGGCCTGAGATTAGCTCCAACTGTGTGAGTGAACACCCCATGA
Source organism: Carcharodon carcharias (assembly GCF_017639515.1). Lineage (NCBI taxonomy): Eukaryota > Metazoa > Chordata > Chondrichthyes > Lamniformes > Lamnidae > Carcharodon > Carcharodon carcharias. Next base: position 51,731,484 of record NC_054473.1, read on the forward strand.
CAGTGGCACTGAAGGTCACAGTGGTTCTCAACTTCTATGCCTCTGGCTCTTTCCAGGGGTTGGTGGGTGATCTTTGTAGAGTCTCCCTATCAGCTGTCCACAGTTGTGTCAAGCTGGTGACAGATGCTCTGTTCAGGTATGCACTGACTTTCATTCACCATCGCACAGATGAGGCCGGCCAGGCAGAGCGAGTCAGAGGCTTTACAGCGATTGCTGGGTTCCCATGCATCCAGGGTGCAATAGACTGCACACCTTCAAGGCACCAGCGGGTGAGCCCGGTGCCTTCATCAACAGGAAGGGCTTCCACTCCATGAATGTGCAGATAGTGTGTGATCACAGGATGCAGATTCTGCAAGTCTGTGCAAGGTACCCAGGTAAGTCCCATGACGCCTACATCCTCAGACACTCCCAGGTGCCGGGGCTCTTCAGTGCTCCGGCCCAACTGGATGGGTGGCTGCTGGGTGACAAGGGCTAACCCCTCAAAAGGCAGCTCATGACGCCTCTCTGCCATCCAAGAACAGAGGCCGAGCAGTGGTACAATAGCAGCCATGCCTCCCCAAGGGCTGTGGTAGAGAGAGCAGTGATAGAAAGAGCCATAGGTTTTCTCAAGGTGCCCTTCCGATGCCTGGGCCATTCAGGGGGCGCACTGCAATAACACCCAGATCGTGTGTCACTGATAGTGGCTGCATGCTGCACTCTCCACAATCTGGCATTGGAAAGGGGGGACACATTCCTCCGACTGCCAGCGCCCTGGGCACTTCCCACCTCTGCCTGCACCTCAAGCGAGTGTGAAGCACCTTCACTGATGTGCACGGAGATACTATCCATCAATGCACACCAAGGTGCTGGTCTCTGCGCTGGTGCCTGTTTGACTGAGAGGGTGCGACGCAGGCGCGTTGTGATGGGTGCTGTCCTCTGAGGTCAGTGGTGGGCCTGCAGGCTCCTCATCCCGGTGGGCTGCTGGTGAGCCTGAAAGGAAGAGCAAGGACATTTGATTAGTTGAAGTTCTTATACTGTTACTATGCATGCCTGGCAGCTGGATCAGGGTGCCCTCTTCTTTCCATTATCAATGGGGATTCCATGTTCGAGGCTCACATCAATATAGAAACAACAATGGAATGGTTGCAATTACAGACATTCTGACTTCAGTGCACTGCACTCTCTCCTCCCTGTGGCACCCCAACCTCACCGCAGCTGGTTGACCTAGGCGCATGGCGCCTCTCCAGCTCCAAGGCCTCCTGCTCATATCGAGTTAGGATGAGTAGCTGGGTTGGTCCATCACCAGTCCACAACCTCTTGGCGTTGTTATCAGCTGCCTTCTCCTGAAAGGACAGAGGAGCATTGATTAGTCCACCCTGTACCTGCATTGCCATTGCAGCCTGGCCAATGCCACCTGAGGAATACCCATAGGGCTCAGCCGATTTGTGACCCTGGAGCCGCAATACACTCAGTCCAAGCAGCCAGGGCTCACCCCCTTGCCTAGATGCTGCCTCACTGACATTTGCTACTCACACTCTAAGACCTTTGAGGTCCAAGGGGTGGAGCGGGCAGCTCCTAACTGCTGTAAGTGACCCAAGCCAACACGGTACTCACCCTTCCTGATTTCAGGAGATCACTGAACCGCTTACAGCACTGCACCCATGTGTGCCTCACCATATCATGGGAGCTCACTGGATGCCACCTCCTCCCAGGCATTTTTGGTGAGGTGGGGGGCCTCCTCCTCCCGTCCCTGGGGACAAAGATCTCTATCCGTGCTGCTACCTCCTCCAGGAGGGCAGCGAAACACTCATCAGAAAAACAAGGGACCAACCGCCCTGCTGACCTGCCCTCCCGCCTGCCGTGTTCACCCGTTATGATCTCCATTGCGAGGTGCAAATGCTTCACTGGCAGTGTTCGCGTGGTTGCCGTGGCCGCTTTTGAATCGGCTGCCGGGTCACCATTGAACCTCGTGGACATTGAGCTCCCGCCCCTTTTCGCTGTTGCGTCTTACACTGGGCGGGCCTTAATTTGCCTGCCTACGTAAAATCGCGGTGCGGAGCCGATCGCAGGCGGCAGTCGGCTTCCTGACTGCCCCCGCCCACTCCCGCTGAGCCCTCAAGCTGACCACAAAATTCTGGCCCATAATCTTCATTAATTGTGCATTTTTAGGTGTGTCCTTGTTGCTGTCATGGTTCGGTTCTGAGAGGTTTGGCACAGCTTTATGAATAACACTTACAAATCTTACAACATTTTAACTTTATTACTGATGATATCAACTTCTTAAAGGAGATCACATTCTTCTTGCAGATGTATGGTTTTAAAGCTATTCTATAAATTAGTCCAGATATAAATTAGTTCAGATCAGGGAATGAAGCACATTCTGCTGCTCTAGGTTATTCACGTACTCAGGTCATTAACCAGCCAACTTCCATACCTCCTTACGGAACAAGTTGAATATTAATAACATTCCATGTAATGTATCTCATGGTATCAAAGCTTTAGTTGGTGATATCGGTATCTGGATTGCCTGAAAGTCATGCTGATATGGGACTGACAATGGACAGCAGGTTATGTCACTGTCTGGAATCAAGCCAATGGAGTCAGAGAATTAGATTACTAAACCACCATGAATCTACATTTGCTATTAAAGCAGGATTTACATCATATTTTCCCAAGATTAAAGTCTCAAAGTAGTACAGTATGACTAACCAACATATAAAGAGAAGACAACCAAACGCTAAGAGGGTGATCTGCGAAAGAAAAGCTGTCTAGTGATATCAGACTAGATGAACCAAAAAACATGATGGAAAAATGCAAGATTCAAGGTTAGAGCCTGGGTAAAAGATAATGCAAATGGTCAGGCCAAGAAAGAATGCAGTGAACCATATTTGTAGGGAATGAAGTGGTAGAAATTTATTAAACTAGCCTGTTAGTAATTGGTTATTATAAGGAAAAGAACTTTCATTTATTTGGAATAGCACCTCCCATGGCCTCAGGATGACCCAAAACGTTTTACAATCATTCAGCAACTTCTGAAATGTGGTGACACTGTTGTAATGTAGGGAACATCGCAGCCAAAGCATTTGGTCACAAATCTCCACAAACAATAATCAAACAATGATCAGATAACCTGTTTTAGTGATGTTGCTTGAGGGATATATATTAGCCAGGATCTCAGCAAATCCCTACCCTTTTTCAAATAGAGTCATAGGGACTATTACATCCACTTGAGAGTGCTTTAGTTTAATGTGTCATCTGAAAGTTGGCACCTCCGACAGTGCAGCCCTTAGTACAGCACTGAAGTGACAGTCTGGATTATGGCCAGGATTTTCCGGTCATCAGGTGGGCTCAGCAGGTGCAAGCGGGAGCGGCTGCAAATTGGACTGTCGCCCATGATTGGGCCGTGACTGCCATTTCACCCTGGCTGGCCAATTAGCTGCCAGCCAGCATGAATCACACGCTGCAGCGCTGCTTGTGTGGGGCGAGGGGTGGGGGAGGAGGGCAAGCATGGAAGTTCACGCATTGCGTGGGTGTGCGTGGTAAAAGCTCCCCGAGGCATAGAGCTGCCCCAGGGAGCTGAAGCTTTTTGAACATAAAAAAATAAAGAATTTAAAAATGTTAGTAACATCCCCTCATGTGACTCTGTCACATAAGCAGGGACATTTTACAAATTAGTTTGAAATTTTAAAGTTTTTTTTAAATCACTGATTGAAACCTCCCGTTGTTGAGGTTTCACTAAAAATCCAAAGGCCGCTTGGGCTTTTCGCCTGCCCGCCAACCGTAAGATTGGATGGACAGCGAAAAATTTCATTTAATTAGAACTTTAATGACCTTAATAGGCCAGTTAACTGTTGGTGGGTACCTCACTGACTCCTGCGCGCACCGGCCAACCGAAATATCGCAGGAGTGTGCAATGACGTCATGACACTTGCCTGATGTCAGCGCACGTCATTTTATGCTCGTTTAGGTTAGGCACACACCCGCCCGATGAGTGCAATATTCTGCCCTATGTGTTCAAGTCCCTAGATTGGTGTTTGAACTCACGGGCTTCTGACTTGGAGGTGCACGTGCTACCATAGAGTGAAGGCTGATACTAAAATGGTATAACACCATAAAAGGGATAATGGCAAACAGGTAGAGAAATATAGAGGTCTTTTCTAAAAGCCTTTTTATGGCACTCAATGGATATGGGTAAAATGCCACAAATATTCTGCAAAACCTAACAATATGTTGATCCAATTATGGTTAACAATAACCTGTTTATGATGGACTAGTAAATATTTTATGTAAATGAAATTGTTGATCCTGATTTGCAACTGATGTTGACTGTTCTGCTTATCATGAACTGCAGACTCAGTTCCCCTGGGTTTTTAGTTCTCTAGTTGATAGCTTCATGCCTCAATTAGGGCTGGACTAACAGAAGTGGAAAAAGAGACCGAAGATCAAAACTTTCCAAGACTTTTAAGGCACAATTTCAGAGAATACACTACTGAGCATTACATCAACAGACCTGCCTTGCGTGCATCAGTGACTAAGGAGCTTCAATGATCTCCACCTGTATCGGATTGTCAAACGCAATCTTTCTATGCACCACTACTACCAGCATCATGAGACCTTTTTAGCCACAGTCAGAAACTAAGGCAATACTTCTCCATTCTTTTTAAAAAAGAGTAGCAGCGTGACCACTTTGAAAAGGTTTCTTGTGTCAGTATGCTGCATAACCATCGATCTAATGAACTCTGGGGCTGTGTGGGGCAAGGTGGAGATTTAGCTCCTCCTAATCTTGAGGAAGGAGGAAGGAGAGTCAGGTTAATAAAGTAAAATCCTGAAGATTCTGGAGGGGAGCGAGAGAGAAAAAAACAGAAAGACAGAGAGAAAATCACTGTTTCAGTTGCTGACTTTTATCACTGATACTGATTATACACACTACAGAAGCACATTTGAAGTTATGCCTGGAAGAAGTTGAAGATCTTGTTATCCAGTGATAACATGGGCCTTCCTTCACACCGAATAAATACAACAGACTAACTTTGATGTTTTCCATTCTAGAATGAACAGCACTCCATATGTGGATATCACAGCAGTAAGCACACGATTATCCATGAGCAAAACTAGCAGAATTTTAATATTTACATCCTCCCCAACAAGTGACACAATTAGACGGTGCTACTGAGCTGATAATAGTTCAGACCAGCAGTATAAAGGGGACCAAAACATAACGATTAATATTGCATGCATACTTGACACATCACTCAAAAACATCTCATAGCAACACACATCACACATATAATGAATTATTCTGAAATGCAGTAATTTTTCTTATGCAGGTGACGCAAACTCACACGAACTGCAAAGAGCTGAATGGCTGATTAATCTGTTTTTGATGGTGTGGACTGAGGTATAAGAGTTGACTAAAACACTAAGAACCTCTCTGTCGTTCTTCAATTATTGCTGAGGATATTTAATATCCACATATCACTGACAATGAGGTATAGCCTCAGTTTGCATTCAACAGTAGAATACTTTCTTGATACTTTAGAGTGTATTTGGGCTCAATAAGTCAGAGTGTATCTCATTATCTTACTTAGATCAGTTAAAGCATAAGTAAACTAAGCTCTTTCTTTGTTTGACTCAAGAAAATCTGTCCAATTGTTTCTCTTATGATCACAATGTGTAAATAGTTAAGTAAGTACTCATTGAATTGGCAAGTGTAACCCTTTTTAAAACAAAAAAACCTGTTGCAGTCAAGCAAGGAGAGGGAAGAGAGCCATTCGACTCTTCCTTACTTGATTGTAACCGAAATCTGGGGGCTTGACCTCCGGATCAAACCCACAGATATACGGGAGAAATTGGAAACAAGGGACCAAATTGATCCCTAGAAGCAATTTAAAACTCTAATTCAGTTTTCCTTGTGGTTTGCAGTGATAGAGCACTAAAAGAATGTCCACATTGGAAGCAATTACCATCCTAGAACAGAGTGAAGTAACTTGGGGCAGTTTAGAAGCCTTAACAATTGAAGCATTAAGGATTTAAGGCAGTTAAAAACAGATATCCAACTAAAAGCTAGGAAATCTCAAATCTTAAAAGTTATGGCCAACCATTTTGAAATTGAACTCGAAGAGTCAGAGACAGGCACAGAATCTGAAACAGACAAGCTAGCCTTAGCCAAGTTACATCTTCAACAACAGACACTAGGGCTGGAATACCAGGAAAGCAAGAGAGAGACAAAAATGAAGGGAGGAGAAAGAATTCCAATTAAGGCAGCTTGAACAGAGTAGGAAAAGACCCACTGTACCCAGCTATGGCTCCGTTAGTGAAGGAACTGCCAATAACGCAGGTCCAAGTGCTGAGCTCTTAAAGTTCTCCCAGTTGATACTAACGTTTGGTGACGGAGATGTGGAAGCATTTTTTATCTCATATGAGAAGCTTGCAAAACAGCTGAAGTGGTCAGCAGAGAGCTGGACCCTGCTATTGCAAAGCAAGTTAAAGGGAAGGCCCATGAGGTTTATTCCCTATTGCCCGACGAGAGTTCGTCAAATTAAGATATGACCAAGAATACTATCCTAAGTGCATACAAGCTGGTAATGGAAAAGTGCCACCAAAAATTCTGATCTCTCCAAAGACAGCCCAAAAAAACTTACATCGGGTTTGAAAGGGTTAAGCAACTTGTTTTCAAATGGTGGGTACAGTCGTGGGTTTGAGCCACAGTGTTAAAAAAGGCCAGAATAGAGCCTGCTGAATTCAAAGTGGCCAAGACAGGGTCTTGGCTGAAAAAGGAATAGCAGGGGTTGGAGGAAATGCACCATAAGTACGGCTAGCAGAGGCCTACTTCCCAGATTTAAACAGAGACCAGGGAAGGCTCCAAGCAAACAAACAGACACTTAGGGAGCCACCACACCCAGTCAAAGAGCCACAGGACAGTACTGCAGGAGCTGGACAGCGACCTGAGGGCAGTAGTGTCCCTGAGGGAAAGACCTTTTCCTGAGGCAAAAGAAAAAGGGAAGGTAACACACCCTAAAACGAACACCTCTTGCGGAAGCTACACGTGACATCCCAGTGAAATCCTTGTGGAATTACCCATTGGCGAATCAAACTGGCAAATCCGAATTTCAAAACTCACCAAACCCAACAGCTTTCTTTCCGAACCCACAAGGTGCAGGCGACAAATCTGGATACCCTACAGGTGCTTAAAGACAGGTTATATCCGACAATCACCGTAGAAATAAGATTTGTCATTATGCCCAAAATAGAACTTTTATACCCAAGGGCTGTGGAAGTGGCCATTGAAGAGTTAAAAGCTGTAAAGACAGTCATGCAGTCAAATCCATTTGCATAGTAGAAGCAGTCCTGTTCAGCAACTTGTGGGTGTTGACGAGATTGGTTTAAATATAATAAAACTAACATCCTTTGTTAAACTCAAGAAAATCTGTCCAATTGGTTCTTTTACGATCACAGTGTGTAAATAGTTAAGTACTCACTGAAATGGCGAGTATAACCTTGAGAAACAAAAAAACCCTATTCCGGTCAAACAAGGAGAGGGAAAAGAAGTGAGCCATTCAACCCCTCCCCACCTGGTTGTAACAACGTCACTAGCAACCCAGTTACACCTCGTTCAACAAGGTGTAACTGTTTCCAGGGTTTTCACCCTAGAGTCTAATAGTGTAAAAGGGCATGCTCTTGCCAGTTCAGTAATTCTGCTTTATTACAGTGTTGGGGGGACTTCAACAGGGGCCTTATAGGGAAGCGTAGAATCACTAACAGCAATATCTGGGTCCCTGCATTTATCTGCAGATGTGGGGACTCCAGAAGATTTCAGAGGAGCAATGTCAGCAAAAGCTGATGGTTCCGCCATCTTTACTAACACAAAATCTAGGCTATTAATTCAAAATCAACTAACAGACAGTGTTGGAAGTTCAAAACAAAAACAGAATTACCTGGAAAAACTCAGCAGGTCTGGCAGCATCGGCGGAGAAGAAGAGTTGACATTTCGAGTCCTCATGACCCTTCAACAGAACTGAGGTTATATATTTTAATTGTTTCAGAAATGAGATGATCATATAAAAGATGGCAATAACAAAATGTCTGAAAAAAGATTGCTCTCATTGTCAATTGATTTTTTGACTTATTGTAATTGATTTGGATAATTTCCTTATCACACTAATCAAAAGCGTATCAGTTAATTGCCCTTCTCCTCTACATTTCCCATTTGTGCTCAAGCATGGTCATCAATGTTCCCTCTAGGCTGAGTGTGTGTGTGTGTGTGTGTGTGTGTGTGTGGCTGTGTAGCACTGAGGAACATGCCATGCAGGGAACAAACAGGCTGCAAAGAAGAAACATTCCCTTTTAGATGTGCATATGCATGGTCGTGCTTCAATCTTAAAGGGACTGCACAGTGCAACAAGCTGGCCACCCATAGCAAACAGGAGTTAGAGGGAACATTGGTTGTCACATGCTTATTGTTCAAGGGCAAGCCTGAAAAGTGAGTGCTGTCAGGCTTTTTGTTTAGGTGTTTCATAAGTGAGTTCTTCCCTCATCAGCTATCTAGATGAGCACATTTCTGGGCAGATTCCCTTTCACTTCGCTTTAAAATGACAGTTGAAGGAGTAACCCAGGCTAAAAGCAAAATCTCATAGATGTTGGAAGTCTGAAACAAAAAGGAAAAATGCTAGAAATACTCAGCAGCTCAAACAGCATTTGTGGAAAGAGAAATGGTTAACATATCAGGTCAGGCTCTGAAGAAGGGCCATCAACCTGAAAGCTTAACTCTCTTCCTCACTCCACAAGTGTTGTTTGACTGACTGAGTATTTATAGCATTCTCTGTTTTTATTTATTACTAAAGGATTACTACGGTTTGACAATACAAAATTTATAATCTGCTAATGAGTGTAAGTGTAGGGCAAACATGATGAAAAATAATGTCAAAGCATCCTGAGCATGTACAAGACCCTTTAAAAAGCACAAGAGTACTGCTTCAACATCTTATTATCACTTGATTACCTAAGGTAGAACTGGATAGTTATGAATATTAATTTTGTTGACAGGCGTTGACTGTACATCACCAGTTATTTAGTGCAGGATGAAAGGCTACATTAATCTGCTGCTACCTCAGGTTGGCTTAAGTCCATGCTTAAATGAAGTACACTCAATAAATGAATGCATGAAGTGTTCTGAGGAACCATGGTTAGTTTTTTAGAATCCACATAAATCAAAAGAGTCAACACTGTCATTTTTCAAGAAATTTTGTTTCAGAGTACAATTTTGTAACATGTCAAAACAGAGTAAAATACACATAATCCAACAAAATTCTAATATTCTCTTTAATCATCCTATCTATATATAAGGCCCTGCTTAACTTATATGTAAGAAATGCTAAATAAGCAAAGTTTACAGATTGGGCTAATGTTCGTGTTGAGCAATACTCATTTACTTGCTCAGGGCTTTTTTATTTCAATCTCTTTAAATATTTAACCAGGTCCTCTTTACTAAATGGGGAAAATAAAATCAACTTTTTAAAAAAAAATCAATGATCATCAACCATGCTGCAGAAAGATCTTGAAGCCAGGTTGATAATGGAGTAAGTACTTTCAAGATGTTACCATTAACCTACTGGCACTTGGTGGCGGCAAAGAACTGTGAACGGAGCTTCATGCTCAGTATGAAATGCAAATAGAAAGCACCTTAGTTTTATTTCAAATTGTCACCTCTCAAAAGCTTGAATTTGTGGATTTTGCCATTATCCAGTTGTCCCTATTGCACAAGTCAACATTGTTATGGTAATGGAGGTGTAGCATAATATTTGTAATATCATGATACTGTCAGCATTTAGTTTGGCTGACTTTCTGGAACTGAACAGCAAAAATGCACATAACTTTCTAATCAAATCTTTCCCATCACTTTCCACAGCAGCTTGTCATAATTCTCTCAACTCAGACAGAGGGGAAAAAATCAAGTTGAGGAGGGAAAAGAGCTGAAGACTTTGATTTTTCCATTTTGTGTATAAGCTGCCCATTTTGTTTATTCAAATTCCAAACGTTACTAATTGCAAGTTTTAGCAATAAATTGAGTTTTGTTTTAAAAATTCTCTCAAAAAAATGATTTTAAACTTAAATGGGACAAGTCTTGAGTGCACCCTAGATCTTTTGGTTTAATCATGTTCATTTGGCAGACATTCGTAAATGCTCAAATCATTGAACTGCGTTAGTTACAACAGCAATATTTACAGAAGGCATCTGACTGGTTTGGCACCAATAATATACAATTTCAAATTCCTAAAATTGAACAAGTTTGCAAAGAAATAGCTTCGTACTAAATCAAAGCATCAACTGCATAGCTGCAGTCAAATATTAGTAGGTTGATTCCAAGCTTTCATCAGTGCTATTCAAAATGGCAAACTGCATAATAAACTCACACACTAGGTGGTGTGAGAGGCCAATTCAGGGAAACTCTAATCCACCTTACTTACAAGGGAGAATGGGTTAGTCTTCCAGTAATGGTAGTGCTGAGATGATTTGGTGAATGGCCTAAACACAACTGACTCTTTAAATCACCTGTCAGATTTTTAATTTCTGTTGGTCCTTTCTCAGCCAGGTCACAAAGTGTTACCACAGACAAAATCATAACATGTTTTACAATAAAGACAAACAATTCATCTCTCTAATCCTACAGTAAGCACAAATATTTCAGAAGCCAAAGATCACTGAATACATTTGCTCCCAAGCGGAAGGAACTAAAGGGAAATAGTGCAAATTGACGTTCATGCTTACAACGGGTGATTAGAGTGCTATCCAATCAGCAAAGAATACTTTTGCCTGAATTAAAAGCATAGGTAAATCTATTTACATTCCCTTTTTGTCTTCTAAAAAAGGAAAAAAAGAGAGGGGAACGTATGGAGAGCTTTGCGCATAAATGAGACAAACAATACTGTGTTTCATATCACTCAATTTTCTACACAAAACTGGAAAGGATATTTTTAACCACACTAAGTTATGTTGCATTCAGATAGATTAAAAAAAATCACAGAGCCACAACTGTCAGTGTGATTGATTAAAGGGTATCCTGGCTACTGCCAGTCCTGCATGCATGTCAACCCCACTCTCATCTTTGTCAGCAATCACTGGAGAAGTACACAAACTGCTTCACTTGCTTTATCGTGTCTCCTTCAATTGGCATTTTCTGCTCTGCACCTGCTAATTTCTAGCTCATTCGCACCCACATTCAGTTTTGTACTTAGTGCCAAAAAAACTGAACTTCTGAGCCCCTTTTGATGAAGTGAATGATTGCTTGCAAAAAGCTGGAAAACGCATAGCTCACAGATAATCTGAATCAGTAAGCACCTGGACCTTTGAACAGTAACAGCTCTGACACTGACATTGTCTAACAAATGCCTCATAATGGGGTCTATAATAGTGCTATAATAGTATTATTACCTACTCAACCTTGATGTACACCTGTCTGATGAAAGCCGGTGTAAACACACATCCTCAATCTGTTCACACAAATTTTACAAGAGTCACACAATATTCATGGGCAATAATGCAAGCCTTGAGCATTCTCCTTGAACTTGCATATTAGAAAGGCTTCAAGTATAGGTATGTTTAACTGTACTTTGTGGATTTTAAAGATTTTAGTTGTATTCAAGATATGTGTATATTCAGCATACCAGAGATTAAATGGTTGGCTTATGAATTAATGAAAGGATATATGTTAACAGGTTACAGGGAATTTAATTCTTACGAACATACGTAGAAACAAGGAACAGAGATAGGCCATTCAGCCCTCCAGCTTGTTCTGCGATTGAATAAGATCATGGCTGATCTGACAGTAAGCTGAAATCTGCATCCCATCTACCCCTGATAACCTATCACCCCTTTGCTTACCAAGAATCTATCTACCTTGGCCTTAAAAATATTCAAAGACTCTGCTTCCACCACTCTTCCAGGAAGAGTTCCAAAGGCTCACAACCCTCTGAGTGAAAATTTTTTGCCTCATCTCTGTTTTAAATGGGCGACCCCTTATTTTTAAACATTGACCCCTAGTTCTAGATTTTTTCACCCTCTCCACATCCACCCTGTCCAGACCCCTCAGGATCTTATATGTTTCAGTCAAATCACCTCTTACTCTTGTAAACTCCAACAGATACAAGCCTAATCTGTCCAATATTTCTTCATAAGACAACCCACCCATTCCAGGTATTAGTCTGAACTTCTTCCAACGCATTTACATCCTTCCTTAAATAAGGTTACCAATACTGTACACAGTACTCCAAATGCAGCCTCACTGGTGCCCTCTACAACTCAAGCATAACCTCGCTACTTTTGTATTTAATTCCTCTTGCAATAAATGATAACATTCCATTAGCTTTCCTAATTACTTGTTGTACTTGCATACTAGCCTTTTGTGATTCATGCACAAGGATACCCAGATCTCGCTGCAACTCAAGAGCTCTGTAATCTTTCACCATTTAGATAATATAGCTTCTCTATTATTCTTCCTGCTAAAATGGACAATTTCACATTTTCCCACATTATATTCTTTTTGCCAGATCTTTGCCCACTCACTTAACCTATTTCTATCTTTTTGTAGCCTCCCTATATCCTCTTCACAACTTACTTTCCTACCTATCTTTGTGTCATCAGCAAATTTGGCAACCATCCCTTCATCCAAATCATTTATATAAATTGTAAACAGTTGAGGTCCCAACACTGATCTCTGTGGTACACACACATCTTGCAAACCTGAAAAAGGTCCATTTATGCCTACTCTCTGCTTCCTGTTAGCCAGCCAATCTTCTATCCATGCCAATATTTTACCCCCTATACCGTGAGCTTTTATTTTCTGCAATAACCTTTGATGTTACGCTTTATCAAATGCCTTCTGGAAATCTAAGTACAGCACATCCACTGGTTTCCTTTTATCCACAGCGCATGTTACTTCCTCAATATTATTTCTGTACATATAAGCTTGCAACATTAGCATATCTCATTCTGATGGGTTTTACATAGCTCCTTAAATTGCTTGCTCTTTGGCGATGTCTATGCTAAGGGAATGATGACTAGAAGACCAGACCACAGACTGGTAACCATAGGAGGTTACCAAAGGGATTGGTGCGGTGCTGCCTCAACCCCACCTCCAACAACAATATCAGGATTGCAACTCATGCGAGATTGTGCACCTACAAATCAGAAAAAAAGACTCTTACCTGTCAAAGAATTACATTTTCAGACAAATGTAATGTTGCAACCATATACTTTCTTATTACATGCATGTCCAGGCATTGCAAGAATAAAGCAATAGGAAGAAAAAAACAACATTGGTCAACATAATGGAGTAGTTTTCAGCTTCAGAGGGTGTGGAAAACTGGTGGTATGAACACAAACAGGTGCCCGAGACCTTCACACATTGCGCAAAATGCAGCAACACTGGTGAGAAAAATGGGCATTCTGCCCAAAAAGAATTTCTGGAATGTATGCCAAGCTCACTTAATTACACTCATGCCTTGACAGTTACTACTGATTGTAAAATCTTTCACCATTCAAGGAACCAAACATAATGAAATGGAGTAAGCTTTTTGGATCAAGTATTTTTTCCTTTCTACAAAAGATTGCTAAGTTGATAAATCCTCTTCTTGCTCAGTTTTTAATTTTTCTTCTTTGCATGTGCGTCAGCTCCAGCAGTTTCAATTTTCTTCCATAGGAGCATAGAATACAGAAGGAGGTCATTCCATCCATTGTCTTTGCTAGAAAAAAAGGCAAATCCCACTGCCCTACTCTCTCCCTGCATCCTTTTATTTTAGCTTGCTCTTTGCTTCAAATATTTCTTGTAGTGAAGCACTCCATGTTCTAAAAACACTCTGCATGAAACAATTCCTCCAATCATTTCTTCTCTTACTGAAAATTTTACATTGACAATCCCTCAGCACTAACTTTCCTAATCGGAGGGAAAAGATTGTATTCACACCATGAAGTACCTTCATAATTTTTAAAAATTCTAATAAATCTCATACCCTTCTTTACTCCTGCAGAAATAGTCCCTCTCAAATTTTTCTTCATTACTCTAGTTTATGTTCCATGGTATTGTCATGGTGAATCTATGCTGTAACTTTATGGCTTTGATGTCCTTCCTATAATCAAAACTGCACACAGTACTTTAAATTGTACTTATCATTATCATCATGTCTTATCATTACTCTGTTAAAATGTATTATCTCATTATTCATTATTTTTGAACTCTATGAAGTCAATATTACATGACAGGTGGGGACAGTTTGCGTGGTAAGGGGTTAAAAATCACATAACTTGATCATACTTGCTGCATCTTTGCTTGCCGCCAATTTTGCAGCAACAGGTTGTAGGTTGCATGTTGTGTGTATGTTCCTTCTTGGAAAGCCAAACAACTTCTTAATAATATCCAAATCAGGATCCTACAGTACAGTTGGGAGCCTGATTTAAATTTAACAGTCGCTGGCCCAGTTTCCAAAGGCTTAGGAAAGCTGGCAGTTAAATTGAGTTGGGAGCAGCTGGCTGCAGAAGGAAAGTGCTTTCTATGGCACTCCAAGTGTGCCAGGAGGAGCAGGTGTGCTGCCTCTACCCCTCAAGCAAATCTTCTACTAATCATAATTTCTCCTCTTTGGCCCGTGATCTGCCAACCCCCGCAAAAAAAGTCACAAGGTGCTGGCCGTCCACACCTCCAAACTCGCAATCCTGAGCTGACTGCTACGTAATCCCGGGTTTTCTGCCCCCAATCTGTCTCTCCCTGTTAATCCATGACCCTGAAGCTCTTACCCTGTGACCTACCTCCCCAAAACTTGCAAACCTAAGCCTCCTGCCCCGTAATCTTCCAAGCCCACCTTCAACTCATGACGGCCCAGCCATCTACCTCCCTGCCTCTCCGGACCTCCTGCCCCTGAACTTGCGATCCTGGAAGTCCTGCCCCTTCATTCCGGGCCTCCTACTGCTGTTGAGTAATCAGGTCCTCCTGCTTCATAATCCCACCCCCCTGCCCAGGAACCCACACCTCCTGCTGCACAATCTCCTGGCTCTGAACCGAGGGTGAGCTTCCGATCTCTCTATCAAATGCTCCAATGAACTTGAATTTCCTGCTCTGTGATCTGCTGACCCTGCCTGAACCTGCATCTTTCCTTCCCTTCTTCCTTGTTTGCTCGCAGCCTCTAATTGTGATCTTTCTTGATTACCAGAGACCATTCTCCAAGAGTCCTTGGCTCCAGCCTTTTGCTGCTGGTTTCCCTGCCACCAGCTGGCCAGCCTGTTAATCTGGATGATTGCTGTGCAGAAAACATGTCAAAAAATTATGATGCCCTGCTGCTAAATTCAGCAAGACCTGCACATATTGGGAATTGCCCCCCAACCTTTTCTCACTGGGGAACTCTCTCCCATGAAATATTGGGTCCGATACATAACAGCCCAGTCTTTATTGATTTTCATGGTTTTATGTAGCTGGTACACTTGAACAAAATTAATCTTTTTTCACCTTTCATCTGCATCCCTCAGCCAATTTTGAATTAGTGCATTTTCTTCCCAAAATGCAAGATTTCAGCTTCTATACATTAAATTGCTTCTACGTCTTGCCTGCATTTTACTAACCATTTAGAGATCTTCTAAGTCACTTCAGTGTTGCCAAACCCCATCTTTGTGTCATCAGTACATTTCAGTATTGTGCTCCATATGCTCAAGTATTTGACCTCTGACGCACCATATCCAGCTTCTTTCAATTGAGCAACAGACATTAACTCTAACCTTTTCTTTCTGTTAACCACCTTTTAGTCCATGGGGGCAAATTTCCTCTTATATTTACATGAATACTTACATTTAAATGATTATTTGTGACGAGCCTCATGGAACCAGTTTATCAAATCACTGCTGAAAATCCATATATGCAGTACCTATTGCATTCTCCTCACTTAGGTAATCACTCTATATAACAGTTTTCCTCCTTCAAAAGCAACTCAGTGCCTGATTAAGGGAGCCAACATCAGGAAAGGGGAGGCCCACTAAGAGCCAACCCCTGCCCTTGCTGCCAACGTCCTCAATGTTGCAACCCCCACCCTGCAAAAGCCCTCTTGCCATTACTTACCTGGATCGCTCCTCAGCCCCTGATGGCTGTGGTTCCAGCAACAGCACCGGTCTCCCTTGTGGCAGTGTAAGCAAACGAGCTGCCAGCCTCTGATTGACCTGCAGCTCTCAGCAGTCTGGACCTCCAGCCCCAGGATCCTGATACCGTGGAAAGGCCTGCCGCTAGCTTCTCAACTGCCTGATTGGCTCATGGTTCTGCAGGCCTTCCCCAAAGGAGGCAATGTGGGTCTCTTGTTGGCTCTCCATCCAGCAGACGAAACTTCCATCACCTCCAAAAGAGTCCACCCATAATGGGTTGCATTCTAAGAAGCCTCCCCAACTTTGATCACATACATTAGCTTTATCTCAGGCAATACTGAGATAGTTAAATCAACCCATATTATTGCCCTATTGTTCTCACATATCTCTATGAATACTTCCTTTCTTTTCTCCTTTGATCTCCTGACTCTGCACTCATGTCCATGCAATTATACCTACAGATTTATGGAAAATTGACCCTTTACTTTTAAAATAAACAAAATGCAGAATGGACAACTTATTTTGAAACAAGATGGAGTCGAGAGGTTAGGTGACCTCCCTTCTTGTCAGGACATTAAAATTCAAACAACCTTCTGGGACATTCCACTGAGAAGACATTAAAGTGCAACAGATCTTTCCTATGGATTTAATAGTTGCTTTGACCAAATACTTGCAGAAACTAAGGCACAACGGTCCTACAGAATTAAATCCCACAGAATGATGGTGAGGTGAAACCTATTCATTTGCAAGGAGGTGCAAATGGCTGAAACTCAAATCCTATTGTGTGTCAATGTTTCAGTTGTCAGGGACCATTTGTGCGGACAATGGGAAAATAGACACTATGGTCACCTGACAGAAATCAGGATATGATAAAAAAAATTTATTAACAAACACTTTTGACAGCAGTCAGGCATTCAGTCTGGAAGAGAAGGAGCCTCAGAGGAAAGAGATTCAGCCCACCAAAGGAAGGACCCTTCCTTGAATCCACTCGCTGGCAAAGGAGTGGGGCCAGCCTTTTTCCTTCCGATTTGAAGAACCGAGGCAGGTCTTCAATACTGGAGCTCGACTGCACCTCTCCTGGAGCAAAGGCAGAAACCTGCAATTGCAAGTAGTAAGCCATTGAATTAATTGTCAGGAACTTGCAACCACCATTTCTTCAGTGAACCAAAAGGGAATCATCAAGCCTGCAGTGTTTTTCAAGCTTCCATCTCAAAAGACTCAAGTACAACAGTGAAATTTTTTTTAATATAAAACCTAAGTGCAAGCTACCTCTTCTGTAATTATGTTGTCTTGGATGTATGAGTGTCTGTGGGCATGTGAGAGTGGGTGCTTTTGTAAATACATCTGGGTGTTGAGAAATAAATATTTATTTTTCCCTTTTTTTAAACTCACGGGAATACATGTTTCGGTTTGTTTTTAAGAGTCAAAGCACTCAAGGTGTTAAAACACTCCTTCCCTTTAAAAAAAACATCTTTCTGTGGGTAGTTGTGAGTGGAAAAAAGGGGAAACCATCTCTCCCCTGCCCATAACACTGCACAGATTCCAGCTTAAAGCAATGCCCAAAACAGCCTTTATTTCAGTTGTTTCACATGCAGCTTTTCCTGTTCTCCCCTTCTATAATCCAATATTTTTCACCCTGTTCTAACTTGTACATTGTCCAGTTTCACCTGCATTTGCACCATTAATTTGTCACACCCTCCATTTTATTTCAAATTCTCTTCTGCTATTTGACCCAACATTAGGTTTTCAATGTTCTCACTTTCAGCAAATTCTTTCTGAATTTCCTAATGGCAAATTCTTTCTGAACTTTAGTCCCATCCTCTGCTCTCAGTAGGATTTATGAACTGCCCCACTGTTTCCTGTTGACTTCAATACAGCTGTTGCAATTTGAGACCAACAGTAGCAAATGGTGCTTCTGATGCTTCAACCAGAAGTCTAAATGATGAATAACCAGATCATTAATAGCCTGCATTATTTCAATCAGGAGCCAGCTACATGTTCCCAAAAGTGCAATTCCAGCTCACTTTTCAAAATAAGCTGCAGTTTTAATATTTAGTTGGGGCATTGCACTTGCCAATTATATTTGCATTGGATACTTGGCTGACAAAATGCTACATGTATTTATTGCTCCTTTATAGAAGTGCTTAAGGTTTAAATGTGCTCTCAATTCAAACAAGAGGCGGGCCCGGGGGAAGCACTAGCTTACTTGTTCATAGCTACAAGACATCTCATGGGTTTGGATGCTGAGATATTTTTACACTTGAAAAGAAAAGTAACATTTGTCAGTGATTCCTCTGGATCATCTAAATGGGTCCTGTGCTGAAGTAATGAATTTTTCTTGAACACAAATCTTTTCTAAGATGGGATGATGCTGGCTAATGGAGCACAACTCTTAGAAATCTAAGTGTAAGATTAAGGTGCCTGGTATACCTGGTAGCATGCATTGGAATTAATACCAGTAATGGTTCCAATGTGCCCTGCTGATAGAGACTATTACAGTGATCAATTGGCTTCCTGAGGGTCATTTAACTCACCTCGCAGGGAACTGAAAGGATCTGATCAGCAGTCTGCTTCACACCATGTCCCATTATTTTGCATTGAGTGTCCATTGGGAAGTGGACAAGAACTTAGTATCAGAAGATTGAAGGAGGTAGGCTGGAATGTATGTTCAACGAGGTTGTGGAAGTTGGGTAGGATGAGACCATTTGTAAATGAGAGTAGGATTTTGAATTCAATGAGTTGAAGGACAGGGAATCTCTGAAGGCTGGCAAGAACAAGCGTGGTGGCTAAGCAGGGACTAGTGTAGACAAATTATGTAACAAATGGAACTTTTGGGCAAGATGGAGTTTAGGAGGCATTGGACAAACCAAGGCTGGAAGTAAAATAAGCAACATAGAAAAAGATTTTAGAAGCAGTATTTGTGAGGTAAGAAGTGGGAAAAAGCAGTATTTGTGGCTGGTTGGATATGGGGTTCAAAGCTTAACTCAGAGTCGTTCAGGATATCCAGATTGGACACCAGCAGGTTCAGGATCAGTCATAGCCATGGAGCAATATACTATCAAGGGAAAAGCTACATCAATTTGATGGTGGCTGAACAGGGTGGCTTTGGTTCTGTCCATGTTAATATGGACATATTTCTGTCTCATGTATGTCAGTCAAGCACGCTGATAGTGAATAAAAGCAAAATATTGGTGGATGCTGGAAATCGGAAACAAAAATAGAAAGTGTTGGAAATATTCAACACTGGCAGCATCTGTGGAAAGTCCAATATGACTTCCTCAGAACTGAAGGAGGTAAAAATGTGATGATTTTATGCTGCTGAAAGGGGGAGGGGGTGAAAGAACAAGAGGGAAGGTCTGGCATAGGGTCGGGGTGGGAGAGATTAAATAATAAAAACGTCATGGAGTAAAAGGCGAAGTAGTGGTGGTGAATATTAGACCCAAGCAACTCTAACCTAACAGACATATCAGAGATCAACAAAATAAATTTCAAACTGAACTTATTCCCTTCTACTTAAAAGTGTAAAACATGTAGGGGATGTGATTTGACTTGGGCTGTACTGTCCATGGAATTTGACACATCTTCCTCCTCAAATGAATGGAATAACCTGAAATTGGAATGAAACTACTGTGAACCCCCTAAGGTAGTTAATAAGCCAATGGGCCACATTTCAGAGGTCAGCTAATAGCAGAATAGTTATGAATTTAATTTTTGTCCCAAAAAGGAATTTAAACCATTTCAGTCTAGCAGATACTGAACATCAGATTTACAAAACCAATCTATAAGTTTAGATCCATACAGCCAGATGCACTGCATCCAATACGCTCTAACTCCTTTAGCTACCTTTCCAAAAACAATAGACATGAGTAAAACAATGTTGCACTATCCCAAAGCCTAACCTCAGTTATCATGTCAGTCTCCTCATAGATTAGAGGAGCTTTCCGCCTTGATGAAATACCCAACTCTTTAAAGCTGCAATTATGTAGAGGGGTTCATGTACTAATCAATGGCTGGTAAAGCAATGAATAATCCGATAGTCAATACTGCTGTAACTGTTCAGTAACATGTAGAAAAAGGGTTTTATTGATTTGGCTCAGACGTTCATCAACAGAACAAAAGTGAATTTCTATCCACATGACTCCAGAACTCTCCATTTTTATTCCTCTGAGCAACTTTGCTCTGTAAGCTCATATACGATTTCCACATAAATGTGAGGTTGTCTAATCAGCTTATTTACAAGTGTTATGTAATAACTTCATTGCCAAGGGAGTTAAGGGTAAATATCATTTCATAGTTCCAATTCATAAGATCTCACTACAGAATGAAATGCTGTCTCTTTTATGTAACCAGTTGGAGCAACATTAATTTTGATGTTCCTAGATAACTGCATTTCACCAGCCTTGGGAATATGCATGAGTATGTATTTATGTCTAAAATCTCTGAAGGCACTTAATTATTTACTAGTCATGCAGTTAGTCTTTTTACTTAAAACAAACAGGAAGTACTTCAAAATTCGCAGGGATGCATAATGTATAGACATAAATCCATTAAAAGAGGATAGATTAAAAAAACGTACAAAGTATACAATGAGGTGGTATATTTCAGGGAGGGGAAAGCAAAACGTGCATAAATCCTTTACTCTCACTGCTTGTAACTCTTTCGAGTACAAACCCGTTTCCATCTGTTTCAGATGAAGTTACATTGTTTCATAGTTTGCCATTGTGAGATTTGAACTCTTGATCTTGGGGTTACAAACCCAGTACCATAACCACTTGGCTATTTAGGCCAAGCCAAAATTCTGAGGAGCAGGTTGCAGAAATGTTTAAAGACTTTGTAACTCTTTCGAGTACAAACCCATTTCCATCTGTTTCAGATGAAGTTACATTGTTTCATAGTAGCAGCATGTTTTTTAAAGAAACAACAATAAATAAAACAATGTTAGGAAGAAATGATACGGCGCTTCTTACATGTCTTCCTTCTTCCTTAACCGAGGTTTTCCCCCCCACTGTGGTTGACAGGGCCCTGAATCATGTCTAACCCATCCCCTCTCCCTCCCAGGACCATGATAGGGCCTCCCTTGTCCTCACTTTTCACACCACCAGCCTCCACATTCAAAGGATCATCCTCCGCCATTTCAGCCAACTCCAGCATGATGCCACTGCAATCTTCCCTTCACCCCTCCTGCCGGCATTCTGTAGGGACCATCCCCTCTGGGGCACCCTGGTCCACTCCTCCATCACCCCCAACACCTCATCTCTCTCCCACAGCACCTTCCCATGCAATCGCGGAAGATGCAACACCTGTCCCTTTACTTCCCCCTCCTCACTGTCCAAGAGCCCAAACACTCCTTTCAGGTGAAGCAGCGGTTCACTTGCGCCTCCTTCAATTTGATCTACTGCATTCGCTGTTCCCAATGCGGTCTCCTCTACACTGGAAAGACCAAACAAAGTCTGGGTGACTGCTTTGCGGAACACCTTCGGTCTGTCCGCAAGCATGACCCAGACCTTCCTGTCGCTTGCCATTTCAACACCCCATTCTGCTCTCATGCTCACATGTCCATCCTTGGCCTGCTGCAATGTTCCAGTGAAGCCCAACGCAAACTGGAGGAATTAGCATCTCATCTTCCGATTAGGCACTTTGCAGCCTTCTGGACTTAACATTGAGTTCAACAACTTCAGATCATGAACTCTCTCCTTCATCCTCAGCCCTTTTTATCCCCTTTTTACAATATTCATTCTCATTTCTTAATTTTCATTTTTAACCAATTATTTTTATTTATTTTCATTTTGATTCCTTGTTTTATCCCCACCTCTTATCCTATTTTCAATCTTTTTTCCCACCATCATCTCCTCCGCCCACTCTACTCCCACAAGGACCGTCTGTCACTTGTTCATGTTGTTCTTTCCAAAGCGCTTACCCTTGTCTTGCCATTATCACATTCTGCTTTCTGATCTTAATGCCACCATCAGCACCTCCTTTAGCTCGTATCACTATCAATAACACCCCTTTGTCCTTTTGTCCATGACATGTCTGGCAATTTCTCCTTTGCCTCCACCTATCACTAGCCTTCTATCCAGCTTCACCTGCTCCACCCCCCTTAAACAGTATAAATTTCATTATATTTTTACTTCTCTTTGGCGCTGAAGAAGTGTCATAAGAACTCGAAATGTTAACTATGTTTTTTCTCTCCAAAAATGCTGTTAGACCTGCTGAGTTTTTCCAGCATTTTCTGTTTTTGTTTCAGTATGTTGCTTTTATCTATGAGTAAACAGGACCTGGACTGGGATTACAGACAGAAGATAAAAATGTAATGCTTATCTTTACATTCTTTTTGAAGTAATTTCTTGTATGCACGTTTTTAGGTTTCTCATTAAAAGCAAATATTTACCTTCCTCAAATGGATATAGTGGGCACAAAATTCATTTGCCTGTTTTTTGGGCTAGGGGGCCCAGTTTGTGGTGTGCCTGTCTCTGTTGGAAAAGGGATGGATTAGACACAAAATCTGTCCACCCATCTAAATTCAACGTACATAGTGAGTCACCCGGCACAAGTGGGTTGCAGTCAGTAAAGAGGGATAGGTCAGCCCATGTGCAAACTCTTCAGAGGCTGGGGTTGCAGAGCAATTCTGTAAGAGAACATAACGAACATACACAGAGATAGATGCCTGGTGCATTGGCAGACCTCCCAGATAGCCTTCTGTCACTGATTAGGAGCATGGAGAATCCAGCTTCACTTTGGCACAGGGGGCACTTGCAGATGCCAAAATGTACAAGTGAAGTGAAGCCTCACTATGTGGTCCCTCTCATTCTGTCCAGTTGCAGCTGGTGCATGTGGACTCCTCCCTTCTTACTATTGCTCTTCTTCCTTCCCCAACGCCACCCTGCCTCACCACCCCATGGTGGCTTCTGGATCCTAGGAGGTAGTGGTGAGCCCTCATAATTGCGAGCCTTGTGAGATAAGCAATATACAACTACAAACATGGACACCTTCTCAGGTGTGCACTGTAGAGATCCCCTGGTGATCTAGGCAGTGAATCTCTGCTTTACTGATGGCTTGCTCCACAGTGTTATGTGTGACTCCATGGTCTTCTTGACGACCCTCTGATCTCACACGTAGCCAGTGGTGTCTGCCATACTACTACAATGGAGGTAAGTCTGCATTGTGCCCCCAGAAGCGGTGCCCAGTGAGTTTATCTGGTGTGCCATACAGAATAACATTCCTAGTTCAGCCTTATACTGTGTCATGCCCAGTACAGGCATGAAGATATTACAAATTTTAAAGCTATATTTTTTTGAAAATGGACACAAAAGCATGGTCGCAGTATATCATGTGACTTCTTTGGCATTTGACCTGTTAGCTAAGTGTCTGCGGTCAATTCATGATTAAAAAAGGACTCAAGTGAAATAATCTCTCAGCCACTTGCGAGATTCACACATCTCACTGTTTAAGAATGGACAGAAAACTACAGGACAATGGGGTTTGCATACAACTTGTCTCCTTGTTTCACCAGGGACAACAGAGACATTGAAACTCCATGGGTGGTAGACGAATATGAAATGGATCACATCCACCTTTCATTATAGTGTGATGGCTCCACATCCAAACACAAAGAACGTAGATGTCTCAAAACTCTCAAAGTGTGAAAGGCTACAGCACAGGATGTGTATCAGCCCAATCCACCACCTTTTTTAGGGGGATGACTTTGGTCACAGGTCACTTGGTTAAGACAACCATGTTTGCAAGCTGTTCTTTTAAAAATTACAGTAGCTATTCTGATCAGAAACACAATGACAGATTTGATCAAAAACACCATCTAAGCCATCATACCAGCTGCAAGACAACTATGCAACCAAGCTAAAATAACTATTTCTTGAAAGTGGGAGAAGGATCCTCCCCCAATCTGTTCCAGCTTCAAGTTCACCTGAGAGCCGACCTCCTAACAATTTAACTACAAGAAGTCTCGTAACTTAATGAAAATCCACTGATTTACAAGACCTGCATTCTAGCCAAAATATTAGTTCATCTAAGAAACTACAGGCCTGCTATGAAAGAGACTGAAATAATTACTACTTGGAATCATATTGATTTCTTTTCTTCATCTGTATCTAAGTGTTGTGTGTATGGTAGTGTATATGAGACATTGATTTAAGCCTCTGGGACAAGTGTGTGATAATAAATAATCATATTTATTTTTAAATTCACTAAAGTTTGCTGCTGGAAATTATTTTAAATTGGGACAAACTACTCTTAGGGTAAGAAAACACACTAACTTCAGACACAAAAACACTGATCGCAGACAATAAGAAAACACACAAACTCTGTCTGATCTCCAACTGGGCAAAGCAGAAGTGCTGCAATTGGTTCTAATGCTCCTAGGTTAGGACGGGGAAAGATCATGCAAGCGCTTATGCTACTGCTTAGGTGTCAGCTGGAAATAGGTGGGCTACTGATGAATTGGATACATGATCGGAAGTTCAATTTAGTATCAAATGTAACACCAAACAATCTGGTTAGTCTCAGGCAGTTTCCAGGGAGAAGGATAGAGTCATTGGTTACTAGGAAACGGAGTTTGTGGCAAAGACTATAGACATGTGAAAGCTGAGGCTATGTTTTCAGATGATGTCACTGAGCGGCTGCATATAGGTGAGAAAAGGGAGCAGGTCAAATATAAATCCTTGGGGATACCAGAGGTAAAAGTATGGAAGCAGGAAGAGAAACCATTGCAAGTGATACTCTGACTACAATTAGAGAATTAAGAATGGAACCAGGCAAGTGCAGTCTCACCCATCAGGATGCCAGTGGAGAAGCATTGGAGGAAGATAGTGTGGCCAACTGTGTCAAAGGTTGCAGACAGGTAGAGGGCAAGGAGGGATGGTTTTTCCTTTGTCAAAGTCACATTGGATGTCATTTGTGACTTTGATAGGAGCCTTCAAGATACTGTGGCAGGAGCAGAAACTTGATTTCAGGGATTCAAACATGGAGTTCCAGGCACAGATTTGGGTGGCAACAACAAGTTCAAGGACCTTGGAGAGCAAAAGGATGTTGGAGATGAGACAGTAGTCTCCAAGGACAGTGGGGCCAAGGGCTGTGTTTTTTTTGAGGAGGGAGTTGTTGACGACACATTAAGAGAGAGACAGTACCTGAAGAGAGGGAAATTGACAATATCAGCTAGCATGGGAATCAGAGGGGAAAGCTGAGCAGCCAGTAGTTTATTGCAAGTGACTACTCTTCAAAAGTCGTGAAGATACTATATAAATGCAAATCTTTATTTTTGCATTACTTACCTTCAAGTCTCACAACCAGTGGTACTTCCAGCTTAAGTTCACGACACGCCTTTGTTATGCCATGTGCTATTATTGCACAGTTGACTATTCCGCCAAAAATGTTGACAAGGATTGCTTTAACCTAGAAAAGAACAAAGAAGCTTTCAGAAGGCATTAGGGACAGCATAACAAATTCAAATGAACTAGAAATAGCTGTGTGAAAACTATGTTTCTTAAAATATTATTACCAAAAGCAGCAGGGAAGAAAGGGAGTGAGGTGCCAGAGAGTGGTGGAGGTATTCTGGAATCTAGAAGATCAATCTCAGTACCAAAGCAAGGCAAACAGACTTAACAGAAGTTTTCCTACAATTACTTTGTAACAAAGTAAAACTGACTTTAGGTATTGCGAAATTTTAATTTACAAAACAAAGTCGGTGGATATCCCTGCCCAAATTAGAAACAGCCATGTGTCAAGCTTCTGAATATTTAACAAGTACTTTGTAACAGTGTTTACTAAGGAAGAGGATACTGACAATAGAAGTGGAGACTATATAGGTAATGGATGAGGTGAAAATTGATAAGAAAGGTGTACTAGAAAGGCTGGCTATGCTCGGAATGGGTAAGAACATAAGAAATAGGAGGAGTAGACAACACGAGCCTGCTCTGCCGGATCTTGGGTTTCAACTTTATTTTCCTGTTCTCTCCCCATATCTCTTGAATCCCTGAGACCCCAAAAATCTGTCTATCCACCCTTAAATGTATTCAATGATGGAGCATCCATAACCCTCTGGGATAGATAATTCCAAAGAGTCACCTTTTGAGTGAAGCAATTCTCCTCATCCAAGTCCTAAATGATTAGCCCCTTATCCTGAGACTGTGCCCCCATGTTTTAGATTCCTCAATCAGTGGAAGCAATCTCTAGTGTCCAACCTATCAAGCCCCTTCAGAACCTTGCATGTTTCAATGAGATTTGCCTCTCATTCTTCTAAACTCGAGAATATCTAAACTCCAAAGGCCAAATTTGCTGAGTCTCTCATCATAGAACCAATTCAGTGAACCTTCACTGTACCGCCTCCAATGCAAATATGTCCTTTCTTAAATGTGGAGACCAAAAGTGCACAGAATAATCCAGATGTGGTCTCACCAAAACCCTCTACAATTCTAGCAGGGCTTCTTTATTCCTGCACTCCAAACCCCTTGCAATAAAGGCCAACATTCCTAATTGCTTTTTGTACTTGCATGCTAACTTTCTGCATTTCTTGTACGAGCACACCCTTTGAACATCAACACTTACAAGTTTCTCACCTTTTACAAATATTCTGTTTTTCTATTCTTACAACCAAAATGAATAACTTCACACTTCCCTACATTATACTTCATCTGCCACCTTGTTGCCCGCTCACTTAACCTGTCTATATCTATCTGCAGCCTTTCCATGTCCTCCCCTTAGCTTACCTTTCCACCTAGCTTTGTATGATCAGCAAACTTAAATACAATGCTCTCTGCCTCTTCATCTAAGTCATTAATATAGATTGTAAATAGCTGGGGCCCCAGCACTGATCCTTGTGGGGCTCCACTATTCACTTTCTGCCAACTTGAAAATGCTTTGTTTATGCTGACTCTTTGCTTTCTATCCATTAACCAATTCTCAATGCATGTTAGTATAATACCACCAAATCCATGACCTCTTATCTTGCCTACTAACCTTTTGTGGGGCACCTTATCAAATGCCTTTTGCAAACCTAGATATACTATATCTATTGTTTCTACTCTAGCTACTTTATCTACTCTACTGGCCCTGAAAAAAAGCTAATAAATTTGTCAAAAAGGATTTCCTTTTAGTAAAACCATGTTGATTGTTCTAATCATACAATGTTTTTATAAGTGCATTGTTAAGACTTCCTGAATAATAGATTCCAGCATTTTTCCAATCACAAATGTTAGGTTAACTAGCCTGTGGTTAACTGTTTTCTCTCTCCCTCCTTTCTTGAAAAGTGGTGTAACATTTACCAACTTCCAATTTGATGGGACCGTTCTTGATTCTGAGGAATATTGCAAAATCATAGCTAGCATATCCACCATTTCCGCGGCCATCTCTTTCAGAGCCCTAGGGCGTACAGGACATCAGGTCCTGGGGATGTGTCGGATTTTAATCTCTAAATTTCTCCAATACTTTTTTTCTGCCAATATTAATTTACTTAATTTCCTCACTCTTTTTAGCTCCTAGTTTACTGTCAATTTCTGGTATGAAACTTGTGTCTTCCACTGTGAAGACAGACACAAAATATTTGTTCAATGGCTCCCTCATTTCCTCATTCCCCATGATAATCTCTCCTGCCTCAGCTTCTATGGGACCAATGTTTACTTACTCTCTTTATTTTTCTATACTTATAAAACTTCTAACAATCTGTTTTTATATTTCTGGCTAGTTTACTCTCATGCTCTACTTTTTTCCTTACTTTTTGGTGGCCCTTTGCTGGTTTCTAAAACACTCCCAATCCTTGCTACTTATTTCTGCAAGATTGTTAGCCTCTTCTTTAAAGCTAATACTATCCTTAACATCTTGAATAAGCCACGGGGGGTCTTTCTTGCTGAGCTTTTGTTTTTCAATGGAACGTATTTCTGTTGAACATTTTGAATTGCTCTTTAAATATATCTGACTGTTCATTTCATTCCATACCTTTCAGCCCATTCACTCAATTAATCTTAGCCAGTTTTCACCTCATACCTATGTAATTGGCTTTAAGTTTAAGATTCTTTTCTGTGATTGCAGTATGTCACTTTCAAACTTAACATGGAATTCAATGGTATTATGATCACTTTTTCCCAGTAGATCTTTAACTATGACATGACTAATTAACCCTGCTTCATTTCACAATACTAGATCTAAAATAGCTTTATCCCTTGTTGTTTCCACAAAAAACTGTCACAAAATCATTCTACAAATCCATCTTCGAGTAAACTCTTGCCAGTATGATTGTCCCAGTCTATATGAAGATTAAAGTACTCCACAATTATTACATTGCTTCTGTTACAAACCCCAATAATTTCTTGTTTAGTGTTCTGTCCAACAGTATAATTGCAATTAGGGGGTCTATAAATTACACCCACTAGTGTTTTCTGACTCTTGCTATTCCTAATTTGCATCCATACTGATTCTACTTCATGATCTTCTAAGGCTAGATCCTTTTTCACTAATGTCTTTATGTCGTCCTTTACTATCAGGCTACCTCTGCTCCTTGGCTATTCTGTCTGTCTTTCCAAAATATTGGCC
The DNA here is from genome assembly GCF_017639515.1 of Carcharodon carcharias. Lineage (NCBI taxonomy): Eukaryota > Metazoa > Chordata > Chondrichthyes > Lamniformes > Lamnidae > Carcharodon > Carcharodon carcharias. The sequence continues at coordinate 51,760,107 of NC_054473.1, forward strand.
CGAATTTTTCAGGCAGTGGGTGGGCTCAGCGGGAGCAGGCTGTTGCGGAGCCAATCGCTGCCCGCAATTGGCTCTACGCGACCATTTTATGTGGGAGGGCTGATTAAGGCCCACCCAGCATAAGGCATGAGCTGTAGCGCTCAGCGCTACCTGTACACGCACATGTGCGTGAAAGAATGCTTCAATCTCCCTGAGGCACAGAGCTGCCTCAGGGAGAATGAATTGATATTGAAGTAATTAAATAAATGGAGAAAAAATTTATTTAAACATGTCGCCTCATGTGACTATGTCACATGAGATGGGAAATGTCTTTATATCTTGGAAAAAATTTTCATTTATTTAATAAAAGCTTTAGGAAACCTTGTCCCGTTTGTGGATGAGGTTTCCTAAAAAACGTAAAGGTCGCTTGGCCTTTTTGCCTGCCTACCAACCTTAAGGTTGGACGGGCAGCATTAACAATTACATTAATTACTTCCTTAATGGCCTTAATAGGCCGTTTATATATTGACAGACGCGCAGTTGACTCCCGCGTATTCCAGCTGAACGAAGCATCACGAGACAGCGCGATGATGTTGGGATTCACGCCCGACGTCATTGCGTGTCATTTTATGCGTCAGTGTGTCGGACCCGTCCCTGCACGCCGACTGAGAAATTCTGCCCATTGTGTACTCTGGAATATTTATTCCCAACATTGGTCACCCTCTAACCACGGTTATTAGCTTTAAATCATTTACCTCTATTTGTGCCACTAGTTCATCCATCTTATTGCAAATGCTTCCTGCATTCAGATAAAGAATTTTTAATTTAATTTTTTTATTTCTATTCCTTGAAATTACCTTATTCACTGATGTACAATTTTGATTAAATTCTCTGTCCCTTCCTGTCCCATTTTGCTTGCCTTTACCCATAGCTATATTGTTCCGGTGCCCCGAGCTTTCTCTTTGATAAGTCACCTGGTCCAGGGGGCTTGCATCCCAGGCTCTAAGGGACGTGGGAGTGAAGGTAGCAAAAGGGCTTGCCATAGTCTTCCAAGTTTCCCTAGATAGGGGAGACATGTTACAAAGATTGGAGGGTAGAAAATGTGACACACTTGTTCAAGAAAGAGTATTAGTACATTCCTCATTGTAGAAATTATAGAAACAATTATTAGAGAAAAAAAAAATTAAAAGGCATTTGGAGAGGTTGGAGAAATTTAAATTATTTTAAAAGAGCCAGAACAGAGTTGTTAAAGGCAGATTGTTGTGTTTAACTATTTTTTTAAAAAATATTCGTTCATGGGATCTGGGCATTGCTGGCTAGGCCACCATGTATTGCCCATCCCTAATTGCCCTTGAGAAGGTGATGGTGAGCCGCCTCCTTGAACTGCTGCAGCCCACATGTTGTAGGAACACCCAGAGTGCTGTTAGGATCTTTACCCAGAGAGTGAAGGAACAGCAATATAGTTACAAGTCAGGGTGGTGTGAGGCTTGAAGGGGAATTTGCAGGTGGTGGTGTTCCCATGCAAATGCTACCATTGTCTTTCTAGGTGGTAGCGGTCCTGGGTTTGGAAGGTGCTGTGGAAGGAACCTTGGTGAGTTGCTGCAGTGCATCTTGTAGGTGGTAAACACTGCTGTCAGTGGCAGAAGGAGTGAATGTTGAAGATGGTGGATGAGATGCCAGTCAAGTGGGCTGCTTTTTCCTGGATAGTGTCAAACTTCTTGAGTGCTACTGGAGCTGCACTCATCCAGGTAAGTGAAAAGGATTCCATCACACCCCTGACCTGTGCCTGGTAGATGGTGGCCAGGCTTTGAGGAGTTAGGTGGTGAGTTACTAGCTGCAGATTTGCCAGTCCCTGACCTGTTCTTGTAGCCACAGTATTTATATGGCTGGTCAAGTTCAGTTTCTGGTTAATGGTAACCCCCAAGATGTTGATAGTGGGGATTTCAGTGATGGTAATGCCATTGAATGTCAAGAGGAGATGGTTAGATTCCCTCTTGCTGGAGATGGTCATTGTCTGACACTTGTGTGGTGTGAATGTTACTTGCCATTGAACAACCCAAACCTGAATATTGTCCAGGTTGTTCTGCATATGGACATGGACTGCTTCAGTCTGAGGAGTTGTGAATGGTGCTGAACATTGTGCAATCATCAGAGGACATCCCCACTTCTGAACTTAAGATGGAGAGAGGGTCATTAATGAAGCAGCTGAAGATGATTAGGCTTAGGACACTAGCATGAGGAACTCCTGCAACAATGCTCTGGGGCTGAAATGATTGACCTCCAACAACCACAACCATCTTCCTTTGTGTAAGGCATGACTCCAACCAGTGGAGAGTTTTCCCATGATTCCCATTGACTTCAGTTTTGCTAGGGCTCTTTGATGCCACAGTCAGTCAGATGCAGCCTTGATGTCAAGGGCAGTCACTCACCTCACCTTTTTGATCAAGTAAAGAGAAGGTTGCTGAAGAGAATACAGTGGATTTTGTCTATATGGACTTTAAGCATTTGACAAAATTGACGCTGATGGAATTTGAGGACCATTGGGGGGGATTTCCCACACTCGTCCGCCGCCGGGATCGTTCGGTCCTGCTGCAAGTCAATGGACTTCTGGCTGGGGAATTGCCTCACCCCCGGCGGCTCCTGCTAACGAAGGGGCTGGGAAACCCGGGCCAATGTCAGCTTGGATAAAAAATTGGCCTAAGGACAGAAAACAATGACTTGTGGTAAATGGTCTTTTTTCATGCTGGCGAATGGTAGACAGCAGTGTTCCCCAAGGGTCAGTGCTGGGACCACATATACATGCTGATGATACCAAACTTGGAGGTGGGCAAAAAGTGAGGATGATACCAATTGACTGAAACAGGGCATGGATAGACTAGCATGATTTGGGCAGACAAATGGCAGATGGAATTTAATACAGAGAAGCGTGAGGTGATGCACTTTGGCAGAAGGGATAGAAAGAGAGGCAATATGCTTAGTGGCACAATTCTACAATATGTGTAGGGACAGAGGGGTCTGGAGTGCACGTGCTTTGAAATTGGCAGGACATATTGATAGTTAGCACAGCATGTGGGATCTCGGGGTTCATAAATAGTAGTATTGAGTACAAAAGCAGGGCAGTTATGCCAAACTTTTAGGAAGCTCTGGTTAGGCCACAACTAGACTATTGTGTCCCATTCTGGTCACCACACTTGGAAGGATGTGGAAGTCCTTGAGAAGGTGCAGAGGAGATTTACCAGAATAGCTCCAGAGCCCAAGAATTTAACTATAAAGTTACTTTGGAGAATTGAAGGTTGTTCTCCTTGGGGCAAAGAAGTGAAGGGAGATCTGACCGACATGTACAAGATTATGACAGGTTTGGATAATGTAGACAAAGAAAAACTTTTCTCATTAGCTGATGACACAAGAACTAGGGTGAACAGGTTTAAGGTTTTGGGTAAGAGATATTGAGGTGAGGGGTGGGGTGCGGGAGTAGAATGTGAGGCAGGACATTTTTATGCAGCTAGTGGTAATGACCTGGAATACTCTGCCTACAAAGGTGGTGAAGCAGAAATGATCAATGATTTCAAAAGGAAATTGGATAGGTACTTAGGGGAAATAAACTTGTAGGGCTATGGGGGTAGAACAGGGAAATGTGATTGACTGAATTGCTCCAGAGAGCTGGCATGGACACGCTGGGCTAAATGGCATTCTTTCGTGCTGCAATGACTCTAATGTTTATCTGATTATCACTCTTATCTCCGACCATTTTATTGCTTCCTTCAGAATGTTCTTCTATAGGTGCCATACAAATTCAAGTTGTCATTGTTCCCTGTAACTCTGCATCTCATCTGTTTAGAATACATCTGGCATGCTACAGGCATCTAGATCAACTTTATGTAATAAATAATGAATGGCATAATTTTACCTCAAAACTTTGGGAAGTTCCTCCTCATTACCCTCATTGGTCATGAGCTGAGTAGCAACCCATCAGATCACAAAACTAAAAGCAGACTGGCTCCAATACACTTACTTACTTGACTAACACTGCTGCTGACTAAAAGTAAAGGTAACACATCTTTCCATACCACAGCAGTGCAGTGCTACCAGATTTACTTTTGACCAGCAGGTCAACTGTTGTGGTGTGTTTCTTGAGATGCCTGCTAAATATAGCTGAGACTTCCTGTTCAAACCAGGTGCCCCCACATTTGAAATCAGGGTAATTACCACACCCTGCCAAACTAATGGGAAGCAAAACAATGAAGGTTCACAAGCATTCATAATTTTTCCTAATCTTTAGCCGGCATGAATAAGCAACTTGAGCAACTGATCTGGTCTATGACACTGTTGACGTCCCCTGTAGTTAATTAATAACCACAAGATGCTCGAGATTGACATTTGGTTTTGCTCCTTAGTCTTTCCATTCCACTTATAGAGAAGACTACACATGTTCCTGCAGTTCAGACTGAGAACTAAGTGCAATAGAAATCAAAGCTTATACTCAAATCTCATTCTATTCTTCTAGGTGTTGAGGCTTATTACAAATTCAGGTTTGCAACAGGTATCTACTTAGGTTCAGTAGCATTAGAAACCCTGTTAAGTGGATTTTTTTAGCATCTGCTAATGTGGTAGTAGGGCATAGGAGTATGACAATGAAATTACTCAATGATCTAGACCAGATCTCCTTGTCTTAAGCACATGTACTCTTAACACACTTAGGTAGGTGCATCATTTAGCTCAGTTTCTAAGCTGCTTCATTCCACAATAGATAGAACACACAATCTATTAATCACAATGGAATCACTAGCCACAGTCATGTTGAATTCTGTTCATGCACGATTATAAAAATAAATAACATGAACACAGTAAGTCTATTTTGGTAGGTTCTGTAAATGTGGAAACTTAAATTCTGCCCAAACAGGGTAAAGGTTCCACATTTTCAGGCTATTCTGCCTGACTGACTGATTTCTGGTGTCTGTGTTGATACTTAAAAGGCTTCCTTTCAAAGACTGGCAGAAATCAAAGAAATTTATCAACATCAACGTGCACAATGTATCTTGCATGAACAGGCATATCTAACAAAATGATTATTGTTTAGGGTCAGTGCAAAGCTGCCCATCCTCCATCTAAATCACTTCTGCCTGCCAATGATAGTCAACCAAGCACAAAGCTGTCTGGGGAAATTGCTCCCTTGCAGGTAAGCTTCTGCCCAAAATACATTTTAAAGCATCTTGTGTCCAGGTTCAATTTGTTGAAAAAATTCTACTTAAATCTCTAACCATGTCCGTTTTCCACCAGTATAAGGAATACTTGGATTCAAAAGTCACAAGCCTTAGCTCAGATGTACAAAAATTGGACTTGAGCTGCAAAGTAAAATAAACAGTTTATAGTTTACTATTATATTTACTTTAGCATATTCTAGTAAATAAATAAGGAATTGAAAACTATAGAAGTAATGAAACTGCATGTTGTTTTAAACGTGAGATATTGGAAGAATTTTAAATTTACAGACAAGTTTCAAAATTACTCTTGATCGTGAGCTTGTTTGATGGTACCTTAAACATTCATCCATGCACAAACGGAAAGATTGCCATCATTTAGTGTATTTTCAAAAAGAGCCAATAAGTTGACCGATAAAGGGCAATCACTCAACAAGTTTGCTGAAAACCCAATAATCAGTTATCAAATTAGGAAATTCCAGAAAGGAGAGCACTATGGCATACGACCCCAATTCACAATTCTAGTCAGATGGGAAAGGAAACAAGTATACTCTCTATCTCAGCACACATAGTTACATTGACACTTCGCTTTGATTCTTAAGGCAGTAGGTCTTTGTTACAAATCAACTTGCACAGAAGAGCAGGATAAGCATCATTCTCAGATAAAATGTTTGCAAAGTGCTGCTTTAGATAAAAACTATCAATGCAAATGAAAGAAGTGCATGTCCTATTAAGAATTTTAAACGATTTCACACTTCTCACCCATTCTTGCAATATAACATAGTATATATATCATACTCTATGCTCAGTTTTATAGTGGTCATGCAGAGCTTGTGATAATTCTTAATTAAAGGATTCAGGCAAAGAAAGAATTTCATCACAGAACTGGTTTGTGCCTTGTAGATAGTGGACAGGCACCAGGGAGTCAGGAAGTGGGTTAGTCATCACAGGTTTCCCGGCCTCTGACCTGTTCCTGTCGCCACAGTACTTATGTAGTACTTGTCTAGATCTTGCTACAGGCAGGCGTGGACTGCTTCAGTATCTGAGGAGTTGTGAATGGTGCTGCAAGCATCAGTGAACATTTGTAGTTCAGACCTTAAGATGGAGGGAAGACTATTGATGAAGCACCTGAAGATGGCTGAACCCAGGGCCAAAGGAGACAGTAGCATAGTGGTAATGTCAGTGGTAATGTCCAGAGGCCCAGGCTAATTCTCTGGGGACATGGGTTCAAATCCCACCACATCAGCTGGTGGAATTTAAATTCAGTTAATAAAATCTGGACTGTAAGGCTAGTCTCAGTAATGGTGAACGTGAAACCATCATTGATTGTTGTAAAACCCATCTGGTTCATTAATGTCCTTGAGAGAAGGACATCTGCCATCCTTACATGGTGTGGCCTACATGTAATTCCAGACTCACAGCAATGTGGTTGACTCTTAACTGTCCTCTGAAATGGCCTAGCAACACTCAGTTTTGCCAATGACACTCGCATTTCATGAAAGAATGATAATAATAAAAAACACCTCCTGTAGTGATTTCCTGGGGCTGAGGCGATGGCGTCCAACAATCACAATTAGGTATGACTCTAACGAGTGTGGAATTTTTCTTTTTTATTCATTCACGGGATGCGAGCTTCACTGGCTGGGCCAGCATTTATTGCCCATCCCTAGTTGCCCTTGAGAAGGTGGTGGTGAGCTGCGTTCTTGAACCGCTGCAGTCCATATGGTGTAGGTACACCCACACTGCTGTTAGGAAGGGAGTTCCAGGATTTTGACCCAGCGACAGTGAAGGAACAGCGATATATTTCCAAGTCAAGATGGTGAGTGACCTGGAGGGGAACTTCCAGGCGGTGGTGTTCCCGTCTATCTGCTGCCCTTGTCCTTCTAGATGGTAGTAGTTGTGGGTTTGGAAGGTGCTGTCTAAGGAGCCTTGGTGAATTCCTGCAGTGCATCTTGTAGGTGGTACACACTGCTGCTACTGTGCGTCAGTGGTGGAGGAAGTGAATGTTTGTGGATGTGGTGCCAATCAAGTGGGCTGCTTTGTCCTGGATGGTGTCAAGCTCCTTGAGTGTTGTGGGAGCTGCACTCATCCAGGCAAGTGGAAAGTATTCCATCACACTCTTGACTTGTGCAGTGTAGATGGTGGACAAGCTTTGGGGAGTCAGGAGGTGAGTTACTCATCACAGGATTCCTCGCCTCTGACCTGCTCTTGTAGCCACAGTATTTATATGGCTAGTCCAATTCAGTTTCTGGTCAATGGTAACCCTCCAGGATGTTGATAGTGGGGGATTCAGTGATGGTAATGCCATTGAACATCAAGGGGCGAAGGTTGGATTCTCTCTTGTTGGAGATGGTCATTGCCTGACACTTGTCTGGCACGAATGTTACTTGCAACTTGTTAGCCCAAGCCTGAATGTTGTCCAGGTCTTGCTGTATTTGGATATGGACTGCTTCAGTATCTGAGGAGAAGCGAATGGTGCTAAACATTGTGCAATCATCAGCGAACGTCCCCACTTCTGATGTTATGATGGAAGGAAGGGGATTGATGAAGCAGCTGAAGATGGTTGGCCCGAGGACACTACCCTGAGGAACTCCTGCAGTGATGTCCTGGAGCTGAGATGACTGACCTCCAACAATCACAGCCATTTTCCTCTATGCTAGGTATGACTCCTACCAGCGGAGAGGCTTCCCCGATTCCCACTGACTCCAGTTTTGCTAGGGCTCCTTGATGTCACACTTGGTCAAATGCTGCCTTGATGTCAAGGGCAGTCACTCTCACCTCATCTTGGAAATTCAATTCTTTTGTCCATGTTTAAGCCAAGGCTGTAATGAGGTTAGGAGCTGAGTGGCCCTGGCAGAACACAAACTGGGCGTCAGTCAGCAGGTTATTGCTGAGCAAGTGCTGCTTGATAGCACTGCTAATGACCCCTTCCATTACTTTACTGATGATTGAGAGTAGACAGATGGGGCGGTAATTGGCTGGGTTGGATTTGTCCTGCTTTTTGTGCACAGGACATAGCTGGGCAATTTTCCACATAGCCGGGTAGATGCCAGTGTTGTAGCTGCATTGGAACAGCTTGGCTGGAGGGAGCGTCAAATTCTGGAGCACAAGTCTTCAGGGCTATTGCCGGAATATTGCCAGACCCATAGCCTTTGCAGTATCCAGTGTCTTCAGCCATTTCTTGATATCACGTGGAGTGAATCGAATTGGCTGAAGACTAGCATCTGTGATGCTGGGGACCTCCAGAGAAGGCCGAGATGGATCATCCACTCGGCACTTCTGGCTGAAGATTGTTGTGAATGCTTCAGCCTTATCTTTTGCACTGATGTGCTGGGCTCCTCCCTCATTGAGGATGGGGATATTTTTGGATCCTCCTCCTCCTCCAGTTAGTTGTTTAATTGTCCACCACCATTCACGACTGGATGTGGCAGGACTGCAGAGCTTAGGTCTGATCCGTTGGTTGTGGGATCACTTAGCTCTGTCTATCACTTGCTGCTAATGCTGTTTGGCATGCAAGTAGCCCTGTGTTATAACTTCACCAGGTTGGCACCTCATTTTTAGGTATGACTGGTGCTGCTCCTGGCATGCCCTCCTGCACTCCTCATTGAACCAGGGTTGATCCCCTGGCTGGATGGTAATGGTCGAGTGGGGGAATATGCTGGGACATGAGGTTACAGATTGTGTTCGAGTACAATTCTGCTGCTGCTGATGGCCCACAGCACCTCATGGATGCTCAGTCTTGAGCTGCTGGATCAGTTCGAAATCTATCCCATTTAGCACAGTGGTAGTGACACACAACACAATGGAGGGTATCCTCAACTGAAGGTGGGATGTTGTCTCCACAATGACTGTGCCATGGTCACTCCTACCGATACTGTTTTTTCTCCCTGATTCCCACTGACTTCAATTTTGCTAGGGCTCCTTGATGCCACACTCGGTGAAATGCTCCTTTTGTGTGGTGTAGCCACTCACCTCTGGAATTCAGCTCTTTTGTCCATGTTTGAACCAAGGCTGTAATGAGATAAGGAGGCGAGTAGCCCTGGTGGAACTCAAGCTGAGAATTAGTGAGCAGGTTATTGCTGAGTAAGTGCTGCTTAATAGCACTACTGAAGACGTCTTCCATCACATTGCTGATAAGTGAAAGTGGATTGATGGGGTGGTAACTGGCCCGATTGAACTTGTCTTTTTTTGGAGTGCACATAGAAGGAAAACCCCCTTGATAAGACCATTTGGAGTAGATTTTCAACATGCTGCCCTGGGCGTAAAGCAGGTACTGAGATCAGCTATTATAGAAACAGCTCATTTTTTATTACCATTAATTTCAATACTCTCCACTCAGCTAGATGGCTACAGCTGCAAAAGCACTCAAAGCTTGGCACCAACCAGAACAAAGCAGTCCATGAAATTGGCACCTCACCCACTCTCTCCACCATCACTACCATGGCTGTGTACAATCTACAATATGCACTGCAGCAAGTTCTTTGGCAGCAACACCCAAACCTGCAAACTCCACCACTTCTAAGTTACTACTTTTTTTTAACCAAAAAGTGTACCAACCTCATGCTAACCGCCATTGTTTTCTATCTGGCACTTTTTGTTGTTGCCCATTTTATTGATATCCCCTTGCAGTTTTATTCCATTTTCAGATTATTTATTTTGCTTCCTATTTTGTATTGTGTGCAGATTTGAACATTACTTTATGTAGCCCTATATCCAGACAATTGATATACACAGTGAATGGAAGCTGTAGGGGAACAATTACCGACTTCCATACACTGGGAAATTGTCCTTTATCACTATTTTGTTTCCTTCCTTCTAACCAATTTATGTCCCATGATTCTATGCACCTTAATTTTCTTGAATAGTATCCTGTGTGATATCTTCAAAGACTTTCTGAACATCCATGTGCGCTGCATCCATTTCATTTCACCCCATCCATCATATCTGCCACCTCCCCCAAAAGATTCTTTGCAGATTTGTCAAGCACAATTCTCTTTGTCAAGTCCCGGTTGGACCCCATTTCATTTGCGTACGAGGGGAACATACTCAAGCAGCTGTGTTTGATATGGGATAATTTTCAGTTTGGGCATGGCTACTCAGAAACAATTAAAGCAAACAAGTAATTTAACTCTGCTTAGTTGCTGAGTAGATATAGTTACAAAGTCTTCATATTGATAACCATACCAGATTAATGCTTACAACTTTCTTGCTCGTCAAATTCTATTTTTACCATAAGTGTGAGCCACACTTAATTATCAAGGTAGATAGGAAAGCGAAACTGCAAAAAATGCAGACCTGTTAAAATAAATGTTTCCAGCGCCAGAAGTACAGCACCTATTTAAATTGTGCTCCTGAAGAAAATGTAATCATTCTGAATGATAAAATGGAAAGGTTTATTAATGCAATACAAACATTTTCCTATTCTTCTCAACATTGTGCCTGAGTTAAGACAATGAGCAGCGCATTTCATTTTCCACTGTTATCATGAGCAACCTATTCGCATTGCAGACTGGGGGGTAGTTTTGTGCAGTGCACCCATGCTGACTTGGAGCTGGTTGAGACTGCCCAAACTCATTTCACAAAATATCCTAACAGCCAGCAGAGAAAGAGACCTTCATCTCAACAGTCTGAGCAAGTTTCAAATTGTAAAGGTCAGACTTTAGCATTCGCCACTAGCCATCCACAAACACAGCCATGTGTTGAAGATGGTTCAAGTTTCTTCAGAACTTTTAAACTGAAAGACAAATGACAGAAAATATAGCTTGAGAAAAATATTAAGGGACACAGTGCATCCAAGGAAACCAATGTACGCACACAAATTCCAATTAAAAACCTCCATTATAATGTGGCAAAAAGCCATTTTAAACAACTCCTATTGGTGGCCTTTCTAAACTAAATTCTGAGCATGGAGAACCTTATCCACACGTGGCAACAGAAGACATAACTGGAAGAAATTGGTAGTAATGGGGGAGAAAAGGCCCAAAACAAGCATTTGAATTAACTGTGCTAAATTATCTTAAAAAAAATGGTAAAAATAATGTTTAGTTACAGTTCCAAAGAGCAATTTTTAAACATAAAAGATAACCAGAAGTTATAACTAGGCACCAAGACAATATTTTTTAACACTGCAAATGAATTAATTCATTCAGATTATTCAATATTGGCTTGAAATTTGTGGTAGTGGTAAAAATGTACTCTTCAAATCCTTGGCCAAATTAGTTACATAACATAACAGTTACATAACAGGGTTAAGGATGTCTCATCTGGGCTGCAGAGGAACTTGCAGGAGGGGAAAGATCCAGTTGTCATGGTCCACGTAGGTACCAACGATATAGGTAGAACAAGGAAAGAGGTTCTGCTGAGGGAATACGAGCAGCTAGGGGCTAAATTAAAAGCAGGACCAAAAAGGTAATAATCTCCGGATTACTACCTGAGCCACGAGGTAATTGGCACAGGGTCAATAAGATTAAAGAGGTAAACGCATGGCTCAAAAATTGGTGTGGGAGAAATGGGTTTGAATTCATGGGATATTGGCACCAGTACTGGGGAAAGAGGGAGCTATTTCATTCGGATGGGCTCCACTTGAATCATGCTGGGATCAGTGTCCTGTGAATTGCATAACTAGGGTTGTAGATAGGGCTTTAAACTAAATAGTGGGGGGGAGGGTTCAGTTGCATGGAAATATAAAAAATCAAAATTTAAGGAGAGGGTAAGGGTGCAGGTTAGTGACGAGGTTGATTGTTACCAAAAAGTGAAAGGGACAGAGTGTGTGAACGCCATATTACATCAAAGAATCATATAAGAGTAGGGAAAATTGACAATAGGTCAAACTTAAAGACTTTGTATCTGAATGCATGTAGCATTCGGAATAAAGCTAAAGTGTTAACAGCACAAATAGAGATAAATAGCTATGATTTGGTGACAATTACTGAGACGTGGTTACAGGGAGAACAGATATGGGATTTGAATATCCAAGGGTACTCAGTGTTTTGGAAGGATAAGCAGGAAGGAAATGGAAGTGGTGTAGCTTTGTTAGTAAAGGAAGAGATCAGTGCTATAGGGAGGAATGATAAAGGCATAGGAGACCAAGGTGTAGTCAGTCTGGGTAGAAATAAGAAAGAGCACGGGAAAGAAGTCCCTGGTGGGAGTAATCTATAGGTCCTCAAACAATAGTTCAGCAGTAGGGCACAGTATAAACTAGGAAATACTGGGAGCATGTAAGAAAGGCACGGCAATAATCATGGGTGATTTTAATATGCATATAGACTAGAATAATCAAATTGGCAAGGGTAGCCTCGAGGGAGAGTTCATAGAGTGTATTAGAGATTGTTTCTTGGAGCAATATATTGTGGAACCAACCAGGGAGCAGGCTATTCTGGATTTGTTTTGTGTAATGAGATGGGATTAATTAATGATCTCATAGTAAAGGGTCCTCTAGGGAAGAGTGATCATAGCATGCTAGAATTTCAAGCTCAGTTTGAGATCGAGAAACTTGAGTCCCACACTAGTGTTCTGGAGTTAAACACAGGCATGAGGGCAGATTTGGCCCGAGTGGACTGGGCAGGAAGACTACAAGGTAGGACAGCTGATGAACAGTGGCAGATATTTAAGGAGGTATTCAATTCCTCCCAAGTAAAATATATTCCAAAGAGAAAGAAAGATGGGAAGAGGGGGGAAAAGCATCCATGGCTAAGCAAGGAAGTTAAAGATAACAAAGGCAAAAACTAAGGCATACCAAATTGCAAAGGTCAGTGGCAGGCTGGAAGATTGGGAAACTTTTAAAGATCAATAAAGGGTTACTAAAAAAATAATAAAAAGAGCAAAGGTAAATTATGAAAAACTAGCGCAAAATGTAAAAACTTATAGTAAAAGCTGCTACAAGTATATAAGAGGAAAGAGAGTAGCTAAAGTGAATGTTGGTCCCTTGGAGGACGAGACTGGGAGTTAATAGTGGGGAACACAGAAATGGCAGAGACGCGTAATCAATATTTTGACTCAGTTTTCACGGTGGAGGACACTAGTACCACCCCAATAGTAACAAATAGTGCAGAGGTACAGAGAAGGGGGAACTGAGAACAATCACCATCACTAGAGAAAAAAGTACTGAGCAAACTATTGGGATTAAAGGATGACAAGTTCCCAGGATCTGATGGTCTACATCCCAGGGTCTTAAAGGAAGTGGCAGCGAGATAGTGGATGCATTGGCTATAATATTCCAAAATTCCCTGGATAATGGAAAGTTTCCAGTGGTTTGGAAAAAATGTGAATATAATGCCCTTTTTCAAAAAGGGGGTGGGGGGGGGGGGGGGGGGGTGGGGGGGGGGGTGGGGGTGGGGGGAGAGAAGGCAGAAAGCAGGAAGTTTTGACCAGTTAGTTTAACGTCTGTCGTTGGGAAATTGTTGGAATCCATTATTAAGGAAGTAGTTATGGGGCATTTGGAAAATCAAAATGCAATCCATCAGAGTCAGTATGGTTTTATGAAGAGTAAATCATGTTTGACTAATTTGCTAGAGTTCTTTGAAGATGTGACAAGCAAAGTAGATAATGGGGATCCTGTTGATGTAATATATCTGGACTTCCAGAAGGCCTTTGATAAGGTGCCGCACAAAAGCTTAATACACAAGATAAGATCACATGGAGTTGGGGGTAATATATTGGCTTGGATAGAGGATTGACTAACCAACAGAAAGCAGAGAGTCGGGATAAATGGGTCCTTTTTCTGGATGGCAAGCTGTAACTAGTGGGGTGCCACAGGGTTCGGTCCTTGGGCCCCAACTATTTACAATCTATATTAATGACTTGGATTCACGGATAGAAGGTACTATAGCTAAATTTGCAGATGACAGCAAAATAGGTGGGAAAATAAGTTGCAATGAAGAAATAAGAAATTTACAAATAGATATGGACAGGTCAGGTGAATGGGCCAAAATTTAGAGTTTAATGTGGATAAGTGTGAGGTTATCCATTTTGGTTAGAAGAATAAAAAGGCGCCTTATTATTTAAATGGAGAGAAACTTCAGAATGTTTCAGCACAGAGGGATCTGGGTGTCCTCGTGCATGAATCGCTGAAAGTTAGTATGCGGGCACAGCAGGTAATAAGGAAGGCAAATGGAATTTTGTCATTTATTGTTAAAGGAATAGTGTATAAAAATTGGGAAATGTTTTGCAACTGTACAAGGCATTGGTACAAGGCACCGCACCTGGAGTACTGTGCACAGTTTTGGTCCCCTTACTTGAGGAAGGATGTGGTTGCATTGGAGGCGATTCAGAGGAGGTTCACTAGATTGATTCCAGAGATGCGGGGCTTGTCTTATGAGGCGAGATTGAGCAGTTTAAGTCTATACTCACCAGAGTTTAGAAGGATGAGAGAAGATCTAATTGAGGTATATAAAATGCTAAAGGGGATAGACAAAGTAGACGTGGAGTGGATGTTTCCCCTTGTGGGGCATTCTAGAATGAAAGGCCATAGCTTTAGGCTAAGGGGTGGTAGATTTAAATCAGAGATGAGGAGGAATTACTTTTCTCAAAGGGTCGTGAATCTGTGGAATTCACTACCTCAGAGTGCAGTGGATGCCGGGACGCTGAATAAATTTGAGGAGATAGACACATTTTTAATTAGTAACGGGTTGAAAGGTTATGGGGAGAGGGCAGGAAATTGGAGTTAAGGCCGAAATGAGATCAGCCATGATCGTAATGAATGGCAAGGCAGGCTCGAGGGGTTGAATTGCCTACTCCTGCTCCTAGTTCTCATGTTCTTATGTTCTTATTATATTATATACAAAGATATGAATAAAATTACACATTTTCACAGAGGTTACAAGATATAGTTAAAATATACAAAATCAATTAGATTCACCCCTAAAGTTAACAATCAGTAGGTTTCATGGAAAAATTACTGGGTTAAGCTGGGAGGGGCAGGATAATTTCATTACAAAAATGTACTGATGTGAATTTAACTGTCTAATGGGATGAAAGTGTTCTCTCTCAGATAGCCAAGTGAGTCCTGCCTGCTCAACCAGTTCCGAGTGCGTACAAAACAAAACTCAGCTAAGTTATGATCTCGCCCAGTCATCAAACGGAATTCGAGCATGAAAAAGAAATGTAATCATTGTTGCAGGTTTGGTTATTGCATTTTGAAGCCGGGTTTATACTGTATTTCACTCACACAATGTTTGACCAAGTGGTACTAAATGCGAATACTGTAAAAAATGTTCCATTCATGTCACTTAAAACCCTCGCCTTTGTTTTTCAAGAATAGGAAAACTAGCAACTCTCAACCTACATCTTTATTCTGGCAACCTTCGACAGCAGACCATTGAATATCAGACATTAAAGACATATCTGGACATGACTAAATAGGATACAAAGCACAGCCATTTTAGAAATTTTAAAAAATGCCTTTAAAGATCGATAAGGTTTAGAAGAAAATTGCAAGCTACATATTGTTAATTGTGTTTAAAGGATATCATAAAGTTCAGGCTTCTATACAGTCTATATCTTTGCCATAAAATCTAATGTAGTTGGTCACTGGAAAATCTCCTAAGCTTCCTGAATCTTATTTTCAGCAGTAAACTGTTGTAGGTGAGTAATAGATCATTATATCATAAGGAAGTTGTTGCTGACAAGAAACCAGTATAATTACACAGTATAAATACTCATCTCAAAGTATCTTTTCAAGCCTAAACTAACTTGTATTTGTGCAATTTGCTAACTTACCTTGAGATAATTTGAAAAAAAAAGTATCCAAAAAATTGATGCAACTAAACACTCTTTTCTTCTCCGCCGATGCTGCCAGACCTGCTGAGTTTTTCCAGGTAATTCTGTTTTTGTTTTGGATTTCCAGCATCCGCAGTTTTTTGTTTTTAAACATTTGCATTGTTACTTTATTTCATTGGAGTCAAATATCAATAAGCATTTGGTGTTCAGAATACACAAGCTGGAACCTAGTGCAGCTGTTTAAAAAACAATCAAGACTATTACAGTCTCTAAAAGCATGCTGAATGTTTTGAAATGGCAGATGCATTTGTTGATCAACATATTGCTTGTTTTAAAATTGGTTCCTTTGATTGACAGAAAAAAAATCACTTCCATGAAAAAATGTGAAATACTCTTCTTTACCATGTCGTTTTTGTGAACTAATGTCAGGCATTAGTTAATGCATCAAGAAAAAAAAAATCAATCCACAATTCAAAAGAAAATTAATTGCAGCTAATGTTCATTTCTAGCTTTTAAAAATCTCACCGAAGAAATCTAAGGATGTATTTTAGAATTTTCTGTCAATATATTATGACTATTAAACTAAATTACTATTAACTTTCCACAACTCTAAATGGAAGTGGTGCATTTCAGAAACACCATCCCCCTACCCAAGTCTTCAACAATTTAACTGTCAACAAGGTTAAATGGTCTGCTGCTAGAATATATTTGTCAATTTGAAGCATTTATCAAGCTATTTATATGTGGAGGCTGATTTAGATACCATAGTTCCATTAACTAAAATCATTTCACATAATATAAGCTGTGTACGAACATTATATCAAACTATAAACACTAGCCAATGCTGTCATGGAGTGTATTAAAGAACAATCTAGTCTCATTTTCCAATGAATTCCATTTTACTTGCAGCACAGTGCCTAAAAGCACATCATAAATCTAATTGTTACAGGAAAGCATATCACAACTTCAAATGCATGGTTTCAATTACAGATGCATTCAGAGTGTACCCCACCCCTTGTTGCTTCTTGTAAGCAGATTTTCAAAAGTGTCTTCAATGTGCAAACATTATCATCTAATCTTTTAGCATCAGAGAAAAACCCTGCATTCAATCTCCAGCAGCTATAAGCCAAAGGCACCAATATATTTTGACTATGTCCCTGTTTGTGGCGTAATCCCCGTTCTCACTCCGATCTGTTTATTTCATAGAACAGACTGTTCAGCAGATGTCACTAAATGCCAAGGGAAGCAAATTAAAAATTACATTAGCAAATAACTCTTCAGAGGCTTAGAATGATTGAAACTGGACAAACTTTCACCTTAAGATACATAGTTATTTGGCTCAACAAATTTAACAAGCTTTATAGATATTGTTTGTAACATTAAGGTTGCAGCCAACCAGGCTTTTAATAATGGAATAAGGGACAAGGAACTCATTAAAGCTTGGAAGAACAGCAAGGCACTTCAACTAACTGTAACATTCCTAATTCAAGCACAAATACAGCATGACCATCACTATTAATTAAAAGACAAAAAAATTGGGGACAAAATTTTATATTAATAAACATGAATTTGAGTTATTTTTCATCAGCACTTTGTTCTGTTCATTTTATTTTAAAGATTTGCTACTTCAGAATTAATTTTTCAATCCAAACATTGATACTAGGCAGCAATAGCTATTAGCCACCCAATCAAAATTACAGATAACATATAACTGCGTATTAATATTCATGAATGTCCTACAAATACTACACTTGAAAAGTACTTAGTTGGCAGTAAAGTTCTTGGGATCGTCATGAGATAGTGGTAGTTACTATATCAATGCAGATCGATCTTTCTTTGAATATGTAACCAAATTGGACAATGAGTAAGTTTGGATTTTATGGAATTTGTGACAGAAACAAGCTCAAGAGTTGAAACGAATGGTTTACGAATGCTGGTGTTTGTCAATTTAATACCAAACAAGCTTATTTCAAAAAAAAACAGAATTACCTGGAAAAACTCAGCAGGTCTGGCAGCATCGGCGGAGAAGAAAAGAGTTGACGTTTCAAGTCCTCATGACCCTTCGACAGAACTTGAGTTCGAGTCCAAGAAAGAGTTGAAATATAAGCTGGTTTAAGGTGTGTGGGGGGGTGGGGGGGGGGGGGCGGAGAGAGAGAGAGAGAGAGAGAGAGAGAAGTGGAGGGGGGGGGTGTGGTTGTAGGGACAAACAAGCAGTGATAGAAGCAGATCATCAAAAGATGTCAACAACAATAGAACAAAAGAACACATAGGTGTTAAAGTTGGTGATATTATCTAAACGAATGTGCTAATTAAGAATGGATGGTAGGGCACTCAAGTTATAGCTCTAGTGGGGGTGGAGGGAGCATAAAAGATTTTAAAATATTTAAAAATAATGGAAATAGGTGGGAAAAGAAAAATCTATATAATTTATTCGAAAAAAAGGAAGGTGGAAACAGAAAGGGGGTGGGCATGGAAGAGGGAGCTCAAGACCTAAAGTTGTTGAATTCAATATTCAGTCCGGAAGGTTGTAAAGTGCCTAGTCGGAAGATGAGGTGCCGTTCCCTTGATTTTAAATAAAATAGGATTACAAAAGTACACTGAAATCAGTCCAGTAGTTACGGCTATCCACTAGAGGGCAGTGCAGTTCACAATCTATTCGACAGCTACATTAGTTTACATTGATCAAAACCATGTTCCAAATCTCCTATATTACCTTAAACATGGAAGATACAATGGAAGAAGTCTTGAGGGAATCGAATAATAGATGTTTTTTTAACCAACTATTGAGTTAAGTAATAAATATTCAAGTTTAAATTAGGGAATCATTCATAGACTAGAAACAGTCACTCATTCTAAAGCCAAATGGTGGTAGAGATCTCTAGAGGGCAGCTAAGGAATGATCAAAGGCAGAGAGAGGGAAAAACACAAACTTCCCTTCTCTAAGATCCATAGGAGACAGCCAAGGAGAAGAGAGAGAGAGAGCGAGCAAGCGAGCATGCACAATGAAGAAATGGAGACAGAGGGTGGAATTTTCCATACCCATTGGTGTGGGCGTCATGGTGGGTGTGAGCAGACAATATGGCAGCAAGAAATCATTTTCATGATGTGAAAATAGTTTGCAATCGTCTGCTCTGCCCGTTGATGGTGGGCCGTGCTTCCCGCCGCCACACGTCAGGAACTTTATTTTAATACATCCACATATCATTATAAGCCCTGCTTGCCAGAATCACCTCCCCACGCTAGATCATCCGGGTACGTGGGCGTTTCACAACAGTGTTTATAAGCTGTGCGACCTGGTGAGCTGTGCGTCGAGGGGAACTCGGGGATGAGTGCACAGCAACACTGCGCAGTGCTTGTAAGGGTCGCCTGTTGGGCCTCAAGGTTAAGGTGCCACACATTCAGACGAGGGCACAGGTCAGTCACATTTTCTCAGCTGGCTTACACTGCAGTGCTGGGGCAAGGGCTGCCCTGTGGTTGAAGTGAGTTGGAAGGGTGGGGGGAAGACTGCCCTGCGGTTGAGGGCAGCACATAAGCGCATGCGGGCTGGGGGCGGGTGGGTGAGGCAAGCGGCCAGGCATTAGGGATACTTTGTATAAAGTGACCATTCCTCTGCAGCCGAGACAGTTCAGGCACAGTCACATTGATATGATTGGAGTTGGGCCTCTAGCTTCTCTGCCCACTCAAGCAACACAGAGGTGCGAAAGTGCAACCAAGTGCTCCAGAGCTTTTCACCCCTTGGGCACAGACTGCAAACTAATGAGCATTTTCGTGGACTGCAGAACAGTTGGATGACTGGGCACATTGTACAATCTCCTTGCTAAAGCTGGCCATGGAACAGTCACTGGTGGAGGTGCTCACCAATGTCATCATCCTGGTCCGGATCAGCCTCCCCCATGGTTCACGCTAACAGTGCAGCCTTGCAGTGCGGGTTAGGAGAATGCCTGTGCCTGAGCTGAGAGTACAGCATTCAGTCCAGTGGGCAAAGCTGCTACCAATTGGTCAGGTGGAGTCGGTTGGAGGTGGATGGGGTTTCATGCAGCCATGAAGCACACTAAACTCTGGCCAACCATGTGGTAGCAAGCACCCTCTGGGATGCATTAAGGGGCCTTCTGACTTAGCCAAGAGAGATTCTTAGTATACCCATGGTAACCCACGCACCTCTCTCTTTCATCCTGCAAGAGGAGTATATCAGGAGTACAGAGCCTGGTGACCTAGCTGTATGCCTCATGGCTTAAAGAGTGGAGATAAAGGAGAAGAGAGCAATGGAGGCACCTGGCAGGGCAAAGGGAGAAGCAGCACCCTCAGGAAGAAGGGGTGGCTGGGGCTCCAGTGCACTCCGCTGAAGAACAACAGTGAGCTGTTGCTGGTCGGCACCGAGCTATACCCAGGGCCTATAGACAACACTTGCCATTCCTGCAGATGACCGAGAACCCGTGTTGCTGAAGACTGCGCATGTCTAGGGAACTGGTCGGTCACACCTGCCCCCTCCTGCAGGATTTGGTGCCACATGGGCATGGAGGGCATCCACTGTCCGTCGCCACGAAAGTGACTGCAGCACTCAATTTTTATACTAGTGGCTCCTTTCAGGGCTCCACAGGCAACCTCTATGGGATATCACAAGCCTCCGCCCACAAATGCATCCATGAGGTCATGGATGCCATTTTTGCAAGGGCACGCAACTTTGTACATTTCACCCAGGATCAGGAAAGCCAGGAAGCAAGAGCGCTGGGATTTGCCCAGATCTCAGGTTTTCCACAGGTGCAGGGTGCCATTGACTGCACTCGTGGTGCTCAGATCTCCATGGCAACAAGCAGTCAACGTTGCCAATTACGAGGGCTTCCACTCGCGAGTGTGCAACCACCACAAACTCATTCTGCAGGTCTGCGCATGGTTCCCAGGGAGTGTCCACAACTCCTACATTATCAGGAGGTCTCAGATCCCTAATGTCTTCCAGGGTCCAGAGAGGCTGCAGGGATGGCTTCTCGGTACAGGGGTTACCTATAGACTACGTGGCTGATGACACCTGTGCTGCGGCCCCAGCTGCAGCAGAGAGATGGTATAATGAGGCCCATGGAGCAAACCATAGGGATGCTGAAAATGAGGTTGTACTGTCTGGTGGAGTCCTGCAATACTGTGCACAGAGGGTGTCAATGCGTTGTAAATGCATTGGAAGCAGTTAAGAGAAGGTTTACCAGACTAATACCTAGAATGGGTGAGTTGTCTTATGAGGAAAGGTTGGACAGACTAGCTTTTTTCCACTGGAGTTTAGAAGAGTAAAAGGCGACTTGATTGAAACGTACAAAATCCTGAGGGATCTTGACAGGGTGGATGTGGAGAGGATGCTTCCTCTTGTGGGAGAATCTAGAACTAGGGTTCACTGTTTAAAAATAAGGGGTCACCCATTTAAAAGAGAGATGAAGTGAACTGTTTTTCATTCAGAGGGTCGTGAGTCTTTGGAACTGTCTTCCTGAAAAGCTGGTGGAAGCAGAGTCTTTGAATATTCTTAAGCCAGAAGTGGATGGATTCTTGGTAAGCAAGGAGGTTATAGGTTATCGGGGGTAGGTGGGATGCAGATTTCAGGTTACTATCAGGTCAGCCATGATCTTATCAAATGGTGGAGCAGGCTGGAGGGGCTGAATGGCCAACTCCTGCTCCTTGTTCATATGCCATGAATTATAGTGGCCTGCTGCGTCTTTTACACACTGATGCTACAACGAAGCTGGCTGAGGAGATGGAGGAGCCGCACGTCTCCTCTGATGAGGAGGACACAGACAGGGATGAAGGTGAAGAGGTCCTTGAAGGCGACAACGATGGCTATGATGCCATTGCACTGACCAGACGAGGCAGGCATACTCGAGAGCCCCTCATAGCTGCTAGATTTGTGGAGGAGGATGATGACAACATGCAGCGAGGAGACACCACAGATCCTCACATTGCATCTGTGAATGTCTGGCTGATGGCAGTGCACATACCTTCTGTGATAACACTCCTGTCATGGAGACGCAATAGATGCCCATAGTCCCTACATTCTAGGAGGATGTCGACGATTTACACTGGGGCACTCTAGAGATCCTCATACAACTTATGTGAATCTCTGATTCTTGTCTGGCTGATGGCAGATGGCTTGCGCTCTGTGAACAGGATTCTATCGTGGAGGAACAGCGGGAGAATACTAATGAGATGGGGGCCAGCTACACCTCAAAAGGTGCTGGGAGCACACAGAGAATGACAGAACTCTGTGTTGCTGGCCCAGGACATTCTGGCAGCAATGATAAACCCCATCGAGGTGCAGGCATGACTGATGTGACCAGTGACAGTGAAAGCGAAGGCTGCACAAAGCACAGGAAGAGGCCCTGGACTGAGTCAACTGCCTTTATTTTACCAAGATTTCACATCTGAGTGACATGAACACTGCTCATCAAGACAAGGAGCCATAGGCAAGGAGACATTCTTAGGCGTTTATTAACAACGTGAACATTATGTAAAAGTGATTAACACCCATGTCCAGGCTGTGCAGCTACATCTTCTTAACTTCATAACCCTGCCGCTATGTCTTGGTGCTCCCTTGACATCCACAGCTTACTGGCTGCTGTGCCCTGGCTGTGATGATGTTCACAGGCATCCTCTGGAGGGCCGAGACTTGGAGGGCCCCAGCCTGCTTTTGAGGTCCTGCTGAGTGGCAGTGGCACCCTCCTTGGCCTGTGAAGCTGCTGCTGAGGTCACAGGAAGAAGAGATTTGGATGGGCTGGGCACTCCTGGAGTCACCTGTGTGGATGACCCTAGGGTGCGCACCTGCTTATCCTCTTACCTATTGGTACCTGAGGGCTCCTGGCTGACTCCTTGAGAAGGGGTAGCTGGAGTGGGATTGAGCTGCCCTGCACCCCTCTCGCGTTGACACTGTTGGAGGCCGACTATGGCGTCAGCGATGGAGTTCAGTGTGTGCAGCCGTGCAGAACTGATGAACTGGACCAAGGTCTCCATTGTGGCTGCCATCATACCAGTGTTGACCTCAATGCATTGACATGCCAGCGCTATCACCTCAGGCTGATGGCGAACTGACTCCTCCATCGTGCCTTGCAACCTGGGGAGTGCAGCGGACATCACTTCCTGATGTTGTCAGGCTTGCCTTTGCAGCTCCAGCAACTGAGGTACGACCAAGTCCAGAGGCTCGTCATCTGACTCGGACTCAGTGTTGGAAACCTCCAAGTGTCAGAAACCTGGGAAGTCCCTGCCACTACCTGCTGTGGATCAGACAGTGCAATGCGCTCACCAGACTGGGACCTCAAGGCTATTCTAAAGCTTGATCCCACCAAGGTGTGTGTCTCTGCACTGGTGGAGGGTGTGGGTGAGCGCTGTCATGGTCTTCAATGAGGGTTACAGCAGATTCCTCTTCTGAGGTGTCTTTGGGGCTCGAGTCG
The DNA here is from genome assembly GCF_017639515.1 of Carcharodon carcharias. Lineage (NCBI taxonomy): Eukaryota > Metazoa > Chordata > Chondrichthyes > Lamniformes > Lamnidae > Carcharodon > Carcharodon carcharias. The sequence continues at coordinate 51,783,418 of NC_054473.1, forward strand.
AGGACAGGGGGCATGGGCCCCCCTGGCTGTTTCCCAGATATGCCTGCAAGAGCAAGGGGAGATAATTAGTGCATGTCAGTGGCTTGTGAAACAGGACACATCACTCACAGTATGGTTGTCTGATGGATGTTGCACTGCTGGATCCTCACTTAGTTGAGCATCACCAACCTCACTGACAGCACAGGAATGTTCCAGATCTTCGCCGGCCAGCTGGATGACTCGATTTTCAAAGTCTATGAGAACCTTGATTTCAGGTATTCCTCCACCAGTCTGTGACCTCTCCCTTTTTTTGTGTGCCAGCTTCTCCTGCATGAAGACAGATGGAGATAATACAAGCAGGATGCCTGCCAGATCAGATGACAATTATGCCTGGCATATGTGGCAGGTGAGTGGTCCCACTGACGGGATGAAGACAATGATGATGAGTGTGAGAGTGTGAATGGTGATGTCCCTTGAACTGGCAGTGAGTGAGATCCCTGTGGTTGTGTGATGGGTTTGTGAATGTGAGTGTTGAGTGATGAGAAGAGTGATTTACCCTCGTGGATCAGAAGATCTTTCATCCTTTTTCAGCACAGGGTGGCTGTTCTCTTTTGCAGGGTGTTGTCACTGACCACTGCTGTCACCGCTTCCCATGCTGAATTGGTGATGTTGCTGCCCCTCCTGCAGCCAGAGTGGGGAACAGGGCATCACGACGGGCTCCACGGCATCCAAAATCCATCCCAGGGATGCGTCACTGAATTAGGGGGCTAAAGTCTTCTGTGCAGCAGTCCTGGACTGGAAACACTGAGAGGTGTGCACGTGGCTGCACTTTAAACATGGCACCCGGCATAAGGAAGCAGCGAGGTGACGGCGTGGCGGGTGAATCGGTGGTTGCCCGATAGTGAAACGACGTGTTTCCCGGGAATGTTTATTAATGAGATGGCAATGAGACGATATGGCATGAAAAGTCACCATTCCAGCCGGCGAGTAAAATGTTCTTTTTCCCACCCGCTACCGCAGCACTTATTGTAAATTTGGGACGATTCCGCCCTGAGAAATAGATGAGAGTGAGAATAAGACAGACCAGAAGAGAATGAAGCAAAGGAAGAGAGTGAAAGTGTGATCCTGAATCTACTCTAGTCTGATTACCCATCCAGATGCTCAACCAAAAGTGTCAAAATTGATGTACGTGCAAAGTTGCACAAATTATTACCAAAGTTTTGCTGTCAGGTGCTATCTTTGTGAACCAGAAAAAGCTTTGCACTGTGAACATTCAATTTGCTACACTAAATAGATTGAATTGCAATGGAAGAGTCCATTTATGTTGCCATCAATAGTAGTCCAAAGTTACTGCCAAAATAAATAAGTTGCCAATAGTGTTGCTCGAGATAATGTGCATCACCAAAAGTGGTAAATGCTGGTTTGTGCCCTTGACAGCAACCAATGTTTGTTATTAGAGGCCCAGGTGACTGTAGAAAGGTGAGAGGCTAAAGTGCACAGGCCTTCAAAGAGGTTTTACATTTGCTGTGCTCTACTGATTTTCTCCAAAATAATGTTTCCCCTTTGTGATATTTAAAAAAGCATTAACAAAGCTTGCACATGGATCAATTGAAGCACATCACTAAATTTCATTGTGAAGGCCATTCCAATATGACCACACATACAAAATTCATACATTCATAAAACACCAAAGAGTGAGCAACTCACCCATCTGCCACAACAAAGTTAGCATTAGAATAGCACGTAGCAATTTGCAAGAGTTTGTGCACTGGCACTGGAACCATTTTGTGTGGTTAAAGAAAGTCTAGCATTGGTATGGCATTTTTCACAAACAGTAATATGATAATGACCACATAGTCTGGTTTAGTGATATTGATTGCAGGATAAATATTGGCTGGGAAAATTCACTTTAGCGCACAAATGTTATTCCTAATCACACACTCTTTCTTGGTGAAGGGTTAAAGGAAACTTTAGGAACGTGGCCAATATTGGTAAAAGGGGAAAATGTAAGGTGCACAGGGAATTTGAGACCTTATTGTATAAATGATTTCCCTAAATTCTACTTCACAGTTTGATATAATCAGAATTTACAATATTCTATTGTTCTAGAATGGTCATATGCTTTGTGGTAATTACAGGATAATATAGACATGACCTGAACCAAACAATCTAAGTTTTAATATTAAAAAACAAGCTGGTTCTATCGGATCCTGTAAATCTATATATTAAGGTTACCATTGAAATAAAGGAAACCCTATTAAAATTACTGAAGTTTCAGAATACTTTTGAGTATCAATATTGATTATACCAAGAAGCAAGTAGTTCAAAGGGTACAATTGTTCAGTCAGAGAAGGCACTACCTCCCCTTCAGCTATGCAAATATCCTCTTTAATGCACATGTAATATTCCTAACTGCACACTGTATATTAGTCTAGGGTCAAAAGAGACTTTAGTAACATCAAGGGATACAGGATCCTGCACAGTTCTAGATGATGATGCTCAGCATTTTGCCACATTTAGAAAATTGGACATATTACTACTTAGAGATGGGATAAAATAACAAACCTTGAATCTGTTTTTAAAAATATTTTAATAATACAGCAATTCATTATTTGACACCAAGATATTTTAGCCAGTAAAATTGAAGTTAGCAGTGTCCAGATTAATATAGATGAATATTTATTGCTCTGGCTTTCAGTAAATTATTTAGAGAGGGTAGAGTTTATCATTTTCTATTTATATTTTAAATATTTAGACTAATTATTAGTTAATTGTGCTCATGTCATGTACGTTACTATTGTTCTAAAATGAGCTTTAACTTTTGATTAATTATGCTCTTTTTTGTTTTTTTGAAAACGTTTAGCAATTATTCCAATACATAGCTTGGCTGGAAATCAGATCTCACACACGAACTAGGTGAGATATCATAGCAATATAAAATTGTATATTGGATGCTATCTGGTTGTACTCATTATAAATACATAAATAAATAAGTGGTTAAGAATTATAGCTTTTCATAGAACTAAATCCTTTTTAAATATACTATAAGTCAGGGCCTTTTATCTCAAGGTGACTGGTTCAGTATAATGGGGTTTGAGTTTTGAGAATGGAGATCAATATAATGCTTCAATGTTATGCTTCACCATAAAAGCTTCTGCAAATCTGTCTGGGCAAAGAAAAGTTTTGTTGTTCTACTTAATAGTTTGCACATATTTCCAGGACCAGGGTCTTTACTGGAATAGAATCTCTAGCAATGGCGGAGTCCATCAAACTCATAAGGAAACAACAGCAGAGAGAATTAATAGTATCATCCAAAGAAAAATATAAATTTAATTCTTGGCATGCACCAGAGAAGTTATACTTGTTCACATTACATTACTTAGGATATACAGTACAGAAATGGCCAGTTGGCCTAACCAGACCATGCTGACGTTAATGCTCCATTCCATTTCCCTCTCCCTCATATGATTATCTAGCTTCTCCTTAAATGCATCTTTATTATTTGATTCAACCATTCCTTAAAACAATTAATTAGCTCACTTTTCTAGCGGCAGCTGCATCATGTATGTTTTTTATATTTGCAAATTTTCTCCTCCCCTGCAAGCAGTTTCATGCAGGCATACAATCCCACAGATGTTGGCAGCCATCTTGTTCCTCAACCAAGTGGTCATTTTTCTTGTATGGGTGCTGATAGTGAGCATCAACTGGTAACTGAACCTGGGTCATTGCAGTCTGCTGACTTAGTGCTACTTTGGGTGGCAGCTTTATCTAACTTGCTTTTAAGCTCAGCTTGCTTGAAAACTTCAACTTAAGTTCAACATGGAATTATATTAGGTTGGGCCACAGGAGTCTGATTAGTTGGAAATTGTGATTTGGAATCTTTTTTGGTCAATTGAATTTTATTTTTTGAAAAAAAAACAGATAAAGGAGAAAGGTGGAGATCAGAATCAAAGTGGGGAAACAAAGAGAAAGGTAGTAGACACCCATCTCGGTTAGGGAGAGTAGTGTTTGGAAATGGAAGACTTCCCATTTTGTGCAATCAGTGACAGCATGGACTATGTAAAACTTTCCAAAGTCAAGCTCGCTCTGCTCTGGTCCAGCAATGTACCTCAAGTCCAACCTCAGAAGACCATCCTGACAACATTGGTGAGACCTTTTCCCATTCAGCACAGTAGCCATTCTGTTTACTCTCTGAATGAGATTGATGATTAATCAAACTGGGCCAATGTCAACGAAGAACAATTTGAGATTGTCCAGGAGGTGATAACATAGAACAGAACAGAGAACAACAAACTCAGCAATGGAGGAAAAGGGTTAACAGAGCAATTCTTTATTTTCAGCATTTAAAGTTGCAGTACTGAAGCTAATTCTGATGTTTGAATAGCATCGTTACTAAGTTTTTGTATCAGTAACATTGACATCTATATATTTTAGTACTATTCAATTCCATGTCATCTACTTTCTATTTAATTAAACAGCATTAGTGCTAAATAACAGATTCCCTTAACTTCTAGTTAAAAATACCTCAAGGTTTTGGCTTGCGCCATGCTTCATCTGGAGCGTAACACTTCTTAAACTTGTATTTGCTACATATATCAAGAGACTGACAGCAAAGCACCACCATGTAACTCTGATTGCTAGCAGGATGAGTGTAATTTGATTAGTAATGAATACTCCCATCTTTAAGTTATCTAAATACCCTTTGAGTTCTGCGAGTGATCAGCCCAGAGTTTTAGTATTAATATTTATTAATGCTGGAATTCACAACAAAAGGCAGGTTGCTACTCAAGTATTAAGGATATAGTTCACAAAGATACAGATGTGAGAGGTCATTCAACCCACCTAGCTCCAGCTTCCAGAGAAACTCACTATTCCAATAAGACATTTTTTTGTATCAGATGGACACCTCTACTGATTTTCAAAGTTTATACAGAGAAAGAAGCAACTCTGAATTTACAGACATGTTTCATGACTCATTTTGCAACCTAAACTGATGAGAAGGTAGCTTGGTTATTAACAATTTATTTTGACGTGTTAATTTTAGATATTCCTCCAGACTAAATGCGTGAAATGCAAATATAAAGGAAAATTTTAATGCAAATAAAGAGTAAGAGCCTCCTAAGTTGTGGAGAGGGCATAAGGAGGCTACAAAGGGATATAGATAGATTAAGTGAGTCGACAAAGATCTGGCAAATGGAGTATAATGTGGGAAAATGTGAAATTGTCCATTTTGGCTGGGAGGATAAAGAAACAAGCATGTTATCTAAATGATGAGAGGCTGCAGAGCTCTGAGATGCAGAGGGATCTGGGTGTCTTAGGACATGAATCACAAAAGGCTATTATGCAGGAACAGCAAGTAATTAGGAAAGCTAATGGAATGTTATTGTTTGTATGGGGAATTGAGCATAAAAGTAGGAAGTTATGCTTCAGTTATGCAGGGCATTAGTGAGACCACATTTAGAATACTGTTACAGTATTAGTCTCCTTATTTAAGGAAGGATGTAATGCATTGGAAGCAGTTCAGAGAAGGTTTACTAGACTAATACCTAGAATGGGTGAGTTGTCTTATAAGCAAAGGTTGGACAGGCCAGGCTTATATTTGCTGGAGTTTAGAAGAGTAAGGGGTGACATGACTGAAACATAAAAGATCCTGAAGGGTCTTGACAGGGTAGATATGGAGAGGATGTTTCCCCTTTTGGGAGAATCTAGAATTAGGGATCACTGTTTAAAAATAAGGAGTCACTCATTTAAGACAGAGATGATGGGAAAATTTTTCTCTCAGAGGGTCATGAGTCTTTGGAACTCTCTTCCTCAAATGGTGGTGGAAGCAAGATCTTTGAATATTTTTAAGGCAGAGTTAGATAGATTCTTGATAAACAAGGGGGTGAAAGGTTATCAAGGGTAGGCAGGAATGTGGAGCTGAGGCTACAACCAAATCAGCCATGATCTTATTGAATGGCAGAGCAGGTTCGAGGGGTTGAGTGGTCCACTCCTGCTCCTAATTCATATGTTTGTATACTAAGGCATTTAAGAATAGGATGTAAATGTTCAGTTATTATTACAAAACAATTAAACACACAGATAACTTACTAAATTTCTTGGGGAGCTTAATAAGATGAAAAGGGGTTTGCACATGAAGAGTATGCTTACTTCTACAGTTTAATACTTTAGCTGTTAGCAAAAGTACAAATTTCTAAGTTTATTCCCAATATCTATTTTCCCTGTCCGACTTTAATACTTGGCTAAATTTAATTAAAGTAGGTGAGGCATTTCATTGGTACAATTCCATTCTTACAGATGGACAGTATCACTTAAATAGTAAAGTGTTGCATTATAAAATGTGAACTAAATTTTCCACTCACCTGCATTCTCCCCAAGTCACTCAGTCATTTCACTCTCAAGCAATATATATAATTGTCTCTTGAAAACATTTATACCAGCTGGTTCAGTGATGTTCCCAGTAACATATTCTAAAACTCCATTACTCTTTGGAAGAAGAATATACTGCCTAATTTCCCCCTTTCACTCCCATGCATCTCCTGATGTTTGAAGTTTTCCCCAGAATGAACAGTCAAACAAAAACATAAGAGAGATTTTCCTGAGTTATGGCAGCTGTTAATTATTGCTTTTGTGCCTGTAACAGCATGCAAATTTAAACAATTGTTTCACAATAAAGTGAATTGGGGGAACTGGCAGAGATATCCCAGCATTATTGCTTTGCAGCAAACAACTTTATTGTGTTTGCAAAACTCAATTACATACACTGATAATTTTACGAAGCCTGGAAGGTCCTATTATAACATTCATGTAATTGCATTTATTTTAGTCCTGATTTTACTGGTCAGTCACATGTAATTGATCTGCAGTAATATAGAAGGCTAAATGATATTTAATAGAAATGATTATGTAACACCTTTAATCAGCATCTTAAACACCCTAAGGAATCAAAAGAAAGAAGAATTACTTAAATTTATAGGACCTTTCTTGAAGTCAGAATGTCCCAAAGTATATTACAGCCAATGGAGTACTTTTTCTTCAAGCATAGTCACTGTTATAATGCAGGGAGACTTGGCAGTTAATTTGTGCACGGTAAGCTCCCATGAATTGCAACAAGATTAAGGTATAAATATTGGCTAAGACACAAGGCTAATGACACTCACAAACAAATATAATCAGTACACATGTAGGTTTTGTCATTCATGGAGTACAAACACATCCAACAGACTTAATATTCTCTGATAAATTCCATCACCTTCATTAACTTTTATTCTAAAAAGGCACAGAGGAGAAAAAGGCTATACGACAAACATCTTTAGCATGATTTCCTGTAAAATTACTCATAGGGAAAAAAAATTAATTCCCATCCTCCAAAAAACAAATCGGTATATAACTTTGCCTGGAACAATTCTAAAAAGTGCATTTGGAAAAACAATATTTCCAAAAATCAATGTCAGGAGAAAAGAATGCCAGAACTTCCTAATGTACACCAGCCATTGATTTTTTAAAAATTATCTTCTGTCCTACTGGGGATACTATAGTTCTTGCAGTATCATTTACTTTTATGTTATATAGGGGGAGAGAGTGAATCAGCTTTAGTAAACACATGCCATGAAAGAAAGTGCAGAGCTATGTTCTGCTGTTTATTGACACAGGATAAGTTTTTGTGACTCTACTGGCACCTGGGGCAGGATCTTATGTCTCGCAGGCCGACATGCGCCCCACCCGATCGTGCATAAAACAGCGCGTGGTGATGGTGGGCAAGTGTCCTGACATCATCGTGCACTCCCACGCGCATGCTGAGGCTTTTGCACTGGCACTCCTCCCTCCCCCACCCAGCAGCGCTGGGGTTCTCAGTGCACCTTTCATGCTGGCTGGCTGTAAATTGGCCAGCTAGTGTGAAATCGTGGTCGGGGGGCCGATCATGGGCGGCTGACTGTTTCCCGGCCGTTCCGGGGCCTACCCGCCCAACGACCTGAAAATCCTGCCGCTGGAGTCAATTTATTTTAAAGAAATAGCTCAAAGGTGAGAGTGAAATTTAAGACACTGTTTTTTGTGTCTGGAAAGCATCTTTATGACATCAGATTTTCAAATAACTCTACATGTTACTTTTGCAATGCTGAATTTATCCATAATCTGCATTTCTCTATCTCAGCCACAATTGATAAACTTCAATATGATCTACACCATATGCAAGGACTAATAAAAAAACCTTGCATTTAACTCGCACTTTATTATCTCTCAAACATCATAAAGTACTTTTCATTCACTGAATTATTTTGAAAAACAACTAATTTGTAGGTAATGCAATAGTCATTATGTGCACAGTGAAATCTTGGCAATAAGATGAATTGAAAGTTAATTTACTTTTGATGGCACCGGTTGAAGGAAGAATGTTGGCCATATCTTGAAAAACTCCTCATTTTTCTTCAGTGACCTGGCTCTTCAGAATCCATCTGAACTACTGGATCAGGCAAATGCTAACCCAGTTTGATGGCCAACATTTCCAGTCTCTGGATCTTTGGAGGCTGGACATCTGACCCAAGATGTGTGTTTGGGCCCCGCTGAAGTCCTAACAACCTGACCTTCAGGGCAATTACCTGGGAAGTTTGAATTTTCGATGGGCATTCCCCTGCACTCTGGGGCCCTCTGCAAAATTAGTCCCAATTTACTTAGCTGAATAGCTGCCAAGGAAATGTTAGACAGAAAATTTCTAGTCAAACCCCTGGGTAATTACAGACTGACCCTCCAATCACTCACATTGACCCCACCCCTTGACTACTCCCTCTGACGACTGCAACTGCACCCGCCCCCCCCACCCCGACCTGACTAACCTTCCTGACTACGCAGACCTTCCACCACCCAACTACGCTCCCTGACCCTACCTAACGCCTATCACCTGACTAACCTCGACCTTACGTGACTAGCCCTCAATCTGACTACCATTCCAAGGCCTGACACGCCTAGCCCCCAACCCACCTATCCACTCACCCACCGACCCACCTGCCACCCTACCCACTTGCCACCTCACCACCTGCCACCTCATTCATCTGGCACCCTACCCACCTGCCACCTCACCCACTTGCCATCCTACCCACCTCACCCACCTGACACCTCACCCATCTGGTTTGTTGTGTGGTTGAGGTTTAGGAGGTGGTTTTGAGGATTGCCTATTCACCCAAAGTATGCTGCTCGAGTCTGTAGTTTCTCAAAACCATTACTTTTTATGTAGACTAAGTATTTACGCATTTGGATCTCCACATGAGGTTGAAGCTTCTCCTTCTTCCAAATCTCGCTCACTTCTCTATCATGTGATGTGACATTATTACATTGGCATCATGGATGCTTCTGATGTTAACCCTTTACTCTATGTCACCCCCCCCCAAGTTTTTTCCACATCATATTTATATCCTCCAACATCTCCCCCACAAAGTCTCAAGACTTCACAAGGTCTCCCTGATCTTGTTCTGATCTCCTTTTGAGGTTGAAGATATTCTGTGCTCTCGCTTCTGTTGGTGTGAGTGATCTTCTCCTGAGTGGCTTGTAACAAGTCCTTCTTTTTCTTCATCGGGATCAGAGGAGCAAGCCTAAGTTTCTATTGGCTTTCCCTGTAAGAATATTAAGGCGCTGTGGTTTCTTATGGTCTGTCTCAATCCTGCACAATCTTGGTTGTGGAGATTTTTCAACGATTGTGTCTTTCTTCTGTTGGTCTCAGACCCAACCTCTCTCCCCAGCTTCAGCACTGGTAGCTCATGTGCTCTATGCCTGCGACTAAAGCTCCAAGCCTGGCTGTTTCTCTTTTCTTCCTCCCGCTGTTTTACCTCTCGTGGTCACTCATGGTGATATTGGGTTTGCATTTTTGTTTCTGGCTACTTACGGTTCATGCAAGACAGTTAGAATTCATTTCTTCTATAGAGCGAGCCATGCCACCAGACCGATTGCTGCACTCTCGCACAACATTTTGCTATTCCTAGATAGCCTTGAAATCTTATCAAGCTGAAGTGTTCTTGGTATGACTATTCACTCGTGGAAGACTAGTAAGTTGTCAATGACTGAGGTGTTTGCGCTGTTCAAGTACTGCCATATATAGTATGTGACTAGTGGGCATGCAGACTGGCAGTCCTTCCTGACAATATTCTCAGATTTGGAGATATTCTTCCATTATGTTGCTGGGCTTCTTTATTTCCTGCAACATTTTTGCAGGAGCTGGTAAGTGCTGAGTAATTAAGGGTGTAAATACATCAACTGACTCGATTAATATAAATCTTCGTTTGGTTCCTTTTGATGGTATTTGTGACAGTATGCCTACCATAGTCTGATATTTCCCTTGCACGTATTGTGTGGAGTTATATCCCTCAGTCTTAGTCTGAACCGCTGTATTCTGGGTGGCATCTTCGCAATACCTTTTATGTTCAAAAAGGTGACTAGTAGCTTATGATCTGTTTTGATTTTGAAACATAATCTCATAACAGTCTGAAAATTTTTGCATACCCACGTTGCTGCCAATGTTTCGTTTTCTATCGTGGTGTATCATTGTTCGGTTTCTGTATATTATCTTGAGGTGTCGTATCACAGAATTGTTACAGTGCAGAAGGAGGCCACTTGGCCCATCGTGTCTGCACCTGTCTACTTATCTACACTTGCCATCTTTTTTGCACTTTTTGTACTGCCCCAGACCTGCAGACGATGCATCCAATGCTACAATGGTCAGTAATTCTGGGTTGTAATGTGCTGTAAGGTCTGGGATTCACGTGCCAAGATTTCAGAAGGGTTTAAAAGTAGTTTAGTCCTTTTAAAAGCATTTTTGCTGGCCCACATTCCAGCACCTCTGTTGACCTTGTCTCAAAAGCTGTCTCAAGGACTTGATAACCTCTGCTGAGTTTGGTAGGAACTTGCCCACTTGATTGACCATCCCGAGGAATATCTGAAGCTCAGTTATCTTCCTGGGCTGTGGAAATTCTCTGATTACTTTTGTTTTATGTGGATCAACTGTGATTCCATTGGCTTGTACTATGTCACTTGGAAACTAGATCGTAGGTTTGGCGAACTCATATTTTTCATTCAATGCTAGGCTTGCATCCTGTAAGACTCTCAGGATGGCTCTGACTCAGCATCACGCTCTTCTCTTGTGCAGCCAAGCATAAGTATGTCATCCAAATGGCATATTACTCTTTCCATGCCTTCTAGAGTGTGAGACATGGTTATCCATAAAATTTCTTGAGTGGGCGCTATTCCAAAAGGCAATCTATTGAAACAGTAATGACAGTATCATCTACCTCCCTCAGGAGGGTTAGTTCCTTTGCTTGTGGTTCTTCTGCTTCTTGTATGTGGCTCTGCTTAAAGTTTTCTCCCTCTTTTTACAGATTGTCAGCATTTGAGTGACAAACAGTTTTGAAGTGGCATAGTTTTCCTCAGTTGTGGCAGTCTGCTCCCCTCACCCACCACTACCCACCCACCTACCCTCCCCCCACCCCCCCAACACCCCCAGTTGTAGACTTTCTTCTCGCTTGTGTGGTTTGTTCCTGCCGCACAAAAGGCATTTCAAAATGGTGGTTAGTGTGCTTTTTTCCACTTTGGTGGGCTTAGGCTATGGCTTGCTTTCTCGTTTATGATCTACAAACTGAATAGTCTCACTCGATCTTTTTCACAGTACCTCTCCTTCCCACGAATGAAGCCTTTTGAAACAGCAACAGTGAAGAACACTGCTGCTTGCTGCTTCAGGCCTGTGTTCACTGCTGTCCGGCCTCCAGGCCTCTGTCTCAGCTTGTATCTGCTGCTCCCGTGATATTCCGACGCCTTGGTGAGTTTTAAATTCTTTTCTTCTTTGCCTTGGTGGTCTTACTTTTCCTTCTTCCTTCAAGGACATCTTTTCTTGCCAGTCCTGTATCTTCTAACATTCGCTGGGTCTTTTACTCGCTGCCACCATGCTTTTTGTGTGGTCAGGGTCTAGATGGCAGTTTTGAAGATTGTCTATTCTCCCAAAATATGTTGCTCGGTCTGTAGTTTCTCAAAACCATTATTCTTTATTTACATTAAGCATTTACACATGTGCACCTCTGCACCAAGCTTCTCTTTCCAGATCTTGCTTACTTCTCAGTCATGTGATCATGTGCCATCTTATCCACATACCACCCTATCCATGTATGACCTCACCCGCTTGCCACCCTACCCACCTATCCACTTATCTCACCCACCTACCCATTCACTCATTTATCCACTCACCCATTCACCCAATCACAAACATTCACAATGGACATTTAAACTTACCTTATGCTGCTAGTACTGTAAAAAGGGGGCATGTCTTCTCTGCTGATCCTTTTCACAGGCCTCTGCATAGATTTCCTTACTGAGTGAGCTCTTCTGGTTGTTTTTAAACATAACCAGGTAAGTTTTCTGACTGATCAGCGTCAGACATTGCAGTTCTGAAGCTGATCAGAAGATTTGGGTCAATATCTCACCAAAAGATTGGCACTTAAATGTTTTGATTGGTTGTACTGGATCTTTTACCCATTAATATTTCTATCAGGTTAAAATTCACTCATCAGTTTCAACAACAGTCAAGGGAGCCAGGCATCTTATCCTTGTGTTTTAGCATGTTAATTAGTAAACAAAGTGGACAGGGGTAGGGTTCTGCAAAATCTAAAGCAATTCAGACTATTGCAAAGAAATTGTTCGAGAGAACATGTAAATTGCCAGTATCGTAATTGCTTATTTATGTATAGTAGCTTTGAAATACCGGAATGGTCAGTCTCTGACTCTTAGGTTATCAAAAAATAGTCTGTCTAGGCCCAAGGTTGATAGCCAGCTAGTCTGTTCAATTAACCCAAACTAGATGGCTCTTAATCTCAAGTGAAGACAATTTTGGAAATACAAGCTTGAAAGTGAGCCTGAACCAACAGTAGCTGTAAAGTAATATCTTTGTTTTTATCATTAACTGAAGAGTCTAGGAAATTAACTGTCATCACTTGAAAACTACGTTCTGTTCATTTATTTATTTTATATAAAACAAACCAGCTAGTTGATTTGCAGCTATACCGTCTTGTTCTTTCAAACCCACCATTCATAAAAAGATAAAACTCATGGCAGCACACGAATATTACAGGAGCTGGTGTACACAGCAAGGGTTCTATGTTATGACCCCTGGGTCACACTATTAGATACTGGGCATTAAAAGATGCATTCTAGATCATAGGGTATGTGAAATCCGTTCGTGAGAGGAATCAATGATGTTGAACCTGCAGAATATCTCAGGCAAAAGCCAAGAACTGTGACACTGAGATAGTCATATTAGACTTTCGTTTAACATTGTATCTGAAGAATAGCACTTTTGTCAATGCAGCAGTTCAGTAGTGCCTCATTGTTATATGAGGCTAGTCTGTATACTCGACTCTTGGGTGTGATTTATTTTCCTAGGGAGGTATATACTGAAACAATTAAATGTATTTTGCCTACAAATACCATGCAATATATTTCCTTGTTATTTGACAAGCAGTACAGAACATAACATGCATTTGGAATTAAGAGACTATGTTCATTTCTTACATTGATAAAGATGATTCTGATGCTAAATCTTTAATCACAAGGCATAAGGTATAAACTTATTTATTGCTTCATGGCACATTTCCTGCATCCTATTCCAGGAGCATCTAAGCTTTGAGAATATATATCATGGAGCATCCATGGACAGTAGATATATAAAGGTTAAATCAATGTTCCCACTAGCTTGCATATATTCTGATTTAAAATTTATTCAGCAATGAGTCACTTGCACGAAGAATAAAGGCCCCTATTTTCAGACTCTCAAAATTCAATGAGGATGAACCAGTGAATAAGAAATATAGACTAGGATTTTATTGTTATGCAGGGACCCCGGCAACATACCCAAAGATGGAAGGCAACCCTGCCTCGGCCAAACTCTGGGACCCAAGGCCACATTTATCAGGGGTCTGCAACTATTTGGTTGCCAACTGGGCCACTGTTCCTTTAAAGGATGGTCACCCATCTCAAGGAGCAGCTGGCCAATCAAAGGACTGGCAGATCGGCAGCATCACCAGCAGCGATGGCCCTTGCTGAGGAAGCTGCTGGGGGAAGAGAATACCATGGAAGGATGCCCTCCCAACCATGTAACAGAAGTCTGGGGGTGCTGGGGCCAATGAGGCCATTGGTTGGGGATGCGGGAATAGGTGAGGGTGGATGGGCCCCTCCATAGCCCAATAAGTGCCAGGGTCCTGCCCACCCCGAGCCGACTGGGAGCCCATCCCATTTCCTGCCCTGTGGATAGAGGCCCTTAATTGGCCAATTAGTGGCTCAACTGGCCTTTGGGCAGGAGGGCTACCATCCACCTACCCCACCACTGGTAAAATATCATGGCAGCAAGAAGAGGACGGTCACCCCACCGGTCATTATTTTACAGGTTCCCTCCCCACTCCTAGCCTGTCCCTAGAGGATTGGTAAAATTCAGCCCAGAAATACAAAATGAAATGAATTGTCAGAGCTTTGAAAACAACACTTAAGGGGTAGAAACAGGCCATGAGTCATAATTTGGATACCTGTCATCTAGGCTATCTAAGCCCCAAACCAAATTGATTTGAACGCTGCCACTAATTAAGTGATAATCCTCACAGAAGTCTCATCTGTAACAAATTGTTGCATTGATTTTCCCAGTGTATTATATACAAATTAAACATTTTATGACTGTAACAGCATTATTGTGTTAAATAACACAGGAATTTTTGAAAACTTAAAATTTAAGTAAGTGTTTGAACCTCCCAATGAAAATCAACTCAGTAATTCTGGTATCTAAACATATTATCCTATGGACCTACGGTATATTTGTTTGAAATTATTTTTGAGGTTCCCAACTTGTAAGATTCTGCTCAACTGTAATTGGTTCATGGATTGAGCCATAGGTCAGAGAAGTAGACACGATGCGAAATCTAACATACTCTATCATGCCTCTCCAACTCTTGCAGGAGCAACCGATTACTTGTCAAGGTTTTTCTTGAATTTTCTGTCTTATCTTGGATGAATGATAAGAGTGGGGCTACTGAAAGATTCATTAATTAGGTAAAGCCAGAAACTGCTGAAAAAACTCAGCAGGTCTGGCAGCATCTGTGGCGAGAGAAGCAGAGGTAATGTCCAATATGACTCTTCTTTGGAACTGATGAAAGGCACAAATGAAAAGGTGCAGGTCGGGTGGACCAAAAAGGGAAGGCGAGGGATAGGTTAGAGGGTTGGCGCAGTGAATGGGAATGGTGGTGGCAAAGGTACAAAGCATTGGTCAAAAGTAGGAGCTAACAACAGAATAAAGGTCAGCACCATCTGAAAGCAAAATAGCAGATTGTGTTAAAGCAGAATAAAGGTCAGTGCTGTCTGAAAGTATAACATGAGAACAAGATATAGACTGGCACTAGAGAAAAAAAAAACACAAAATAGAGGACAGAGTTCATGATCTGAATTGTTGAACTCAATGTTGAGTCCAGAAGGCTGTAAAGTGCCTAATCGGAAGATAAGATGCTATTCCTCAAGCTTGTTTTCAGCTTCACTGGAACACTGCAGCATGCCACGTACAAATGTGAGCATGAGTAGGGTGGTGAATTGAAATGGCAAGTGATTGGGAGGTCAGGGTCCTGCTTGCAAACTGAATGGAGGCATTCTGCAAAGCGGTGACTCAGTCTCCATTTGATCTTCCTAATGTAGAGGAAACTGCATTGTGAACAGCGAATACAATATTCCCACTCTCTCTGCCTTTTGTTTCGTGACATCTTTGTAATTTAATCTATCCTGCCCTCGAACCTATTCCTGACCTTTTTGTTCCACCTAACCCTCCTCCCTTTTTCAACTGCATCAAACCAATAACATTTCTGCATCTCTTTGGTTCTGAAGAAGCCACACTGGCCAAAAATTGATTTTACACCGTCGTGAAAATTTGCGATTGTCTGCTCCACCCATCAATGGTGGCATTTCCTGACGCCGCACGCCGGGAACCTAATTTCAACACTTCAACATCTCATTATAAGCCCTGCTCACTGGAATCATCCCCCAATGCTGAATCATCCAGGCATGTCAGCGTGTTTCACAACTGCACATAAGCGATGTACACCTGATGAGCTGCACTTTGCTTGGGATTCCAAAGCTTGTTTACCTACTTTGTTTTGGGCAGCCCTCGCGGTCATCAGCACCCAGCTTCGAAGCCAGAACAACATCCCTTTTAGGGGGGTTCACAGGCAGGTCTATACCTACTAGACTAGCCATTAGAAGGGGTGGCTTTTCAACAGCTGCATGGCTAGGGCTTGCTTGGGCAAGGGACAGAAGTGGCCTCAGGCATGGGGAGAGGTTATAGGGAGAGGGCTGTACTGGGGAAGGGAAGTACCCCAGGATGTGTGTGGGAGCACATGTTGATCTGTGCAAGTGGCCTCAAGGTGGTTGAGGATTAAGGAGGCAGTCTCCAAAGGAGATATGGCCAGATGGACATGTAAGGGTTTGTGTGAGTGAAAGAGTGGTGATGTTCCTTGAGCTGGCAGTGAGTGAGATGCTAGTGAATGTGTGATGGCCTTGTCAGTGTGAGAGTTTAGAGTGATGAGATGATTGACTTACCCTGTCGGCACAGATGAGATCATTCATCCATTTTCTGTACTGGATGGTCAACCTCTTGTCTGCAACATTGGCACTGACCACCACTACCACTACCTCCCAAGAGAAGTAGTGAGGCTGATGGGCCTCCTGCATCCAGAGCAGTGGTGGAGAACATTGCGGCAGGCCTCCACTGTGTTCCAGAGATATTTCACTGAATTTGGGGGCTGCAGTCTTCTTGGCTTTTGGGGCTATATCTTCACTGTAGCAGTTCTGGGCTGCAAACATTGAGAACTGTACGTGAGGCTGCAGTTTAAATATGGCGCTCAGCGTGAGGAAGCGCCAAGGTAATGGTATGGTGGGCAAATCTGAGGCCACCCACCAGCGAGACTGTGTTTCCTGTGGTTGTATAGTTAATGAGGTGGGAAGGAGATGATACAGTGTGAAAACCTGCCATTGTGGCCAACGATTAAAATGTCTTTCTTCATGCCTGCTACCTTAGTGCAAATTTGGGATGATTCCACCCGTTAACTCTGTTACTCTCTCCACAGATGCTGCCAAACTGGCTGAGTTTTGCCAGCACTTTGTTTTTATTTCAGATCTCTAGCATCCGCAGTGTTTTGCTTTTATTCATTAATTAGGTGGTTAACAAAAGTCTCAAAGGACATTGTGTTAGCGATTTTTTTTTAAACCATGTTCTGCGGAACAGTGTCATGTATAGGTAACTGATCTACCAGGCATCTATATGTCATGACTATGGAGTAAGTACCACTATGACCATTAGTAGCACTGATCATGGAACCTGTTCAGATGCCACCAAAAATCAAGAACACCAATTTTAGGTTAACCGAAGAGGAGGGGATGGAGGGTGGAGCTCGGATTTACATCTTGGTCAATTTTACTCTTCACTGATTTAAATGGAGAATAAACAGGGGGTGAAATGTGCATCCAACTTGAACCTGCCCCATTAGTACCATACTGGCTCATTTAAAATCTGAGCTTAAGGGCAGAATTTTACAGCCCGTGGTGGCTGCGCGCCCGGCCTGATCGGATGTAAAATCGCGCGAGAAGACGTTGAGTGAGCATTCCAGTGTCAGCGGGCGTGCGCAAAAGTTGGAAGCGTGCCCGCCAACAATTAAGCCCATTAATAGTGCGACTGACTCCTATTTTTCGTTGCCTGTCCAACCTTATGGTTGGCAGACGGGCAAATCAGCCAGGTGGCCTTGGCATTTTTCATTAAATCTCATCCAAGGGCAGGAAGAAATTTCCATGTTGAAATAAAATACAAATAAATTTCTGTGGACAGCATTTCGATCAGCTATATTTTCAGGTGATTGATTATGATGCACGGACATTTTATTTCAGCTTTTAAAGCCTTTATTTCAGCTTTTTCAGGTCCTCAGCACCCTGAGGCAGCTCTCTGCCTTCAGGGAGCTTTCTCGCAGCGCTCACCCGCGCCCATGTCATTACCTGCCCTTGTCCCACCCCCACCCCGGCAGCGCTGAGCATTTTAGTGTGCATTTCACGCTGGCTGCCCATTACTTGGCCAGCCAGAATGAAATCGCGGTTGGAGCTGATCGTGGTCGGTGGTCCATTTCCCAACTATTCCCGGGTCCGCCAAAGGTAAAATTCAGGCCTAAATGTCTGAAAAGACTGATGCTTATTTTCCACCAATGAAATAAAACTAAGTCATTTTGTAAAAAACTTGATGTACAAAATAAATGCAAATTCAATCTGGAATATAAATTGGAGAATCAGCAAATATTAAATTGTTCCAGTAAATTAAATAATTTTTTTTTTAGTCACATGAAGTATGGTATTAAAATGAAAATGAAATAATGGGCAAAATGGAAGAAATTATAAAACAACCAGGGCGTTTTCCAATCCCAGAACAGTGAATCTGAATAAGCAAAAAAATAGATTTATTCATGGGCATTGTATTGGTGCTGCAAGTTTAGACGCACTCTTCTGTATCTTCTGAGAATATTTGTTACAATTTCAGTTAATCTTAAACACAAACTCAACTTCCTAAAGCTAATTTTTAGGCTAGTCTTTCTCAAAAGTTTCTTAAAGCCTAGAGTAGAAAATTGAAGTGGTTTTTTACTGATTTAATGGTTCATCACAATTCCAGCTAGTCTGGGCAGAAAATGCTGCTGGATGCAGGGCTGGTTTGATCCTGCTGCACAGTGCAATCCAGGCTGAAATCAAAGGCATTCAAACTGGATCAAATCAGGGGCAGGAGTTGTGTTGCTAGGTTGCATTGATTTATCCAGCACCATTCACCTAAAAGCATTAGAACTAGTGCAAATCATCCACGACTTTCAAGTATAATTTGGGCTTTTGTGGTCTTCAGCATCAGTTTAAAAAGCATCGCACCAGAAGCAGGCTCCGCCCATAAAACTGCCCACACCCGAAAGTAAAATTAATTATAATTTCGAGTTTCTAGTTGCTCCCTTTTGAGGGTCTTCGAGGTGGCTCTTAAAATTAAACTGGCATTTTCTTTTTTAGGTGCAAGGATACTAATAGGCACCTCTTAAAAGCTTTTAAGTTTTTAAAAAAATATACTAAGGAACTGATTACTGGACACCAATTTAACTGGGAAATGGTTTTAAAGGCATTTTTGATTCTTTAAAATTGGATCGCTCAGGTTGTGGACTGGACACTATGGCCTAGATTTTTGCAATGACAGGAAGCCTCTCTGTCATTGTGACATATGGCAGATGAGCCTGAAAATCAGGTGTCCCACCCCTGAATATGTCACCTACCATTTTCACATGAGTGGGAATGGAATCAGGTCACATTTCAAGCATGAACATAGAAATCAGAAGCTGCCTCCACTCACGTGATCTTGGTGCGAGAAGTGTCTGAAACCCGATGTGTGCAACTTTGTGGATTCGTTTAGCTAAGCAGGGTACCCTTTTGGAGAGGTGACATATACCTTTTGCATACAGTCCTGGGGCACCTTTAGGGAGGTCAGGTTCCCTTTCGGGAAGGTCAGGTGCCTTTGGGATTGGTAATAGTGGGCATGAATGTGTGTAATACATAGACATATTATATTGGAACTGTGAAGCCCATTGGAACTGTCAAAAACAACTGTCAATAGTGTCAAGATGAACTGCCAAAGGGAGCTGTCAAGTTGTTAAGGCATTTAAAACAACTGCACTTTAATTCTTTGAAAGAAAACTGTCTGAGGTGTTTAAAAAATGTCAGAGTGGAATAGCAAGCTATCTGTTGACATAAACCTTAGGGTTACCATTACTGAATTGATGCTGCATGACTTATTTCACAACTGTCCATTATCACAGTAGGGTGCCTGCCATAACACACTTTGATTGACAGCTCCAAGTGGTTTGAAGTCGGATTATGAATTCCAATGCTCATTTTTATGAGATTATGCAATTTAATGAAATGTTTGATGTTATAAGGGATAATGTAATTGAAGGAAGCTAAATGTAGTGAATGTGTTTTTATGAATGAGAATAATTTTTTAAAATAAAGTCTACAATAGACACTTAGAACTTTATTTTATTTAATCTCAGCATTGCTCTGGAGGTCTGCCCATGATGGATACTGGGTGAGTTGACATAGTAGGTGTAAGGGCAAAAGGTGATGGGCGGGGGCATGGGTTGGCACAAATTTGGCATAGGAACTATAAAGAACCATAGGGGTGAGTGGGAGGCATAGGTTGGCATGGAGAGTATGGGGGCCATAAGGTGGGTGGGAGGATGATGTGGCATGGATTGGCATGGAGTGTGTGTGGGTGAGTGAGAGAGTATAAGGGCAGTTTTATGTTTTTTTTTAAAAACACTGATACAATGCCGGTGCACCAGAGCAGCCTTCTGCCCAGCCTGCTTCCGCACCTGGCATCCCTTGCACTCGTACTGGGGCAGCCAGTCCTACTCCCAGGGAACCCCACCACTCCGGAACAAAAATCTGACCTTTTGGCCACTTTTCCCAAGGTCGGGTCTGCGGAGTGGGAAATGTCCCAAATCTGAATCCGGGCCTACAGTTAAAGAAACTATTTTTTTGTGATAAATCCATTTTTAGCTGTATTAACAAAGCTGTACCAGGTTACCACACTTTATATTACCAAAGACAACTTTTTACTGCAAACTTATTTATTTTTTAAATAAAATATTACAAGCTAAGTTGTCTAATTGTGTTGGCTAATGACAGATTTTACAAATGAGTGAACGGAAACACGGGTGACAAAATTAACACCTTTCAAAACTAGTGCAATTTGCACCTGGATCATCAGTTATGCCCAAAGAATACTGACCAACAAATTGTCTCTCAATTATCTGCTAGGGACTGTCACAATACCTTTGGAGATAGAGCTACTGCAAGATCAATAAACCAATGTGTCAGATGCCAGCCAGGGAGCAAAAGCTGTAATACTCAAACCAATGATAGTGATGCACCTAGACCAAATGACTAAGAATTTTGGAAAGAACACCCAAGTAGTCAATTTGCTCCCTCTGGTTTCCTATTTTGTTATGATCCTGTTAGGGGCTGTTAACATTTAAAGAAGAAAATCGAACACCCAGCAATTAAGTGACAGAACTACACCATAAGATTTCACATTTTTAACAAAAACAAACATCACTGTGTGTATATATATATATATATATATATATATGTATATAAAGAAATTAAACAAAGCAAGCACCACTAACTTAACATTATAGCTTATAAAGGCTTATGCCAAAAACTCAGTCCTACTTTTTATTCCCCCAAGTGCTCCATTTTCTTACGGAATCTTCAAGGTTCATTCTCTTTTCCTGGTGCCAATCCAAAAGGTATGCCACAGCCCTCCAGAATTTACTTTAATTCTCCTTAGTATTCCAGCTATTCTTCGAGGTACAAATTACATGGGGTTCTTCCATTAGCTTTTGACTCAGTGATCCTCTGATTTTTTTTTTAAAGAACTCATGACTGTGGACTCTCCAGCTCCTTGTCTTGGGCTATGGACATACATAGACTTTTTTTTTTTCTCACAGTTTGCTCCCAGAGCTTCTGTACAGCTCTTTCCAAGCTAACTATGCAAGCTGACTGCTTTCTGCCACAAGGTTCTGTAAATTTCTTCCTCTGGCTGCAAGCTAGGGCAAATCTCCCAGCTGCTTTTCCCTCATGAAACCCAAACTGAACTGCTTGCTTCTGTCAGCAAACACACACTGATAAACCAACTTAATGAACCTTCTAACCAAGGTTTCACCCTGAATCACCATTTCTATGGTAATGTGACACACACACGACTTGTTCCCAGGTAAAAATGCAAATTAACTGCCTTTTAATTCCTAAGGTTTTCTTAATTCTGGGAAACCATATGAATACCTTATATTTCTGTCACTAATGGAGTTATATGACCCTCTATCCCAGAACTGCCAGCTTTTAGCTTCTTCTATGGAGATAGCGATAGATAACCTGGCTCTACCAAGTGATCCAGAAAAGGGTCATCTATTGTTCACTGTTTACACTTGTAACTTTGACTCTGAATATAGGCATTGGTGAGCTAATTAACTCCAAGCTTGTTCGAATTGTATTTACTTCGGGGTTGCTTATCAATTTCTCAATCAGATATCCCCATTTATCTACAGTTAAAACTTTAATTCCTAAAACTAAAAGTTATATTCTAAAACATTGAGAGAGGGTTGCCTGAACCTGGTTTCTGTTATGTCTGCAGCCTTCACAAGGTGAGATGGCTGATATAGAGTTAATACTCCATTATCAACACACAGTTAGTTATTTTATTAATTTCTTTCATTAAGTCACTGTGCCAAAACATTATTGTCCTTTTCAATGTTTGTGCAAGTAACTGTATTTAAAATTTGTATACGTGCAGTTAAGTCCTCCCAGCAGTGAGCCTCACCAGCGGTGTCTATATTGTCTTAGGATAACTTGCAAAACAGGGACTGGCAGATCCAAGTCAAACTAGTGGTGGTGGGGCAGGGGGAGGGGCAAGTGTCCAGAAGAGGGCATTATGTTCTATAGACCCCTGTTCAAGTCCTCCCCACTTCTGCGTGCTTCAGCAGCTAATGTTTGAAATGCCTGGGCATGTGAGCAGGAGAATATTGGTAGCTCAAGCATTACCTTAAATACTGGTGGACTAGGATTGCCACTTTTGATTGGAGGCATTTCTGGAGATTTGATCGCACAATATTAAATTATACTCTGACAGTAATATCAGATAGTGGAACATAAGATCATGTGATGTTATATTACATGATTTGAATTGTTGCTGTATTTATTTTAACACATTTGGGTCCTCTGTAATTAATCTTTATTTGTAGCATTGCACCAGCGGCTGTTGTGAGAAAATTCCAAGAACTAGGAGGCCACCCAAGAGCAGATGAAGAGAGGAAGCAAGAACAGGGAAAAGGGGAAACTCTATTTCTCCTCCCAAGTTCCCAGTCTCCAATTCTGCTCCAAGCTCTCATTTCATATTCTTCCTTCTCCCCCAATTCCAGCCTCCTGTGATTTAAGGGCTGCCAATTCCTGATTCCTCTCCACCCTCCCTCCACCACTCCCCCAAAACTGGCAGTTGTACAATGGAGTTCTCTTTATCCAGTATCCATAGTGGTAGAGAAAACCCTCCGTTCCTGTGATAGAGCCATCCAAGCATTCAATCTCAGAGACAGCGGTATTTCTCTGCCACTATCCATGCTGGCTAAAGAGGTCTCTATCATACAAAGTTATCTTTTTAACCCACTGACACTTAACACGTATCTGCCTTTCTAGCGTTGTAAGTTGTAAACGGGCTTTGTACACTAAAGGCTGTCCAAAGTTCATAATTTACATGATTTCAAGAGGCAGTTTACACCTCTTAATAGTGCATCTATTTTGGGCTGTCAATAAGTATCTGTAGAAGTTTCACTGTACTTGAATTAAATTCAGTCAGTGCATCAGCCAGAATCTTGCTATTAGTCAGAGCCATTCACTAAGGTACAGGCAACACTAAAGATTTTTTTTCTCCAGTGTTGTATGGCAGCCAAGCTACTTTGGCAATATAAAGCACTGAAAATGCAAAGGGCCCCAATTCTATCTCACTGGCCTCTTTTGATTCCATCTGGAGTGCAACTCATTCAGTGCTTTGAACCCATTCTGTTACAGACAGAATATAATGCCCCAAGATCTGCCTGATCTCAAATTCTTGTGTACTAAATGCAGACTTGACTTCACGGTTTCACTGTTATTGTGTAGTGAATCAAGCAATGCCATCCTTTATTCCACAATCTCTAATATTTCAAACATTCACAGACCATCTGGAGACTTCACAACATTTTGCAAGTTATCCTAAGACAATGTAGACACCACTGGTGAGGCCCACTGCTGGGAGGGCTTAACTGCACGTGTATAAATTTTAAATACATTTACTCGCACAAACATTGAAAAGGACAATAATGTTTTGGCACAGTGACTTAATGAAAGAAATTAATAAAATAACTAACTGTGTGTTGATAATGGAGTATTAACTCTATTCTCAAGATTGCAATATATAAATATCAATAAAAACATTAAAGCATACAAAAACTACAGATCTTCAATAGATTGTGCCTTGAGATTTCAGATATTGCTGACAACCTTTTAATTTAAATGTGAAACATCAAAGTATTATTAAGAATTAAGTATTCACAACAATAAAATTTAATATTATATAGCAAGACTTAAAATGTTTATATAACAGGACTTAAAATTAACAGGAATTGGGAGAGATAAAGCTCTTAGTGAAATCATATGTTAAAAATACCAGTTACTATTGATGGGCCAAGTGACCTCCTCCTGTGCCATAATGACTCTATATCGATTTCCACAAATATGTTTGTTAGCCTTGCTCCTATCTTCCACAGGTAATTTACATTAAGTGGAGATTGATGAATGGGGATCATGGGATACTTGGTGCAAAACTTACACTGCTGAAATTGAGAAAAACTTATTTGTGGGACGCAGAGAATCACACGACTAATCTAATCAAGAGGTAGAAGAGATCAGGGGAGAGAGTAAGGTGGGAAGATGATGTAATTAAAGAAACAGCTTGTCAGGTAAACCTCTTGTAACTGTATAACTTGACTGCTCAAACATGGTAGAACCCCTACAATCACTTGTGAGACTGGGGCTTCTCCTTGCATGCTTGTAATAAAGATTGCTCATTTGAACAAGACATCCAACTTTCAAGGTGTTTTGGGGCACTGGGGCAAGCCCTCACCCTTTCATATGGCAACGAGGATGTGATACGCCACATTGGGACCGCGATCAAGGGGTGAATACCTTTTACTTTATCATCGTAGTTAGGAAAGGTCTATCACGCAGTCACAGGACTAGTAATTTAAATGGGTATCAAAGAACCAACATCTGGAGGCTTGAGTGTGCAGTGATCAAAGCGCGTCCCAAGGTAGAAGGTTGAGAGTTGAGAGGACCGGGCAGAAAGCCGAACTGAGAGCGCCACAATGCATAACCAGATAGTAGGTGAAGCCAAGTAGAGGATCCAGAGGCATCCCGAAAGCTATTACCATGCAGGAGATGGTACAGAGGGACATTGCAAAGCAGACCTTAACAAGAGGTTGAGTTGTGCAGGGGATTTAAAGGGCATCCCCACAGGTAAATACCACCCAGGGGATTTAAAGGGTGTCCCATAGGTCAATACCGCTCAGGCAGATCATACTCAGACAGAATGACCAATTGCGCAGAAGGCCTGGATTGGGGGCCGGAGGGGTCCCTTACCAGATTTATCGCAGGTAAATATGAGAATTTGATCAGGAAAATGAAAAAGGTTGGATGGTCTCATTGAACTCCGTCTTTCACATAAGGGTTTCCAATCTCCGCTTGCCTTGGAAAACATAGGAACATAGAATGTAGGAACAGGAGTAAACCATTCGGTCTTTCGAGCCTGCTCCGTCATTCTTCATGATCGTGGCTGATCATCCAACTCAATAGTCCGCTCCCGCTTTCTCCCCATATCCTTTGATCCCTTTTGCCTCAAGAGCTATATCTAACACTTTCTTGAAAACATGCAATGTTTTGGCCTCAACTACTTTCTGTGGTAGTGAATTCCACAGGCTCACCACTCTCTGGGTGAAGAAATTTCTCCTCATCTCAGTCATAAATGGTCTACCCCATATCCTCAGACTGTGACCCTTGGTTCCGGACTCCCCTACCATCGTGAACATGCTTCCTGCACCTACCCTGTCTAGTCCTGTTAGAATTTTACAGGTTTCTATGAGATCCCTCCTCATTTTTCTGAACTCCAGCGAATATAATCCTAACCAATTTAATCTCTCCTCATATGTCAGTCCCGCCATCCCAGGAATCAGTCTGGTAAACCTTCGCTGCACTCCCTCTATAGCAAGAACATCCTTCCTCAGCTAAGAAGACCAAAACCACACACAATATTCCAAGTGTGGTCTCACCAAGGCCCTGTATAACTGCAGCAAGACATCCCTGCTCCTGTACTCAAATCCTCTTGCTATGAAGGCCAATATACCATTTGCCTTCTTTACCGCCTGCTGCACCTGTGGCACCAATTGCTGCAGTTCACCCGTGCACTCTTTGAATGTTTGCCATTGCCTATCCACCACCATCCCTTAAAGTAAAGTTTCCCAATCCATCATACCCAACTCGCGTCTCATACCATCATAGTTTCCTTTATTAAGATTCAGGACCCTAGTCTCAGAATCAACTACGTCACTCTCCATCTTGATGAAGAATTCTATCATATTATGGTCGCACATCCCCAAGGGGCCTCGCACAGCTAGATTGCCAATTATTCCTTTCTCATTACACAATACCCAGTCTAGGTTGGCCTGTTTTCTAGTCGGTTCCTCAATGTATTGGTCCAGAAAACCATCCCGTATACACTCCAGGAATTCCTCCTCTACAGTATTGTTACTATTTTGATTTGCCCAATCTATATGCAGATTAAAGTCACCCATAACTACAGATGTTCCTTTTTTGCATGTGTCTCCAATTTCTTGTTTAATGCCATTCCCAACATCACCACTATAGTTTGGGGGTCTATATAAAACCCCCACTAACATTTTTTGCCCCTTAGTGTTTCTCAGCTCTACCCATACAGATACCACATCGCCGGAGCTAATATCTTTCCCCCCTATCGCGTTAATTTCCTCTTTAACCAGCAATGCAACTTGACTGCCTTTTCCTTTTTGTCTGTCCTTCCTAAATACCGAATACCCTTGGATGTTCAGTTCCCATCCCTGGTCACCCTGCAGACATGTCTCCATAATCCTGACTATATCATACCTGTTTACATCTATTTGTGCAGTTAATTCATTCACTTTATTGCGAATACTCCTCGTGTTAAGGCCCAAAGCCTTAAGGCTTATCTACTTTGGTTCAGAGGGAGCTCTGCTAAGTGACTGACACCCTTACCCAGCCAGTCACTCAGCTCTATCCACGTCCTCACCTCCAGCCAAGAGGACACCTTCATTGAAGAGCTGGAGGTAAGCAGCTTCGAAGGCCAATTGCAGCACTTACCCACATCCTGCACCACCATAGAGACACACACCTTGGTGGGATTTAGATCTAGAGCAGACTCGGGTTCATAGTCTGGTGGTCACTGCACGGATACATGTCCGCAGCAGCAGGAGGCAGCTTCGTGCGAGCTCCTCGGGACTCAAAGAGGACTGCAGGGGATCAGGCATCTCTGAGGTCTGAGTCAGATGATGAGTCTCTAGATTTGGTCTTCCGACTCATCATGCAGAGTCAGCAGATGACGTGGGAACATCACACAGAGCTATTCAACAGAGTGGCATGCGAGTCAAAGGAGTGCTCTCTGGTGAAGTGGTGCCCACAGGTGCATGTATGGAGGTCTCCATGGGAGGATGGCGGATGCCATAGAGTCCCTAGTCCAGCAGAACACAGGTGTGTGCAGACCTGCACTCCATCACAGTAGCCATGGATGAGTTCCTGTAGTAGTAATGTGAGGGGGAAGCGCGGCACCTCAATGTCCTTCCAGGTGTTCCTTCCTCCTCAGTCAGACTGGGGCCCCCGAAGGGAGGAGCATCAGCAGCTGGACACCACTGGGTCATCCACTCAGGAATCTGAGGCTGTCCTCTCCCTCCGAGTCCCCTTTGCCTGTGAACCCCTCAACCTTGGCCTCTGTCACCGGAGGGGGAGCAGCTGACCAATCAGTGTTTCTGGTGGGAGAAGTGTGTGTGTGAGAGAGAGAGAGAGAGAGAGAGAGAGACTTTCAGAGTCTCGTGCAAGCACTCACCCACGCACGGTTCCTTCACATATCATACTCACCTCAATGTCCCGAACATTTTGAATGCTGCCTTCATTTTCAGTTGTCCATCTGAGCTGACCTGCATCTCCGCCCACCCATGATCACACTCCTATGCAGCACCTGATCTCACTCACCATGAATGTTGTTTCACTTTCAATTTGGACAGCATGGTCTGGATTCGCTTTTTCGTCAGCTCCCCCGCCTTTTCCCTCCCCTAGTCACCCATTTCCTTTCCCCCATCACAGTTGACCCCCAGGATCACTTTCCACCCCCCTCCTGTCACCTTCCAGCCACAGACCTTTTCTTTTGGGAATGTCCAGGTGAATGTGCACGTTCCCTTCCTTCCTGAAAATCCCACCCCCCCATCCATCTCTCCGATCTCCTCCTTCCCACCCCCAGGGTCCATGTCTGCCTCTGAGTCCCCACCAACCAACCTCACCATCCCTTCTATTGCTACTGAACACTCACCCTCCCAAGCTGACAGACCAGTCTGCCCTCAGTCACTCTCATCATTCCCTCATACTATGACCACCCTCAGCTCACCTCCTCCCAGGAGGCAGTCATGGCCACATCAGGCCCCTCCATTGCATGTTCACCTAGACATCCTTACCCCACCAAAAACCCCTTCCCCCCTCTAGACCCCTTTCTCCCCCTGGAACCCCTCCTCCCACAATGTCATCCCACCACCTTCACCCCCTCCCCCACCCTGGACTCTCCCTCCCCCTGCCCTGATTCCTTCCTTCACCCTTACTCCCTCCCCTTTCACACTCCTTCCTCCCCCTGGACTGTTGTCAAGGCGTGTTCTGCACCCACATATTTTCCCAAGACATAGGCAGACAATCTAGCAGCAGAGGGACGAGTCCGGTGAGCTGGCCCTATAGTGATATGTTGATGTATTACAATGAGGTTCCCAACGTCTGATAGTGGGGAACACGGCCCACCACCGACAGGCTGAGCAGATGATCGCAAATTGGTTTCATGACGTTGTGAAACCGACTTTTGGCCTTCTCACTATATTGCCCGCTCACACCACCGAACATGTCCGATGCTAGCAGGCACAGAAAATCTCAACCTATGTGTTCTCAGTTCTCTGTGTGTGTTCGGGAGTTGTTGAATGGTAAATGTGAATGTGTGTGAAGCATCTCTGAGTGCAGTTGTATCAAATGTGTGTAAATTAAAGAAGAAGAAACTAAGTAAGTCATGATTAAAATGAGAATTTGAATGATTAGAAGGACTGTGAAAGGCTACTGCATAACCTCAGAGTTTGTCTGTTCTGTGAGAATTTATCTTTCCTCTGTAGTTTGCAATTATTGAAAGATAGTGAAGAAAAGAGATCGGGGTCATTGACGTAATTGGTTTATTTCTGTTTCCCTTCCTTTAAATCCACGTGCTACTCTTTTCTGTGTGTGTGATTTTGTGTGTGTGTGTGTGAGTGTGAGTGTGTGTATTTTTGTATGCATGATGTTTGTGTGTTCGAATTTGTGACCTTTGGAGTAATTATAATTAATCCTGAATTGGACTGGATTGATCTTGGGTTAAAGCTTGTTGCAAAATTTGGGATTTGAGGATTTTGGTCCCTGCCACAGTTCTCAAAAGAACAGAAGGAATTTCAAATATAAGGATGAGTCTGGAGTTTTGAAGAAGCTTGTCAGAAATCCAATTTTAACCTTTGAAACCTTTGCATCAAGTTAAAATAGACGCAATTCAAATGCAGCTAAGTAAGGAACATTAGAGCTTGGAAAGTATTCGGGAGCAGAACGGAGAATTCCGTTTTTTAGATCAGTGAAAGGACTGTGTAGTGGAGTTCTGTCCTTTTAAGAGCCATATAGCTTTAAACTGCCTGTCAAGTTTAAACTTTTGTCTGAAATTAGCATGTGTGTGAAAATTCACCTTTTTCACTTGAGTTTCTAATTACAGCTGCTTCACAAGAGACGTTGAAGAAAGAAGACCTGAGAATCCAGGACTTAAGATATTTTCTTCTCATTCTTTGTAAAGCATGTGCTATGCTAATTGATTTAACTTAGAGTTAAATGAATGTTGGAAGAGTGAGTTGGCAACTTCCAAGGAGAGTGTGTGTATATAATGAGATTTTGTGTGGATGATGTATGTTTTAAGTTTTTTGAAATGGTGATTTTTACAGCAGTGAGTTTGATCACTTTTGAGTTAAAGGGAATTTCACAATGGGAATTGTGATCCATCTGAAAAGGGACAAGCGATGGAAACAGAGTAAGTATTTGAAGTCATAAATTAAAGTTGAAATTCAAATGGAATTTGGACTGAAGGCCTTTTTAAGGAGAGTTGGCTTTAACTCATCAGATTTGCTGCTATTTGTTATCTTTCAAAGCTTAAAGGTTTTTGTAAAGTAGCTGTAATTGACTGATCTCTACAACTTTAGACACTTCTGTCTCTGATAGGTTGATTTTTAAATCACTAAGCCTGGGCATAGTTGATTTTGAAATTTAAATAGATAATTTAAATTGAGATGAGTTGCTGTTCCGTGCATTCAAATGGAAAGTGAATTTATTTGAGTTTAAAGGGATAAATAGAATTTTTAATTTTAAAAGTTAATGAGAAAAGACTAGGTAGTTCAAGGAAGAATCTTCTTAGTTTGAAGAGAAACAAATGGAACATATTGCTTGGTAACAATATTGTTGTTTGAATTTGGGATAAGTTATATGGAAACAATATGTTGTGACAATATTACTATGATTTGGTGGGAAAAAGCAAACATGTATAAATTTGCTGTTTTAATCATATGTGCTTGTATGCTAATAGCCTGGGAATTAATAGCACTCCTGTAAATGAATAAGGAATGTTGTTGAGTGGAAGTTGTAATGAATGATTTTTTTTTTTGTTATCTGGGGTTATGGAATGGAGATCAAGATTTCAAATGCAAATGTAAAGTTTGTGCAGATCACTCCACCCAGAAATTTAGGAACTTGGGAATTTAGAAACTAAATAGAAGAAAGGATTGTCACAATAATGATGAGATAAAGGAGGGGTAAGATCTTGTTCTGTTTGAAATTAAAGGCTAAAAAAAGGCTTTAAGTAATCCATTTGAGAGTTAAATATTCCTTTATAGTTTGAATGCGTAAAGGTAGGGTAAGAGTTGGTTGAGCAATAGATAATCAAACTTTTCTTGGGCCTTTCAAGGTAAAATAGTTCTTAGATATCATATATATCCAACACATAAAGCAAAACTGAGAAGACACCAGTTGGAAATCCCTTATTTGTAAACAACTATATTGATGCAAAACATGCTTATTCACTTGCTGACAAGGAAAAGGTCATGATAATTAATCATTATGTAATCAAATCCAAATAATTGTGATAAAACCTGCCACTTGTAAACTCTTCAGTCTGAAGTAGTCAGCTACATGTATCTGTTAAGCAATCTAAATTATCGGCTCAGGACACATGAGCACTTCTATTCAGTTCAAACAATAGTGTACTACTAAAGCATGTCTTGAATGTATCACTTAAAATTCATTTTATGCGTCTCCATTGTTAGAGCTAATAAAATCTCATAACACATAAAACGCTTTCTATAGTGACATGAAAATATCATTATTAAAGATAATCTATTAAATGCAGGCAGCCATAATTACATTCTCCACCCACAATGCTAGCTGATTATTTAGAATAAAGAGCTTGTTATGAGATGACAATTCAAGGTCAGAGGTTAAATTAATCTTTTCTGAAAAAGTGTTGGTCTAAGAATGCTTTTGTTTTACAGTACTTTACAAAGATATATGAGAACAGGAAATAAAGGGCTGAAAAGCCATGGAAATGGAATTTTATGGAAGTGTCTTATAATTAGCTTTAAATTATGTTAACATGGTATGTAATATTGTGGCACCTGCTTACAATCTTGCTGCTTTGTATCATTAGCTAATTATTCCAGAATTCTGAGGCATAAAACCTATTTTTATATGTAGTATTGTCATAACTATGGCTCTCAGAATTTTGCAGTACCTCAAGGATACTCTCCAATGCATTCCATTCTGTAGCAAGAATTCTGTAGCAAGAAAATATTGGTTTTGTTGTAGAATTATACAGTTAGGGGACGTGTGACATACATTGTAGGGAGCTAATATTAAATGTACTGAAAACCAGTTCCAATATATTTCTGAGGAAAGTGCAACACTCCCTGAACCTCCTAAAAAATACATCTCATACCTGCAACACCCATCCTACTTCAAAAATTAATCTTAGCCATCTACTTAAACCTACAAAATGTTCCTTTACTGATCCCATTGGTCCCTCCACTAGGACCCTGTTACTAAATTGTCAATTATCTAGTCACAATGACCTTAAAATAAGATCTGCAAGATGCATGTCAAAGATGCATGTATTTCACCAGAAATATCACAAAGTACCTGCTTCGGTTGCATTTAGTTCCTGGTTTAGGAATGTTTTGTGCTAATTTGGCTAATAATCATTATCTTAAAACATCCCAAAATTAGTTTGGAGAACCCAAGACAAACCTAATTGCTGAACACCCGATCATTGACAAAGGGATAATGGCAACATATGCCGTGTTCAACGAGTTAATCCTTTAATCTCTTTATAGCCCAGTTTAATTATTTTAAATCCTCTATCATGCTCCCTATTTGTTCAATACCTGTACACAGAAATAGATATTAATTACAGAAATATATTTTATGTACAACAGCTTTCCCACATATTTGTATCCCTTTTATTAAAAAATGAAGTAAAAAATACTTTGTAAGTAGACATAATGACACAATCTCTTCTAAATTTCATATTTCACATACATGGAACCCATTGTAGTATTACAAGGTTTTGAGAATCTGATGTAGCCTATCACCTAGATAATGCAAAATGATTTACAAAAAAAATTAAGCAGTTAGAAAGGGTTTTATTGTAAAATGTTGCACTATTGGAGGTGCTATCTTTTGGCTGAGGTGTTAAACAGGCCCTCTTGTTCATTTGGCTATAAAAGATCCTGTGATGTTCAACGAAAATACTCAAAAGTGATAAAACTAGTCATTCAACTTGATGCAGTATGCTTGATTTTGCTATGTGCAAATTTCCTACTGCATTTACTTAGAAAAGCAACAGCAGTAACTCACCTAATTGACTGCGAAGTGCTTTTGAGCAGGATGGTGAGGATGTAAAAGGTGCAACAGGAATGTAGGTCTTCCTTCTTGCTGAAGCATCTGAGTTGATCTTGTCAAATGTTTTGTTCAAATAATATAGTAAGACAATTCTTCTATAGATAAGGGAAGGCATCTAACCTCAACTAAAATGTTGAAAAGTGCCTAATTTGAACTGAGTTACTCATTCTGAATCTGCTGCCTCAACCAATGTGGGCCAGCACCATCCCAGCTGTGTTTAAAATATTGTGGATGATGTTTCAGCCTGATGAAATTATGAGAAGTGCACATTGCATTCTGGGTTACATGATCATTGAAGTAGTCATGTTCACTGAAGAAAGCAGTTCACACCTATCTAGCAATCTCTGCGGTGTGGATTTCCCTTTTCCGACATCAGTTTGAACCCAAATCAAGGGAATCTACAGGTTTTGAACAACACTGATGTCATCAAGTAGAACAAACAACCAATCACATCAAAAACAGAATTACCTAGAAAAACTCAGCAGGTCTGGCAGCATCAGCGGAGAAGAAAAGAGTTGACGTTTCGAGTCCTCATGACCCTTCGACAGAACTAGGCGAATCCCAGGCACCCCTTTCTGGGATTCACCTAGTTCTGTCGAAGGTCATGAGGACTCGAAACGTCAACCCTTTTCTTCTCCGCTGATGCTGCCAGACCTGCTGAGTTTTTCTAGGTAATTCTGTTTTTGTTTTGGATTTCCAGCATCCGCAGTTTTTTGTTTTTACAACCAATCACATCACTGGGTATCCTCACAGATAGCAAACGAGTAAGTAAAACGCAACAAATTTTTCATTTGTAATTAAAATTTTGCAGGGAGTGAAATAACTGATTGGATCATACATAAACAATGATGATGGAAGCTGAAATATAAACTGTAAAAAATATTTTAAAAATGCGGATTTCTTAAAAGTATAACAGAGAAATTTTACATTCTGCAAATAGAAAATTCATTTTTCTTGGCCAGTGAGGTTGTTTAGCAGAGATTATGAACTTAGTAAGCCTACTTACATCTCATTCAGCAGGTTACAACTTTTTCTAGGGTTTTTACAGCAAGACTAATAGCGTAAAAAGGCAAGCTCTTGTCAGTTCAGTGATTTCTATTTGATTACAGTCTGGAGGAACTTCCACCATGCACCCTATGGGGTAGGGAAGAATCAACAACAACTTCTGGATGTCCGTGTCCCTGATCAAACATCAAAGGATATTGAGGGATATTTTGGCAGGCATGCGCTTAGTTCCCAAGTTCAGTGCAGAGTCACTTGTTTTTTTTTACATCTGAGGAGGAATAAATTTGTTTGTTTGTTGCTTTTTATCTCTAAGTAATAAAAATATTCTGAAGCTTTTGTCAAAGCTAGAGTTATTCTGATAAAGTGTTTCTTACAGCAGTTGTCCAAACCAAGGAGGTCATGAGAGGGTTTGTAATATATCCAGAATGTCACTATATTTGGCAGGAATTTCTTTTTTCTCCAGATTCGCTATACTATCCAGATATTGAGCAGATAGACGCCCAATCCAGATTGAAGGCCATGAGTGCTTTCTACGGAAGTGGTCTTTGGTGCAGAGTGTGAGGAAACTACCTGAGTAAAACTCTAAAAACACCACACATATGCATTAAGTTAAGGAGGAAGAAATAGTGAATAATGCAAATGGACAAAACTGAGTCTAGAAGTGGATATGCAACTGCCACCAGAGAAAGTAGAAAAGAGATGTATGAGAGAAGCCAAGGATCACCGATTGATCCAGCAGAGGACAGCCTTAATCGTAAAAGAATGTTAATAGATCATAGATCTGTGCTTGTGGCAACTTAGTATGTGTTTAGTTTAGACCACTATCTGATAAAAATTGTGATTTTTTTTCTTATGTTCTTTTGGCAATGGCCACTTTAAAATTCAATCTTTACGCAAAGGGAATTTGGCAGCTAGCAAAAACTTCCCCTGATGTAATGGTTATCTCTGCTTGGGAGAGAATGTAATATGTAATTTTTGAACAAATAACATATTCAGAATAACATAATCAATAAAGATGATCTTATAATTCTTTTCTATAATAGAAAAGAGACAAGTCTTTTGAATTAAGCATTGTCAAAAGTTCTATTGAGAAAGCCAGAGAAGCAGTTGGAAATGCTCTTCAAGTCGGCATTTGGGATTGAAACAACAGAGTGGTTGAAGAATCTCAAAGAGGCAATTTGAAAAGCTCAAACAAGGTAGGCTTTTATTCCTGAAAAAAGAAGAAATACTGTTTATGTTTTTAAAATCACCTTGGGCAGAATTTTGCCCTTGATGGGTGGGCAGGCCCCACCAGCTTGGCGGCGGGCAGGCAGCCAATCGCCGCCACCGAAACAGGCCCCACCGCCACTTTAAGTGAGTGGGCCAATTAAGGCCCACCTATGCCCTTCCGATGTGGGGGGGGGGGGGGGGGAAGGGATTCCCCAACCGTCAGAGTGCGCTCTTTCGCGCATGCGCGCAAAAGAGCACAGGTGTCCCTGAGGCAGGTGCTGCCTCAGGGAGATTGCTGATAGGCTGACAAATATAAAAAATAGAACAATAAAAAATTCATGAACATGCCCCCCTCATGTGAAAATGTCACACGAGATGGGACATGTTAATGAAGTAAATCAAAACTTTATTAAATTCTTTTAAAACTGTTATCAAACCTCATCCTGCCACTGGATAAGTTTTGTAAAAATTGCACCTACCCGCCTACTCGTTGGGCCCGTGTGCCAAGCCAAATTTCGCACAGGCCCCTCAAAATCGTCAACAATTGGCAAGTTAAGGGCCTTAATGAGGCCTTTAATTAATGGCAGGCGCAAGTCCCGCTGCATAGTGCACCCGTTGACCGAAATATTGTGATGCCGCGTGCTGACGTCAGACGCTCGCACGACATTTTAAGCGCTGGCGTGCGGGCTCTGCCACCCGCACGCCAGCAAGAAGATTCTGCCCCTCCAAAAGATTAGTTTTTAGAGCTGCGATTTAAAAAAAATATATATTTTGCCTATGCAAGGAGTTAGATAAAAGTGTACCTAATATAAATATTTAACAACTGTATCATTATTCACTTGTTCATAGTTTGTTTAATAAATTTGTTTGATACTTAAACTTAAGAGTAAAGTGTGTTGGGGTGATCTATCTCTTTCAAAGATTGTGATATGAAAGCATAGGATTGTCCAATGCCAGAAAGGCAAAATTCGGATGGGGTTCACTATTCTTTTGACCAGGCATGCTGACACAATATTACTTAGATTTCAAGGTAATATGGACATGCTTGATTTTTTCTGGGGGTCATAGAGATCTAAATTATCATGCAAAATTATTTAGGGAAATGTATCATTTATTTAAAGTAGCATTAGAATTTAGCAAATTTGCTTTGTTTCCTTAGCGTTAGGAACTAAAACATTGGGGGCATTATGTGCCAGAGAAAAACAGATTGGCCAAATTCTCATAAAAGTCTGGATAAATTATATCACTCTAATCTTATAATTAATTTATTTTGTTATCTTAAAGGAAGACAAGGTGGGTTGGAAATGCTGACTTGTATGGGGTTAAAGTGTGCCAATTTAGAGATAAAATGTACTGTTTTTGGTGGAAAAGAATGGTTATTTCTCTTCAGAATCTTCTAAATAATGGCTTAATGATGATATTACAAGTTAATTACTTTAGGCTTATAAAAGAACAGAAATAGAGATTGATCCTGAAACTGATTTTAGGCTTTTAGCAATTAGCTGCACAGAATCGGAAAACAAGGTACAATTGCAGAATCGTAATCAGCACACTACACTTTTTATTTAGATTAATATTGAATTAGTATTCTGCTGTAAGGTTGATGCTTTAATTTTTTTTTGGTTGATGGCTGTCAAACTAAATGTCTAGTAATTTAGAATAACTTTTGCAGGTGTATCATGTGGACAATTAACATGTTATGGCGACACTTGACATTACATCTGAATTACTAATGCAGCAAGAACTTGGTGATATAAATATCTTAAATAAGGTAGTTGCAGAAAAATCAAAAGAGGTTAATTTCTAAGTAGAGTGATAGTCAGCTAGTGGAAAACACAGATAATCTCAAAATAGCAAGAGGTTACAAGTGCAGAAACTGCACAATTTGGTTTGAAATAAGGAATAAGCCAGAGATAATTATCCAGCTTACTGAAGCAGGGTGCTTCTTCCTTGTTGAATTGGAAAAAGTGATACCATGAGGTCTCAAATCAGTCCAAAACAAATAAATCTCTTGACAGCGAGGTCTCATTCTTATTTATCTTCAAATAGATATAGAAAGCAATCTTTATTTGTAAAAAAACATATTTTCTACAGTCAGAAAAGAATTAAAAAACAGCTGCTACACAGGACAATCCTATCGATTTGAGAAGAATTCATAAGATCAATGCTAATGTACACACTCACCTGAGAGGAAACATACTGTAACAAGACTGTATCATAATATAAAATTCGCCTTTTCCTAAATGCTGTTTGGTTAATCAGACTACTAACTTATTTTAATTTATTCACACAGATCAATTATCCAAATGATTGTAACTCAGATTGCACATGGTCTTGCAACCAATGAGCCACTTGAATGGCATCTGTCCATTTACAGGCATCACAAGTTACATTCCTCCGCCTTTCCCCATTTGACTGGACTACACAATAAAATTAACCAGAAAATGCTCCGTGGATTTAATTTTTTTTGGAGAACACATCTTAACATAACATATTCTACGAAAAGAAATAAAATACTCACAATCATATTTTTTTTCCTCTCTATAAGAAGGTAACACCAATTGGAGACTGTGACCAGAATACCACCTTCAGAATAAATAGTATTCTAATGTTGTCATTCATAACATTTTAAAGCCAGGTCAATTTAAACAGTGTTGTCAGGGAAGTCTTAATGATCAGAGCAATCCAACCTCACAAATCCAAATGTTAGTACTCCATACATGTCATCGATCCAGCCTTACCATCAACCTTACAGAGGAAGTGGACAAAGATCTGCTGAGTCAGAAGCCATGGGCAAGCCAATGACTTCTGAAGACACAACATTAACATCTCAACTTGCACTGTTTATAGTTGTAAGGAGCCTTTTTGTCCTATCTTAATGAAAATATTTTATGGATGCTTTTCTAAGCCTTTAAGTAATTTTGTTGCACAGGCTCAAATCGCCAATTAAGACAAATTCTAAGGTAAATTATGTATTATATTGTTTAGACTTGTAATCTTGTTCATTTTTGTAGCACTGGCTTAAATTCTACTGAAAACGTATAGGTTTACATTACTTTTGAAATATTAAAAGACCAAATTTAATGAAACTTTTAAAAACTGCATATGTTTGAAATTTTTACTTAGGTGACAAAAACAGGGTCTTTGGAAATACAACACAATTACCATTTCATAACTTATGATTAGGAAAATCTACAAGTTGTTTAAGTACCATTAATAAAGTATGCAAAAAATTATTACCAATATATTTCTAATATAGCTTTGCTGCATCAAGGCATATATAACATTACTTTGGAATTCTATGAATGGAGCAGACTGGTTAGACAAGAGGATCTTGTCCAGTTTGTTATTTTTTGTATATTTGTATGTCTACAATTATTTGGCCAACAGACTATTAAATACAAATCTGACATTTTCATATTATTCCTAGAAAAATGAACCCAGTTGACCAGGAAAATTAATGAAGTAATGGTGTTTTCAGGAAGAAATATAAAGATAGTGGCCCAAATTTGTTGGTATTTAGTCGTTGAAATCTGAACTTGTGTTGGGAGCTGCATAGCAGGACCCTGCGGAAGGCCTGAGTGCACACGTGCTGACATTGCCTGTGAAGTTTAAACTTCTGATGGACTGATTTCTGCTGCATGGGATCCTCTGTGAAAGTCTCCAACACAGCTCAGGGCTTGGACCAGGTACGTAGAACATACCTGGATAGTTACCCTGGAAATGCAAGGTTGGTCAATAATGGTCTAACTCAGTGACTAGCAAGCATAATTGAACTAAGCATCACAACCAACAACATCACCATACCACATGGACTGCAGCAGCTCAAGAAGGCAGCTCACCACCATCTTCTCAAGGGCAATTAGGGATGAGCAATAAATGTTGGCCTAGCCAGCAACACCCACATCCCATGAATGGATAGAAAAAAGAAAAATACCCTTTCCCAATTATCCCCACCGACCCAAATGACTACCCCCATACCCACTCCAAGCCAAACCAACTAATTCCCCGTCCCTCCGACCTGACTACCCTCCCACCTGATTATGTCCCCCAAACCCCACCCCACCACCTCTCCCACTGACTACCCCCCACCCGACTACCCACTCCCAACCTGAGTACCCATTCACTCACCCACCTACCCTCTGAAAGAATTGAGACCTTTAAATTGAGACTTACCTGAATATGGAAGCTAATGTTGTAAAAAAAAGGGTAAGTCCTCTATTTGTCCATCTTCTCCCATGCTCATTGGACTCCTGCAGAGGTGGCTGCACTGAGCCATCAATGCTTCATCTGGGATCAGGTTGGGTTGCAGAAATTTTTGCAGGCAGCGGCACTGTATGCAGCACCAACACTAAACGGAAGATCTGGGCCAGCATTTCCTCTGCTATTTATCATCTCTTCAAAATGTAGCTGCTGTCAAACTATATAATACTAATATTTAATTTTTGTTTAGTCTAATCCCTTGATCTCGAAATATGAGAAAAGAAAATGGTAGAAAAAAAAACCTCATTTAGAGCATTCTAAAAATGGCCTATCCTCTGCAGAAATAGGAGGAGAATCACATTGCGAAAACTTACAGTTGTTTTTGTTTTTTACATTAAGCAACTAGAAAGTCACATCAGCTTGGAAGTGGAGGGAGGGAGAGTGTTTTCTATTGAGAATAATTCACATACCTCATTACCTCCTACAGTTATACATTGCTGCATTGGGCTATCAGGTAGAGAAATCATGATTAAGTAATAAATAGAACTAATAGAAATTATGATTTCTTAGTTCAGACAGAAATTATGGTTCAATATTGCTATTCAACATGACCTCTTTAGGGGTGAATAGCTAAAAAGCAAATGGAGGAAAAATTGGATAAGGCCAGAAAAAGGGCCACATGCTGTCCATGCATGCACACACGCCTGCTCATTCCGATGCAGGCAACATAAAAGTTTTGTTCTGCTGCTCAGTTAAATGATAGTAGATGCAGCCCAGCACTAAACATGCTGTTCAGTGGCTAGAGGCTAAACAGGGCCTGCCAACCTGCCCCCACCCACCCGCAACCCCACCCCCAAGTTCCTGAGAGTCCAGCACCACTTAAAGCTAGCCTGCAGTTCTTAAAGGGGAGCTTTGTTGTGCCTGCAGCAGGTGCTGGCAATGGTTGCAAAAGACATTCTGAGCAGGAAGAGGGTGGACAATTGGATCCAGAAATCCTTGATGCAGCAATGGGGGCCTTGATAAAACAGGTGGACAGAAGGGGAAAGGTCCTCTACCCACAAGGAAACTCGAGGCCCTCCAGACAGACACAGAGAAGGCAGTGGGAGCAGCCATTACTATCAATGCAAGCAGTCCAGTTCTTTGGACCTGGATGCACCTTAGGGAAAAGTTTAATGACCTCACATTATGTGGGGTTAAGAGGAGCAACTGTGTTCCTTCAGTTTCCTTGAGATTAATGCAGGCCATTGCCACTCCCAGTTTCCCCATCTCCTTGACCTACAATGCTGCAGGCCATGGCTACTCCTGGATCTTGCTCCCAACCCCCAGTTCTACATTTCTGCCAGCATGATTATACGATACTGTGTTGGCCCAGATTTGGTGAGCTGCAGTGGAATCCCAGTTCAGGGCCAGTGGCACATTAATTAGGCCATACCCTCAAAAGAGACAAGGCCGCCCTGGAAGGATTTGACGACTGGCTCATGCACTCCAGCAGCCAGCCCCAATAGATGTGTGCTATAAATTAGCTTCCACTTTAATTTCAAAGCTTTTCAGTGTCAATTTTCAACTAATATTGTCCTTAGGCTCAAATAAAATATCTTAATTAGTTTTACTGTTAGGTCATGAAGGAACATTTGGATTTAAGTATTGTAAGAACACTGCAAATTAGATTTAAGAAATTCTGTTATTGCCACTAAAAACTGCAACAGTATAAACAGATATAGACTTTGGCAAAGGCTAAATCAATAGCTGATTGATAATGTTAGCATAATAGTGCTACTTAAAATGTTTTATCTGATGTTTTTAAAGAAATGCTGAAGTAGAAAAGTAATCTTCCATACTACACAAAGATGATGTGCTGCTCCTTGAATTTACATTGAGCTTCATTGGAACAGTGGAAGACGCCGATGACAGAGATGTCAGAGTGGGAGTGAAGTAGAGAATTAAAGTGACAAGAAGCTCGGGGTCATGCTTCCAGACTGAATGGAAGTGTTTCACAAAAGGGTCACTTAATCTGCACTTTGTCTCCCCATTGTGGAGGTTGACTGCATCATCCACAGTGATTATAATGCACCAAATTGAAAGATGTACAAGTAAATCACTGTTTCACCTGGAAGGAGCATTTGGGCCCTCGGCAATGGGAAGGAAGGAGGTAAAAGGGCAAGGGTTACAACTCCTGTGCTTGCAAGGGAAGGTATTGTGGAAAGGGATGTGGATGGGAGTGATTAAGAAGTGGACAAAGGTACTATAAAGGGAATAATTCATTTGGAATACTGAAACAGGATGAGAGGGGAAGATGTATTTGCTGGTGGCATCATACTGGAGGAGTTGGAAATGGTAGGGGATGGTGGAGTTGAAGGTGAGGACAAAAGGGACACAATCATGATTCTGAGGAGGAGGAGAAGGGGTGAGTGCAGAAGTGCGGGAAATCTAACAGACACATTCAAGGGCTCTGTCAACCATGGTGGGGAGAAAACCTCAGTTGAGGGAAAAGGAAGACATATCAGAAGCACTGGTATGGAACCTGGCATCATCAGAACATATGTGATGGAGAAACTGAGAGAGTAGAATAGAATCCTTACAGGAAGTGGGATGGGAAGAAGTGTGGTCAAGGTAGCTGTGGATTTTATATGGATATTGGTCAATATCCTATTCCCAGAAATGGAAGCAAAGAAGTCAAGGGAGGGCAGAGAGTCAGAGATGGATCATGCGAACCAAGAGGATTGAAATTAGAAGCAAACTTAATGGAATTTTTTAGTTCAAGTCAAAAGCAGGAAATGGCACTGATATCGTCAGTAATGCACCAAAATGGAGTCTGGGGAATGTGGGGCTCAGATTGAGAGATGGGGATAAGGGCTCAAGGAGTGAAGGAGCAAAGGAAAAGAAGACGGCTGGGAGTCAAGAGATTAGTGGGTGGGTGTGGGAGTTGCGTGAGATTGTGGGGTTGTGGGAACACCATCATTCTCAGCAGAGCCAAGAGTAGCAGCAATAATAACATGGAGTGGGAACAGTAACAAGTGAGAAGCAGCCAATAAAGTGGAAGAATCTTAAAGGAAAGGGAAAAGCAAGGTTCTGGAAATGATCAACTTGTAAATAAAGACACCTGCAAATAAAGGACATCTGATGCAATTCCTAAATAAATTCCTAATTTACATGTTTCACTGCAAATTGAGCTGAAGCTGCTGCAGAAAAATGTTGACAACATGGCTGCAGCAGTACATGGTGGGAGAGTGGATGGCATGAAATGCCAAGTGTAGTCATCAGAGGCGTTGAATGTCACAAATGTGACAATGATCCTCAATGGTGAAGCTTCAGCTTTAATCCATGTGAAGCTACAGGCATGTGTTAAGAAATTTGATATGGTTGTAAAACTAGGCCTTTACAAATAAACAATTAGTATAGTTAAATGTATACTAATGCGGCAGTATGTACATATCTTTAAGAAATTAATTCAAAACTCCGCAAGCTTCTTTAAACTATATCATGTTACCTATATGGCTAAAGTTTCCTGCTTTTTTTCCTCCCACTAAATAATATTAAGTTCAGAGTAATAGATAGATATTCATTTAAGTAATGTAGTAACAGGCTGAAATGTCACTTGGACAGTAGTATACATTAGCCGTTTCGTCATAAATATCTCAGGCATTTACTTTTGCTTTTATTGCTGCTATAATTCACATTTGCCATAAGCGAGCCTTCCGAGACAAATTAACATATCTGAATTTATCACAAACTGTTAAAC
This sequence comes from Carcharodon carcharias, assembly GCF_017639515.1. NCBI lineage: Eukaryota > Metazoa > Chordata > Chondrichthyes > Lamniformes > Lamnidae > Carcharodon > Carcharodon carcharias. Next base: position 51,826,502 of record NC_054473.1, read on the forward strand.
ATAATTTGATGCAACTCTTTGATTGAAATCAAAGTAAGCAATGAAATTTATGAGAACTCTTTGAGGGAATTAGCATTTGAACTGGTTTGCATTTGTGCAACCTTAAAAATGTGCTGCTGGCACAGAAAAACACAAGAGATTTTCCTTAGGGATTTTTTTTCCCCTTGGATAGTATTTAATGAACAATAGAGGCTAATACCAATGAGTTTAAGATATAGCCTAGGTAGAGTTCACGAGGCACTAGTATGCTGTGAAAATAAACTATAAAAACAAGCTAAAAACTGTGGAAATAGAAAACTACAGTCAGTCATAGCAAGAAACTGCATTATGTGGAAAAGTAACAAAATACTGTGGGTTCAAATTTAAGTCAGTTTTTATAAATTATATGCTACTTTTGTTGTTTAGCAAACAATACACCATAAGCTCTCCAGTCTGGGATGCTTGGCACCAGGTCATTTATGAATTTCAGGATTTTCTAGGTTATAAAATAATGCAGAGGTGAGTGTGGCCAAAGACAGAAAGATCTAAAAAAAAAATTGTGACAAGGAATCACATAATTTTAGCACTTTTTAATGGCCTGTAGTGAAATGCAAATATTCTGAGGCCATTTCAAATTTCCCATTGGCTAAACACCAAAATTGGGGGGAGGGTGTTGGGGGTTGGGGTGGTGTGGCAGCGGTTAAAATGTAGGGAAAACATTATCAGTATCTAATAGGATAGGGGGTAGGAGAGAGGAATCAAGTGGCTTTGTAACCTCGCACTGCATTTTCCCACGCTACAGTTGCCAGCCCATCAACCACCACTTCCTATCCTCAGTCCGAAGATTAGGTGAGCCCGTGTATTCTCGATTTGTTGCAGTGCCAAACAGTTTGAGTCAAGAGTCCATGGATCTGCTCAAAAAAGTCTGGACAGCTGGTGTTTCTGAACTTCAGATTTCCAGACAGGAGAGGTTATATTGTACCGATGAACATATATATTAAAGATCATTTATAAACAGGTGTTACTCCAGCTGAAAGTTCTAGAACAGACATTGGTTCACAGATTGAATCATGCTGCCACTAAGCAATGGCAACTGTGCCACCATGAGGCTTGAAATAATGACCCTAGTCAGGTGCACAGAGATGGTAGCCAGCACTTCTGATTTTCATTCCGGGGTGCCAGCTGGATTAGAAACTGGCACCGCCCCTACAAGAATGAGTCCAGAGGTTGCTGGGTGCAGAAGTGGGCTGGCCGGAAGCCTGCCTCTGTGCTCCGGCACTTTGTTGAATTTCATTTTAAAAACGATTAAAACAAAAAGCAGCCCTCAAACTCCCACCCCCATACACTTCCCATGCCCCATCCATGCCGATCTATGCTACCTCATGCCTCCACCCACTCCCCACCAACCCTCATGGCCTTCATATCTCCTATTCTCCCACATCCCTATGGGCCTGTATAGCCCCTATGCCAAACCATGCCTCCCACTCATCACCCTTTGCTCTAATCCCCTCCATAGCAACTCACCCAGTATCCACCAGGGGTAAACTTCAGGAACCATGGTGACATAAAGTAAAGTTGTAAGTCAATTGATGATGCCACTCTTTAAAACAATACCCTCATTGATTTTTTAAAAAATAATTCAATACATAGAAATTCCTTCAACTAATCTCTAATGAAAACAAACATTTCCAATCTATAACCACTTGGAGTTTCAATCAAACTGCTCACTTAACAGGCAACCCACTGTGATAATGTTAGTTTGTACAATCAGTCATTGCAGCTCAAAGGCCAGGAGCAAAGACTTTGCTCCTCCCCTCCATCTCTGGAATTTCCTCCAGTCCTACAAACCTATGAGATACCTGCACTCCTTGAATTTTGGCATTTTGAGCATCCCCAAATTTTAATCACCCCACCATTGGCGGCCATGCCATCAGCTGCCACGGCCCTAAGTTCTGGAATCCCTACCTAAATCTCTCCACTTCTCTTTTCTCCCTTAAGATCCTTAAAACCCTCGCTCTTCAACCAAGCTTATGGTCATCTGCCCCAATATCTCTAGTGGGTCAGTGCCTAATTTTGTTTGATAAGGGTCCTGTGAACCACCTTGATGTTTTACTACTTTAAAAGTGCTATTGAAACATAAGTTGTTGCTACTGTTATTGTAGACACTGCAAAGTGCCAGCAATTGTGCTAAACACTTAAACTATAAAACAATTAGTCGTTTGGTAGTAGAGAACTTGAGTATTGCTGAAAAAGAGACATTTTTGTCAAAGCTTTTTGTTTTGCACTCAGCAGGACAATTCGCAAGAATACCAAAAGGTAAAGGGGACAACAATTTATCCTGTATGAGACGAGAGTGCCGATTGGTTGGCAAATGGACTCTGATCAGTAACAGCATTGCCATGGAGAATGCATCAGTTGACAGTGACTGACAGTTAACTGCCAAACATTGCTTGAAATTTAAACCAGGCAGTTTGACTCTGATTGGCCAAAGCATTGCCCTGAGGAATGAACCTGTGAATTATTTTGCTTAGCTGAAACAGGCACAATGTGTGTACATCTTCTTTCTAAGAGCAAAGAACAGGGCCCTGTGTATTAATATATGTAGCTTTCATACATGTAAATGCACCACACTATGAGCCCGAATGACAATCTTAACTGGCTGTCAGTGTAATTCTTAGCACACTGAGGATTATTTAGCAAATGTTATCCAATTGTGGAATCACATCTAATATTAGACACTATGTTTTGAGTTTTGCAATCATGGGCTAGTTTTGTACGATCTGTAGGTATATTGGTTGTATGTCCCAGAGATTGGAAGATTGTATCAAACAGCAGATCCCTTCCACTGTTTGCAACGGACAATGTACAGACCATACCCAGCACTCTCTTCTCGTACAGTATTACTTTTGGTATTCTTATGAATTGTCCTGATGAGGGCAAGATGAAAAGCTTTGAGAAAAATGTTTATCTTTTAGCAACACAAAACAACTGTTCCATTCATTATTTCAAGTTGTTTTAGAAATGTTTATCATATTTTCAAATATTTTAGTTGTACACATGCACCTTTTAATAGCAACTTATTACACATATATGAGCAAAAGGTCTGACTTTTTCATAACTCATTGTCACTAGAAATGCTCTCGAGAGCATCAAATGGGTTTCAGTAATACAATCTCCCGTACTTGGTTCGATTTTTGATAAATTTTTGATAAAAATGCTATCATTCCACCAATCTGCCAAGTATCCTATGAAAAGCAAGACATCTGGAGCCAAAATAACACAAGCCTCTGTATGCATTTTCCTAAAATACATATTAGCTCAGGCAACACCAGCGGAAGTTGCTTAAGATGATGGTGTTGTAAGGTAGCCAGAATAGTCATACTTAGTAAATATGCTACCAGGTAGGCTGGCTGTAATATTTATAATTTATAACTCTTATAATCTTCACATCTTCATTATGTGGTTGAGAGTAGATGAGACATTTGCAGGCCGTCATTAATGCTACCGTGAACTGTCCAAAAAGAGGAAATGAGGTATTGAATGATGTTTCTCCCTTTAATTTTTCATCTGTTCATTTAAGAAAGCACCTGAAATCTACTGATTTTATGTCAGAATTCAAATTCCACCAGTATCACCAATTGTTTAATTTTTATAACTTCACAATTTATAATTACGTATTTCAAAATTAGCTTGATTTCTTTGAAGACTTACTTGTGTCATTGGACACTTCTTGTATACAACGGGCTTTCTTTAAGTCTTTAATCTGCATTGCCAATGGTTCATGTGGGAAAGAACATCTGTCACCTGTCATGACTGGTTATCACCCAGTTCATTAATAATTTTGATAAAAGTAATCTGTATGACATCTGTGCAAAACTCTTCCTACCAGAATTCAAGAGATTTTTAAAAAGTCACACTAAAGAGATGGAAGTAGGAAGACAATAGTTTGATCCCTGTTATTCACAGTATAACTGGTATTTTTGTCCTCCTTTTTCAGGCCGAATAGCATTTCCTAGAAAAATCACTCTAGAAATCAGGTTTTTGCCTGTGCCCTATTTATCAGCACAACTAAATTTAGATTAGTAATTTTAACCTTGTTGCCTGAGCAGAAATGTCATATATCCAAGAGATACAGCAAGTTCTAAATTCATCTTAATTGACCATCAATTCAATTTGCTTTTCTTTCATCCCATAAACTGACATTTTTCCCTGCAAAGTCTGAAGCACCCATTAAATGTCTTCTGACAATAAATTGGTGAACTGGTTCAAGATTATCTCAACTAAATTTGTATTACTTAATTAATATTACTTTCATGTGTAGTTAATAATTATATTATTTTTCATTCATTGTAATATCTTTTTATGTTTCTATTGCTGCATTGCCAAATTTGTCCAACTCAAACTAGAAAAGAATAGTTTGCATATTACCTTCAAAAGATAAAGCTAGCTTCCTAAATTAATTTCCTAATATCATTTACAATTAACAGAGGATGGGAGCCTGCAATATCAAGATGGTGCTGGGCAAAAAGTCTAAGCATAACAAGCTAGCTACGCTTTCATGACATTTAGAGCATGCACAGAAAGTAGCAATAAATTTTGTAACATAGTTAAAAAAAACTGCCAATTAAATCTCTCAGCCATACTAATTAACACAAAAACTGGAAATGTTGTATCTACTTCAGGCCACTGACTACTGAATTACTTCTCCTTTGTACCAGAACAGAAAAGAAAAACCAATAAAATGTTATTGATTTCTCACCAGCCACTTCACAAAAAGATTTAGCAAAATACTTGCATGAAATGAACAAATTAGGTAAATTAAATGAACAGACAGCTATGCATTAACAGAACCGTCCATTTACACAATTACAGTTTTTCAGCACTCGGTGACTTAAACACATAAAACACGAGCATGTGGGCTTTCCAGTGGAAGAGCGGACAAGAAACACTTCTAGCCTTGATTATTTCAGGATACCTTTTGCTAGATCGTTTGTTACACCCATTAGTAGACAGAATCCATGCAGTACACATTAACAATTCAATGTATATTCCATACTTTTAAAGTAGATTAATGTCATCAGCTGGCTAATCAGACAATATTTTATGATCTCTGTATTAATTAGTTAGACTCTCAATCAAATTATCTGTTTGGTACCCCTGGACTGGGCTAACTAAAGGTATTCCATAAACTTATAAACTTAGCACCTCTTTAACCTTTTGCCAATGGCACAGATTTGGGATCAACTTATACTAAAATAAATGTACTAACAATATATAATATTGTTAGTGCAAAGCTGATGGCAAAGCAAGCTAAATTTGGAGTTAATGCACCAGATTACACTGAAAAAATAACAGCGTTTGATTGATACACAGGTATTAATGACTCAATTGGCCAGTAATTTGTAGTGAGGAAAAGATATCCCATGAGCTGTGAACTGTCAGAAGTTGCTGACTAATTTGCTAACTGTGGATGAGAACCTCCAGGGAAATAGCAAAAAAAAATTCTGATAAGAATTCTCTGACTTCGTAGCAAAAGGCAATGTGCTATTTTATATCTCCCCCAACAGAGAACCATGCATTGCAGTCCCAGGTTTTTTACTAAAAGAATATGCTAGAATCTGTTTTAAAGCTTCAGTGTGTGCATTCCCGTATACTTAAAGTGGTTAGATTCCACAGGTGCTCAGCAATAATGTTTGAAAATAATAAAACTGAGCAAGAAAAATTAATCAGATTCTTAATGGCCATCAAAATTCTGTTAAATAGCAGTTACAGTGTTCTTTTTTAAAAAAACAAAGTATAAAGGGTTAACTGTAAATACATATGACAAGTGAATGAATGACTTTAAATATATCTTGCAGCAGGAAAGAGCAGCTCAGCTCATATATAACTGCTGCTTAAGTACAGACTCTGAGCATATAGCCATCCATGAAGGGAAACTGAGTGTACAGATAACAATGCCTTATGGAACAAGACACAGTACTGCAGAAGGTCATTGTGTTTTACTAAAACTGCATAATTCAGAGTATCTATTGCCTGAAAACAACTAAATTAAATGTTTCATATTGATGTAAAACAATGTAACAAGATGTTAACTTTTAAGAACTGTTAACGCCAAATTAAAAAGAATCAAAAATAAGTTTTACTCTTTAAAGAGTTAATGATGCATAATTATTTGCACATAATTCCAAGTGCTGAAAGCTACTACAAAACCCAGACCATTCTTTTTATACATTTCCAGAGTGATCCGTTGGGGGTTTATAATGCCAACCATCACAAAATATAACAAAAGAAGCGTAAAGAGCAAAGCTTGATTCATGGAATTTTTACAATAAACTTGTTGGCTCAGATTTTGCAGTAGTAATGACAGTGAAATTGTTAGCATTCATCATTATTTCCCCTCCGAAACAGGCAGCAGCTTCTGCAGTTCACACACGTACTATTAAGCACAGAAATCCAGATGCTGCTGTCAGTGATGTTATCCTTTTTTATAGGATGCACTGGTGAAATCCTTCCAAACTGCAAACAATTCAAAATTACAAATGGATGAGAACTTCCACTTTTAATTCAATATCCTTGCTGTAAAAACCCTTGGGGGAGGATTTTCCCCTTGTCTGGCAGGCAGTACGGGCAGGCCTGGGAGCGGCTGCGCAAAGGGCCGCCGCCCGTGATCAGGCGCTGGCCGCAATTTCATGCTGGCTGGCCAATTAATGGTCAGTCAGCATGAATCGTGTGCTAAAATGCTCAGCGCTGTCTGGGTGGGGAGGAGAGGGAGGGCGAGCGCGGAAGTCCGCACAGGCACTGAAACGTGTGCAGTGAAAGCTCTCTGAAGGCAGAGAGCTGCCTCAGGGAGCTACAGATTTCTAACTTTCAAAATAAAGATTTTAAAATTAAGGTAAACATATCCCCTCATATGACTCTGTCAACCATAATGTTGGCGGCCCGGGAAAAATTCAATTTAATGAATTTATTAATGGGCTTAACAGCCCTCTTAATTGTCGATGGGCGTGCTGCCGACTCCCGTGCGTGCCCGCCGACTGAAATATCATGCGAGTGCGCGATGACGTTAGACAAGCCCGCACGCCAAGCTGAAAATCCAGCCCTTGACAAAGCTATGCCTTTTTGAATAAGATGTAACAGGATTTTTAATGTGCTCTCAGTGTAAGAAAAGCTTTGAAAGTCCGAAGGGTCTGATGCATCTACTGGATACAGGCTGCATAAATGTTCTCTGAGTGGGAAGAGATATCATTCCTTTTTTATTTTAATAATTTCAATGTGATAGCATTTATCTTCAAATCAAACTTGGGAATATGGAAACAAATCTTCTGTAAAGCCAACTCTATAATTTGTGCACAATTGGGCTGATGCAAGCCTTAGGCATCTCCAAGTATAGGCTCGACTGCCTCCTTTATTACAAAAGTCAGGCAATTTTATAAAGTGGAACAAAATTTGATTTGGCTCAGGGGAAGATTTTAGCTAATTCCACCTGCCCACAAAATTTTAATATGTGAGCTCCTGCATATGTAAAAAGTACCTGAATGTGCCATTAATAAAATTATTTTTTATCAGATATGTTAGCTCCTAGATCTCAAAGGTGTAGTTTACGATATGGTTTTTATAACAGACCATAAAGATTACACTTATTCATACTTTCCGATTACTGGAGCTTTAAAGGGAAGTTATTTTAATCCCTGGTTATTTGATATACTTTATTTCAATTTCCTCGCGCTGTCAACTGTCTTAGAAACTTTGGATTAGTTAGCACAAAGATAACCATAGCAAGTGTTGACTTGATCTATACCCAAACATAAAGCTAATTATAAGTAATTGATTCCATTCTTACTTAACTAATCGTAGTCAGAGCACTTGTGAGGGCTTCTTTTTCTGTTCCTACATTGTTACCTCTGGTGTCATGCAATAAGTTATTCTTCTCCTACCTCCTATTTCTCATCAACATGTTGTCCTGTGGTGACATCATCCAAAAGGACATTTGTTTTAACTTGTACAGTGATGATAACCAACTCTACCTCATCACCATATCTCTTGACTCCTCCACTGCTGCTAAATTATCAGACCGCTTATCCAACATCCAGCACTGAATGAGCAGAAATTTCCTCCCATTAAATACTGGGAATGCTGAAGCCATTGTTTGAGTCCCCACTCTAAACTTTGTTCCCTAGCTACCAACTCCATCCCGCTTCCTGGCAATTGTTAAGATTAAACCAGTCTGTTTGCAACCTTGGTGTCACATTTAAGATGAGCTTCTGACCTCACATTCATGCCCTCATTAATCTGCCTATTTCCACCTCCGTAACATCACCCAACTTGGCTCCTGTCTCAAAGCAACTGCTGCTGGGAAAACCTCATTCTGGGCTCATTACATCTAGGCTTGAATATTCCATCACATTCCTGGCTGGTCTCACACATTCCATATTCATACTTCTGAGATCATCCAAATCTCTGCAGCCATGTCTCAACTTGCACCAAATCCCATTCACCTATCACCTGTGTGCTCACTGACTTACACTGGCTCCCAGTCAAGCAATGTCTTGATTATAAAATTCTTGTTTTCAAATCCCTCCATGGCCTTGCCACTCCCTAACTCTGTAGTCTCCTCCAGTCCCACAACCCTTCGAGATATCTGTCCTCTAATTCTGGCTTCCTGTGCATTCTCAATTTTAACTTCTCCACTTTTAGTGCTTTCAATCACTGAGGCCCTAAGCTGGTTAAGGTCTGAATCGTATTGCTGAGAATGTGGCAGAGGCAGGTTCAATCGAGGCATTCAAAAGGAAATTAGATTGCTATCTGAAAAGGAAGAACATGCAGGGTTATAGGAGAAGACGAGGGAATAATACTGGGTGAATTGCTCATTTGGTGCGCCAATGCAGATATGATGGGCTAAAAGGCCTTCTGCGCTGTAACAATTCTGTGATTCTGTGGTAATACGCTCCTTAAACCCTACCTCTTTGACCAAGGCTTTTGCTATCTGACCTAATATCTCCTTATGTGACTCAGTGTCATACTTTGTTTTATAAGCAGGACCTTGGGGATGTTTTACTACATTAAATGTGCTATATAGATATAAGTTGTGGTTGCTGTAACTGAAAAGGAGATTTTCTTCCCGAGAGGAATGAGATTGATGTTAACATAATTTATTTTTATAGTACAGTGTTTATATTTTCATTTGAAATATTAAATTTCAAGCAGAAAGATGCACACAACTTTATCACAGTAAAAGTGGAATGCTGTGATATTCTAGTTTTCCAGCCATACAGAAATAGAGTTCAGTATAAGATAAGCAGAAATATTCCTCTATTTCCACATTTAGATCACAAACAAAAACTATTAACCTGCTAAAATGAACCAGCAAAAGTTTTAAATTATGGATGAAAGACAAAAGTTTTTGTTGGAGAATAAAAACTTTCTGTAGTATTCTGCACATGGTCTTAGTGAAAGCTAAAAGCACCTTACAGGTCCATCAAGCAGGGGAGAAAGGGGATAGTGGCAAAAAAAAACTAGAGTTGAAGGGTAGAGTATTTAGAAACCTCTTGAAAGCAGTGAGGGAACTGACAGGATGAAGATAGGTAACGGAACGTCGGTGCTGACCTCAGAATTCTGGAGTTGAGATTGTATATACCACAGTTCATAAATTCTAGTGCTTTACAGCTTTTGTCCAACAGTCTCAACAGGCTGGACTGAAAAGGAAAGAAAACAACTCTATCTAGATCCTATGACAGGTCTCAAGTACGCTGCTGACACCATTAAATACTAATCTGCAAACTGAATTATAGGCAAAGGCAAATGTAGATAAGATCAGAAACAATTAAACGTAATCCTTCCACTATTCACTGATAATTGAGAAGCCGGGTTTGTAAGTTCAGTGGGCTGCTTGATGATACTGAACCTGCCACGAACAGAATCTGTGAAATAAGTAGGCTCTTTTTCAACGATCAATCTATATAAATAACAAATTAAACCTTAAACCAGCTTATATTTCATCTCTTTTCTATTTTTCCTTAGTTCTGATGAAGAGTCATTCGGACTTGAAACGTTAACTGTATCCCTCTCCGCAGATGCTGTCAGACCTGCTGAGTTTTTCCAGGTATTTTTGCTTTTGTTCTATATAAATAACAATCTTAGGCCCAGCATGCAGTTGTGGTATACTATCTGACATCTGTCACATCTCAATGGAATAAATCTGATATCAGAAGACACCACAGAGGCATGCTGGACCTAAGATTTTTATTTATATAGACTGGTGATTGCTGAAAACCTATAATGAGATAAATACAATAATAGCTAGAACGTTCATTAAAAGAGCAATCTTGGACACTTTTCTTTAAAGTTTGCCATGGAATTAACAACTTGAAATCTAAGAGATAGCATTGTTGTGAGATATAGCTCCTCAAATCATATCATATCTTTCTCTTCTCTTTTACTTCAACTTTTCTCTGCAAAATGAATTCTTACTAAGAAATGTCTACTCCCTTTTCTTGTCATTTCTTTGGCTCTAATCCCTGGTCTAATGCACAAAGCTTCATCAGCTTACCAATGTAAAGCCTCATAAATATTATATCTGCTGTTGTTTCTGTGACTGCTACTGTGTTATTTTAGGCTACCTTACAATGTAACCAAGGCCAGTAGCTGCCATTTGGTACCAACCAGGCAGAACTCTGCTAACATTGCCTGGCTCCTGTTTAGCCAAAGCTCCATTCAATTTAGCAAAGGTTGCTTTACATGCTGGATACATGCATAAGGAGAATTGATTCCCAGAAGTCAGAAATTTAAATGTTTGGATACTGAGAAGAAGAGTTTAAATATTCAAAATATTTAAAATAATATTAGATAGATTTGACAAGTGTCAAGAGAGTGCGGCAGACAAATGTTATATCTACCTGACCATACAACTCCAGGAAGTTCCATTCTGCTTCACTCCAAAGATCGGGTTGGACTTTGCCTCTGGATTTACACTGCCAGTTTAGCACTGCTACAAAGCTATTGTGGCTTTACACCAACATTAAATTTGCCATGTAAATGTACCCATAAATACATTAAAAATCTTTATTTAAAATAAAACCATTAGAAATAGTTGAGAGTAACCAAAATGCTATCTTGGTATGACCTACACAAAGACAACTTTTCATGTTAACCTTCAGACAATAAACAAACAATTTGAAATGGCAGATTTAGTATTACATAGACAGATAAGATAATTTAGTTAATAGTGCTTTCAGGGTCCCTAAGATGAGGGACTAAGTTGCAATGACCAGCACACAGTAAATGATCTTCATGATCAAAAAAATTGTCTTAAGTACCAACCATAAGTTCCAAGTCAAGTTATTTGAAAACATGAATTGATTTTTAATTATATAACTAAATGCAGAGTTAATGAGGCTCACCTAATTTAATTCATAGCCATAAATTTCAGTATAATAGAAAAAGCCTGAATTGATTATAAAGTATTTAGTCCTTCCTTATTAAGATTAACAGCTTGAATCTGACAGTACATCAAGTTTTATATGATTTTATGCAGTTTTACCTTGATGAGTTTAATTAAAATTATAAGTTAAAAATTTAATGTCTTATCCTAATGGGAAATAATTGGTACCTATTTTCTTTCTTGCAGTAATTTTCTATAACCCAGAATTGTGCATATATCACAGTGACATACCATTACACACTTAAATTATAGTCTTATGTAAACTTTTTTAACCTTTTTGTCCAACATCCAGCTATAAATAAACTGCCACTTCCTCCAGTAAAAGATTGGGAAAACCAAAGTTATTGTCAGTCCCTACCATAAACTTCCATCCTGACATTGCCTCTAGGTGAAAGTTGATGTTTGAAATCTAACATCCTATTCAACCTTGAGATGAGCTTATAATCCCACATACTCTCCATCACAAGAATCACCTACTTCCATAACATCGTCCACCACTGCTACTTAGTGAACCTGCTGCTGAATCCCTCATCCATATCTTTGTCCACATTCAATTATTCCAATGCCCTCTTAGCCAACATCCCATCCTCCACCCTCTTCAGCTCATCTAAAACCCTGCTACCCATATCCTATCCCTCACCAGCTCCTATTCATCTATCATCTCTGCCCTGGCTGACATACATTGATTACTTAATGCCTCCTATTTAAAATACTTACTCTCCGATTTAATTATAGACATGGCCTCACCTCTCCCATCTCTGCAACCTCCTCTAGTCCAACAACCCCTCTCCAAAACTCGCCATTCATCTGACCATGATCTTCTGTGCAACCTCCAACCCACTCCCTTTTCCTCACCATGATCTCACCTGTCCAATTATTATTCAAGATTAGGGAAACAGAATCACATCAAGACTTTTAAAGAAGCTACTGCATTTCTGTAGGTTACATGAAATGTCAATTATTGAAATATTAACATGAATGCAGCCTTGGTGTACTAAAGATACTTTGCACATTCACGCTTTTTTCAAAATAAATGTAAATTTTCAACTCATAGGGCAGGATTTTGCCCTTGGCGGGGGTGCTAAGCGGGGGTGGACCGCCACCCATGATCGTCTCCACATCACGATTTCACGCGGGTGGGCTAATTAAAGCCCGGCCTGCATGGATCGCGAGCGGCAGTGCTGAGCGCTGACTGTGCTTGTGGGGGGAGGAGGGAGAGCTGGGCCGAGCACAGTTTGCACATGCGCGAGAGAGTTCTTCAATCTCCCAGCATGAAGCTGCCTCAGTGAGATTGAAGTACTGTGTAAAAAAATCAATGAGGAGAATAAGAATTTAATAAAACATGTCCCCTCATGTGACTATGTCACATGAGCTGGGACATGATTTTAATTCAAAAATAAAGTTTTTATTTAATGTTTATTTGCTTCAGGAAACCTCATCCCGCCCATGGATAAGGTTTCCTAAAAAATGGAAAGGCCGCTTGGCCCTTTTGGCCTGCCCCTATTGGACAGGCAGTGTAAATTTAATTTGTATTTAATTAGATTGTTAATGGCCTTAATAGGCCTTTTAATTATTGGCGCATCTGCCGAATGAAATATCGCGAGACTGCGCGATGACGTTGGGGCGCACGCCCAACATCATCATGCGTAATATTCTGCCCATAATATCTTGAAAATGATTTCTAAGGAATTTAACATTAAATGCATTAAAAAATTCCTAAACCTTATAACCTTAAATTCTACTGGCAAAATTACATTCTTTTCCGCACCTATTTGAACTGTTCACTGAATTAGGTTCCAAATTAGACATGTAACACAACATGTATCGCTGATATTCAACTTAAGATCTGATAAGTATAACACTGAACTGACAGGAGGAAAGTGTCAGGGGTTTGATTTTAAACACAAAGTAGTTTTTTTCAAGCACTTTAAAGTCATTACTTCCCCTCTTTAGGTTCATTACATTATCCAGATATGACAGATTTGCTAAGTAACTCTGTCAAGGTTTCTGACATTGACAATTCTGAAGCAATCACACAGAAATATAAAAGACAATCTGAGATAATTCACTCTTGCATTTTCACTCCCTTTGTGTGGGAAAACATTTGACCTTTATTTGATGCATATTGTGCAAATTAGTTAAGATAAAGTGTTGCAGAATAATAAAGTATGTTGCTTTCACTAGGGAAGGGAGAACCATAAAATAGTTGACAAATCCTCCATTTAAAGTTATAGGCAATAATAATATAAGAAAATTGTAGCCATCAACTGGTTTTAGCAGTTGGGTGCACCTGTGCAACAATGTATTCGAATTCTGCCAATAAAACTGATATAATTCCATATTGATTTCATACGAAATCAAAAAAATGAAATGCTGCAAAAGTGCCCAATGCATTTTTGTACACTGAGGCTGAGGGCAGGATTTTTACCTTGTCAGGTGGGTATGATGGGTGGGCCCGGGAGTAGTCATGAAACACGCACTGCAGCACTGCCAGGGTGGGGTCGAGAGGAGGGCAAGCATGGAAGTTTGTGCATGCGCGCGGTTGCACGCAATGTTAGCTTCCTGAGGCACAGAGCTGCCTCAGGGAATTGAAGAATTTTACAATCAAAAATAAAAAATTTACACATGTTAAAAACATGTCCCCTCATGTGTCTCTGTCGCATGAGCAGGGACATGTTATAAATGATATTTCAAAATTTTTATTTTATTTTTAATTCCTGCTGGAAACCTCATCCCCAATGATGTTTCAGAAAAAAATCCAAAGCCTTTTCACCTGCCCGCCAACCATAGGGTTGCATTCAATTAATACTTTAATGGCCCTAATAGGCCTGTTAATTGTTGGCAGGTGTGCTACTGACTTCCCCGCGAGCCCGCTGGTCGAAATATCGTGTCATTTTACGCTCGAGTGGGTCGAGCTCAGTGAAAAATTCAGCCCTTGCTGAAAAAGCATTTCCACTGTGACCAGCAACAATATCAAATTATGTTAAAATTGTTCATAAATTCTATTAAAGTTTTGTGTTAGTTTCTCTAGACTAAGAAGCCAATAGCATTACAGACCTGGAATTTCTCATAGTACTGCCAGACAAGATCTAGAAACTAAGAGAAGAGTAATTTCTGAATTATTTTTCACATTATGTTGCATTAAGATGAAATTCAACAGTCCGGTATATCATTTGTGGTACACGGGTAAGTTAAATTTGTCCACATCTTTTCCTAGGCAACAAGGTTGCAGAATTTCAGCACAAAACAATGTGACATATATTCTCATGGGTAGGTTGGAAGAGTGTGTAATAAGATGAATTAGGCTAAAATCATGTAAAAGAATTCCATTAGTTCAGATGGAAGAGAGTTACTTTAAGACAGAATTATTAAAGTGCCTCTTCTCCCTTCAAAATAAATGGTTTAAACATCCAAAATCTGGTAGCTGAGTGACAGAAGAAATTATATGCTCAGTTTATATTCTTCTTTACATCGATGCCTCACAGAAAATTTTCAACATTAATAAAATTCATTTGAAAGTCGCAATTGAGCCAAGCAAGACAGAAGCCCTTCAAGGAGAGTGGATTCATCCCGAACTCACCACCTCCAGAGAGATAGCGGGAAGCTTGAGAAAATCTTCCTATGCTCCATACACAACAGAAAAGGACAGAGGTAATGGAGTATGTAAAAGGTGCAGTATGCTCGAAATGGGACATCAGTTCTGAGTAATGACTACAGAAAATGCATGCAAAGATGATAAAGCTTCAAGCAGTCATATACTGTACATTAGCCTTTCAGCAATTACTCTGACATATCTAAGACTAAGCTGTCTCAATTGTACAGACATTATTTAGTTGCCTTCAATATGTATTTAAAATTTACCAGTCACGAAAATTGGTGGGGTGGTAAATAGTGAAGAGGATAGCCTTAGATTACAGGAAGATATAGATGGGCTGGTCAGATGGGCTAGTCAGTGGCAAATGGAATTTAATTCGGATAAGTGTGAGGTAATGCACTTGGGCAGGACAAACAAGGCACGGGAATACACGATGAATGGTAGGACCATGGGAAGTACAGAGGATTAGAGGGACCTTGGTAGGCATGTTCACCAGTCCCTTAAGGTAGCGGGACAGGTAGATAAGGTGTTTAAGAAGCATATGGGATGCTTGCCTTTATTAGCCGAGGCATAGAATATGAGAGCAGGGAGGTTATGCTAGAACTGTATAAAATGCTGATTATGCCACAGCTAGAGTACTGAGTGCAGTCCTGGAATCTGCATTATAGGAAGGATGTGATTGCACTAGAGAGAGCGCAGAGGAGATTTAACAGGATGTTGCCTGGGCTGGAGAGTTTTAGTTATGAGGAGAGATTGGATAGACTAGGGTTATTTTCCCTGGAGCAGAGGAGATTGAGGGGGAACATGATTGAAGTATATAAAATTATGAGGGACATAGATAGGATAGACAGGAAGAAACTTTTCCCCTTGGTGGAGGGATCAATAACCAGGGGGCATAGATTTAAGGTAAGGGGCAGGAGATTTAGAGGGGATGTGAGGAAGAATTTTTTTCACCCAGAGGGCGGTGGGAATTTGGAACTCTCTGCCTGAAAGGGTGGTAGAGGCAGATACCCTCTTAACATTTAAGAAGTATTTGGATGTGCACTTACGATACCATGGCACACAAGGCTATGGGCCTAGTGATGGAAAATGGGATTAGAATAGTTAGGTACTTGTTTGACCAGCACAGACTCAATGGGCCGAAGGGCCTTTTTCTGTGCTGTAGACCTCTATGACAGTCTCCTGCACAATGAAACTTTTTCCATAAGTTTTCAGAGGACTATATTTAGGACACCAGTTATAAATTATTTTGACTATCTGATGTTTTATAAAAATGCTGCAAGGTGAAGTTGCTAATAGTGCTGAAATCCATAGCCTGTACAATAGCTAAGAATAATTCTTTTGCAGGGGTCTATTGAAAATTTCAGTTTTTTAAAATCAACCAGTTATAAAAGGAATTGTATCAGTCCAAATGAGAATCTAGGTGAAATTAATTTTATTACTTAAACAAAGACCCTGCCTGCCTTCAACGTTCATTAGCGATGTGACATTATCAAAAATCACAACTACAATATTCCCAACGAACAAGTCCAGGAATTTGTTAACATGCTGAAGTTATGGCTACTATACTCCTGGAATATTTATATAATTTAGACAGTACACAGAGAAAAGAGAAAAAATAGAATCTAGCTGCAGAAGACGTAATTTACAAACATTATAACATTTACAACGTCCATTAGGAATCTGATCCATTGCAGATCAGCAGACCTACTTGTAAGCACATTGTTGCAAGAACTATGACTTATTTGAGTATTGCTGT
Organism: Carcharodon carcharias; assembly: GCF_017639515.1. Classification (NCBI taxonomy): domain Eukaryota; kingdom Metazoa; phylum Chordata; class Chondrichthyes; order Lamniformes; family Lamnidae; genus Carcharodon; species Carcharodon carcharias. The sequence continues at coordinate 51,843,272 of NC_054473.1, forward strand.
AAAAAGAGACATGCTGTCAAAGCTTTTCGTTTTGCACTCATGAAGACAAATTCACAAAAATAATAATTGTAAAGGGAACAACAATTTATACTGCATGAGAACAGTGTGCTATTAATTGGCAAGTGGACTCTGATTGGTAGAGGCATTGCCATGGATGGTTTACCTTTAATCTAGGTATATTGTATCAGAGGGAACATGGGCTATCTGTCACATTCTACTCCAAAAGGTGTTAAATACTGCATTGTCATACTATTACAATCAGGCTTAAACTAATAGTTTTCTTTTTACAATCATATTATACAGAAGCAGAAAAACATAGCAACTTAATTGGTGATAAATGTATTTCGAGAATATAGATATCAGTCCACAAACAATTAGAATTCCTTTTTCTAGAATGGATTGTTGACACTTTGTTATGCAATAGGATTTTGGAATGGCAGTCTCTTTCAGAATTTTAATAATACAATGCTGTACATGAGCAACCTAATTAATATCCTAATCCACAGTCTTACTGTCTGCTTAGAACTCTATACATCCCACATCATCTCAATATTCTGAATTGCGCTGCTAAACCTGGAAGAGCTTTCCAGAACCTGTCACATGTAAAAATGCTTGTTGACTAGCTTCTTGCCCAATTCTGGATTCTATCTCTTCCACAACATAACTTTGCTGATTTTGCTTCTTATCAAAACTACTGTGGTCAATGTTCTGCAGAAATCTCCTCTCTTGCTCCTTTTAAGCTCAAGATATGCTCCCCAACATGATTAAATTTTCAACACAGAATCAAAGAACGATACAGCAGAGAAGGTGGTTGTTTAGCCCAGCATGCCTGTGGCAGCTCTTTGAAAGAACGCTCCAATTAATTCCACTCCTCTGCTCTTTCCCCATAATGCTGTAAAAGGTTCCCCTTCTAATATTTATCCCATTCCCTTTTGAAAGTTATTGTGAATTTGCTTCCATCCCTAAGAAGAACTCAATATGTAAACAAAAATTCTCAAACCACCTCTTCATTTGCCAACTACCTCAAATCTGTTTCCTCTGGTTACTGGCATATCTGCCCCAGAAACAGTTTTGCCTTATATATCCTGTCAAAAACCTGAATTTGAACATCTCTATTAAATCTCTACCTATCCTTTGCTGCACGAAGCAGAGCAACACCTTGTCTCTCCTCATAACAGAAGTCTTTCAACCCTGATACCATTTTAGAAGTCTCAGCTGCACTCTCTTTAAGGTCTTGACAATATTCCTAAAGTGTACTGCCACAAATGACCACACCACTGGGGGCCTAATCAGCATTTTATAAAAGTTTAGTTGGATTTTACCAGCCATCTTCCGGCCACCATGGGATATTACCAGCAGCAGGAACCTCAGCAGCACTGCCTCCCACCAGGTGACCAATGATGCCAATTAGGGACAAACTCACACTGGTGCCAGTATTTTACTGGCATGGGGAGGTGCTGCCATCACATGGGGACACTAGAGGGAACCTTGGCAGCAATAACCACCCTGTAGCTATGGCGCTGCTGTTAGAAGGTGCACCCTCCTGACCAGCAGGGTCTGCCTGCCTTGTCTTTGAGGGTTCCCAAACATGGAAGCACCCTCTCCTTCTGCCTGCAGTTCCAGCAGTGACCACTTCTAAAGGTGGCGCAGCCGGGGCTACTGAGTTGCTGGCCCTCTAATTGGGCAGGCATTTCTGGAAGACTGTCCTCAAATGTACAGCAATCCCAGCGGTGGCCTCTTAATTGGCTGCCACTTGTATAATGCCACCAAGGGTCCCACCACCCGCTCGCATGGGCTCAGGTCTTGCTTTCAGTCCTCTCAGGACTTAGTACTGTAATATGCCTTTGTGGGATATGAGCGTGACATCACTGCAAGGGAAATGTGTTATGTGATCCAGTCGTAGTTTCACTTTTGCTTTGAGCTGAGCACACACACAGCTCTAATGTCTTTAAGCAGTAAACCTATGTATAACTGTTCTCATGAGCCTAGTCTTAATAAACAAACCCACCACACGGTTACCCAATCCCTTATGAGTGATTGGTGTGTGGTGTCTTGTACAATAAATGAGCCCATTATAACAACCCAACAATTACCTTCTGAGAAAATCCAGCCCTTTGCCTTCAATTATAAAGCCAAGGATCCTGCATTTCTTTTTGAAAACAACCTTCCTCAAGTTGTTTTGCCATCTTCGGGGATTTGTGTGCACATGCTCCCAAAAACACTGTTCTTGCAACTCCTTCAAAATTGTATCATTTAGTTTATATTGCTTCTCTTCATCCTTCCTATCAAAAAGAATCGCTTCACAGTTGTGTGTTAAATTTCATTCCTCACATTTCTGCCCATTTCACCAAAGCCATCCTGAAATATGTTTTTATCTTCCTGATTATTTACTACATTTTTGAGTTTCATGTCACCAACAAGCTCTGAAATTATAACTTATATACACAAGTCTATTTCATTCATCATTACTCTCTGCTTTCTGTCCCTTAGCCAATTACATATTCATGTAGCCACTGTCCCTTTATTTCTATGGGCTTCAATTTTGCTAACAAGTTTATTTCATGGTACCTTATCAAACGTTGTTTGAAAACAATATACCCATCAAACGCACAACCTTCATCAACTCCTTCTGTTAGTTCATCAAGGAACTCAAATCAAGTTAGTTAAAGTTAGTTTGACAGGGGAGATTGTAGCATAGTGGAAATGTCACAGCACTTGTAATCCAGAGGCCCAGGTCAATGTTCTGGGGACAAGGGTTCCACAATCCCACCACAGCAGCTGGTGGAATTTAAATTCAATTCTTAAAGCTGGAATTGAAAAGCTAGTGATGGTGACCATGAAACCACTGCCGATTATCATAAAAACCCATCTGGTTCACTAATGTTGCAAAGTAGTTGACTCTTAACTGCCCTGTTAAATAGTGTGGCTAGCCACTCAGTTCAAGGGCAATTAGGAATGGGCAACAAATGCCAACCTTGCCAGTGGCGCCCACATTTCATGAAACAACACATTTAGAAACAAACATGATTTGCCTTTAACAAATTCAAGTTGGTTTTCATTTATTAATGCATATTTTTCTAAGTGATGATTAATATTGTCTCAGACAAGTGTTTCTAAAATTTTCCCCACCATTGGCATTAGACTGACTGGTCCATATTTGTGGGTTTATCATTCTCCCATTTTTTGAACGGGGTGCTGAGCATTTCTAATGCCACATTCCTCTAGTACATTCCTCCCATATCTAAGGGGAATTAAAAGATTGTGACCAGGGCCTCTGTAATTTCCACCCTAACTTCCCTCAACATACTAGGATGGAGCCCAGTCAGGTTTTTCAACACTGAGCACCGCCAAACTTTTCAATGTCTCCTCATTATCTATTTTTAATCCTATCCAATCTCACTTCTACATCCTCCTTTATTGTGATGAAATCCTATTCTTTGATGAAGATGTATCTAACATACTCATTCAATACCTCAGCTATGGCTACTGCCTCCATAAGATAATCATTTTGGTTCCTGGTGGGCATGATATTAGAAGATGGGATCAAAAAAGATAAAAAGAAATTAATAATAGAAAATAGAGGGGTGGGAGTGGGGGGGTAAAAACACTAATTAACTAATCAAAGTGTTCTGGGGACAAGGGTTCAAATCCTACCATGGCAGCTAATGGAGAGGATAAAACCCCTGGTTTGATTGGATTGCGTCCGCACATAGTTTTAAAAAATTACAGTAGAATGAAGGACTGTTACATATATGTAAAAAATAATTAGTATAACGAATGTTGCCCGAGAATGGTAGATAGCTAAAATGCTTATCATATTTAAAAATGATTTCTATATTTAAAAATAGAGGTGGGGCAAGTTCTGGAAACTATAGACCAATTAGCTTATTATTGGTTGTAGAAAGGTTGTAGGAATCCTTTACTCAAAGATGCAATAGAAAAACGTCTAGAAACAGGAAATATAATAAAAGAATAAGCAATATGAAAAGGAAAGGTCATTGTTAATGAACCTTTGAAGTTGATGAAAAATTAAGAGAAACAGTAGATAAGCATTTGTAGTAGATGTAATATATTCCATTTTTCAAAAGGCTTTTGAAAAGGTGTTGCATAAAGGACTCATGACCAAGGTTAGAACATGTGAAGCCAGGGGACTCGTAGCAGGATTGATAGCAAGCTGGCTACGAATCAGAAAACAGAGTAGATGTTAAAGGAAGTTGCTCAGAATGGCAAAAAGTGAGGTGGTGTCCCACAAGGATCAGTGTTGGGACCACTGCTGTTCACAATTTACATAAATAATGTGGACTCTGGAACTGAAATTTAATTTAAAAATTTGCAGACAATACCAAATTGGGGGATGTAGTTCATACAGAGGAAGGCTGCAAAAAAATACAGCAAGACATCAATAAAATTGCAGAATGGGCACGCAATTGGCAAATGAACTGCAATATGCTGTGGTACATTTTGATAGGAATGAGGAACACGCATATTCTTTAGAAAGTAAGTGCAGAGGGGTCTGAGACTACAGATACACAGGTTAATAAGACCACTAAAAAAGCAAAGTACTTTGCTCATTTCTAGAGGAATAAAATTGAAAAGCTGAGAAGTTATGTTTAACTTGTATAGAATCATGGTCAGACCATACTTGGAAGACTGTGAGTAATTCTGGAGCCTATATTGGGATGTTTAGTGCTTGTATCCATTGTGTCTAGGACATCCAAAGGTGATACTATCTCAGGTCAAGAAAAATATTCCTTCATACTGACTTCCTCAGAGCCTGGCACAATGATCTTCCTCATTACGATTCAACAGAATAAAAGGTCACCATTCCCTTCTTTTTCTTAACAGTTACTAAGTTGTCACTAATATATACAAAACATATACTTAGATAAAAGCAAAATACTGCGGATGCTGGAAATCTGAAACAAAAACAGAAAATGCTAGAAAAACTCAGCAGGTCTAGCAGCATCTGTGGAGAGAGAAACAGGGTTAACGTTTCGAGTCCCGTATGACCCTTCTTTAGAGCTGAAGAGAAGTGGAAACACAATGAAATTTATACTGTTATAGGGGGATGGGGGCAGGTGGAGCTGGATAGAAGGCCACCTCCTTCAATTTGGTCTACTGCTTCTGCTGCTCCCAATGTGGTCTCTTCTACATCGGGGAGACCAAATACAGATTGGGTGATTGCTTTGCGGAACACCTCCAGTCTGTCTGCAAGCATGACCCAGACTTTCTGGTTGCTTGTCATTTCAAAACACCATCCTGCTCTCATGCCTACATGTCAGTCCTTGGCCTGCTGCAATGTTCCAGTGAAGCCCAACACAAACTGGAGGAACAGCGCCTCATCTTTTGATTAGGCACTTTACAGCCTTCTGGACTTAACATTGAGTTCAATAACTGCTCTCTACACAGATGCTGCGAGACTTGCTGAGTTTTTCCAGCATTTTCTGTTTTTGTTTCAAACACTTATTTGATGTCTTACCACTCCACTGTAAACATCAGCTCCGTTGCATAATTGTTTTTACAAAACATTTTACTTTAATTGTTAAACAAAATTATGTTGCAGTTGATTGAATATTAAAAATAATGTAAAAGCTTTGGCTGAAATATTTTCCCTGTTGGAGTACAATATTTCAGGGAAGGTATTTATAGGCAGTAGCTGTTTCTGCAGGAATTTCACGTCATGTGATGCATCTGGTTTAATGAAAATAATTTAAGTTGCTGCTGAATTCAGTAAAAATATTTCATTTTTTTGTATTGTATAGCTCAATTTAACTTATGAGCTAAATTACACTTAGGACAAACATATGCAGTTGAAAACCTTATTATATAAAGAATTGGTGAACATCAATGAAAAAAGCTAGAAAACCAGGAATGGTTGACATTAAAGATATTTACTGCCACATGAATATTAAAGGAAAAATAGTAGCTGTATTGCAACAATAACTTTTGGTGAATAACACAGATAAGCTATGTGGATTCACATTTGATTTTGATTTCCCCTGTTAGTATTAAGCAAAATCTCTGCAGATAGTTAGCACTTCTCCAAATTCCAAATAAGCAATACGTGCATATATAAATTTATAGGCAAACATTTTTGTGGCCAGAGTATCATGTTATGTAGATAATTGTAGAAAAATGTGCACGCGTTAATCATTGAATTCTGTTTATAATTGAAATAATGCCATTTAGATTTGAATTATTTATAAAACCTGAAACTTAACAAAAAATATCAGTACAAAAGCACTTGCTGTTGTACTACATTCCTCTTCCATCATAAGATGTTGCAAAACTTCTGTGTTTACAAATATGTTGTCTTACCCTAGGATCTGCAGTAAGCAGCTTAAAGGCCTGGTACACCTGATTCTCTTGTACACCGCCACCCAGATCAAGGAAGTTTGCTGGTTTTCCTCCATGAAGATCAATGATATCGCACGTAGCCATAGCAAGCCCAGCTCCATTAACTGTTATAAGGGAGACACATAATCTTTTACAATCTTATAAGACATCATCTTACAACACACCAGGCATAACAATACAAAAGAAGACCTCAAAAACTAGTAATGTTATGAATAGTTCCATGTACAAACTTTCAAATTTTAGCAGTAGTGACTACAGAAGGAGTTTTGCATGCAACATGAAACATTGGCTGGGTTCATACTGTTGCTACAGCTAAATACAACCCTATTCAGCCTTGATCAACAATTCAATAGCATGTTTCCTTTCTTCAATCCTGATTAAAGAAAAATACTGAAGAGCATTTTTACAATGAAAAAATGAGAAAATATAGCTTAATATATTGCTGCAAATGAATATAGCTAACTTGCAAAAAAAGATTTGACCACACAAGAAGGGATCCTTTAGTTCCATTGATTTTTATGGGCTGAATTTTCTGGTTGGTGGGTGGGGGTGGGTGGGGGGGTGGGGGAGGGGAGATAGCGAGAGTGGGGGCTGACCCAATCGCCAGCCATTTTACACGGGCAGGCCAATCAACGCCCACCCAGCGTAATGCCCAACTCCTGAGGATAGCGGGGCCAGCAGCGGAGGGAGTGTACTGAACGCTGGGACCAATGGCAGCCCAGCGGCCTATTTAAATGAGGCACTGGCAGCCTATACAAGGCTGCTCACAATGGCAGGTAGAAGGGCTCACCAGAGGGCTTCTGATGAGCAGGCCAACAGAGCAGGCCAGGCCGGGGGGCCAGTGTGCCCCTTATTTCTCAGATGACTGCCTTGCTGCCCTTCTCGAGGAGGTGGCAGCACAGCAGGAGGTGCTGGTTCCCCAGGATGGGAGGAGGAGCCCCCCAGCATGGCGAAGCATGCCTGGGAAAAGGTGGCGGAGGTGGTAAGCTCCCGCGACGTGGTGTGGCGCTCCTGGATCCAGTGTTGCAAGTGCTTCAACGACTTGTTGCGCTCTGGCAGGGTGAGTACCATGTTGGCATTGGTCATTTAACCCAGCAGGTCGGCTTACCCCCCACCCTGTTGCGCAACCCTTGCCCTGCCCCCTGCCCCTATGCACCCCCCTAAGTCTGAATGTAGTGACTGCACTGAATCATGGACAGCATTTGTCCTTTGCTGGATGGGCCAGCAGATGTTGCCCTTGCTGAGTCAGCCTGAAAGGGTGATCAAGAGATGTGCTTCCCCTGCAGCATGTGTTACATTGAGTCCCACATGATTGGTTTGGGGCCAGCCTGGAGGAGCTGCACCTAGGTGCAGTGCTGGAACTCCAGGACATGTCAAAGTCAGGGTGATGACATGCTGGGAGGGGAGCTTCAAGGTGGCATGGCAACGCACCATCCGCTGCCCTCTGCATTCCACGTGCTTGTGCCTCTTTGCTATGGAAGGATATACCGTGTGCTGCCTAATGTGATGTAGGCAGCATGTGGCCAAGGAGGAGATGGTGGGGGGGATGGGGAGCAGGCCTAGCATCTTTGTGTGAGTGTTCGGCAGCATCGGAGTGAGGAGGCATTGGAACCCTGAAACATCCCACTCTGGTTGGGGTGGGCCATGAGCGAAGAGAGTCCATGTGCAATTTTCACTAATCAATGCTCGTCTCTCATTTTCAGGAGAAGAATGCTCATAACGTGGCAGAGCGTGTGAGGACTGGGGGAGGCCAGGCAGTTAGCCATTCTCAGCCGCTTCGAGCAGAGGCCTTGGATCTGGAGAGGCGCCATGCGCTCAGGTCCACTGGTGTTCGTGAGGCTGGGGTGCCATGGGCAGGTATTTATGCCCAATAGTGAGGTCAGCATTGTTCTCCCAACAGCCATAGCACTGCTGATTGTTAACTTATTTAATTTTGCAACATGGCTTGACCATTGGTTATGGAAGGATGAGTGCATAATGATCCGGGAGACAGGGATGCACTTTGTCATTGTCTCCACGTTAACTGATCCACTGTCCTTGCTCTTCCTTTCAGCATCATCAGAGCAGGGCTGGGAGGAGGAGCAGCAGAGGCCCCCTCGCACACCTGAGGGACCTGAGGTTTCACCAGGGTCACACCATTTCTGCAAGGCAGGCACCAGCGCAGATACTAGCACCTCGGTGGGAATTCGAACATCAGCTAGTGTCCCAGGGCACAGTGGTGAGGGCACTTCACAGTCAATGGAGGAGCTGGCAGAGACACAGTGTGCCCATGGCACCAGCAGGCAGAGGACTGCAGGGGACCAGGCACATGCTCAGTCGATGCCTGATGATGTGGCTCTGGAGTCATCCGCGACGCAGCAGGTGCAGGAAATGTGGCCGGATGTGCAGCAGCATCTGGGGGAGATACATGAGGCTATGCTTGGCTTGGTCTCTGTGGTGGAGGAGTCTACACGGATGATTGCTAAAGCAATGAGCCACATGTCTGAGCGCCATGCATCTTCCATGGAGAGAGTGGCAGCTCTCGTGGAGAGGCTACTCCAGGAGACCAGTAAGGGCTTCCTGGGGATATGCTCTGACCAGCAAGCCCCTCACAATGGCATTGACTTCAGTTGGTCAGTGCCAGTGTGGGAGATGGTCTGGGCATCAACTTTCCCAGCTCGATGCCCATCCATCCATTGTGAGCAGGGAGGTCCGAAGCAACCTCACGTCGATGCAGCAGCTGTCTGGCGTCTTTGTGGGCTCCACTCAGTGCACTCCGGATGCACACCTCAATCTCACTCCAGCTGCCTCTTCTCAAGGAATCAGCCTGGGTGAGAACCAGCAGCTGAAACCCCTGGGGCCATCAATCAGGTGACTCCAGGCGTGTCCAGCTGATCCCAATCCTCCTTTCCTGTGACGCCATCGCCTCCAGCTCCACAGGTTGTGGAGGGTGTACCTGCCTCACAGCAGGATACCCAAAGCTGGCCGGGGCCCTCCAGATCCCTGCCCTCCAGAGGACGCCCACCAAAGTCATCACAGATAACGGCATAGCAATCAGCAGGCTGCCTCTGCTGTGGATGTTGGGGATGCACCAAGACATAGTGGTAGGGTTAAGAAGGTCAAGATATATTAGAAGCAAAATGGTGGCATGGATATTCACCACATGTATACACTGCATGTCACTGTAAACAGAAAAGCACCCATTTCATTTCTCATTTTATGTCTGCCTCCTCTTTATGCTGAGCTCTGTTGCATTCTATGACCAGACCAACTTGGATCCTCCCTTTGTGACTGCAGAAACCCCTCTCATCGTCCTGGAGGAGCATAACGTTCAGGTTTCCCTCCCTCCAATAACTCTCGGCCCTCCTCCTGTAATCCTTAATCCCACTGTGATGGTGGTCGATATCCCTATATGACATGCCCTCCCCCTCCCTGGACTGGGACAATGACAGTCTTTGCAAGCTCAGCAATGTAAACTTAAGTACCAACTTGCTTCTCGATCCTCCCATTGTAGGGAGGATGGGAGAATCCTCCCAATACGCCTTTCTTTAAGAGACTCTCTCCCTATTGTAGCCCAGAGGAGACTCCCCCACCACCCTCCCAAACTCCCTCCCCAAATCATGTGTTTGAGTGAAACCTTCTTCAGTCTCCAAGCCCTTCCCTTGCCTCAGTCTGGTCTCCATCCCCACCCCTAGTCGAGCCCTTGCACTGTGGCACATCAAAACTCATGCCCTTACTCCTGGACTGGTATGTTGCGCCTTGTCTCTAAAAGCTCCCTGAAAGCAATATGGTGCTTCGAAGTATGACGTGGAGACCGAAGTGCCACCAGCGCTGCACAATGCAAGGTAGGCAAACAAACCTCGAAGTCAAAAGCCAAGTGCAGGTCACCAGGTACATATCACTGTGAAACACGCCAGTCTAATTAGATGCTGGCGTGGCCTATTGATGCAGCATGGGGGGGTGATTCCAGCGAGCTTCCTTGATAATGAGCATTCATGAGATTCAAATATATTTAAATTGCATTCCCGACATGGCGCAGCGGGAAACGTGTGTCGCCACTGGGGTCTGGATCGGACTATCGCAACCTGTTTTTATGCCGGTGGGAAACTAATTTTTTCAATCTTGCGATATTTTCCGCTCCTTCCCGTCATGAGGCCCGCCACAGGAAGGAACAGAAAATCCTGCCCATAGAGTGGTAACAGGAGGCCTTTTGGCCTGTTATATCATACAGGCTCTTTGAATAGGCAACTTAGCTAGCCCTACACCCCCACACTTTACCCATCGCCCAACAGTATTTTCTCTCGAGGTACTTATCCAATTTCTTTTTGAAAGCCAAAAATGAATCTCCCTCCGCCATACTGTCAAGCGCATTCCAGATCCTAATCACTTACTGTATAAACAAGTTTTTCCTCATGTTGACGTGCTTTTTTTGCTGTTCATCTTATGTCGGTGTTGCCTTGCTCTCGATTCTTCCGCCTCCGGAAACTGTTTTATCTCTACTCTGTCTACATTCTGCAATTATCTATCAAATTTCCTCTCAACCTTTTCTTCTCTAAGGAAGAACAACTACAGCTTCTCCAATGTATCCCATGTAACTGAAGCCTAGCATCCCTGAAGCCATTCTCACAAATCTTTTCTACACCCCCTCTAAAGCCTTTACAACCTTCTTAAAGTGCATTTCTGAGAAATCACTGCTATATACTCCCTTGTTGTGGTGAGTGCACAGTGATGGCCTTTCACGCTGTATTTTATAACAAATATTCTTGTCATCGTTGGATGAAGTATATGCACCAGTGCCTGTCCCTGAAAATTAAGCACTCTCAATGCTGGGTTTATGTCAGAAATTGTACGCGACTACTAAGACAAAATGAATGTTATAATTTAAGAAGATAGTTTAATCTTTATAAATCTAATTATTTATTTTTCCTTAAATGTATGAAAACATACATTTTTAATCAACAATATTTTGCATGTACTGTCTTGGATATTTTATGTTCCAAAAAAGATAGTTGGACTGATTAGTAAATATGTTGGAAAGATGACAAAAGACAAGTTAAAAGGAAGAAGGAAAGTAGCAAGGCAAAGGGACAAAAGGAGGAAGTTCCAGAAAGTAGGGCAAGGACAGCTGAAAACTCTACCTGCAAGTTGTAAGCACACGGAGAGGAAATGCACAGGAGACAAGATTCCCAAAACTGTAGGCACAAGAGTTTGCAGATGTAGACAGCAGCAAGGCCGTAAATGAATTTTTAAATATGAATAACAATTTTGCATTTGGTTCAGTAGGAACCAGTTGAGTTCACTGAGTTAAAGAAATAGGAGTTAAAGAAATAGGAGCTGCAGTAGTTATTTGGCCCTTCAAAACCACTCCACAAGTCAACAAAACTGACCATCTACTTCAAATTAATTTTGTCACAATTATAAACTGCATGCCAGTTTTTACTGATTCCAGCTTCAATCCCTCCATTTCCCAAACACTAGTATTCAATTCTCATTTGTTCTCAATACCAGGGATGCTCTGAAGTTTATTTGCTAGTACAAACATACCACACAGACATTAAAACAAGACACTAATCTGTGCTTTTTAATTCATTGCTATTCAAGTGTCCCTCCATTTAACAGTCTTTCAGTTATTCCTTTCTAAAATATATTACATATAAGCTGTGACATGAATTTAAATTTCTTACCTAGGTCATCATCCAATTCCTAATAATAAATATTATGAAGATGGATGTTATTATTTTAATATTTTGGGGAATATGATGGTATTCTACAAAGAAGGCAGTGTGTGTATATGTTCTCATGATTAATTAAACTGGGGGAAGGTTCATAGAGACAGGTTGTCTATGGGAGCTGACGGATGAAAGGTAAAGGTACTACATGCGTGCTTTTGTAACGAGAGGCTATGGTGAAATTGGAATTACAAATAAATATGTTGGGTTTTAAAATTTGTATTAGGTGCTAGGTAAGGACTTTACTTTTCAGAAGCTAAATGTCAAAGGGAATTTAAGGGACTTTTACAACTTACAAAGGTTTCATAAGTAAACAAGGGAAGGTTAGTAAATGTTTATTTGACCAAAAAGTGGAGGCAATAGGAGACATGAAAAATTTTTATATTTTGGAAAAGTTGAGTTCAAAGAGGTGCTTAGGACAATGGACTCTAGGATGAAAGGGGAAAAAAGATATTTAAATAAAGATGTTTGGTTGAGTTGAGGTGGCTGCGTTGAGGAGATGTTTTGAGACCAGATTTGTGCTGAGAAATATTGTGAATTTGAAGGAGACAACCAGTTTCAAGCCAGAAAAGTCTTTGTTTTCAAAATGTAATCTGTTTCTGAACTTCCTTCAGATTCCATAGCAGAGTGGAAGAGAGTGAGAAGTCGTGTGGTATACTTTACTAAAATAGCAGCAGGTTTTGCCTTGGTTTATATTACTAGATTTTTATGGGTAAAAGTCTATAAGATTGCTGTTACCAAGTAGTTTGCTTATGTGTTCTGACCAACTGGGTTTTTTTGAGGAATGTCTTATAAGATTGCTTCAACTGTGTAATTTTACTCTTGTGCGTTTAAGTTTTTTTTATTCTTGTTAATAAATCTTTTAATGTTAAAATCCTAGAAGTGTTAATGGGATTCTATGATTCTGGGATCAGTAGTCTTCCCCTCGTTTTCAAAGTGCAAAAAAAAAGTTTCCTTCTGAGGTTTGCCTTGCTCAGTGAATAACATTGGTTGCATAATGTCTTAATGAAAGAAAGAATTCTACAACAAATCAGATCTGCTGCTGGCTAGCTGCTCTTAAAATATAAACTTTGGACCTCTAGTTCCATTCCCTCTAAATGGTAATTAAAGCTTTCATGCTTACAGCCTCACGCATGCATGCTGCTCACTCCAGGTCCTACCAGGGTCTTACATCCCTGCTTAAAAAAAAAGACAAATATAGCTTTACCAGATTTCTGCTGCTGATGAATAAATTTAGCAACGGTCCCCATTAGGCTTGACACCGTGTTTCAACCAGTCAATGGATGTTCAAATCTGTTACCATTAGGACTTTTACCCTCTACCTACCAGCTCCAAACAGAAAACAAAAGTGTATTTCTGCTCTCCATTCAGATGAGCATGGAAATTTAAGTGATTGAGGAATAAAATAACAGGTCCAAAATTTATAGAAAGCACTTTAAGCAATCTGTGAAATGATGATACATAATTATCCCATGATCAATCTGTACATTTACAGGGTGATGATATTGCACGCATGGATTCTATTGTAAATGAGCAAGTTGAAAAAAATTGACATGCGTGACAAGAAGTGTGACAACCAGAGCTGGGCATTTGTAGACATGAATCATGGTATGTGGCAGTGTGTTAAATATAACAATAAACTGAATATACAACATGGGAAAATCTAATGCAAAATACCACCACTCAAGTTATGAGCCTCCAAGCTCATTTGTGTCAGAGTTACTCAAGTTATTTGTTTCCGTATGTTCCGTATCATTCTGCATGTAGTTCTCTCTTTCATACGGTACCTCATATAGATTACGCATTTATTCATAATTCTTACCTGGATAAAGGATATCTAGTATGATAGTCATTTCAAATAATATTTATACATCCTGCGGTGCTGATCAGAAATCTTACATTACTATCTCCATATCCCTTAATTCCCAAAAACTCAACAAAATATAGGAGTAACAGGTGAGTGAAACTTAGTGCCACTGCTGTAGCAGTGGATCAGATGGAGTCTGTATAAGGAATTTGGGAGGTGTTTGTGCAGCATCATTCAAAAAGTCAAGTAATGACATTAAAAAAACAGATATTAGGGTTTCAACAATGAAGTAGGGCAAGGCAAGCTATGTTGCAGAAGTAGGAGCATTAGCGTGTGAGTGATGGAGGATTTGGCAGTTTTAATGGGGCAAGGCAATGGTCTGGGACGCGGATAGAATCGGGAGGAAGGATATGTATTTGGTAATAACCAAATAAGATGCCTTTGGTCTTTCCAGTGTTTAACTGGAGGATATTATGACAATAGCTCAACAAGTTTGAAATTCATACTAACTAAAGGTAAAATTCAACTGACAAACAAGACTTCACATTAATGAGGGAAATTACTTCGGCAGTTCCTTTTAACCAAAATATTCTACAGTTGCATATCAACAGGGGATATCTCTATTTAATACAGGAAAAGAATGACATTTTCCACTGAATTAAAAATTCTATATAATAGCTTAACTTACAAATTTGCTCCACTTACCAAAGCAAGCAATATTTCCATCCATACCAATGTACTTGAGGTCATACTTTGCTGCTTCGCTTTCCAAAGGGTCACTTTCTGATATATCATCCTGGGAAAAAATTTCCTTCTGTCTGAATTCTGCATTGTCATCAAAGTTGATTTTGGCATCAAAGCAAACAACTGAAAGGCCGAGATAGGAATGTGTTTAAAAATTTATAAATTATTTGACAAAGCATTTCACATTTTGAATGTATTCATCAGTTCTATGCAAACTAAATTCTTCTGCAAGAAGTTGAAAGGCAACTTGCTTTTACCTTCGATAAAATAGAAAATAAAACTTCAAAAACCACCTCAAAAACTTTGATTAAATTTAAAACACAAGTCAAAAGGTCTGCTCTATCTACTTGAAAATTTACTACAAAATTAATAAAAGAAGTTCAATAGCTAACATAATGATAAATCTTGATACATTTATATCAATAATGTACTAATATACCAATTGGCAACATTTTTTGGTATTCATATGGCTTACAGCCATTATCAAAATATAGCAGATTAATTATTTGTTTCCATAGGTTGCAAGAATGAGGCTTCTTTTAATCTACAAGGGGGTGTCACTCAAGGTTAAAAGAAATCTGACTGTTGGTATTTGAGTGGCGCCTCTAGGAGTTATATACATTAAAAAAGACAAAATAGTAGATCCTATATTTTCTAACATAGGATCATAGAATGGTTGCAGCAGAGGAGGCCATTTTATCCATGCCCTGTTACTGCAACAATAGTTCATCCAGTCCCACTGCTTCACTCTTTCCCCATTGTACAACAAATTTACTCTCTTCAGGTGCTTATCCAATTCCCTTTTGAAAGCCACAATAGTATATGCCTCCACCACACACTCAGGCAATGCATTCCAGATCCTAACTATTTGCCATGTAAAACAGATTTTCCTTAAAAACATAAACAGAAAATGCTGGAAAAACTCAGGGGGTCTAACAGAATCTGTGAAGAGAGAAACAGAGTTAATTTTTTGAGTTCATATGACACTTCTTCAGAGCTCTTGGTGGTTTTGAGGGGGAAGTCCTCTTTGCCACTCTACAGAAACACCCCTACAGGTCAGCATTGTCGTTTGCCTGTAAAGAGATGGAAACAGGCTGGGGACTACAGTTTTAAGGAGAATCTTAAAGGACAAGCGGCTACAGAGTTTTATGGAGGGTGGAGGATGGGGGGTGGTCAGCCAGGAGAGTATGCATGTAATAAAGAAGAAAATTAAATAAACAAACAATCAGAATTATGATGAGTGGCCAGCACTGTGGAAATTGGACTCCTAAGCAATCTGGCCATCTCATCACATGTTCTGATGCAGAATATTTGGTCCAGATTCCTGTTAAAGTTGTGAGGAGGAGGCAAGGAGGCCTCAAGAGAATTTTGGCAGGCTAAGTGAATGGGCTAGAACATGACTTATGGATTAGAATGTGAATAAGTTTGAAGTTATTCATTGTGGCACAAAAGTCAGAAAGGCAGAATTATTTCTTAAATCATGAGAGGCTGGGAAGTTTGGGTGTCCTTGTTCACAAGTCATTAAAAGCTAGCATGCAGGTGCAGCAAGCAATTAGGAAGGCAAATTGCCTTCATCGTGAGGGGCTTTGATTATAGGAGTAAAGATGTCTTGCTGAAGTTTATAGAGCCTTGGTGAGACCTCACCTGGAGTACTGTGTACAGTTTTGGTCTCCTTATCTAAGGATATACTTGCCATAGAGGGAGTACAATTTAGATTCACCAGGTTAATCGATAGATTCCTGGAGACTGACATCAAGGAATAAGGAGATAGTGTGGCAAAGTGGCATTGAGGTAGATGAACAGCTATGATCTAATTGAATGGCAGAGCAGGTTCGATGAGCCGAATGGCCTACTCCTGTTCCTATGTAAATATGTTCAGTGAAAATTGCAAAAGAAATAAGTGTGTGCCCATATGACATTACTAAATTACATAATTCCCAGCTAAGGGAAATTGGAGCAACAACAATAATTAATAATGCATATAAGATCTTCGATACAATGATGCAGCACAACAATTCATCAAATGATTCCAAGTACAGCAAAAAAGAGGGAACAAATTTTGTGCATGTTATCCGCATTATTTAAACACCCTAAATCTATTCATGTTTGGGACACACACATTTAATTCGTGCATTCATTCAAAATTTATATGCTTCATATTCCAAATAGCCCTCAAAAACAAAAATACTTGGGCATTCACGGGGTAAACTACTACAACTGAACAGAGTAGTATTTCGCTGTACAGTAAAGCCAGTAAACTACAGTTACCTCAGGGACTGGAATCAACTGTTTTTTATCTGCAGGTGTCCTTACTTTTAAAATGGTCATTGTATGCACTGTAAAATGGAAAATTCTTTGCCTAGCATCCATAGTGACTGAGAAACTGCTTTATCCCTGGGGTAGAGCCATGTGTGCTTCAATCCCAGGCATACTGTGGTTTCTCTGGCACTATGGATGCAGAGTAAAGAGTTCTCTTTGCCAGTGTTTCTTTCACAAAACCCACTATTGCCTTGTGCATGCACTGACCTCATGAGAATTGTGGGCAGAAAGGAAGCAAGTTGGAGGAGGAAGTGTCGGTGATCCTGACTCAGTGGAAATTCCAGGTGCAGCAGCTTTGCAACAGGATGGCTATTGAGTTGTAAACTGTAATATAATTTACTGAATTGAAGGTTGTCTGCAGTTCATATTCAGTTGGGAAACATTTAGGAGCTGGTAACTATAGCACCATAAGGTTTAGATTAGCTATGGAAAAGGATAAGAAGCAATCCAGAATGAAAATAATTAATTGGGGGAGGGTCAACATCAATGGGGTGAAAATGGCCCAGGTAAACTGGAATCGAAGATTGGCAGACAAAACTGCAAAAGCACAATGAACTGCCTTTAAAGAGGGGATAGTTCGGGTATGGTCAAGGTACATTCCCATGAGGCAGGAAAGGAGGGCTATTAAATCCTGAACTTCCTGGATAACAAGTGAGGTAGAGATGAAGATGAAGTTGAAAGAGGGTGCATATGAGAGATGTCAGGTTGCTAATACAGTAGAGAACCAGGTTGAATATAAAAGGTTCAGAGGGTAAATAAAAAAAGCAAATAAGAAGCAGAGGGAAAGCATGAGAAGAGACTGGCAGCTAAGATAAAAGGGAATTTAAAAGTTTTCAATAGACACGTGAATAGCAAAGGGCGATAAAAGGAGGAGTGGTGCCAATTAGGCACCTAAAAGGGGATTAAAGTATTGAAACAGGGAGCAAGACTGAGGTACTAAATAAGAATTTACATCTATCTTTCCGAAGGATGAAGATGCTGCCCATGTCATAGTGAAAGAGGAGGCAGCTGGGACACTTGATGGGCTAAAAATTGTTAAGGAGGCGGTATTAGAAAGGCTGACTTTATTTAACGTTGATAAGTCACCAGGACAAGATGAGATGTTTTCAAGATACCGAAGGAAGGGTCAAAATTGCAAAGGCACTGGCCATAATCCTCCAAAATCCTCCTTAAGTACAGGAGTGGTACCAGAGAACTGGGTAATTGCATATGTTATACCCCTGTTCAAAAAGGATATAAGGATAAGCTGAGCAACTACAGACCAAATAGTTTAACCTCAGTGGTGGAGAAGCTTTTAGAAATGATAATTTGGGACAAAATAGTAGATACTTGGAAAAATGCAGGTTATTAAGGAAAGCCAGCATGGATTTGTTACGGTCAAATCGCGTTTAGCTAACTTGCTTGCTTGATGAGGTAACAGAGAAGGTTGATGAGGGTAATGTAGTTGAGGTAGTATACATGGAGTTCCAAAAAGGCATTTGATGAAGTGCAACAGACTTGTGAGAGAAGTCAGAACTCATGAAGTAAAACAACATGGATGTGAAGTTGGCTAAGGGAGAAAAAATAAAAAGTAGTGGTGAAACGTTTTTTGGACTGGAAGAAGGTTTGTAGTGGGACTCCCCAGGGGTTGGCATTAGGAGATTTGACAAAGATATTCAAAACCATGAGCATCTAGGCAGAGTAAATGGGGAAAAACTGTCCCATTGGTGAAGGATTAAGAACCAATGGCACCAATTTAAAGTGATTGGCAAAGAAGCAATGGCGGTATGACGAAGAGCTTTTTTATGCAGTGAGTGGTTAGGATCTGGGATGTACTGCTTGCGAGTGTGGTGGAGGCAGATTCAATCATGGCTTTCAGAAGAGAACTGGATCATTATCTGAAGAGGGAAAATTTGCAGGGCTACAGGGAAAAGATGGACAGAAGTTTAATCCGGACAAATGTGAGGTAATGCCTTTTGGAAAGTCTAATACAAGTAGGAATTATACAGTAAATGGCAGAACCCTTAAGTGCATTGACAGGCAGAGGGATCTGGGTGTACAAGTCCACAGGTCACTGAAAGTGGCAACGCAGGTGGATAAGGTAGTCAGGAAGGCATATGGTATGCTTGTCTTCATTGGCAGGGGTATTGAGTATAAAAGCTGGGAAGTCATGCTGCAGCTGTATAGAACCTTGGTTAGGCCACACTTGGAATATTGCATGCAATTCTGGTCACCACATTACCAGAAGGATATGGAAGCATTGGAGAGGGTGCAGAGGAGGTTTACCAGGATGCTGCCTAGTCTGGAGTTTATTAGCTATGAGGAGAGGTTGGAGAAACTCGGATTGTTCTCAGTAGAGCGACGAAGATTAAGGGGCGACTTGATAGAAGTTTACAAAATTATGAGTGGCATGGACAGAGTAGATAGTCAGAAGCTTTTTTCCAGGGTGGAAGAGTTAATTACTAGGGGACATAGATTTAAGGTGAGAGAAGAAAACTTTAGAGGAGATGTGCAGGGCAAGTTTTTTATGCAGAGGGTAGTGAGTGTCTGGAATTTGCTGCCAGAGGAGGTGGTGGAAGCAGGTACGATAGTGGTGTTTAAGAGGCAGCTTGACAAATACATGAATAGGATGGGAATAGACGGATATGGACCCCGAAAGTGCAAAATGTTTTAGTTTGACAAGCAATATGATCGGTGCAGGCTTGGAGGGCCGAAGGGCCTGTTCCTGTGCTGTACTTTTCTTTGTACTTTGTTGTTCTAGGTGGCACTAAGTTAATTGTTCATGCAGAGAGCCTGCACAGACACAACCAGCTGAATAGCCTCCTTCTGTGCTGCAAGCATTCTATGATTCTCATTCTATGATTCCATGATTCCATACACATTCTCCAAAGTGGGGACATGCGAATTGTAAAAGTTACACCCTTGTTCAAAAAAGGATATAAAGGTAAACAAAGCAACTACAGGCCAGCCAGTTTAGCCTCAGTGTTAGGAAAGCCTTTAGAAAGGTTAATTCAGGACAACATTTACAGTCACTTGGACAAAAGTAATGATGGAACTAGATATAAAACACTGGTTAGGCCACAGCTGGAATTCTGTATACAGTTCTGATCACCACATTACAGGGAGGACATAATTGCTCTGGAGACAGTACAGAGGAGATTTACAGAATGTTGCCAGGGCTTGAAAATTGCAGCTATGAGGAAAGATTGGATAGGCTGGGGTTGTTTTCCTTGGAACTGATGAGGTTGAGGGGTAGCCTGATTGAGGTGCACGGAATTATGAGAGGCCTAGATAGGATAGACAGGGGTGCCCTTTTCCCCTAGCAGGGAGGTCAATTCCCAGGGGGCACAGATTTAAGTTGATTGGTAGAAGGATTAGAGGGAGCATGAGGAAAAACTTCTCCACTGCCTGGCTTGGTGGTAGATGCAGAAGCCTTCAACTCATTGAAAAGGCACCTGGATTGAGTAGGCTTGATGGGCCGAATGGCCTACTCCTGCTCCTAGTTTCTATCGGATGAATTTTCCCCCCGTCGGGAGGGAACCCGATCATTGTTCCCAATCGGGTGCGCGCCGCCATTTTATGTGGGCGGGTCAATTAAGCGCATGTAGGCGAAAGAGCGCAGAAATCTCCCTGAGGCACCTCTGTGCCTCAGGGAGATTTGCTTATGGTTCAAACATTTAAATAAAGAATTGAAAACATTTTAAGACATGTTCCCTCATGTGACACTGTCACATGAACTGGGACATGTCAAGGAACATTAATTAAAACATTTATTTAATTTATAAACACTTCATGAAACCTCACCCCACCTGTGGATAAGGTTCAATGCAAAATGCAAAGGCTGTCTGGACTCTTCGCCTGCCCGCCAACCTTAAGGTTGGATGGGCAGCTCACTTAATTGAGTTAATTAGTTTTAAATAGGCTTTTGGCAGTTCGGTGGGCACGCAGCCAATTTGTCAGGGTGCCCTCCCGACATCACCACACATAATTTTACATGCCGGCAAGCAAGTCCCGCCCCTGCTCACAGACTGGAATATTCTCTCCTTTATTTCTATGACCTGCGCCTAGAGTGCTGTAACCGCAAGGCTACAGACCAGGTGTTGGAAGGTGGGATTAAAATGGACAGCTGGTTTTTAAAATTTTTTCTTTTTCGACTAGAGCAGACATGGCGGGCTGAATGGCTTCTTTCTTTGCTGTAATTTTTCTATGGTTCGAAGTGAATTAATTAAGGAAAGACCATATGGATTTGTTAATGGTAAATCGTGTTCAATTAACTTGCTTGAGTTTTTGATGAAGTACAGAGAGGTTGTTGAGGATAATGTGGTTAATGTGGTGTATATGGACTTCCAAAAGACAAAGTGCCTCATAACAGGCTGATCAGCAAAGTTAGAGTTCATGGAATAAGAGAGAAGGTAGCAGCATAGATACAAAATTGGCTGAGTGATAGGAAATAGAGCAGTTGTGAACGGTTATTTTTCAAACCAGAGGAAGAATCCTGGCGGTGTTCAGTATTAAGACCCCTGTTTTTCTCGCTTTATAGGTTAATGACCTAGACTTGGGTCTACAGGGCACAATTTCAAAATCTGCAGATGACACAAAACCTGGAGGCATTCTGAACAGTCAGAAGAAAAATGATAAACATCAAGAGGACATAGACAGGGTGGTGGAATGGGTAGATATGTGACAGATGCATTTTACTGCAGAAAAATGTGAAATAATTCATTTTGGTAGGAAAAATGAGACAAGGCAACAGAAAGTAAAGGGTACAATTCTAAGGGAGGTGAAAGAGCAGAGGGACCTGGAGCGTCTTTGCACAAATCAATGAAGGTGGCAGGGTAGGTTGTAAAAGCAGTTAAGAAAATATATGGGAGCCTGGGCTTTATAAATAGAGGCACGGGGTACAGAGGCAAGAAAGTTATGATAAACCTGTCTTCAGCCTCAACTGGAGTACTGTGTCTAATTCAGGGCACTACATTTTAGGAAGGAAGCAAGGTATTAGAGAGGGCGCATAAAGATTCATAAGAATGGTTCCAGGGTTGAGGAACTTCAGTCTCCTGGATAATTTGGAGAAGCTGTGGCTGTTCTCCTTGAAGAGATTAAGGAGATTTGAAAGTGGTGTACAAATGGGGGAACAGGACAGAGTAGATAGGGAGAAGCTATTACCACCGGCAGAAAGATCCAGAACCAGAGGACATGGATTTAATATGTATGGCAAAAGAAGCAATGGTGACATGAGGAAAATAATTTTTATGTACGGAGTGGTCAGGATCTGGAATATGCTGCCTATGTTTGGTGGAGGCAGATTCAATCCAGGCCTTCAAAAGGGAATTGAATAATTTTCTGAAGAGGAAACAGTTGCAGGGATATGGGGGAGTGAGATTAGGTGAGTTTATCTTGCAGAGTATTGGCACATGACAGACTGACTGGACTCCTCCTACACTCAAACCATTCTATGATTTGTGAATTTCTATGCTTTCTGATTGCCTCATATATTTTACTAAGTAAAGTTTTTGGGTCTCTCAATAAGTCTCCATATTTTTGCTGGTATCCATTTTTGGGAGTGTCCATTTGTACAGATTTCATTGTAGTTACAGTAATATGCTTTACTGCACAATTTATGAAATTCATTTGGAAAAAAGTTCAATTTGGCAGCTGCCGACTTGAACTTGAGCCAACTCTGTTTGCAAGTATCAAAGCTGATGAAAGCACGTGTTACATGCTAAAGCAAAGTATTCAACACAATACAAAGGCTTTCCAACTAGATTAAATTCCAGAATCCTTCCTTGCTTAGAGGGCTTCTTAAGCCAGTTAGGATTATGTCACGAGTTTGAATCTAAGAATTGACTGCACCACTACAACATAATTTAACTGGTTAAATGTGGTTGCATATTAATTTGTCTGGAGTGAAGTGCATACAGATTCAATATCTACAGGACACTTACTAACCTCCTTCACCCTACCAACCCCAACTGCCAAGCCACTGAACCACTCCCCGTAAAACTGAAGGTAGAATTTTCCCCCTGTCTGAGGGGTTGGGGTGGTGTGGTTGTGTGGAGGCGGGTCTGCGCTGCCATTTTACATGGGCGGACCAATTTAGGCCCGCCCAGTGTGATGCACACCCAGAAGCACTGTGCACTCCGTGTGGGCAGGGGGCTTTCCCTGAGTCAGGAGAGTGCTCTTTCGCGCACGCGCACAAAAGAGCACAGAAATCTCCCTGAGGCACAGAGCTGCTTCAGGGAGATAGAAATCTCCCTGAGGCACAGGGCTGCCTCAGGGAGATTAGTTTTAAGTTTTAACAGTTCAATAAAGTGTTGAAAAAATTTTTATGACATGTCACCTCTTGTGAAACTGTCACATGAGCTGGGACATGTGTGTGATCAGGTTATGCATATACAGGGCGATGACTTCATATGCATGGTTATTGTAAATGTGTACATAGAAAAAGTTAGCATGCATAACCAAAATGTGTCAACCAGAGCTATCTGTAGATAGCAATCGTGCAATGTGACAGTGTATTAAATATAACAATAAATTGAATACACAAAATGGGACGATCTAATGCAAAATACCACCACTCATGTATGAACCTCCTAGTTCATTTGTGTCAGAGGTACTTCTTGTATGGTGTATGTTCAGTAGGTCTCATGAAAAGGTTCTGAGTCTTACGTGGTTGAACGTTAACTGTTTATTGATAATACCCCTATACATTTATACAGGGCATAGCCCAAGCTTAACTCCATGTTTGCTTCTACATAGGTCTCTGTCTAGTCCCAAAGGACTCTTAATCTCAGGTCATGTGTCTCACTGTGTGTGGTACTGCTTCTCAATCCCACATTAGCCCTTGCTATGCTTATACCCTTATATTACAGTACTCAAGTTATTTGTTTCTGTGTATTGTCATTCTGCAGAGTTTTCTCCTTCATACTGTATCACATACAAGTAATCCATTTAAACACAATTATTACCAGGATAAAGGATATCTAGTATAATAACCATGTGGCGCTATTCAGAAATCGACAGAAGCCTAAATCAAAAAACAGCTTTAGTGCCAATATGGGGATATAAAAACCTTCTTAATCTCGCTGAAAGCATATTGAGGCGTTTCCATCTTTTTAAATCACCTTGCAATGGCATATTATTGCCAATGTAGTTTAACATTGAAAATAGTTTTGACATTTACACCACTCAAATACTCTACAATGGCATTTTATCAAAGATGTAACACCAAAAGAATTGACGATAAATACAATTTACCTCAATCTGATTGGAAAAAAAGGAAGAGCATGGCCTATTCCCCTAAAAAAAAATGTGACAATCCTAGAGCAGATAAAAACAATTGCATAGCATAACCAACCTTGCAAGTGAAGAAAAAGCAAGTGGTTGGTTACAGTTGAAAAAATTCTACTTTGATGGCAAAAACCATGAATTGCTGATTCATCCCTCTGCAAAACAATAGGAAGCAATTGAGAATGGTTTACAGAGGAGCAATGATTAAATAAATTGCTATAAACCATTGCTTCTTAATTATAAAAGTCAGAAGTACAATATAACAGAATTCCACAGGAAGGTTTTATGTGTAATGTGTATCTGTATGCCTAAATAATTGGCTAGCTGAAAAATGTAGAGTTCTCTAGAAAGCTTAAAGATCAAAGTTTTCTAGAAGCCTGGATTATAAAGAAGAAAAAGCTGTAAGTGCCCAAAAATTAGAAAAAAGGAAGGCAAACGGTTCTGTCCAAAGAATATTAAATCATTAAATTATGATATACACAGATCCAAATGCCAGCATGATAAAGGTCAAACTTCCACCTTTTTTTTCAAGTGGCTATAACAACATTTGTGCAGAAAAATAATAAAAACTACGATTTTCTTAAAGCAAGCCTGATGTCTCAAAATCAGACAATTTAAAACTGATTAAAGCTGGCACCAAGAATGACAATACAAAATCAAAATGCAGTAAATGCTAGCAATCTGAAAAAAAAACACAATGGGCTGAATTTTGATGAAAGTTGATGGGCAGGCACGTGCGGGCGTGCTTTCGATCAGTGCCCCCAATCAGAGGCCGGCGCCATTTTACATAGGCAGGCTAATTAAGGCCCGCCCAGCGTGATGTCTGCATGGAAGTGCTATGTGCTCCCTGTGCGGCCGGGGGGGGGGGGGGGGGGGGGGGGGGGGGGGGGGGGGGGGGGGGGGGGGGGGGGGGGGGGCAGAATTCCAAAAATCAAGAGTGCGCTCTTTCGCACATGTGCACGAAAGAGCACACTCATCTCCCTGAGGCTAAGTGCAGCCTCAGGGAGATCGGCTCTAAATATGAGAAAACTCAAAATAGAAAAATAAAATTTCCCTAACAGGTCCCCTCATGTGACAATGTCACATGAGTTAGGACATGTGCATAATTTCCAAAACGACTTCATTAAAATTTTTAAAACCCGACAGGAATCCTCATTCCACCCATGGATGAGGTTTCATGTTCTTTCTAATTCCCGCCAGGGCTCCTGGCCTCCCTGCCAACCTTAAGGTTGGATGGGCAGGTCCACTAATTACTTTAATTGCTCTGTCAATGCCGCAATTGGCCATTGACAGGTCGGCGGGTGCGCAGCTGATTTTGCTACACCTCCGCCTTCCTGAAAATTTAAATGGGGCACGGTGACATTGGGAGTTCAGATCGATGGCTTTTCATCACTGGCCTCAAATGTTAACTCTGTGTCTCTCTCTCCATTGATGCTGGTGAGCTGCTTTGAATATCCACCCTTCTCTGATTTCAACAACACTTGGTATACATAGCTACTTCATTAACAAGCAATGTTTACTGTAAATTCAAAAAGGCATTCACAAATAAGGTCATCATTCCTGGTAAAATGCAAAGATTAGGGGGTAATTTTAACACCCCACAACAGAACAGAGGAGGGCTCCAAGAGAAGCTTAAATGGACCAACCCTAATCCAACAGGAATATGCCTTCTTCCAGTTTAATCATGGGCGAGTTTGGGGTGTCCAAGTAACTCATCCTGGAGATGCAAGCAGACTTAAAACCACAGTTAGATCAGCTATGATCCTTTTGAATGGCAAAACAGGCTTGAGGGGCCAAATGGCCTGCTCCTGTTCCTATGTCTTATGAAGGGAGTTAGGAGCAGGCAGGCCCAGTAGCGGACTGTGCTCCTTTTGTCTTGTACCAAAGATATCTTTGTCAAATCTCTGCTGAGCTCCCACCTATCCTTGACCTTCTATTTTGCTCCACCTGCTCCATCCCCTCTCTTCAACAGTATAAAACCCATCACATTTCTACCTCTCTTCAGCTCTGAAGAAGAATCATACAGACTCAAAACATTAACTCTGTTTCTCTCACCACAGATGCTGCCAGACCTGCAGAGCTTTTCCAGTATTTTCTATTTTTATTCCAGTAGTTGACTGATTTTCTAGCAATGCTTGTGGGCCAGGAGTGGTTCTCCCCAGTCCCTCAAGTAAACCTAGAGCCTCGACCAGCCAACACCACCCCCCTGCTTACCATCTCTTCCTCTCTCTCCTTGTTACAGTGCTCTGAGCCCCCACACCATACCCTAATACCTTCCAATTGCTGGGGGCCATCCCCAGTGGTTGTGGGACCATGCCACACTGCAAATTTGAAGACATAATTTCACATGATATTTCAGTACAGTGCTGAGAGAAAGCTGCTTTGATGAAGATCGTGTCTTAAGAGGAAACAATTGAACAATGGCCCCATCTGCCTCGTCAGTTGAATGTAAAAGATCCCATGACACTATTCAAAGAAGAACAGGGAAATAGCCTCAGAGTTTTGGTCAATGTTCTTCACTCATGGGGCCCAACAACAGCTGAATGAAGTTCAAGGTCTGTCAGCAATAGCTTATAAGTTACTAAATCTCTGCAAACATTGAATTCATTGGGTCGTAACTTCCAAGCGGCAGCGTGTTGTAATTTGGGGGGTAGGGGGGGTACCCCTAAGATGTGCTGGGGAACCAGCAGCAGCAGCAGCACCACCACCACACACCTCCACCCCCATCCCCCCCCCCCCCCCCCCCCCCCCCCCCCCACCAACTGGAAGTTCCCAGGTAAGGTTTGTGTGGCAATTGCCTAGGAAGTGCAAACCTGCCATGGGCAATTGCCCTGCACTGGGAACCATCGAAAACGTGACTTAAATGGGAAACTTTGGATGATTCTGACTGTTACATCAGGAATTATCCAGAAAAAGTTAGAAAAATTAAAACTACTTCTAGATCCACACTGGCCCCCAAAGGGACTTCCCCTACACTCCCAAAACACTAGGGGATAGCCCCCATAACCCAATCCCCCACCAGCTATCCCTTCCCATGGGGCAGCCTCCCCTGTTGGGACTCACCCCCTTCCAACGAGCCCTCCGCACCACATGGGATTCTCCCCCCCCCCCCCCAGGAGGACTCTCCCCACCCCTCAACCCCACACCTCCACGTGTCAGGTCTGACTGCTGACCTCCCCTCCCCTGCCGCCAGGCCTGACTCTCACCCCACCTCCTCCCCTCCCTCCACCAAGGTTTGACCCTACCCCCACCACCACACCTTCACCACCAAAAGGCTCAGCCCGACCCAACCCAGCACGACCCCCACCCACCCAAATGCCCAACCCAACTACTTCCTGCAAGGATGACCCAGCACCCCCGTCCTGAACACCACCACGGCCTGGACTGAACCTATCCCTCTCCCCAATCCTACCCACTTATCTTTAAACCTGGATGGGCTTTTACAGTTACCTGGTTTATGGCAGCTAGCGCTGCAAAAGAGAGGCGTGGCTTACTTACCTACGACTCTACAGCCCTTGACCTAGGCCATAGGGGTGTGCTGCACTACCCAGATCTCACCCAGCCTGAGTTGGAAGGTCAGGCAAGATAGGATCACCTGCATTTCAAGGTAAGAACTTTCAAGCAGAGTGGCAATCCAACTCAGTTGCCACTCTGTCAAAAGTTGCGGCCCATTGTTTTGTGATTGGGTCTTGGAGGATTAACGTTCTCCTTAGATTATATAAATACAATAGCTACCAGTAGATAAATATGGATCGCATGCTGTATGTCTGTCTATTTGGAGGAGTGAATTGAATACATGGTTACTTTAGTGGAAGTTATTTTACTTCTCAACACATAAGATTCAGTCAGTAAGATGTGCATCTCTTGGAAAGAAAATGACGCAAGAGAGCAGAACCTGCAATCATTATCCTCTAAAAATGGTCAGTATCCTTTTCAATTGTAAACACTTCTAGAAATCACTTCAGAACACACAACAATCTGAAAGTATGTTTTTGGAATCTTCTATTACATTTATGTAGATAGTATTGCAATGAATTACTTTCTGTCAAAAGTATTTTCTTCACTATATAGACTGGTAATGCATAAAGCTTCACTGGGATAGATTCTCTGTGAACTGAACTATTCCCAGCAACAAATTGCTGTTTGTTGTCTCTTTTTATGTAAACCCAATTAATTATCTTAAACTTGAAAAGGAAAACAGCTTACAATATTTTGCCATATCAATGAAGTATGCAAAATATAATAAAAACTATTTTACAATCAGGATTGAGTAATGAGGCAGGGTTAATAGATAATGTCAAAGTAAAAGATCCACTGAGAAATAGTGATCATAATATAATTAAATTCCATATTGAGTTTGAAAGTGACATACTGCAATCACAAACAAGAATCTTAAACTTAAACAAAGCCAATTACATAGGTATGAGAGCAGAGCTGGCTAAAGTTGATTGGGCAAATAGACTAAAAGGTATGGTGGTAAATAAACAGTGGGAAACATTTAGGCCAGAATCTTCTGCTCGGCATGTGGGGACGGGCCCCACACAATGATGCATAAAATGACATGCAGTGACTTCAGGTGTGCGTCCTGAAATCACCACACGTCATTCTGATCTTCCGTTCGGCAGACGTGCACTGGAGTCGGCTGTGCGCCTGCCGAATTGTCAAAGGCCTGTTAAGTCTGTTAATAATCTAACTAAAGTAGTTGTCAGGGCTGCCCATCCAACCTTAAGGTTGCCAGGCAGAGCTCAGGCAGTCTTCACATTTTGCATGAAACCTCATCCATAGGTGGGATGAGATTTCATGAAGGGTTTATAACTTAAATAAAAATGTTTATTAAAATTCATAAACAAGTCCCAGCTCATGTGACACTGTCATATGAGGGGACATGTCTGAGTAATTTTTTTTATTTTGTTCAATTTTTCAGGATGAAATTAATCTCTCTGAGGCAGCTCCGTGCCTCAGGGAGGTTTCTGGGTTCTTTCGCACGAAAGAGTGCAGGCCCCGACTCTCCCTCCTCCCTCGCCTGCACAGGTAGCGCTGAGCCCTTCCGGGTGTGTGTCATGTTAAAACGGCAGCATGCAGCTGATTGTGGGCGGTGAAAATTCTCCTCTTAAAGAAACAATTCAAAATTACAGAATCACAGAATTGTTACAGTGCAGGAGGACATTTAGCCCATCGTGTTTGTATCAGTCTCCGATTGAGCAACTCACCTAGTTCCATTTCCCTGCCTTCACTCCATAACCTTGCACATTCTTTTCAGAAAAATCTTCAACAAAACTACATTCCATTAAAAAACAAAAATTCAGCAAGAAATTCACATCTGTGGCTCACTAAGGAAGTTAAGATTACATTAAAAGAAGAGATTTATAATGTTGCAAAGAACAGTAGCAAATCTGAGGATTGGGGGTGTTTTAGAAATCTACAAAGGGCAACCAGAAAGATGATAAAAAGGGGGAAAAAATTAGCATGAGAGTAAACTAGCCAGGAATATAAAAACAAATTGTAAGAGCTTTTACAATTATATAACAAAGAGAGTAGCCAAAGTAATTGTCGGTTGCTTAGAAGCAGAGGCAGGAGAAAATCCTGGGGAATGAGGAAATTGCAGAGACATTGAATAAATACTTTGTACCTGTCTTCACAGTGGAAGACACAGTTTATATACCAGAAATAGAAGTTAACCTGGGGCTAAAAGGAGTGAGGAAATTAAGGTAATTAATATCAGCAGATGAAAAGTATTGCAGAACCACGGAAAAGTCACAGCACAGAAGGAGGCCTTCGGCCCATCTTGTCCATGCCAGCCCAATGACACCCAGGTGCCCTTTCTAATCCCACCTTCCTGCACCCGGCCCATAGCCCTGCAGCTTACAGCACTTTAGGTGCAGATCCAGGTACTTTTTAAAAGAGTTTAAAGTTTCTGCCTCTACCACCAACTTGGGCAGCGAATTCCAGACACCCACTACCCTCTGTGTAAAAAAGTTCTTCCTCATGCCCCCCCCATACCTTCTGCCACTTATCTTGAATCTATGTCCCCTGATTCTAGAATTCTCCAGCAAGGGAAACAATTTTATCCTGTCCACTCTATCTATTCCCCTCATAATTGTGTACACCTCCATCAAGTCACCTCTCAGCCTTCTTTGTTCTAAGGAAAATAACCCCAACCTATCCAATCTCTCCTCATAGCTACACTTTTCTAACCCTGGCAACATTCTTGTAAGCCTCCTCTGCACTCTCTCCAGAGCTATTTCGTCCTTCCTATAATGCAGTGACTAGAACTACACACAAAACTCCAGTTGTGGCCTCATCAGTGTTTTATACAATTCCAACATTATATTCTTACTTTTATACTCTATACCTCTGCCAATGAAGGAGAAACTTAAGGAACTAAAATATATCAAATCCCCTGGGACCTGAAGGCCTACATTGTAAAGTTCTACAATAAATAACTACAGAGATAGACGATATGCCAGCTATGATTTTCCAAAATTCCTGAGATTCAGAAACAGTCCCATTAAATTAGAAATTGGCAAATGTAACACCGCTTTTCCAGAAAGGAATGGGGGGAGAAAAAAAGAAACTACAGTTAGCCTGACATGTTGGGAAAATGTCGGAATCTATTATTAAGGAAAACTTAACAATGCACTTAGAAAAGTATAGAATGATTAGAACAAGTCAATATAGTTTTACAAAGGGGAAATCCTGTCTGACAAATTTATTAGAGATTTTTGAGGATGTAACTAGTAGGGTAGATAAAGGGGAACCTGTAGATGTAGAAAACCTGGATTTCTAAAAGGCATTCAATAAGGTGCCACACAAAGATAAGGGATCATGGGGTTGGGGGTAAGAAATTGGCATGGATGGAGCATTAGTTATGGGGCAGGAAGTAAAAAGTAGACAAACGGCATTTTTAAGTTGGCAGGTGTGACTCGTGAATGCCAAAAGTATCAGTGCTGGGGCCTCAGCAATTCACAATCTCTATTAATGACTTAGATGAAGTGACAGAGAAATATATCTAAGTTTGTTGACAATACAAAGCTAGATGGAAATGTAAGCTGTGAGGAGGAACACTGAGAATCTGCACAGAGCCAGTTTAAGCGAGTGCTAAGCAATTAGGAAGACAAGTGGCATGTTGGTCTTTATTGCAAAGGGATTGGAATACAGAAATAAAGTAGTCTTGCTACAATTGTACAGGGCTTTGGTGAGATCGTACGTGGAATACTGTGTGCAGTTTGGTCTCCATATTTAAGGAAGAATATACTTGCATTGGAGGCGGTTCAGCAAATGTTCACTAGATTGGTCCCTGAGACAAGAGGGTTCTCCTATGATGGGAGACTGAGTAAATTGGACCCATATTCTCTGGAGTTCATGAGAATGGGAGGCCATTTCATTAAAACATTCAAGATGCTGAAGCAGTTTGATATGATAGATGCTGAGAGATTATTGCTACTGGTTGGGGAATCTAAAACAGGGTGGGGGGGGGGCGCGAGGGGGCTCAGGATAAGGGGCTGATGATTTAGGGCTGAGATGAGAAGAAATTGCTTCACTCAAGGTAATCATTGGAATTCTCTACCCTAGAAGGTTGTGGAAGCTCCATTGTTGAATACATTTAAGGCAGGGATAGACGGATTTTTGGTCTCATGGAATCAAAGGAAATGGGAACCAGGTGAGAATCTCGATATCAGCCATGATTGTTTCGAATGGCGGAGCAGGCTCGATGGAACGTATGGTCTACCCTTGTTTCTTATGTTACTTAACATCTTACTGTATTACTATAATATGTTTAATACATAGGATAAGAAATGCCATCATCTGCTTGAAAGTTATTTAGTTCCTTAAGTACAGAACAGAGAACTAAAACAAAATAAAACCAACTGATACCCATTTTCAAAAATACCACTGTTTTCTTCTAATCTTAATCTGTACTTCTGTTTATATTTCCCTACCTTTGCTAAATTCTGATAAGTATAGAGCTATACATAAATATTAATGAAATTACCTGGCCAATAAAAGCAACGTTGTACTGCCATTTAATAACCTGTAGAATTTACAAGTACTCAATCAAAGAAAGCAAACAATATTCATGGAGATTTTCCAACAGCTCCTGGTCTGAAAATCTGAACCACTAATTCAATACTTTTGAGCAGCGGATCCTGACAGCTACAATCCTTTGATCTAAGATCTTTCACAGCAAGGAACAAAAGACAAGAGGTCCAGTTAGAGGGACACTTCAAATTCAGGAAGCAGGAATCACAATTTATCTTTCTAGGAAATTGCAAAATAATTTTGCACCACAAATATTAAAAATAGCATTTGGTTTTCTTCCAGGGGAAAAAAATGAAGAAGCACTTTGCAGTTTTCTATGATATGCAATGAGAAGCAGTGGGCTACCAAATGACTTCACGCCAAATAAATTCAGAGTCCAACATAAAAAATGACTCCCAGTTGTAGCTCACTTACGATCAGTCATTTGCAAACAAATGTTAATATCTTTATTGGAAACATTTCTCTTATTGCATTCAGCTGGAGCACACATAATTGTGCATGTTGACGGGCATAATATAACAATACTTGTTATATGGTCAGCTGAAGTACTTGTGAGTTGTGGAGCCTTAATCTGCAGTGCACAACAGACTTAAGGCAACATAAACTCTGCATCAGTTGCTGACACTAACAGATACACGGATTTAAATAGAATGCACAGCACAGAAAAAAGGCCATTCAGTTCAAATGGTCCACACTAGTGTTATACACCAAGAGCGTTTGTCCAGCCCTCTTCATCTCACCCTATAGCAACTTGTCTTTCCTTTCCCCTTGTGTTTATCGGGCATCCCGTTAAATGTGTCAACACTATTCACTTCAACTATTTCTTGAGGTAGCAAGTTCCTGAATAAGGAAATTTCTCCTGCTTTCCCTATTGGATTTATTAATGGCTATCTTATATATTTGGGAGATAGAGAAGAGGCAGTCACAGGAAAAGAGCAAGAGAGAGTCACATAAGTAAGAATAAAGTGCTAGAAAAGAAGTCCAATGCACTGTGGGAAGATTTGAATCACGATGCATGCAGGACACAAAAATAAAACAAATTCTATGACAAACCAAATATAAAAGGAATGGTAGTAATTGCTGGAGAGGGACTGAAATCAGTGAGAGGTTATTGATCCAAAATGACAAGAGCCCTATTGACATAAAACAAAGGCAGCTATAATGGGTGTAAACCTATTTCCAGTAAAAATGATTGTAATTGCTCCATATTTGTAGCTCCAGTAAACACTGTTTAATTGTTTTCAGTGCTAATGCATTTGAGAATGATAGTAAATGAGATGATTAAGTAAGTTCGCCATCAAACAGTTAATATTAAATTTAGCACATTTCTGATTAAAAAATCACTGAAGTCAATTTCACTAACTGTTTAAGGATACTAACTATAAGAATTAGGTTTGTGATCTTTGCAAGTAGCCCAATATTGGCAACATAATGTGCAAAATGGCAACACACTTCACAATCAGAAAGTCAAGGTCTATGGAGTAAAACATAAGGTACATTACATGCAGATGTAGCAAAATCATTTTGTGACAATCACTCCATTCTGTAATTTCCCACCCCAGACTATAGGGTTAAATTCAATGGCCCTGGAAAATGGACACAGGGATTTTGATTTTATTATATTCTTCCATGGGATGTGAGTATCACTGGCAAGGTCAGCATTTGTTGCCCATCTCTAATTGTCCTCGAGAAAATGGTGGTGAACCACTTCAGTCCATCTTGTGCAAGTACATCCGCAATGCTGTTAAGAAAGGGAGATCCAAGATTTTGACCCAGTGAACAAACAGCAATATAGCTGCAAGTCAGGATGGTGTGTGGGATGGAGGGGAACATGCAGGTGATGGTCTCAAGCGATGTGCAATTAACTTTGTCAACTTCATTCCACTGCTGGCTTAAATGGTTTCAGCATCCAGTCAATGTTAACCGCATTGTAGACTTTTGCAACTTGAAAGAACTTCAGAAACTACCAAACATTCTTAGAATGGAAGCAACAGCCAGAAGAATTTAACTAACAAATAACCTGTAATTAATTGAAGGTCACTTTGACCAGTGCTGGTGGGAAGATTCCTCCTGATGCTCAATATGTACTCAGCTGTGCCAGCTTAAGGGGAGCATTAACTGGAGCATTGAGCTCCAAGATGTCACAGCTGGCGTCAAATCAGACATACACATCTATTGATGTCATGATATGCCTGCTCCACACACTTCCAGCAGCCATTTACTGCACATTCACAAATGCCCTCACCAATATGGTATTGGTAAGACTTTCCCCAAAAAATGTACACATGCCAAAGCCATTTTGGTCAAGCAGCACCTGTAATGCCTAAACAACCAGCATGACTGATCCCAATTTTGTGGTGTAGCCAAGCATTGCATGAATGGACAGATTTTCTAGGGAGACAGAGAAAAAAAAAATCAGAAGTACATATATAAAGGACACAGCCTGCCTGACACATTATCCAGGTTTTTGCACTTTCACATTTTTAAAAATGAGATCACCATCTCTCTCTAGATGAAATGCCTTTTGACATTTGTTTATTAAAAAAAGATACAAGGACACAAAATTTCCAAAAAAATTGCAATTGGATTGGCCTTATGTGTAGGTTTGTTTGTACTGACAGCACAGAAAGCAAGTATTACATATTTCATGGGTATAAAGTGGATGTTCTCTCAGGTTCAATGTCATTTTGTCACCTCCATAAGCAAATCACATGCCCCTATGATTAGGAGTGCAGTTTCACTGCCTAATATCTAACTAAGCTGTTGCGTGACCTCAAGGCTTATCCTGAACCCTTTATTGCATGGATTGTAATTTCAAAAAATTCAAAGATTTTGAGAGAAATATTGAAGGATTTTTCCCACCTGCATGCACACCTTTATATTATGAATTGGAACGCCTGCTTGGAAAAGTTGTATATTTCACATGGTCCATGGAGGTGCACAGAACATTAATGGAGCTGTAATACATGACTACAATCACAACGAATACACTGACTTTCAATTATTGCCTGAAGGCACTGAACCACAATAATTTCAAAATGCCTTATTAAAGTGAATGATAAATGTGAGGGCATGATGCATAAAGGTGGCTGTTAAAACATAAACATGCCCATGCAAATTTATGGCCAACTCAATCAAAATATTCCAGAATTAAAATGAAACTTGTAAATTATGTATCTTTTTATGAATTTGGGCAGTAACAGTGGTGATATTACATTTAATCAGAAATATACAAAACACTGCCAGCTAAACTTTAAAAAGTCAGTTCCAATAAAAAATCTTTTGAATATTGACTGGCAGAATTGCTTGTCCAAGCCTCAGCAAGCGGTGACAAGAAGTATCTTGTAAGTGAAAATGTCCCAGCACAGAATGTGTATTATAATGCAAGTCATGTAAACTAGAGTCACATTACTCTGGGTGATAGTTGCAATTTTAATTTCTGTTTTTGTTTTTCCATGTTGCTCTTATCATGTTTATTAGGGTTAGTTGTTGAACCTTTCAAATAAAGTTTTTTTTTTCTTTCTGAACAGCCAGAAGGCATGTTCCTTCTTATAAAGAGCAATTTTTCAGATGAAATCAGTATAGTGTTAGAAAGCCAAATTTGTTACGTTTTACTATTTTATTTGAATACATTACATTTGAACAGTTAGTCAGAAAGCCCAGGAGTATATCAATCATGCAAATGCTTCAAATTACACAGGAATAAATTATCAAATGCAACTTATGCACGTAACCAAGATAAATGTGTTTGTATATATTTCAAAATTTTTTTTCAGTGCACCGTAGGAACGCAATACATTAGGTACTATTCGGTAACTATCTCAGATGCTCATAGGCTCTCACAAAATTCAAACAGCAAATTGGTTTTTCCAACTGATCAAAGTACAGGGTAGTAGCTCCAAAGGTAATCATGCTTCTTCAACATGCTTGAGAAGGGAGGGGAAGAGAAGCCTTTTAAAATAAAGGGGCATAGTTAGGTTAAAATAAAAATGTGGTGTTCAACAGCTCATGCAAATTCTGCTCTACTGCTTCACAATTAAGATTGTTCAACAGTTTACTCCTTCACTAACCAAATTCCCATCAGAGAAAATAAAAATTCCTGCTATTCTAAAACAATTTAATTACAAATGTAGCATTTCATGGCCATCTGACTTTTCCAGTCTATACGTAGATTAAAAATTCCCATGATTATCGCTGCGCCTTTCTGACAAGCTCCCATTATTTCTTCCTTTATGCTCCATCCTATCATGTGGTTATTATTTGGGGCCTGTACATGACTCCCACAAGTGACTTCTTGCCTTTACCATTTCTCATTTCTACCCAAACTGTTTCCATTTGCTGGTTTCCTGAACTTTGGTCATCCCTCTCTGTTGTGCTAATACCATCATTAATTAACAGAGCCACCCCTCCACCTTTTCCTTGCTTCTTGTCCTTTCTAAATGTTCTATAACATTTAATATTCAGGTCCCAATCAATGTCCTCCTGCTAATTCATCATCATCCTGGAATGTGACACCCTTTTTGCATTGTATGAACATTCCAGCCAAGCCAACAGAAAGGAATAGTAGCTGAGATCTCTGCCCCAGCCAGCTTTAGACAAAACAGAGCTGTTTGTGACTCATCTCCAGCTTTGTGCTAATGGTTCCACAGTTACCTGCTCAAAAAATACAATGGGTTTGAACAGGCGTCCTTAAAATACATTGTTAGCTATATGTCTCGACGCAAAGCCACCCTGTCACATGACCGAGACTTGAGCTGTTTGAATTGCTTTAATTATATAGTTTTTGGATGCCATCTTCAGTTGCGGTTTAACCTCAGAAGAGAAAACCGAATTCCAGGCTAGCAGCCTGCCTCTGACCGCTATCTTTCTCAAAGTTGGATCCCCAGATAGAATCCTGTATTTTGCCCACAGAGTGAACTAATCCCCAGAATACAAGAGTACTATGCTGCATGTTCGACCACTTCAATCAAGTTACTAGGGCAAAGACCAGGAATCCTAACAGACAGAGCCACCTGCAAGAACTTTCATTGGACATTGACTTACTGGACTCTATTCATGTCAATTAATGCCAATACCTTTTTGATTTTTTTTTAAGTAACTCGCAATTTGTCACTTTTTTCCCTTTCTTTCTCTGCATTTCTACATTCTATGCTCTTGAGTGTGGACGTGTGTTGCGATCCGTTCCCTGGGTTTTGAATGCGTTAAGAAATTCTAGCTTTGTTTCACCTTGAAGAATTTGTTGTGGGGTTATTTTTAACATTGGACCACATAAACTGAGGTTTATGTGAAAAAGTAAAATATACCAAAGGGAAGGGACTTCCTGGATTTAATATTAGAAGTGAGCAAATTGTAGATGCTCGAGTCATGGTTTTGCAAAACTTTCATCAGGACTGTTAACTCCTATTCGTCTCTCTAAAGATGCTGCCTGACCTGAAATGTATTTCCAGCATTTTCTGTTTTATTCCAGATTTCTAGAATCCATAGTATTTTGCTTTTGCCTTTCAAAACTTTCTCAATTCAGGGATTTTTATCTTCTTGAATTACAAATTGCCAATGTCACCCCACTGTTTCAGAAGAGTAAGAAAGATAAACTAGGAAATTACAGCCATATTAATCTTATGGCTGTGGTAGGGAAGTTATTAGATTCCATTGTTAGGGACAGAGTGACAGAGCACCAGGACAAATGATAGAACTGGTCAGAGAGAGTCGGCATGGTTTTATAAAGGGTAAATAGCTGAGGGGGTGTTTAATGTGGTAGGTAAGGGAGGGTCTATTTATTTATATGGAAGTTTGATGACATCACTGCAGATTCACACTGCAATTCCCATCAAACCGTATCACATACAATGGCGAGAGTGTTAAAGTTCTTGCCACAGTGACGCTTTCTTCTAGGTCAGCAGCAAGCACCCTTGCTTCGTATATGCCCTCAAATTCAGGTCATTACTTTACTTCAATTTCACTGTAGTAAGAAATTATTTGTAAATAAAATTAGTTAGTTTGGATGGCTTTGTTTTTAAAATTGAATCATGGACAATTGTATCTATAATTTTTGACAGACTAGCCAACATTTTTAAATCAAACAATTCATTAGAAGAGCATTGTACATAACATCGAATGTCAGAAAGCATCTTGGGCAAGGTTGCTGGAGTCAGAGGATCAGGAAGGACAACATCAAGTTCAATGTTCTGCCTAAAATCATCAATACCCTCACTAATTTCATAACTTAATCAGTATCAAGACAGCTCAAAGGTTTCAAGAAGGTTTGAATGACCTAAGAATCATCAATCGCAAAAGAGTCAGAAACATCAGCAGAGATCAATCCTCCTTACTGAAGTCACTCCTAAAGGCTCTACAGTGGAGAGGAGAGGAAGAGATGAAGAGGAAAGAAAGACAGGGGAATATGACAAATGAAATTACATACCCAAGCCAACCCAATAAGAGATACAGACCAAGAGCTAGAACTACACACCAGCTGAGAGATAAACACTGATGTGAACTTAACCCAGTAAACCCTTGGAAAATCAGAATAAACCTGGGCTTGGTGTTTTTGATATATAGATTTTATTTTAAGAAATATTTTAATGTTCGATGAGATTGTTGATCTCGATAAGTCCTACATCGGTGGGCTGATGGTTGCTTAATTAGATTCTATACAATTAAATGTTTCTGAGAGAAACAAATTTGCATCCATCTGATGCAAGGCACCCGTAATAAGCGGGTGCATATGAAATAGCAACAGAAGTAGGCCATTCGGCCCTTTGAGGCTGCTCCACCATTCAATAAGATCCTGGCTGATCCGTTTGTGTTTCAAATTCCACATTCGCATCTACTCCCGATAATCTTTAATTCCCTTGTCTAACAAGAATCTACCTACCTTCGCCTTAAAAATATTCAATGGCCCAGCCTCCACTGCCTTCCAAGGCAGAGAGTTTCAATGTCGCACAATCCTCCGAGAAAAAAATTCTCATCTCCGTCCTAAAAGGATGACCCCTAATTTTAAAACAGTTTCCGCAAGTTCTGGACTCACCCACAGGAGGAAACAGCCCTTCCACTTCCAGTTATCGTTTCGAGTCCATTTGACTCTTCATCAGAACTGAAGAGTCATAAGGATTCAAAATGTTAACTGTATTCCTCTCTGCAGATGCTGTCAGACCTGCTGAGTTTTTCCTGCTACTTTTGTTTTTGTTTCAGATTTCCAGCATCTGCAGTATTTTGCTTTTATCCTTTCCACATCCACCTTGTGAGACAGTTCAGGATCTTATATACTTCAATCAAGCGAACCCTCGCTCTTCAAAATTCTGTTTAGAAGGCTCTCTGTTTACAACCAGGACATGTCACTTCTACTCTCCGTGCAAATTGTTGGTTGAAATAGAGTGTAACGTTAAACAATCTTTCCACTAATCGGAACTGCAGATTTGCATTAATATGACATTAAATATAACAGCCATCTTTAACCAACCATCGCCCTTTGATGTTCAATGGCATTACCATCGCTATCCCCTACTACCAACATCCTCAGGGTTACCATTGGCCAGAAAGTGAACTGGACTAGCCATATAAATACAGTGGTTACAAGAGCAGGTCAGAGGCTAGGAAACTTGTGGCGAGTAACTCACCTCCTGA
Organism: Carcharodon carcharias; assembly: GCF_017639515.1. Classification (NCBI taxonomy): domain Eukaryota; kingdom Metazoa; phylum Chordata; class Chondrichthyes; order Lamniformes; family Lamnidae; genus Carcharodon; species Carcharodon carcharias. Next base: position 51,883,136 of record NC_054473.1, read on the forward strand.
CTCCCCAAAGCCTGTCCAATATCTACAAGGCACAAGTCAGAAGTGTGATGGAATACTCTCCACTAACCTGGATGAGTGCAGCTCCTACAACACTCAAGAAGCTTGACACTGTCCAGGACAAAGCAGCCCACTTGATTAGCACCAAATCCACAAACATTCACTCCCTCCACCCCCCAATGCACAGTAGCAGCAGTGTGTACCATCTACAAGATGCACTGCAGGAATTCACCAAGGCTCTTTCGACAGCACCTTCCAAATCCACGATCACTACCATCTAGAAGGACAAGGACAACAGATAGATGGGAACACCACCACCTGGAACTTCCCCTCCAAGTCACTCACCACCCTGGCTTGGAATTATATCACCATTCCTTCACTATCACTGGGACAAAATCCTGGAATTCCCTTCCTAATGGCACTGTGGGTGTACTTACACCACATGGTCTGCAGCGGTTCAAGGCAGCAGCTCACCATCGCCTTCTCAAGGGCAACTAAGGATGGGCAGTAAATGCTGGCCCAGCCAGCAACGCCCACATCCCGTGAATGAATAAAAAAAACCTTATACAAATGGATACAAAACATACCAAGCACACTGAAGATCAGCTGCAATATATCATTTGCAAATTATGGCAATAGGCAAATTAACATTAGGTAAATGTGACTGTAATTCCATGGTATAAACAATCCCAACTCTCTGCATTTAACATCACTCTTGAAAAAGTGTATCATCTTACAAAAGCAAATAAATATAGTTAATGAGCTAAATCTTCCTCTGGGCTCAGGAAAACCCGATCTGCATACTTTCGCAGCTCACAAATTGCACATCCATCCCGTGAGTGACCTGACGCCTTTTTCACCTTTTCACACTGTGATCAGATTTGCAGTGCAGTTATGAGCAGCAGGGGGAGTCCATGAGGAGTATGAGTATGGAGGTGGGCCAGTTAGAAGGCCCACCTCAGTTCTCCAATACAGAATCCCAGCAACCAAAGTTTTAAAGGCCCCCAAAACCACAACCCTCACCACTCCATCCATCCCCTCCCCCCACCTCCCGCCAGCCTGCCTTCAGGTCACCTATGCCACCTATATGTATTTCATGTATCCTCTAAGACCTCTCAAATCACCCATGCCACCTCTATGTCTCCCATGTATCCTCCATAGCCACTCAGCCAGTATGCACTATGTACAGTCCTCAGATTCCAAGCAATATCAATGGAAAATATTTCACAGTCCTTAGGGGAAAAATAAACCACTCATCATCAAACAAAAGCCTTGATCATTGATTCAAGGGATGTGGGCTTCGCTGGTTAGGCCAACACCTATTGCCCATCACTAGTGCCCTTGAGGAGGTGGTGGTAAGCAGCCTTCTTGAATCGCTGCAGTCCAAGTGGTATAGGTATACTCACAGTGCTGTTAGGAAGGGAGTTCCAAGATGTTGACCTAGCGACAGTGAAGGAATAGCGATGTACTTCCAAGTCAGGATGGTAAGTGGCTTGGAAGGGAACTTCCAGGTGGTGAAGTTCCCATGTAGCTGCTGCCTTTGTCCTTCTAGATAGTCGGAGTTGTGGGTTTGGAAGGTGCTGTCTAAGGAGCCTCAGATGAGTTTCTGCAGTGCATCTTGTAGATAGCACACACTGCTGCAACTGTGCGTCAGTGGTAGAGGGGGTGAATGTTTGTGGATGGGGCACCAGTCAAGTGGGCAGCTTAAGTGTTGTAGGAGCTGCACTCACCCAGGCAAGGGGAGAGTATTCCATCACACTCCTGACTTGCGACTTGTAGATTGTGGACAGGCTTTGAGGAATCGGGAGGTAAGTTATTCATCATAGGATTCCTAGCTTCTGACCTGCTCTTGTAGCCACAGTATTTATACGGGTATTGAAGTTCGGTTTCTGGCCAAAGGTAATCCCCAGGATGTTGAGAGTAGGGGATTCAGCAATGGTAATGCCATTGAATGTCAAGGGGTGATGGTTAGATTCTCTCTTGTTGGAGATGGCACCTGTGTGGTGTGAATGTTACTTGCCACTTGTCAGCCCAAGCCTGGATATTGTCCAGGTCTTGCTGCTTTTGGACATGGACTGCTTCAGTATCTGAGGAGTAGCGAATGGTGCTGAACATTGTGCAATCATCAGCAAACATCCCCACTTCTGACCTTATGATGGAAGGAAGGTCACTGATGAGGCAGCTGAAGATGGTTGGGCCTAGGGCACTACCCTGAGAAACTCCTGCAGTGATGTCCTGGAGCTGAGGTGACTGACCTCCAACAAACACAAACCTTGTGCTGAGTATAAATCCAACCAGTGGAAAGTTTTCCTCTTTATTCCCATCAACTCCAGTTTTGCTAGGGTGTCTTGATGCCCCACTTGGTCAAATGCTGACTTGATGTCAAGGCAGTCACTTTCAGCTCACTTCTTGAGTTCAGCTCTTTTGTCCACGTTTGGACAAACGCTGTAATGAGGTCAGGAGTTCAGTAGCCCTGGCGGAACCCAAACTGGATGTCAGTGAGCAGGCTATTGCTAAGCAAGTGCCACTTGATAGCATTGTTGATGACCCCTTCCATTACTTTACTGATGATCGAGTGTAGACTGATGGGACGGTAATTGGCCAGGTTGGATTTGTCTTGATTTTTGTGTACAGGGCATACCTGGGCAATTTTCCACATAGCCAGGTAGATGCCAGTGTTGTAGCTGTACTGGGACAGCTTTGCTAGGGATGCAGCAAGTTCTGGAGCACAAGTCTTCAGTACCATTGCCAGAATATTGTCAGGGCCCATCGCCTTTGCAGTATCCAGTGCCTCCAACTGTTTCTTGAATTCACATAGAGATTGGGATCAGAAGACTGGTGTCTATGATGGATCATTCACTCGGCACTTCTGGCTGAAGATCGTAGCAATTGCTTCAGTCTTATCAGTTGCTGAGCTGGGCTCCTCCATCATTGAGGAATGGGCTATTTGTGGAGCCATCTCCTTCAGTGAGTTGTTTAGTTGTCCACTACCATTCACGACTGGATGTGGCAGGACTGCAGAGCTTAGATCTGATCCATTGGTTGTGGCATTGCTTAGCTCTGTCTATCACTTATGCTATTTGGCAAGCAGCAAGTTCTGGAGCACAAGTCTTCAGTACTATTGTCAGAATATTGTCAGGGCCCATAGCGTTTGCAGTATCCAGTGACTTCAGCCGTTTCTTGATATCCTGTAGAGTGAATCAAATTGGCTGAAGACTGGCATTTGTGATACTGGGGACCTCTACCGGAAGCCAAGATCGATCATCCACTCGGCATTTCTGGTTGAAGATTGTAGCGAATGCTTCAGCCTTATCTTTTGCACTGCAGTGCTGGACTTTCCCATCACTGAGGATAGGGACATTTGTGGAGCCTCCTCCTCCAGTTAGTTGTTTACTTGTCCATTCACGGCTGAATGTGGCAGTACTGCAGAGCTTCAATTTGATTCATTGGTTGTGGAATCGCTTAGCTCTGTCTATCATTTGCCTCTTATATTGTTTGGCACGCAAGAGGCCCTGTGTTGCAGCTTATAAGGTTGACACCTCATTTTTCGGTATGTCTGGTGCTGCTTCTGGCATGCCCTCCCACACACAGTAGATCTCCTAAATTGGTGGTAATGGTAGAGTGGGGGATATGCCGGGCCAGATTGTGATTCTGTACAACTCTGCTGCTGCTGATGGCCCACAGCACCTCATGGTTACCCAGACTTGAGTTGCTAGATCTGTTTGAAATCTATCCCATTTTGCAAGGTAGAAGTACCACACAACGTGATGTGGGGTGTTGTCAATGTAAAGATGGGACTTTGGCTCCAGAAGGTGGTCACTCCTACCAATACTGTCATGGATAGTTGCATGTGTGGCAGCCAGGTTGGTGAGGATGAGGTCAAGTTTGTTTTTTCCTCTTGTTGGTTCCTTCATAGCCTGTGACAGAACCAGTCTAGCAGTTACGTCCTTTAGGACTTAATCAACTCGGTCAGTAGGGGTGCTACTGAGCTACTCTTGGTGATGGACATTGAAGTCCTCCACCCAGACTACATTATGCGCCCTTGCCATCATAAGTGTTCAACATGGAGGCAAAGTAATGATTCATCAGCTGGTGGTGGTGGTGGTGTGGGGGGGGGGAATGTGGTGGAGGGTAACGTGGTAATTAGCAGGAAGTTTCTTTGCCCACATTTAATCTGATGCCATGACACTTCATGGGGTCCAGAGTCGATGTTAATGACTCCTAGGGCAACTCCTTCCCGACTGTATACCACTGTGCTGCAACCTTTTCTGGATCTATCCTACCGGTGGTACAGGACATAGCCAGGGATTGTAATGGTTGTGTCTTGGAAATTGTCTGTAAGGTGTGATTCCGTGAGTATGAATAGTCTGTGAGACAGCTCTCCCAATTTTGGCACAAGCGTCCAGATCTTAGAAAGGAGGACTGTGCAGAGTCGACAGGGCTGAGTTTGCCGTTGTCATTTCTGTTGCGTAGGTCAATGCCGGGTATGCCATTCAGTTTCATTCCTTTGAGACTTTTTAGTGGTTCGATACAGCTGAGTGGATTGCTAGGTCATTTCAGAGCGCATTTAAGAGTCAATCACATTCCTTTGGGTATGGAGTCACACATAGGCCAGACCAGGTAAGGACAGCAGATTTCCTTCCCTAAAGTACATTAGTGAACTAAGTGGATTTTTACGATAATTGACAAATTTCACCATCTGCCGCGGTCCTCAGAGCATTACAGTGGGTCTCTGACTTACCAGTCTGGTGACAGTAGCACTACACCACCTTGCAATTGTGTCAGCTTGTGTCAACAAAGCAAAGAGTCAATCTATTATTACAACTTCTTGAAACTATTACTCATTCTCAACTAATTGCAACACTTACTGTGCTGAATCACATTAGTACTTGCAACTCAGGAAAGTATTGGTAATGGCCACAACTATCCAAACAATAGATACACTCTGATAAAGAAAAGAACAGCGGGTGCAGATTTAAAATTCAAAGCAGGGTGCCTATCAATCAATGTAAGGGAGCAGGCGGTTAGTTTTTTTTCAGTGCAGATTTTTTCTAGTGTCAAAACCAGATTTTTTTAAAATCAGCCAAAGCCATATAAATCACAGTAGAAAAGATGACAGCACAGGCTAACAGGATATTTGGTGACATTTATCACTGCATCATGGTACTTTCTCCACTGGAAAAAAGCACTGTAACGGATGTGACTAAATATACAAGGCTGGTCAATGTCAGGGGCAATTTTTCTTTAAAGGACAGATCCTTATAATGAATCACTGAATGAAAAACATATCTACATTACAATACAGCATCTGAAAATGTGAACACACTTCACATTTACCTTTCAGTATGTTCCAGACTCTTCCGCAGACATTCCATTTTCTTCATGAACTCTCAAACGTGGCTGGCTTTTAATGGCCTTTCAAAACCCCGTGCCACCAGGCAAATATGGTGCACGGGAGCAAATATGATTTTTAACCCCCATTTAAAATTGGGAACCCAACCTCAGCAGGGGCAGGGCGGATGTATATTTTGCACACTCGGCATTCACAATCCTCAAAATGCCAGAGGGAAATGGCATTGGGTCAAGAATGCAGAGGAAAATCAGTTGTCATCAAAAAAAACTGTGGCCATTTGCAGACTGACACTTGCCTCTGCACCAGATGAAACCTCAGCCCAATATCAAACACCCAAGATGGTCTTGAAAGTACTGCAAATACAGCTTCCAGCACCCTTTTATAACTTGCCTACTGGTGTGAAGAATTACCTTTCAAATAGGATTACACGTGTAAGATTAGCTCAAAGGGCTTGACTAATGTAATCAACAATTTAATTATTTCGGAGGACTGCTGAACAGCAGCACATAGAAGTAAAAGGGTGGTGGGGATTTAGACTTTGGCACAATGAAAAATTATGCAGAATCATCTTTCATGAATTCAAAACAGTTCCCCTATTAGAAAGCATACTGAAAATAAACAGACTCGTAAAACTGATGAGTCAACTTCTTCTTCTGGATTAATGAAAGTAAAAAACTTGGTAATGGAGAAAATAATAGTGCTTAAGAAAGACAAACCTTCAGGATTTGTTGTTTTCTACTCCAGAGGCTGAGAGAAGTAGAGGTGCTGGTTTTGGAAAATTGTAACGAATGCAATCAGATTTGGACACTGTACCTATCCTGTGGAAAATTGCAAATGTCACCACATTGTTTAAGAAGTGAAGGAGGGAGAAACCAGGGGCAGAATTTTCTGCTCGATGCACGGCGGGGTGGGCCCCGCACATCAGCGCATAAAAAGACGCATGGTGACATCAGGCAAGCATCCTGACGTCACCGTGTGCCATCACGATATTTCACCGGGCGAGCGGGCACGCAGTGAAGTTCAACACGCACCCGCCATTAATTAATGGGCTAGTTAAGGCCCTTAAATCCGCAATCAACGCCGATTTTCAGGTGCCCGTGCGATCTATAGGTCGGCGCATGGGTGCAAAGGCAGGTAAGAGACTTTTTAATAAAACTCATCCACGGGGTGGGATAAGGGGGCTCAGTGGGATTGTCAATCTGGCCTGTGAGTATTTATTGCAGAAAGTTTTTTGAACTTGCCTGTGTGATCTGTAGCAGTTCAGGACTAATTCCAACAGATTTCTGTGAACCTTCAGATCAGCATTCTGCAGTCAGGAATCTTTATCGGGCCTGCAGCTTTCCGGAGGCCTCCCTTTAGTCTGGGTATGGATTCTGACATGTCCTCTGAGGAGAGACGGAGGGCTAGAATATGAAGGAGGCCAGGGGTGCACAATCAGCATCCAGAGGGGCCATCTTTGGGAGGACAGGTGCAGGTACAAGGGGCGCAGGGCCAAGAAGTAGTCCAATGTGGAAGGGGCCGCAGAAAACGCCATTATCCTGCTGCCAGGGTATACAGACGGCGAAGCAGCTACCTCAATATGACTGAGGTGCAGAGCCAAAGGAGGCTCCGACTATCAAGGGAGACGTTCAGCTACATCTGTCAGGTGATTGGCCCTGAGATCTCTGCTAACCGTGTGGGTGAACACCCCATGCCAGCGGCTCTAAAAGTCACAGCTGCCCTCAACCTCTATGCCTCTGGCTCCTTCCTGGGGTCAGTGAGTGATCTTTGCAGTGTCTCCCAATCAGCTGTGCACACTTGTGTCAAGCAGGTTACAGGCACTGTGTTCAGACAGGCATTGACCTTCATCCACTTCTGCTGGGACCAGGCAAGTCAGGCACAGCGAGCCAGAGGCTTCGCTGCCATTGCTGGCTTCCCCTGCGTCCAGAAGGAGCCACGCCTCCACAAGGGCTGTGGTGGAGAGAGCCATCGGTCTTCTCAAGATGCGCTTCCAATGCCTGGACCGCTCAGGGGACGTGCTCCAGTACCCCCAGATCGTGTCTCGGTGATAGTGGTTGAATACTACGCTCTCCACAATCTTGCGCTGGAAATGGGGACGCAGTGGACGATGTAGACGTTGACGCAGTGGATGTGGCTGCACATGATGAGTCCAACAGTGATTCTGAGGATGAGGAAGCACAGGGCAATGATGAGGGGCTAAATGATGACCGAGGACTACACACAAGGAGGTAGGGATACCTGGGAGACTATAAACCAAAGAATCTTCAGCTAGCTCCACACCAATGGATCAGGAGGACCATACTTGCCTGGTGCTTCCATACTTGGCACTTAAGTGCTAAATCTGCCAGTTCATCAGCTGCAACTAAGGGCTTTGGACATAAACTTAAATGTCCATTCAAACACTCATGACATGTATGTAAAACATACAAATGCAGAACAAAGGAGTCACCCTCAGCCATGGTAACATATCTGGTTTTAATTTTTTCCATCATAAAGTCACACAAAGTCAAAACAAAACGTTTTTCAAGCATAAACAAATAATAATTCCCAAACCTAGGGCTAACACAAAAAGCACCAGTGAGAAACCCGTGGTGTGCCTAAGGTCCTTATGTTTATGTTTACAGATGCTGCGTCTCGGTGCCGCCCAGTGCTCGGAGTGACATCTGAGACAGCCTGCTGACTCTGCTGTCCTGTTGGCCTTGATGACCTTGGCGGCCATCCTCTGGCCCGTGGAGCCTGTGCTGGCTCCACCTGGGAGGAATCTGCCAGTTCCACAGCTGGCATTTCCCCAGTTGTCGCAGCCTCACACGATGAAGCGGTCACTGGGAGAGAGGCGAAACAGCTCATCCGAAGAATCGTGAGGGGAGACCACAGAAAATACAGGCAGCTGCTCCGCCAACATGAGGTAGTTCTGGACCTCCCTGCTCACCTTCAATGGAAGGGCGACATCATCTCCCACATGGACAATGACCAGCTGTGGCCACTGGCACTGTGAGGGCTTGCAGGTCTGAGCGTAACCCCAGGAGAGCCTGATTGTTCTCCTGGAGGCCCCTCTCCATAGGAGTCGCCACTCTCTCCATGGAGGAAGCATGACGCTCTGCCATGAGGCTCACTGCATCAGTGATGCTCCACGTGGACTCCTCCACCATGGACAGCAAACGAAGCATAGTCTCATACAACATTCCCAGATGGTCCCGTACACCTGGCCGCATTTCCTGCAGCTGCTGTGTTGCGGGCGACTCTAGAGGCACATCACATGCACCGACTGAGCATGTGCCTGGTCCCCTGCAGTCCTCTGACTGCTGGCGCCATCGGCACTCTATCTCTGCCAGCTCCTCCAGCAAGTGTGAAGTGGCCTCTCCACCGTGCCCCGGGACACTAGCCGATGTTGCAATGCCCACCGAGGTGCTCATATCTGCGCTGGTGCCTGCCTCGCAGAAATGGTGTGATGCAGCTGACAGCTGAGGGCCCTCAGGTGTGAGAGGGGGCATCTGGAATTCCTCCTGATCAACAGGCTTTGATGATGCTGAAATTAATAACAAGGACAGTGGATCAGTTAGCGTGCACACAGTGACACACTTCATCCCTTTCCCCCTGGCTCATTTTGCGCTCAACCTTCCAAAACCTATGGAGACGAATATTGGTGGGGTGGCAAATAGTAAGGAGGAGACCTTAACATTATAGGCAGATACAGACGGGCTGGTCAGATGGCCTAAGGAATGGCAAGTGGAATGTTATGTGGATAAGTGTGAGGTGATGCACTTGGGCAGGAGAAACAAGGTACGGGAATACACAAGGAATGGTGGGACCGTGAAAAGTAAGGAGGATCAGAGGGACCTTGCTGGGCATGTCGATAGATCCGTTAAGCTAGCGGGACAGGTACATAAGGTGTTTAAGAAGCTAAATGCCATACTTGCCTTTATTAGCCAAGGAATAGAATATAAGAACAGGGAGGTCATGTTGCAAGTGCAGAAAATGCTGCCTAAGCCACAGCTATAGTTGAGTGTGCAGTTGTGAGGAATGTGATTGGAGTGGAGAGAGTGCAGAGGTCGTTGACCAGGATGCTGGCTGGGCTGGAGAGTTGGAGTTATGAGGAGACATAGCATAGACTGGGGATATTTCCCCTGAAGCAGAGGAGATTGAGGGGTGACATTACTGAGCTTTATAACATTATAAGGGGTATATATAGGGTCGACAGAAAGGAACTTTTCCCCTTGGCGGAAAGATGATTAACCTTGTGGCAATGATTTAAGGTAAGGGGGATTAGGTGCCAGGTGAGGTGATGAGCAACTTTTGCACACAGTAATGTGGGACACACTGCCTGAAAGGGCGGTGGATGCAGAAACCCTCCTAACATGTAATAAGTATTTGGATGTGCAGTTGTGATGCCATTGCATACAAGGCCATGGGGATAGTGGTCGGAAATGGGATAAGGCGACTTTGGAAGGTGCTTGACACGTGCATCTGTGAAGGGCCAAGTGACCTTTGTCTATGACCCACACCTCTGACTGTATCAGTCTGTGAATGAGCAATGTTGCTACAATAACAAATCAAACAATCATCAGTGCTATGGATGGTGGGAAGACAGAGCGGATGTCACTGTAGACCTCAAATACCTGGCCGTTCCATCCTAGCCACACCGACACCTGTGGACCTGGGCGCAGGGCGCCTCTCAAGCTCCAGGGCCTCCTGCTCGAAACAGCTTAAAATCATGAGCTAGGCCTGGCCACCTCCAGTCCGCGAACACTCACACACATTGTGAGCATTTTTCTCCTGAAAAACAGAGAAGACCATTCATTGTGGCTGATCACACGTGGACTCTGCACGCGCACACCTCACACCAACCACAGTGGCTCATTTCAGGCCTCCATTGCCAGCGCTCCACACTACTGCTGATCAGTCACACAAAGATAGTACGCCTGCTCCCAACCCCTCCCAACGGCCAGCTTGGACACATTTTGCAAAAAACAAAAAACTGCAGATGCTGGAAATCCAAAACAAAAACAGAATTACCTGGAAAAACTCAGCAGGTCTGGCAGCATCGGCGGAGAAGAAAAGAGTTGACGTTTTGAGTCCTCATGACCCTTCGACAGGGTCATGAGGACTCGAAACATCAACTCTTTTCTCCTCCGCCGATGCTGCCAGACCTGCTGAGTTTTTCCAGGTAATTCTGTTTCTGTTTTGGACACATTCTGCGTCCACCACTTTAGGAAACACACAGTCTAAGCTCCCATAGCAAAGAGGCACAACTACGTGCAGCATTGAGGGCAGCAGATGGCTCTTGGCCACAAGACCTTGAGACTCCCCTTCCACAATCTCATCACCGTGAACAGGACATGTGTTGGAGTTCTGAGTGTATGCGCCTAGCTGCACCTCCTGCAGGTTGCCCCCAGGCTAGTCATGTGCGACCAGGAGTGACACCTGGTGCGGGAAAGAACTCATCTCATGAACCACTCAGGCTGATGTAAGCATGGGCACTATCTGCTTGCCCACCCAGCGTACGAGAAATGCCCAACATGATTCAAAGCAGTCACGAGACAGTAAGACTTGGGGGGTGGGGAACGACCTCAAAGGCTAAGGCTACCTGTTGGGTTAAGAGCCCAATGCCAACATGGTACTCGGCCTTCCAGAGCGCAACAAATCGTTGAAGCGCTGAAGGCACTGGATCCAGGTGTACTGCACCATGTCGCGGGAGCTCACCACCTCTGCCATCTCCTCCCAAGTACATCTGGTCATGGGGGGGCCTCCTCCTCCCATTCTTAGGGACCAACACCTCCTGCAGTGCTGCCACCTCCTCAAGGAGGTCAGCAAGGCAATCATCAGAAAAGCGAGGGGCACACTGACCCCCCACTGGCCTACCCTGCTCCTGTGGCAGACCCTGCAGCCTGCCCTGCTCGTCTGCCCTTCCCTCTAGCATGCCCTGCTCAGCAGACACCCTGCGGTGTGACCTGGACATGGCCATTGTGAGTAGCCTACAGGAGGTTGCCAGGCCTTCCATTAAGCAGGCTGCTGAGTCGCCATTGGACCTGGCAGTCTGTGCAGGCCCGCCACAGCCGGCACATTCTCGCTACCCACGGGAGTCGGAAATGCGTGGGGCGGACCTTAATTAGCCCGTCCGCGCAAAATGGCGGCGCAGCCCTAATCGCAGGCGCTGATCGGGTCTGCGTCCGCCCGCAGCCGCTCCTGCTCCGCCCACCCGACAGGTAGAAAATTCTGCCCCAGGAAACTACAGTTTAAAACCAGTTGTGGGAAAATTACTGGAATTTTGAGGTGCTGGAGCGTTAAGAAAATGTGTTGGCCATATCATTTCTAAATCTTCTATTACATATGTATTAGTCATTTGAGTCCCCAAATGTCAGGAAAACTCTGCTTTTTAAATGAAAAATATTAGTGCTGGTAGGCATTTTATTTCGAACCGTGTGAATCACTGGTCTTTAGCATGGCTAGAATTTCATTATGCAACAGTTTAATTGTTTAACTCATGCTTATTAAAAACATGAATTAGTGAAAACTTTACTTACTTCTGACTGGGGGATGATATATTAAGAGACCACTGCTTATCTTGATTTATATTTATAACCTAGACCTGGGGTGTCCAGGCACAATTTCAAAATTTGAAGATGATGCAAGACTTGGAAGCATTGTAAACTGTGAGGATAGTGATAGACTTCAAGAGGATATAGACAGGCTGATGGAATGGGTAGACACGTGGCAGATGAAATTTAGTGTAGAGAAGTGTGAAGTGAAACAATTTGGTCAGAAGAACGAAGAGAAGTGATATAAAATAAAGGGTACAATTCTAAAGGAAATGTAGGAGCAGAGACCTGGGTGTATGTGTGCATAAATCACTGAAGGTGGCAGGGCAGGTTGAGAAAGCAGTTAAATTACACAATCCTGGGTTTTATGGGGGCAATGAGTTCAAAAGCAAGTAAGTTATAAACCTTCATAAAATACTGGTTCAGCCTCAAACGGAAGGATACGAAGATGTTAGAAAGGGTGCAGAAAAGATTTACGAGAATGGTTCCAAGGATGACAGGCTTCAGTTACACAGATGGATTGGTGAAGCTGGGGTTGCTCTCCTTGAAGAGAAGACTGGGAGGAGATTTATTAGATGTGCTCAAAATTATGAGGGGTCTGGATAGAGTAAATGGGGAGAAACCGTTCTCCTCTGCAGAAGTTTGAGAACCTTGAGGTACTTAACAAAAGAATTAGAGACAACATGAGGAAGAACTTCATGCAACAGATGGTTTGGATCTGGAATGCACAGCCTAAGTATCTGGTCAAGACAGATTTAATTGCCGTTTTCAAAAGGGAATTGGATAATTATCTGAAGAGAAAAGATATTACAGGGCCACAGGGAAAGGGTGGAGAAGTAGGACTAGCGAGTTGCTGGCGCAGAAAACTGATACAGAGACAATGGGCTGAATGGCCTCCATCTATGATATAACCATTCTATAATTCTAGAGTAGATACATTCAAGGAACTCGCTAAACACATGAGGAAGAAAGGAGCTAAAGGCTACACTGATGGTGTGATCAAGAAGGGTGGGAGAAGGCTTCTGTGGAACATAAACACCAACATAAATGAGGTGAGCCAAATGGTCTGTTTCTATGCTGTAAATTCCATGCAAAGCTGCCAGCAGGGAATATAAACACAATACTGTGTTTCAAGCATCTTCAGGTCATCACAGCCAAGGAATTAATGTTCAGTAAGCAAATACAGTAGGGTGTTTGTGAATATTGATGCTGCTTTAGATCCTGGGAACTGAGTTTCAAAAACCCTGAAATGTCTGTTTACGAGAAAGCTGTGTGTATTCTTTTACAGTCAGGGAACTGTACAGGAAGGTTACTGCTGTTGCTAATGCTGCACAGTGATTCAGAGACATTCAGCAGCAGCAACATGAGGCCTGGGACCCTGGGCCCAGCCTTTCCTCCGCCACCTCTTAACCTCCCCAGGCTCTGGATTTGCAGTCACACCACATGATGTTCTGGTCAACTCTTACCGTCCAAGAATCCAGGGACTTGTGGCCAAACTTGCCCTTGTGCCCCATGTAATAACGCAGGTAGAACTCACTTGATATGGTAACCCCGCCAGCCACTTTAGTGTCACACATCACACAGTCCAATGTGGTTGCGAGAGGATTTCCCTCCAGTTTTGATTGTTGCCATCGAAGCACCAAATCTCCCTGCATGTGTTATTCCTGGAAACAAGTCGCTTCAATATTTGAGGTATCAAGATTAAAATCAACACCAATCTGATTGAAAATCCAGTCAGACAATGAATGGACTGGATTCCACTGAGATCAGTGGAAAAAAAAGTCAAATGAGGCATATATTGTGTGGCCAATCAGCAAAGGAGAGTTTACCTCAAAGCCTTTAAATAGGAAATGACGGAGCGGCACTCCGGCAGCATAACACCCCTGCTGGAATCTATCATCGGGGACAAAGTGACTGAACACTTGGCAAGCATGCGCTGATCAAAGAAAATCAGCATGAATTTTGGAAAGGTAGGTTATGTCTGACTAATCTTGTTGAATTTCGTGAAGTATTGATATGGCAGATCGGGGACTGCCCATGTACCTTATCCATATGGACTTTGAGAAGGCATGTGATAGGATTCAGCACCAAAGTTTATCAAAAATGAAGGTGTCCACATCCACAAATTACTATGAGCTAGGGGACAGGTACTCAGAAACAATCAAAAAGGCTAAGAAAATGTTGGCCTTTATCTTAAAGGGCTAACAATACAAAGGGAAAGAAGTTTTGCTTCAGTTGTATAGTGCCGTATCAGATTGTATATAAAGTACTATGTGTGTTCATTGGCATCCTTCCATCTACGAGAGATGGTGGATGTGCAGCAAACAATCCACTTAGGTGGGGGGTTGGGGGGGGCGGGGGAATCTTCATTTGGTGTACCTCTGCTCATGGCTACGAAAGCCAATCCTTAAGAGGCAGATTCTGCCACAAGCTCTGCACATGAAGCTGCCAAGTGACATTGTGGGTTTTGTTTTCAGCAATGGCACCTGTTGCCAAGTTGCTGCAGCCACTGGTCGACATCGTAGTACACACTAACCCTCAGGATTTGTCGCCAATACCCTCTTTTGCCAGCTAGTGACTTCCAGGTGTGATACTTGGTGTTCAGGGCCTCATGTCACTTTGCAAGCATCCTTGAAATGGAGCCTTGGGAGTCTAGCCCAGACTACCTCACCATACAGAAGGTAATTGGGTATGTGACTATCTTCCATCCTGTGGATGTGCCCAATCCTCCGAAGCCTCATCTGTTTGGTTAGTGCTAACACACTTGGGAGCTCTGCCTTTGAAGGGGTTGCCCAATTGTGATTTTGTCCTGCCAGGATATACCTACAATGCACCCCAAACAGCGAAGATGGAAATTATTGAGCTTCTTTTCCTGGCTGCTGTAAGTCATGCATTTTTCACAGCCACATAGCAAAGTACTGAGAACACAGGCCTTATAAGCCATCAGCTTGGTCCTAAGGCCCAGCTTCTGAGCATTTCGCTCCTTAGAATCATGAAGAAGGGCTTTGCTAGGGTCATATTTAAAAATCTTCATCTATTTGGAGACCAAATGTACCAGAAAGCAGAGTGCAGTTTTGGTGCCAGTAGATCTACTGTTGTCATAATTGTCTCCATACGCCAGATACAAGAGAGGTGCAGGGAACAAGGAGTGCCACTTTACGTTACTTTCGAAGATCTCACCAAGGCAGTCAACACCATCAACAGAGCAGGGCTCTACGAGATTTTGAGAAAAATTAGCTGTTCACCCAAACTCCTGAGTCTCAACTGCTTCTTCCATGACAACATGCTTTGCACGGTACAGTTTGATGGCTCCACTTCTGACAATTTTGTGAATGAAGAATGGAGTGAAACAGGGCTGTGCCCTGGCCCCAATCTGTTTGGTATCTTAGGACCAAACCGATGTCTTTAAGTGCTATAAAGCACACGGGAAAGACATACTGGCATTAGAAGGGGTACAGCACAGACTCACCGGAATTATGCCAGGGCTTTCAAGGGTTGAAGGCCATTGTCTTGAGTTTAAATGGCCAAAGACAGCTCTAACCATTAAAATAATGGAGATTTAATAGGGGAACTCAGAACAAAGATGCAGAATATTAAGACTTGAGGTAAGCCAGTTAGGAATGAAATCAGGAAGCATGAACGTTAGGAACTTAGGAACAGATCCTAAGGTGAAATATATTTGTACCAGAAACAGAATGCTTGTGATGTGTGAAAAAAGCATAATCACTCACACTCAAGGAAAACCTTCAATTCATTCACAACAGTGCTATCTGGAATTATTGAGTCCATACATTTATGGGATGAATTTATTTTTACTGCTCAATGAATACTCTCTATTAACATTCACCAGTTTGATTTATTAAAGCATGCACCATAATGTCTTTTGGTCATTAAAGAGTTAGATTTGCTATTCAAGTCATCTATAAGTGGATGAATGTGATTTTTTTTCAAAACCACTTCTACAAGGCATTAAATTCGATTTCATCTAGGAAAGCATGGACATGAACCAGAGCCTCTCCCGATACTGTTGGGTAGAAGAATCATTGAAAGGTTAATACTGTTAATGCTCAAAAGCAACTCTACTAGCAAATCTCAGTATTTTCAAGATATTGACTGCAACATTCTACAGTGAAGATGAAACATAGAAGCATGGTTGATTTCTATTAAATTTGTTTTTTAAATAGAGGGTTAGGATCCAGAGTTTAGGCAGTAAACTCCTTCCATATTCTGGAGCCTATCTTCTAAAGTAGGCTTCACTTGACAATACTGGAGAGTGCTCGACACAAAACAACTTCCAATAGGGTAGTTAAGTTCCCTGTATAGGAGATCGTGCTTGTTTTCTAACCATAGCTTCAACTAAAATTACTGCTCCTTTTCACCTTAGTTGATGCATTATCACTAGGCCTTAATATTATGCATAAGTTGCCTACCCAAGGTGTTCTTTTACATTTAAAGCAAATCATTAGATTTAATTGCAATTTTAGAACTGTTACCACACTGATAGTGCCACAGCACTATATTCCTCACCATGCCATGCTATATTCGAGTTGGGCTCTCATTTTGAATTAACCAACCCGACTTGTTTGCAACAATTAAACATGTAGAATCAATACTAAACAGCACAAGCTTTAGCTCCAATAACAGCAGAAAGATAAGGTTTTTAAAATGTACAATCTACTTCTTTAGCAGATAGTGCAGGCTGCCTTTCTACCAACAGTCTGTAACATTCTTCACCAGACTGTTTGGGTTTCAACTCCATCAGGAGTAATTTTTGGTTTCACCAGCCTGGGTCTCAAATTTCCCTTTTTTCTTTGAAAGGTCTAGAATACTTCCCAATTACTTAATGTTTCCTCCAATTGTCCCTTCCCATTTGAATGATGCACAGAAGGATCACTACAAAAGTAACATTTCTCTGGCTGATTAGCAGAGTAATTGAAGATAAAAATAAAAATCATCCTCTGCTTGCAGTGACACACATCAGCTTGGTGGCCATCTTAGATCTTTCCAGCATTATCTTTTAACTTTATACAGCACATAATAAATTCGCATACACATTTATACACAAAGCTTGCTCTTTCATCATACAGACAATACTACAGAATTAGTCACAGATGCCAGGATAGAAGATTAGCAAAAGCTGACCGATAGCTTCAAAACAACTGAGACAATGATGTCTCTAAAACTGAACAGATAACCTCAACATACGAAAAATATTAATTATGTTAGAAGTTTTGTGGGGCACAATCTTATACCTTAAGCTGTGGGTATATCCAACATTTCTTCAGTCAAATTACAGGGGAAAATAATCAAAAAGGAGAGAGATACAAGTGCTAAAGGCACAAGATTTATTTTCTCCTCAGTCTGGATGTATAGTCCTTCCAAAAATACATTTTTACATGAATATTCAATAAATTTCATGAGCATTTGGACTGAAGTTATTTAATCAAAAAAGAAAGGAAGAGTTGTTCAATTTTACTGAAAGACACTATTTACTATTTGGGAATTAATTCATTTTATTTTTGTTACTTTTAAAAAACCCTTTCTTTCAATGATGGGAGAAAAGAAGGCTCTCGTTATGTTGCTACAGTAAATCCTCATTTAACCTAGTAGGTGCGTTCCTGAAAAGTGCAACTTTAAGTGAAACAACTTTAAACAAATCCAATGTTCCCATTACGCCAATGTAAAAGCTGGAATTTAGTTCTGTAGGACCTTTATTGTCAGAAAAAAAGCATTAAAACATTATACCTTGCAAGTTGAAATACTGAACATCCATAAATTTCTATATTCAGAAATGAAATAACTTTAAAAAAAATTGAAAAATAAAAAAGAAATAGGCAAACTCTTCCTGCTTGCTGCCTCTCCCGCTCAGTGGCCTCTCCAATTCCCTGACTCTTTCCCACTTCCTCCCACTCACCACCTCACTTGCTGCCTGACCTTCCCACTCTCCGACCCTTACCTGCTCGCCACTTCCCTCTCTCATTCCTTCCCACTGGTCAACCATCCTGATCACTGCTGTGAGCAGGGCTTGGGAGAGGGACAGTGAGAGGGAGGAAGCGAGCAAGGGAACGAGAAGACCTGTGAGTGGGAGAGACAAGGAGGGAAGCGGTGAGCAAGAGAGGCAGCGAGTGGGAGAGTTGGACAGTGGGAGAGAATTGGCAAGCGGGAGAGGCTGTTCCAAAATGATGTGATCAGGTTCTGTGACACTATATCAGACCTAGCATGAAATGATGCTAAAGTGGAAATCCCGACACCAAGTGCGCAGAACAGTCCCATTATATCCACAATGCTAAAGCGGAACAATGCTGAACTGAGGCAACTTGAAATGGGGACTTAATGTATTTTAAGTAAATTCATTATCAAATATGGAGTTCCAAACCAAATCTTATTAAACATAGTCAGGATTGCATGTTTATAACTGTAATTGGCCCATCTGCAGTCACCTCCATATCAATTTACGGTACACTCAGACAGAGTAGCAAAGGGAGGGGGCAGCCTTGATAGTCAAGAATGGAATAAAGACATTAGTGAGAGAGAATCTGGTCTCAGGAGATCATGAAGTTGAGTCAGTATAGATGGAATTTTGAAATTCAAGAATCAGGCAACACCGGTGGGACGAGCCTATAGGCGCCCTAACAGTAGTTATAATCTTGGACAGAGCATTAAATGTGGAAATTATCCAAGCTCTTAACAAAGGCAATATAATTTTGTTGGGAACTTTAATCGTCATATAGATTGGGACAATCAAATTGACAAGAGTGGTCTAGAAGATGAGTTTGTAGAAAGTTTTTGTGACAATCTCTTGAAGCAATACATTATGCAATTGACTAGGGATAAAGCTTTCTTAGATCTATTATTGTATAATGAAGCAGAGTTAATTAGTAATGTCATAGTAAAAGATCCACTGGGAAATAGTGATCATAAAACCACTGAATTCCATGTTAAGTTTGAAAATGACATAAGCCAATCTCAAACCAGAATCTTAAACTTAAACAAAGCCTATTACAAAGGTGTAAGGGGAGAACTGGCTAAGGTTAGTGGGTAAATAAGACTAAACGGTATGGTGGTAAATGAACAGTGGGAAACATTTAAAGAAACAATTCAAAATGTTCAACAAAAATACATTCCATTGAAGAACAAAAACTCAGCAAACAGACCCATTCATGGGTCACTCAGCAAGTTAAGGATTGTATTAGATTAAAATAAGAGGCTTACAATGTTACAAAAAAACAGTAGCAAGTTTGAGGACTGGGAGTGTTTTAAAAAACAGCAAAAGGCCACCAAAATGTTAAAAAGGGACAAAATAGAATCTGAAAACAAACTAGACAGAAATGTAAAAACAGATTGTAAGAGCTTTTATAAGTATATAAAAAGAGGGTAGCTAAAGCAAACATTGGTCCCTTTGAAGCAGAGACTGGAGAAATTGTTATGGGGAATGAAGAAATGGCAGAAGCATTGAACAAATATTTGTGTCCACCTTCACAGTAGAAGACACAAGTTTCATACCAGAAACTGACTAACTTAGGGGCTAAAATGTGAGGGAATTATGGAAACTAATATCAGCAGAGAAAAAGTATTGAAGAAACTTAAGGCAAAAAAAACTGACCAATTGCCGAGCCTAATGGCCTAGGGTTCTAAGCAGAGACAATGGATGCGCTAGCAATGATTTTCCAAATTCCTTTAGATTCGGGAAAGGTCCTATTAGATTGAAAGTTGGCAAATGTTACGTCACTTCTCAAGAAAGGAGCAAGAGAGAAAACAGGAAGCTACCAGCCAGTTAGCCTGACATCAGTCATTGGGAAAATGTTGGAATCTATTCTTGTGGAAGTCTTAACAATGCACTTAGAAAAGAATAACATGATTAGAACAAGTCAACATGGGGCAGAATTTTTCTCTCATTGGGCAGGCATGCGTCTGACCCAAACGGGAGAAAAATAGTGCGCAATATTTTGGTTGGCAGGTGTGAGCGAGAGTCAGCAGCTGCCCGCCGACAATTAAGAGGGCTGTTAAGCCCATTAATTAATTAATTTAATTGAATATTTTTCTGCCCATCCAACCTTACAGCTGGCAGTCGGGCAAATAGGCCAAGCGGCTTTACATTGTTTGCAAAACCTTTTGCTTTGACCAGTGATTTTAAAAAAAAACTTTTAAAACTAATTTTTAACATGTACCTTCTCATGTGACAGACTCACATGAGGAGACATGTTTTCCTTATTTTTCAATTGTTTATTTTTAATGTCAAAAATCTTCAGCTCCCTGAGGCAGCTCTGTGCCTTCAGGGAGCTCTCACTGAGCGCACCCATGCGCATGTACTGACTTATGCGCTCGCCCTCCTCTACACCCTTCCCAGGCAGCGCTGAACATTTCAGCACACGATTCACGTTGGCTGGCCATTAATTGGCCAGCCAGCATGAAATCACGGTCGGGGCCCAATCGCGAGCAACAGTCGGCTTCTCGGCTGCTCCTGGGTCCACCCACCACGCTTGAGAAATCCTGTTTGACATATTTATTAGCGTTTTTGTGGTTTTTTTGAGGCTGTAACCAGTAGGGTAGATAAAGGGAAATAGTAGGTGTGGCACACCTGGATGTGGAAGTATACCTGATTTCCAAAGGCATTTGATAAGGTGCCACACAAAACGTTAATAGGCGAGATAAGGGATCATAGAGTTGGGGTTAATATATTAGCATGGAGAGAGGATTGGTTAATGGATAAAAAGCAGAGAGTGACATAAACTTGGCTATTTCAAGTTGGCAGGCAGTGAATAGTAGAGTGCCGCAAGGATCATGCTGGCGCCTCAGCTTCCTGTCTACATTAATCCCTTTGGTGAAGAGATACAGGGAGTAATGTATACACGTTTGCTGGTGATATCAAACTATTAACCCCTAGAATGTGAGGGTTGTCCTTTGATGAGAGGCAGAGTACACTGGATCCATATTTTCTGGAGTTTAGAAGAATGAGAGATGATCTCATTGAAACCTATCAACCCAGCGGTGGTTGGGGTGCTTGCCAGGCAAGGAACATGACAAGCAAACCCATGAGGGGTTGCTTGTGGGCTCCGGAAAGGGGCAGGAGACGGTCTCTTGTTCAAAGGCATTGAGGGACCCAGTGTTGCTGCTGACTGCCCTGGGGTCCAGCAACAATATTAGGCCTTGGGTAGGTGTCGTACCGGCAACAGCCACTGCCTCATTAGTGACACTTTCTTTCAAAAGAGCTGCCGGGCTCTGATTGGCCAGCAGCTCTCGGCAGACAGGGCTTCCATCCCTGGGGTCCTTGATCCTGAGGAAGGCTACCACTACCCAGCTAAGTGCCTGAACAGCACTTAATTCAGCAGGCCTTCCCCAAAGGAGGCGACACAGGACTCTAGCCAGCTCTCCAACTGTAGGGCAAGATCACCACTGCCTTCATTAAATCTAGCTCATCATGACAGTACCTGCCATGCATAAAGTGATGTAAAAAATTAGACTAGAACAATCACAAGAAGAGAGCCCAACAATTATGGTTTTCATCCTCAAATAGAGACAGAGCTACAATGCTGCTAAACAATGACTATTGTTGGCAAACGCAGACAATTGTCATGTATTCTCTGTTCCAGTTGGTACAGTACCCTTCATTAATGCTATTTAGTTCTGTCACTAAATGTAATGCATCCCAAAACTGCTCACAGATAAAAAAATATTCACAATTAGCTAACATGCTAATAATAAAGACCCTCTTGTTTAGGTGGTGGGAGAAGGGGAGAAAGATTCTGTCAAGAGGCAGGAGAAAAAGAGTGAGGGAAAGGCAGAAACATAGGCATCATTGAAGGGGAAGAGGGAAATGCAGAAACCCTGTTCTGGGTAAAGGAATTATTGAGGGGGGAAGGAAGGACCTGGCGATGTAGGAAAAGAGAAGGATAAAAAGATAGATATGCAATTGAGCAAATAGGAGGATAGCTGGTGGAAGAATCCGGTCGGAGGACTGGCCATTTCTATTTCGGCTGACATTAGGAAAAATATGTGCAGCCCTGGGTTAGCAGGCTGGTGCTATAAAACACGTCACCCCAAACTATCCTGAAAAAATCTATCAGACATCCACTCATGAATTCAAATATTTATAGAAAATGTGAGGGGAAGTAACAGCTCAATATCTCTTGAAATTTTACCAAATTATCGGCAGATTGATTTACCCCTGTAGATGATTTCTATTTTGTAGAAACAAGGAACAATATTGGATAAGCATTTTGAAATCAATAGCCTTCACAGGACTTACTCAGAAAATAGCTGCATCTAAACCAGCTTTTATAGTTCCCAGTGGTTATTTCTCCTTTCAGTGCTGTAGAGAAAAGGAACCTCACTGACAGGAGTGCTGCTTTATTTCTTTATCAGAACAAGTCTGGTAAATCGGGTTTTGCTCCATTGTGATCATTAGAGAATTCAACGTCCTTCACTGTAGGTAGTGTGGTCTTATCTCACAATTACAAAAGTCAGGAGAGAGTGGGCGCACAGATTTAGCTACTCAGGGTATTTGTTCACAGCTGATGCAAGCTTCATTATTCAATGATGAAGTTACATTGAACACAAGTGAATCACTGTTTGCAAATACGTGTTTGCTAATTATTTCTTTTGGTGTGCACACAAAAGCAAAAAAACCATATGTTTCTTTCCACCCTTACCTTGCCCATCTGGTGTTTCACCGAAGGGATTCACTTCTACCTGGGTGGCATCAACTTTCAAAAATAGACTATACAGTTTCTGAATCTCTTCTGCAGCCTGTTTAATAAACCAAAATTCACACAGAAAATTAAAAATGAGCAAAAGGTGAATAGGGGTAATATTGTTGCAACATCTGTAAAAATTATTCAAATCAACATGGTAACTATGCTAGTTCTACTTGAAATGCTACAACATATTTCTTTTCACAACTTAAATACTCCTGCTTAGGCTAGCATTACCTATCATTACACAGAGATAAATATGTTTAACATGATGCAGAGGTTCATTTCTATTTATCCCTCATTCGTTTATGAGAAAGCAACTCAAGACAGTATGAAAGTGAAGTATTACCAGTTCTAAAATTATCAGCTTCATAGAACAGAATACAAGTTTTAATACCAATATAATACAATCGGAACTGAGGAATATGATATCCGAGATCAGAATATTAAAAAGAACATCAAGAGAAAGAGCGTCCGCTTTGCGTGAAATCAGGAAAATACACCCAAAATATGCTTGAAATCGCACAAGCTAGTCTTTCATGTACCAAAACAATTGAGCAGTATGATTTTCTTCTATTTTCTTTCCATTCAAAGTATTCCTTGATGTATTTTAAGAGTGGTAATCTGGTGCACTTTTAATAATATAGCTAAAAATGGGTTTTATCAGCAAAAAAAAATCAGCATTTTAAATAAGTGTCTCCAGTCTTCCACCTGTAATTGTGTTAAAGTCATTCAAAATGGCAAAAAAGTTACTGAACCATTTAATAGTTTAATTGATGTACATTAGCCAGTTTTTTAATAAATTAAACTTTTTTTGGATATGTTTTCAATCCCCACTTCAGACTCCTTCCCCCAGCCACCAACTCCATCCCGCTCCCTAGCAACAGTCTAAGATTACGCCAATCTATTCGCAATCTTGGTGTCACATATGATCACCAATCACATATTCGTGTTATCACTAAGGCCGTTTATTTCTACCCATCTAACATTGCCCATCTTCCGCCCTGTCTCAGCTCATCTGCTGCTGAAATCCTCATTCGTGCCTTTGTTACCTCTCAACTTGATTATTCCACTGCACTCCTGGCTGGTCTCTACATTCTACCCTCCGTAAACTTGAGGTCATCCAAAACTCACCTACACGTGACATAACTTGCGGCAAGTCATGTTCACCTATCACTCCTGTGCTTGCTGACATACAATGGCGCCCTGTCAAGCAATGTCTTAACTTTAAAATTCTCATATTTGTTTTCAAATTGCTCGATGGCCTTGCCCCTCCATATCTCTGTAATCTCCTCCAACCGCACAACGCTCCGAGATATCTGTGTTGCTCTAATTTTCGGCTTTTGTTCATTCCCAATTATAATTGCTCCATGCCTTCAGTTGCCCAGACCCCAAGTTCTGAAAGTTTCTCCCTATACCTCTCCAATTCTCTATCTTGCTTTCTTTTTTTAAAATGTTTCTTAAAGCTTACCTCTTTGACCAACTTTTTGGTCACCTCACCTAAAATCTCCTTATGTGGCTCAGTGTGATACTTTGTTTTATAACATTTCTGTGAGGAATGTAGGGATATTGCTTTATGTTAAAAGTGCTGTATAAGTTGTTGTTGTTCAACAAACTTTAAAAACGAGCCTACTGGTACTTGTGCACCTAAGAAAATGAGTGTAATTTGAAGAGCCTTCCCCTAACAGCACAATCAGCAGAATCTCTCAATTTTGGCCTTGAGGCATGGTCAGATTTGTAGTAGAGGTCTGAACTGATGAATTAAATCTTGAACTAGCGAAAAAGATTGCTGAAAATGTAAGAGGTTTAAGGCACATCTCACTTTTAAGATTTCCCAATCTTTTGCACTGGTTTGGTTGATTGAGTTGGAATCTGGTTCCAAAATAGTGGAATCAAGCCCTTCACTTCCACTTTTAATGCATTGTGAATAAAGACAAGTTGTTGAGCATTACTTTAAGGAACCAAGATTACTTAACAAGTAGTGCACTAATCATTATGAATTAAGAAATTAACAACAGGAAGTAATGTTTATAGACAGGAAGATCACGCAGACAGAAGATTTTGTTGTAAACATGCATCAAAAGATTGAAACAGTATAATAGAGCAAAGTATTTTAGTAAACTTCAAAAGATATAGATTTTTTAAAATGTTTTCTACTTGTGCGAAATGTTCCACACCACACAGTTTACACTTATCACCGACACTGATTTATTTCAGCTAGATTCATCAAGTGCCTGTCCTGACAATGGCAGCTTTTTTCTTTCCCTCCAGAATAGAGATCGATTTCCAATCTGGGAGCAGCATAATTAGCAATATAATAAATCAATTTTTGTTCAATTAAAGGGAACAAAAGAGCACATGTAAATAATTGTTGCCCTTTTACCTGTTGCTGCAATGGACCTTTGAATCCTATATTCGCAGCCATTCGGAGTGCTTGATCCCCTCTAACCCCTTCAAAGATATCAATGACCTCCTAAGAAACAAAGCCATCAGAATAAGTTGAAAAAAGGTGAGATACATTTCAATATCCTGAATATGAAGAACATATGTCTCACACATTAAAATGTGGGAAGCTGCTGGTCAATTTGTACTTAAATTATCTGTCCTTAAAGCATAATAACACAATTTACGTAAAGATTTTTAAATATTAGATTAGCCTTTTGTATGCCATGCTGACAAGACAAAATAATTTAATTACCATATAAATGGCAAAAAATAAATATCTATGCTCTTAAAGGTTTAAAAAATTCTTAGCAAAATTTCACAATGACTATAACCACAATTCAATTTCTTGTAATAAGCAACATACAGTTCAGCTTCCACAATCGCTTTTGCTTCACAGCATACCTTAAATATTAACTCAGGTTTGGTGGCTGCTACTTCCTCAATGTCCATTCCTCCCTGGGGACTTCCAACTATAACAGGTCCATTGCAGGCTCTGTCCATCAGAATTGCTAAATATGTTTCTCTGGCAATATCCAAGGCTTCTGCCACCATCACCTTCATATTCACATCAATTAAAAACATGTTATTTACCTGAATAGCACTGCAACTTAGCTATTGATGTTAAATGTTTCTTTTGCTTTTGGGATTTCTGATGCCATGCAATAATTTCTTAATGAATAGTCAAGCAATTTTTGTATTACTAACAATTCGTTTAAATGCCTGATTTCATCCCTTTAAAATTGAAATTATTAATACGTTTAACTTGCTGCACACAAAAATGCTTTCATAACATCACTTCATTTATTTTCACTTTTGTCCCTGCCCCTTACCTTGTTAACTTTGACACCTTCCTTTGCAGTCTGCTTTGTAACGAGGTTGTACCCAAGCATCTGCTTTGCCAGCTGCCCAACATCATCAGGGCTGCAAACATATTTTTAAAAAAGTGAGTCCTTTTTCTAATTTTAGTTTCATTTCATTTTCACAGATTGCCTGCAAACCTAATATTCAACACATTGCTATTCCTTTAAGCAGTACCCAATTTAACAAATCTTTGAACAAAGAAGCTAAAAAAAAATACATGGATACACTGGCCCACAGCCCAAATCTACCTAAATTTTCAATTCCTGGCAAAATACATCATATTCCAGTAACAACTGTACTACTGTACCACAGATTACTGCCACTAGAAGTCACAAGTGAGCTATGCAAGTATTAGAACTCACTCTATAGGCAACAGTTTGGCACTGCAACAGCTAATTTAGTCCACAGCTCATTTCCCAAAAGACTATTTTCTGCTGATCTTAAACCTTGGCTATGGAGAATTTTAAAAGCTAACTTTGAGTTAGAAAGTTCTGCTCCACACTTGTTTAAAGAAAGCAGCTTGTCTTTCAATTTACTCAGAAAACAATTTTAATGAAGTGTAAATACATAAATTGGTCTCTGGTGGTGATGCTCACTGCAAATTAGATTTTTAATATATATAATGACCCAAGCAGCATATGTAATTATGTGTTTAAATTAGCATATTTCTTCAATATGAAATGTTTAATATCTGTAAGTCTTGAGTTAATTGTTGATATGTTGGAAAAACTTACTTCTCCAAGCCAAAAGAAACTGATAGATTGGCTGCATTACTTTATATTTTTTGTACATTTTGAATGATCCGAACTATGAAATCTGAAGACAGAGAAACAGATATTGGTAAGAGTGAGATGAATTGATGCTTTTTCACGTAAGCAACAAAATGAGAGCTCGAATAGCTTAGAAAAATTTTAACTCTTATCCTTTTAAAAGTTGAGGTACACAGAAAAGTACATTGAAAGAAAGAGCTTGCATTTATGGGCAGAATTATCCCCCCTTCGGGGGGTATGTGCGAGGGTGGGTGGGAGTGGGTGCAAACCTGATCGGCGCCCCCAATCGTGTCCGCGTCGCCATTTTACGTGGGCGGGTCAATTAAGGCCCGCCCAGCATGACACACGCCTGGAAGCACTGCATGCTCCTTGTGCAGATGGGTGGGATTCCCTGAGTCGGGGCCTGCACGCTTTTGCGCATGCACACGAAATAGCGCAGAAATAGTTAAAGTTTTTCAAAGCTAAATAAAGGAAAGAATATATTTTAAGACATGTCTCAGCTCATGTGACAGTGTCACATGAGCTGGGACATGTCAAGGAACATTAATGAAAAACTTTATTTAATTTATAAAAACTTCATGAAACCTCATCCCACCTGTGGACGAGGTTCCATGAAAAATGTGAAGGCCACCTGGGCTCTTCACCTGCGCGCCAACCTTAAGGTTGGACGGGCAGCTCATTTAATTATTTTAATTAGTTTTTAACACGCCTTAAAAGGCCTTTGACAGTTCAGTGGGCGCCCGCCGAACTGGAAATCTAAATGATGCGCAGTGATGTCGGGCCACACGCCTAATGTCACCGTGCGTCATTTTGCACATCAGCAAGTGGGCCCCCCGAAAATTCTGCCCTATTAACCGTTTTTCATGAACTCAAGATGTGCCAAATGCAAATTTAAATTTTTTTGAAGTATAATCATGATTGGAATGTAGGAATGTACCTGAGGGTTGAGTTTCCATTTTGAATGCAATTGGCACCTCAGGTGTAAGTTGCACTCAAAATTGTGCTAGTTTTCTGATATGAAGTTATCGTTCTTTAAAAAAAACTATACAGAACTATTTACTAGTTTCATTTGTGTACACTAGTCAGTTCCTTAGTAAACTAAATGGTTTTATATGTCAAATTTTTAAAAAGGTGCCTATTGGTGCTCTTGCATCTTAAAAAAAAGTTTAATTTTAAGAGTCTCCTTGAAGGGCCACAAACAGGAACAATTTGTGGAAACTTGCTATGCTAGTTAAATACTTGGGTGGCACAGACAGTTTTGGAGGTGAGGCTGCCTTCCAGCATGATGTTCTTTAAGCCAGCTCAAAAGATCACAGAAATTCAGTTCGCACCATACATACTGTGCACTTGAAATTCCTCAATCTTTTGCACTGGTTTAGCTGATTTCGGGAAAAGTGCACTGGAAAACAACGGGCCAAATTTTCTGAGGAGTGGCAATCACTGTCAGATTGCCACTCTGCTCCTATATACTTATCTTGCACCACATTTCTCCCCCAGCTTTTTGAACTGTAGTGTAAGAGCATCGGGGGAAGCCAAGCCACACCCATTTTTTTTACAACACTAGTTGCCATATACCAGCAAGTTTAAATCTCCCAAAGCCACTTTGAAAGCTAAGAAGAGCAGGTAAGTGTATAAAAGTGGGTGAGGGAATAGGGTGACAGGTGAGTGGGTGAGGGGGTAGGGTGGGTTGGGGGTTGTTGGGGAAGGGTAGTCAGAGAATTGTTACAGCGCAGAGGGCAACCATTCAGCCCACTGTGTCTGCATAGTTCACTTAGTGCCATATTCCTGCCTTCTCCTCATAACCCTGCATTGTTCCTTTTCAAATAATCATCTAATTCCCTCTTGAAAGCCTCAATTGAACCTGCATCCACCATATTCTCAGACAGTGCATTCCAGACCCTAACCACTCTCACGTTCCCACTCAGTGATTTGGCCCTCATGTCGGGGGGGGCTGGTGTGTGTGGTCAGGAGGAGTTGGGTGGTCAGGAGTTAGCTGGGTAGGGTAGTGGGGTTGGTGGGTGGTTATCAGGGGTTGGGAGGGTAATTGGATGGTCAGGAGTTAGTTGGCAGTGCATCGGGGGTAGTTGGGTGGTTGGGAGTTAATCTGGGAGGGCTCAGCGTAGCCAGGTGGGGGGTTGTACACTGAGCAGTCGGGGGATCAGTTGTATAGCTACGCAACAGTTAAAACTGGTTGTAATCCTTCTAACCTTTCTTGGGTAGCTATTATGGTAAGAGAGTCAGAACCATCCAAAACCTCCAACTCTAACTCAGATGGAGGGATTTTCTGGCCCAGCCCACTACCAGGATCATCCAGTTCCAATGAAAGTCAATGGACTTTTGGATGGGCTGCTGAATCTCCCAAGGTGGGTTCCAGATGCAGGATAATTGCCCAGTGGAAGTTGAAACTTCCCAGGCAATTCACATGCAGTCAGTGCATGGGTCATCTGAGGGATTCCCCCAGTGTACATTCCAGGTACCTCCAGGGCATGACCATCCAAAGATCGGAAGAACTGGGCAAATCAGTGCAAGTCAGCAGAAACTTTTAAGAGGGAACAGAGATTGTGTCTAGCAGCAATGGGCCATAATCCTGGAACTTAGTAGCAATTAAGCCAAGGTCCCTGAGATGAAGTGTTGGAGTTTAAGCACATAGGAGGTTCATGTAATCTGGCAATACTGTGCAGAAGGAAACACCTAAGTTTAATAGAGCTGTAAAGTAGGAGCAGGGGAAAAACAAGGAGGTGGAATGCAGGGTTTGGCCCACGAGTGGGTTCCTTGGGTTTTTCAATAGGGGTGGCGGTGGGCGGGCGGGTGGGTACAAAGACAGCACAGGAAACAGCATCCTGGGTCCAACAGCATCAGTTTGGAAGTTTCAAAGAGACTGCTGCAAACATTAAAATATTTCATGTTTGGTTCCTTAAAAATAACTAATTGCTGCTTTTAACTTATTGATAACTATGCACTTCTCCATTCTGCAGGTCCCTGTTTCAGGCCTCCCTAAAGCAAAAAATACTTGGCTGTTTTAATAATATGATTTTTAATTTTACCCTATTAATTCAACATCCCTATCTTTCAGATAGCATAGTTGGATGGGTTGCTGGGATTTGGCAGGAGGGGACAAGCTAGCGTTCAATGTCCTTTGTGAATGGCAAAATTTTCTGTCTGCCATAAACAAGAGAGTCTGGAGGTGACAGATGGACTGAAGTATCAGCAGAGATGGGCAATAAAGTAGAAATAGATACTCTTCATGAAGTTACACATCATGTGGTTAGAAACTCAGATCCAGGTCACAAAGAATGCTGAAACTGTGAATGAAGAAAGCAGCTTTGGTCTCTCAAATATCTGACTGGAGGAAATTGAGATTCATGCAAGATTGAATGCCAGACAAGAATCTGTAAAGAGGCAGAAGCAGTAAAGAGGTCAAAAAAGGGAGTGGAGAAGTAAAGCAAGACATCATCAATGTGCATGTGGAAACCTACCCTGTGTTTGCAGATTATGCCACCAATGGGCAGCATGTGGATGAGGAGGAGGTGGGGTCAAGAGTAAATCCTTGTGGTCCTACAGAGATAATTGTGGGATTTGGAAGAGACGTCACTTCCGAAGGTGCTTTGGCTATAATCATAAAAGAAAGAGTGGAAGCTAAGTGAGGGCATTCCACTAAGGAGAGGCACTGGAGGAAAATGTGTCAAAGATTAGAGTGATCCAGAAGAAGGGAAAGATAGGCATTGATTTGGGAGACAACAGCATGTTCAAGGGCTTGAGAAGGAAGGGAGACTATTTGCTTTCACTTTTCAATCTTTTCTTATTAACGAGATGTGGGCGTCACTGACTACACCAACATTTATTGCCCATCCCTAACTGCCCTTGAGGTGACGGTGGTGAGCTGCTTTCTTGAACCGCTGCAGTCCATGAGGTGTAAGCACACCCACAGTGCTGTTAGGGAGGAAGTTCCAGGATTTTGACCCAGCTACAGTGAAGGAATGGCGATATACTTCCAAGTCAGGATGGTGAGGGGCTTGGAGGGGAACCTCCAGCTGGTAGTGCTCCCATGCATCTGCTGCCCTTGTCTTTCCAGTGGTAGTGGTCGTGGATTTGGAAGGTGCTGTCTAAGGAGCCCTGGTGAATTCCTGCAGTGCATCTTGTAGATGCTACACACTGCTGCCACTGTGCGTCAGTGGTGGAGGGAGTGAATGTTTGTGGGTGTAGTGCCATTCAAGCGGGCCGCTTTGTACTGGACGGTGTCAAGCTTCTTGAGTGTTGTGAGAGCTGCACTTATCCAGGCAAGTGAGGAGTATTCCATCACACTCCTGACTTGTGCCTTGTAGATTGTGGACAGGCTTTAGGGAGTCAGGCTTTGGGAAGTTACTCGTCGCACTATTGCTAGCCTCTGACCTGCTCTTGTAGCCACAGTATTTATTTGGCTAGTCAAGTTCAGTTTCTGGTCAATGGATGTTGATAATGGGGGATTCAGTGATGGTAATGCCATTGAACATCAAGGGGTGATGGTTAGATTCTCTCTTGTTGGAGACAGTCATTGCCTGACACTTCTGTGGCACGAATGGTTACTTGCCACTGTTCAGCCCAAGCCTGGATATTATCCAGGTCTCGTTGCATTTGAACATAACCTGCTTCAGTATCTGAGGAGTCGCGAGAGGAGCTGAACATTGTGCAATCATCAGTGAACATCCCCACTTCTGACCTTATGATGGATGGAAGATCATTGATGAAGCAACTGAAGATGGTTGGGCCGAGGACACTACCCTGAGGAATTCCAGCAGTGATGTCCTGGAGCTGAAATGACTGACCTCCAACAACCACAACCATCTTCCTTTGTGCTAGGTATGACTCCATCCAGCGGAAAGTTTTCCTCCTGATTCCCACTGACTCCAGTTTTGCTCCTTGATGCCCCACTCGGTCAAATGCTGCCTTGACGTCAAGGGTAGTCACTCTCACCTCACCTCGAGAGTTCAGCTCTTTTGTCCATGTTTGAACCAAGGCTTTAAAGAGGTCAGGAAGTGAGTGGCCCTGGTGGAACCCAAACTGGGCATCAGTGAGCAGGCTATTGCTAAGCAAGTGCCACTTGATAGCATTGTTGATGACCCCTTCCATTACTTTACTGATGATCGAGAGTAGACTGATGGGATGGTAATTGGCCAGGTCGGATTTGTCCTGCTTTTTGTGTACAGGGCAATTTTCCATATAGCCGAGTCGATGCCAGTGTTGCAGCTGTACTGGAAAAGCCTGGCTAGGGGTGCAGCAAGTTCTGGAGCACAAGTCTTCAGTACTATTGCCAGAATATCATCAGGACCCATAGCCTCTGCTTTCAGCCGTTTCTTGATATCACATGGAGTGAATTGAATTGGCTGAAGACTGGCACCTGTGATGCTGGGAACCTCCAGAGGAGGCAAATATGGATCATCCACTTGGCATTTCTGACTGGAGATTGTAGCAAATGCTTATCTTTTGTACTGATGTGCTGGGCTCCTCCATGAGGATGGGGATATTTGTGGACCCTTCTCCTCCAGTGAGTTGTTTAATTGTCCACCACCATTTACGACTGTATGTGACAGGACTGCAGAGCTTAGATCTGATCCGTTGGTTGTGGAATCGCTTAGCTGTCTATCACTTGCTGATAATGTTGTTTGGCACGCAATAGTCCTGTGTTATAACTTCACCAGATTGACACTTCATGTTTAGGTATGTCTGGTGCTGCTCCTGGCATGCCCTCCTGCACTCTTCATTGAACCTAGCTTGATGGTAATGATAGAGTGGAGGATATGCCTGGCCATGGGGTTACAGATTGTGTTCGAGTACAATTCTGCCGATGGACCACAGCGCCTCATGGATGCCCAGTCTTGAGTTGTTAGATCTGTCTGAAATCTATCCCATTTAACATGGTGGTAGTGGTATCTATCCCATTTAACATGATGGAGGGTATCCTCAATGTGAAGGCGGGATTTCACCTGCAGGACCATGCAATGGTCACTCAGTCAATAGTGGTGCAACTGCGTCGCTCTTGGTGATGGGCATTGAAGTCCCCCACCCAGAGTACATTCTGCGCCCTTGCCACCTTCAAGTGGTGCTCAACAGGATGGTACATGGTAATCAGCAGGAGCTTTCCTTGCCCATGTTTGATATGATGCCATGAGATTTCATGGGGCCCAGAGTTGATGTTGAGGACTCACAGGGCAATTCCCTCTCGACTGTATACCACTGTGCCTTGCCTCTGCTGGGTCTGTCCTGTCAGTGGGACAGGACATACCCAGGGATGGTGATTCCGTAAGGATGACTATGTCAGGCTGTTGCTGCTATGAGACAGCTCCCCCAATTTTGGCACTAGCCCCCAGGTATTAGTGTTTTTTTACAACAATCAACAATGGTTTCACGGTCATCACTCGACTTTGAATTCCAGATTTTTATTGAATTCAAATGCCACCATCTGCCATGGCGGGATTTGAACCTAGGTCCCCAGAACATTACCTTGGGTCTCTGGATTAGTAGTCCAGTGACAATAGCACTACGCCATCGCCTCCCCGCTGAGAATCTGGTCCAGTTCAGTTTCTCAGCAATGGTAACCCGCAGGATGTTGATAGTAGGGGCTCAGCAATGGTAATGCCATTGAATGTCAAGGGGTATGGTTAGATTCTCTCTTGTTGGAGATGGTCATTGACTGACACTTGTTAAGACACTGTGCTAAGCGATCCCACAGCCAACGGATCAGATCCAAGCTCTGCAGTCCTGCCACATACAGTCGTGAATGGTGTGTACAATTGAGGTGAAAGTTACTTGCCACTTGTCAGCCCAAACCTGGATATTGTCCAGGTCTTGCTGCATTTTGACATGGGCTGCTTCAGTATCTGAGTTGTCGCAAATGATGCTGAACATTGTGCAACCATCAGCGAACATCCCCACTTCTGACCTTATGGTGAAAGAAGGTCATTTATGAAGCAGCTGAAGATGGTTGGGCTGAGGACATTACCCTGAGGAATTACTGCAGTGATGTCCTGGAATGGAGATGATTGACCTCCAACAACCACAACCATCTTCCTTTGTGCTAAGTATGACTCTGACCAGCGGAGAGCTTTCCCCCTGATTCCCATTGACTCCAGTTTTGCTAAGGCTCCTTGACGCCACACCCGGTCAGATGTGGCCTTGATGTCAAGGGCATTCACTCTCACTTTACCTCTGGAGTTCAGCTCTTTTGTCCATGTTTGAACCAAGGCTGTAATGAGATCAGTAGCTGAATGATCCTGGCGGAACCCAAACTGGGTGTCAGTGAACAGGTTTTTTTCTAAGCCTGTGCTCTTGATAGCTATGTTGATGTCCCCTTCCATCACTTTACTAATGATCAAGAATAGGCTGATGGGGTGGTAATTGACCAGCATGGATTTGTCCTGTTTTTTGTGAACGGAACATACCTGGTCAATTTTATGCCTTGCCAGGTAGATGCCAGTGTTGTAGTGTACTGGAACAGCTTGGCTAGGGACGCGGCAAGTTCTGGAGAACAAGTCTTCAGTGCTACTTCTGGAATATTGTCAGGGCCCATAGCCTTTGCACTATCTAGTGACTTCAGCCTTTTCTTGGCATCACATGGAGTAAATCAAATTGGCTGAAGTGTGGCATCTGTGTTGTGGGGAACTTCCAGAGAAGGCCAGGATGGATCATCCACTCAGCACTTCTGGCTGAAGATTGTAGCAAATGCTTCAGCCTTATGTTGTGCTGTGCTCTCCCATCAATGAGGAAGGAGTTATTTGTGGAGCCTCCTCCTCCAGTGAGTTGTTTAATTGAAATTCAAGACTGGATGAATCCATCATTCATGAACCATCATTCAAGACTGGATCTGGCAGGACTGCAGAACTTAGATCTGATCTGATCTGTTGGTTGTGGTATTGCTTAGCTCTGTCTAGCGTATGCTGCTTATCCTATTTGGCATGCAAGTCGTCCTGAGTTGTAACTTCACCAGGTTGACACCTCATTTTTTAGGTATGCCTGGTGCTGCTCCTGGCATGCCCTCCTGCACTCTTCATTGAACTAGGGTTGATCCCCTACTTGGAGGTAAAGGTAGAGTGTGGGATATGCAGGGTTATAGATTATGAAGCTTATCCCCAAGAGCAATCACTCTTTGTGTGAATAAGAATTTCAAAATTGACCTTTTACTAGTTGAAACACATTCCCACTCCAATTTTACTAGTTTAATATATATCCTTACAATCTATATACCTCTATAAGACAACCTCGGACATCTCTTTTCTAGGTTGAAAAGCCCAAGTTTCTCCAGCCTTTTCTTACATATTAAATCACAATCGACCATGTGGCTCTTCACTGCACTGTCTCCAGCATTTGAATGTCTATTCTGACGACAAGATTGGATGTAGTTTTCAAGATATCATCTGTGCAGGGCACTATAAAGTTTGATTGACATTTCTTGTGTTCTGGTTACATGGTTCATCATCCTACTGGTTTTGTTGACTGCTTCTCTGCATTGATTGGACATGTTCAATGTCAAGTCTTATAAAATTCATGGGTCTCTTTCAGTTTCTATCTTTGCTACTTCAACATCATTTATGGAGTAGATATATATTATCTACTTTTCTTCCAATTCTACACATTTTACACTTGTCTGAATGTTGTTTCTGTTGCTATTGTCCTGCCACTTACATATTATGTCCATTCATTCTGCAATTTCTGAAATGCCTCTTCCAGTTCCAAAACTCCTCTTTGAATGGTACCATTTGCAAATTTGACTACTCAAGATACTTCTTTCTGAAGCACTGTGAACTAAATTCCTCAGTAAAATTTGAAACATACTTTTTAGTTAAATGAACTCCTCCCTTCAGTCCACTGGTGAAGCTGCCCTTTCCTCTGCCACCAGCCAGGATTTGAGCTTTTAAAACAATTTCTTTTGCCTCTGTTGGGAGAAAAGCACAGTAAAACATTAATTATATTTGTCTACCAATGCATCAGTCCATTGTGGTTTGCAGAACACAACTTAGAGAAAATGTTAACTTACAAGGTATCACAGGCAATATTAGTGTATTTACACATTCAGTTGATAGATTTCACTTTTCTCTACCTCAGCACAATCATCAACCTATCTGTCATTAAAATAGAATATTACAATAGTGGAGAGAATTGTCAGACAAACATGTGAGTGTTAATCTAATTGCCACTAACAGTAATTTTTAGGGATGGTAATTAATAACCTGTCACACAACATTACAACTTTTTCACATTAGTCAGGGGTTTGGTAGCACAGTGGTGTAAAAAATAGGGACCCTTAAGAAATGGTGTTTTATAAAACTGCATAGGATTCTCACGGAACTAGCTGGCGCAGCATATACTTCTCTAGCTCTGAAAAAAATAAACATTTCTAAGGAGTCAGGGACCAAGGCAAGGTAGAGATAAAGGTCATAAAGATTGCACTCCCACATTAAGATCTCTAGGTTTTACAAATATTCCTGAACCAATAGCAGAAAGCTTGCTGGCACCCTGTGTAGCAGTGACTTCAAGCCAGGGTGATGAACAGTGTTGAGGGAGGGTAGGGGACCACCCTACATCTTGGGTACCTTTCCATTGGTCAGAAGGGTTTGAACAGGTGATTGACACTGGGTAATCTACCAGCCCCTAGAAATAAAGTAAATTCACATGCGTTCGGAGACAGGGGGCAGTCCTCGTCAGTCTTCATCAGGCAGCTGCCTTCTTGCCTCCTTCAGATGAAAGATGCATCAGGGGACATGTAGGAAGATCGGGAGAAGAGTTCCCTAACAATTCAACTAGAGAGCAGAATGCTGCTATCACAAGCTACTGAGATCAACACACTCTGTGCCAAGTCCGTTCATCCTCTGGGATCAGTGAAATGCTCTTAAGTATCACACATGCATCATACCAAAACTGTTACTACTTAATAAACTACCTTAAAATTACTTACAAATACTCACTGCCTATCTTGGGTACCCGTGGTTCCTGAACCCAAAATCTTACAGTGATAATGTTATTGGACTAGTAATCCAGATGGCAGGCTAATGCTCTGGGCGTGAGTTCACGGCAGCTGGGAAAGATTTAACTCAATTCATAAATCTGGAATAAAAGGTTTGTCTCCTAAAACTGTCCTAAAAATCATCCTGGTTCACTAATGTCCATCAGGGAAGTAATCTGCCGCCCTTACCTGCTCTGACCATCAGAAATGCAGTTGACTTTTAACTACCCTCTGAAATAGACTAGCTAGCCACTCAGTTGTATTAAAGCTCTACAGAAAAGTCAAGTAGAATAAAACCAGATGAACCACCTGCCATCGAATTAGGCACCAGAAACAGCAACGGCACACCCTACTCCTACAAAGTTTTCCTCAGTAACATCTGGGAACTTGCACAAAGATTGGAAGAGCTGTCATGTACACCAGTCAGGGAACAGACTGACAGACACATTCACCAAATCATACTTATCATCATTGTCCCAAACTCGCCCGTCACCATCCCTGAGTATGTCATGACCCACCAGCAGGACTGATCCACCAGAGGTGGCAACAGTGAGGTAAACATGATATACAGTCAGCAGGGAGTGCCCTAGGAGTCCTCAGCATTGACTCTGGATCCCATGAAGTCTTATGGCATCAGGTAAAACATGGGCAAGGAAATCTGCCATGATCACCCTTCTCCTCAAAAGAAAAACCCTTAACTTACTGCCTTGTAAATTGCCATCCCATCTTCAACCTCCCTTTCCTTTCCAAAGTTCTCAAACATATTGTCGCCTCCCAAGTCCATTCCCATCTTTCCCCAAAATCCATGTTTGAATCTCTCTAATCAAGTTTTCGTGCCTGTCACAGAACAGCTCTTTCAAAGTCATAAATAACATCCTATGGGACTGCGACAAAGGTAAACTTTCTTTGCCTTTCTCGATCTGTTTGCAGCCTTTGGCATAATTGACCACACCAGCTCCACTGTCTTTCAGCTGAGTGGGGCTGCTTTATCGTGATAAACCCATTTTCAATTGTGTTAATCAGTCTGTACCCAGTTACCATTCAAATACATCAAGCAGACTTTTCAAAGCAATTTGTAAAACAATTTTTTTTTTAGAAGCTACCCAAATGCACTTGTTCAAGGCACATTTTGCATTTGACAATGTGCAAATATATCTGAGTGGAGACTCAGAGAGAAAACACTTCTCAGAACAGGCCTTACACCTTTTTCCTTCCTGATAAATTATGTTGTGAGTTTCAGATGACTCACTGTTGCAAGGGCTCTGTGTACTTCAGCTCTTTATCGGTCTAAGAGGAACTGTCAGATGACAGTACTCATTTCTATAGTAAAAGCAACAGGCAGCATTTACTGTGCTGTTCAAGCACACCAACTGGCGAAGCAATCAAACAACAGTACTGATAATGTCAGTGGTATTATCCTTGGCTGTATACAAAATGACTAACTTTGGGAAAACTTAAAGCGTGAAACTACACATGCAGACAATCAAGTTAGGAATAAGTCATTTTAATTGTTCTGCTTAAATCTTGAATGGGTGAATTTGGTTAAACAGTCAAATATTAGGAATACAATGGAAGAGTTGAAATGTTGTGCCATAAAAGCACTGTAAAACTGAGTGATTCTATACATAATGCCCCCTAGTCAGCTATCCTAAGTACCAATGAGGATGTGAACAAATTAAGAGAAACAATGTTTAACCAATGTTTTAATTCACATTTGTATGAAATACTGAGGGGTGCCAAGGAGCTATCAACATGGTTTTTCAGCATTTGATTGCTACGGATTTGCTCACCCCAAATTTAAATGATTTTTGGCACTTTTATTTGTATCCCTTCAACAAAATGGTAGGACATTTGCACAAAGGATTTTCTTAGGTAGTTAACAATATTGCTCTGTATAAGGTACACCTCATTTTCTCTTTACCACAAGATCTGTCATTTGCAGCACCAAGGACAGGGCTCTTTTTTAAAGAGTATTTCTGCACTGACTCGCATGGATCACAGATTTGGTTTTGCAAAGCCAAAACCTCGGAGCTTCTGCACTCAAATTCAAAAAGTGAATTCTCATCCTAATGAACACAATACATCTACCCAGCAATTTATTTCCAATGTGCACAAGTCTTTTAAAACGATAATTTAACAAGAGTCATTACATACTTTGAAAGCTTGCCATAGGAAATGTGGTGCTATGGCAGAATGGAGTTCATAAACTAACGAACATCTGTCATATGAGTCAATACAGCTAAAGTCTACCCTGGGAGTTGTGATTACTCAGACTATGCAGTGCCTACAGCAAAACGAACAACCAGTTTCTGCTCAGTCACCCTGTTTATTATTTAACTACTGCATCAGTCACAGCACTAAAACTTGGGGAAAATGACAAACACATCAACTACAACACCACTTATCAGACTACAAAAAAAATTAACACTAAATGACATTCTATATTCAAAGGTACTGTACACAAATTCTCAGAATGACAATATGTAGGCTTTTTTTACATGATCTTCCTTGTTTTTTAATTGAAATTTAACCTCTTTATGCAAAAGAATGTAGACTGTCATTCCTTCTGAAAATGAGACAATCACCTGGGGCACTGCACCTTGAGTAATCATTTGATCTTCTGCTGTCCCACTGCATAATAGCCCCAATGTCAGATTTCTGTCCAAAAAAGGCAGCACCAAAATAAAACATTACAGGAAGAAGCTCAGTGCAGCTTAGAAAATGGCCAGAAGGGAGCTTTGTATATAGATGCTAAACTTCAATTGAAAAGATTATACAAAACCAGATAGTGCAACATTATTCCTCATTTTTAACATCAAGACATTCTTGCACTGCAAGGTTTGAGGAGGAGGAGATATCTCAGGAATAGGATCTTCAGGCTAGCCTGGGGGTCCGCCAAATCAAAATTCTTTCTATCCGGAGTTGTTAAATGAAGATAACAACAGTTGGTGAAAGGCATAGTGTAAACAGGATATAAAAAAAGATGATTCTAAAATCATGACACAATAAGTATAGTTAATATCAACAGGAAACCTTCGCCATACGCAAGACATTTTAGAATTGTAGATATATCATAAGAACAGAGCACACTAACACATCAGCTTTCAATGCATCACTGGTTCACATAGTACTGATGGAAGTAGAGCATCTCTAGTTGTCTTCCTCCATATTTATCCTGAAATCATTAGCAGGACACCACTGTTAAACAAAATATTGTCCCTATAAATTTGTTAATTACAGCCAAAGAAAACAAACAGTTTAGATAGCCCTCAAATAACCACTACTCCTTGTAAATTTAAGGGCAATTTGATCATTAATACAACGAGTTTCCTCAAATCTTGTGGTCATATTATACAATAGGTTTGCTCCAAAATTCATAAATAATAAAACAATTCGTTTAATGGCCATCAATTTAGCTACTTAATCCAGCAGAACTCCCCAAATCTATTAACTGAATTCAATGGCAACCATCTCAACCATTTCATGCAATATGTTCTTCTAAAATTGTTTAAATAAAATCAGCGGGAATCAGGTTGCTCTTTTAATCAAACAGTCTACCACATTTCATTACCTAAACAAAAGCAATAGCTTTGAATCCAATTAATCAATAAATGTCATCAGGAACAGGCTGTATCTCTGGCAAATGAATGAATGAATTAATTAAAACAGGCAGAAACAAAGTGCTTCCCTGGAGTAGGCCATGCTTTTCCCAACACACAATACAGGGTAAAAACAAAATACAACCAGGGATGGGTCTTGCCTCTTGCAATTTAATTAACTAAATAAAACAGGGCAAAAGCATAAAATGCCATTGAGAACAGGCCTTATTTTATCCAAATCAATTAAATAAAAAGGGGCCTGCAGCATGTTGTGCCCCCAGAAGCAGGCAATGGTTTCTGCAAATTAATTAAATAAAACTGGGTAGAAGCAAAAAAAGACATAGGAAATGTGACACATTTCCTGTGAATTTATTAAATAAAAGTTGCCAGAAATATAAAATGCTGTTGGGAGAGCCAAAGTTAATAAAATAAAAAGAACTAAAAGTAAAAACACTGTCAGGTGTCAGCCGCATTTTCTGCAAAGTTGAATAATTCATTAAAAGTTGGCAGATGCTCCTTTTCATTTACAGTGACTTGGGAGGAGGTGCAGGTAAACTTTAAAAGGTGATAAAGAAAAAGAACATGAACTAATTATTAAAAGACTTGATAGATTGCATGAGAAAACGGAGTTGTGAATGGGGTGGAATGCATTAGTTAAATTGTTCCAGCAATAAAATTTATAATTTGGGATCCAATTTCAGAAGTCCTCAGTTGTTTCTCATTAGTAGCTGTCAAACCAGTTTCTTCACTTTGATTTTTATGCCCGTTATCTCACAGTGCTGATTTGCTGTTGTTTTGCTTTGAGCCAACCAACAAAATTTAATAGCCAAAGTGTGACTGCACAGTGCAAGATTATGGAATGAGAAGTGCATGGCAGGGCTTTTAGTACATTACTGATGGACCTCCCATGATGTTACACATGGGAAGTCAGATTCAAGCAGAGTATTAATGTCAAGAAGGGCTGAAGGTGGGGAGATTTATAGACGGGGGATAGGTTTTGAAAAAGGTAGATAGTGGAGGTAATAGAGTAGAGAAGGGAAGTAGGAAATAAAGGACAAAGCAGCTAGCACACAAATGTATAGGAGAGGGAGGAAGAGGGTGATGGAGAGAAGAGAGAGCGAGATTAGGAGAGGTGATTGGAGGAAAAGAGAGAGAGAGGGAGAGATGGCTGGGAGGGGCAGAGGGAGAGGGACAGCAGGTGCAGAGAGAGAGAAGGGCAGCAAGTGTAGAGAGGGAGGGGACCAGCAGAGGTAACTAGGGAGAAGAATGGCCAGGGGAGAAGGATGGTGGGAGCAGAGATGGAGAGGGGTGGTAGCGGGAGAGAGGGAGAGGGGCATTGGGGGTCAGAGAAGGAATGGGACAGCGGGTGAGGGAGAGAGGAAGTGGGACGGTGGATGGGGGAGAGACTGAGTGGGGCAGTGAGAGGGTGAGAGAGGTAGCAGGACAGCAGGAGGGGGAGAGAGGGAACAGGATAGTGGGAACAGAAGAGAGGGAGCAGCACAGTGGGAGGGGGAAGTAGGACGGTGGGAGGGGGAGGGACGGTGGCGTGAGGGGGAAAGGGAAAGGGTGATGTGAGGGGGAAGGACAGCTGCATGGGGGGACGAAATGATGGCATGAGGGGGAGGGGACAGCAGGGTGAGGGGGAGGGGCCAGCAGGGTGAGGGGGAGGGACAGTTGCATGGGACATGCAGGACAGTGGCGTGAAAGCGGGGTACAGTGATGTGAAGGGAGATGGACAGCAGAGTGAGGGGGGAGGGAGGGCAGCATGTCAGTGTTGGAAGGCAGTGTGAGGGGGAGGTATGGTGGCATGAGATGGAGGGATGGCAGAGTGAGGAAATAATGGATGTCAGTGTGAAGGAGGAGGTACAGTGGCTTGAGGGAGAAGGAACAGCGGCACAAGGGGAGCAGGACGTTGGCATGTCAAGGGACGTTGGCATGTTGGCGAGTCGAGGGATCCAGGTAATTTGAGGGAAACAGGCAGATTCAGGACTGGCAGGGCAGAGGGGAGAAAGGAAATGCTCCTGCATGGACTCCTGCCAAATCTTATTTTTCCAAAGACTTCTTTCATTCATAGTCACTGAGCAATTCTCAAACAATTTTATATCCAATTATGGCAGCACAAAGAAAATAGTGAATTTAATTCATAATTCAGCTCCTACTGCCAATCCAAACTGCATGGTGTACACTGTTGGACTTACAGAAACAGATATCCCTGTTGGCAATGCCAAAAGCAAAGATTTTGATGCAAAAGAACTGAGTGCAGAAATAAAAAAAAAATTCTACAAGCGCAAACATGCAGGCAGGAACTTTCACATGCAGCACATCTGAAAAAAAACTGTTATATTTGCTCAAACCTTCTTCCAAGATTGCAGTGTCAAATCAGTCTGTGCAGGCAAAACAAGTGCACAATTAAAGAAGCGGAAGTAAGATGCCTTTGCTTATCAGTTTGGTGACAACAACAATCATTTGCACTCTGCTTTTACCTCTTTCTGATAAAGTCTAACAATATAAAACAGAAAGGTTTCATCAGCAAGAAAATTAAAACCTCTAAAGTACAGCACCGTTTCCAAATGCTTCTCTCCAATGTAAATGACGTATTTCATGTTGCTTCTAGTCACCCATGAACTACAGGATTCTGCTGTTTATTTTCTACAAACATCTTTATAAACTGGCTTCATTACCAGATGAGAATGAGATTTGATTAGCAAGTCATTGAACTTTGTGTAAGGAATTTTTCAGCTTGATATTCTCTTTGATTTTGGTTTTCAGAATGGTAAATAAATCTAGCTGGAGGTTACGGATGAGCTTATGCCGTCTGTTATTTAATTAAGCGATAAACCATTCTACCAAGGGAGTATACAAAGAAATCAGCCTCAAGCAACTATGGTAAAAAAAAATATGCCAGTGTTAAGGGACTTTATTTTCTCAATGTCATGGTTCACTAGCTTAAAAAAACTCAAACAAAAATGTTTGCGTCACAGAATTTTATAAAAAGTCAATACATCTGCCTAACAACTTTAACAGGATCTCAAATTCCCATAACAAAACAGAAAACACGAGCATGCCCCGGAATAACATTCAGTCAGGACAATGTTTGCTGTACTGCACTTATCTAATAATTTCAGGCTATATGAAATAAGATGGAACAAGTGTTATTTTAAGAACTGTTTCACACTGCTTATTTTAAACCAAATGTAGCACCTTACCATTGTCACTTTGTTAATTGTCTACATGCCTGTTCATTGCATGTAGCCAGGCATCAAACAGCTCAAAATAACTTAAGCTCTGAAAGAAGCAGCAAAAAAGATTATATAATTTTTGAATAATGGGTATATTTTGTTCACCAGATTTTTCATTCTGTTCATTTCTAATTCACACAAAAAAGGAGGCATCAACTAAAACATTCCCAAGTTCCTCTATTTGCCTGTATCATCTTCAACCCATTGAAGGAACAAAAACACAAAGCTGTCACATGCAGTTAAGCAAGTGCTGCTTATTCTGTAGCCAGCAACAAAATAACTTGGGAGGACAGGTACCAGTAAGTGCCTCAGGGGTTAACGTGACTCCATTGTCAAAAAGATACATATTGATAT
This sequence comes from Carcharodon carcharias, assembly GCF_017639515.1. Classification (NCBI taxonomy): domain Eukaryota; kingdom Metazoa; phylum Chordata; class Chondrichthyes; order Lamniformes; family Lamnidae; genus Carcharodon; species Carcharodon carcharias. The sequence continues at coordinate 51,926,954 of NC_054473.1, forward strand.
AATTACTGTAAGGCTGGGAAATAGGCTCATATTCTGTAACTCAGATCAAATTTACACCGGCCGATCTCCATCCTCACATTTCCATCTATTATCACAACTAAAAACCTATGCCGCTTGAATATTTGAACCAGCTTGTGGGTTTTAAAATTTACCTAAATTAAGAAACAAAAAATTAAATTGTTTGTTCTCCCCAACACTGCAAAAGCAAACATATTTGAAAGAATTCTATCATAACAGATATTTATAAAGGTGTGGAAATCTTTGAAAATGTTAACATTTGAAAGTTACACAGACTAAATCAATTTTTAAATATTTAAACCTTATTTATAAAATAGGTTTTGTTTAATGTACCATTTTTCAATGAGCATTTTACTCTATAGTTATCTTTGAACAGTTTTAATAATGCACAATCGAAAAGTTATCGGCATGCTTTTAAAACATTTTTAAATGTGTCAAATTGGTGGAAATCATTTTTCACTATCTAAAATCTAATGAACTCTAACTTTTTAGATCATAGGTTAGATCTTTATCAATGCTGATGTTACAGCTAAAAATGAAACAGAATTGCACAGTCACTGCTAATGCTACACCATTGAGAAACAGGTGAATTTTCATTGGTATGCTTTCATTAACATTTCAAGGTAGGTTTCATTCTTAGTTTGATCTGTAGGGACTTTGCCCACAGAGGAGGAAAACAAGTGGGAAATTCAGCACTGCTGAAAGGACCAAGGCAGCCATTTGTACCTATTATAAAGTGGTTTCCTGTAACCTCCAAGCTTAATGCTTCTACAGGGCATTGGACCCACAAATTTAAAGACTGCTCAGTTGAGGTAATTCAGAAGAGGACCCAACCTGTTTGCCTCAAGGGAAGACAGCTGCCAAAGTGCATGTCCCAAAGAAATATGTGACCTTGACAGTAATTGTTACTCCAGCAGCTTCCACAGAATTACTTAATGCCAAAAATGGCAACTAACCTTTGCAGACAACCAAGGTAATGTATGGCAGTCATAGCCTATAACAATGCACTGCAATAAGCATCTTTTCTAGTTCCAGTCACTGATTCCATACAGCATCATCTGCAACTTACCTTGAATATAAGAGCAGGAATAGGTCATTCCACCCTCGAGCCTTCACCACAATACCCTTCACACTTTCTTTCTTCTGAAAGTGTCCCATTAAACAGCCAAACATATAGGGTCACAGTGAAAAACTCAAAAGCAATTTCATTGCCAATAGCTGTTCTTGCCGACTGAAACCTGGCTTGCTTCCATATGATGTTGCACAGGGTACCTTCACTCTCTCCTTTCTTCTTTATAGGGCAATGCTCCATAACCAAAAATGAGAAAATGCAACCTCAATGCCCCAAAGTTCCTACTACAAATCAACTTTCAACCATCACAGAATTTCCTATCGTTGTAGGAAGATTAGGAATCTAATATCTAAAGACACAAAACAATTGTCAAAAAAGATAGCGTGCTGCCCTTAAGGAGTAGGAACACTGCCAAATTTATTTACAATGAGATGTTTCTGTCACTGACAACTATGAGCAAAATGATTTGGGTTAGGTATGTAGGAAAGAAGAATGATTCCCATATAGGGGCCGTAATGGTTGTAAATTTTCTTGTCTGCAAGTATTTGAATTGTTTGTTGCCAAAGGGGTCCCTGGTGGCAGGAATTATTAGGCAGCGGGCTCAGATCTTGGTAAGCTTATTAAGCACTGCCAAAGTGTCACAGTGAGGTAGGCTTGCCTTGATCTACAGACAGACATATCGGTATCAGCAGGTAAGGAGCAGAAGCTACATAATACCTTCCCAGCTTAGCATTTATGATGGTTGTCATGATTATTCTCTTCATAATAGAGCAAGGGCAAAGCCATTTGTTTGCAGATGTCCAATATTCAACATTTAAACAAAAATGAAAAAATTGTTAAAATTATGAAAGCTTTTATACTGTGAGAACTTTTACATCCTCCTGAGAAAACAGATGAGGCCTTGGATTAATATTTTATCTAAAAGACTGGACCTCTGACAGTGTAGCATTCTCTCTGTAATGTAGGTCTGGCACTGGAGTGACAGGATGGATTATGGGCTCAAATAGCACAGAACTTTCTGACTCCAAGTTGAGAGCCATGGCTGACAAAATTGTTAGTTGGCGCAATGCAGAAATGGAAGGGTAACTGTATCTTAAATGTAACACAGCCTTTTAACATTTTAACTTCATTTTGGTAATCACACAAGAATCTGAATTATCCAAACTTATTAACTCTTGAGTAATCAGCTCTCTTCACCACAAGCAATCAAAACACCTAAGTTCAACACTGACTTGGAGGTAATTACAAAGTACCTTTCTAAAATTGATTACGTCCATATGACATTTTTTGTTGATTAATGTATATGTTTTAAAACTAGAATGTTATCTTCTATCAAAACATGCTGTTAAGGTAAGTATTTCTCTCATTCCTTTGGAGACCAAGATACCTCAATCCAGGCAATAGCTCAGTCTCAACTGATGTTTGTTACTAATTCTTACAGTGATTCTCGTGTATGGGAAATGTTGACATGCCTTTTGGACAAACAAAGGCATAATCAACATGACTCAGTAGTTGAGTAAATAGAAATATATCAATAGGATAACCACAGGAGATCAGTTTTATCATCGATCTCCGGGTGTTGCACATATTATAAACCATATACTGTGGTGTAACCCTGAAGTGTACTTAAGCATATTGACACTCAAGTGGTCATGATGAATATTTGGCAAATTACCTTCCTATTGTAGATTTCACTGGTGTAGTGATGATTAGAAGCAGATCGAAATAATAATAGTCAGTCATTTTAGGGAATAGCAAGGAAGCTCAAGACCAACATGGCTACATTCTCTTGAAAAGCTGCCAATACCAAGCCAGGAGATGGACAAAGGTGGGAAGCATTTACAGACAGCTAAAGGTGTGGATAAATGAAATCCCAAAGGGACACTCTTGAACATAATCCTGAATGATCTTGGAGTGTGTTACTAGTTTCATCCCAAAGTTTGTGGATGACTCCAAAAAAGCAAGGGATCAGCAGAAAATGGAAAAAAAGTTACAGGAAGACTTAAATTTGGGAGAGGTGAGCGGATAATTAGCAGCTGCAAGTTTCAATATATAATATTAGCAGCAAGATAATAGGGCTAAGGGATTTCTTTTAAACAAAAGATCAATCAAGAAAGTGGAATCAGTGTAGATAGATCCCTAAAGATACCATTTCTGTCTGTTGTCAACAAAGCCAAAATATTTTTAGATTGTGTTTAAAAAAAAAGGAAAAGTATGCAATCTGTAATCCTCATTACAGCACAGATGTAACTATGCTGGAAAAGATGCAGAGAAGAGCTATGTAGAATGATGGAGGAACTAGGGAAAACAAGGGCTTACAGAAGGGCTTTCAAGAAATAAAACCTGGGAGGAGGTTGCATTGATCTATGCAAATTAATAAGGCTCACAGGCTTTAAAGGTCACCAAATATATTGATAGCAGATATAGCAGAAGAATGGGATACTAGCATAAGCTAAAAATGGGAAGTTTTAGGCAGGACATAAGAAAGTGTTATTTCACTAAGATTTTCTGGAGAAGCTCACCACAACAGATGAGGCAAGGTTTCTTCAAGATAAAAAAAGAACAAATACCTTGAGAAGAATTCATCTTCAGTTACAAATGTTTGAATAGCAAGAAGGTGAATCTCAATCTTAAGGTTGCCTAGTTTGGGCACTGAACAATTAATTTGAAACAACAGCATGAAGAAGCTCGGCCTTGTTTGTTCACAGGTGGTTCTTATAAAAAGGTTAAAGAAGCAGATTCAGACTGTAACAGAATGACTACTTTCATGACTGAACTGTTGGGCAAGAAAATGACCTCAATGATATCTAAAAAATGTTCCCAAATTTTATTAATTTGGGTTTTTTTTTATTAAGAGGCAAGTTAATTTTCCCCCCACAATTGTAAGTGAACATGTTTGTCATTTGATGTTATGCAACTGAAGATCTGGAAGGTGCTGGTGAACTAACTTCTTGAACTGCTGCCATCCACCTGCTACAGGTACATCCACAGCACTGCTGTGAAGGGAGTTTCAGGTATTTTGATCCCACAACATGGAAGGAACGACAAAACAGTTCCAAGTCAGGGTGGTGTGCGGCTTGGAAGGGAACTTGTAGGGGGCGGTTTTCCCATGCTTCTGCTGCCCTTATCTTTCTAGGTGGTGGAGGTAGCAACTTTGGCGGGTGCTGTTAAAGGAGCCTTGGTGAGTTGCTGCAGTGCAGCTGAGTGGCCCTGGTGGAACCCATACTGAATATCAGTGAGCAAGTTATTATAGTTATTGCAAGTAAGTGTCGCTTGATAGCATTGTCAATTTGTCTTGGATCTCAAGTGAGCAAGGCTGAACAGCTTTCTGTCAGTTCTGTCAGCAGCAAAGAGAAGAATATGCCAAAGAATGCAGATTGCTCACAAACTGTCCCTTTTAAGATAACGTGCACATGTGGCTGTTTAAAAGGTACGATGCTTTGAACTAAACAGAAAATTTAGAGAGATCAATGTTTACTACTGTCTCCTTGTGGCAACTTTAATTGAAAAGGTGCCATTGCCAGAAAGCACTTGCCACCCCTGCCAATGGTACAACCAAATCTCAACTGGATCTACACTAAAGCACTGATAACTCACAGCATAAACTAGGGGGAGTGCTTCACAATGGTCATGGGTCTTTACTTGAGCGCTGATCCTCCGAGATCTAAGCTGCAGCCAAATTGCCTTCTGAAATATAGTAGTCACAAAAATATTAGAATTTCCTCAAATTACTTTCATAATCGTTAACTTGTCACAGTGATCTTATGTACACTAAGGTGTCAGTGTCATTTAAATTGGCTTGCAAGAACTTGCTAGTTGATGAAACACTCATTACTCAGTCAGCAGATTACCGGATTAAGGCCCAAGGATACAAACTAAGCACATAACCTAGATTAACATTTCAAGGCAATATTGGAGGGGTGTTGCATTGTTGGAGGCACAGGTTTTCCTTGAGATATTGAAGTGATTATCAGACAGCTAGTAAAACTGTTCAAAAGAAATGCAAGGAGTTTTCCTTGTGTCCTAGCCAGGAGAGTCCTCTCTCAGCTAACATCTTCAAGAACAGATTATCTGGTAACCTTTTAATTTACTATTTGTAAGAGCTTACTATATACAAATTAGTTGTTATATTTGTCTCTGCAACCATGACTGTATTTCAAAAGTAATTAGTTGGTTCTTGGAACATTCAGGGTTTCTTTTTTCTTCGCCAGAATGAATCAAGGTCATTATTTTAAATTGTTCATAAGTGTATGCATTTAGGTTGACACTCCTGTGCAGTACTGAGGGAGTGCTGTGTTGTGAGAGGTACGGTTCTTTGGAAAATATGTTAAACTGGGGCCATGTCTGCCCCCTCAGGTGAACATAAAATATCCCATGGCAGTAATTAGAAGATCACCAGGAGATTTATCTCCCGTGTCCATGCCAATATTAATCTCTCAACCAACATCACCAAAACAATTATCCAGCCTTTATCACGTTGCTGTTTGCAAGAGCTTGCTGCGCACAAATTGGCTGCTGTAATGTGCAGCAGGGTACAGTTTTATTAATCACAAAACAAAAACAAAAATACCTAGAAAAACTCAGCAGGTCTGACAGCATTAATGTCCGGCCATCTTAAAAGCTGCTGCTTTAAGCCACTGAATTGCTGTTGTTTAGTCTTTTAGAACTCAACCAGCGGTTTCAGCCCAATAAATAAATAGTCATTTTTGATATAAAATAATTATTTTGCTAAAATAACATGCCACCCTAAACTAAGTTTAACTTAATCAATGTGGCATTGAAATCAATGGGTGCCATTTCAGCGAGTAGTTTATACTGTTAATAGTGATTATTGTTTGTGTTTCCTTGCTCTTCCAGTTTTGATAATTCTCACTTGCTCATGATCAAACAGTTATAGTTTTTCATGTTTTCTCTTAATCCATTTCTCAGTTTCAATATATTTATCCTTTCCAAGGAAGGCATAATATTTTCACTGGCAATAAGTAGTTTCTGCATTTTTGAGACCAAAAAGTTCCCTTTACAATTTAGTTGCTGTGCACAACTGGCTTTTTCAGTGTGGAATCCCTTTCAATTTTATCACAGAACAAGACCTGCATGGTACCTTCCTGGCTGCTGTACTGTAGAGCGGGAATATTGGTTGAGATTTTTGCCATTACAGGAATATTCAGATTGACATTTATTTTGAATAGAAAATATTGGAAGGAGCATTGGGATGCTAATCTTAAAATTTTATATTTCACTGCCCTTGAAAATAAGACCTATTAAAGAATAATCCTCCCTGTGCTATTTCACATCACTTAATAACACAAAATCAGAAAAAAAATGTGATAGATTATTTGCTGATGGATTAGTCATGATAGCGTCCGGAAGGGGATCAGGCTGTAAAGCCAGCTGCCAAATCAAAAGAAAAATGATGGTTAATTTGAAGGGTGATCAGCCAGTTTGTGGCAACCCCTATGTAAGATGGGAAAAGCTGAAAGAAAGGAAGTAGTCGTTACGAGTGGAGGATAATTTTTCTATTTACCTAGGAATATTTCAGAATAGAGAAAGTTGGAAAGTCAATTAAATATACAGATCCAGTTGGAATGCTTTCTATAATTACTAGAAAGCATATTTATCATCTTCTTCCTTGAAATAAAATAGTGATGGGCCAAACCGTAATGCAGATCAGGTCAGAAATTCACACTACTACAAACAAGTCAGTTGCAATTTAAACATACACATTAATATCTCCAAAACTGAATGGAACTGCTCAATGTTTTTCTTCAGAAACTTAACATTTTTCTTTGTGTTCCAGATGGCAATAATCCAGATTGTGGGGTCATCCAGCTTCAAGCAGCAGAGTTTTTGAAAGAAAATTCTTGCTGGACTCCTGCTGTTTAGAGGGCTCTAATGCTATATGACACTTCGTAGTTTTATTTGAAATGCATTTAGAAATAATTTCCACTACGCTGCAGGCAAACAAAATGTTGCTGCAACTTAAAAAAAAACCATCTGGAAGCTAAATGAGATTTTAAAGTAACATATAATCTTAGCTATGTCAAAGCTTTCTTTACTCTTTCACGGGGTGTGGGCATCGCTGACTAGGCCAGCATTTGTTGACCATCCCTTATTGCTCTTGAGAAGATGGTGGTGAATCATCCTCTTGAGCCGCTGGGGCCCACCTGGTGTAGGTACAGCCACAGTGCTGTTAGAAAGGGAGTTCCAGGATTTTGATCCAGTGACAGTGAAGGAATGGTGCTATAGTTCCAAGGCAGGATGGTGTGTGGCTTGGAGCAGATCTTGCAGGCAGTGGTGTTCCTATGCATCTGCTGCTCTTGCCCTTCTAGGTGGTAGAGGCCGCCGTTTTGGAAGATCAAAGAAACCTTAACAAGTTGCCACAATGCATCTTGTAGATGGTACACATTGTAGCCACTGTGTACTACTGGTGGAGGGAATGAATGTTTAAGGTGGTGGATGGGGTGCTGATCAAGCAGCTGTTCGGTCCTGGATGGTGTTAAGCTTCTTCAATGTTGTTGAAGCTGCATGCATCCAGGCAAGTGAGGAGCATTCCATCATACTTCTGACTTGTGCCTTGTGACGGCGGACAGGCTTTGGGGAGTCAAGAGGTGAATTCCCAGCCTGCTCTTGCAGCCATGATATTTTTTATGGCAGGTCCAGTTCCATTTCTAGCCAATGGTAGGCAACCCTAGCATTCCACTCTTTAGAAACAGCAACTAGCATTTATGTAGCCTTTAATGTGTTCAAGACACCTTATGATGGGAAAAAATAAAAATATTAATAGATGCCAAGCCCGGATGCGAGAATTAGGATAGATGACTGAAATCTTAATCAAAAAGGTTGATTTAAGGAAGGAAGTTCAACAAGATAAATCGGAGGCAAGTGAATGACTAAGTAACTAATGCACAGTAGGCACGAGTAAGAAGATCGAAGGATGGGAGGAGAGAGAATGCTTGGATTAGGGCAGGGAAGAGGCCAGAAAGCTAGTCAAAGAGGGAAGGATTAAATAGAAGGCTCCAGTCAAAGGACTAGGAAATAAACACAAAGGTGAAACTGCAAAGCTAGGGTGGATGAAACCATGGAGACCTTTAAAGACAACATTAAGAAGTTCAAATTCAATATTTTTGTGGACGGGGATTGTAGCCTATAAAGGATGATAGGTGAACAGGATTTAACGAAGGATAAGATATGGGTAGCTTATTTTTGAATGAGTTTGAGTTTAAAAAGGAGGGGATGGGAAGCTGGAAAAGAGGATGTTAGGGATACCAGTTGGGATTTTCTGTTTTGATGGAATCAGAGTGGGAAATTGGCAAGAAAAATTTCCACCCACTGACTGTAAGGCTGCTGACCAGGACACTTTTATTGGAGTAAGGTTCATTTAACTATGGCAGATTGCTGTCAGAGTCATGTCTTTGCCATGGACTCCACCTCGCATGGATCATCCAGCCTCAGCTGGCTCAATAAAGTAAATCTGTGGGAAGTAAGCATTGTTTGGCCACTGCTATAAACCATGGCATTGGATTTTCTGATGCTCATTTGGAGGATTTTTTGGTTTGTTCCCAAATCAGACAGTCTGAATTGAGATTGAAGTCAATGGGAAGTGGGGAAAAAACTCTCCACTGGTTGAAGTCATACCTAGCACAAACGAAGATGCTTATGGTTATTGGAGGTCAATCATCTCAGTCCCTGGACATTGTTGCAGGAACTCCTCAGGGTAGTGTCCGAAGCTCAACTATCTCCAGCTGCTTCATCAATGACGTTCCCTCAAGCATAAGGTCAGAAGTGGGGATGTTCACTGATAATTGCACAATGTTCAGTGCCATTTGCAGCTCCTCAGATAATGAAGCAGTCCATGCCTGTATGTAGCAAGACCTGGATAACATTCAAGTTTGGAATGATTGTAAGTGGCAAGTGACATTCACGCCACATAAGTGACGGACAATGACCATTTCTAACAAGAGAATATCTAACCATCTGCCTGCCCTTGATGTTGTATTACCATTGCTGAATCTCCCACCATCAAAATCCTGGAGGATGCCACTCACCAGAAAATTAACTGGACTAGCCACACATAAATACTGTGGCCAAAAGAGCTGGTCAGAGGCTGAGTATTCTCCGGCGAGCAAAGCCTGTCCAACATGTACAAGGCACAAGTCAGAGATGTGAAGGAATACTCCCCATTTGCCTGAATGTGTGCAGTTCCAACCACACTCAATAAGCTCAACGCTATCCAGGACAAATCAGCCTGACTGAATGGCATCCCATTCACCACCATAAGCAGTCACTGTCTCCACTACAGGCACACCCTGACTGCAGGGTGTGCCACATACAAAATTCACTGCAGCAACTTGTCAAGCTTCCTTCAACATCACCTTCCAAACCCATGACCTCTACCACCTAGAAGAACAAGGGCAACAGGCGTAAAAGCAACAGGTGCATGGGAACACTACCGCCTGCAGGTTCCCCTTCCATGTCACCACCACCTTCCCAAGGGCAATAAATGCTGGGCTTTGTCAGCATCGTCCACATTCGATACTCTCAACCCAATGAGCACATCTCATTGGGTTGAGAGAACTAACAAAGGAGTAGTGCATATTATATATATATATATAGAAGCTGTCCTTTGCCTATGGTTTATGTCACCAATGAGTAAATTATAATGAGGCGGAGGCAAAGCTAGATCCTGAATATAGATTGAAAATATTCATGTTATAAGGCCACTATTGAAAGTGCAGACCCTGGAAAAATTGTCAAAATCATGGTACTATTTCTCCATAAATGTTTGTGACTATTGTAGAAAGGAAGATAAACAACACCTAACTGAATAATTGCTTTTTGTGTCTTGTTGGTTTTTCATTTTCAGGAATTAGATATTATTTTACATTTGACTGCACCTTTCAGTAAAAATTCAAAATCACAATCTCATATACTTACAGCCAAGAAAAATGTAATATGTTCACAAATCATTTTAATAACACTTCAAACCACATTACACCAGAGGAGTTCAATGATGCTTAGTAAAAATGTACTAACTACTTTTAAAAACCACTTCTTTGAGTGAACATTTCTTGGTTTCTCTAATTTCTCTCTCACTACTTTTGTAGTCCTTATCACACCAGAATCAGAACTCATTTGCCTCAAACACAGGAATCCAATCTCCAATTCTGTTTCCCTCGCTAGTTTTCTATATTTCAGCCTTAGCCTGACTGGATCACTGCAGTTGCGCTAAAATTACACAGGTAACTATTTTACTGCAATTGGTTATATTATGCAAATTCAAATATATTGGGATCAGTCAAATTTGGAAACATTTTCTTAGATTTAGAAAGGTTAATCTGAAGTGGAAGAAGCAGAATACAAGTAGCAGTTATCAACTGGTACAATGGGAAATAAACTAGTGAAGGGCTACAGCTGTACAATAATCAAGAATGAAAAGGGACAGGGTGTAAAACAAAATGTAACACAAAGATAACTCAGTCAATAGTTCAACTTCTTGTTAGGTCATTACTACTTAGATATTTTCTCAATGTTGTTCTCTTTTGTTTCAGTAAATAGGCAGAGACTATGATCCAAAACCACTGCCCTTGGATGTGCTGTGCCCAACGTAGCATGCCTGAGATTAGCAATTGCTCTCCTGTGTATTGTATTTATTAAATTGATGAACTTATGTGCACCCCTACCATTCCTGTAAAAGATGGAAAATACCCAGTCATCAGAGCAATAAGCATAGGCTAATGTACATGTTGGATAAGACATTAGAAGCAGTAAAACACAGCAAGATACCAGATGCAAATAATTCACACATCAGATGAACTGGTTCAAGACAAATAGTTTATTTTCTTAATAGTTCTGACCATAGAAGGGAATTTTCCAGATTTTCTTACTAAAATTGGCTTGGGTTTTTACCTTTCTTTCCCCACAGGAGGTTGCACAGTTCCAGGCAAGCAGTAAGGGTCCGTATTATGACATACCAGTCATTACAATTATTTGGGGTAGGCTTGATGGGCCTTATTCTATCCAATATTTTCACACGTTCTTGGTTGCTGCTTCTTTTGACATCACGTTACCAGTGTGATTGAGGATTCCAACTGTGCTGCTAAGTTGACATGAGGAAAAGGAGCTTATTGGAGAAAATAAAAATGCAAAGCATTGAAGAGTTTTGTCCACATCTGCTGCCATCGCAGGAATAGGTCCAACCAGAGATGGCAATCCTAGTTAGCGGCCTCTACAATAAAGGAAACCAAAGATTTGTGTCTTCATCTGCATGGTGACCTGCAGGTATCTTGTGGATCAAGGACAGTTCTTCCTATACAATTAGACTTTATCACAAAATGAAGCTTTCATGCCATTGACACCTTCCAAGCTAGCCCATAAGGCATCTGCTACATCTGGCTATTTTCACTGCAGACATTTTCAGCACTTGTTTAGTGAGCAACATTTACATGAGGCAATAACTTCATCACTATTCTAGTAAAAAGGCATCAACTGGACAGGTGACAACCTTCATCAGATGGCAGGGTTACCTCAGATCACATGTTATTCATGTTATTCATGTGGGCAGCAGGGCTCTTCATATCAACCCTACATCACACTTCTTCAGTTCCAGCCAAAAATGAGGGAGTTGGGTAACTGCTATGTTTCAGCTGGCAATTTCTCTTCCATGAAACTTATGTTTACTCCTTCACTCTAGGTTTCGGCCCCAAGCTGGACCACCCTCTTTATGTATATCTCCTGCAGCAGAGCCAACTCTTTAAATATGAAAGGGAGCAGTCTTGCCCACATGTTTTCACTATGCCATTGTGAACAATTAATTTGCTCTTGTAACACCAAAGACTTGCTTTTCATGAAAGCTGCAGCCATACAAAAGTTGACATCACATTGGATTTTGCACTTACCAGCCAAATGTGTTACAGCCAATTCGCCAAGGCAAAATTTCCTTCCTCCATTCAAATCACATACAAGAATTTTCATGGCAAAATTTAATGCAGCTAGCACCCGTATACTGGCACAGGTAAGCCTGCGCCATGTGCCATCGCAGCCGGAATTGCAAGAGTAGAGCCATGATGCTATGACTAAATATTAAGGGTTAAGGATTTTGCACATTAGCAGATCAAACAGGCAAAACGTAACATTCAAAAAAAGGCAACCATCACTTGAACTTATCAACCAGGAGCGGATGGCTGGTGAGAAATAGAAACAGCAGCATGGACTTTCTATTTAGCACTGGCAAATGACCCTGGTGAAAAAGATTACATTCCAGTCAAGATGATTGGCAATAATTGTAAGCCTTTACTTAATTCCGAAGCCTTACACTTAAATTTTATAAAGGGAGGGTATTCTATATATCCAGAGCTGTACATTGAGGATTAAATGTTTGTCAAGTAAAGAATTTAACTATTTTGCTTTTTAGAAGTACTAATCGTAATAGGTCGTGTAGCCAACAGAATAAATGGTAAAGTCTCTCAACTTCTGATATCCAGAAGACATAGAACAATGTTATGCTAGTCAAGTACATGATTTTCTTTGGAGAGAGAAAAGACTTAATGTTTCAGATCTGCAACCTTCCATCAAAGCAGACCTGAAATGTTAACCCTTGTTTCTCTGCCAGATGTTGCCAGACCTGCTGAGTATTTTCAATACTTTTTGTTTTATTTCTGATTTCCAACATATTTTGTTTTTGCATGGTTTTCTTTCATAAGTGTACAGCATTTTTTGCATCTTTTTGAAATACAGGAATAAATGCCTAGCTTACATACTGCATTTCAAAGTGTCTACTGATAACTAAAAACTATAATGTTTATTAACCTATTAACCAATAATTTGAAATTAATCAAATTTCCCTCTCTTGAGGAAAAAAGTCTCTGGTTCCATGAGCAGCTGCAACATATGGCACAGTACACTCACTTCAATTAAAACTATACTTCCAGGACTTGAGAAATTCTACGTAGTAGGTGGGAGCACAGCAGTTGGTAAGAACAGCCTGAAGCTTGTTTGTAACTGCACACAAAAAACATGAAAAAGAACACTGTACCACATAGATTTGAATCAAGAAACTCCTATCTACCATGATGCCAACAGAATTTTTAAAAATAAAAACACTTTTTAATTGATTGTCCTTGAGTCATTCCATTCTGTAAGGCAACCAAACTGAGGGGACCTTTTTTTTAAATTCTGCTGTTGAGCAAACATTTTCCATCTCTGGAAAAAAAAACACTAATAACTAGAGTGTTGGATCACCGGAGGATGCTTTACCTTACCCCTTTAAGCTGCCAATGATTTTTTAAACTTCTTTTCCCGCTTTGTACTTAAAAGTTGAATCCACTAGATAAATATTCAAGGATTCTTTATATCAAAAGACTCCAGCTTCCTTATTGTGTACTTAAAGACTCTGTTGCCATGGGTGTGCCCAAATAGCAAAAAATAAGTATCAGCAGTTTGCGGTTTTCCAAAAGTACAGCCATAGACCCAGGTAGCTGGATCTGAAAATCAAGTGAATATAAAGCTACAATATAGGGCACAGTCATCTGCATAATGAAGATCTCTGATTACTGCTTCTTTGACTCTGGTCGAGGCACACAGTCTGGCGAGATTGAAGACCTTCCCAGAACAAAACGTAACATTGATGCCTGCAGAGATTCCCCTGGTGGCTTTCTTAAACATTGCAGCAAAGAAGTGATTGAAGAGCCCTTTGCTTTACACCACTGGTTGCCGCAAAGGCATCGGACATCTCACCACAGGCACAAACATGGTTGTTTGTATTTTGATATAGCTAGTGAATCTCTCATAATGTTGCTCACAGTGGATACAAGGATAAAAACATCACACTTGGGTCACATGAAGCAGCTGAGAAATTCGCAAAGTAAACCGTTCACTTTTAACTTTCATTGCCTTCTCAGAGGTGGCATATGGAGCAATAGCTCTAGATTTTTCAAATGCTAATCATCCACTTAAGGCATTTTCTTTCCACCACCAGTTTAGTTATTGTTACTTCTATTATAATGTTGAATAGTTAAAAACCCATTTCACTCACAGTTCAATGGGATGAATATTGGGCAGGGTCAACAATATTCAGAAGCTCTCTCCACCAGATTATCCCTTAAACAGCAAGGTGAAAAGTAGCACACCAAGTCTACACAGCTAGTCACTTTGATCAAGCATCTGGCTTGGAGTGATCAGGTTATGAACATGCAATATGAATCGTTCAATCCTGAAACAGTTAATCTGGGATTTTCCAAGTTAAGGGAGATAAAAGCACCACGATTGAGTGCAAGGTGATGCATTTTGGTCGGAAGAACATGGACAGACAACATAAAATAAGGGGTGAAATTTTGAAGGGGGTGCTGGAGCAGAAAGACCTGGGTGTATATGTGCATAGATCAATGAAGGTGGCAGGACAGGTGGATAGAGCAGTTAATAAAGCATATAGTACCCTGGGCTTTATTAATAGGTGCATAGAGTACAAGAGCAAGGAGGGTATGCTGAATTTATATAAGACACACATTAGACCTCTGCTGGAATATTGTGTACAGTTCTGGGTGCCACGTTATGTGAGGCAAGGGAGGAGATTGCAGGGTCTCTGGCACTAATTTTCAAATCCTCTCTGGCTACAGGTGAGATGCCAGAGGACTGGAGGACAGCGAATGTGGTACCATTATTCAAGAAGGGTAGTAGGGATAAACCAGATAATTACGGGCCAGTGAGTCTAACATTAGTGGTAGGGAAACTATTGGAAAATATTCTGAGGGACAGGATTAATCTCCATTTGGAGAGGCAGGGATTAATCAGGGATAGTCAGCATGGCTTTGTCAGGCGGAGATTATGTCTAATAAATTTGATTGAATTTTTCAAGGAGGTGACTAGTTGCATAGATGAGGGTAGTGCAGTTGATGTAGTCTACATGGACTTCAGTAAGGCTTTTGACAAGGTCCCGCATGGGAGAATGGTCAAGAAAGTAAGAGCCCATGGGATCCAGAGCAATTTGGCAAATTGGATCCAAAATTGGCTTAGTGGCAGGAGGCAAAGGGTGTTAGTTGTAGGTTGTTATTATGATTGGAAGCCTGTGACAGAGTTCGGTGCTGGGACCCTTGCTGTTGTAGTGTACAGTAATGATTTAGATGTGAACATGGGAGGTATGATCAGTAAGTTCGCAGATGACACAAAAATTGATGGTGTCGTAAATAGGGAGGAGGATAGCCTTAGATTAGAAGATGATATAGGTGGCTGGTAAGATGCACAGGGCAGTGGCAAATAGAATTTAATCCTGAGAAGTGTAAAGTGATGCATTATGGAAGGACTAACATGGCAAGGGTATATGCAATGAATGATAGGACCTGAGGAAGTACAGAGGATCAGAGGGACCTTAGTGTACATGTCCATAGATCCCTGAAGGCAGCAGCACAGGTAGATAAAATGGTTAAGAAGGCATATGGGATACTTGACTTTATTAGCTGAGGCATAGAATATAAGAACAGGGAGGTTATGTTGGAGCTGTATAAAACACTAGTTAGGCCACAGCTGAAATGCCGTGTGCAGTTCTGGTCGCCACACTATAGGAAGGATGTGATTCACTGGAGAGGGTGCAGAGGACATTCACCAGAATGTTGCCTGAGCTGGAGCGTTTCAGCTATGAAGAGAGACTGGATAGGCTAGGGTTGATTTCCTTAGAGCAGAGAAGGCTGAGGGGGGACCTCAAAGAGTATATAAAATTATGAGGGGCATTGATAGGGTAGACAGGAAAAAACTTTTCCCCTTAGTGGAAGTGTCAATAAACAGGGAGCACAGATTTAAGGTCAGAGCCAGGAGGTTTAGAGGGGATTTGAGGAAATTTCTTTTCACCCAGGGGGTGGTTGGAATCTGGAACACACTGCCTGAGGGATGGTAGAGGCAGGAACCCTGACAACATTTAAGAAGTATTTAGATGAGCACTTGAAACGCCATAACATACAGGGCTATGGGCCAAGTGCTGGAAAATGGGATTAGAATAGATAGGTGCTTGATGGCCGGCATGGGCCGAAGGGCCTGTTTCTGTGTTACATAACTTTATAACTATTATGGGAAGGATGTGAACACATTGGAGCGAATGCAGAAAAGGTTTACAAAAATGGTTCCAGGGATGAGAAACTTTAGCTATGAGGATAGATTGGAGAAGTTAGGACTGTTCTCCATGGGGAGAAGAAGGCTAAGAGGAGATTTGATAGAGATGTTCAAAATCATGAAGGGGCTGGACAGAGTAGATGGGGAGAAGCTGTTCCTGCTTGTAAAAGGATCAAGAATGAGAGGGCAGAGATTTAAAGTGATTTGCAAAAGAAGCAAATGTGACGTGAGGAAAAACGTTTTCACACAATGAGCGTTCCAGGTCTGGAATGCACTTCCTGGAAGTGTGGTGGCAGGTTCAATCATTAGATGATGCCCTCTATCCAGCTCCACCTGTCCCACCCCCTTAAACAGCTTATACTTCACCACATTTCTATTTCTCTTTAGTTCTGATGAAGAGTTATACGAACTCGAAATGTTAACTCTGTCTTCCTCTCCACAGAAGCTGTCAGACCAGCTGAGTTTTTCCAGCTATTTTTGTTTTTGTTTCAGATTTCCAACATCCGCAGTATTTTGCTTTTACCATTAGATGGTTAGTTGAATAGAAGCAATGTGCAGGGGTACGGGTAAAAGGCAGGACAATGGCACTAGGTCATAATGCTCATTTGGAGGGCTGGTGCAGTCACGATGGGCTGCAATGGCCTCCTTCTCTGCCATTAAAATTCTGTGAAAGGAAATAAAGAATTGCCAGGTGAAGAGATTAAGGCCCATTTTTTCACCCCTAGGTTGGATTCGCAGAGTTAGGGGGTTTCCTGGCTCGGTGAACCTAACCTTTAAAATGGCCACCTGCAGGTTGTTTTTTTGGTCAGGGAGGAGTGGGCTGAAATAGGAGGTGGAGCGGGTGGCCCTGGAACACTGCCAGGCGCAGGGGCCAACCGGGTACAAGGCCTGCCTCTGTGCTCCGGCACTGTGTTTAAGTGTTAAAAAAAACATAAAACATCCCTCCAGCTGTAACCCTCAACACCCCATGCATGCCAACCTATGCCAATTCATGCTTCCTCACAGCCCATGCCAGCGTATGCCCCCACCCCCCCAGTGCTCCTCATAACCTCAATGCCAACCCATGCCCCTCTGGCCACCTGCACTGGCCCCTCGTACCCCCATGCCAACTCATGCCTCCCAATTCCCCACCACCCATCACCATTTGCCCTTACCCCTTCGATGTCAACTCACCTAGTATCTTTTGATACTTCCTGCACAGTTTTGCCCACTTCCTGGGCAGCCAGACACTTTCTGGGCAGCTTTACAGTTCCAATGAATTTGCACATAAAAGCTGCATAATCATATTTAATTCTAACAATCCCAAAGGGTGCCTTGCCTCTCCCAAAGGTGTCCCAGGACTACATCCAAAAGGGTATCCTTATCTCTCCAAAAGGTTACCCTGGCTATCCAAAGAATCCACCAAGTTTCGACCTCTTCGTACCTGGACTGCTCTGCATGCTCCAGGATTCATGCAGCTCGGGTTCAAAATGCAGAAGTCAGTGAAGGCTGCTGGTGAGTTAAATGGCCAGCTGCCTCCGCGAATCGTGCATGTGCGCAACCCAGCCTGCCCCCACGAAGATTGGAAATGCCAGGTTCATGGGGGGCGCTTAGAAATTTCACTCACTTCCGAATTTTCATCACATGTGGTGAAAATCTAGGCATGAGAGTTTGATTACTATTAACTTAGCACAGAATTGCAATCTGCATTCGAAACAATATCCTAATGGAATTATTTTGTTGTTTACCAAAATTATTTGCTATATTAAAAGTCAAAACATCTTTATACTTTTGTTCCAATTTAATGATTGTGAAGGGATATGTGCTATAGTGAAAGGTACATCTCTAGTCCATCTTGTTAACTATCACATAAGAAGCATAATAATAAACAAGCCTTCAGTCACACTGCATGACAGCCAAGGACAGGTCTCTCGACAGAATGGCCTTTCTGCCATTAACTACAACACAGCTGTGAAATAGTGCCAAGGTGAAACCTTAACCTCCTGCCAAATCCCCTGAGTTCATCTTGCCTGCACAGCAAGCCCATAGTTCAGACAGAATGAACAGTCCAATTCCTGTCGTGTCAAAATCTTTGTATAATCTACAACATATGCATGCCAAGCACGCTTTGGCATTGTTATCTGAGTATGTATATTCAGCTTGGCATGCTCTCTTAAGGTTTATAGAGCAGCCCAATTCCCCTCCTTTTACTGGGTTACAGTATATTCAAAGACAGGTTCACTGGCACTGTTCCTACATTCTCCACTACTAAACAGAACAATACTTACTTGACCTTTATGCAGTAGTATTTTCACTGAATACGTGCAATGTTTAATGAACATTTTGAGTAATCCTATCTCAATGTTTGGGCTCTTTTTTTGCTCTACTAGCCAGTGTAACAAGATGCTGTAAATGTAACAGGGACAGACATTTTATCTATTTGATTTTTTTGGGGGGAGTGCAGAGGATCTCTAAAAGTTTAATCATAATATCAGAGAAAATTAGGGGTCCCATAACCTAATTCATGGAATCATATTTCTTCAACTGATGGATAATTCTACATTTGAACTACAGCATCAAAGGGGCAGGTGTCCGGGGACTAATGATGTTAGAGGGGAAATTCCTCTGGGAAGAAATAATAGCTTAAGTTTTATCACTCATATTCCTCATCCCATATTGTGTTCAGGTAGTCGTTTGGTAGTATAGAACTTGAGCATTGCTGAAAAAGAGACATGCTGTCAAGGTTTTTTGTCTGGTACTCAGGACAGTTCACAAGAATACCACAGTAAAGGGGACAACAATTTATACTTCATAAAAGAGTGCTGATTGGTTGGCAAGTGGACTCTGATTGCTATGGAGAATGCACCAGGGAACAGTTAACTGCCAAATTAAAAGGCATTCTGCCTATCACAAATGAATAGTGTAGTATATGAATTTCAATGGCAATGTTTGTAGGTCGTACATCCCAAAGGCTTGCGGATTGTATCAGAAGCAGTCCGCGTCCAAAAGCAACAAGACCTGGACAATATCCAGATTTGGGCTGACAAGTGGCAAGTAACATTTACGTACAAGTGCCATGCAAGGACCATCTCCAGCAAGAGACGATATAACCATCGCCCCTTGGTGTTCAATGGCATTACCATCACTGAATCCCCTACTATCAACATCCTGGGGGGTTACCATTGACCAGAAACTGAACTGGACTAGCCATATAAATATTGTGGCTACAAGAGTAGGTCAGAGGATAGGAAGCCTGCGACGAGTAGCTCACCTCCTAACTCCCAAAGCCTGTCCACCATCTACAAGGCACAAGACAGGAGTGTGATGGGATACTCTCCACTTGCCTGGATGAGTGCAGTTCCCACAACACTCAAGAAGCTTGACACTGTCCAGGACAAAGCAGCCCACTTGATTGGCACCACACCCATAAACATTCATTCCCTCCACCACCGACAAAAGTGGCAGCAGTGTGTATCATCTACAAAATGCATTGCAGAAACTCACCATGGCTCCTTAAACAGCACCTTCTAAACTCACGTTCACTACCATCTAGAAGGACAAGGGCAGCAGATAGATGGGAACACTACCACCTGTAAGTTCCCCTCCAAGTCACCTACCATCCTGACTTGGAAATATATCACTGTTCCTGTACTGTCACTGGGTCAAAATCTTAGAACTCCCTTCCTAACAGCACTGTGGGTGTACCTACACCACATGATTGCAGCAGTTCAAGAAGGCAGCTCACCACTACCTTTTCAAGGGCAACTAGGGCTGGGCAACAAATACTGGCTCAGTCAGCAAAGCTCACATCCCGTGAATGAATTTTAAGAAAAGCAAACAGCACATCCCTTCAGCTGTTCCCAGAAGGCAAAGTACTGACTGTACCCAAACTAGCCAATGCTTGCAAAATTCGAAAACATGGTGTTCAACATTAAATGTGATTCTGCGATTGGGCAACACTTGCAATCCTGATTGCGGTAAGAATTACAGTGAAAACCAATTTAAGATCATCAGTTGGGCTTGCAGTATGGCTCACTTACACATGCTAGAAGCTACATATATGCGCACACAGGGCCCTGTCCTTTGCAGAGCATGTTCGTGCTTTGTGCTTTTTTCAACTAAACAAAAGCTTGGGGGAAGGCCATCCCCTGGTTCATTCCCCATGGCAAAGCCTTGACCAGAGTCAATCCATCTGTTTTGAATATGAACAAAAGCTTGGCAGTTAACTGTTTCCTGGTGCATTCTCCATGGCAATGTCTCAACCTTTCAGAGTCCAGCTGCCAGCAAATCAACAGTCTCTTCTCATGCAGTACAAATTGTTGTTCCCTTTACTACTAAGCATGCACAAGTATTCTTCCAAACTGTCCTGATGAAGGCAAGACGAAAAGCTTCAGCAGGATGTCTCTTTCTTCAGCAATATTGTGTTCAATTAACCCCTCCTCCCTCTCTTACACACACAGACACACACACACACAATATTACCATCCACTTCTAAGGCATCCTGGGATGACCCTTAGGAAATATGCAGAGATAGAAAGAGAAAGAAGAGGAGAAAGTGCAAGGAAAGACTAGGATAATCTCTGTTCTCCACTTTTTGACATGATGCAGACAATGACACTTTTGGTGACCCTATCAGTACTTTATGAAACAAGGAGTCAGGTTTCATCACCCGATAGAGGTGGGAATGGGATTGGGTTAGTAGAAGATTTAGGATTTTTGGCTGCAAGTTCCAATTTGCAGTGCCTTCCTGGCCCCTCTTTATTTGTGTGTGGCCTTTTTGTAGGTCGGGGAGGGTTAAGTGTGATCCCGACAGCACTTTTTCCAAGGTCAGGGTCGCCATTGTGAGGACCTTAGGAAATTTGAATTTTCTTCCCCATGCTATTTTCATGCTTTGGTATGGGTATTGGGAGCCCTAAAAAAAACCACGTTTGAGGGTTCATGACCACTGGGGGAAGCCTGCTAAAGAGTCTGAAATATTCTGACAGAAAAGTGTTAAATGTTTTAACACCTTGAAATGTGAAGGTTAGAAGCTGTATTGCAATGTAGAGGTGTTTATTAATGCAGTGCTTGATCATAGGGTTCTGTAATGAAAAAGTATGTTGGACTTTGCATTGACCACCATTGTGTAAGTGCTGATATGCATTACAGTACTTTTCCCAATGGAGAAAATGCCACAATGCATTCAAAACTGTAGAAACATATGCTGGCAAACTATCCTGTCATGTTTTGGACTGAGATTTAACTGTCTAGAGATCTTTAGCTCTGAAACAAATGGCTCTGCTGTTGAACATTGTAATAAAATCTTAGCACCTGCCCCACTCCATTGATTGAAATATGAAACACCATCTGCAGCTTGAAAAAAAAGTGATCTGGTTTTTCAGTTTTAATGGACTCCATTGTTTATATTTCCCAGAGTTTGTGTTGATCGCTAGGACCATTATGAATGCTTGGCTGTGTTTCAAAAGGTCCAGAACGACTTATCGCAGCAGGCAGCTGTGTTGACATTTTGACTGACTATTTTAAAAGATTAAAGGATTATTTGTCTTTGATGTGATAAATGGATCAGTGTCTGTTTGCTTCTTACAACAGATTAATCAATTGAAGGGAATTTGTTTTGGAATAGCTTTTTTGAAGGAGCGTTTTTTTCAGTATAGAGGGTTTGAATGAGATTAGATTGTCAAAAGTTTATTTTTTTAATGTCCATTTTAAAGACATCCTAAAATCCGCCTATAGTGGATGTTAAGTGAGTGGCTATGGAGGATACATGGCGGGCAATGGGAGGTAAGAGGGGGCATGGGGATCTGAGTGGGTATGGAGGGGGCATATGGGGAGGCAGGGGAGTATAGGAGGGCATGATGAGATGGGTCATGGGGGTGACATGGGTTAGCAATTCGATCAAAAACAGAAAATGCTTGGAAAACACAGCAGATCTAACAGCATCTTTGGAGAGAAAAACAGAGTTAATGTTTCAAGTCCATATGACGCTTCTTCAGACGGACTCAAATATTAACTCTGTTTTTCTCTCCACAGATGCTATTAGGCCTGCTGAGTTTTTCTAGCATTTTTTATTTTCATTTCAGGTTTCCAGCATTCACAACATTTTCCTTTTATCTTAGTAATTTGATATATTTGAAGAAAGATGTTTCTTTGGGGTCGGGATGGGTGGAATGCAAGACACATCATTCAATTTAGTTTGTTTTAGGATTAGACCATTCTTAGCAATGCCAGGGAATTGGCATAACACAATTTCCCTCTGGGTTGTCCCTACAGAAGGTCAGTAGAAATCCTACAGATTTTAGGACCTTGGTGTTTAAGTGTATGTTGCCAGCGGCTCAAAGCAACCTACAAAAATAATTTGAGGAATTTTGTTAGTTGGTTGCTCACTGTTAATTTTGCTGCTTGATTGTTGTTGATTGAGAGCTTTCCTGTTTAGATATTTTGAGTCAGCAGGCATTTTGAGGCAACAATTATCATATCTGTTGCTTTGTATGAATTTATTGGAACCAATCAGCATTTTCTGGCCGGTGGACATTTTCCAACTGCGATGAGGACATTGGAAGTTATACAAATTGTCGTTTGTTTAGCCAATTTGTTACAAGTGTTATTGGAATATATCATTTTGATAAGATTTGCCAATAAAATTTCATGAATTATTAAAAGTTCAACTATTAAGCAATAATTACTAACATTTACAGCTGGGGACTCCAACACCCTGGAGCCCTGGTCATTTTTATAATCATGAAATCCCAGGGCTCAGCTTAAAAATACCAGGATCCCAGGTTTGCACAGCAACATGACAGTGTAGCACTGGTATTTATGAATAAATCCAACCTATTTTTAATTTAGTGACTGGAAACCTCTTTAATCTACTCTCCACCCACACCATTCCATTCTTGTGTGCAACCCTGTGAAAGTTAATAATCCTTAAATTTTCTGTAATGTCTGCTCGCAGTTCCAGCCAAAGATAAAGTTACACCCTGATGCAAGTGTGTTGCTGTGTTTTGATGCTCACACAAAATTAGCTTAAGATACCATTTGTCCACTGCAAACATACTATGTGTGAGCACAAGATTTGATGCTATTAAAGCTACAATCTTTTTCCATTGAAACAGTGCAGGCTTGCACGAAACTAACAATGCAATGCTTCATAGAGCAGGCTTTTGCATTTACCCTTCATTCCAAATATCTTCCTAAAGGGTTCTGCATGTTATCATTAAAACAATGTCACCCTGCAAAAGCCAAATCCAATCATCAGGAACTTCATCGAAAATATTATCTTCCTTTTTCCTCAATGACAGGTTCAAGGATTAATGCACCCGACAATCTGGGATTTCCACAGAGAGGCAATGTTGATCAGCTCAGCATAGTTGACATAAGAGACAATCTACTCTACAAAAACAAAATATTGCAGATCACAGAATCATACAATTGTTACAGCACAGAAGAAAGCCATTTGGCCCATTGCTTCTGCACCGGCTACTGGAAATCTGAAATAAAAACAGAAAGTGCTGGAAATACTTAGCAGGTCTGGTTACATCTGTGGAGAGGGAAACATAGTTAATGATTCAGATTGATGACCTTTTGTCAGAATTGCAACATGTTAGAAATGTAATAGGTTTAAAGTAAGTTCAGAGACAGGGGAAGGGGGAGGGAAGGAAAAAAACAAATGGAAGGTCTGAGGGTAAGGTGGAGAGATTAAATGATGAAAGAGATGATGGTGCAAAGCAAAAGAAGACAGGAATGGGACAAGTGAAGAAACAAAAGATGAGTCTAGAAGAGAGTTAATAGGATTATGCAGAATCATTACCAACAGCTACCATCAAAACATAAATAAAAAATGGTAGCAGAGATTATGATCTGAAATTGTTGAACTGTGTTGAGTCCAGAAGGCTATAAAGCGCCGAATCGAAAGATGAAGTATTGTTCTTTGTGTTTACACTGGGCTTCATTTGAAACAATATGGGAAACTGAGGGCAAGGAGGTCAGAGTAAGAATGAAGCGAAGAATTAAAAAGACAGGTGACAGGAAGCACAGGGTCATGCTTGTGAACTGAAGGGAGGTGCTCACAAAATGGTCACCCAATCTCTATTTAGTTTCCCCAATGCAGAACAATGAAAACAGTATACTAAATTGAAAAAAGTACAAGTAAATGGCTGTGCCTCCTGGAAGATGTGTTTGACCTCTTGGACAGGAGAAGGGAGGAGGTAAAAGCACAGGTGTTGCATCTTCGGCACTTTCATGGGAAGGTGTCACAGGAAGGAACGGGGGTGATGGGAGTGATAAAGGAGTGATCTACTGTTTCATAGAGGGAATGGTCTCTTTGTAATGTTGAAAGTGGACAAGAAGATACATTTGGTGCTGGCTTCAGATTGGAGGTGAGGGAAATGGTGGGAGATGATCTATTAAATATGGAGGCTGATGAGTGGAAGGTGAGGACAAGGGGAACCCTATTTTGGTTCTGAGAAGGGAAGAAAATAAAATATTTACATTTATATAGTGCTTTTCACAACCATCGGATGTCTCAAAGTACTTTACAGCCATTGAATGCTTTTTGAAGTGTGGTCACTGCTGTAATGTAGGTATCAAGGCAGTTTGCACTCAGGAAATTCCCACAAACAACAATGTGATAATGGCCAGATAGTCTGTTTTTTGTGATATTAATTGAGGGATAAATATTGGTCAGGACTCCAGGGATAACTCCTCTGTTCTTCTTCGTAACAGAGCGATGGGATCATTTACATCTACGTGACCAGACAGACTGTGCCTTGGTTTAATGTCTTGTCCAAAATACAGTGACAGTGCAGCACTCTCTCTGTACTGCACTGGATTGTCAGATTTTGGTGCTCAAGCCCTGGAATGAGACTTGAACCTGGAACCTTCTGATTCAGAGTGCAGTGTGCTACCAACTGAGCAATGGCTGATACTGTCAAGGAGGGGGGGGGGCAAAAGAAGTGTGGATACTGAATGGACACAGTTGAAGGCTTCATACATGTCAATTATCATTAAAACAATTTTTTGAATTTTTAACAGATGTGATAATAAGGGTTTGTTACTTCAGTATTAATCCAGATACGAAATGTTCCAACTGAGCAATTAGAAACATGCTGTGACTAGCAATAATTAAGGTTTACAACTATGGATGCCTACCTTGATGACAGAATTCAAATGCTCTGATCTTGAATAGGAATTGGCTTAAATATTATCATTACTTCAATTTTTTCTTCCATGTTCAGATATGGCTCCTTTTTAACTTTGCTTCTAATGCCTCTCTATCTGGCTTCCTATGTATGCACATTCAGTTAAGTGAATCTCAATCATGGTATGAAGAGGTCTTTGGAATGAGGAAAAAGAAATACAATCACCTCTACCCACCAAGAACAGCCTTTTCATTCCAACAGGCAAAAAGTATTCCTAGGTAACCAGCTAAAGAAATGTACCATCACTCAAAAAATCTTGCTAACTTAACCGAATGTGCATACATAGGAAGCCAGATAGAAAGATAGTTGAAGCAAAGTTAAAAAGGAAGCCACACCTGAACATTCAAGCAAAAAATTAAAGTAATGATAATATGTAAGCAAATTCCTATTCAAGATCAGAGTATTTGAATTCTATCATCAAGGTAGGCATCCATAGTTGTAAACCTTAATTATTACTAGTCACACCATGTTTCTAATTGCTCAGTTGGAACATTTCATATCAGGATTAATACTGAAGTAACAAACTCTTATTATCACATTCAAATTCAAAAATTCAAAAAATTGCTTTAATGATCAATAGTTTAGATATTCCTAGTGTGCTAAATATTTCCAAACATTGTAGTTCACATTTTCCACTCAAAGCTTCGTATAAGTCCAATAGGTTTCAACTATTAATAGCATATCAGTGTAGATTATTGTGCCTCCTCAAGAGGCACAGCTTTCAAAATGTCAACCACTACTGAAAAGCTCTGATTAGTGCTTTTGCATCTCCTTCAAGGTTGTATGTACCTTTAAATTGTAAATTGTTCACCTCTCACTTTAGGACAAGTGGTAATGTATGGCTAGTTTAGTGCAACAATGCGCATACTGTACAGAGCCAAATGAACTGATTAATTGCTGAAAGAAGTGAATGAAAAATGTAGCATATTTGATACAAAGTAAGAAAGCAGGAAACCATTATTCTAAAACAAAAACAGAATTACCTGGAAAAACTCAGCAGGTCTGGCAGCATCGGCGGAGAAGAAAAGAGTTGACGTTTCGAGTCCTCGTGACAATTCGACAGAACTTGAGTTCGAGTCCAAGAAAGAGTTGAAATATAAGCTGGTTTAAGGTGTGTGGGGGGGGCGGAGAGAGAGAGAGAGAGAGGGAGGAGGGGGTGTGGTTGTAGGGACAAACAAGCAGTGATAGAAGAAGATCATCAAAAGATGTCAACAACAATAGAACACATAGGTGTTAAAGTTGGTGATATTATCTAAACAAATGTGCTAATTAAGAATGGATGGTAGGGCACTCAAGGTATAGCTCTAGTGGGGGTGGGGAGAGCATAAAAGATTTTAAGATATTTAAAAATAATGGAAATAGGTGGGAAAAGAAAAATCTATATAATTTATTGGAAGAAAAAAGGAAGGGGGAAACAGAAAGGGGGTGGGGATGGGGGAGGGAGCTCACGACCTTAAGTGTTGAATTCAATATTCAGTCCGGAAGGCAGTAAAGTGCCTAGTCAGAAGATGAGGTGTTGTTCCTCCAGTTTGCATTGGGCTTCACTGGAACAATGCAGCAAGCCAAGGACAGACATGTGGGCAAGAGAGCAGGGCGGAGTGTTAAAATGGCAAGCGACAGGGAGGTTTGGGTCATTCTTGCGGACAGACCGCAGGTGTTCTGCAAAGCGGTCGCCCAGTTTACGTTTGGTCTCTCCAATGTAGAGGAGACCACATTGGGAGCAACAAATGCAGTAGACTAAGTTGGGGGAAATGCAAGTGAAATGCTGATTCACTTGAAAGGAGTGTTTGGGCCCTTGGACAGTGAGGAGAGAGGAAGTGAAGGGGCAGGTGTTACATCTTTTGCATGGGCATGGGGTGGTGCCATAGGAGGGGGTTGAGGAGTAGGGGGTGATGGAGGAGTGGACCAGGGTGTCCCGGAGGGAGCGATCCCTACGGAATGCCGATAGGGGGGGGTGAAGGGAAGATGTGTTTGGTGGTGGCATCATGCTGGAGTTGGTGGAAATGGCGGAGGATGATCCTTTGAATGCGGAGGCTGGTGGGGTGGTAAGTGAGGACAAGGGGGACCCTATCATGTTTCTGGGAGGGAGGAGAAGGTGTGAGGGCGGATGCGCGGGAGATGGGCCGGACACGGTTGAGGGCCCTGTCAACGACCGTGGGTGGAAAACCTCGGTTAAGGAAGAAGGAGGACATGTCAGAGGAACTGTTTTATAAGGTGGCATCATCGGAACAGATGCGACGGAGGCGAAGAAACTGAGAGAATGGGATCGAGTCCTTACAGGAAGCGGGGTGTGAGGAGCTGTAGTCGAGGTAGCTGTGGGAGTTGGTGGGTTTGTAATGGATATTGGTGGACAGTCTATCACCAGAGATTGAGACAGAGAGGTCAAGGAAGGGAAGGGAAATGTCAGAGATGGACCACGTGAAAATGATGGAGGGGTGGAGATTGGAAGCAAAATTAATAAATTTTTCCAAGTCCCGACAAGAGCATGAAGCAGCACCGAAGTAATCATCGATGTATCGGAGAAAGAGTTGTGGAAGGGGGCCGGAGTAGGACTGGAACAAGGAATGTTCCACATACACCATAAAGAGACAGGCATAGCTGGGGCCCATGCGGGTACCCATAGCCACACCTTTTATTTGGAGGAAGTGAGAGGAGTTGAAGGAGAAATTGTTCAGTGTGAGAACAAGTTCAGCCAGATGGAGGAGAGTAGTGGTGGATGGGGATTGTTCGGGCCTCTGTTCGAGGAAGAAGCTAAGGGCCCTCAGACCATCCTGGTGGGGGATGGAGGTGTAGAGGGATTGGACGTCCATGGTGAAGAGGAAATGGTTGGGGCCAGGGAACTGGAAATTGTTGATGTGACGTAAGGTGTCAGAGGAATCACGGATGTAGGTGGGAAGGGACTGGACAAGGGGAGAGAGAAGGGAGTCAAGATAACGAGAAATGAGTTGCGTGGGGCAGGAGCAAGCTGAGACGATCGGTCTACCGGGGCAGTTCTGTTTGTGGATTTTGGGTAGGAGATAGAAGCGGGCCGTCCGAGGTTGGGCGACTATCAGGTTGGAAGCTGGGGGAGGAAGATCCCCAGAGGAGATGAGGTCAGTGACAGTCCTGGAAACAATGGCTTGATGTTCAGTGGTGGGGTCATGGTCCAGGGAGAGGTAGGAGGAGTGTCTGCGAGTTGACGCTCAGCCTCCGCGAGGTAGAGGTCAGTGCGCCAGCCAACAACAGCACCACCATTATCAGCAGGTTTGATGACAATGTCAGGGTTGGACCTGAGAGAATGGAGTGCAGTAAGTTCAGAGAGAGACAGGTTAGAATGGGTGAGAGGAGCAGAGAAATTGAGACGACTAATGTCGCGTCGACAGTTCTCAATGAAAAGATCAAGAGAAGGTAAGAATCCAGAGGGAGGGGTCCAGGTGGAGGGAGAATATTGGAGATGGGTAAAAGGATCCATTGAACTGGGAGAGGACTCCTGCCCAAAGAAGTGAGCCAGGAGACGAAGACGGCGGAAGAAGAGTTCAGCATCATGCCGAGCCCGAAATTCATTGAGGTGAGGGCGTAAGGGTATGAAACTAAGTCCTTTGCTGAGCACTGAACGTTCAGCATCGGAGAGGGGAAGGTCAGAGGGGTATAGTGAATACACGGCTGGGGTTGGGATTGGAAGATGGGGTGGGGACGGAGGGACGGGCAGGGGTGGAGGGTCCTAGATGGGTGTTGGTGTCGATGAGTTGTTGGAGCTTGCGTTCCTTAGCACTTGAGAGAAAGAGAAAAAGTTTCTTGTTGAGGCGTCGGATGAGCCGAAGGATAAAATGAAACTGGGGGCACGCGCAGCTTTGAAAAAAGGGTACGGCGGTGCTGCTGGAGGGAGAGGTCGAGTGTGTTCATATGGCGGCGCATGGCACTGAGTGTGGATTTCAGAATGTGACGGGAACAGCAGTCCGAGAAACATTTTATGTCCCGGAGATACCTGTAATCCTGGGTGGGTTCGAAACATGAGGGGTGGAATTTCAGTTGAAATCCACGTGGGGTAAGTCAGAGACAGAGACAGTCACTGAAAAAGGAGATATGGCTGTGAAAGCGGGTTTTAGTGAACACCTTGTCAAACACCAGGAGGGAAATGGAAAGCAATGAAGGTAAGCAAGGCAAAAGAGAGGAACGGAAATCTTGTCGCAGAAAAGAACAGAACTTCTTCAAGGAGGTAGGCATTTCTTGAAGAGCAGTGGCAGTCAATTAAACACAGAGATAAAAACAAAAACAAAAAAACTGCGGATGCTGGAAATCCAAAACAAAAACAGAATTACCTGGAAAAACTCAGCAGGTCTGGCAGCATCGGCGGAGAAGAAAAGAGTTGACGTTTCGAGTCCTCATGACCCTTCGACAGAATTTGAGTTCGAGTCCAAGAAAGAGTTGAAATATAAGCTGGTTTAAGGTGTGTGGGAGGGGCAGAGAGAGAGAGAGAGAGAGGGAGGAGGGGTGTGGTTGTAGGGACAAACAAGCAGTGATAGAAGAAGATCATCAAAAGATGTCAACAACAATAGAACACATAGGTGTTAAAGTTGGTGATATCATCTAAACAAATGTGCTAATTAAGAATGGATGGTAGGGCACTCAAGGTATAGCTCTAGTGGGGGTGGGGAGAGCATAAAAGATTTTAAGATATTTAAAAATAATGGAAATAGGTGGGAAAAGAAAAATCTATATAATTTATTGGAAGAAAAAAGGAAGGGGGAAACAGAAAGGGGGTGGGGATGGGGGAGGGAGCTCACGACCTTAGGTGTTGAATTCAATATTCAGTCCGGAAGGCTGTAAAGTGCCTAGTCAGAAGATGAGGTGTTGTTCCTCCAGTTTGCATTGGGCTTCACTGGAACAATGCAGCAAGCCAAGGACAGACATGTGGGCAAGAGAGCAGGGCGGAGTGTTAAAATGGCAAGCGACAGGGAGGTTTGGGTCATTCTTGCGGACAGACCGCAGGTGTTCTGCAAAGCGGTCACCCAGTTTACGTTTGGTCTCTCCAATGTAGAGGAGACCACATTGGGAACAACGAATGCAGTAGACTAAGTTGGAGGAAATGCAAGTGAAATGCTGCTTCACTTGAAAGGAGTGTTTGGGCCCTTGGACGGTGAGGAGAGAGGAAGTGAAGGGGCAGGTGTTGCATCTTTTGCGTGGGCATGGGGTGGTGCCATAGGAGGAGGTTGAGGAGTAGGGGGTGATGGAGGAGTGGACCAGGGTGTCCCGGAGGGAGCGATCCCTACGGAATGCCGATGGGGGGGTGAAGGGAAGATGTGTTTGGTGGTGGCATCATGCTGGAGTTGGTGGAAATGGCGGAGGATGATCCTTTGAATGCGGAGGCTGGTGGGGTGGTAAGTGAGGACAAGGGGGACCCTATCATGTTTCTGGGAGGGAGGAGAAGGTGTGAGGGCGGATGCGCGGGAGATGGGCCGGACACGGTTGAGGGCCCTGTCAACAACCGTGGGTGGAAAACCTCGGTTAAGGAAGAAGGAGGACATGTCAGAGGAACTGTTTTTGAAGGTGGCATCATCGGAACAGATGTGACGGAGGCGAAGGAACTGAGAGAAAGGGATGGAGTCCTTACAGGAAGCGGGGTGTGAGGAGCTGTAGTCGAGGTAGCTGTGGGAGTCGGTGGGTTTGTAATGGATATTGGTGGACAGTCTATCATCAGAGATTGAGACAGAGAGGTCAAGGAAGGGAAGGGAAGTGTCAAAGATGGACCACGTGAAAATGATGGAGGGGTGGAGATTGGAAGCAAAATTAATAAATTTTTCCAAGTCCCGACGAGGGCCTGAAGCGGCACCGAAGTAATCATCGATGTACCGGAGAAAGAGTTGTGGAAGGGGGCCGGAGTAGGACTGGAACAAGGAATGTTCCACTTACCCCATAAAGAGACAGGCATAGCTGGGGCCCATGCAGGTACCCATAGCCACAGCTTTTATTTGGAGACTGGCAAAACTGGCATTATTCTAGACTGGCAAAAACATGTCCCATCACAGAAAACAGAAAATTTACATTATTAAAGGCTAAAAAGCTAAGGTTTTATTGTATAACAAATTTCCAAATTTATTGTAAATTTAAGAAGTATTTAAAAGTTGCCTACTTTGTTCCCACATTAATGTAAATTACCTTGACTCCAAAAATATATACTATCTACACTATTACAATATAAAGAAACTGGTTTGCTCAATTGTCCTTTACTAATATCTTGTAATGATCCTAGAGATTAGTAAGAGGGGAAATGTTTACAGAAAAATCCATATCCACAATATGGACAAGCCACTGAGCTAAATCACAATTCATTCAGTCTTTTGGTTCTAAACTAGAAGCCCTTTAAGAAGCCTGAAGTAAAAACAGGACCACAATTTTGCTTCACCCTTCCACTAATTTCACTGTGACCAAAGCTTATTCACGCACAGCATGACACATTTTGTGGAAAAGCCTTAGTGTCAACGCTAAGTGGTATGTCGTCATTAATGCGTAGGATTTTGATCTCCTCTGGCAGTGTGCAGGTTAACCTATATTTATGACATTATTTCAATAGAAATGTTAGAGTTAAAATACACTGGGGTCCTAAAATAGCAGTGACCTTGGTATAATCTGGGTCATTCTTGGACCCCAAAATTTATCCTTTCAGAACATATTTCAAGTCTTTTTAGCAACGTGTAATGATATCTCTAGGTAGGAACTTTAGTCATAGGAACTTTTGTACTCCGGGAGTGCTGATGTGTGGGGGCAATATTGTGAGACACATTCCTCACTTAGGAGGCCATGCTTGCTCGTGTTTGTACTCTGTGTACACATTCAATAAAGCACTGTTCATTGTCATAAACATCTCCAAATATTACAACTAGGAATGAACCCTAATATGGTGTCAGAAGTAAACACCGGCTAAGTGTAAATACTTACGGAAGACAAACTACATGCGAATACCAATACTATAAAGAATGATAAATGGCAGCATGTCAAAACTCAGCCTGCCAGACAATTTCAAATTCAGCCACCTGGAACAGTGGTCGGAATGGAAGCATCGCTTTTGCTGTGTACATGGATGACATCTGGATCTATGGCACAACTGAAGAGGAATATGACAGAAGACTGTCTCAAGCACTGCAGACCCTTGATGCTGCCGGCCTGAAGCTCATTAAAGAGAAATGCTTGATTCGACGAACACAACTGCATTTCCTTGGACACTGCATTGACTGAGATAGTGGAGGCATTGGTCGAAATATTTCAGAAATCGCTGGATTCCAGGAGGGTCCCAGAGGATTGGAAAACTGCTAATGTGATGCCCCTGTTCAAGAAGGGAGGGAGACAAAAAGCAGGAAACTACATGCCAGTCAGCCTAACATCTGTCGTTGGGAAAATGCTCGACTCTATTATTAAGGAATAAATAGCAGGACATTTAGAAAAGCTTAACGCAATCAGACAGAGTCAACATGGTTTTGTGAAAGGGAAATTATGTTTGACAAATTTGCTAGAGTTCTTTGAGGATATAACGAACAAAGTTGATAAAGGGGTGCCAGTAGATGTGTACTTGGATTTCCAGAAAGCATTCGATGAGGTGCCACATAAAAGGTTATTGCATAAGATAAGAGCCTGCGGTATTGGAGGTAATGTATTAGCGTGGATTAAGGATTGGTTAATACATAGAAGACAGAGAGTTGGAATTAATGCGTCTTTTTCAGATTGGAAAGACATAACTACTGGAGTGCCACAAGGATAAGTCCTAGGGCTTCAATTATTTACTACCTACATTAATGACTTAGAGGAGGGGGCAGAGTCTAACGTATCCAAATTTGCTGATGATACAAAAATAGGTGAGATGGCATGCAGTGATGAGGGCATATGGAATCTGCAAGCGGATATAGATATGTTAAGTGAGTGGGCAAAAATCTGGCAGATGGAGTTTAATGTGGGAAAGCGTGAGGTCATGTACTTTGGTCAGAAAAAACAAAAGGCAGACTATTATTTAAATGGAGAGAGACTCCAAAAAAGTATGGCACAGAGGGATCTGGGTGTTCTTGTGCATGAAACACAAAAAGTATTGCTAGGGGGTTGGAGTTTAAAAATAGGGAAGCCTTGTTGCAACTGTACAGAGTGTTGGTGAGGCCGCACCTGGAGTACTGTGTACAGTTTTGGTCCCTTATTTAAAAGGCAGTTCAAAAGGGATTCACCAGACTGATTCCTGGGATGAAGGGGTTGACTTATCAAGAACGGCTAAACAGCTTAGGCCTTTATTCATTAGAGCTTAGACAAATGAAATGTATAACATCCTGAGGGGGCTTGACAGGGTAAATGTTGAGGAAATGTTTCCACTAGTGGGGGAATCTCAATCTAGGGGACCTAGTTCCAGAATAAGGGAACACTCAGATAAAACTGAAGGAATTTCTTCTATCAGAGGGTAGTGAATGTCTGGAACTCTCTGCCTCAGAGAGTTGTGGAGGCTAGATCACTGAAAGTATTTAAAGAGGTGGTAGATAGATTTTTGAAATATTGGGGAGTTGAGGGCTATGAGGAGCTGGCACAAAAAAGTAGTTGAGGCTGGGACAGATCAGCCATGATCTTATTGAATGGCAGGGCAGGCTTGAGGGCCTGAATGGTCTTCTCCTGCTCCAATTTCTTATGTTCTTATAACAAGCATGGAATACACACAGACCCTCAGAAGGTCCAGGCAATCACAGAGTTGAAGCCTCCAGAGAATGTCTCAGAATTGCGCTGGATCCTACGCATGATACATTCTCTTGGCAGGTTCTTAACCAATCTTTCTGATGTCACAAGATCCTTGGCAGCACTGTTGAAGAGTGATGTATGCTGGAACTAGATGCCAACACAAGAGCAAGCCTTTCTGAAAGTAAAAGACCTGATTTCAGAGGCTCCCTGTGTTAGCCTTCTATGACAATACAAAGCCTTCTATTTTCAGAGCTGATGCAAGCAGCTACAATTTTGATGGAGTCTTACTGCAGAACCACAGTGGGGAGTTGAAACCTGTCACTTATTGTTCCAGAACCCTGACAGATGCAGAAATGAGGTATGCACAAATTGAGGAGTGCTTAGCAGCTGTTTGGACTTGTCAGAGGCTTTCTAAGTATCTATATGGCCTAGATACATTCACACTCCACACAGATCATAAGCCTCTCATCCCTTTGATTGATAGCAGAGACTTATACTGTGTACCGTTGCACTGCCAACGACTTCTGATGCGGGTGATGAGATACAACACACAAGCAGATTACATGCCTGGGAAGACATTTGTCGTGGCAGACACACTATCAAGACATCCTCTAGCTGCTGTTCAACTTGATGTGGCTAACTTGAACACAGAGATTGAGATGTATGAAGACATAGCACATTCTACACAACCAATATCCAAAACTAAACTAGAATTGGTGAAGCAGCTGACAAATATGGACTCTAACCTGCAGACTGTAATCTGCTATGTCAGGTCTAGGTAGCCATGGTGTGCAGCTGAAGTGCCAGAGAATGTGAAGGCTTACTTTACCCAGAAAGACTGTCTCTCAGAGCCAAGAGGACTTCTGCTGTATGGCAAGTGAATAACCATAATGACATTTTGGAATAGTTGCACAAAGGCCGTCTTGGCATCACCAACTGTCGCAAAAGAGCCAAACTGATTGTGTGGTGGCCTGGTATCAGGAAAGACATAGAAACGAGGGTGGAGACTTGTACCGTTTGTCAAATAGCCAAGCCCACCCAACAGAGGGAGCCATTGATGACCACACCACTGCCAGAGGGACCCTGGAAGAGAGGGTGGGAGCTGATAAATGCGAACTCCAGATGTGATACTACCTAATTGTCATTGATTACTTCTCTAGATACCTGGAAATCACTTACTTACTGAACATGACCAGCGTCACTATGATAGCCAGACTCAAGAATATCTAAGTGGGCTCCAGTTCACAAATAAGGGGTTTGCTGAGTTTGTCAGAGTGTATGACTTTCATCATTTAACCACCAGTCTGCATTATCCACAGACCAATGGGGAAGCGGAATGAGCTGTGCACTCTGAACACCCGACGTCATCCCTGTCCCTTTAAATTTTTAGGAAGGCGGACGGACAGCAAAATCAGCTGCCCGCCCACTGACCTGTCAATGGTCAATTAAGGTTATCCCACTGGCGGGATGAGGTTTCATGTCCATTTTTAAAAAGTCTAATAAAGTTTAAGTCATTTTTATTAACATGTCCCATCTCTTGTGACATTGTCACATGAGGGGGATATGTTAATAATTTTTAAATTTTTCTTTTTTTGACTTTTCTTACCTGTCACTAATCTCCCTGAGACAGGACTTTGCCTCAGGGAGCAGTGTGCTCATTCGCGCACATGTGCGAAAGAGTGCACTTTGACAGATGGGGAACCCCTCCCCCCCACCCCGCACAGGAAGCACATAGCGCTTCCTATCGGGCAGGCCACTGGGCGGGCCTTAATTGGCCTGCCCACTCAAAATGGCAACAGGCCCCGTTTCGGTGGCGGGGGTCAGCTGTCCGTCCGCCACCGAGCCGGTGGGGACCACCCGCCATCCGAGGGCAAAATTCTGCCCTCTGTGTCAGGATGACCCATTTCAAGCCCTGCTGAGCTATAGAGCTACTCCATTGCAAGCAACCGGATTTAGCCCAGCACAGCTCATATTTGGCAGACAGCTCAGAACTAGTGTCTCCACAATAGAAGGAAACCAGTTGCCTAAATGGCCCAACTTCAAGTTAGTCTTGAAAGCTGACGACTCAGCTAAAGCATGCTACAGATACTTTTACAACAGACGACATTCTGTTAAAGAGCTGCCCACCCTATGTCTTGGTGAAGAGATTGCAGTGAAGCTGGATGAAGAGCAAGGTTGGACTACCAAAGCTACAGTGCTGCAACCGGCTGAATCTCCAAGATCCTACATAATCCAATCGGAGAAGGGCATCTTCCACCGGAACAGACGCCATCTGAAACCTATCAGAGGACAAGCTTCAAACATTTGAAAGCGTGAGCTCTGAAGTTTCACCAACTAGTGACTTGCCACAAGACTCACCAGATGCTGGAGCCATTGCAGAATTGTCCAGAACTGACAATTCCCATAGCCCACAGAGAATCACATTTAGGGGCCGGATTGTTAGAAAACCAGTGTGCTACAGAGACTATGAAACCTGGTCTAGCTAACAGGGGAGGTAATGGTGGTGGTATTGTTGCTGGACTAGTTAATTCAGAGACCCAAGCTAATGCTCTGGGGACCCAGGTTTGAATCCCGCCCAGCAGATGGTGGAACTTGAGTTCAATAAAAATCTGGAATTAAGTCTAATGATGACCATGAAACCATTGTCATTTGTTTTAAAAATCCATCTGGTTCACTAATGGTCTGGGCTACATTTGACTCCAGACCAACAGCAATGTGGTTGACTCTTAAATGCTCTCTGAACAAGGGCAATTCGGGATGGGCAATAAATGCTTGCCTAGCCAGCAAAGCCCACATCTCATGAACGAATAAAATAAAAATGTAGCTAGTTGCTTTAGAGACAGAGCTAGACCTTTGTATTGGTTAACTGTTTAATTAGGAAGTTCATATGATATAAGTGAAAATGTTGATATTACTTTCTAGCTAATGACTAGTTTAAAAGACTTCATTTATGACACAGTAGACTTGTTAGTGACATCCATTGTTCTTTACTCAAAAGGGGGAATGATGTAATGATA
Organism: Carcharodon carcharias; assembly: GCF_017639515.1. Classification (NCBI taxonomy): domain Eukaryota; kingdom Metazoa; phylum Chordata; class Chondrichthyes; order Lamniformes; family Lamnidae; genus Carcharodon; species Carcharodon carcharias. The sequence continues at coordinate 51,964,009 of NC_054473.1, forward strand.
TGTCTAAGTAGGAACTTTAGTTATCGGAACTTTTGTACTCTGGGAGTGCTGCTTTGTGGGGGCAAAATTGTGTGACATATTCCTCGCTGCAGGAATCCATGTTTGCTTGTGTTTGTATTCTGTGTGTACATTCAATAAAGCACTGTTCACTGTCATAAATGTCTCCAAATATCACAACTAGAAACAAATCCTAATAATTGATGCATAGGATTTTGATTTTCTCTGGCAGTGTTCAGGTTAACCTATGTTTATGACATTATTTCAATAGAAATGTTAGAGTTAAAATATGCTGGGTCCCAAAATAATGGCGACCTTGATATAACCTGGGTCATTCTTAGACCCCAAAATTTTCATTTAAATGTCTCCTTTCAGAACATATTTCAAGTCTTTTTCTCAATGTGTCAAAATTGAAGTATAAATGCTCCACAAATGAAAATGTAAAGGAATCCAGCCATAATAAGGAGTTATAAATTTAAAAGAGTAAAATTCTAATGAAGCAGGGTTTAGAAAATTAAAAGCAGGATTCATCTGCCTGAAAGGGTAAAACTAGTTCATGTGCAAGGACTCCAACATCCTGTAGCATATTGTTCTCATGCCCTAACACAAGTGTGATGGACTAAGACCTGAACCTGTATACTTTTTTTTATAAAATAGATATAGATATCCTCATGGCTATTCCTAAAAATTTAAAACTGGACAAAAGACCCCTTAAAATGGCTGAAGCTATTTCCATCTGTGACCTTCGAACAAAAGGTGCTATCTGGCAGTATCACAGAAACTTGCACCTCGTTATCTCTGAAGGGACAGGAATGACGCTGCCTGTCTACAGAGCTACAGAGACCAAATTCAAAGAGAACTATACAAAGGCCATCTGCATCTCATAACCCAGGCTGGCCACCCGGAGTCTACTTGTCTGCTAGGACAAATGCCATCTTCCTTTTAATTCTTAATGGTTGGGATATTTAACCATCTCGGCAACCCAGACGAGGAATACAAATCCCTTGTCAAAGGCAATGTGGAGATGAGAGTCATGTGACATGGACCTCTCATTTCTGAAACCAGTAATATTGCCTTGTGGAACTATTAGCTCAGTCTACCATTTTACCATCCTACAAGCAGCATCACAGCTCTGCCCAGGTTGAACACCTGCCCCATCTACACTCTTTTCTGCTGGAACTTCTGTACCATTGCCTACAAGACTGATTCATCTCTGCAGGCCTATCCCATCGGGTGAAGTCAGCACCACTGGAAAAGGGAATTGTACAGCACTGGTTTTCAACCCACAGGCCTCCGTGAAGGAATACTTCACTGGGCTTTGGAACTCATGTGAAATGCTATTTCTTTCCTCTGTGGTCTCAGTAATGTAAATCTTTCTTTTCTCTATCTCTCTTTTACAGTATGACTGCAAAGGGGGCAACACTGTGACCCCCTCCTCCTGCATTTTAAGTGTGTGCAAATAAACTAACCCGTTGAATTCGTGCTACCTCGAGTTTGCTGTGGGGTAATTAATGGAAAATTGGAACACATCAAAAATGAGGGTATGGGAAATATGCCACCACTTCTAGAGGGGGAAGTTAATCAAAAATATATTTTTGTTTACGGACAGATGGTGAGAGGATAAATTAGCGCTGCTTAAATTAACCACCCTCCTGTCCATAGCACAAGGCAGTTTCTGAAAAACAGAAAATAGCTCCTGAAAATCATGGATACTTCACCTCAGTAAAGCATTGATAATACAGAAATTGTAAATAGTCATTGTAAGTTACCATGACCTAACGATGGATAGCCTTGTTTTCTACGCATGCCCTTAAGTCACCTGTCAAGTAAGTCCAGGAAACAGTTCTAATATTAAAATACAACTCTGTGGCTGGGAAGTTACCACCATTTGTACCTCTCGGCATCCTGTTACCTCTAACGATGTTGACAAGTACATGTGCTCACAGCCTCCTGCTGTGCCAGCCTTTTCTTTTGAATTAAATCGTTTGGATTTTAACTAGAAAGTTATACAGTCTTATTTGGGAACTAGAAGGGGGCAAACCTACTTGTCAAGAGCTAACATCTCTATACATAAAAAATATTACTTATACAGCTTAGAAACAGTGTTAATATTGGAACCATACAGTGGATTTTTAGATTCCATGGAATTACTCTAGCATCTCACACAGCAAAGGTACTGCTATTGTGGCGCAGCACCAATAGTTATCTTCTTCACTAGGATAGAGGTATCTCGCTAAACTCTGTAGCTTTCTACTCGAGGATTTAAGGTAAGTACTACTTTAAACATTGATCGCTTAACTATTTAATTGTAACGTTACTTAGAATTAAAACTTGGATTTTCTATTAGAAACAAGATTATACTTTCTTTTGCTGGAATTATTAACATTACGATTGAATATTAATATTACGATTGACTCCATCAAATGTGAATTGCATGTTCGGTTCTTTAATAGACTATATAATTTAGTAAGTGTATAATCTCATATAGTCTTCTGTATCCAAACTTGAGAATCATCTTTGCACACTCTTTAGTGGGTAGGTACATTATCGAGGAGAGATGCCCGGACCGTTATAATATCCAGGTTGTTATAAACTGGCTAAAACTTGTTAAAAATGCTATCTGGAGGACAATAATATTCTCTGCTGGTTCTTTTCTTTTGGGGAGAGTTAGATCAGTTCTTCAGACCCATTCAAGTGTCTGTGAGGCCTGTTTTTCTCAACATTAAGCAAAAGTGATCCTCTAAAGAGTACGCCTGATCTGGAATAGTCCAAAAAAAGGCCTAGGAATTATAATTCACTTCAACAAACTTCCGCCACATAACATTTAATCATCAACAAGCAACTCACTAAATTGAATTTTTTAAATTTCAGGTCACACTGTAGTTAGAAATATAAAATTAAATATGATAATTAATATTCACAAAACTGTGTTCTTTATTAACTGCAGGATTATCTGTTTTGCTTTCATTGTTATATTAGTAATAAATTTTTGGATAATAGAACACATCGTTAGATTTAGAACCAACCAACGAGATGGTAGATGGCAGCCATGTGACTAATTAAGGGATTTAGCCAGAGAAATTTTCGCATCGTAATTGAACACTTTTTCTCTGGATAAATAACAGGTCAAATTTAGGATAGGGCTATCTGTCCTTGTACTTATACCCATATAATGATCAACACAAAATCAATTCTACTTAATCACAAAACAGAACATCATATACGTGGCTGAGAAGCTGACACTCACTGACAAGATCAAATAAGGCACTATACAAGCATCTGTTTCAGAAAGAATGGAAATCACTGAGTCAAAATTTCAGGGGTGGTTTAAAGATAAAGAGAAGTTGAGATGGGTGTTAATCAAGATGGATGAAAGTGACAAAGCAAGAAACCCTGAAATGCCAACGAAACACATCTTGACAAAGCAGTATTACTTAAACAGAGAATAACTGCAAAATTCTGAGGTGCAGAGGCATCTAGGTGTGCTAGTGTGAGTCACAAAAGGTTAGTACAAAAGGTACATCACATAATCAAGGAGGCCATTGGAATGCTATCTTTCATTACATTTTATTATGGATGTTATGCTTCAGTTATACAAGGCAAGGCCACTTTTTTTTAATTAGTTGGCTAAGCCAGCATTTATTGCCCATCCCTAACTGCCCCTGTTCAGAGGCCATTTTAAGAGTTAACCACATTGCTGTGGGTCTGTAGTCATATGTAGGCCAAACCAGGTAAGGACAGCAGATTTCCTTCCCTAAAGGAAGTGCACCAGATGGGTTTTTACAACAATCAGCAATGGTTTCATGGTCGTCATCAGACTTTTAATTCCGGATTTTTATTGAATTCAAATTTCACCATCTGCCATGGTGGGATTCAAACCCATGTCCCCGGGCAATACCCTCGGTCTCTGGAATACTAGTCCATGACAATACCACTATGCCACCACCGCCTCCCCGAATACTGTGTGCGATTTTTGTCTCCTTATTTAAGGATGTAAATGCATTGGAGGCAGTTCAGAAGTGGTTTACTAGCTTGGTAGCTGGAATGAGCGGGTTGTCTTATGAGGATAGGTTGGACAGGCTGGGCTTGTTCCCACTCGAAGTTAGAAGAGTATGGGGTGACTTGATTTGAGTATATAAGATCCTGAATGGTCTTGACTAGTTGGACCTGGAAAGGATTGGCAGGATTTGATGAGTGGTGTCTCACAGGGGTCTGCACTGGGGCCTCAATTTTTATCGATTTACATCAATGGCTTAGAGGAGGGGAGTGAAGACATGGTTGCTAAAGTTGCAGATGACACAAAGATAGCTAAGAAAGTATGTTGTGAAGAGGACATGAGGAGGTTGCAGATGAATATATATAGGTTGAGTGAGTGGGCAAAGATCTGGCAAATGGAGTTTAATGTGGGAAAATGAAGTTGTTCACTTTGGCAGGAAGAACAAAAAAGCAGAGTATTACTTAAATGGAGAATGGCTGCGTAATTTGGAGGTGCAGAGGGGACTAGGTGTTCTAGTACATGAGTCACAAAAAGTTAGTATGCAGGTACAGCAAGTAATTAAGAAGGCTAATGGAGTGCTATCCTTTATTACGAGAGGGACTGAACATAAATGTAAGGATGTTATGCTTCAGCTATACAGGGCATTGATAAGACTGCATCTTGAATGCTGTGTGCAGTTTTGGTCTCCTTATTTAAGGAAGGATGTAAAAGAATTGGAGGCGGTTCACAGTGGTTTACTAGATTGATACCTGGAATGAGTGGGTTACCTTATGAGGAAAGGTTGGACAGACTGGGCTTGTTTCCACTGGAGTTTAGAAGAGTGAGAGGTGATTTGATTGAAGCATACAAGATCCTGAGCGGTCTTGACAAATGGACGTCAAAAGGATGTTTCTGATTGTGGGTGAGTCCAGAACTAGGAGGCACTGTTTTAAAATTAGAGGTCACTCTTATAGGACAGGGATGAGGAGAATTTTTTTCTCCGAGGGTTGTGCAACTTGGAACTCTCTGCCTCAGAAGGCAGTCATTGAATATTTTAAAGGCAGAGGTAGATAAATTCTTGTTAGTAAGGGAATTAAAGGTTATTGGGGATAGATGAAAATATGGAACTTGAAACACAAACAGATCAGCCATGATTTTACTGAATGGCAGAGCAGGCTCGAGGGGCCAAATGGCCTATTTTGTTCACAACAGTAATTATATTTTCAATTGAAGCAACTCACCACTATGGAAGGAAGAGCAAAGGGACTTTGAATTACAGGTTCACAGAACATTAAAGGCAGCACCTCAGGTCAATAAGGTTGTTAAAACAGAATTACAGATTTTATCTCAAGAGGTATAGAATATAAAAACTAAACGATAATGACAAGTCTAAACAAAGCTGTGATGCTGCCTGCTATATGAGCAAATAGAAATACAAAGAAAGACTTAAAAAATTGGGACTTTTGTATGAGCGTACAGATTGTAGGACGTTATTACATATTATTTTAATTTACAGCACAGAAAACAGATCATTCAGCTCAACAGGTCACTCACTACTGGAGTTTATGTTCCAAATGAACCTCCTCTTACCTCTCCAGCTATCACTATCAACATAACCTTTTATCTGTTTCCACGCAGTAACTTCTATCTATTTCTATGCACCCTAAAGCCTCTAATTGTCTGAGGCTTTGTTCACTTTTTTCTGGGATTTAGAGCAGAAATACTATTTCAGCCCATGTTCAACCAGCAACCCTTTATAACTGGCAGCTAAAACTTAATCTGGCACATATGATTAAATGTATAAAGCAAGATTCCTCTCTTAATCCAGTGACCAGATTAATCATTAGATCAGGAAAGTCCCAGGTTTCAACCCTAGTTCATATTTACAGGCAAGTGATTAGGCACCACAATTAGTTTAAGTGCCCATGAGTTAAACAGAAAAAGAATAAGCCAATCAATCCTAATCAATATTCAATATCCATGCTGGAAATGTATGCATCAATATCAGGTGAGGGCAGAATTGGGTGTAGTTGCAATTCCCCACCCCCTTCAGTCTACTGACAATTTAGCATTGGTGCCCACCAAAAAAAATTCCACTTGCACTAGGTACAAAAATGTGAGCAGCAGAACCCGAGCTGAGAAAGGACTTAATTAAAGGACAGAAAAAACACCAACTTCATTACAGTTATGACAACTGGGATACTAAATAATCTTAGTTGTAATTTATTATTTAAGGAAAAGAAAACCAAACTTAAATACAAATACTTTTTATTTTCTGAAAATTGAAATGTAGTGCTTTCCTTTGCACAAATCAACAGAAGCATCATTGGAGTTTTAGCCATTGTGCTAGGATTTTATCTAACATACAACACAGTAAGTGGCTAGAACATTAATGTCAGGCTTCTGAAATGAGATTTTGATTTGTTAGGCTCCTGGCAATTACTTGCAGTTATATGCACCCATTTACAAAAGCCCAATGTAAGTTGGCTCACCAGCATGTGCTACACTGATCAGCTGCAGCAAGAAGCTGTCACAGAAAATAGGCTATACTGTATTATAAAAAGTGAAAAATTATTCTTTTGGTTCAACAATTGACCATTCACTTTTATATGTCACCCCTCAACCCCACCTCACAAGAACAAGCTCAGAATGATAAGTGACCTGCAACATAGCTCTTTCTCTAAAATGTGTAGAATTCAAGAGCCTCTGACAAAATAATGACAAACACAGTTACAGTAACAAGACATGGTCATATCCAGCATACTGGTGATTGAAAACTCAAAGCTACAGTAAAAGACTATTGCCTACATCTTTATATTGTTGTTAAATTTTTTTTCTACATTCATTGAAACTGCAGCAAACAGAAATTACAGGTCCATGAGGTCCTCTATTCAGCAGAGTGAATTCACTCTGGTAACATAAGAAAAGTACATATATTATATATATATATATATATATATTATATATATGATATGCACATACACACACATACACATTTCTGATGCATTTTACTTCATTGTTTATGTGAATAATAATGAAAAAGGGTTAGAACAAGTATTATATTGCATTTATATTTTGAGTTTGTAAAAGAGTGATGATTTTTACACATCATTTACTTCTCAAAAAATGGCATCAACCATGCAGAAAATTCAAGTGTTACTTTTCATTTTATACTTGCAAACTGCAGTGGAATGAATCAAAATGTAGAATTCACAGTGAAACATTTTCTGAACCAAACTCAATGTGCCTCATAACTACAAAATATGAACAGGAGCTACTACCATATTGGAATAATTGGCACTGGTGCACAATAGTACAGCAGAATATTAAAACAAAAGAGCAAAAGAAAATCAGTTATAACAAAAATAATGATCAATATTTGGGGCAAGTTAACCAAAAATAGACATTCCTGAATTGTTAAATATGAACCATGCACTAAAAATCACAGATAAATACATCTGATAAAGGTATGATAAAAGGCATATGGAATAGAGAAAATGTGGCCACATGAATAAACAAGGAGGGCAGAAAGCAAAGGGTCAGGGTTAAGCAAAATTCTGGAAGAATTGCTGAGTGGTTGCTGCTGCTCCTAGTTACCAAGAGCTTAACTGATCTGGGTTTAGGATTTGAGTGAACAAAATTGAAATTTGATGATGAAACCAAATTGGGCAGTATTGTAAATTATGAAGAAGACTGTGAAAGACTTTAAGACAACATAGATAGGATGGTGTAATGGGCAGCTGAGTGGGAGAAGCAGTTCAATGCATAGAAGTGTGAAGTAATAGATTTTGGAAATAAGAATTGGGAAATACATCTTAAATAATAAGAGAAATTAGCTTTGTTTCGTGAGAGCTGATTGTACACAGGGTAACCTGCTGGAAGCCTACAAGATTGTGCAGTTATCAAAGAGTAGATATTGGCAGGTTGCTTCTACTACCTGATGAGGCACTTGTAAAGAGAGTACAAATTTAAGACTTCAATTACAAGAATAATTAACTGAGGAATTTGAAAAAAATTATGATGTAAATGATTAAAATGTAGAATTCTTTTCACAAATGGCCATTGAAGTAGTGTCCATTATGTCTTTTAAAAGGGGAAATAGCTGTTGCTTGAAAGGAAAAGCATATTAAGGGATATTTTGAAGCAAACAGAAAGATTAGATTCAATGGTCATTTAGGGAGAAAAAAAATGGTGTACATTAAATGGCATGTAACAGTCCAAAACCTAACCTGTATTGTTATGGAAATTTATGAGAACTCACTTCCTTCATTTCCACAAAACGTGACAGAGCAAAATTGGGATAATAATCAAAAATATTAATATGTCTTGTATCATTCCCATGTCCTCTAATGGCTATACTTTACTGTATAATCTGTTAACTTTCAACCTTTTGAAGTAAATATTTGCAAGTTATTTGGCCTAGAGTAGTAAGCAGTGACCTGTATTTAACAAGACAACTAACATGCCAGAATAATTACAACTGCAAATGATAACATAGGTCACCAAAAGTCACTGCCCAATATAATCATCCTTACTATAAAAAGAGTATCCAACAGTATTATTACAAGGCTACCAACAATAGAAATTCTTACATTCTTGACATAGCACCTATTTAAATTAAGTAGGTAATTTGATGGTCAAAAGCAAAATACTACAGATGCTGAAAATCTGAAATAAAAATGAAGGGCCTGAAATGTTAACTCTGTTCCTCTCTCCATAGATGCTGCTTCATCTGCTGAGTATTTCCTGCAGTTTCTGATTTGTGGTCAACCTTAAGTTTAACAAATTTAACAAAATGCATAGTTGGGTAAGTGAAATTATCATATGGCCAGATAATAGGCACTCATCAATAACATTCCAGTAAAGTACAATAGTGGGTAGGTGATATTTTCATAGTGTCCACAAGGGCATAAAACTGGCAGTATAAGACTGTTATGCACCCTACCTAATTCAAATCATAGACTTCTACATCACAGAATGTGGCCATATAATCCATTGTGTTAACTCTGACAAAATTTAGTTCCTATCCCCATTTGTCTTTTTCAGATACTTATTCACTTCTCTTTCTATGGATTCTGTTTTTAACCCTCGTTTCTGGAGGGGTATCTCAAGCCCTAACAATACTTTGGCTGGAATTTTCCAGCCCTGTTGGCATTGGGCGTCATGGCTAGTGGGGGGGACACAATATGGCAAGAAGGTCAAACTTCGGTGTTGAGCCATTGTGATACCAGTTTGCGATCGTCCACTCCACCCATCAATGGCAGGCTGCATTTCCCACCGCCGTACCTTGGGAACATCATTTTAATACATTTACATCTAATTATAAGCCCTGCTCGCTGGAATCATCCCCCATGTCAAATTTACTGCCCACGTCGGCATGACTTCAGAACGGTGTGCTTCACATCCGCCTTTAAAAGATAATTCACTATCTTTGATCCCAACTTCCTTTCATCCTAGAAGTAAATGGAGTTTACAGCACAACTGTTTACAACTGAATACCACCTTTCTGGGACTTTGGCAGGCTCAGAGTCCAGTCATTTTGAATTCGGAGACTGCTGCCATTGTCTCCAAGCGTAAATATTTTGCAAATTTTCCCCAGTAAAACAACCTAAACCTTCCTTTTGTAGCAGGAGAGGTGAGCGGGGCCCTTGGCTTCCTGACTTCTGAGTGGGACCGTAGGCTGGGGCCTGTGCACTGCAGCGCACTCCAAATTCCAAGCAGGGACCGGAGGTTGGGCCCAGCCCACTGTGAGGCATTCACTGCAGGGCACTAGGTCCCCCCCACCAGCAGAGGTCATCAGGCTGGTAGGAAGCTGAGCAAGGGAGGAATCATTCAGCCTGGGGGTCCCCTCGGAATAGGAGCAGAACTCTTGAAGAAAGTTGGAGGCAGAGCCTAAGCCCAGAGCCATAGGCTGAAGAAAGCCGGAGATGGGAGCGCGGGCTGGAGGACAAGTAGGCACCAGAAGCCTCATGGAAAGGGAGAGAGAGCAGGACTGTAGCTAGGAGTTTGGGCATCAGACCAAGCCTGTGAGTCACTGCGTTGAGCAGCCGAGGTCCCAAACAGGACAGAGGTCTGGAGCATCAGCGGTGAATATTCCCTGTAAATAGTTTGTTTCTTGAAGTTACGCTTTCCCATGAGAATTTATACAGTTTTGATGCTGATGGAAGAAAGGGACCTTGTTTTTTTTTTTCACCTTCATTCAGTCCATGTGCTTAAATGTCACCTTACACTTTGCCTCTAACAGTCAAACCACCCAAGCTCACTGTCAGGCAGGCTTTAGAACAGGTCACATAACAACCTTCATTTACTCTAAATTTAAAGATCCAGTCCCAAAACATCATAATCTTATAAACCTCACAATTGTAACATTGTACATAGGAAGAGTAAATGACTGGCCAATCCCAAGAGAAAAGGTCATACTTTGACCGACATATCTGGAACCCTGTGGACTAAACAAAATGAAATGACAATAGATAACTTGTAAGATAAATAGATAAAATGTAATAGAAAATTACATTTTGTTTATTATATATTTCACTAATAAATGAGCCATTATCAAGATAAAGGGCAAGCCTGCCTTGCTTAATTTGCCTTACTGAAAATTCAAATATCAACCCAAAATCTTTTGGCTAATATTTCCCACTGTAGCCTTTATACTCAGATATCAATTACTTTATACAAATTTGATTGATGATGCACAGGAATTTCAAGATTTGTGAAAACATTTTTCTGAAATTTTCTGGGATTGACTGCAGAAAACTAAACTATTACGATCTTTTTATTAGAATACCCTCTTTATAAATTGTGAGCACAGCAGAAGTTCCATAGCATAAAAGGAAGAATCATTATACTCTTATTAAAATATCAATGGTATGCCATCGTAATTTTTGAAACCAGCACGAAGCAATAGCTGAAGCTAGCTGTTTCACGCAGTAGAAACAGGAGTGATGCTCTCTGCTAACATAATGCTGCTGTCAAGCCAAAAAGATGTACCGCCTACCACAAAAATGGATAGTGCACTATGAATTTTAGTGTTGTTGTGGTGCTAGGTATGTAGGCCATATATCCCAATGACTGGTGCTTTGTATCTGGCTTCTGAGGTAGGCAACACAGCAGCCTAAACAATGCCCTTCACTGTATAGCTGAAAATTAACAAACAATTTATTGCTAAAGAACATACAAAATAGGAGGACTAAACCCTACAGCACTTCAAGCTTGCTCTGCCATTCCATTAGATCATGAATGATCTTCCACCTCAACTCCACCCACCACATTGTCCCATATCCCTTAATTTCCATAGTATCCAAAAATCTATCAACCTGAGTCTTGAATGCACTCAAAAACAGCCTAGAGTAGAGAATTTCAAAGATTCTCAACCCTTGGAGTGAAGGAACGTTCCCTCATCTCAGTCTTAAATGGTCAATCCCTAAGTCCGAGACTGTAATCCCCAGTTATAGAGTCCCCAGCCAAAGCAAAAATCCTTCCAGCATCCAACTTGTCAAGTCCACTAAGAGTTTTATCTGATTCAATGAGATCACCCCTCATTCATCTAAATTCTCAGGAATATCGGCCTTGTCAATTCAATTTCTCTCCTTCCAAGACAATCCTTCCATTCCAGGAATCAATCTAGTGAACTTTTGTTGCAAGTAACGTGGATCACAGTGTGTTAGTCAACATGGCATATAAGACAGCCATATTAATGCACATACTTGGCGCATAAGTTGGCCTCAATTTTCCACCTCCAAAATATATATTTAGGGTTAATACGACTTATGAATTGGCACATGAGATCAAGCAGGGAATATGGGCCATGTTACCAAGGAGATATGCGGGAGTTTAAGACACGCCCACACAGAGCAGACCATGCATGACAACCGACGAACAGATAGGTCCTCTGGCAAAAAGAATGAAGTACAAAGCTGGTTTCAAGCTAAAAGTTGTAACATTTGCTGAGTTGTCAAATAACTGTGCTGCAGCAAGGGAACTCGGTGTTAGTGATGTTAGTGGTGCAGGAATGGAACATACGAATTAGGAGCAGGAGTAGGCCACTCAGCCTTTCAAACCTGCTCCGCCATTCAATAAAATCATGGCTGATCTGATTGAAACCTCAATTCAACATTCCAACGCCTGCTTAACTTTCAACCCCTTGTTTATCAACAATCTATCTACCTCTGCCTTAAAATTTTCAAAGACTCTGCTTCCACAGCCTTTTAATGAAAAGAGTTCCAAAGAATCATTACCCCCTGAGAGAAAAAAATTCTCCTCACCTCTGTCTTATATGGGTGACCCCTAATTCTAGATTCTCCCACAAGAAGAAACATCCTTTCCACATCCACCCTGGCAAGACCACACAGAATTTTATATGTTTCAATCAAGTCACTTCTTCCTCTTCTAAACTCAACCAGATACAAGCCTAGACTGTCCAACATTTCCTCATAAGGCAACCCACCCATTCCAGGTAGAAATCTAGTAAACCTTTTCTGAACGGCTTCCAATGCATTTACATCCTTCCTTAAATAAGGAGACTGATACTGTACACAGTACTCCAGATGTGATCTCACCCTGTAAAATGGAAGTATAACCTCCGTTTTTTTATTTAATTCCCCCCACAATAAACTATAACATTAGTTTTCCTAATTACTTGCTGTACTTACATACTAACTTTTTGCGATTCATGCACTAGGACACCTAGATCCCTCTGCATCTCAGAGCTCTGCAATCTCTCTCCATTTAGCTAATATTTTTGTTTTTTATCCTTCCTACAAAAATGGACAATTTCACATTTTCTCACAATATACTCCATTTGTCAAATCTTTGCCCACTCACTTAATCTGTCTACATTCCTTTGTAGCCTCCTTATTCCCTCTTCACAACTTACGTTCCTACCTACCTTTGTGTCATCAGCAAATTTAGCAACCATACCTTCAGTCTATTCATCCAAGTCATTTATATAAATTGTAAAAAGTTGAGGGCCCAGATCTGATCCCTGTGACACATCACTCGTTATATCTTGCCAATCAGAAAATGACCCATTTATGCCTACTCTCTGTTTCCTATTAGCTAGCCAATCTTCCATCCATGCCAATGATACATCTACACCATGAGTTTTTGTTTGCCCCAATGACCTTTGACATGGCAGCTTATCAAATATCTCCTGGAAATCTAAGTATAGTACATCATTGGTTTCCCTTTATCCACACCCTATGTTTCTTCTTCAAAGAACTCCAATAAATTGGTTAAACATGATTTCCCTTTCGCAAAACCATGAACAAGAAGAAATCTGTCCTGAAGACAATGTCCAAGACCAAATGCATCTTGAGAACAGAAACCAGCCACTGGCCTGATCATGAAAAGCATGTATTGGAATGGGTCCTCGAAAAATATCAGAATGGTTACATTATCACCAGAAATGCGTATATACATACGCCAAACCAAACCCTGAGTCCAGCAAAGATTTCAGAGTAACAGCTAGTTGGTTCAGAACAAATGTGCTAGATACAAAGCAGGTAAAGCACAATCCGGTTACTAAGGAGTGTAGGCTTGCTTACAGGAGTGATGTGATATACCAAATCAGGGAATATCTAGAGTAGTTTAAAAAACACAAACTGTATTTTCTAAACGGGAAACATTAGTTCTACTTTTACACTATCAATATTTTGCTGCATTTATATGTAGCTACTTATTCAACCTGTTATTAGATTTATTTATTTTAACCTGCACGTTATGGTCTACTACTGTGATATTTCATGAAAAGTAATTGCTAATTCAGGCATAATAGCCTGGACACCAAACATAAAAGGATGCAGTGTTTTAGATCACGGGAGACTCACACTTATTTTGAGAGCCACCTTTTCTGCAAGAACAGAGATAAGTGTTGGGAGACAGTCAGACCTCAAGTGACGTATCTACTTTAAGTCAATTGTATTATACATATTTTATGTTTCAGTTCTCCCATAGATTTCATCTACTTATAATCTAATGCAAAAGGATTATAGGGAATGGTAGCATTGTGGTTATGTTACTGGACTAAAGATCCAGACTCAAAGTCCACATGGCTGCTGAGAAATTTAAGTTCAGTTAATTAAATAAAACTGGAATAAAAAACTAGTCTCTGCAATGGTGGCCACTACTGGATTGTCATAGAAATCCATCTGGGAAGGAAATCAGCCTTCCTTACTCGGTCACACTAATACATGTGACTCCAGGCCCACAGATATATCCTCAACCCAAACTGCTGTCTGAAATGGCCTAGCGAGCCACTTATTTGTACTTGAGTGTCATCGTATTACAACCTACCTGAGCTGAGGAATCAGCACTCATCGATGGTGACCACCAATTGGAAAGGTAGCAAGGTCATAGAATGTAGGCTGTGTGGAATTTTCAATGTTCATCAGCAAAAGTAGTTCAGTAGCAGCACTACTTACTGAGCTGGCCGAGTCCTGAAGGACAAAGCTGTAGGATAGGATGTATGGCAGGTGATGAGAGAACCAATCCAAAGGGAAAAACTTACTTGACCTCATTCCCACTAATCTACCTGTCACATGACAGTATTGGGAAAAGCAACCACTATGAAGTCCTTGTGGAGATTAAATCCATCTTCAGACTCCAAACACCCTCCAGTGGCACCATTATTATGCTAAATTAGATAGATTCAGAACAGATCTAGCAGCTCAAAACTGGGCATTCATGAGGCGCCGCGGGGCATCAGCAGCATTCTATTCTGTCAAAATCTATAACCTCATGGTCTAGCACTTCTACATTCTAATGAGCCTATCAAGCCAGGGAACTAACCCTGATTCAAGGATTAGAGAAGGGCATACCAGGAGCAGTACTAGGTGTACCTGAAAATGAGGTGTCAGCTTGATGAAATTATATTAGAGGACTACATGCATGCTAAACAGGGGAAACAGCATGTGGTAGGCAGAACTATCGACCGCATAACTAAAGAATCAGATCAAAGCCACACACTCCTGCCATACCCAGTTGTTAATGATGGTAGGCAACTACGCAGCTAACCAGAGGAGGAGGCTCCATGAAAGTCCCAATCCTCAATGATGACAGAGTCCAGTACTTGACTGCAAAAGTCAAGGTTGAAACATTTACTTCTGAAGCCAGAAGTACTATGTAGATGATCCATCTTGGCTTCCTCCTAAGGTCCCCAACATCACTGAAGCTTACCTTCAGCCAACTTCATACATTCCATATGATATCACGAAATGGCTGAAGGTACTAGATACAGCAAAGGCTTTGGGCCCCAATAACATCTGGCTGTAGCGCTGAAAACTGGTTCTCCAGAACTAGCATCATTTAGAAATAAGGAGAATTGCCCAGGTTATGTTCTGTCCAGAATAAGGAGGACAGATCCATTCTCCCTAATTATTAGCATATCAGTCTATTCTCAACTATTAGCAAAGTGATGGGAAGTGTTATCAACAGTGTTATCAAGCAGCACTTATTCACCAACACTCAGTTTGGGTTTTGCCAGAACCATTTGACTATCCTGTGCTGCATCAGAATAGGGATTATCTGATGATGACAGCAGAGAGGCAGAATTTCTCTGTATTGAATCTTGTGCTGTTCCTGCCCTGGGAGTGTTTGATGGGGACAATATAGCAGGAGTTTTATTCCTTCGCTAACTCATGATGTGGGGATGTTTGATGAGACAGTGTAGAGAGAGATTTACTCTGTTTCTAATCCCTTGTTGTACTTGCCCACTTGTGTGTTGGAACAGTGTAGAAGAAGTTTGAATCTGTACATAGCCCAATGTTGGGATAATGCAGTGGCAGCTTTACTCTGTATCTAAGCCCATGCTATAATTGTACTGGGAATGTTTTAATGGGACAGCATAGAGGGAGCTTCACTCTGAATTTAACCCTGTGCTGTTAGTGCTTCATTATAGCCTTAGTCCAAAAGCCTAATTCCAGAGGTGAGGTGAAAGTGACTACCCTTGGCATCGAAGAACCCTAGCAAAATTGAAGGCAATGGGAATCAGAGGGAAAATGTTCTATTGGCTGGATTTATGCCTAGAACAAAGGAGGATGGTTGCTGCTGTTCGAGGCCAATCATCTCAGTCCCAGGACATCACTGCAGGAGTTCCTCATGGCAGCATTTTAGGCCCAAGAATTTTCAGGTGTTTCATCAAGATCCTCTATCCATCAAAAAGTAAGACATGGGGACATTAGCTGCTGGTAGTGTTCAGTTTCATTCACAACTCCTCAGATGTGCCCACATGCAGGAAAAAACCTGGAATACATTAAGGCTTGGCTGATAAGTGGCATGTAACATTTTCACCGTACAATTAACAGGCGATGAACATCTCCAGTAAGCTAGAGTCCAACCACCTCCCCTTGATATTCAATGGCAATACCATCATTGCACCCCCTGACCATCATTGGTCATCACTGGAGGGGTCAACATTGACCAGCCACATAAATACAGTGGCTACAAGAGCAGAATAGAGACTGGGAATCCTTCAGCAATGACTCACCTCCTGACTCCCCAAAGCCTTTCCACCATCTACAAGGCATGAGTCAGGATGTGTGGTGGAGCATTCTTCACCTGCTTAGATAAGTGTAGCAACAACACGTCTCAAGAAGCTCGATACCATCCAGTATAAAACAGCCACTTGACTTGCGCCTCACTCATATCCTTAAACATTCACTCCCACCACAACATCATACCTATAATGTGTACCATCAACAAAATGTACTGCAACATCTTCCAAATTGGCAACTTCTGCAATGGGAACAACACCACCTCAAGCTCCCCTCCAAGTCACACTATCCTGACTTAGAAACATATCGCTATTCCTTCATAGCCAGTGGGGGAAAATCCTGGGACTTCCTCTCTAACAGCACTGTGGGAGCACCTTCACCACACAGACTGCAGCAATTCAAGGCAGTGGCTCACCAGCATCTTCAAGGGCAGTTAGGGATAGGCAATAAATGTTGGCCTTGTCAGTGATGCTCACAATCCACTAATGAATAAAAAAAGTGCAGCTACCATCCTAAAAACAGGATGGCAACCAATCAGGACAAAGAAGAAACAGCAGAGAATAAACTTTCCCATCTATCTCCTACATTGCGAAACAAGAATGAAAACAACCATAAAATCAGAATCTTTAAAAAGCATGCATGAATATTTAAAATTTTAAAATATCCTGAAGGTTCAGTGCACATCAAACACCTCCAGTGTTTCAGCACTGCAGACATGCTGCATCTACAAAAGCACTGAAGGTTCAAAACCAGTTGCTCGATATGTATCCCATCATGTCCAGTAGCAACACTGAAGGACCAATAACTCTGCATTTATACTTTAAATCATTTTAACAATCTGCTCTTACAGTTATTTGAAGCATACTATGTATTGGTGTTTACTAAGGAAGAGGATGCTGACAAAATATCAGTAGGAGCGGAGTCAGAGATGAAAATTGATAGGCAGGATGTACTAGAAAGGCTGGCTATGCAGAGAGTAGATGCATTACCTGATCTAGGTAGCTTAATCCCAAGTTACTAAGGGTAGTGGCAATGGAGATAGAGGAAGGGTTTGCCATAATTTTCCAATCTTCCCTAAATACAAGAGAGGTACCAGAGGATTGGAAAGTGGCAAATGTGACATTCTTATTCAAGAAAGAGTGTTGGAACATTCCGTCCTCATAACAACAAGCTAGTCAGTTTAACACAAGTGGTGGGTATCATTTTCAAAATAATATTCAGGAAAATATTAATAGGCACTTGGAGAGGTTTCAGAGGTTTAAATTAATTAAGGAGAGTAAACACAGATTTGTTAAAGTCAGATCATGTTTGACAAGTCTAATTGAAATTTTTTGATGAAATGACAGAGAAGGTTGATGAAGGGGATGCAATAGGTGTCCACATGGAATTTGAGAAGGTGCCACATAAAAGGTTGTTTAATAAAATTGAGGCTTATAGGATAGGAGGGCGAGTGTCAGCTTGGATAAAAACAAAATGGCTTCAGGACAGAAAATAGTGACTCATGGTAAATGGTTGCTTCTCAGACTCAAGAATGGTCGACAGTGGTGTTCCCCAATGGTCAGTGCTGGGATCAACATTTTTTTGATATATATAAATTAGTTAGATTTTGGAATAAAGAAGAAAATTTCAAAATTTTCATCCACTCTCAGGTATAGGGCAGAATTTAGCCCTTGGCTGGCGGGCGGGCCCCACCGGCTTGGTGGCGGGCGGTCAGCCAAACACTGCCACCAAAACAGGGCCAGCTGTCATTTTGAGTGGGCGGGCCAATTAAGGCCTGCTCAGCAGCTTGCCCGAAAGAAAGCACTATGCGCTTCCTGTTCTGGGGGAGGAGAGAATCCCCAACTGTCAAAGTGTGTTCTTTCGCGCATGCACGTGAAAGAGCACACT
Source organism: Carcharodon carcharias (assembly GCF_017639515.1). NCBI lineage: Eukaryota > Metazoa > Chordata > Chondrichthyes > Lamniformes > Lamnidae > Carcharodon > Carcharodon carcharias. The sequence continues at coordinate 51,982,363 of NC_054473.1, forward strand.
GCTCCCTGAGCAAAGTCCTGTCTCAGGGAGTTTAGTGAAAGATAAGTAAAGTCAAAAAATAGAGACATTTTAAAATTATTAACATGTCCCCCTCATGTGACAATGTCACAAGAAATGGAACATGTTGATAATAAACTCATAAAATGTATTAAATTTTTACAAAACGGTCATGAAACTTCATCCTGCCAGTGGATGAAGTTTCATTAATAATCTACAGGCCGCTGGGACTCCTGGCCTGCCCGCTAGCCTTAAGGTTGGCCAGGCAGGGAATTTAACTATCTTAATGAGCCTGTCAATGGCCTTAATTGGCCATTGACAGGTCAGTTGGCAGACAGCTGATTTCGCTGTCCGCCCGCCTTCCTTAAGATTTAAATAGCTCGGGATGAAGTCGGGGATTGCTCCCGACATCATCCTGTGTCACTTTCCCCTCGGCGAGTGGGCCCCGCCCCCAAATCGCCGAGCAGAAAATCCTGGTCAATGAATTCAATCAGATATAGAAAGCAAAAGAAGAGAGCATGACCTCCTTCTGTGCCGTTATGACACTATGACTCTATGAGAAGTAATAATTGGATTAAGAGAGAAAAAAACAAAAGAAACAGAAAGATAAAGTTTTTTTTTTATATCCCACAACAGTGATTAAGATGTGATAGAATGGGCTCCATACTTGAAGAAGTTAATTTTCATTGTCAGGGAGGCAGGAATTAAGACATTTCATGGCATTAAAAGGGTACTTAAACTGGAACGAGCATGTCCTAACTTTTTGTGATGCACTTAGTCCTTATCTATGACATCAGTACAGGAACTTCAGACCAGTCAATACATTTGAATGGGGAGTCAGATGCCAAGATGCCATTTTCTGGAAGCTTACGGAGGCTTACTCAGTTTGCTGAGATACCCAGTATCACTGACGCCAGTCTTCAGCAAATTCAATTCACGCCATGTGATATCAAGAAACGGCTGAAAGCACTGAATACTGTAAAGGCCATGGGCCCTGACAACATTCTCTCATTAGTGGTGAAGACTTGTGTTCCAGAACTAGCTGCATCCCTAGCCAAGCTGTTCCAGTACAGCTACAACACTGACATTTACCCGGTAACGTGAAAAATTGCCCTGGTATGTCTTGTTCACAAAAAGCAGGACAAATGCAAACCAGCAAATTACTGCCCCATCAGTCTACTCTCAGTCATCAGCAAAATTATGAAAGGTGTCGTTCACAGTGCTATCAAGCGGCACTTACTCAGCAATAAGCTGCTCACTAATGTTCAGTTTAACTTCCGCCAGAGCCACTCAGTTCCTGACCTCATTACATCTTTGGTCCAAACATAGACAAAAGACTAAACTCAAGAAGCGAGGTGAGATTGACAACCCTTGACATCAAAGCATCATTTGATAAGTATGGCATCAAGGACTTCTAGCAAACTTGGGTCAATGAAAATAAGGGGAAAACTGTCCAATAGTTGGAGTCATACCTAGCACAAAGGTTGCTGTTTTTGGAGGTTAATCATCTCAGTCCCACAATATCACTGCAGGAGTTCCTGAAAAGTGTGGCCTTTTGAACAACAGTTTCCATATTGCACATTTAATTCTGTACCTTTGCTGACTGGAAGTTCCTGTCTGATTTCTGCATAAATAATGGTGAGCAATGTTAATCTTATCGTTATTTTCACAGCCAAATTTTGGCCATTAACTCACTAGTTCTTCGTGTATAGATCAAGGTTACTGAAGCTATAAAGTGTTAATCGGAAAGGTTATCTGCGATCAACTATTTGTTTTGTAGCAGTTCTTCTTTCAAAACGCTGCTGATACTACTCAACTTACTCAGTCTCTTAGCAGCCTCAAGGGCATCTTGTGAGTTGTCAGCAACAAAGAATCTCTGGACTGTGACCCCATGATCCGCCATGATTTTTTTGCTCTGGTACTCTTGAAGGTTCAACCATCTCGCAGGGATTACTCGGACCATCTGTGTCTTTGTGGAGAGAAGAAGAAAAAACTAAGTATAATCATTTGTCCTGCTAGTGTATGTATTTATAAACTCTTATGATTTCAATGTTGCTGAATAATGTAATTAAAAAAAGTTCTAATGATTGGCTATCATTATAACTGGTCATTCTCTATGGTTCACTGAGCATGTTCACACCTCAGGCTGTAGGTGTTTATCCTATTTTCTGGTATTCCCAATAGCTCAGCACTGTTACCATTCCTTATCCACCATCTGATTAATTACGCTCATTCCAATGCCATGGGAGTTTCTATCACTGAAAGCTTGTTCCAAGATGCTCAGACAAGATGTTAATGAAACAGACTTGGAGAAAAGGGACAAGATTGACCTGCATGCTCCTGCTTTTTGCTGCCTGCCATAATCTCATGATATTGCATTGCTTTTCCAGTGGTAACGATGGCAAAACTGCCAGCATTCATCGTCAGTACTCTGCTGAAATCAACAGCAAACTCAGGAATCCACACATCCACAGAATAATGCAGAAATCCAAAAGTTGCCATCAACAATTCTATATTTCTTTGGATGGTGTACTGTTGAGGTTCCCCTAGATTTTAATCCCTGAACAGCGAATTGATATAAACTTCTACTTATATACTTAGTGTCACTATAAAGGCCTTGATAAAGTTACACACTGCTGAATGAGGTGTAAGTGGGTTCTTAACAGTGAATTAAGCTTGTAATTATAGCTAAACACACTTGCTAGCCCTGAAATACTAATTTTACATTTGTGGAATGTCAAGTTTGTCTGTTGCAATAAACACATTGTTAAGATTTTTTTTCATGCTTCTTTATGATATTTTTGCTTTGGTCTTAATTTAATCATGATTATTTGTGTAATTATCTAAAAATTTGAATTAAAAGAGTGAAGGGTATTCACTGCTTTTAACTGCCTGGTTTGCTGTGTGTGAATACTTAAACGTGATGGGCAGCTTACCCAGCTTGCTGACATCACTGCTGCTGGATGCTTGGAAATCCCTTTGACTTGGCACCTGATTTAAACTGCCATCGAGAAAGTGACACAGTGACAAGCACTGTGGCTCCATTGGTAATCTCAAAATACGGTCTGTTTAACAACAGCCCACATCACAGGATAGCATGAACTCTCCCTACAACTCCAATCACCACTTCAGGGTGGGTTTGTCTCTCCCCACCTCAGTCTATGTTTCTCCCTCTCTCAGAGCGTTTTTCTCTCTCACTCAACCAGTTGCTTTCTCAGAGTTGCCAGGTGGTATTCGTTGGCCCAAATGATTCCATCCTCACAACCGGTAGAGGAGTAGATCCAAATAGCTGGGAGACAGCTGGGCTCAGACAACACCGTTTGGTTACAAGCCATGGAAGCCAGGACATTGCACCTGCGCAACTGACACATACAAGGGTCACTTCTCCTGTGTTGCCCACAGCAGCGCTTTAGAGACCTTTTGCCAATTCCAGTAAACTCTCTCCCAAAGCAGGAGAGTAGGAAACCACACTTTGAACTTCATCTCTTTCCCCTACTGGAAAGAGTTTGCCAAAGGGGGTCTTAGGAACTGAAGCTGAACCAAAAAGAAAAAAAGACCATTTCACTGTCAGCTGCATAGGCATCATGTGGATGGGCACATTAACGTGGGGCCGAGCCGAGCAACAGCAAAGAATCTAAATTTTAAAAAATTAATTAGATACATGGGGATCACAAAAATTATGAAAGAAAATTGTGGGTTCTTAAAACTGCTTTAAAAATCCCTCTACATACAAAATAAAATTTAACATTTGTCCAATCCCTCATACAGCCACACAATTTGAAAGTAATAGAAGCCATCTCTCCAAAAATCATAAATTATGAAAGGAAAACACTGAAAAACAAAATCTCACTGTAACACGAAAGCCTGTTAAATAAATTCATCAAACCTGTGATTGAAAGCTCCCTCATTTAAAGGCTTACAATAAGAGACAGACATTAATTTTTAACATTTAGAAGACGCGACTAAGGTAAACAATTTTCAAACTTTACCATGAATGTCTATGATATTCTCTTACAAAGGCAGCATTAGTTACCTGCTTCACTAACCAGTAGACAGCTAACGTTGCTAATGTCTCTAACGATGGTCTGAAATGTTCCCCAAACATAAAAGAGCAGTTATGAGCTTGATTCTGATGGGTTTTGCCTGCATGTCTGGTTGAGTTATGCGGCACAACTCAATCATGATAAACCCTTGTACATTTAAGCTTCCAAGAGCACTGCTCTGTGAAAAACGGAACTGCTCTTGATAGGAATTCTAAATGAAAAGTCATTGACCTCAAATATTAACTCGGTTTCTCTGTCCATAGATGTTGCCAGACCTGCTAAGCATTTCCAGCATTTTCTGTTTTTGATTTCAGGTTTCCAGCATCTACGTCATTTTATTTTTGTAACTTATCTTGGACACCTGTAGTACTTGACACACATGTATACAATGCCTGTAACATTGTAACTATCCTAAAGCTGCTAGGAGGAGGCAAAGCGAAGAGGCAAAGCAGCAGAAGTGGTGTAACAAGAAATCACCACGAGTGAGAAGGTTTTTAAAGAGGGGAAGGCATCTAAGAGAAGTTACAAGTCAGAGATGTTACAGGACAGAGTTACAGAGAGTGGGATGAAGTTTGCACCATTGAATTTTACCAAGAATAAATAACTGAAATTACAGACATAATAAGAACCTTCAAGTGCTCAAACCATATATTTTGTAGCAGATGGAAAGACACAGAAAACCTACTGATGAAGAATTATATAGACAGTACAGAATTAATAGCTAGCTATGTAAGCTTAAAAATTGACTACACATTATGCATAAATCTAATTTCAAAATTCAATCATTAGGGAAGTGATTCATGAAAGCAACTATGTTGGCCTAGCTTTACTGCTAGAAATTACTTTCTTCATAGATGATTTAACAAGATGGAACTGAGAATAATATAGAAGACAGACAGAGGGCTAGGTAAATATAATTTAGTCATTCCCACGTGCAAAAGAAGGGAGAGACAATTTGAACTTGGGTACTAACAGACACAAGCTTAGAATATTCCTACAGCCCAACATTGGCTCAGTAGCATAAACAAAAAAAAAATAGGACCTTCCATAAACTGCAGTTCATTCAAAATACCCTGGCAGAAGGAAAATAATAAGCAGGATTCCTGGAAAGTGCAGTGTTAAAGGGCGACAAGATCCAGCATGGCAATTCAAGTTTCCATAAACCTTAAACTGTTACAAAAAGCACTGCACTGGAACCAGCCCTGCCCACAAATCTAGCCTCACTCCCAGATCAAATTAATCATCACGGAGATTGCCTACTAATTCTATCCATTTAAGGGGACTCCTCAAATTAAGCTTGCTGTTCCTTCCCAAGCTCAAAAAGTGGCACAGAATTTGGAAGAGAGATTTGGGTTGCTACAAAGGCATTAGCGGGCATGTCTTAAAAGTTTTTGAACATGAAAACGTATTTAATTTACCAAGAAACTGTCCACTGTACAGCAATGAAATTAGTACATTGTTGAGCATAATTTTTTAAAAGCAATTTTCAGTGATTTAAAATCAGGTTACTCACAGGCAGCAGACTAGACACTTATTAAAAATGTTTATTTTTAGTTATTTTTATTTAAGTTAAACCAATGTTTAACTCTATTAGTAAAACTGCATCAGGTGACCACCCTTAAATACATCAAGAATTATTTAAAATGCGAAGAAATAAAAATTACATTCTATTACAACAGCCCAAAGCTGCTGGCTCATGGGATTTATTTATATTGTTATGGAAGCATGTATGAGTAGAAACTTGAACCAGACCTTCACTTCAGAAAACCAGTACAATGTCAAGCACAAGTTGCACCCAGACTGCTGATTGCACCCAAAGTGGAAACTCTACTTCAGTAACTACAAATAGTAATAAAGTAAAAATATTATACCTACAAGTCAGTCTAAAAACGTGTAATTGGATGGGATAGCAAATGGAGAAATTGAATTTGCTAATATTTACAGGTAAAGCCCCAAATTTCCAGCAGTGATCTGGGCATGTGCAAGAAAATGCAACCATATAAAAATGAGATAACAGAGTATTGATCTGGAAAGGCTTGGATACAGTTATAGTACCCACTCTCTAATACAGTTAACAAACGTATTAATACTTAAATTCCACACTGATGATCCAAACTTATGCATCCTTAGGTTATGCACAAAATTCTTAGATGCCTGAGCTTTATCCATGTTCTGCTGCTGTGGTAACTTCACTGAGGATTTTCAGTTTTATTTTTGATTAAGGTTTCTTCTACTATTTTTGTCCCCAGTCCTTTAACTTCATAGTAAAAGGTAGCACCTGTGTAATTGCATTTTTCACAGTGAACATTTAAGAGTGACAAATGTTTGCTTAAGCAAAGGTGTTCTCATAGCTTAATCTGTTCAATGCCTGGAGACCAAACAGATGATCATGAGATTGAAATCCTAGGGCTTATATGAATAAATGTAGTCAGTTTCCAACAGGGCCAATTGTCACTATAGTGCCTTTCACTGGGAATGAGTTAGAAAAGAGGCAAGAAACAAGGTTAAGAGGTGATATATATAATCAGTGATCATGGTGTACTCTGGCTAAACAAGAATATAGCTTATTTTTCACTCTGCTCCTAAATCTATTCCATGGTTTATAAATGAGGTTTCTTACATAAATAAAAACAAAGTACTTGGGTGTGTGTCACAAATGACCTTGTGGGGTTTCTACCTTATTTAAATATCAGGATCATTGGCCCTCATTTAAATATTTGCACAGTAATTACTGTATCATTTCAAACATGGCTTCTCTTAAACATTAATTACCATTTCAATGCTGCAATCCATTTACTGATGAGTCTTGAACTACATGGGAAATCACTGCTGAACTACTTTTAAAACAAAGTACTGTGTCTAAATAGGATCATTGAGGGCCATTCACTCCAAAGTCAGTAAAGGATGACTTGAATTTTAGCTGCTTTCATTTTTTCAAAGATAGTAATTTTTACACTTAGGCACAAATGAAAAAAGTTCAATTTTAAAATATTGTTCACAGTCCAGTAGCCAGATATTGAACTGAAAAGTCAAATGTTACTCTTCTGAATTTGATCAAAAATAAATGTTATGCTACTTCTATATGTAAATTTTTAATACTTACTGTGGCATTTCCGCAATCACAACATTGCTGTTCACTGAATTCTCACAAGCATCTCTTAATTTAAAAACTTACAGAAAATACAAGGAAGATTATATTATTTCCACAAATTAATCTTCAACCTTTCAGAGAGAGAAAAAAGTCGTTTTGTCATATAATCAGTACTTTCATAATCCAGAGCTCTATGGATACTGCACTTAATTTAGCAAAAGGACAATATTTACAACTTAGTCAAAAAATGTTCGTCAAGTAGACAGATTCACTTCATGGCACCCAAATTTCAACTTGTTCACCCTCCCAGAAAAAGATAATAAAATGTTTTTATGAAAAATCGTACTTTAATGGTAAACTAATGCCAACTACACCATCTCCAGGACAGATGGTTGTTTGTTAATTTCAGGGTTCAGATTTGGATAATCTAAATCTTGTACCATGTTTATTTGATAAATGGAAGCGAATTCCATCACAAAATACAAAATCTAAAGCAAACTGGCAAAACCATGCATTTTGAATTGAAACTAGCATAAACCAACATTACCCTAGACCAGTGGTTCCCCAACTGTGGTTCGTGAACGCCAAAACGTTTTGGGGATTCTTGGGAAAAATTCCGTCATGGCAGAAGCAGAAGTGTTTGCATGCCAAAATTCCAAATTAATGGGAAAATGACAATTAGCACCTTTTTCATGAAGTATGAAGGAATTGGGGGACATTGCGGACACAATTAGTTTGACATATGTGTAAATAAATAATTAATTCAATGTAATTACAGAAACACAAGCCTAATAAAAGCAACAGCAGTACAACTAAGCTACTTAGTTTTTATTTGTGTTATTCAGCAACAGCTGTCAGTTTGATGCCCACCAAATGAGTGAATACATTCAATAACAGTCAACTATTTGGACATCCTGAGGACTGGTGCCAAGGTCATTGTAGCCTGTGCAGCAGCAGTCAGTCCTTCAGTCACTCTCAGTAGTGTGATGGTTTGCTGTGGTGAGGCGTGAGTGAATGTTCTCATTTACCAGTTTGTTCATTTCCTAGCGCTCTCAGTGTGCTATATTTTATTTTTTATGTTTTATGCCCCATAAGTGATACAAGTTACAAAAGTAAAATCTTGGAAGAGTGTTGCTGTTTTCATAATGTAATAAAATGAATAATGTAATGATAAATAATAATGCAATAATAAAGTGTCTAATAAAAGTGTCATAAGAAAAACAAATTTCATATTTCCAAGATCACTGCTTTTATAATTGATACTTGTGTAAGAGAGTAAATATTTATTTTTAGGAGGGGGTTCACAAGGTTTGGCATTTTCATGAAAGGGGTTTGTGGGATTTTAAAGTTTGGGAACCATTGTCCTAGACTGAGAACCACTTCATAAAATCTTGCTAGTTAAAATTTTTTTAGCTGTTTCACAGACAGCAAATAATGAATGTACAGAGTAACAGCAGATTCCACTTCACTAAATTTCACTTTAGATAGTGAAAAATAGCAAACAGTAATAAATCACACACCCTGTCCCTTTTGCAGCTTGTTGTTTTTTCTCATTACCTTTATTGCTAGACTGTTTCTAAATGTAAAAACTGATGACCTTTATTTTAGTCTACCCTTCAGTCTCTTGATTAAAACTTACATCCTTTTGCCCCACCCTTAGAAGGGAAAGAACTGCACCACAGACCTCCTCCACCTTAATGATTTGCCAATAGACATGCCAATAAAAACATTATCCAGAGAATGGTTAGAACATAGAACTTATTACAGAATAAAACAATAGAGGTGAAATGAATAGATGCCTATAAGGAAAAGCTGGATAAGTGCATGACAGTGAAATAAATCAAAGAATATGCAGATGGAATTAGATGAAGTGGGGTAAGTGAAGTAGCTGAATTAGGAGGGGGAGATTCAAGTGAAACATAGCCACTAGCACAGACCAGCTGGGTTGAATGACCTGTAAGTTCTGTATAATACCATGCAAATACAGCTTGATCCCAAAATACTTTCCATGAAGAAATTAAATCTGAACTCCTGTAAGCATGGCAGTACTATTCTAAAGAATATTTCAAACAGGACAGAATCGCTCAATTACCTCAAAGGTTTGACTACTAAGGCCTGGCTCAAGTCTCTCCCTGGTTTGCTTAATCTTCCAAATAAAGAACAAACTTCTATGCAATATGTTGATGCCAAGAAATTTTCTATTCAATATTTACCTCTGGCAAAGCTTACTGAGAGCTTGACATTCGATGCCATTACCATTGCTGAAACGCCCACTATCAACATCCTAGGGACACCATTGACTAGAAACTGCCATGGACAAGCCATATAAATACTGTGGCTGCAAGAGCAGGTCAGAGTCTAGGAATCCTGAAGTGAGTAACTTACCTCCTGACTCCCCAAAGCCTGTCCACCATCTACAAGGCACAAGTTTGGAGTATGATCGAATACTCTCCACTTGCCTGGATGAGTACAGCTCGAACAACACTCAAGAAGCTTGACACCATCCAGGACAAAGCAGCCCACTTGATTGGCACCCCTTGCACAAACATTCACTCCCTTCACCACTGACGAAGAGTGGCAGCAGTGTGTACCATCTACAAGATGCACTGCAGGAACTCATCAAGGCTCCTTAGGCAGCACCTTCCAAATTCACAACCGCTACCATCTGGAAGGGCAAGGGCAACAGATACCTGGGAACATCACCACCTGGAAGCCACTTGCCATTTCTTCACTGTCGCTAGGTCAATATCCTGGAACTCCTTCCCTAAGAACACTGTGGGTGTGCCGACACACAGGGATTGCAATGGTTCAAGAAGGCCACTCACCACCACCTTCTCAAGGGCAATAAATGCTGGCCTAGCCAGGGACACTCACATTCGATGAATGAATTAAAAAAAACATAAAAGAAAGCACCAAACTGATATTTTAGCGTCCACACAAAACTGCAGCATATCTAAACATCACTTTTTAAAAAAAAATCATATATAGCTATGAATTAATAGCAAATTAGCTTCAGCTTGTGAAATTTTTGTACTCAACTGTGTAAAGCGCAAGATTTTTTAATAGGCTGACTAAATGGAAATAATGAATGGATAACTTTCTGAAATTTTTAATACTATTTTCATCAGTAGCAAAGACACAAACATCTCTTCAGTTTACAATTATTCTTTCAAGAGTTATCCAATGGCAGTAGATTTACAATTATTCTTTCAAGAGTTATCCAATGGCAGTAGAATGTGTATGTCTTCATTTTCTGAAACGTAGATATAAGAATAATTTATAACTTATTTTCTTGGACTGAATAAAGGAAACGCTGATTGTTGCCTTGTTTTATGCCTATACATACCCTTTGACCAAAATAATCTTTATTCAATTTTCACTGGAGAAAAGAAAATAAGTCCATTAAGTGTTATAAATTAGTTCTATAGGTTTTGCTCCGTAAACTATATATCAGGCAAAGACTTCCCTCCTTATGTCCTAAAATAACAGTTTGATGCTTCAACTTCAACAAATCACAGTGGTTTGCTTCAACATCCTTCCTGACGACTTGACCAGTGTAGTTAAATTACTTATCAGAATTTTAATAACAGAATGGAGAATATTAAACGTTCAAACCCTGCGGACTTAGTTTCTACTTCAAGGAAATCCTATTTTATACAGCAGTAATAATTTACATAAAGCCATAGTATAAAAACATGGCAAATCAGTTAATAAGTATCAAGATTACCTGGAGATTAAAACTTATTGTGAATACCCACCAAGTACTAGGATGAAAGCAAAATACTGTGGATGCTGGCAATCCACAATAAAAACAAAAAATGCTGGAAAAACTCAGCAGGTCTGGCAGCAAATTTGGAAAAAGAAACAGAATTAACGTTTTGAGTCCGTATGACTCTTATTCAGAGCTAAAGAGAAGTAGAAACGTGATAGTTTTATACTGTTTAAGAGGGGGTGGAGCAAGTAGAGCAAGAAAGGTCAGGAATAGGTGGGGGCTAAGGAGAGATTGACAAAGATGTTGTGGACACAAGACAAAGAGATTGTTAACAATAGTGGTAAAGATAAAAGAAAGTAATGAGAGTGGCATAAAGGTAAGAGCAGAACGTGTTAATAGCAGAACAAGGGTAAGCGCTCTGTGAAAGCACTACATAGAAACCAGTGACAGATGGCCCTGTTGGGGGGGGTGGGGAGGGTGAGGTTGGGGAAAAGGGATTTTAAAAATGAAATAAATAATAAAAATTGAAATTAAAATTTAAAAACAAAAAAAAGTGGATTGAAAAAAGGAGTAAAGATAGGGAAAGAGATCATTGGTCTGAAGTGTTGAACAAGTTGATGTTGTGTGGAACAGGCTGGATGGGCCAGACAATCTTTTAATGTCAACCATTTTTCTGTATGCTCAAAATGCATAAAAAATGCTTTGTTTGAATAAGACTACTGCTATATGTTATAATTACAATTAGCAAGTGCATCTGACAACCTGTGCATACAGCAATAAATCTTAATGAGATTTCAAACAAAACTGTACCTTCCATTTATAACCTGGAAAAACATTCCTTAACAAGAGCAGCTGTATGACATTGCCTCAGCTCTACAACCTCCAATATCTCTGTAGTGTTCTTTTATTAACAGGACAAGATGGCCTTTAATCTACTAGTACAGCAGCAAACCGAAACAACTGACCAAATCATAGACCAGTATAACACCTGGGGACCGCAGGAAGAAGCCAAAGATTTTTCAGAGCTCCTGACTGATACAAAAATATTTAGTTCATGTAATGATCAACTAAATAACTGATACACTACACAGAAGTATCAAAGAATATCATGTAGTGATATAACCTGCTCACTGATGCCCATTTTTTGGTTCTGCCAGAGCCACCTGGTCAAGTTATAACACAGGACTACTTGCATGCTAACCAGCATGAGCAGCAAGTGGTAGACAGGGCCAAGTGATCCCACAACCAACGGATCAGATCTGAGCTCTGCAGTCCTGTCACATTCAATTGTGAATGGTGGTGGACAATTAAATAACTCACTGGAGGAGGAGGATCCAGAAATATCCCCATCCGCAATAATGGAGGAGCCCAGCACATCAGTGCAAAAGATAAAGCTGAAGCATTTGCTACAATCTTCAGCCGGAAATGCCAAATGGATGATCCATCTCAGCCTCCTCCGGAGGTTCCCAGCATCACAGATACCAGTCTTCAGCCAATTCGATTCACTCCACACGATATCAAGAATGCGCTGAAGGCGCTGGATACTGCAAAGGCTATGAGCCCTGGCAATATTCCGGAAATAGTACTGAAAACTTGTGCTCCAGAACTTGCCGCACCCCTAGCAAAGCTATTCCAGTACCGCTACAACACTGGCATCTACCTGGCTATGCGGAAAATTGCCCAGGTTTGTCCTGTGCACAAAAAGTAGGACAAATCCAACCCGGCCAATTACCACCCCATCAGTCTACTCTCCACCATCAGTAAAGTAATGGAAGGTGTCATCACAACCGTGCTAACAAGGGGCACTTGCTTAGCACTAACCTGCTCATTGACACCCAGTTTGGGTTCTGCCAGGGCCACTCAGCTCCTGAATTCATTACAACCTTGGTTCAAACATAGACAAAAGAGCTGAACTCCCGCGGTGAGATAAGAGTGACTGCCCTTGACATTAAGGCAGCATTTGAAAGAGTGGGGCATCAAGGAGCCCTAGCAAAACTGGGGTCAATGGGAATCAAGGGGAAAACTCTCCACTGGTTGGAGTCATTCTCAGCACAAAGGAAGATGGTTGTGGTTGTTGGGTTCCGTCAGCTCAGCTCCAAGACATCCCTGCAGGAGTTCCTCAGGGTGGTATCCTTGGCCCAACCATCTCCAGCTGCTTCATCAATAGCCTTCCATCCATCATAAGGTCAGAAGTGGGGTTGTTTGCTGATGATTGCACAATGTTCAGCACCATTCACAACTCGTCGGAAACTGAAGCAGCCTATGTCCAAATGCAGCAAAATCTGGGCAATATCCAGGCTTGGGCTGACACGCGGCAAAGTAACATTCGCACCACACAGGTGTCGGGCAATGACCATCTCCAACAAGAAAGAATCTAACCTTCGCCCCTTCATGTTCAATGCATTACCATCACTGA